>NC_090938.1:389020724-390222135 GCF_040938575.1 Ambystoma mexicanum
TATAACACCGCTTTGTACCTGGTGAAGAAGGAGACAAGATGAAAAGGGCGTTTCATTCAAGATCTACGTCCTTTGAACCAAATTGTTGAGGCAGGATTTCCATTAGTTTCCAATCCAATGACAATTTTATGTAGTGTTCCGCTGGAAGCTACCTATTTCACAGTAATAGATTTGAAGCATGCCTTCTTTTCTATACCACTCCACGAAGAGTCAAAGGACTTGACTTCCTATATAGAAATCGGAAGTGGAAACACATGAGATTACCACAGGGATACTGTGAGTCACCCTCTATCTTTAATAGGGTCCACCAAATGAATCTCGGCAACATACATATGGAGAGTACCGTCATTCAGTATGTAGACAACATTTTGATTTGCAGCAAATCTGAAGAGCAGTGTCGAAATCACTTAGTACACTTGCTGACAGTACTAGCAGAGAAAGGTTACAATGTAGATAAGGTGAAACTACAATATTGCCAGGATGAAGTGTTGTTCATCGGACAGTTGATATCACAGGAAGTCCGAAAAGTTACACCACAAAGGGCGCAGGCGATCTTCAGAACGCAGCAGCCGAAGACATGAAAAGAAATGCAGCAATTCTTGAGTCTCAGTACTTATTGCAGAGCCTGGGTATTTGACTACTGCACATACACAAGACCCCTTTTAAGCGGGCTTTGTGAGGCACTGGGCCTCATCACAATTCTGGTGGTATCCAGGCAGTAATGCTGCTGGGATACCGCCAGCGCAAATAGCGCTACCGGTACTCGGTCCGGATCACGAGTAGCAGCTGACCAGTTATTGTCCATTTCCCATTGGGTCAATTAGACCCGATGGGGTTGAGGGCGCTATTACCGCCGGTGGCCGTAAACAGGCAGAAAGCAGGATTTTTACCTCCAGAATAAAGCTGGAAGTAAAACTCCAAACTTTCCTCCCAACTCGTAATTAGGCCAGCCCATAAATGTGGCGGTAATAGAGTTACCGCTGCATTTAAGGGCTACCGTCCAACTCATGATGAGGCCCACAGAAGGGGGACGGTAACCTGGCATGAACACACAAAATGACTGAAGCATATGAGGAGCAGAAGAATGCAAAATGCCAGCTCCTGTGTTAGGAATTCCCAATTACCATGACAAATTCTACCTGTTCTCACACTTCAACAGAGTAGGGAGGATGGCGGTACTCACACAGAAGACAACCTTATGACACAAACCAATGGCTTACTATTTTTTATTTTTTATTTTTATTATATAAATTATTACAAACTTTTAACAATTCAATGAATTACTATACATTAATACATTCAACCAAAAATGCCTTCTTCTCTATACCACTCCACAAAGAGTCAAAGGACTTGACTTCCTTCCTATATAGAAACCGGAAGTGGAAACACATGAGTTTACCCCAGGGATACTGTGAGTCACCCTATATCTTTAATAGGGTCCACCAAATGGATCGCGGCAACATACATATGGAGAGTACCGTCATTCAGTATGCATACGACATTTTGATTTGCAGCAAATCTGAAGAGCAGTGTCGAAATGACTCAGTACACTTGCTGACAGTACTAGCAGAGAAAGGTTACAAGGTAGATAATGTGAAACTACAATATTGCCAGGATGAAGTGTTGTTCATCGGACAGTTGATATCGCAGGAAGGCCGAAAAGTAACTCCACAAAGGGCGCAGGCGATCTTCAGAACGCAGCAGCCGAAGACATGAAAAGAAATGCAGCAATTCTTGAGTCTCAGTAATTATTGCAGAGCCTGGGTATTTGACTACTGCACATACACAAGACCCCTTTTAAGCGGGCTTTGTGAGGCACTGGGCCTCATCACAATTCTGGTGGTATCCAGGCAGTAATGCTGCTGGGATACCGCCAGCGCAAATAGCGCTACCGGTACTCGGTCCGGATCACGAGTAGCAGCTGACCAGTTATTGTCCATTTCCCATTGGGTCAATTAGACCCGATGGGGTTGAGGGCGCTATTACCGCCGGTGGCCGTAAACAGGCAGAAAGCAGGATTTTTACCTCCAGAATAAAGCTGGAAGTAAAACTCCAAACTTTCCTCCCAACTCGTAATTAGGCCAGCCCATAAATGTGGCGGTAATAGAGTTACCGCTGCATTTAAGGGCTACCGTCCAACTCATGATGAGGCCCACAGAAGGGGGACGGTAACCTGGCATGAACACACAAAATGACTGAAGCATATGAGGAGCAGAAGAATGCAAAATGCCAGCTCCTGTGTTAGGAATTCCCAATTACCATGACAAATTCTACCTGTTCTCACACTTCAACAGAGTAGGGAGGATGGCGGTACTCACACAGAAGACAACCTTATGACACAAACCAATGGCTTACTATTTTTTATTTTTTATTTTTATTATATAAATTATTACAAACTTTTAACAATTCAATGAATTACTATACATTAATACATTCAACCAAAAATGCCTTCTTCTCTATACCACTCCACAAAGAGTCAAAGGACTTGACTTCCTTCCTATATAGAAACCGGAAGTGGAAACACATGAGTTTACCCCAGGGATACTGTGAGTCACCCTATATCTTTAATAGGGTCCACCAAATGGATCGCGGCAACATACATATGGAGAGTACCGTCATTCAGTATGCAGACGACATTTTGATTTGCAGCAAATCTGAAGAGCAGTGTCGAAATGACTCAGTACACTTGCTGACAGTACTAGCAGAGAATGGTTACAAGGTAGATAATGTGAAACTACAATATTGCCAGGATGAAGTGTTGTTCATCGGACAGTTGATATCGCAGGAAGGCCGAAAAGTAACTCCACAAAGGGCGCAGACGATTTTCAGAATGCAGCAGCCGAAGACAGAAAGAGAAATGCAGCAATTCTTGGGTCTCTGTAATTATTGCAGAGCCTGGGTATTTGACTACTGCACATACACAAGACCCCTTTTAAGCGGGCTTTGTGAGGCACTGGGACTCATCACGATTCTGGTGGTATCCAGGCAGTAATATTGCTGGGATCCCGCCAGCGCAAATAGCGCTACCGCTACCTGGTCCGGATCAGGAGTAGCAGCTGGCCTGTTATTGCCCATTCCCAATTGGGTCAATTAGACCGAATGGGGTTGAGGGCGCTATTACTGCCGGCAGCCGAAAACAGCCAGAAAGCAGGATTTTTACCTTCCAGAAAAAAGCTGGAGGTAAAACTCCAAACTTTCCACTCAACTTGTGATTAGGCCAGCCCATAAATGTGGCGGTAATAGCATCCAACTCATGTTGAGGCCCACAGAAGGGGGACGGTAACCTGGCATGAACACACAAAATGACTGAAGCATTTGAGGAGCAGAAGGCGGCAATATGCACACCTCCTGTGCTAGGAATTCCCAATTGCCATAACAAATTCTACCTGTTCTCACACTTCAACAGAGTAGGGATGATGGCAGTACTCACACTGAAGACAACCTTATGACACAAACCAATGGCTTACTAGTTATATTTTTTTAATTTTATTATGTAAATGATTACAAACTTTTAACAATTCAATTCATCACTATACATTAATACTTTCAACCAAAAACGAAAACAAATCCACATAAGAACATTTATTATCCTCTTTGTCCTAAAAATGCCAAAGCAGTTTCAAAATACAGCAGTTAGATTCACTACATCATAAAAATTCATTATCCCTTTCCCACTACTTTCCCTAAAATCCATGTTTCATTATCAACTTACTCATATGTAAAAAGTTAATCTAGGAATTTTATCAGAGCACATGTCAGCCTAAAATCAGAACCCCCACATAACAGATCCCACCATTCTTTGTCACTAACACCTAGGGATCCCCATCTAAAACCACCCAAACATATTGCTCTCCAGTCCTTCACCCTGGAGCAATACATGACTAGGTATTTCTGCGATTCTGCATGTTTCTTACAGAATCGACATGTACTATCATTAATCTTCCCTCGATTCCTACAGCTAAGGATTTCCCTGGTAGGTTACAGGTTCATTTGAAAACGAATGAACCTGTCACAATTTTCTAGATATTTTGGTAACCTCTTTAAATATATAATGTCTCCTCTCAAATGCTGAAACATTTTGTCCTAATTTTTTTCACCCAGGTTTCCATAAAATCCTCTGCTCATGGAATCTTTTTCACAGAGTCAGGATTCGTTTTTAGTTGCTGCTCTATCACTGCCCTCTTTGTTATAATATTTAAACATTCAGAAACCATGATATCATTGCCCCTTCCCTTTCCCAGCCCCCATTTAGTATTTCAAACTGAGCTGGGCTGTCTTCACAGCTTATTTTCCAGAATAAGGATAGCGAATTTCATACATCCCTCTGTACACAGTTCGGGAAGCATAATACTTTTCGCCAGAAGTTTCCTTGCAGAGTCTACCATATCTTCCACGACACACCCAACATTGCCTCTGCACCATAGTATATTATCCGTGCTGCTTTCTGGTTGTAGAACTTTACCAGTGGGACCATCGAAAATCTTCCATATGTATTATGGATCTTCCTATCTTGGGCTGCCAGATTTTTGGTTTTCAATTTTAGTTCCCTAATTCTCACAAGGTCTCTAGGATTCACATTCACATTTATTCACAAATACTTTATCGACTGTGTTGGGTGTATTACAGCTTCCCCCAATGTCCATCGTAAAAGCCCTTTTCCTTTCCCCCTCGCTGGCTGAATTATTAATACCTCCTATTTTGTTTCATTTCTCTTAAGACCATTACGATCTACATACGTCTGCAACATTGCTAGCTTATGCTGCAGGCCAATTGGCAGCTGATCAATAATGACGGTCAGCATAGAGTAACCATCCCAGTGGGACCTCTGCTATTCTTGGCATGAACACTCTTAAGTCCTTCATTGCCAGTTTTAGGTCGGAGATAAACAAATTGAATAGGGTCGGTGCCAAGGGGCAGCCCTGCTTCAAACTTCTAAATGTACCCATTTCTTTTGTCATAAGGCCTGTTTGACTTAGTCTCACCCAGATAGACGTGTTTGAGTAGAGTTTCTCTATTGCACGGATTCGTCTGTTTGGGCATCCCCAAGCTGCTAACTTTTTCCACAGGAGTTCTCGGCCTATTCCATCAAACGTCTATCAAAGCAAGGTAGAATTTCTACCCCTCGCTTAGTTCTTGAATTTTTTATAAATGGTTCAAAAATAAATTCAAAACACAACCCACTCCTTTCACAAACCGCATCTGGCGTTGATCAAAATGGCCAGATTTCATAGCCCGGGTCTGTAATCTTTTTAAGAGCCCTGCTGCAGTTTTCCCAACAGATCCAGTAAGGCGGTTAGCATATAATTTTTAGCCTCTATCCTGTTGCCTTTTTTAGAAAGCGGCACCACCACTGCTGTTTTCCACGAGGAAGGGACAGTTTTTGTTCTCACCACTTCAGCAAACAGGGCTGTTGCGAATTCTGCCCACTCCCCCTCTGCCAACTTCAACATTAAATTAGTTAACCAATCGGGTCCGGGGGCACGCGAGCTACTGGTCTTCCCTATCAATTCAACCAACTCCTCACGTGTAAATATAATGTTCCAATATGTGCAATCAGGACTTACTACTTTCTCCCCATCCATAGTGGACGTTTAGACCCAGCGATGAGAGGACATTATCCATGCGAACAAGCTTTGGCTGCAGCTGCATTGGCAGTAGAAAAATCAGTGTGTATTGCAATGGGGTGCAGCACCACATTTTACATACAGCATGCCCTCTTTGCGATCCTCGAAAAGCCCAAAAGCACATTGACCACCCTGAGAGCATCAGCATATGAGGTAATTATTTTGAACCTGGCAATAAAGGCAATAAGATGCAGAATGGTATACCAAGCAACATTTTTAGCAGAACCAGTGGAAGAGGAAGACTATGTGTACAACTTTACTACGTACATGGAACAATATGATGACATTCCTAAAGTGGGGCAGAGTGTTCTTGAGGGGGGAGAAGTACTTTATATTGACAGATCGTCAACTATAGATCAGGCGACGGGAGAAAGGCATACTGGGACTGCAGTGTTGAAAATGAAATCAGATGGGACAGTCGAATTAGTAGCAAGCGTGAGATTGCCTTCACAGTTTTCAGCACAAGCGGCAGAATTAGTGGCTCTCATAATGGAATTAGAAGCATGCAAAGACCAGGAGGTTACTGTGTATTCTGATTCGGACTGCGTGACGTCTATAGTTTATGCTGGACTACCACAATGGCAGAGGAGGGGTTTACAATGTGCTGATGGTACACCAGTACAGCAGGCGCCCCTATTGGGCAGACTCATAGGGGCTCATCATGAGTTGGGCTGTAGCCCTTAAATGCGGCGGTAACGGTATTACCACTGCATTTAGGGGCTGGCCCTATCACGAGTTGGGTGCTAAATGGGCTGTTTTACCTCAAGCTATTTTCTGGTGGTGAAAATCCCATTTAGCACCCTGTATTACCGTCGGCTGTATTAGTGCGTAGTATTACCGCCGATAATTCCCCATTGGGTGGAGCATGGGGATTTACAGTTAACAGCCAACCCGTGTTCCGGCAATACTGCTGGACCAGTGTGTGCTAACGCTATTACAGTTGGGCGGTATTACAGCCCAGATACCGCCCAACTCATGATGAGGCCCATAGACGCTCTACAACTCCCATCAGCCATAGCGGTCGTGAAGTGCCAAGCACACACAAAGGGGCGGGACCTACTCTCCCGTGGCAACAAAGCTGCAGATGCAGAAGCAAAGCGTGCATTATATTTAGCAGAAATAAATTAGTTTGATACTACATCGAACACACATATAAACGTGTGCAATATGATATTGAAGGAAGTGTATAGTTCACTACCTGCCACACAGATAATTGAGTTTCAGGGGAAGGCACCATTAGAAGAAAAGGAATTATGGGTGAAGAGGGGTAGTTCAATATCCTGTATGGGCGCATTGTGGCAGGAGAGCACAGGCACGCTAGTGATCCCAGTAGCATTGTTGCAGATGGCGCTCACACAATTACATCTCACTCATATAGGTAGGGACGTACTTGCTGCACACATTGGGGAAGAGGGGTTTTATCCAAATATGGCAGAGCAGGTAGCCACATTTATGGAAAACTGTACTGTCTGTAAAAAGTTTAATGTGGGCCATACTTTACGCATAGTGTGAGGAGCAATACCCCGCCCAATTGGCCCTATTCAACATCTCAATGTAGTCTATGTTGATATGATCCAAGTATGCCAAGGCTACTGCTACCTTATAGTGGTTGTATGCCCATTTTCCCAGTGGATTGAAGCTGGTCCCTGTTCATACCCTAACAACCTCAGAGCTGCAAAATTCCTTGTTAGAGAGGCATTCCTATGATGGCGGGTGTGCAAGGTCCAGCGGTCTGACAATGGACCTCACTTCATAAATGAGATCTTCGAGCATATAATGGCTATATTGTGGATCAAGCACAAGTTCTCCTGTGCTTATCACCTGCAAGCGAATGGAATATGCGAGCGACTCAATCACCTGCTAAAAGAGAACTTAGAAAAAATTAAATTCACGTTGAAAAAGGGATGACTTTATTGCCTGCCCCTAGCTTTGTTCACATTCTGCAACAAGCCTGTATCCAACCACCACTTTAACTGCCTGATTCATGGAATTATTTGCGTTAAAAACGCAGATTTACACGCCTTTCTGCCCGAAAATCCCCATACTTCAAACAGGGATTTTCGGGCAGAAAGGTGCACAAATCTGCGTTTTGCACGCACATAATTCCATGAATCAGGCTTTAAGTCTTTATGAGGTGGTGACAGGATGACGCATGCGACTCCCACTTGTGACTCCGACTAGAGCACTGACAGATGCCCCACAGTTCTGCTGTTGTCTTCGGAGATGAAATGCATGAGTACCTTCCCTTGATGATGGCTAGTGCCTATTTTATCTCTCAACAACTTCAATCCTGCGGGAGAGGTTGAAGAAGATTGAGGAAGACAACACACCAGAAACTAACTATGAACTGTTGAAACAACTACTACTTTATCCAGGATACTCCCTTTTCTTGCGAAATTTTGTCAGACCTTGGTTCAAGCCAAGGTTTGAGGGACCCTATCTTGTAGAGCATGCCACTGATCGTGCTGTTTAGTTGAGTGGGAAAAAAGCCTGGAATTACAATGGAGACGTCAAGCCCTGCCGAGGTGAGACCTTCTCCTGCCAGAAGAAAGACTATCTGATGCAAGAAGAAGAAGACAAAGGGGGAGCATCACAGCAAAGATTAACTCGGTCCATGACTAGAGTTAGGGAAGGACAAAATGAAGAAATTAGATTAGGAACGCTATCTTTTCTCACACAAGGTATTCGTTGTGGAAGTAAAATTACTGTTCAAAAACATGATTCTGTACCTGCACACAACCTTTGAGTAGCACTTTATTAGATTTGTAATTGAATCTGAGACTGAACGGATGACCCCACCTAGATTATTTTTTCATGCTCTTCTGCTTTACGTGGCACAAACGTACCTGTGTCTGACCCATGGAGACCCCCCTGTCATTACGTTACTAAGCATTGCTAGAATCCATTTAGT
Organism: Ambystoma mexicanum; assembly: GCF_040938575.1. NCBI lineage: Eukaryota > Metazoa > Chordata > Amphibia > Caudata > Ambystomatidae > Ambystoma > Ambystoma mexicanum. The sequence continues at coordinate 389,029,260 of NC_090938.1, forward strand.
GTAGGAGCGGTTGTTTTATGCAGCACTACCCCAATAGTTTAGATGAAGAGCTTAACCTAACACACTAAAACAATAATTTCACATTTTTGTGGCTTTTCAATTGACCCTCACATATTTTCAGAACAACACAGAGGACATTCGGTACAATAAAAATGGGAATCGTAATTCAGACTGCTGTATTGATGTGTTGTGCCTTCTTTTGTCTCTTCTTCTTTACTCTCTTTGCATTACAAAGGATTTTATTTTCGCATGCCCATGCATTGATTCTTACTAACGCAACCCCTATCCATGCTTTTACGGAAGCCATATATGGACAGATGACCAATGATGCCAAAGAAGTAAAAAGACTTAAATGCAGTGTAGAAATAGGCTTTGGCCAGGTAAATTTGTATCTAACTGATTCGGCCCATATCGCCAACAAGATGAGGTACAAACGCATGACCAAAGTGGGGAAATAAACTACTAAGGAGAGCTGGTATGCATGCTCTCTCATCCCCTATGCCATGAGTAAATCCAGAACATTCGTAGCAACTGGATTCCAACTGCCATAGCAAAATGCCTCATGAATCTTTCGCTCTACACCACCAGAAGCGATTTCAAGAGAGATGGGCCAAATTAAGATGGATGTCGCTGAAGACGTTCCTGTATGTAGACAGTTACATCAAGACTCAAGACATGATAGATGACTATTGGAGCACTGACAAGACAATAGAGTACATCCCTGTGGCCCACAAAAAGGGGAAGCAAAGATAGTGACACAAAAGCAATTACAATGCCCCATGACAGGACATATGGAAATACGAGGAATGCCAGGATGCTGGGAAAGACCACAGCTATTATTATATGGACAAATCTATATAGCAGAAGGGTGAAAACAGGAAATGGTTGGGAGCAAAGCACATGCGCTCCTAACAGCTCCAGTAGAAATAGTATAAAAAGAAAACAACAACTGCCTCAAGGAATGGGAAGCAAGTGCAAAGTTGGTAACATGGGTCGAGAATGAAACCCAGTCCTATGCCAATGATACAACTCGAGGGTTTTTCATTTTGTTTCCAGAATTATGGTCCAGTGAAGGTTGGGGAGAAGAAAGGATGAAAGCAGATATCGAACATACCTGGCATGAGGGTCGGTACTGCAGTGCTAATGGATCACTACTGGGCCTGCAGGTCAAAGTCATACATGCAATTGCCACCTAACTGACGAGTGATCTGTTCTCTTGTACAGCTAATCACACCAGCACTAGTAGTACCCTGAAAAGACATACAAGTAGATGGATTCCCCAAGATGGATGCTCATCAAAGGAAGAAGAGATCTATACAACTGACAAGAGCGAAGAGAGGGAACTATGCATCATCTATGCAGCAGGACTGAGATGTTATTTGTGTCCATTGTTCTATCAGTTCAAGTGAATGTGAATGCCAAATGGCTCCAGATCAAACGATGGGAACTGATTCAGGTGATAAATTCAACCGTTAAGAGGTTCCATGCCAGCAAGGAAGAAATGAGAGCTGTCATATTGATGGCCTTACACAACGAATACGTTCTAGACCTTCTTACAGCTATGGAAGGAGGCGTTTGTGCTAAAATTGGGCCTTATTTTTGTGAATTTAGACCCACCCATGATGAAGAGAATGGGACCCTGATAAAAGTTATCATTCAACTATCAGACCTGCACAATAAAATGAAGACAGAGACGAATGCTGTAGGAAAGGATGACGAATGGTTGTCATACATCTTCTCCTGGATACCATCATGGATGGCCAACGGACTGAAAGTACTAGTAGCAGCATTGATACTGGTGTTACTCGCCTTCTGTGTCATCAGAGTAGTGATATCACAATGCAGGAAAACCACTGAGAAGACTGTAGGGATGAAATTATTACTGGGCTTAGAGACAGAAAAGGACAAAGAAACAAAGACACGTAATGCACTGAAATCACAGTTGACACATCCTCTGTCCCATCTGGAACAGGATTCGAGTTTCCCTTCAACAGACGTGACTATTGGGGAAAATGGGTTTGGTGCAATCCTAGTGGAGATTGCAGTTATTTTACCTGGAGCCTGGATGACCATGCGAAGCACCATGGCCATGCTCAGTGGAATAGCGAAGGTCTGGCTCCCGAAACTGTACATGAATACAGATTGTCGTCTGGGAAGTGTGGTCGAGTGGTCAACCAGAGGGGGGATTGAAGACGGAGGACCAAGCGTGGCCCTCGTGACGCCCACACGCAGCCAGAAGGCAGAACAATGATAGATGCAAGTCACTCTTTGGCCCTTTGTCATCCTCATCAATGTATCACAGATGTGAGAAATGTTACTCACTCAGACAACCATTCAAACCATACTTGACTGGCAGTATGGAGGAGATAGAGTTGTCATTGATTGAACAAGTTGACTGACTTTAACCACAAACGTCTGATGACGTCATCACTGTCATTACTGACATCACTATGTAGGTGCACATAGACATGAAGCATATAGGCATCCATGCACAGAGTTACACAAACACTTGGTTTATTACTGCTAGACATAAAACAGATGCTTATGACTAACACAGATAGATGATGGACACACACACACTCACATATATATTCTTTGCTAAGCAGAAACAACAAGATTCCAAGAATACATATATACAGCTTGCACATGCTTTACTGCGACTAAAATGGAAAGCCATAAGAACAAAGATGGAAGCAATAGGTGCATTGAAGGGAATGGGGAAGGTGAAACAGACATCGAATACATGGAGAGGATGACAGCCTGATTCAGCTAAAGACAGACAGACAGGGCTTCCGGCACAGACAGGGTGCACATCCTTGCCAAGGACTAGCAAAGACGGCATGTTTTAGTCTACAAAGGTGACACGACGTTTGCAAGGAATATAGCTTAAAATCCTCATAATTGCAAGCAATTTCATGGTCTCTGCACACGTGACCTGGAAGAAGAGGACAATGCCTATCCACTAGAAGTATATGCAGGAAAGCTGTTCCCATCAAACAAGAGTTGGAAAGTGTGACGCAGGCATGCTATCAAGAGGGACACAGACTCAAAAGTAACAGTTTGAAAACCCTCATTATAAAACTTGGTAGGGTTGGGGTAAGGCCTAGCTGGCCCTAAATCTAAGGGGGTTGTTTCCTCAACGGATGCTTCTAAGGGCAGTTGATGTCCATAAGTCCAAAACCAAAGTCTGTCTGTGTCAAAATCTATGCTTGCCCTCATTCTCAAACCAAATGTGATGTTAGGTCTTCTTAAAGAAAAATGGTGGTTCAAAAAGAAATGCAAACCAAGGCTAATTTCAGGTAGCCTAACTGTCAGGTTTAGTTCTGCCAGTTTAAAAATAGTTCAATGCAAAAGGGGTGCCCTTGGGATCTTCCAGGTAGGGCTCTTGCGGCTGGACAATACCGTTTACAATGTCTCTGGGTCTCTTGATGTTCCCTTCCCCAAGCTCTGACCCCTCTGGTTCACAAAACGAAGAGTCACAGTTCCTTTTAGGTCTCTCAGGGTTCCCTTCCCCAGGTCTAGGCCTCTCTCTTTCCAACAATGTCTCTTGCGGTTTCCTTTGGGCCTCTCAGGGTACCCCTCCCCAAGCTCAGGTCTCTGTGGCTCAAAATGATTCACACTTTCCTGCTTTATAATTCCTTTGGGCTACGTAGGGTTCCCTTCCCCCAAGCTTAGGCCCATTCTTGTCTTAAATGAAGATTCAAAGTTCCTTTCAGGCATCCCATGGTTCCCTTCCCCATGCCTCTGCCTTTCTCTCGGACCAATGGCTTTCACAGTTTCCTTTGGGTCTCTCGGGGTTCCCTTCCCCAAGCATAGGACATTCTTGTACCAAAAGGTTCACTTACAAGTTCACAAACACAAAACACCAGAAGGTCACCTTGTCGGGATGCACCTCTTATAGCACAGTTCCTTCTAGTGAGGTTGCAACAGCCCTTCCTTCACTTTGGAGGATTTCACTCACACTTCACTCTCAGCGTAGCTCCCCTTTTTCTACTTTCTATCAAGGGGCGCTATACACCTCCTTTGGTCAACAACGGGGCAGTATCAGAGACTTTGGAGAACGCAGAGCTTTAGCTCCTTTCCATGCGCGACCACTCTGATACCTGGCCCCTCTCCTTACACTCTTTATTTTCATTCTGGTACTTTTTTCCTCTCCATGCCTCTTGCACACTTTCCTTTTCCACCTTTTGTCTTTCCATGCCTCTGCCACACTTTTCTGGCACTATCTGCCCCTCAGTGCCTCTTGCACACTCTTCTGCTTTGCCTTGCCTCATCCACACTTCTTTTGTCTTGCCATGCCTCTTGCACTCTTTCTGTACCTTGCCGTTCCTCTTGCACACTTTCTCTCTGCTTCTTGCTACCCGCATCTTTCTCACTTTTCCTTCTTTCTTTCAGGTCGCCCACACCCTCTCTTTTCTTTCTGTTCTTCACAACTCACTGTTTCTGCTTTTTCTGCTTTTGTGCCTTGCGTACACCCTTTTTCTCTTGCTTTCTCTTGCTTTCCAATTATCGTGCTGCTTGTACCTTTCGCTGCTACTGCTCCTGCTCCAGCCACCCGCACGCTACTGAGTTTCTCTCTCTCTCTCTCTCTCTCTCTCTCTCTCTCTCTCTCTCTCTCTCTCTCTCATGAAACTCACCAAGTAGCCCAGCTCTGGTGGGCAGTTTCTTCAGGATGTGTGTGTCAAGGTCAGGCTCTCACCACCTGCCCCTCAGATACCCCTAGGACCTGCACACATCCTGGGGGAACAAGCACTGGCCTAGACTCGGCCAACAGGTCACAGCTTTCCCCAATCCAGCTCCTTGGCGACACGGCTCCATCGCCACGCTGCAGCCTCTCTGACACACTGTGTCAGCGTCCTGGCATCCCGTTCTCCTCTGGATCCTCTGGGCTCTTCCAGCTGCAGTCTCCTGTTCCCCGGCTTTCACGATCCATCCAGCAACCCCAGCTCGCTCATTTACTCTGGCAGAACTCCACCTTTTATACCTTAAATGAGGGTCCATTGGAGCCAGGTGTGTATGGTTAGTGTCATGGTCATTTCCTCACTGTGTGGAAATTCTATGAGTAGCATGAAGGTTTCAACTTGTATCCGTTTAATTGTATCCTTCTCCTGACACCATATGTGAGGCATGCATGGTATCAAAAGGGACACTGAGCCTCATTAACGAGTCTAGCGGTAACCCTCCCGGTGCTTCCGGTGGGTTGCCGCCAGACTCAAAACATTTTACAGGCACCTAGCTGCCCAGTGCCCCCGGGACATTACAAGTCCTGGCGGACCAGGGAGATGGGTGCTGGAAAAAGTTAGTGCCCATTCCCGTGGAGTCCCGTAGGACTCTATGGGAATGGTTTCATTGAACCATCTGCATTGTTACTAATTGTGCCGATGCTTCCATGATGAGTCTGCCTACTGGGGCCACTGCGCACAGCAGGGAAACTCGTAGTGTGTGGCGGTCTGGAGACAAGGGTGCTGGTGAGCTTACCGGCACCCTTGTTTTGGGACCACCACACTCTTAATGAGGCCCACAGATTCAAAAGTAACAGTTTGAACATTTTTAGATAATAAGAAATTAGCGTGTGTTACTTCTTACACTTATTTAGGATTATTAGTCGTTGATAAACTCAATTGCGAGTCTCATTGGGAGAGAACTAAGATCATATGCTGGACCTTGGTAGGAGCTGGTTGTGCTTTTATTGGCAGAAATTGTGTTTTTTCCGTTAAGAAAGTCATATTACTTTATACAATTCAAATAGTGCCTGTCCTAACATATGGGATAGAGATATGGGGACATTGCTTAATTAAAGAACTAAATAAATTTGAAGCCAGAATGTTAAGAAAGTTATTTCGTATGCCGCAATCTGTGTCAGTTGAATGTTTCTGTCTCGAGTATGATCTTACATGTATCCAATCCATCCTGATTAACAGATCTTTCATGTGCTCAGTGGACCTTATGACTTTAAATAATAATACTATTATCGGGGATTACGCTAAGACCTTTCTATGCCCAGATAATTTTCCTCGGATTGGTGTATGGGGGAAAATGTTCACTATCTTCAATAATTGAAAGAGTGGATGTGAAATTGATCTACTCCTGCACAACATTAATCTAATAAAATATAGGCTAAAAAAGAAGATTAGATCGTATGATCGTGAGAATGATGTAGTACAACTCTCTAGCAACTCACATATTGGACCCTTTATTGTATACATCAATTCACAAAACCACCCGCCTAACTATATTGTGCCATTTCCTGAAGCGTGGGTCATTAGATAGTACCTGTTGCTAAAAGTTAACAAAAGAAAGTATTGGAATGTGAAGGTGCAAACAAAGGCCTACATCGTAATCAGCGTGACTTGCGGTTATGTGGAGATAACAAAATCCAGTTCTTGAGCACATAATAACAGAATGTGAAAGTCTAAACAGTATTAGAAATCAAATGATGAAATCCTATAATAATTGTTTTTATTGTGATGACCCAAAAGTAATGTGGAAAATGCTCATGGATGGAAACAATGAGAATTACATCCATTACATGATTAGATTGTATAGGAAATGAATTGAAATATTTGATCTATATGAATTTTGAGCGAACATGAACTCCTACTGTTCTTCCCTCTTATACCTTGAATGTTAATGTCCTCTGCTTTGACTAATTTTAACTAAATGTAAGATGTGATTTTAATTTTTTATGGATTTATTTGTATGGGTTTTTAATGTATGTATGTGTTTTTATGTATTATTGTATGTACCCTATACATTTTATATTGTTATCATTGTTAGTTTTATGTGGTATATACAAAGCTTTTAGCTGTATGTATATTGATAAAATTGAATTGAAAATCTTTATTATAAAACTTGGTAGGGTTGGTGTGAGGACTGAGTGGCCTTAACTCTAATTTGGTTGTTCCCTCAACTGATGCTTCTAAGGACCGTCGATGTCCGTAAGCCCAAAACCAAAATCTGTCTGTGTCAAAACCTATGCTTGCCCTCACTCTTAAACCAAATGTGATGATAGGTATTCTTAAAGAAAAACTGTGGTTCCCAAAGAAAGGCAAACCAAGGCTGATTTCAGGTAGCCTTACCGGCAGGTTTAGTTCTGCAAGTTTAAAAATAGTTGAACACAAAGGGGGTGACGTTGGAATCTCCCAGTTAGGGCTCTTTGAAGCAGGATAATACAGTTTACAATGTCTCTGGGTCTCTTGGGGTTTCCTTCTCCAAGCCCTGAACCCCCTGGTTGCTAAATGAAGGGCCACAGTTCCTTTTAGGCCTCTCAGGGTTCCCTTCCCAAAGCCTCTGTGTCATGCGACCAATTACTTGGCGCTTATGTGATCAGGATTCCTTGCTGCAGTGCTTTCGTTTATTACTCCATTCCAAAATGGCGCCCAGACGTTCCCATCATGCACTGACATCATTGCGCGTGCGTGCCCTGGAACACTCTCATCCGGAAATAAATAGACAACAGTCAGTAGGTTCTGCGCGTTGCAATTGCCTTTGAAACTGCGGTACGCTCGTTTTCTGCTTTCATGCTTGCTTTCTACTTGTTGGTTTCCTTTCTTGTAAGCTTTCCTGGGTTCCTGGTTCCGTGCGCTTCCTTCGTGGTTGTGCTTGGCTTCCCCTTCTCGCGGCTCGGCTCCCTCTGTCCCAAAGTTTCCTGGACTAGTCACCCTTGTTCCTTACTTCCCTGTCTTTAGCGGAATTCCTCTGCTCCTTCTTGTTGCTCCTCCCTTTTCTTGGCATGGCATGGCGTGGGGCTCTCCTCCGTGTATTCCGGAGCTCTTGCTGGTCTTCTCCAGGCACCAACCTTTAGGAATCCAGGAACTCCTTCAGCGATACTCACATTGTTGATCCTCTACACGTCCTGTTCCTCAAGCCTTCATCCAAGTTTGTGAAGACTCACTTGCTGGATATCCGTGCTTACATGGACTCACTTCAATTCCCCCTCAAGGTTTTTTTCCCTGGGACCTGGCTCTCAGGTGGCCACAGTGCTTACCTGAAAGGACAGGCCTTACCTCTTCTTGACAAAGGACTCCAGAAGCAAAGAGGTAAGGACTGATCCTGACACTCTGGTTCCATGTGATAATAGCCCCCCAAAATGTTGCCATACAAGAATGGCGCTGTTTTTTGCGGCCATATTACCCCATGGAACCTGCTGGGGACACCCTGCAACCCCCATATTTTTTTAAAGGGAGGAGGAGACACCCTCACATCCCCCGCTCCCATTTACCCCATAAATTATCCCCATAAAAAATTTTCCCTATGCCGTTTCCCGGCGACTATATGTATGGCAACATTATTTATGGGGATAATATTACCTGATACAAGCCTCAGCCTTTCTGCCTACACCAATGTCTTTCACAGTTTCCTTTGGGTCGCTCAGGACTCCCTTCCCCAAGCATGTGCCCCTCTTGTATCAAAAGGTTCACTTAAAAGTTCACAAACAGAAAACATCAAAGGTTGACCTTGTCAGGGTGCACCTCTCATAGCAGAGTTCCTTCTGGTGAGGTTGCAACAGACTTGCCTTCACTTTGGAGGATGTTTCACACACTTCACTCTCAGTGTAGCTCTCCCTTTTTCAACCTTTCATCAAGTGGGGCTATACAGCTCCTTTGGTCAACACCGGGGTAGTATCTGAGACTTTCGAGAACGCAGGGCTTTTGCTCCTTCCCATGCGTGACCACTCTGATACCTGGCTCCTCTCCTTACACTCTTTATCTTCGTTCTAGCACCTTTTTCCTCTCTGTGCCTCTTGCACAGTTTCCTTTTCCACCTTTTGTCTTTCTGTGCCTCTTGCACACTTTTCTGGCACCATCTGCCTTTCCGTGCCTCTTGCACACCTTTTTGCTTTGCAGCGCCTCTTGCGCACTTCCTCTGTCTTGCTGTGCCTCTTGCACCCTTTCTGATCCTTGCCGTGCCTTTTCCTCTGTTTGATTTGTGCTGTCTGCCCCTTTCTCACTTTTCTTTCCTTCTTTTGGGTCGCTGGCACCCTCTTTTCTTTCTGTTCTTCACAACTCACTGTTTCTGCTTGTTCGTGCACCTTTTTTCTCTTGCTTTCTCTCGCTTTCCAATAATTATGCCGCTTGCACCTTCTGCTGCTACTGCTCCTGCTCCAGCCACCCTCACGCTACTGCGTTTCTCTCTCTCTCTCTCTCTCTCTCTCTCTCTCTCTCTCTCTCTCTCTCTCTCTCTCATGAAACTCACTGAGTAGCAAATCGCTGGCAGGCACTTTCTTTGAGATGTGTGTGTCAGGATCTCATCACTTGCCCCTCAGACACCTCTGGGACCTGTACACGTCCCGGGAGTACGAGCACTGGCCTAGATTCGGCCAACAGGTCACAGCTTTCCCCATTCCGGCTCCATGGAGACACAGCTCCCTCGCCATGCTGCAACCCCTCTGACACTCCGGGTCATCGTCCTGGCATCCCTTTCGAGTGGATTGTGTCCTCCAAAGTATTCCTCATCTTTGATGTATTCCATCCAGGTTCAGCTGCTTCAGAAAACATTTTCGGCAGAGGGTGCTGTACGTCAATGTCGTTGAGTCTTATTGTCCCTCGAAGGCCTCCGTCGAGGGTGTCGTCATCGGGTGTATAAGTAGCACGCGCGCGCCCGCTGGCCTCAGTTCCGTTTTTCCGCAGTGTACGTGTACATTGCTTCGGAGATTCGGCGCGCCACGAGTTCTGTGAAGAAAGACTAAATAACGAAATATGTCTTCGTCATCGACGCCGACCACGACCCCGAAATCGGGTTTCAAAAAATGCAAATCGTGCGGCTCAAAAATGTCGATTACCGGTTAGCACCGAGAGTGCTTATGGTGCCTTGGAGAAGGCCACGACATGGAGGCCTGTATGAAGTGTCAAACGATGACGGGGAAAGCCTTGCGAGAGAGGAGGGGAAAACTGCAGGTAGGTCATAAATCCGACCGAAAAGCTTCTAGTGTCGAGTCGAAGTCCCGTGAGGAGAAATCTCCTCGACGCGAAAGGCATCGGTCTAGGTCCCAAAGCGATTCCCATCGCTCGTTGTCTTCAACGAAAAAATCGAAAAAACGACGCCACAGATCCCCCTCCACTTCGTCTTCGGACGAATCCCCAAAAAGGATGAAATGTCCCACAAAACATTCATCATCCGAAGAATGGGAAGCATTTAGAGTAAAAATGATGGAGGTGTTCGAGAAAGCGCAGCCTCCGTCCGCACCTTCCTCGGAAGCCGGCCAGGAGCATTATCGCTCCGACAATCACGCGCCCTTGAGCCCGGGTGATCGAAGGAGGAAGGATAGAGAACCTTCTAGGACGTCGAGGGAAAAGGTCGCTCGAGTCGACTCGACCGCTCGAGGTCACCAATGCCGTCCGAGACCAAACATACCTCAAAGGGCAAGTCTTCGAAGAGTGCCTCAACGCCCTCGAAAGCCGATGCCGTCGAAGTCGGGTACTACATCGACGTTATCGACGCCTTTGTCGATGTCGACGCCAAAGCCCTCGACGCTGACATTTCCAGCTCGACAAGATCAGCTAGGAAGAGATAAAGAAAAGGCTAAAACACCTGGGTTGCATTCAGGACCCATTAGCACTCCTCCTCTACCTCCTCCAGAGAAGGTTTTCAAGCCTCTGCCTAGGAAGGAGTTTTTCAAATCCCTGACCTCAATTGTTGAGGAACAGGAAAGATCTAATGAGGAAAATGTACCTTTTGGGCTTGAATTTGGTACTCCAAATGTTCCTGAATGACTGATTTCAGAGGAAAGCAGGATGAAGGATTTGGTTGAATCATTGCACAATGCAAGTGGTATTGAGACGTCCCCAGAAAATGAATTTGGTAGACCAGAGCCAGGTGAACATGCCAATCCATCATACCGTCAGTTAATGACTAAGGTAGTAGATTATTTGGGCTGGGCCAGGCCTACAGCCCAATTTGTCCAAGATGATCTTACAGACATACTGGACCATGGTCCTACTGAAGACCCAATTCTACCTTTCCATGTGGCCTTAAAAAATAGGGTGGCCAAAAATTGGGAGACGCCGGATTCTATTCCTCCAGTGAATAAATCCCTTACTTCAAAATACCGCCCTGCCAGTAGCGACCCCGGATATCTGTCTTAACATCCCACTCCCGAATGTTTGGTCATACAGACAGCCACAGCTTCTAACAAACTTGCGTACCCGTCTATGATATGATATGATATGGCCTATACACAAGTGTTTCAAGGCGCGACGAGGCAGGGGGGGGGAACAAGGGGAGACAGACAACGATCCTACTAGGCCAGGTGTCATTCAGATTGCGCAAGTGCAAGGGTAAGGGGACTGGGAAAAGTGCAAGAGGAAGGGGAGAGGGGGGAAAGGTGCTGTACATGGTTAGTAGAATACAAGATAAATAATAGGGCCAGGTGGTGGCAAGTGCAAGGAAAGTGCAGTACATGGTTAGTAGAATACAAGATAAATAATAGGGCCAGCTGGTGGCAAGTGCAATGTAAGTGCCGGGAGAAGGGGCTGAAGGATACAGAGACAGTCCCGTAGTGCAGGTAGGCAGTGCAGGGAAGAGTGGCTGGGCCAAGGACCGAGATCGGTTAGTGGCCCAGTAGCAGATTCAGTGCAGGTTCAGTGAATTTAGCAGGGCAGAGAGGGAGAGAAAGCGGCGGCAAAGAGGAAGGTTTTGAGGTGCTTCCGGAACCGGAGATGCTTCTCCTCAAGTTTCAGGGAGGCAGGAAGGCTGTTCCAGAGGGAGGCCCCTGCTGCGGAGAGAGATCTACCCCCAGCTCGTTGCTTGGAGAAGCGGCTGACCCTGAGGTAGTTGGAGGTGGATGAGCGAAGAGCTCGAGAAGGAAGATATTTCGGAAGAGAGAGTTGAAGGTACTTTGGCCCAAGGCCCCAGAAGGCCTTGTGGACAATGCAGAGGGTTTTGACAGGCATGGGATGATAAGCTTGTAGATGGCTGGGCACGGAAGGTATTTTCAGCTGGGAGCATGGCATTAAAATCAGCCAACTCCACTTGTGCCTTGGCAAAGTTTTCGTACATTCTTTGGGAGTGCATTGCAATGGAGGCAGAGCACATACCAGAAGGGAAAGAAAGGGAAGGATTCCTAGCCATTGTTAGAGATGGAAAGGAAGCTATGCAGGAATCCCTTGAATCTGGTTTGGACACTGTTGATAGTGTGAGCAGGTCCATGGCCACTAACACAGTAATGCATAGATTTGCATGGTTACGGAAGTTGGGTTTTGCACCAGACGTACAGAACCGTCTTCTGAACATGTCCTTTGACAGGTCTCACCTTTTTGGCAGCAAGGCTGACGAAAGCCTTAAGAGGTTGCAGACCTCAAAGGCTGCTGCCAAGTCGTTGGGAGCTGCTATTAGGCAACCTCAGCCCTTTCGTGCGACAAATCAATCTTGGAGGGGACGATCCTATCGTTACTACTCCTCATATGGTAAAACGAGAGGAATGGCCAGTCAAAGGGGCCAAAGAAAGGCCACTTGCGGTGAACGAGCAAAACGTGCAAAGCCAGCTACAGCTACAGTCTCTTTGCCATCAGCGGCTGCAGCAACCGCCACAAAACCACTTTGAGGACTTGCATCGCAAAACACCTTTAGGAGGCAGGTTGTCACAGCATCTGCAAGAATGGCGAGCCATTTCTTCAGATGTTTGGGCTCTAGAAATAATAGCCCAAGGTTACTGCCTTCCTTTTCTAACGCAACCTCAAAGCAATCCACCAGGGAGACACCCTTTGAAGTTTTCAGACCCGCTCCTACAGCAGGAATTTCTCACCCTGCTAAAGAAAGGTGTTATAGAACCGGTACCTGCAGCGGAGAGGAACATGGGATGGTACTCCACATATTTTTTAATCCCCAAAAAGGATGGAGGACTGAGACCCATCCTGGACTTAAGAAACTTGAACAAGTTCCTCAGGAAGGACAAGTTCAAGATGGTCACTCTTTCTCAGATCCTTCAGGCCCTTCAGCTTCAGGACTGGTTGGTGTCATTGGACCTCCAGGATGCTTATTTTCATGTGCCGATTGATCTCAAGCACAGAAAATACCTGAGGTTCGTGGTTGGCGACTCACATTCTCAGTTTCGAGTCCTTCCATTCGGGTTGACCTCCGCCCGAGGGTCTTCATCAAATTGATGGTAGTAGTGGCAGCACACCGCAGGAGAAGGGGGATTCATGTCTACCCCTATGTGGACGATTGGTTGATCAGAGCATGATCTGCCGAACAGGCACTGGATCACCTGCAAGTCACCTGCCATTTCCTCCACTGTCTGGGCTTCTCCCTCAATTTCAAGAAGGCACAAATGATACCTTCTCAACGGCTCCAATATATATGAGCTGTGTTAGACACATCCCTGGGAAAGAGCTTGCTTCCCAGGTCGAGGGCTCAAGACATTCTTCAGATGGTTTCCAAATTCCAAAACGCCCAAAATCTTCAGGTTTACGACTTCTTAAGGTTGCTTGGCCTCATGGCATCCTGCATCTTTCTGGTGCCAGAAGCATGCCTGAGAATGAGATCCCTTCACTGGGCTCTATGGTCCCAGTTCTCAGGTTGAATGACGGATCTTCTCCAGATTCCGAACAAGGTTCGTCAGGATCTTCTATGGTGGACTTGTTCAGAGAATATTCTGAAAGGAGAACCCTTTTGGCAACCATGGCCGGAGATTACAGTAGTGATGGACGCCTCACTCAAGGGGTGGGGAGCTCATGCCAACGATCTGACAGTCAGCAGTCGTTGATCTCTATCGGAGTCCAAACTACACATCAACCTTCTGGAGCTGAGAGCAATCAGACTAGCGCTGAAGACTTTCCTGCCATCTGTCAGAGGGAAGAATGTCCTGATAATGACAGACAACACAGTGGCCATGCATTATCTAAACAAAAGAGGAGGTGTAGGGTCACTACCTCTGTGCAGAGAGGCAATGCAACTCTGGTATTGGGCAATTCAAGAAGGAATCTCTTTATCGGCAGTTCACCTAGCCGGGGAAGAGAATATGTCGGCAGATGCTCAGAGCAGGCAGAGCACAGTGTCCCGTGAATGGGAACTGGCTCAGGAAGTCTTTCTAGAGATCGTCACCCTTTGGGGAACCCCTCAGGTAGACCTATTTGCGACCGGTATCAACCGAAAGTGCGAAAGGTATTGCTCAAGGGAATTTCCCCCGAGAGGAGCCCTGGGGGGCGCGTTCGTGGTGGAGTGGAATTTCCCACTATTGTATGCGTTCTCTCCGATTCCCATCATTCCTCAGGCCATCAGGAGACTGAGACGGTTCGGGAGCCACATGATCCTAATTGCCCCGGATTGGGCCAGGAGAACGTGGTACCCGGACCTTCTAGACATGTCCATCTATCCTCCAGTACGTCTTCCTCAGAGAGAGACCCTTCTCTCTCAAATGGAGGGTCAGGTTCTCCATCCAGAGGTCGAAACGCTCAATCTTCATGCTTGGTATTTGAAAGGCTGAGATACAGGGATTGGAACCTTCCAGATGACGTTATGGAGGTGTTGCTTTCGGCAAGAAGACCAGCACCAAAGTCTCTATACCGTTGCCATTGGAAAAGTACTATCTTTTCTTCTGACACTAGCACATAGAGGTCTGAATGTTGGAACCATTAAAGGTTATCTTGCGGCGCCTTTCCATCTTCAAGCGCTCGTCATAAGAATGCTCCTACTTCAGAATTCCTTTGATAGTACAATTCTTAAAAGGACTCACTAATGTGTTTCCTCCTCACCCATTTCAAGTACCGATTTGGGATCTCAATTTGGTCCTAAAATTCTTAATGTGTGCTCCTTTTGAGCCTTTGCACATGTGTCCATTAAGATTACTAACATGGAAAACTGCTTTCCTAGTTGCTTTAACATCTGCAAGAAGAGTGAGCGATTTGCAGGCACTGCCTTCTGGGCCACCGTATACTGTGTTCCATAAGGACAGAGTTGTGTTGAAGGTTAAACCCTCATTTTTACCAAAAGTGGTACCTGAGTTTCACTTAAATCAAAAAATTGTGTTACATGCATTCTATCCTCCACCCCATCCTAGTAAGGAAGAGGAAAGATTACACAGGTTGGATCCAAAAATAGCTTTAAGCTTTTATATCTCTAGGCTTTCTAGGCTTAGATTGGGCAACCAACTGTTTATTGGCTACACAGGAAAAAGATTGGGTCAATCAGTAACAAAACAGACAATATCACGGTGGATTGTGCTTTGCATTTCAGAATGCTACAGACTGGTGGGAAAAGACCCACCAGAAGGTTTAAGGGCTCATTCCAGCAGGGGCATCGCTTCATCTACATCCCTGCAAAGAGGTGTTCCTATAAGGTCCATTTGTGAAGCAGCGACTTGGTCATCGCTGCATACTTTTTCAAAATTCTACAACCTAGATGCTTCCCAATCTAAGGAGCTACATTTTGATAGAGCAGTCCTATACTCGGCCATCTGAAGATATTTTAAAAAAAAAAAATTAAAAAAAATCTAATCCCTCCTCCATAAGAATTATCCTTACTGCTTTGGGAGTCTATCAAAGATGAGGAATACGTTGGAGGACACAATCCACTCGAAGAACAAGTTACTTACCAACTGGTAACGTTCTTTCGATTGGATATTCCTCCAATGTATTCCTCATCGCCCTCCCAACCTACCCCTCTGTAGATTTATCCCAGGCTGTTGCCACTCCAACTCTTGCAAGGCAAAATACCTGTCTACCGGCACAGTCTGCACAGTGGAAAATCGATAATGAAAGGGGGAAAAACAGAACTGAGGCCAACGGGCGCTGCGCGTGCAACTTATACACCCAATGACATCACCCTCGACGGAGGCCTTCGAGGGACCATACGACTGAATGACATCGACGCACGGCGCCCTCTGCCGAAAAACATTTCCAAAGCAGCTGAAGCTGGATGGAATACATCAAAGATGAGGAATACGTTGGAGGAACATCCAATCGAAAGAACGTTACCAGTTGGTAAGTAACTTGTTCTTCTCACCCGGATCTGCCCCTCCAGCTGCAGCCTCCTGTTCCCTTCCTTCCACTATCCATCCAGCAACCCGAGCTTGCTCATTTACTCTGGCAGAACTCCACCTTTTATACCTTAACTGAGGGTCACTTGGAGTCATGTGTGTATGGTTATTGTCAAGTGTCTGACCCTGCATGGGTCTATTAAGGGGACATGTTAGTGGTAGAATGTAGGCCTCTCTATTCATCTTCCTTTTCACAGTACGTTTCACACAGGTAATCTCTCTAACTCTTGGCTGTCTCTTTCCCGTCCCAGGACAGGCTAGAAATTGGGAGGAGGAAACAGGACAAGGCGTAAACTGATATTTATAGGCTGAATAATCATAGGGTGATTGAAAGAGGAAATAGGGGAATCCCCAGGCCCAGTTTTTATACAACTAGGGTGATTTCCCTTTTGTTAGGTTACTCCCTACCCCTGGTACCCTGCCATGAAAGTAACGGTCTTGACAGCACACCCTATGGTCTGAAATGGGGGAAGATAAGTAGGTGTTGAGGTCAAAGCCATGTTTTTGTCTCATCTGACCCTCCTCACTGCCTGCTTCTGTCCTGGTACAATATTTCCACCTCCCTCTTGGGTCAGGGACAGTGGGACCTACATATCCCATAAAGGCTTCAGGGGCTTCTTCCTCCTCACCTATCGTCCCGTTGGGATACCGTGTCTCACCTGGGGTCTTTGTATGGGCGCAACCCTGTACTACCCTACCGAGGTGATCCTCCCTCACTCATCCACCCCCAGGGTTGGGATCCAAAAGCGATGGCCCTCCCCTAGCCACCTGAATATAGGATTATCGGGGGCTACATGGGAGAATACTGCCAGGTTTCTAACAAAAGATAAAATGAGTACACAGGTTGAAAGCTGGATGTACTCTATCAGTGCTTAGGCGATCAGAGATAGGAACATGATGGGAACATACAGCACCTTCGAGATCATTCCCATTGCCTTGAAAAGGTTTGCTCAGCCTGGTAGCTGTCCAAAGTCTCAAGTGTGGGAAGACATGTCCTGTCCAATCCTTAGCTACCTTTCACGTTAAGGCATATTATGTTGCAGGGGCCAATAGTTTTCCTGTTAACCTGCAACTTTGTTTTTGTTACCTCTAGAGGTGGTCCTCGCAGGAGCCACCAGATGTGACGTCATGTATGATTAAAATGGTGTGACACACGTTTGGAGGACGAGTGCTCCGGAAACGATACACTGTTCTAGTGTGATCCCTGTCATTTGTTTGATAATAAATACAGTAAACTTTGCCCTATTGTTGAGTCTTCCGTTCTTGCGGCAGGGATTTTGTTGGGGCCCAAGTTCCCTCTTGCTGGTAATCGGGGTAGCTGCTCAAAGGGCCCCGGCCGCTTCTTAACATGCCGTTGGGAACAGGTGCAGGGGTAGGTGCAAATCACGGCAGTGTCATTTCTGACCCTGTCAGGATTTTTTTCTTAAGTGATATTTGCATTTCCATCCCCCAAACGGGGATGGAAATGTTTTTTTCCCTGATCATTTCTCAGAGACAGGCCTTTTAAGAGCCTGTCTGTGAAATACACTCCCAGCAACGACGTGGACACTAATGTATGCCAGGGGACTGGACAGCATATCTTTGCTGGATATGAGTCCGGCTGGTTTCAGACCGGGCGATAGCACAGAACTTGTGGTTTTGGCATCAGTAGATGACCTAAAATGGGCAGTTGATCAGGGTGCTGCCGGAGTGCTCATTTTATTGGATCTTTCTGCGGCATTCGACACCATACCGTAGATCAGAATATTCTTCTCTTTAAATTGAGAGGCCTGAGGGTGAGAGACAATGCCCTAAAGTGGCTTGCCTCCTTTCTATTTGACTGACAGGACACAGGTAGTGGTCTGTCACCCTTTCGAATCTAGTGCGAAACTGATTTCCTGCGTAGTTCCGCAGGCCTCTTCTTTGAGCCTGTTATTGTTTAACCTATATACGAGATCATTGGCTCATTTAATGAGGTTGGAGTTTGTTTTTGTATAAATGCTGATGACACTCAGCTAATCTTTCAGGTCAGTGAGGATGAAACCGAGGATGGAAAAAGGTTGAAATCATGTTGGGAGCAGGTTAGTTTATGGATGCGTCATAACAGGCTCGAATTCAATGTCCAGAAGACTGAGCTGTTCATGTGTTCTGCTTACATAGTTATCCCACATACTGGTATGTATGGCCTAGCTGAAGTGTTTGAATGGGTGTCTCAATTCGGGCCCCCTTCCTTTGGAAATTGCCCTGTGCCTTTACAACAAGCTAGGAACCTGGGTTTCTGGCTTGACTCTTCACTATCACTGGAGAGCCAGATTTCTTAAGTTTCGAGAGTGTGTTTTTCCATTTGAAGTCTCTTAAACATCCGCTGGAGTTTTTTGTTTCTCGCAAAAAATGCCAATAGTCAATGCCTTCATTTCTAGTCAGCTTGATTACTGCAATGCTTTATACCGGGGTCTGGCAAAGGTAGCCATTGGCCAACTGCAAAGGATACAAAATGCAGCTGCTAGGGTGCTGATGAAAGTAGGTCGTAAAGAGCGTATTTCTCCTATTTTGCGCTCCCTGCATTGGCTGCCTGTGGAAAAAAGAATAAAGTTCAAAACATTGTACATTGTGCATCGTGTACTGTATGGTTCATTGGTGAACTGTATTACATCTACATTCTTCAGTTATGTCCCAGGCAGATGTTTGCAATCTGCTTCCTCCAATCTTCTTGGGGTTCCTTCCTTCCTTCAGATGGGCGAAGTGGGGTGGTCGCCAGAGGCGTAGCCAGGATTGTCTAACAAGGTGGCCCTGAAGCTCATGTGGTGCGGCCCGCCACAGTGACATTAACATCTGTAAATTCCCACACTGCTCTGCTGAGTGGGCATTTACAGATTTTGGTTGGAATTTGCCCGCTCATACTCTATACCCTGTTTATGCCTCTGATGGTCGCTGTTGAAGCGGCTCGGCTACAGAACTTTCTACCCACGAATCTGCGAGGGATTGAAACACATTTGGCGTTTCGCCATAGATTGAACACCTTGTTATTCCCTGCGTGATTTGAAGGTCGGTGGGCTTGGGGGAGGGTGAGTCTTTGTCTGTTTTTGTCGGGTAAAACAGGCCACTCGTTTTTTCAGTGCCTTGATGACTCCTGGTTTGAGGTTATACGTTTTGCGCTTAATAAGTATTGGACCATACCATTTGCACCTTTATCCAGACTTCATGAAAATAATGTGACCTGTGCAGTTCAGCAATGAGCACAAATGAAAAATCGCATCCTCTACGCTTTTTTCCTATGCACTAATTTTTCAGAATCTGCCCCAATGTTTACTGAATACATGTTTTCTTTATTTTCTATAATGTATTTACAGCAATGCAATACCATATTCAAATGATCGAAATAGGCTTGCATTGCAAAATATTAAAATGCAACAGTAGGCTCTTCAACCCTGTTAATAGGAGGTAATACTTGTACGAACATAGCCTGGGTTTAAGTAAATGCCCAGCGAGGATGGTATCCAATGATTTCATTGCAGAATACTTTACAGCACACATTTTTCAGTCCAGAATATTAATCTCAAGAAAATTCGCCTACAATATATAACTGAAAACATTTTACTAATAGGAGGTTGGGTTTGGGGGTAATGGGTGGCTGGGGGGCAGTTTGCCCCCCCCTTAACCCCCACAGTTTGTTGTTGCGCTGAATTAAAAATCGGCAGGCATCCCAAAATAAAATATTCTGCACAAAAAAAAGATGTGCAGTAAAAACACCTAACCGTGTGGTGGATGGTCGGGAAAAGTAAGCAGGTGTGACTATCCATCTCCCTTGCACACGTGTACTCCCCCAATAGGCCTAAAGGAAACAACGTTAATGACTAGTATGATTATTTGCAGCTGTGTAATAAAGCACCGTGAACAGAACGTAGAGGAAACATTGCCCTGCGTGAATGGTCAATTTGATTTCAAGGAAACTATGGGGCATTACACTTCTAAAAAAAACAATATTCAAACATAAAACGTATAACCCATCAAATAGGAAATAGGCTATTCAGAGTTCAATTAGCACTTATTAGTCTTGGTTACTAGGTGGCACTAGAGCACCGCCTATAAGCCAAAACTAGTGCATTAGAGTACAGGCATGAGGGTGAAATGGCCTGTGAGGAGGAACACAAAGCTTGTAGGTGATGTTTTGTTACTTGCCCACCCATTGACTGCCCATGGCCATGCTAATATGGCCATTCCCACCAACTTCCTGCCCCTCCCCGCCCAAAACGCATCTCCCTGGGATCTCTCTTGATCCTGCTTCATCAGACCAGGAGGGTGGCTCAGGGGCAACGCGCTCCCCTTGGAAACAAGACGACGTGGAGCATCGCAGGTTTGATCCCTGGCTCCGTGCTTTGAAACCTCTGGGTGTTAAACGTGTTATAAATAGCCAATTACAATTACAAGCCTTCCCGTCAAATGCCTGCCAGTTTTTTGTCAAAGCTGTCTTCTGGGAGTGAATTACTCATTTGTATTTGTATTTATTTATTTGTAATGCGCACCAAACCGCGGAGCTGTAAACGTGCTACTGCTGTAATACAAATGTCAACCAGGTCTGCCTTCAGCCACTTGATTTATAGCCACTCTGCGTCTCCTTCACTGAAGTCCTGTTAAAACAAGCATTGGCAAAGTCAACAGTTTTAGCTTGTGTATAAGTATTATGCATTTACTAGACAGTGCTATTATATGCCCAGATACTCATGCCATCTCGCAGCTGTTACCATCAATCAGTTAATACCACTACGGCAGTGCCTGGCAAATGCTTTCCCATGCCTACACAAAAGCCAACATTGTTGGCATTGCAACAGCTTGTTTTAAGGATGGAGTTGGACAGAAGAGGAACGCGGGACAATGGGGGAGAATGTTCTCTTATTGGTATACGGCAAGTGATCAGGATGTGGTGTGTAAGCAGGGTATAGAACACACTAGGTGTTGTTTGGAGACTTTCGATGCTATGCCTCAGAGATGTGGTCATCGCAACCTCCTCACAGCTTTCAGAGGATATCTGCAGTGTGTGCCGGATGATAAAGAAGAAGCTCATAAGAGATGTTTTGGGATATTTCAATTAGCATATCCCTCAACTTCGCCCCCGATGAGTGGCTCCATTGGCGAAGCACACCTAGTATGGCCATTGTAAGGGCCGTAATCTGCTGTCTTCACCAAAGGTGACAAATCATACTATAGCATCTTCTGAGCAGTGCCTGCAATTGATATTCCCAAAGTCTGCCATGTTCTTTAGAAGAATGCCGGTGTAATATAGATTCAGGCGTGTGCATGACCATGGTCTGTGGATAATGTTCTCTCCATGTGCTTCACATCTACAGCATTTATCAGAGAAGAGATTTCTAGCAGTGGGGCCCTTATCCACTGTCCAGTGCCAGTGGTGGAGCATCTTACATTGAGTAAATATCAAAGGCAAATCCCTCAACCCTCTATGATTGAGGTCTGCAACCTTTGACTCACCAGATGGTTTGGACTACAACTACCACCTTCCCTATTGAGCGAGCTCAATGGTGAAGGATTATGGGAGAAATAATTGCCCTTCAGTGATTTCCCATTGAGCCTTTAAGGAAGAGGACTCAGCATCATGGTACAGCCATGACAAGGCTTGTGCGGGATGCAGGATCAACGCCTTTGCCATTTCCCTATTTTGGGTGCAGTGCGGGTCTCGGGAGGATAGCTCAGGGGTAATGCGCTCCACTTGGAAGCAAGAAGAATCAGAGCACCACAGGTTCGATCCCCGGGTATGTGCTCAGAAACCTCTGGATATTAAATGTGTTATTAATAACCTATCATATCATATCATAAGTGCTGCAAACAGCGAACTACATAAGTGTGCTTTGATAGGCACAGAATCTCTTTCCAGACAGCATCTGAGTTGTAGCTACTGCTATCTAGCTTCCCTTGTAGGTGGAAAGGCATCTATGGGGTATTAAAGACCGGTCTTCCAGATAAACTGTATGCATTCTAACCTGAAGAAGTCACCATCAAGCCAGAAGAATGCCTCACCAGCTATTCTGAGCTCATGGTTCAAGATGTTCTTTAAACCCAAGCACTCTAGGCCTTAATTGAGATTTTAATTAATATTCTAATTCGAAACATAAATGTGAAAATGAATGACAGTATCTGAATTGCAGCGACTAAGGAAGTATATATAATATGGGATTAATGATGCAATAGATTTTGGAAAACATCCTCTATCTCAAGGAATGAATCCCAACAGAAATTGCTTGATGACGCCACCACTTCTTCGCCAGCATGTGTTTTTGGGCCCTGGATATTTGCTGACCTGACATATGTATTTGCTCACCCTCTTTCCCTCATTTGTGTTTCTTTTCTATACTATTTGGACATGATTTAGTTAATGTGTTACAACAACTGGCACTTTACTAATCCTTTAGATTAATATGTGGATGTTAGTTCACCATGTGTTTCAAGAACTGTGTTTTGAGTGATTTCTGTAGCATCATTGTTTTTCATTTGTCATATAGTTAGAATTATTTCAGATATGTTCTTACCATGAAAAAGGACATGGGGTCCGAAATATGTGCTGGCAAAAGCTGTGGAGGGTAATGTGCCATAGGTGTGTGCCATATGTGTGTGCGATATGCAGTGCCTTAAGTGGTATTCGAAATCGAGGGGGCTCTGGTTAGGGGTTGTTGGCTAAGGACACCCCCCTAACGAGAGGACCCCCTTCGATTAAGGGCGGAGGGGGGGGGGGTGGCTGGTCAAAGTTGGAGCTGGGGCACACTGGCGTGACACCAGTGTGCTCCAGCTCGCACGCGGCAGGTAGCCCTTTCATTCAAGGAGCTCGCTTTAACCACGGGCTCCTTGAATGAAAGGTCTTCCTGCTGCCGGTGGCTCTGTACTTGAACCAGGGCCCAGCTGGGTGATGACTAGTTACTCGAAAACAAAAGGAGAGCTGGGCCGTCCAGCCCTCCTCCTGTTTCGATTACACAGACATCAGGCAGCCCGCACTGCACGGTTACGCCTGCTGCTTGCAGGTGTCAGTTCTTCGGTTTAGAAAAAAGAAAAGCCCTCCTCCTGTTTCGAGTATACAGACATCAGGAAGCCCGCACTGCATGGTTATGCCTGCTGCTTGCAGGTGTCAGTTCTTCGGTTTAGAAAAAAGAAAATGCGGTGCCTTTTCTTTTTTCTAAACTGAAGTGCTGACTCCTGCAAGCAGCTCGTGTAACCGTGCAGCCTCTACACGTGCTGCCTGAGGTATTGGCTGGCTGGGGCCCTTTCTGGAGACTGCAAGCACCCGGCCCACTTAAAGCCCTGTGTGAGTGACGGGCAGGGTAGCAGAGGGCAATTAGGGAGTAATGAGGACACAGTAAAAGGGGCAGTGGGCTTAGTGAGTGTGTCAGAAGGAGGGCTGGTCAGGATGCAGTGAGGGGAGGAGTTAGCGTACAATGCTGTGGATATGCAAATGGTGCCGTGCAGAATTCATTAGGTGTGAGAGGCGAGCAAGAAGCAGTTCAGTGATTGTGGCACACTGGCGAGTGCATTGAGTCTGTTACAGATGGGGGGCAGGCTGGATGGGGGGCATGAGGCTCCCATTCACCTCCAGAACTGCAAATAGGAGTCGGCTTTGTCCGCAAGGCCACTCCTCCAAACCTGGCATGTGGTAGGGTGTCTGCAGTGCCTTGACCGGTCTCTGCACATGTGGAACGGCAGCTCTTTGTCAGCTGTGAATAGCAGCAAGTCGTCCAATTTAACATAACGTTTAGGTGATAAGAGCGCATGGGGGCTTTTGCGAGCCAAGAGCCCCCACAGAGCTCCACCAGTTGACTACGGAAATCTGCATTTTCTCTCAAGTCCTGCCCCTTTTATAAACTCAATAATTTCCTTGAAGTTGTGGACAAAAACGTTTTCTTTCTTTTTTGTTGAATATGTTCTTTACATTTTGCATAATTAAAAGCGCAGAGCTGCTGCTGAGATGCTGCAGTCTGTGGAATCTGTGGCAGTCTATTTGCTGTTTCTCTACCTGGAAGAGGAGGAGCTAGTGTTCAAAAGCACCTAGAAGCCACGGAGCGGCTGCAGAGCTGCTGCTGAGGTGCTGCAGTCTGTGGAACCTGTGGCAGTCTGTTTGCTGTTTCTCTACCTGGAAGAGGAGGAGCTAGTGTTCAAAAGCACCTGGAAGCTGCGTAGTGGCCGCAGAGCTGCTGCTGAGGTGCTGCAGTCTGTGGAACCTGTGGTAGTCTGTTTGCTGTTTCTCTACCTGGAAGAGGAGGAGCTAGTATTCAAAAGCACCTGGAAACCACAGAGCGGCCACAGAGTTGCTGCTGAGGTGCTGCAGTATGTGGAACCTGTGGCAGTCTGTTTGCTGTTTCTTTAGTTGGAAGAGGAGGAGCTAGTGTCCAAAAGCACCTGGAATCCACGGAGTGGTCGCAGAGCTGCTGCTGATGTGCTGCAGTCTGTGGCAGTCCACGGCCGCCCGTGATCCGCGGCTTATTGGGCAGATAGCGGCCTTGAACATAGGAGCCCATTGAAAACCTCGCGAAAAAAGAACATGGGGGTGTGGCTTGTCAGAAAAGCCCCTCAGGAGAACTCTTCACCCCCTGGTGCCCCTGGTGCCAAGAATATGGAAATATCCTCCTCTCAAATGAATAAATCAATGCCATCACAGAGGGAACTAGACCAGAGGATTCCACCCACCCGGAGTGAACCACACAATACGCCGGAGATTCAAGCTAACGCTTACCGTGACACCCTGGAAGGAGGTGAAGGAGGGGAGCCCGCCGAGGCCGTGGCTGACAATATACCATTGGCGACGCACTTTTCGGAAGTGGTAGAGGCAGACACTGAGTCGTGTCAGGAGACGGGGCTGGCCCTGCCTCTGCTCGTTAGAGTGCTTGGAGTCCCGCGGGGGAAATCCTCGCACAGCGAGGCTGAAGATTCGGTGATCCTTTCCAGCGATGCTCTAACGAGCGAGGATCCAGAAGCACCAATGGCAGAGGGGATACCAGCGAGCCCAACGCAAGAAGCGCGCTCGGGAGTGCCCTCTGGTGCTGACATGCTGAATCCCTTACAAGACTCAAGGCATGAAAAGGACCGGTCAGCTATAACTCACAACGACTCTAACCATAGCTCTCAACTCACCCGCTTTTGGCGGGTGTCACCCGCCTTGCAAAGGGCTGACTCACCCGCCAAGCCTCCTGCACGCCCATTCATTCCAATGGGCGTCTCACCCGCCAGGAACAAAATCGGGTGATTTCACCCGCCTTTGCGAGACAAATGGTTGAGAGCTATGCTCTAACGCTGCGAAGAAGGAAGTTAAGGAGATCATGGAATCCGCTCCTCAGAATGAACAGGCTAACTTGACAAAGCCCTTCTGTGAGGACGCAAACAAAGTCCCTCCTGCTGCAAACATGCAGAAGAACTCAATTTGTTTAGCTATTGAAATCCATCCAGTCACAGCCAGGGAGGACCTTAAGAGTCCAATTAACAGTGTAGATGATGTGTTTGATAATGTATTGGAGAACAACATGTCTTGTGTAACAACAAATTATCCGGATTCAGACAACGACTCACCACCGGACAAACACATAACACAAGCGCTTCTATTGCAGCCTGATAGTAACCAGAAGAAGGAGTCACTCTCTGCTAACAGGAAGCCAAAAGAAACAGTTCAAACAAAACGACCACGTAGAGGGAAAAAGACAAAACGCTTGACTCAAATTACCCAAGACTTAGGTAAAGTCTGGGGGTACTTAACAAAGCCAACAGAGACTAATCCAATCAGACTTGGCTTCTCAAAAATTCACCCAGATATGCGGATCGCTGAGGCAAAATCAAGTGACCTCAACTCGAAATGGAGAGGCCAAACACCTCCTCTGTTCTTAAACTGTTTACCAGAAATAATATAAGAAATTAATTTTCAGATGCCGATTTACTAGAAAACAATCTTGAAGAGCAGACAAGCCTTAACTGAAACCCTTGAACAAAATCGAGGCCCTCATAATCAGGCCACCAAATTGAAAATGTCGCTGTAAAGACTGGAGGGGGGTGTCTGTACTCCTGCTCTCTATATGGTAGAGGAGAGGCACAGAGAGCCCCAGCCAAGATTCTCCATTATTGGTAACGTAGTTGAGCAATCAAGGCCTAGCTTCTCAGGAGGTGATGCGGGCTGGTTCTTAAGTACAGTGTAGTCCCCAAGCCCCCACAAAGGAATGTCCACATACTGTATTACTGAAAACACAGTCTTTATATAATTAATATTCAAGATGATGTACACTATCACAATAACTGACTTTGTGCTCAGAAAATCTACAATGGCAAATATATCCAGTTCTACGTGGTACAACAATTACTATCAGATTTCATTAAAGTGCATCAACTGTACTCTGGTTAAATGTCACACAAATCAAGTAATAAAGGTAACCAACAATAGACATTGGAGGAAAGCAGTTAGTTAGAACAATTGCAGAATACTGGCCCCTATCACTAGACACAGTTCTGTGTGGAGATCCCCCCACCTGGGCAACCTGTAAAATAAAGAGATATAACAAGCCCAGTCCATATATTGTATTACAGGTCTTATTTCCTTCGATAATGTTTCTACCCCCCCAATGTACCTGGTGGAGAAGAGTTCTTCAAAGAGGCGTCAATGGATCCTCTTGAGTGACTCCCTTTAAAGCAGGAGCCATGGATCGTATAGAGGCGTCGAAGAAAGTGAAGTTGGTGTCAACGGCGTCGATGAAAAGTTCGAGGGTGCCGAGACCACGGTGTCGATCCAGGCAGTGTTTGTCGGCGACGTCCTGCGAGGATGAGGTGTGCGGGGCACCTCAGCGTTGGATTGTTCAGGACCGCAAAGAGTTTCTGAAGAACTGTGGCCTGACAAGGGCGTCGAGTCGTTGAAGTCTTTGTGGTCTTTGGGTGGCGGGAAATGTCTCCGGTTGGTAGCCTTTCAAGGATCTGACTTCCAGGGAGCTTCGGCGAAGGTTGGCGGTGCTCGATGGTCCCTCGGAGCATGGGAAGAGGGTGCCTAGGCAGGTCCTCTCTCGGATCAGTCCTCGACGAACTCGACAGCTTTCGGAACGGGTCAAGGCAAATGCAGCAGCAGTTCTTCTTCTTCCAGCTGGGCGTCGAGGATAAGCAGTTCCAGTTACTCTTTAAGTGTTAACTCAGCTTCTGAACAATTCCCAGTGGTGAGAGGTCCCCAGATATACTATTCTGCCTCTCATCCACACTGCTGGGTCACACTCAGCAGCCAATCATACAGAAGGGCATTCAGGCAGTCAGTCAGAAATCAGGCATACAGTGCATTCAGGCCATACTCCTCCCTCTCAGACACTCACAACAAGGAATGTGTATTGGGACAAGTACCCAGCCATTCAACACTACACACTGCATTCATACCAGTTTTGGGCAGGGCTGTCTCAGTCTTTGGAACTCATTCCGAGTTTGGAGGTAAGTAACGCTCCTTACCGGCATGGCGTAAATAGCGTGTCCGGGCAGTCATCAGCCCGCTAATAGAGGACTATTACGACTTTGCGGGCACGAGCTTTATGCCATGCCGGTAAGGTCATTAGCGCCATGCCGTTAAAGGCACCTAAAATGCCCTCAGCGGCATCAAGCATAGCGCAGATAACACTACCGACAAGGTCCAATGCGGTATTAGCGGTGACCGTTATTAGCGGTGACCGCTAATAACGGTCACCGCTATTAACGGTCAGCGCTAAAAAGTGGAACCGGAAGTAGCGTCATCGCATAGGAACGGGAAGGAGCACGTCAGCCATCTTTAAAAACACAAACCATTGCCATCCTCACCACACAGGACCCTTCGGACTCTGCTGTTGTCGTGAAAAGATCCACCTATAACAAGGCCCTGAAGAAGGGAGCTGCCCGCCAGCGGAAAGAAAGATTCAATGAGGATGAGCTGCAGATGCTGGTAGACACACTGCAGGAGCATGCTGCCATAGTTTTCTCAAATAACATGAAGAGAGAGGCAGTACTGAAGAAGAAGGAGATCTGGGCACTTGTTGCTCAGAAGGTCAGTGTTGTGGGGAACACCCCACGCACGATCAAAGACTGCCGCAAGCACTGGGACGACCTGCGACTTAGGGTACGAAATATCCTCTCAGTGAACCGCAGCCAGGCAATGGGAACAGGAGGAGGTCCCAGTTCCCCAATCAAGCTCACCCCATGGGAGGACATCTGCGCCAGCATGATAGGAATGGAGGGGATCGAAGGTGTTGGCGAGATGGAGTGTGACGCCACAACATCGGGCGAAGGAGGTGAGTGCCCTAATAAAACGTTGTAATGCCAAGTCTGATGAAAGTCAACCAATATGTCAATCAAAAGAGTCAAGCCATGGTCCAACACACACACACACACTCCCAGCAAAGTAGGCGGACGCATCACAGACACATGCAGATGCCTGCTGCAAGGCAATGCCGTACCTCACACATACCACACAAAGTTGTAAATGCCATGAGTCACACAGCGTGCAGGCCCAAAATACCATGCATGTCAGAGCATTGCTCTTGGCCAACATGAGTGACTCCGACGTATGCCTGCATAACCCACCCATGTATCAAACAACATGCTCATCCAACCACAAATGCCTATTACCCCCGATGTTGTGGATGATCAATTGTCCAAATGTATGTATGATGCCTATCAAAACATCACTCATGCCGTCCCTCTCTTCGACCCCCACAGGCTCCGACCATGACAGCGATGGGCAGGACGCAACCCCTGCACAGACCCAACCCCGGAAGAGGTCCAGGGATGATGCCAACCACCCTTCGACCTCGAGGGGACAAACCACCCATCGGCCATCCTGACGAATCAGGTGAGGCACCACAGTCAGAGGAGTCCAGTTTGGCTGGGGAAGTGGCAGCCACAGCACCCCTGGCTGTGGAGGACCCACAGGACGACATATGGATGTCCATTGTGGACCATGTATTGGAAGTGGTGCGTACGCCAAGTCCACCGGCATCCCCACTAATATCGTCACTCGATACAGAGCACGCCACCACCCTGGAGCAGTCTGGTCAGGAGCAGACAGAAGGGCACTTCAGTCCCATTTTGACAACTAGGGAGGCTGAGCAGGCTGGGCCGGACAGGCAGGGACCAACAACCAGCACAGGTGCACCCGCAGGGTCGCAGCGGTCTGACCTGCTTACTGCCCTTGTGCGGGAGTTTGTCGAGGACAACAGAATGGCCAGATAGGAGTGGCGTGAAAACTTTTCTTCTCTAGGCAGGTCCATCACGGACAACACTGCCTCTATGGCCAAATCCTTTGCTGACAACACCAGCCACCTCTGCGAGGAGGTCTCGGCCCTCCGCCAGGTCTTAGGCCGCATAGCGGATGCCATGGAGGCAGGGCATCCCGCTTCACTATCCCATCAGGCGGCCACCCGGTCTTCATCCAGTTCCACCCAGACAAACCCACTCCGCAGGTCGGCACGTACCCTGTGCCGGCAAGACATGCCGTCACCTGGACCAAGGAGTGCCAATTGATCGTCAGGGCAGCCTCATGTAGGCATTGGAAACTCGATGGGACACGTGTGGGGGAGTTGGGGGGGAGTGGGAGGGGGTGAGGGTTTGTGGGGAGTTGTGGGGGGAGTTGGAGGGGGATGAGGGGGTGTGGGGGAGTTGTGGAGGGAGAGGGAGGGGGTGAGGGTGTGTGGGGGAGTTGGGAGGGGAGAGGAAGGGTGAAGGGGCCCCTGAGGGACCCTTGTTTGTGGAAACAAGGCACAATCACCACACACAAACTGATACACCAGACACAAGGTTGTATTCCCAAAATCTAGGGTTTATTGCAAAGCAAATAGTCTCAGTTGGCCAACTGGTCCCACGCCCGCGACGTGTGTCTACCAGACCTCGGGGGACGCAAGAGAGAGAAATTCGTGCAACAGTTACATATATACAAAACAAGCATCCAGTAATCAGTAGTGTCACAACTTATACCGCCCCTACTGCATTTCCTTTGAACTAGGCATGATGATTGACAATGGTGACGAGTATGACACCTTCAAACATTCATTTAGTAACAGTTTGCAATTTTGTAAGCTCACAGACATAAGTCTTTGTTTTAAAGAACACAATACTTCTGTTTCTACAAGCAAGCTGTGCGTAGGGAGAGACACATTCCAGGCCTTGCTATCTCCTCGTTTCTATTCGTGTACTGGGGGGTCAACTTGCTCTTCAGGGCTCTACCGGGCTCAGGAAAGGGGGGCCGCAAAGAAGAGCATAATTCAAGTCATTTAATGTTCGCTCTAGTATTTCCACTGTGCTTACCGAGACTAGCTGGCACCTGCTGTACTGATTAGAATGCCTTGCTGCTCACTCTCCAAGGATATGCGAGGGAGGGGACCGGGCATTTCTGTCTGGGTTACTGCGTTATGTTTCAACATGCCACTCGCGGCCTTGCATTGTGCACCAGTGAAGCAGAATAATATTTCATCAAAGCAGTTTTACATGAGGCAAAAAGGCAACGTTAGAGAAAACAAGAAGAAAACAAAATGGTGATTTCAGTCACCTTAAAATGGCCGCACCATGGTTAAGCCGTTCCATGTAATAATGTCGCCACAAAAATCTCGCCATGCAAAAATATCGCCGAAAAATGGCCGTTTTTTGTGGCGACATTATTGCATGGAACATGCGGGGGACACCCCCGCAACCCCCAAACTTTTTTTTTTTTCTTTTAACATTTTCATTTTGCCCCTGTCCCCATATATATGGTCACCCAAATAATATCGCCACAACATTTTCCCGGCGATATTATTTACGCCGACCATATATATGGCGATATTATTACCTGATACCGGTTAAGCTTTTGCTACACCTTTCTATTACTAAACACATGAGGCGGTTGGTCTTCAGCCAACAAAGTGTAGTGACTCACGATCGAGGGGGTGACTATTCTTTCTGGACTGACAAGGGGGTGAGGGTAGTGGAGGGTTTTTGCACTTTCGTTTACATTGTTATATTTAATACACTCGTTGTGTGAAAAACAAGACCTGAGTGGACATTCATCATTGCGCATGTGTCATTTATTCATTTACAGTGCATAATGTACATGTACCCCCACACCCAGTGCCCTCTGTCCAACCATCATGTCACCCTCTGCTGCCATGTGTGTCAGAAATATTGTACAATCACTGACTGCCACACATCACGTCCCTCCAGTGCATCGGCACCGCGATGATATCCAGCCACATCTTATTCCCCTTCATCATCACCAGGTGGTAGCAGGTCAATGTCAGGGGGCAGGGGCACGTTCCGGCGGATGCACATGTTGTGCAGCATGACACATGCCATGATGATCTTGGCCACCTTCTCATGCCTGTAGAGGAGTGCCCCACCCAAACGGCTGAGGCAGCGAAATCGTGCATTCAACAGGCCAAAGGTCTGCTCGATGACCACACGGGTACGGGTATGGGAACGATTGTAGTCCTGCTCGTGCCTGTTCTATGGTTTTCAGGCATGGGTGAGGAGCGACGGCTTCAAGGGATAGCCACTATCACCTGCATGAGAGGTAATTAAAGATAAATGTTAGGCGATTCATGATGGACAGCTGTACTAGTCACACATGCCTGCAGGTTATCGTTGCCCACATGCACATGTCCCTGGATGTATTGACGCCATTTTCAGTCCCTCAATGTGTCCTGTGCCATGGACTAATGGTGTGGGTTGCATCTTCAAGATGATACATGGTGTGCACTGACGTCTTGTTGCACATGCATCGTGTACGCATACAGCTGTGTTAGTGTCAAATTAGTGAGGTGTTGTGTTGTGTGAGATTTACTTAGAGGGAGCGTTGGCAGTAGTCTGTGCAATATTGGAAAATGAGCGCTGATCATTCCCATGGTGACATGCAGCACTCCTGTGGGTGTGCCGGCCCTGTGACAGACAGTGGATTCCCTAGTAGGTTCAGTTTGATGCACTCACAGGGATGCTTGTCCTGTGTGGTGATATGCTGGAGACAGCAACATAGTACATATGCACTGCAAGGTGCTGGATGGTGTTACGGAGTGTGACGGCCGCTGATGAGTGGTGCACGTGTTGTGGGATGTGGGGTGGTTTCCTGTTAGTCATGTAGTGATAGGTGTCGACCTTACTTCATTCATATGGGATTTGGGTGTCATGTACCGTTTGTGATGGTTTGGGGCAGAGTGTTCGGTGATGAGCACATCGTGCAGTCACATCAACATTGACAGCATGGTGGTGTGCCAGTCCTGCAACTTACCAAGAAGACATGCACGTCATCCAGCATGTCGCTCCATGAAGCGTATTGTAGCGTGGAGTTCCGCAGGACCATAGAGTCATGAGTTAATCCGGGAAATCGGGCACAATAATGTGTGATGATCTTGCTGGCGTCGCATACCATCTGCACATTGATGGAGTGGTATTGCTTGGGGTTGCGGTACACCACCTCCATGGCATGCGGGACCACCAACTCCACGTGGGTGCAGACGAAAGCCCCTACACAATTTGGCATGCCTGCCAGTGCATGGAAGGCACTTTTTGTATCAAATATCTCCTGGGGAGTCCGTGGTAGGGATATGCAGTCCCTTGTGTGCTTGAGGAGGGCATCCAGCACTTGGTTCAGAATCCGAGAAAATAAGGGTTGTGATATGCCATGCATGTGCCCCACTGTGTGCTGGTGGGTGCCTGTGGCAAGGAAGTGGAGCACAGACACTACCTTCAGTAGAAGGGGGATGGC
The DNA here is from genome assembly GCF_040938575.1 of Ambystoma mexicanum. Taxonomy (NCBI): domain Eukaryota; kingdom Metazoa; phylum Chordata; class Amphibia; order Caudata; family Ambystomatidae; genus Ambystoma; species Ambystoma mexicanum. The sequence goes on from NC_090938.1 coordinate 389,061,914, forward strand.
GGTGCGTATTTCTATGAGGCTCACTATGTCGTTGTGTATCAGGTCCACTATGGCGGTGATGGTGTACCGGTCCAGACGGTACAGGGTGTTGATCTGCTCAGGGGTTAGGTTGAAATGACTGGCTCTGATGCGAGGGATTGGGGGTTGCCGGCGTGGTAATGGTGGCTGCACTGGTGGGGCATGCTGGGCCTGTCTTACCCTCCTTCTCCTCCTGCGTCTCCTCTGTGTGCCGGTTGTTGTTGATGTTGTGGCAATGCAAGCATGTCCTCCAGCTCCAGTAATGCTACTACTATTGGAAGCATCTTGGTGTAGGAGGGGGTGTGGTGTGTGGGTGTGCTCCTTTTGTACTGGGCCAGATTCCATTGCCTCCACCTGTGCTGATTGTGTGCACCTGTGGCAGTTGGGAACACTGCTCAAGGCATTTTACGGTAGGTCGGCGATGCTGGTATTTACCGCATGCCGGTAACCACTTTTTCCGCCTTCATGAAGCCGTTATTTGCATGTCCGCTTCATTTGTGATCTACTCCAGTTTACGGCATGCCACTATTGCCAAAGTGGTGGGTCGTGTGCCTGCGCCCAGACCGCTATTATCGGCACCGTACTTTATGATGCTACTAATAGCAGTCGGGCTGGTCAGAATAGCCCGTAGCGGTAATCAATGCCGATATTCCTTTACCGGCATCGTTGTTCTATTAGCACCAACCTCGGAATGACCCCATTTGTCTCTCATACCAGAAACCAGACATCCACAACAAGAAGTGCATATTGGTCACACACTCCATTCACCCAGGTCCCACCCACTGGGTGTACCCACAACATACAGTCACTGGGAAGGCTCCAGCTAGTCTGGCCTGGACTTCCCAACAACACCATATATGGAACTTACACCCAACAGCCAGTCAGGGGGAAGGGACAGCGCCAGGGCTTCCCAGGACTTTGGGAAAACAAGGTAACAGGCAATAGAAAGCAAGAGGCCATAGGGGCCATCTTGTTTCCTATCAGGAATCAACTGATTCAGCATGGAGCTGCCACCAGCCCATACTCTGCTCTGTGGGCCACACACAGGTGCCCAAAAACATAAACTAGGGGCACAGGGTTGTACCCCCACCCATGGGTGCCATAAGGGTATCCTATGGTTCTGTACACTAAACCAAAAACAGGAAGAGCTGCACTGCCAGGAGTCGCACATGGACTCCTGGGCAGAAAACAATACAGAACACAAATGAAAAAGGACTACAGGACAAGGACAGGGAGGCCCTGCATTTCCAGCATCACAGTCGCAGAGGGAGAAAACAGCTACGTCACAAAGATGGCATTTCAAGTCAACGCCAACTTCATTGACACCTAGGCGGACTGCCTACCTGGGTCTTGTCGGTCTCTTCAAAACGGCCTGTAATACAGCACACAGGCAAGAAAGCAATCATAAAGGAAACCTTAATGAAAGAGCCCCGTTAATAAACACAAACAGCAACCCAAGACTGAACATGGGAGACCAGGAAAGAAAGGCAGTTGGAACGATAACTAACCCACAGATAGGAGGCCGCCACTGTGTAGACACCCTAATGGACCTTCAGATAAAAGACCCCCCTGGGGCATCAAATGAGACCAACATCGAAGGGAACCAAAAGATTGACATCAGTAAGGATGATCCAAAAAGCACAGAGGTGAGACAAGTCTTGAAGAGCCCTAAGGAGATCTATCAGCACAACCTCAAACGCAGATAGACACATCGACTCAGGAGACCCAAACAACACCCTTACCTAGAAAGTCTCCAAGAAGACTTCTGAGATCAAGTGACATCTCAGGGACCAGAGAGGGAGAAACACCTACCAAAAAGCTAGACTTATTCTCCATCACGTCTACTCTAACAACTGCCTTGGTGCCTTTCACAAAACTGTATGAGGACTTGAATGACACGCTGAAGGACTATCACACAATGGTTGCGTTTATCCAAACAAGCCTATCCCTGGTAGAAGGTTTTATTACAGCCAACGATCATAAAAGATCAGAGTGTAGAGACTCGGCTACACAAACTCTATCAGCGAGGACAAATGGCGCAAAAGGCGCCTAGACTCAAACGGATCCCCAAATACTAAAACTATTTATTTTTGCGGCTACCCCCATGAGTGAAGATATTGGCACTGTACAGGATGTCCCTGCTGCCCAGTCAGATCGTCTTTCCGCTACGAAAGTCTCACAAAGTCGACCTAAAGCTCACCCACAAGTTCAGATCACAATACATAAAATTCTGGTTAAGGACACCAGGCTCTCTGACCACAATCCTGCGATTTTGCCCCAAGTGATACAGCCTGTTCATAACCAGAATAAGAGTCAAAAGAACCAGAGGAAAAATGGATGTATGCTCCAGGAGTCAGACTTGACCATACAGCCTCTACTGGAGGGCTATACTGAAACGAAACTATGCGTCAAGCGATCCAAACAGCTAGATGTGTTCAAGCCAAAGTCGCAAAATCCAACTATGGCTGTCCTGAAAGGCTACAGACAGCTAAGTACTGCGACGTCAGCATATGCCATTCAAGACAAACCCGACACAGCGCTGACATCTCCTACAGAAAGTGACCTGATGGAAACAGCACTGGCACTTCACTCACACTCCTTGGAAACTGGAGAAGACAAACCGGAAATGAGGCAAAGGGGTAAAAGGAAAGCGGTTTCCCCTCCTCAAAGTCCTTTAATTGAAGAATCTGAATCGGAGATCCAAATAGATGCTCCGTCAGCCACAATGCTTTTCATGCATGAAGATAAAAAGATCATCAAGTTGAAAAATAACGAGACTCTGCTTCGTACTAGAAATCAAGTAAATGAAGGTTCCAATTCAGTTAAAAAAAATGAAATGGAAAATCGGGAATCCAGGAACTTGCACAAGGAGCGAGAGGGAAACGATAAACGACACACCATAGAACACAGAACCCATGGTACTTCAAGATGGAGATCGAAGGTCTCTGACCTACAGAGACAAAGATCATTGTTGAAGATGAGAAAGTGCAACGACAACAAGAAGACTGAGTCTAACAAGACTCAAAAGGATATAACACGCCTTTGTGCAAGAAGAACGGGATCAAGTTCACCAAAACAAACAAAATCTTTCTCCAGTCATTTGAAAGCCGTGACTACTCGAGGTAGAGAGCTTTCCAGTACAAGCAACCGATGGAAAAGAGAAGAGAAAAGAAAAAAAATAACAGGATCAGCAAGATCTTCCAACACATGCTCCTTTGTTTTAGAGCGTCTCTTGGACGATGCTGAACATCATACTAAACAGGAAGACGATAGTGGCTGAAGCACCTTACATCTCTGATGACATTAATATCATCGAATTCCAAGACGACAAGGTGATGGACAGAGTGTATATTCATATCGAAAATCCAGAGGTAAAAAAAAATCCTTTTACGAGGCCAGAAGAAAACTGTGAATCCTGGGTATTGATCTCGAAGAGATAACTCATTGAAATAATGACAAGAAGCAGCCAGCAGGGGCGTCTAAAGGGCAAAGTCAAGATATCCTATCTTTGAAGCCCTCGAACTGTAAAGGCGATATCTGCCCAGCACAGCCAATAAAAGATGCGGCCAGAGAACTCTCCCCATTCATAACTAAACTGATAAATGCCTCATTTGCTACAGGTACCATACCTGCTAACCTCAAACAATCTTGGGTGTTACCCCTCCTCAAGAAACAGTCACTAGATCTGCTTATTCCCACTAACTACCGGCCCATTACCACGGTCCCATTTCTACTAAAAATATTGGATAAAGCCGCTTACATTCAAATTCAAAAACACTTGGAATTGCGTAAACTTCTAGGCAACAGACAATCTGGTTTCCGTCCACTACACGGAACAGAGACAGCCCTAATCGACCTAAAGTCCCAAATAGACGAGCTGAGAGACAAAGGAAGGACAGTACTCTTGCTCCTACTTGACCTCTCTGCCGCATTTGATCTGGTCAACCACAAGGTCTTATGCCGGCACCTTGACTCTGCAGCCCACTTCTCCACAGGTGCCATCAAATGGATTGAGTCCTTCCTGAGCAAGAGAACCATGAGAGTCTTCTCCCCTTCAGCTGCTGACGACCCTACACCCATCCTATGCGGTGTTCCCCAAGGGTCCTGCGTCTCGCCCACCCTTTACAACATCTTCACTAAGCCACTGTTCGACGATCTGGACCAGCTGGGTATCACCTACACTAACTATGCAGATGATACTCAGATTCTCCTCCCACTTTCTGGGGATTATGGTACGGACATGGCTTTAGTGAACAAAGTTTACCTTATCATCCAAGCATGGATGGCCACTCATGGCCTGTGCTTGGACGATGATAATACTGATCTTATAATTCTGGGTTCGCAGGCTAATATCAAAAAACTAAGCCAAGAATTCTCATCATTCAATATTGACGGTAATACCATTAAAGTTTCCAAGGATGTAAAAACCCTTGGATTCTATTTGGACTCCACACTGTCCTTTGATAAACAGGTCAAATCCCTTACTTCTGCCACGGCTTACACCTGCAAATTACTCAGAGCTGGTAAACCGTTCCTCTCTGACAATAGTTGTCTGATCCTGGCTAGAGCTCTAATACTCTCCAGAATCGACTACTGCAATGCCCTCTACAGTGGTGCCAATAAATCTACCATTCAAAAGCTCCAAACACTACAGAATAATGCCCTAAGAGCAGCACTAGGCATAAATAAGAAAACTCACATTTCCTCCTTGAGACGTCAACATAAATGGTTATCTACATCTAACAAAATACTACTAAAATCGCTCTCCTTGACACATAGAGCCCTTAACAACGCAGCCCCCAGCTACCTCATAGATAAACTCCAGAGAAGAACTTCTCTCAGACCTACCAGAACTGGGAATACTAATTGCCTGACTATTCCCAAATATAAGCTTACTACCATTGGGGGTAATAGCTTTACTGTTAAGGCAGCTAAAAGTTGGAACTCATTGCCTCAGGAGCTGAGAGCAGACCAACCCTACTTACATTTCAGGAAAAATGTAATAAAACATATCACTGCTACAGATCCTTAGTCTCCCATTACCCTCAGAGGACTTGCCCACTCCCACAGAGACTTGGTCATCCTGCAGTAACAGCGGACTACCGTATTACTTTTGAGTTTTGCATTCATCTCTAAAGACCTTGTGCACTGTGATCCATTCGGGAGCCTAGTATCTTACAAAGGGCCCCACGTGGCACATTCATCCTTTGTACAGTGCCTATTGTTCATTTATTTAATTTCATTGGCTATTTTTTCTTCGTCCTATTTTGTACATTGTATATATCCTGTATTCATGTAAAAAACTGTATATTTTGCTATCATGTAAATATTGTAACCTGTGTAAGTCTTGCATTTCCATTTTGCTGCGCTCTTTCACTCACGAGTCTGGTGCGCTTAACAAATGAATAAACAAACAAACAAACAAAAAAACCATCAATGACTTGACAGACAAAAACGAGGACTAAGAGCTGCGTTAATCCTAGAGAAGATAAAACTTTCGCCCCACTAAACACTAGGCGGCATGTCGACCAAAGGAAGAGGAACAAAACCGGCTTAGAAAACCCTAAACTTAGCTGTGGTGATACGACACAACAACAAACAGAAGACGACGAAAGGGGAATTGACCAACGCTCCAGCGACCAGTTGGACAACAGGAGACCAACTAGAACATACCAAGAGGAACACAGGATGGATCGATCAGCTTCGCAGATATCGAGGGAACTTGACCCGCCTCGACACTGGCAAGAGATCAAACATAAATAAGGAGAAAATCGCTCAACACATGTCCTTTGAAAAAGAAAGAGTCCCTATTGGCCTTCAAAAAAATTGGAACATCACAATAGTACAAGACAGAGCCAACACAAAGAGCAGAGATACGACTGCGGGAAAAGTGCTCTCAAACTGGGATTGGCTACCAGAAGTTCTAGCTAGGCCTAAACAATCCTAGCAGCTAAATCCCAAAAGTCAATTAGCCCGGCGAGAAGCACAGAAGACCAGCCTACGTCACCAGCTGACCTATTTAACTATCGGATCATGGAATACTTGAGGCTTTACACACCTCACAAGCAGTTCAGACGTAAACATAGGCAGCTTTGACGTACTCTGCCTTCAAGAGATGTGGTCTACAAAGGAGCCGAGCATCGATGGATGTGACTTCGCTTTTTCCCCGGCTATCAAAGCCCCAGTTGGAAGACCTGGAGCCGGTTTGATCACAGCCATCCGTACCGATAGAGCTCTACGTATTGAGAAAACCCTTCTGTGTGAGCCTCACTTACTGGCCACTATAATCTTATGGATATCGGATTCACCTACTATGAACCGTAAGAAGACACAAAAGTTCCTGTTGATAAATCTCTACTGGAACCCAAAAGATCCATCTTCTAATTCCATAATTTCCAAAATTGAAGCCTTAATTGCTGATTTTAGAGAAAAAACCTCAAGCTGACCACATCATAATGTGCAGTGATTTCAATGCCTCCATACATGCAAATATGGACAACGGACACGCCCATACGACCTTGGAAGTGCGAGGCAAACTGTGGGCAGATAGCATGGGCGCAAACAACATGCATAACTTGCATAGCTTATCAATGCCAGGAACTCCCCTAATTGCTACTTGGGAAAGCCAAGGTCCCAAAGCAACGCTGGATTACATCTATGTATCCCGTGAACTTTTCACAAGGGTTGAGGCCTTCAAAATTAAACAAACCTTCCGCAGTGACCACAATCTTTTGAAGGCAAGCTGGAATCAAAGGATACATGTGGACCAGTATATGAGGGCAAACGTTGACATCAGCCAAGGGGGCACAAGACTTTGTTTAAAGCCAAGGTCAATCAATGCGATTACAACAGAATATCTGCTAGCACGAGCAAGGATTAACAACGCAGCTGACTTGGCTAACCTGGTTTACTGCCCTTTCCTTGTGCCTTACAAGTGTCCAACAAAGGGAGCTGTAAAGAACACCTCTCACCTCCACTGTTAAAACACAACCTTGAAAGCTAAAAGAAGCGAACTTCGAAAGATAACTTGGAAAGCAAAGAAATCCCTGACATGGTACAACATCGAAGTAACCAACATAGCCAAACGGAGTTAAAGGATGTGGCTAAAAGACTTTAAAAGTACATTGTATCAAGAGGACTCTGAAAACATGCTCAGAACACCGAGTGGGAAACAACCGAAAGCATTCTGGTCACTAATATCAGCCGAGGGACGACCAACTCAGGATGCACTTCTCAGTAGTGTGAGTGAGAAGAATTGGTTATTACACTTTACAAACCTCTTTGGACAAGTTCCAACAATTCCAAGGGGCGAAAAATCTGAAGCAGACAGGTGGGACATTGAGTCTGACAAAACTACGATCGAAAACAAAATCTGTAAATTGAAATCGTCCTGAGCACCCTGCCCGGACAGACTTTCTAACGTTGATCTCAAATCCAACATGGAGGCTTGGGCATGCCTGATTTATGACATTTTTAAAACCTGGGCCATCTCCAAAACGATACCCCCATCTTGGAAGACCGCTAACATTGTACCAATTTTCAAAAAGGGGAACAAGAGGGACATGTGCAACTATCGACCGATAGCTTTGCTAGATACCATCGGGAAAACCTTTGGCTCTTTTTTTGTTTAGAAAAATTCAATCTCTGGGAGGAATCAACACCTGGTTTCGACCAATTCCAAACGGGGTTTACCAAGAACATCAGAAAAACAGCAAACATTATGCTTCTGAGCATACTCAAAGACAGAGTGGTGCAAGGGGCACCTAGTTTAGCGCTTGCTTTCTTAGACCTTTCCCAGGCTTTCAACAAGGTCAACAGGGACAAACTGTGGACACAACTTAACAACTGGAGTGCCCAGAAACATTCCAGCCCCAATCAAGAAACTCTATTTGAAAACTTCAATGAGAATACAACTAAGTGGAGCAGGCCTACTCTCAAAGAACATAAACACTTATCAAGGAGTCAAAGAAGGCTGCCCACTGGCGCCAGCGCTGTATAAGGCCTGTATGGGCGATCTTGAAGAGTCTGAAAAATCTATTAGAGTCTTCCCGCCATCAGTGGTCAAGGGAAAAATAAGCAGATTACTCTATGCCGATGATATCATTCTTGTAGACCAAACGGCGGCGGGTCTACAAAGAAAATTGGACAACCTCAACACATACCTACAAATAAACGATCTCGAAATCAACACTAATAAAACGAAGGTGATGACTCTAGAAAAATCAGCCAAAAGAAAGGATGTGAAAGTGTGGCATATCAAAGGAACTCCACTAGAAAAAGTTCAATCATTTCGTTACCTGGGTGTTATATTCAGTAAAAAACAACCTGGAACTACCAATGCAAGAACGCAAGAGCATGAAAATCAAAAATCTAACGAATCAAACGCAAAAGTTAGACAAGAAATTTGGTTGCTTTACTATACAAGCGGCCTTGAACTTCTACAAAGCTAAAGTAGTACCAGCTTTTGTTTATGGCGCCAAGGTAATGCCTGGAATCCCCTCTAACCTTTGGGGAAAACTTGAAGGTTCCTTTTGGAGGGCTGTCCTTAGACTACCTGCGTCAACACCCATAGTGATAATCAGGAGAGAATTAGGTTGAACATCTCTGGAAGCAATTCTAGAGCTTAACACCTTAATGCTCTTCAGGAAGATACACAGTTAAAAAGAACAAGTCTATGAGATCATTCATGAAGAAATGTCCAAAGGGACTAACAAAATGTTAACCAAATGGTCAATTAAAAACCTAGCATGCCTGGAGGAAATAGGAAGTTTGCAAGAGGAACTAGTCAATAATCCAACGAAAACAGCTAAGAAATTAAAAGAACAAGACTGGTGTAAAACTCAGGACTCAGCAACAAGATACAAATCCATAAAGCATTTGCCAGCAAATATTAAAAAACTCAACGAACTGGTAAGCTACTTACTCAAATTTCCGAACAAGAATCTGAGAGCAATTTTTATGAGAGCCAGATTGAACATCTTAAACACGAATGAAATCCTCGCTGTTCGAGATGAAACCAGATCGAATGGATGCCGATTCTTTGAGCAGAAGAATGTCTCGGAAACCCTGAGACATTTACTCCTTCAATGCAATAGCCTATCACAAAATCGAAAAGTCCATTTAGGCCACTTGTTCTCAGAACACTGCTGTATGGATGAGGATTATTGGTGGACAATACTAATGAATGGGGCAAACCGAAAACCAGTCATTGCAGTCGGAAATTTTATCAAGAGTCTGGACTTGGAACACAAATAACTTATGGACTGACAAAGGGATTGGAAAATCTAGAACTAAATAAAGTGAAGAAAAGGATAATACACAAATGTATTCTTGTAAAAACTGTTAAAACACAGTTAAATCAAGAAGGAAAAGAAGAAAAAAATAATTAAAAGCTTCAAACTGTGTTTCTTTAAAGCTTCAAAGTAAGCTGCAGAACCAAGAGGGCAATGATTAGTCTTAAATTGATGAGTGTTCCGTTACTTATATACTTCCATTCTGAATTGGGAATATAAAGCCACAATCATACTCCTTTTGCTCGATGAATTTCTGAGAGGATTTATATATTTATTAGCTTGGTTTATTGTATATTTTACCAACAAGAGCTGAGAAGATAGGCGGTCAGTCAAGCACCTACACTGCAGACCGGGCTCAAATGCCAGCTTCTCCACTTAATATGTGTGATCCGGGTCAAATCGTTTCTCTTACTGTGCTTTAGCTGCCAAAGTTGTTAGCCCATATAAGTAGCTCAATGTATTATACTATGAACTTTTTTTTAAACAAAAGTCTCAGACTGGTGAAGCCATTTGTCGAAGCATGGAATGAGCATATAGTGGTCTGCACAGCACATCTTGGCACAAAGAGTGGGGCTGAAATTGGGGGCCTCTCCTCCACTACTGAAACACCCTCCATTCACTCCCTGCGATTCACTTCTCAATCACTCCTTGTCTACCCACTCATCACATACACACACACATTCACACTGCAGAACCACTTTCAGTCCTTAGCTTTTACCTCATTTGCACTACAACTCTGCCACTCCTTCATTCCTCCTCCTGGTCTTTTGGTCATCCTCCATCACTGACCTCAACCGGAAAACCCACAACTCCTGCTTCCTGTTCCCTGTTTATATCCCCTGTCTGCCAGGAATGGATGACTCTGCCTGGCCAATCTGACCCTGTCATCCCCACACAGGGCATTTGTGTATGCCGAAATGTCAAGTGGGGGCTAAGCACTGCCCACTTTTTCTACATGAGTTTGCCGCCTACCGAAGATGGCGTCCCCGGGAAGGCCATTGCTCATGTTTATGTTCCGGGAAAGCCCCTTCTGTGAGGTTGTCACCCAGTAAGTCTGTCCAGGTAGATTGGGTACCTCTTCCCTTCTGGTCCCCGGTGGTCTAGGGGGCCATTAGGTTGTTGTGTGGCCTGGTGTACTCTGTTGGGCCGCTCTGCAAGGTCTGTGGCCTTGCCGCATATAGGAGCAGATTCTCTCTCTCCCAGCTGCGGCTTGCTGCAGTGGGACTGCTGCGTATTCCGCATTTCACTTCGTGACACATCTCTCTCGCTCCCACGCTGTGCGTCCTTCTTGGCTCGCTGGTCTTCTTGTTCAGACATTATATCTCTATAAAAGATAAGGGAAGTCTGGCGAGCAATTTGTGGAAGCATGGAATGAGTATGTAGTGGTGTGCACAGGACACCCTGGCGAATGGAGTGGCCAGGAATTGGGGCCCTCTCTGTTGCCACTGTACACCTCAGGCATCCGGCTTGCTCTGGATTTCTCCCTGGTAGGCCAGTCCAACTCCCGACTCAGAGGGGTGCCCGTCCCCTCTTAACAAGGCCAAATGACTGACCTTATCACAAAGGGAAGAGAGATACTCTCCAGTAAGTGTGCTAGATATTGTGCAGCGGTGGTCATACATGGGGGTGGCAAGCAGTTGGAGTGAGTGCATCTGAAAGGAGAACAGGCTGAAGTAACTATGTAAGACACAGTTATAACAATGTTCTAACCCAGTTTCATGATGCTGGATTAACTGACGCAGACTGAGTAGAACTCCTTTGCCTCGTTTGGTAGCTCAGGTTGAGGGCATGCTATAATAATAAATGATTTGTAATTCATGTAGCGCTTTCGCCAAAGCACTGTGCACAGAATATTTAACATACAATTATTACACAGCCGAAGCTGGTACGTCTTAATAGACCTCGAGATTCGAACTTGCGACCTGCAGATCACACACAAACGGTAGCAGCAAGTGTGCTCACCCACTGAGAAATCTAACTGGCGTATTACCGGACTCTTATATATCTCCATATTGTCTGGAGTGGTGTGAGCTAATAACAGTAGAACAACGATTCCAAAATAAAAGAATGCCCAATCAAAGTTCTATTAAAATATAGACTTTGAATCAACTAATACAATCAACTCATAAGAACCCACAAGAAAACCATTCCCCTTTAAAAAAAAACACAGGGAATGCAGATTGTTTTAAAAGGGCACTTTGGGTAAATGAGATGGGGAGTTCAGGCAATAGATTGGCAACCATGTCACTAGTCAAGAATATGTCTTTGAAGAAAAGGGTAGAGGGGGGGTCAAAGGTCACTATGGTTCTTTAAAGCGGACCAGTGTGACAGGGTCTCTTCAAATATATTTTTGTATTCTTCTTGCGGATCAACAGCCTAACGCCAGGCTTCACGGCCCTTTCAGAGGCAGTGATTCAGCGTCGGGTTGGGGAACTGGGCGACTGGGTCCAACACACAGTGATGTTCATAAGCAACAATGGCACAAAGAATCTTGGGACAAGCAGGTGATGTCCGAGTTGGTGTAGCTCGCAAGCAGTGTGATGCGGGAATCAGGGCCCGGGGGTCTTCCTTTACTTCCGGGATGCTGGGGCCCAATTCCAGGGTCTTCATGGACAAGGAGAGTCCTTCGGTTCGGCGCTTCCACTACAGGAAGTTGGCAGGAACTACAGGGTATCCTTCACCACCTCTGAGCAGGCCTAGGTCCACAGCAATTCGACCCCACTGTTCCCTCAGCGCTATTGTCTGCCTTGCCCTCTGTCTTTACCTCTATGGCAGAGGACTTTGAAGTAGCCATTACTTTCAACAGATGTCAATTAAATCCTTCTTGTACTTGTAAGTGTCCAAATATGAATCAATGAATGAGGAGATTGCCCTCCCTTTTTAAAGGCAACATTTCACAGCAGATAGGTTCAAAGCAATCCTGCTGCCAGGGGTCTAATTCAGGGAGTTGTAATAAGTGCCCTTTACCTTATGACATCACATTCAGAGTATCTCACCTGCAGGCAATGGCCGCATCAGGGAAAGGAAGAGAGTCTGTTACGCTCACCTGATATCCACGGGGGCGTCTGGAAGGCTGTGAGATCTGGAACCCTGGATGCGTAGTTTCCCAGTTCTGAATAATGAATCTAAGTTATTTGTAGGGCGAGCTCTCCAGCCTGTTTCTTGTGCAGGGGCGCTTAACATTTGTTGGCGAGCTGACCGAGTTGATTCAGTGGTGCAGGCCCAGGCCTGCTGTGACCCCGAATCGTCTGGTAGGCGGGTAGGTTTGTTAATTGTAAGTCTTTGTTCTGTTTATGGTGGGAATTCGTTAATGTCTTTATCTCCTTCTTTTCAGGTGCGAAGGTCTTGATGCTGGTGTGCCGGATGGAGAGGCACGTTTTCTAGGTAAGAGAAAGTGCGAAGCGCAGCGCCTTTATTGCCTTTTAAAGCTAACCTTTGTTTTCTTCTTCTTCTCCTCACAGGCCGCTCTGGTGCTGCGAGTGGATGAGAGCGTGATGAAAAACAGGCCCACGGAATCCCTTAAGGTAAGTACAGCGCTGTGCAGTTGTTTCATATTGAAAACGAACCTGAATATGTCTCTTTTCCTTTGCAGATGTTGCTGTGGTGCTCCGGATGGAAGCGTGGCGTAGCGCTATGGAATTCAGGTAAGACTGATGGAATTAGATGTTTTGGAAGCGCGCGTTCTAATATTGTTTTTCCCTATCTCGTTATTGCAGGTCGCAATGTTCGAACAGCAGCTTTGGTAGCAGTTCGCCGGAAGTCCTTAAGCTAGTACTCACAGGTGAGTGATGTTTCTTCTTCTCTCGGTTTCCACAGATTGCAGCCCAGTTGAGATGCTGAGTGCTGGATGGTGTTTTCTCGGGTAAAACAGAATAATCTTGTTCTTGTTCTTGCAGGATTATAGGAAGATGCTAAAGACCAGGAGCTGGACACGGTGAGCGTCACGCTGCTGGTTGCAGAATAACTCAAAGCGTGATCTGCAGTCAGGGTGTGGTTTATATAGCCCAGGTAAAGTAGTACCAGGGAAAGTGGTTCCAGGCCTGCCACACCCAAAACACTAGACTGAATGGCTTGGCTCTTAGAACCTGACTGTGTGGGTGCTTCATGTTGGATTTAAAGGCCCATGTACATATATGGGCCCTAATTTGAACAGCCCGTCCTTCCTACATATGAGTCTGGTGCCAAAGGCGCCAGGACTGGCTCTAGGAGCCCTTTTTCACTGGTTTTAAGGCCCTCAGGGTTCTGGTGGGAGCCTTTTTGTGGCACAACTTGTGCCCCCTCACAGTGGTCACGACAGAGTCCTTACAGAAACCAAGACTGTGGGACCCTTCCCTCGGCTCACCTCTCTTCTCTGGCTATCCTAATTCTGTCCTTTCCCTGCCTGCTGACATTAAAAGGACTCGAGTGGTCAGCACGCTCCCGTGAGAGTGACTTTGTAATGTCAGTGCTACCTTGATGCATTGGTTCCCAGTAGACTTCTTGAGGGAATTGCTATTGCCCTGGGGGAGGTTTTCACTCTTCCTGGAGGAGAAAGAATGGGGCAGGATCGTAGCGTTTGTTCCACATGGCTGTAGTGGAGACATACGTAGCTGTCCCTGCTCACAGAGCTGGCACTTGTTTGATATCAAAGTGATGTGGCTGTATAAAGGTGTGCTCTTAGCAGTCACCATGCCACAACCTGACTTGGCTTATATTTGTAGATGTACATGCCACCAAATAGACAAAAGCATACCATTCTTGATAATTTAGGTGTGATGTGCAAAAGCTACCTTTGTCTGCAGTGACTTTGTGTTTCAGCAGCAGCCACCAATGCAAATGTGACCTTTCAATCTACTCCATAACGCTGAAGATCTGAGTTTAAGGGTGCCCGTAGACAGCCTCAGCAAAGGTACATGTTTGCACTATAATTTCTGGAGTGAAGCATTTATCAATGGGGGTCTGATTGGCAGACCTCCCTTTCAGAAACAAAATTGCATCATTTCAGTAATTCAAAAACAAAAAATCTCAGGCCCTCGCCAGATGGCATTTTGCCAACGTGCTTAATGAAGGGAACAAGACCTACCACTCATCTTCACGGACTTCCCTGCCCCAATCTAACAATGCTGCTATGGTCTATAGTCGCTGAAACTGGTGAATTTGTATAGTGCCAGTGTGTAAAGTTTTCTCCGAATTGACCTGAGCTAGCATACCTGAACAAACCTAGTAAGGTTTTGAGCAGTGCTCCCCCGTAGGATTTTTCTTTTAAAATAATGGGTTCAAATGGTGTATTTTGCAGGAGAAATTTCTGCAGAATATGGAAACAATGTAGAATGTGCACTCTGCTCTGCAGGGCAACACATGAAACACTCCAATAGATGTCAGGTCACCAACAGTGCACATCATTTATTTATGAGCCTTAAGGCCAGGAAGGCTCAATTATTTTACAATTCACTTTGGAAAACTTGAGATCTCCTTAAGCTGTTATATGCTTCCTAATAAGTTCAAGAGTTCGACACTCACAGAAGAGGCTTTGTGCTAAACACCTCTGCTTGTAGTCATTGCTTATTAAATGTATTAATCATGTACAGAACATTTGCACATCAAACAATCAGCTGTAACACTTAAGGAGAGCAGATAATTATGAGAGGGAAGTGAACCTGTAGGCCCTTTAAGCAAGGTAGTGCTATATGGGATGGATGGGGATGCAGAACTTACTCTTACACCAATAATAAGACTGACTCAGGAAGTTGGCAAAATTTAGCTCTTTTATTACAAATTATCTAAAACAGGGAGTACACCGGACATCAACAGAAGACTCACAGTATTTCTCTCAATGTGTTACATGAAAAAACACAGTTATATAGTAAAAACTCATCATCACTGATGTCATACTACGTGGCAAAATAAGAAAACCTAAGTTGATTGTGGTTGGTCTATGGGGAACATCTAGGTATACTTTCTATGGGGAATAGGATTGTGATTGGATCTCTGAAGTCAGGTGGACAACTATGCCCACCCCTATTGCAAGTCATCTTCAGTGTCATAACATACATGGTTCAATGGCTTTCAAACTATAGGTCTCTTTGCTACATGGTCTTCTATAATTGGTTGGCACACTTGTACCCTACTGGAATATTCCACTCGCTAGCAGCACGCAAGCTGGTACCCCAGGTGCTTGTGGGTGGACTTGACCATGCCTTCCCACCTAATTAGCCCATCATCCATCATCACTCCTGCTGTCTGCCATTCGAAATTGTCTTTGAAATCGGCCTTGCAAAGTATCACTGCGCCTGAGAATAGAAGGAAGTTTGAGCACGGCCTTATCTTCAGTCTCGATCTAGCTTGCCCAAAGCCTATTTTCATCTACACCATGTGACAGGAGATCGTGTTTTTAGCTCCTTCTTCGTCTTTAATACTACTAAATGAATAAAACTTGGCACTCAGTGTTTTTCCATTGCACCTCAATAGGAGCTTGCCTCGCTTCTCACGTTCATTGTACCTTCTTGAATAGATAACCAGTTTCTTGGCTGCCCTAACCCTTGACACTGGGCCAGACAATCCTTCTCGAATCTTCCTTCGTCAGCTGTCTTTCTCTACTGTGCCACACTTTCAGCCTTTCTGCAACTAAGGTTCTAGTTTTCTAAAATACGATGTGGAACATCCAGATTCTATACACATATATATAATGGCAGCACCACCTGCAGTCTATTCACTAAGTATAGCCAGCCTTCATGGTTACTTAGTCTACTTGCATTTCAGCATCTATACATTTATAAAAATGGCTTGCATTCCGCACATGAAATGTTACTCGATTCTTTACTTCGCCATCTACTTCTATAAGGTCTATTCACCTTCTTCCTTGGCATCTCTTCTTGGTGCGTCATCTCTGATTCATGTGACGCCACCAGTCTTCTAACTTCACTGTTTCACACTTTTTCAGAAACCTCCTTCAAGAGACTGTCATTTATCCACGGGTACATCATATAGGGCTTTCTCAATGGATACCCTGTCCCGAGGATTCTTCGTGGTATAGGTACCATTATTGGTGTTGCGCATGTCACAACTTCCAGCTTCCAATATATAGGCAAAATAGGGGTAGGACTTCCAGTAGAGGCATTTGGCTCCTCCTCTACACTCTCCCCTCTGGTTGATTCATCGACCACTCTCCCATCAGTTTTCACATTTGGACATCCTCGTCTGAAGAAGTGCTTTTTTGGAGTTCATACCTTTACTACTCCTTTTGGAGATCCTGCTGATTTTACATGATCATCAATGCTCCAGGTCATGTGACTACATTGTGCATTCGGGCTGCAGTAGATCAATCTTCCCACATACTTCTTGTGGTTTCTTGGACACAGGAACTTCGTTCCCTCAGGTACTAGAATGCTTGCTTCTATATACTTTCTGATTTCTTCATCTGTCAATTCTTTGGGTCCTAACCCAGACTCAACATCGATCATGATCTTCTTTCCTACTGCTTTCTTTGCTGTCTTCTTGCACTGTCTGAATATTATTCTGATTAGACAGAATCCAAACATGATCATCACCAACAATGCTCCATGAAGCTTGACAATATTCACCATCCATTGCGGAACCCATGAGAAGATCGATGCAAACCAGCTGTCACCTGCAATATCTTCTGTTTCATCTTCCATCTTGATGTGCAAGTTTGTTAGCAACGTTATGGCCTCTGTTAAGGTCCCATTTTCATCATCGTGAGAAGGTATGAATGTGCAACATGATTCTCTGAGTTTGGTACAAACACCTCCATCCATTGCTGTGATCATGTCCAAGGCATATCTATTCTACAGGGTCATCAGTCTTATGGCTCCCAATTCTTCTTTGATAGTATTCAATCCCTTTATGGTAGTGTTGATCGTCTGCAGAGGTTCCCATCTGGTAATCTGTAACCATTTGGCATTCGCATTTTGTCACGTTCCCTGGCATGAAGATTGTTGCAAATACTGCCAAAGTCTGACTGAATAACCTGTGTTCATATGGAATAGCATCGAAAGCTTTTATGGATTTAGTTGAAAAATAGTTCTCGCTCTTTGTTCGATTGAGAAATTCAAGTGATCTCCTTTTTCTTAGATAAGCATCTGCTTTCGGAAACTTTCCAATGTTCAGGTTACTCTTTGGAATCACCAATGCTGGAACATGAACAATCACTATGGAACACAGCCCTCCTCAGTCCTTGGGCAATTTCATATACGCTCTGGATCCACAGGCCCAATAGTGGTCCATTATCACTATTGTTCCGTCCTTCATGCCTGGTACATTGAAAATATAGGTGCACTGCTGATTCATTCCAACCTTTCTTGTGCCATTGTTTCTGAAACACAAGGATGCATTCGCTAGAGGTACTATTTGCAAAGGTCTTCCTTTATCATCGACCCATGTCAGCAACTTTGCAATCTTCGACCAATGAAGCGTGCATTCATTTTCTGCATGCCACACGATCGCTTCAGGTCGTCCGTTTAGTGCTGGCGCTTTGCACACAATCAGGTTTTCAGCCCATCCATTCGGAGTAAGCACTGTTGCCTTGATTTGCATCTGACCTCTCTCCTTGCATCTTTGTATTTCTTCTGGTCCTTTCTTTGACAATTGAACTTTTTTATTTACTTCTCATCTTATTCCTGCTCCATTCATTCCAGGCTGTTCATATTTTATCATGTGATCTCTGGTGTGGGGTCTCTCTCTTGTCTTTAAATCTTGCACATAATCATAATTTTCTGGAGCTGTCTTCTCAGTCACCCATACCAAGGATGCTGTTTGACCCTGGAACTGACCTCTCATATGGCAGAGTGCAAGGTTCGTCAGGCAGTGAGCTTTCTGGGCTGCTACTTCTATAGCTATGAATATCTTGGAATTCCCCATGGCATAAGGTATGAGAGCACAAACATAGCAACTCTCCTTAGAGGTTCTCTCTCCTACCTTTTTCGTGTGCTGATACCACATGTTATTTCCCAAGTGCGCTGTGCTGTCTAAATAATTGTTCAATCCATAATCGTCTTCCCTTGTGCTTCTCCTGTGTCTCCCTCTCATATGGAGGGTGCATGTGTACTGCTCGTGAAGTATATCAATAAGGGTCCTTCCTACAGGGGGAATCATAGGAACACTTGTCGGAGAAATGGGTGGCCTCATTTGTGCCACTGGTGTAGGGATAATCACAAATGGTCTTCATCTTTCAGTAACAGACAATTCTGTGAGAGTCACTGGAGTGGGAAGAATCAAAGGGACTTCTACCTTGCTTGGACCAATAAAGTAAACAGTATGGATTAGCAAAATCAGGAAAACAATGATAACTGCTGAGCACGCATATATTATGCACCAATACATCAATCCCCACCATTGATGATTTTCCACACAGCATTGAGTTTGCTCACTTTCCAAATCTGTACCATTCTCAACACTGTCCTCATTGTGCCTGTTTACTGCTTTAAGGAAGGAAAAACACTTTTTAATCAGGCAGCTCTGTTAAATGATCAGGTAACTGCAGGATCGGTTCAACTATTGCCACAAGCAGCCTCCTGATTGCAGGGCCATTTTTAGGATTGTGCAGAAAAATGTGTATATTAGTACTGCGCCCAACAAGAACAGAATAAGCTTGGAGTATGTAAACAAAAACAGCGAGAAGGAGCATATGGACATCGGAATCTAATAGGACCATTAATTTAACTGAACAGAAACTCAGTGAGGAACGAGTCTGGAAACTGCTCACATTTCCAGACGTCAAATTCAAACTCCAGGTTTGGCATGTTTAGTACATCAATACTTTCTAAAGTCCAATTCAAAAGATTCATGTGACTCAAGAACTGAGTTTGCACTCCTACTATAATATCTATAAAGAGTGTCTGGGGTGAGCCACAGTCCAAACATGCACTCGCATTTATTTAATCAGCACCCTTAGCGTCCTTCTTCCTCGTCATCGATCTGGTCTGCACATGCTGAGCTTCTTCTTCTTGTCTTGCTTCCAAATCGATGGTTTGGGGTGCGTTGTCTCATGAGCGTAAGGCTTTACGTCCCTCAAGTGGATCCATGCGTGTCTCTCTTGGACTTTTACTGCTGAGGGAGTAATGTTTTCTATAACGTAGGGACCGCTAAAGCATGGCTCGTGCCACTTCCAGGTGAATTCACGCACTAGGACTGAATCTCCAATAAAGAGTTTAGGTACACGAAGTAGTTCTTGAATTCTGGCTGCTGAATTGTCTTCAGCTGTGTCCTGAGACCGACCCCCCTTGCGCTTCAGTTGATCTGAAATGACAGAGATACTAGCGGTCATACATGTCAAATAAGCACGTAACTCATTTCCTAACATTTCTGTAGTCTTCTGGGCATCACTTTTTCTCCTTGATGGAGGAGACAAAGGTGTTCTCATTCACCTCCCTGTTACTAGCTCATGGGGTGTGAGGTGGTGGTCCAACCCAGGCTGATTCTTCAATGCATATAATGCAAGGGGCATGCAATACAGCCATCCCTTCTTCAGTGTCAATTTCCATTTAGCAATTCTCTCTTTAAGGAGACCGTTGAGTCTCACACATATGCTGTTCGCTTGCGGGTGATAAGCAGAAGAAATCTTGTTTTTTATACTTAGTAATAGGCTAATCTGTTCAAATACTTCATTAACAAAATGGGGCTCATTGTCAGATTCAACACCTCACACACTCCCCATCTGGGAAAGACTTCTCGGACTAAAAACTTTACTGTGCAAGTGGCATCAGGGCGTGTGCAAGGACCTGCTTTGCTCCACCTCAAAAAGGGGCACACCACCACTATCATATACCTGTATCCACTACATACTTGCACTATATCAACATAATTGATATTTAAATGCTGAAAAGGGCCATTCGATCGAGGAATCACTCCTCTGATTGTTCGCAGTGTGTGCCCAGTGGTAGACCTTTGACATATGATGCCATTTACTACATAAAATGAAACATGTTCTAACGGGTTTGGTATGAACCAGTCCTCCGCAATAGCTGCTGAGAGGCTTTCCCTAGTTACATGGCAGGGTAGTGCAGCTGTTCAAGCGCTACCTTTAACAATGCTTCTGGCATCACCGGCTTTCCAGTGCTGTCCTGTCGCCATAATGCTTCAGAGGGGGATAAAGAACACCCCCTTCGTTTCCACAATTCCTGCTCTTCCTGTGTTGCACTGTCTTAAACCTCCATCAACTGTGTTCTCGATAAATGATTAACCCTTTGTTTACTGTCATAATCGTGACTACTTTTTCCTTTACATATGGAGTATCAAAACTTGAAATATCTGCTGAATATGCAACTCTTTTGGCCTCTTTGTCTGTGGCTTTGTACCCGCGAGAGATAAAGTCAGTTTGTTTAGTATGTGCTGCGCATTTAACTATCTCTATGGCTACTGGGAGGTGGAGTGCCTTAATAAGCCTGTCCAATAACGCTGCATGTTGCACTGGAGTGCCATCCTCTCAGAGGGAGCCCCCCCTTTTCCAACGTGCTAGTCCTGCGTGCTCGGTTGGCATCACATAGGCGGAGTCACTGTACACCTTTACTTCCTGCCCTGAATGATTTTCGAGCACGACAATAAGCGCCACCAATTCTGCTGCTTGCGCTGTAAAGTGAGACGGTAGTCTTGCACTTGCTACATCCTCAAATTCCCTGTTTGCTCTATGCCTCACCACGGCTGAACCTGAATGCCTTTCCCCACTAGTTTGATCGATTTTCGAAGAACCATCAATAAAGAGAATCTCCCCCCTGCTAACGCATTTTCCTTTACATGCGGGATGTCATCATAGAATTCCTCATAGTTAGCACAATCATGCACAATCATGCCACAGGCTCAGCTACAAACATGGCAGGGGTCACTATTTTACACCTGACTATTTTGATTGCTGGATTCAATATAACAACCTCATATGCAGAAGCTCACTGAGATGTTAATGTACCCTTAGGTTTTTCCAAAATGGCAAACAAAGCGTGCTCAACAAACAATGTCATAGAACACCACATCACGATACTAGTAGACTTCTCTATTGTGAATGTGGCTGCTGCCAGTGACTGTTCACAAGGAAAGGGCCCTCTCATAACTGGATCTAAAATCCCACTGTAGTATGCCAGGGGTTTCTACCCCAACATAGTCCTCTGTGAAACACTGCTGTCATGACTGTCCCATTTGTGCGCAAAAATAAAAAGAACTCCTCATAATTGGGAATTCCTAAAACTGGAGCTGTACAAATTGCTTGCTTCAGTTCTTCAAACCCTCCCTCCATTTCCTCAGTGCATTCTATTTTTCCTTATTCACTTGCACTTTCTTCAGAGCCTGCAAAAGGTGTATGAACTATAATCAAACACCCACGCTCTAACATAGTTGCATAATCCCTAAAACTGCTGCATGTGCTTCATAGTGTGCGGTTTTGCTGTTTTCATAACTGCCTCGGCTCTTTCAGGTGTGACCCTTTTCCCCTCATGTGAAATCAACTGGCCTAAATATAACACTTCTTCTTGACAATATTGCAACTTCTCTTTGTCTACTTTATATTCCACGTCTACCAGAATAGTCATTAACTGAATCGCGTCTTGTCTGCACTCGTCTTCTGTCGTACTAGAAAACCAAAATATGATCTACTTATGCTTAATATTGCCTAAGTCCATCTGGAGGACACTATTTAAGATCGATGGAGACTCACAGTACCCTTGGGGCAAACAAGTGCTCTTCAGTTTAGTTTGGTAAAACGTAAATGACGTAAGGTCTTGGGAGTTCTTATGCAAAGGGATTGGGGAAAACGTATTTTTCAAGTCCATCACCGTGAAATATTGTGCTTCTGCTGGGATACTACACAATACAGATTCGAATTGTCTTTGAACTCGCCCTTGCAAAGTATCACTGCACCTGAGAATAGAAGGGAGTGTAAGCACAGCCTTATCTTTACTCTCGATGTAACTTGCCCAAAGTCTATTTTCATCTACACCATGTGACAGGAGACCGTGTTTTTAGCTTCTTCTTTGCTTTTAATACTATTAAATGAATAAAGCTTGGCACTCATAGTGTTTTTTCATTGCAACTCAACAGAAGGTTGCCTTGCTTCTCACGTTCATTGTATCTTCTTGAATAGATAACCAGTTTCTTGGCTGCCCCAACCCTTGACACTGGGCCAGACAATCCTTCTCGAAACTTCCTTCATCGTCAGCTGTCTTTCTCTACTGCTCCACACTTTCACCCTTTTGCAACTGAGGTTCTAATTTGCTAAAATGAGGCGTGGAACATCCAGATTCTATACACATATATATAATGGCGACACCGCCTGCAGTGTATTCACTACATATAGCGAGCCTTCATGGTTACTTAGTCTACTTGCGCTTCAGCATCTGTACATTTATAAAACGGCTTGCATTTTCTTCAGTGCTGTCCGCACGTGCAATCTTCATTCCGCACATGAAATGTTACTCAATTCTTTACTTCGCCATCAACTTCTATAAGGTCTATTTACCTTCTTCCTTAGCATCTCCTCTTGGTGCGTCATCTCTGCTTCATGTGACGTCACCATTCTTCTGCCTTCACCGCTTCACACTTCTTCTGGAACCTCCTTCAACAGACTGTCATTTCTCTGCGGGTACATCATATAGGGCTTTCTCTATGGATACCTTGTTTCGAGAATTCTTCGCGGTATAGGTACCATTATTGATGTTGCGCATTTTGTAACTTCTGGCTTCCAACATATAGGCAAAATAGGGGCGGGACTTCCGTTAGAGGCATTTGGCTCCTCCTCTACAAAAGGACTACCCCTGAATTGTTTGCCATCTGGGGGTTGCACTAATGCTTCAAATGGTGGAGGAGGGACTACCTACAGAGATTTTGTGTTGGCACGGCAAACATACTTGTATGCGGCCCACTTTTTTCATTTCTTTTCAAGGAATGATTTTTGGTACAAGTGTCTAATTAGCTGAGCAATTTACAATTTCAAGCACATTGGAACAGTGTCTTTGCCCCAACACATGATAGGGTGTTACCTGCCAGCATGGTTATTCTGTGGTTGTAATGTGGTGCCTGGTTGGCTTTGACAGTTTCTAGTTCATGGTGCATGTCCATCTGCATTTGACCATAAATAGCATAATTGTATCTAAGACTGTGTGGCACTGCTGGACGAAGACTGCTGAAGTGTCTTTGATGTATTAATGGGAAGTCAGAGGCTCCAGGCAACTGACTACAAACTGTGGGACCTGAATCTGTGCCATGGCATAGTGTCACCTGACATAGCATCACTTCTCCTAACACCACATAACATGGCAAACAAGACAAAACATCTGGAGAAAAAAATCTGCATGGATATAAACAAATACATGCAAGCAACTGTGATGTTTCAAAATAAAAAAAAAGGTTGTCCCCAGATATTGTGTGGGCTGTCGGGCAAGGCATGTTAACAATAACCACCTCAAAACCATTCTATCGCCCACCTTAACTGTCAACACATATTCACACACAATTCCTGCACCAGAAATACACAGGTTACACAATGAAACTTACAGAATCCGAAGACATGTGTCGACACTACATTTTCCTATACACCACACTAGCCCACCACAGATAGACCAACAGATCACTCTGCACGCCTTAAACACCACTCTGACAGATAGCAAAGACAACCACACAAACAATTTACATTATCAACCTGGACCACACATTATCCATTGCTTTAGACAACTCTAAAATCCAGCTTGAATGTACACACCACAGAGAGGCCCAGATTTTCAAGTCTGCGCACATCAACATTGTAACTAATCAACTTTGCCCTGCCGCAGAACTAGACTTTCTGCTGGACGCACTCATGTATCCAAATGCCAAATCAAGTTAACTGGGACTAAGGGAGAGGCAGTGCAACAATAACACAATTTTAGGTGGTGGCTTCAGGGGCCGCTAATAGAGAAACACGAGGGGACATAATTGTGTCCCTAAAATCATTAAATCTGCCCCATTAAAAGGAAGTATTTTTTCAAATAGTGGGAACTTCATCACTTCTAAGGACGCCAATGTTGTCATTTAAGGTGTCGCGCTGGTGCTGCATACATGCTTTCCTTTGCTGTTGCTGGGTTGAGGAGGCCAGGCTGCTCAAGTTGTAGTGGTGGCGATAATTTGGAGCAGGAAACCAACCCAACGCTTCCCTGAAACTAAAGGGAAGCCCTGAATCAGCACTGCACGCCCCAGGATGGCTCTTCCCTGATTTCCGTGGCACAGGGACAGTGCACTGAGAGGGAAGGCCACTTGAAGTGCTCAATGTCTAAGGTCGTAGAACTGAAGTATAGCCTTTAAGATGTTCTCAGCTGAAGAAGATGTATTTCCAGGATGGACACTCAAGCCCAAAAGGAAGGGAACAAAAGCCTGCTACAGGCAGAAATAACAGGCAACAAAAGGCAGCAGGCAACCATGTAAAAGCAGGGCAGCTGGACAAAGAAGCCAAAGGAAAAGAGATTTCTGAAAGCAGTCCAGGAGAACAGACTGAAAGAGCCAAGGCAGGCTGGTGAAGGACAGAGAATGGTTCCAAGGAGAGCCACAGACCAGGCAGGCCCTTGAATGGTCCAAGAGAGAACTAGCAAAATGCTGGGGGGACAAGGATATGGTCAGAAAAAAAGAGTTGAGGAGTGGTGAGCAATTACCGCTGCATACATAGTGATTGCTGAGGTAGGCCGCGGTTTGGCATGCAAGCCGTGGTCGCCAGAGCGACCTGCAAAGTTTCTCATACTGCGCATGCTCAGAGCATAGTACACAACTGCACACGGATGCGCAGGACTTCCGACATGACTGCGCCCTTTCTCGCCGGTAACACGTGACCATGGCCAAGGTATACCCGCACACCGGGAGAAACCCTGTGAGAAAAGGTAAGTGGCATGGCTAATGTTTGCAGTTATGTTACAGTGAAATTTAATTATTTTTTAGGAATCACACATGTGTGGTTTAAGCAGTGAAGCCAAGATTTTAACTCAAATGCAATTCTGGCACTTGAGCACATACTTTCCAAGCTTCAAATATTTAAGTTTTGGCTTTTAAGGCCTGTAATAATACAGTCTTATATTGTTACTTACAAAATACACAAATCACATTGCAAAGCAACCTGTGAACATAGAAATCCTTATATAAACATGTTAAGTCAGAAGAATATCATTGCGCCTTTATTTGCACATCCTGAATGGAAAGCTACGAGTGGCATAACGCAAAATAAAGTGAACCTAAAATCTCCTGTTCACACCACCTGTGTTTCAGTGTGTTTTTGACACAGGATTCGGATTTGATTCAGCTTTGGACCAAGAACTTGGTGCACTTGTAAAGGACCAGTTAATGTGTCCACATTAATGCTCTCCATGTGGAGTTTCAACAGGGATTTGGAATACCGATTGAACTGCCTCGAGGACGACCCAGAGGAGGTCGAATCACGTGTCAGCTGAGCAACTTTTCCATTGGGACTGAAATCTCATATTTTGCTGATAGCTACATTTAATTGGATGCCAATCCATACTGAATGAATTTTTATAACAGGTTTCTCTGATAACCAACAGGCTAGAGTTCTGACATCCAAGACCCAGTTCTTTTCTCTTTTCTGATTCTCTATATGGTATTAAGAACATTTGACCATCCAGATGAATGCAACCCTTTTTTGCACGTCAGCCTAGTAGACATCATGGATATAAATGCACCTTCAAGGGGAGCTTTATTGTGTTACTCACTTTGTCTTTGGAGCGCACACAGATTTCTTAGGCAACTAAAGCTGTGTGGGGTCTTTTGGGTGGAAATGCCCTATCACAGTGCCTATTGTCTAACTATTACTCATATGGAAGGTGCTGCTAACAAAATAAATGTTTTATAAAAGTAATGTTGGGGGCATTATAAGATGCCAGGATGCTGTTATTCACCTGCATTGTGTTCTGGTCACGACACCTCTGAAGATGACCACGTCCCTTCCATAATGGCCTAGAATTGTGTGGGAGGGCGGTGGCGACAGCCATTTACTGCTGCCCGTTAGCAGGCGATTGCTAGAAACGAAGTGTGAACATTTTGCCTCCTGGACGCCAGCGGGATGAGCAGCTGGGACACTTTCAAGCAGCTGCAGGGCCCGCCTGACAAGGCAGCAGCTGTTGTAGTGCCAGCTTGCCCAAAAGTGTCAGTCTTTTCTGCAAATTGGGGGCCAAACTGACCCTCTACCTTGCGGTCGGTATGCAACTGACCTTAGTTGAAATAGGCAGGAAATTGTCTGCATGCGCGAAGCCTTAGCTGGTGAGATGCGTGCAGTACCAGTGCGTCACTGTTGTAAATCCAAGAGGAGCGGACTCTGCCCCTTGAACTGCTTCTAGCACGCACCATATAAACCACACATTGCAATAGTTATTATAACAGCGAGTTTGCCAGACAAAGGATTGGTGTACAGGCAAAATAGGCTTTCAGCGACTCTCACACAGAGAAGCATTGTGCAGTGAGTGGGTAAAGAGGCCTGCAGTGACAGTATGACACAGAGGAGTATGGTGTAGTGAGAGGGTTAAAAGGCGTGCAGTGAATATATGAGTGGGTAAACGGGCGTGCAGTTTAAGTATATCACACAGAGGAGCATGGTGTAGTGAGTGGGTAAGCAGGCGTGCAGTGACTATTACACAGAGGAGCATGGTGTAGTGAGCGGGTAAACAGGTGTGTAGTGAGTGGGTAAACAGGAGGTGTGCAGTCAGTATATCACACAGGGCAACATGGTGTAGTGAGTGGGACAAACAGGCATGTAGTGACTGTATCACACAGGCGAGCATGGTGCAGTGAGACATAAACAGGCATGCAGTGAGTATATCACACAGAGGATCATTGTGTAGTGAGTGGGTAAAAAGGTGTGCAGTGAGCATATCACACAGAGGAGCTCACACAAAGAGCATGGTATAGTGAGCGGGTAAACAGGAGGTGTGCAGTGAGTATATCACACAGAGGAGCATGGTGCAGTGAGTCGGTAAACAGATGTGCAGTGACTATATCACACAGACGAGCATGGCACAGTGAGTCGTGAACAGGCATGCAGTGAGTATATCACACAGAGGAGCATGGTGTAGTGAGTGGGTAAAAGGCATCCAGTGAGTATATCACACAGAGGAGCATGGTGCAATGAGTGGGTAAACAAGTGTTCAGTGACTATTACACAGAGGAGCATGGTGTAGTGAGCGGATAAACAGGCGTGCAGTGAGTATATCACACAAAGGAGCATGCTCTAGTGAGTGTGTAAAAAGGTGTGCAGTGAGTATGTCACACAGAGGAGCAGGGTGTAGCGAGTGGGTCAAACAGGCATGCAGTGACTATATCACACAGAGGAGCATGGTGCAGTGAGTCAGTAAACAGATGTGCAGTGACTATATCACACAGACGAGCATGGCACAGTGAGTCGTGAACAGGCATGCAGTGAGTATATCACACAGAGGAGCATGGTGTAGTGAGTGGGTAAAAGGCATCCAGTGAGTATATCACACACGGAGCATGGTGCAGTGAGTGGGTAAACAAGTGTTCAGTGACTATCACACAGAGGAGCATCGTGTAGTGAGCGGATAAACAGGCATGCAGTGAGTATATCACACAAAGGAGCATGCTGTAGTGAGTGTGTAAAAAGGCGTGCAGTGAGTATGTCACACAGAGGAGCATGGTGTAGTGAGTGGGTAAACAGGCATGCACTGACTATACCATACAAAGGAGCATGGCACAGTGAGTCGTGAACAGGCATGCAGTGAGTATATCACACAGAGGAGCATGGTGTAGTGAGTGTGTAAAGGGCATCCAGTGAGTATATCACACAGAGGAGCATGGTGCAGTGAGTGGGTAAACAGGCATACAGTGAGTATACCATACAAAGGAGCATGGCACAGTGAGTCGTGAACAGGCATGCGTTGAGTATATCACAAAGAGGAGCATGGTGCAGTGAGCCGATAAACAGGCGTGCAGTGAGTATATCACACAAAGGAGCATGCTGTAGTGAGTGTGTAAAAAGGCGTGCAACCTCTGGCACTGCTCTGGGCAACCCTCCAGACCATCGTTTTTCAGCCTACCGTGACATTACAGAAGAGGAAAGACCATATGCAAATCAGGATTGGTCACCCCTCCCAAAAGAGATAGTCCAGCCCAAAATACCCTTATGCACGTAACCGCAAGCAACCCTCAGACATGTTTCGATCGCATTGAGCATTGTTAGTGAAGTGCAGCTTGGGTCTCTAGGAAGTCCAGGTTGGACTGCACCCATTGGTGGCAGGACCAAAACTGACTTGCATTTGACTGGTCCCCTTCTGTAATGATGCAGACGGACTAAAACACCATCTGTTGGATGATTAACCAGATCCTGGGCCCACAGCAAAGCCAGCAGTTAAGGTTAATTCATAACCTTCTACCCATCACATTTTTGGTTCCAGTGAGAGTGTAAGACAGTTGTGTATGGCAGAGCATGGTTGGTGAGTTTCTCAAACATCTGCATATGCTCAGTGCAGTGGGTGTGGCATATAGAAGAGTGGTGCAGAGTGTAGCGTGTGTGTTGCATATGGTGCAGGTAGGGTGGCCAATTTTACAAAATGGTGTTGCAGGACACTTTAGAGGCTGATGCGCATCTGTAGCAGTTTGGGGTGCGCGTGGATCGTGGAGCATCTTTCACGCCCCTCTTTCTGAAGTATCCACTTTTATAGTAGCCTGAGTGGGGTATGCATTTTAACAGATACTTAGCACACAAACAGGCAACTGTAGGGTTGTTATGCACACAAGGTGCGACAAATCAACTTCAGGGAAGCAGTGGTCCAGGGATGCATATCGGTTTCTAAACCATCAATCAGCCCTACACCTCTAGTACACCAGAGGGGATCCGAAACAGATTGGAAACACACGCAAATTATAAACTTCCCATTATAAACTTCCTTGTCCAATTTTGGTAACGTGGACTGAATGGCAGGCTTATCTCTGAAAGGTTGTGGATTGTTGGTTAATTCCAACAAAGTGAAAATACCCAATGACAAAAGCGACTGTCCAGTCAAGGTTGTGTACAAATATGTACTTTATTATCACAATAGACGGTTCTAGCACACTACACAATACAACCCTCCCTTTAAAGGAATGCAGAGAACAGACAGTTTCAAAGAGGGCAAAGGGATGCACTCTGGATACTGACAGGAGGGTAGTTGGTATAGTAAATAATCGCAATAGTCCAAGGATACTTGGTTTCAACTCAAAGAGAGCAATGGATCGTAAAATGTTAGTAGGTGCCTTCAGGGAATGATCAGGGGAACAGAACCACAATTTACCTTTTGCTGTAGAAGTTGTTTTCGACAGGGTCAAGTCAGTTTCAGGACGCTTTGCAGCTTCTGCGACAGAGGTCCAGATGGGAGACAGCTGTGGGTATCAGGCGGCAGGAAGTTCGGCGAGCGAAGCTGAACGTACAGCTGCAGGCTGGCCTAGATAGCAGCTTGGGTTCAGGAATCGTTCTCTCAATGCTGGTAGGGCGGTTCTGAAGCGCTGGTTGAGGCATCTCAGAGGGCTTTACCGACTGCGGCATAACAACAGTCAGCTGTGCAGTCGGACTCGACTGGCTTGAAAATGTCCTTTAAGGCAGATATCGGTAGATGCTCGAGGCACTTCTCCTAGCTTCTTCACTGGACTTGTGTCGTCCTTTAAGGCAGACGGCCCAAAGCTGAGGAGTGTGTTACAGGCAGCTGCCTTGTCCTTAGTTTAGGGTTCAGAGACTCTCTGGCACTTCCCACCTAGGAAGCTTG
Organism: Ambystoma mexicanum; assembly: GCF_040938575.1. NCBI lineage: Eukaryota > Metazoa > Chordata > Amphibia > Caudata > Ambystomatidae > Ambystoma > Ambystoma mexicanum. The sequence goes on from NC_090938.1 coordinate 389,091,927, forward strand.
CTACAGAGTCTAGCAGAGCATGCTGTGTGCTGGCTGGGTACCGGTTCTGGAGCTGCTGGAGGGTCCTCGGGATTCAGTATCTCCCTCTGTTTCCTGGTAGATGTTTAGGGGATGGACCTTGCTTCCCTCTTGAAGGTCCTGGCCTTCCTTCACTGGTGGTAGATGCATGGCGGACTATACCTTCAGCCAGGGTCCAATGATGAGTTCTTCCTTCTGCTTCTGGTGAAGCCTTCAGATGATCTGCTAAAAGAGGGGCTTGGCCCTCTTTTAAAGCCAAATGGACTGCAGGGATTGGTGTAGGCTAAGCCTACCCTAATTGATCAATCCTGGGTCCCCACCAACAATCTGTATGAATGAGGTCATAATCAGAGTGCTTCAAAACAGGAGGGTTTGGCCCTCCCCTTTCTGGAGATGCATTGTGTACTCCACCTGTCAGATCCTAACTAAATATGACGGGAGAATGTGTCTGTAGGCTGTGTCCACCCTAAGTACACGGGTCTGTGCGTATGTAGTGCGGTGAGCATAGAAAAATGTATGCGGATTAGACCCACACATTTTCCAGAAGTTGATCTACCATCATTCAAATTCATTTCAAATTTCAAAAAAGCCCAGGTGAGTGCACAATCATCATGTGGATGGTGGAATTCCTCGCACAGGGGACTGATGTGTTAGATTTCCTCATGCCCAGGGATTTCCAAGGCCCTGTGTGGCAAAAGACCTGTAGACTCCTAATTTGCGTACGTTTTGACATTCAGAAAATAACATAGAAAGTGTCAATACTCTTTGCTACTAGAGCATCATTGGTAGTGGCATTAAAAGAAGCTTCCATATGCAAGCCAAGAGATAGCTAAATGTGTGTTGTGCGGTACATGAATGGTTACTATTATAATATATGTAGGAACTCTATACTCTAGCAAACCATGAGAGTTTTTTTGTTTAAATAGCAAAAGCTGCAAACTGAATCCCTTCCAGAGACTCCCAAATTGGGCAGATAAAACCAAAATAAGATTACATGATTACGTGATCCGGGTCAGAGGCCTCTCTGAGAATCGGAGAGAGACTGTGAACGACGAGACCACATCGTCCGCTCGGAACGTGGATCACACCAGCTAAACAATCCATGAAGACCACGTTACGTACATCCCCTGAAGACCCACGCTAGATATACTTACACCACATCTGTGGACAAAGGCCGCAGCCACAGCCATGCACCCATGCCCCATAGAATGCAGCTACGGTTATGCTTTCCGGTCTAGCAGCACATAGAACCATCCACACTGAAACACCAGACCTACCTCAGCACCTCTTCCACAAGCATACAGCGACTTCCAACGAAACGAAATTCGGTGCAGCCGGCCACACATTGAATCTCTTGCCAATAGCCCTCTATTGCAACCTCCAACAGCACCCTCCAACGTGCCTGGATCTTTTCGGTCTACTTAGTCGAGCCTAGCCAGCCACTCAAGTCTTAGACCAGCAAAAATGGACACACGCATCCTAACTCAAAATCCTCTAGAACTTTCCAGCACATCGACTTCGGTCACCGAGGGCATTCCAATCCGGAAAAGCGCATTGAGACCATACAAATGGGGAAAGAGCGCTATATAAATAACTAAATACAATACAATACAGGATCACACACTTTGGTTAAACAGTTATACTAGGATCTGGGCACAGTCTGTTATTTAAGCATTTGACCACATTTTTCGCCAGCTATAGTTCATAGAAGTAGGCGTTAATGGTTGGGTTTGAAGAGTTTCAAATAATTCCCTGGGTGGATGATCTTGGGGTGGACATCTCGGTTCGGGAATGGACATATTTACTTCATGTGGGAGTGCAGGCAAAGATGGATTTGCAACTGCGTTATATCAGGCAAAGGATCCTCTTTAGACTATATTGGACTCCGTCCAGGATGGTCAGATTGGGTCTATCGGACACTGATTCATGTTGGGGTTGTGGATGTGGTGTGGGCTCTTTGATGCATATGTTATGGATGTGTCCGAGAGTTTCCGATTTCTGGTCTGGGGTATTGGATAGACTGGACCTTGTATTAGAAGAGAATCTTCCTCGCTCCTTCCTTTCAACTATTTTGTTATCCAACAGAGGTAGAGGAGACGGAGCTAGGGACTGTACGGAATGGATCAATAAAGGGTTGGTTTTAGCAATGAAACAAATACTACGGGTCTGGAAGTCAAGGAAGAAGCCGAGTGTGGATGGGTGGTTAACAGATATGCAGGTATTGTCAAACTATGATAAAGTTTTGCTCATTGGACAAGGTAGAGACAACCGTTACTCTCGACTTTGGGGACCTTTCAATGATCTATTTGGCTGAAGGTTGGGATCTAAACCTGGGGGGGTAATTCCTTCCTTGAGTTGGGGATGCTTTGGTATGTCTGGAGTTGGGGAGTTGTTCCGTTATGTGTTTGTTATATGTTTTGGTTTCTTGTTGTCTGTCTTAATTGTTGAGTATCAAGAATTTTTGTTCGAATTGTATTTGTTTTTTGCAATTATTATCGAGGTTCATGTGTTCAGCATTTTTCTGTTCATTTATTCTAAGTTTCTTTCAAGATTTTACGATTTGAACATGATGCAATGTACTGGAGATCGTTTTTTCTTTGTTTGTTGTTCAAATCTTTAAATAAAGTGATTAAAAATAAAAAATAAAAAAAAAAATAAAAAAAAAATAATTCCCTTTTATAGCAATGCCTTGAAAAGTACGCACCCCTTTAAATCGGGACAACCCCAGAAATCATGGGTATTTGGCCAGTCTAGGTGTGGGGTGTATAGACTGTCAGCAAGGGTAGCATAGTGTAGTGGGAGCACAATGCAAGAGAGCATGATGCAGCGATCCTGTGGCACGTAGCATACTGAACTGCATCAAAGGATGCAATGAACATTATAACACAAATAAAGCACAATGTAGGAACTACCAAATCGCACTGCAAACACCTAAATGGCAGAGACAGCATGTGCCTCCTCCCTCTCCTCCTGTAACCCCTACCCCCCCCCCCCACTTCTCAATACCTCAGCGGCATCCCGCGGCTTCAAATCGATCCTCCAGGATATTGCAGCAGGAAATGGAAAATGTTGCCACGCCCACTGCCTCTTTCCTGCAATGTGCCAAGCTCACGCCCCTCATTCAAATAATGTCCCGCAAAAATGCTGCAATAAATACAGTTTTGTGCCACAAAATTATTATTTGCATGCTGCAAAATTGGCCATTCCCTGGCGCAATATCCTGGAGGGTCTGCGCTTCGAGGTAGGAGGAATCCAGCATGAGGCGCTATATAAAAAAAACACACATTTCCAGCATTACTGTCCAGTGCACGACAACATGTTCCTGGTCTTTCGTGGACCGCAGGGACACAGGGTTTACAGCGACCGCTTATTGCGCCTCCCTGAACCCTGCCTTTGTTTATGGCCTTGCAGCGTGCAACATGCAGTGTCCAACAGCACCCAGAGGCGGCCCAAAAAGAACATTTCCATCTATAAATAACAAGCAAACAGACAAATTTAGAATGCCTGCTCCAGTTCAGGCCAAATGGATGTTGCAGTTTTCCACTCCGCTTTGCCACACGGGCGGATGGATGGATACACGTTAGAGGTCAGAAGTGCACTGTCATGTTTTTCAGTCTGTCCAGCCAAAGCTCCTCACCACGCCCAGCTCCTTGTCTTCTGGCCTACTGCAGGACTTCGCTAAAAGGGGAACGGTCTAACTCGATTTGTGCCTTTATCACCGGCATGCAAGCGTGCGCAAACTGCTGCTGTGGGTAACACACTTGAGCCACTGTATTCCCTAATTTAAATCTGACCTGCGTGCAGAGTTGCCTGTGGAGCCAGAGACTAACAGTGCCCGATGAAAGCAGCATGATTGACAATTTTAAGACCACTTCCCCTTCTTCCTCGTTCCCCGGACCGATCCTCCAGACCTGCCAGGAACCCAAGCCTCCTCTCTGACTTGCTCATCAATGAGTCCCTGGGCAACAGGCCAGGCCAAGCCAAGACCTAGTCAATTTCCCTTTTTATGGACCATTAAGAGGCTGACCGGCCCCCGCAGGGGGCGCTAGTGGGACAGCCTACATAGCGGGCTGTCCCCTCTGGCCACCCCCTTCCGGGGGTTGGTCTCGCCTCTACTCTTCCTCCGTCTTCTAGGCGGAAGAGGCGTCCCCAGGGACCTGGCTTCCGGTCGGGTTTCCCCTGGACGCTTATAAGGGCGGGAGCTGCGGGCAATCAGTCTCTTTGCCCAGCAGCTCCCGCCTTGTGTTGATTTACACCCACCCACGCCAGATATGAGTGAAAGTCAGAGTGTGATATGATAAAAGGTCAGATGGCACGTGAGTTTAGCATAAAGCTGTGCAGATCTTAATGTAAATAAAATAGAATAGTTGGTAGGATCAGGGTGAGGCATTCGTATCAAAGAAAAAAAAATAGTCATGTGGAAGTAGTGATAAATTAAGTATAGTAATAAGATAATTGAATTGTGTTGTGTGATTTGTTCCTAATTTTTCTTGTTTTGTTACAGGCGGAGTATCGGGGCGATCCTAACCAATGAGGGACTTCACGCTGCAGCTTCGGCAGCAGCGGCTCGGGATTGTCCGGGCTCGAGCCGATCCCTCGACGGGCACTGACTTTCCTTCCTTAGGGCTCTAGGCCGACAACCTCCTGGTCAGTGCCCCTGAGTGTCCTGCTGATGGTAACAAGTGTTAGCTGGTAGTAACCAGAAGTTTGCCAGTTATTGCCAGTGGCAAATAGGATGACATGGTTCACCCGTAACCTGACTGTAATGATTATGTGGCTGGGACCGTCCCAGGTTTATTGTCTTGCTCCTAATAAACTGTGACCTTGTACTTTCCAAAAAGAACCTTACAAAGTTGTCTGTGTTATTTATTCTGATGTCTATTACACTGGCCAAAGGAGATGGGGGTGTCCAATGGGTATCTCCCCGCTATGAATGTACTGCTATCAGCAAGGGCACAATTTGCAATCAATGTTCCGGGTACCAAACACCCACCTCTTACACAGTTAATCCTAGCTACTCATTGGCTGACACCATTTCTAAACTCACAAAACCACCAGTAGGCACATATTTAGCCTCAAACAGTACATCACACAAGGGGTGTAGCCAGGATTGTCTAATAAGGGGGGCCTGAAGCTAATGTAATTAGACCCACGGCAGTGACATTACCATCTGTAAATGCCCACACAGTGATGCTGAGTGTGCATTTACAGATTTTGGGTGGGCCTGGCCCGCTCAGGCCCTACCTACCCTGTCTATGCCTCAGCATCACACCCCCGCATAGAGTGTCTGCTTGACCCTATGGTCAAAATGATCAGACAAGCTTTAATACTGTCTCATAATAGTTGTCATGTGTGTGTTTCAGGCTACAGTCATCTGTGTGTTTCAGGCTACAGTCATCTGTGTGTTTCAGGCTACAGTCAACCAGAAAGCTACTTAATTCCAGCGCTGCACTACCAAGTGAACATTCTGACGACCTAAGAGGATGTACCAGTGGCCTTTCCGCCTTTTACAAATGCCAAGTGACACAACATTGATCCGGTATTGGCATTGCATGGCAATGCACTCACATTACAAGGAATTGTTATCATATTGTGCCAGTCCTTTTTGGCTATTATTGCCAACTTTTCCATTCCATAGGACTTTGCCTTCTGGTCTCAGTTAGTTTAATTATTTCCCCACATAACCACAATTTATGATCCTGGGCAAATCTCTTTACCTCTGAGCACCAAACTTGGCTTGTCTGCCAAAACAGGAAACACTCAGAAGTGCTAAGATTAGTGTAAACAATCACACTGCGCCACAACACACAATTACAAAGTACAGTTGTACACTATTTGATTGTTATTTATTCTAGTCAGCCTGACACGTGTTTCGAGCTTGTCTCTTCCTCTGAGGCTGATACAGGTACATATTTTAGTTACAATTATTCAAACCGGTTATGGGCAATTATCCAAAAACCCATAAACCAAAGGTGGCGTCCAAACCAAGGTAGTACCAATGGCCCGTGGATAATGATACACGGGCGACTATTGAACCTGTGTACTCACTTAAGAAGCAATAACACTTATCACAGTTATTTTATCACAGTTGTACAGAGAAATATACAATGCCACAGTAATAAACGGCTTGACCGGCAGCACCTGCATGCCAGTCTAGCCAGGAAATTACTCTTAGCAGGACTGCTTAATCAGAGGTGCCCAGTTAAAAAAAAAGTCAAGCCAAACTAAGAAATTACTAGAATGGCTGCACCAAAATGCCTCTCTAGCCACTAATACCATATATCATGCCTGCTTAGCCTGGACATGGATGACCATTACGATTTGTCGCACAATCCCTGTCACACCCCATACCGCCACACAACCCCTCTCCATCCCACTCCCTGCTCTAATCCCAAAATCATCTACTCTGCCCAGAATTACCTCCACGTCCCTTTTCTTTGTCCCAGTGCTTACGTATGAGGCCTAGTACTGGATGAGGAAGAGAGGGACTAGGAGTAATGAAGATTGCAGGTATCTAAGCCAGGCATTATCTTCATGGCCATCTACCTCATCCCAACACTTGTGTATGATGTAAAGTGCCTCATACACAAGTACTGGGACAAGAAAGAATAGGGCTAGGAGTAATGAAGATTACCAATAAATAATCAAGGCATTAAATACAAGTAGTGGCGCAACACCATTGAGCTGACTGCGCTTCAGTCCCCCGCAACCTCACTGAAATGTTGGGCTATGTTGACTCGACCTGGCTGACCTACAGAGCTGTTGCTGGACAGAACAGGACACAGATAATAAATAGCGCCTAGGTTTCGCTGTTCACAAAGGCCCGGCAATTACTAACGTTAAGCATTTCACTGTTAGAACCTGCATTCAGATGCATCATTTTTTATGAAATTGAAATTGTGATATGGGTTTAGTACTTGCAGGCCAGGGGTGTGATTGGAAGGGTAGAGAGGGAACAGGAGACTGCTCATTCTCACAGCAGTCCATAAGTGGGTGCTTTCAGACTTAAAGGAGAGTTAACTGCTTGTAACATTGAAGCTACACTAGAATATTCTCATTAGATAAAGAATAGCATAAAGAATAGCATAAAGAAGTTAGATGCCCCTAAACAAATACGTTTGCCCTTCCCCCACTGCCTGTGAAGTTGGCGCCTCTCCCAACATTTGACGGGTTAGCCCACCACCAGAAATTTAGGTTTGTTTGTGTCCCTGAAGACAAGCACACACACCGTTCACCATACGCACACCCAGCCACCTATACATTTAACTGTGTACCCTTTCACCACACAGGCACACCCAGGCAGCCAACCATACATTTAAGTGTGCACTTGTTCGCCATAGGCAGCCACCCATACATTTAAGTGTACATCCTTTCACCATACAGGCACACCCAGGCATCCACCCATACATTTAAGGGTGCACCCTTTCACCACACAGGCATGCACACCCAGGCAGCCACCCATACATTTAAGTGTGCACTCTTTCACCATACACTCACACAGGCAGCCACCTATACACTTAAGTGTGCACCCTTTCAACATACAGGCATGCACACCCAGGCAGCCACTCATAAATTTAAGTGTGCACTCTTTCACCATATGCTCACACAGGCAGCCACCTATACACTTAAGTGTGCACCCTTTCACCATACAGGCATGCACACCCAGGCAGCCACCCATTCATTTAAGTGTGCACCCTTTCACCATACACTTGACATGCACACCCAGCCACCCATCCACTCATACATTTAAGTGTGCACCATTTCACCATACACTCACAAAGGCAGCCACTCATAAACTTAAGTGTGTACCTTTTCACCATACACTCACACAGGCAGCCACATATCCATTTAAGTGTACACCCTTTCACCATATAATCACACACGCACATGTGATAGGGTTGAGGGGAGTTCTATTTCTACCAAAAGAAATGGTTTATTTTTTAAGTCACTTTGACTTCATAAAGAAATGATTTCCGTTAAGGACCGAACCATAACGAAAATAATTTCTTATGAAGGCAGAGTGACTTCAAAAAGAAACTATTGAAAGTCACGAAAGCATGATGCTGGAAATGTGCACCCTACGTTTACACTCCTACTGTCGTCTGTAGAAAGAGTAGGGGCACCAAACTGATTTTACATTTCTGCCGCTCATTAATCCTCCACGATGAGATGTTCATGAAAATTAATGGAATCAGCCTGTTTTAGCAGCCTGTTGAAAGCAGGCACATTTCATGGGAACCCATTGAAGATGCTGTCTGTCAAGAGTAATCTGCTGGCGGCATTTACATTTTTTTGTAAAACAGAGAATAAAAGCAAGGCGTAAAGTCTATTTTTTCTGTTTTTACTCACTCAATTTTGCAAAAGTTGAAAATTGCATAACGGGGACCCAAAAGCATGAAACTGTGCAACTGCTACGGTTGCTGGTCCCCGGCATGCTATTAGCACTTTTTGTAAAATGGCGCCGACTGACTTCATTGGATACCTAGTTCTCACTCACTCACATGGCGTGCTTCCTGTTCATCCTCTGACAAACTGCCTGGCGCCTGCTGCAAAGGCAATACCGGCTCTCCGTTCTCACCAAGAAGAGAGCCTATATCCAAGTCTGCATCTCTGCGGCATCTAACAACTCGGCTGAACTCTTTAAAATCTGCAAGGAACTGGCCAATCCTGCCGCAGCCTCTACCTCTCCTGTCCCCTCCCAGGCCCTCTGCACGGCAGGGCTTCTCACTTCATTTCAAAAACTCAGGACATCCTATCCTCACTCTCCTCCCATCACCTCCCTCCCTCTATTCCCTGCTCTTCCTCTGGCCCTTCTGCAACCACCCCTCCTCCCTCCTTCTCTGCCTTTCCCCTTTTCTCTGTTGGCAATGTTTCCAGACAAGTCCGATCTGTGAAAGTCTCATCGAAACAGGTTCACCCCAGTTCCTCCAAAACTATCAAGGACCACATCGACTCCCTGGCTCCTGCCCTGGCTGACTTCTGCAATCACTCCTTCGCCACTGGAGTCTTCCCATCCCCCCTTAAGCACTCCCTTGTGCACCCTCCTCTTAAGAAACCCTCTTCCGACACCTCCTGCCCGGCTAACTATCACCCAATCGGTAACCTGGGTATCACTGGCCAGGCTATGGCGTGGCTGACTTCTTTCCTCTCCAGTTGACCCTCCCAGGTCCAACTTGGGTCCTTCCTCCCTGACATCTTTTTCTCTACCTGTGGTGTTCCCCAGGGATCTAACCTCTCTCCCTGGCTGTTCAAGCAATATCTGGTACTCCTTGCCCACCGCATCGCCGCTCTCTACCCCAACTTTCAGTGCTGTGCGGATGATACCCAGCTCATTTTCAGGCTACCCTCGGCCTCCTCTCCGTCCCTCATCTCTGACTGTCTCTCTGCTATCCAGGAGTGGTGTGCCGCCAATGACCTCTGCCTTAATGCCAGTAAAACTGAGATTCTACTCATCGGCACACCCACTCCCTCCTTCCCTGCAGCTCTCTGGTCGCCCTCTCTTAGCCCTCTTCCTGCTCCTACCTGCAAGGCAAAAAACCTTGGGGTCATCTTCGACTCCACACTCTCCTTCTCTCCTCACATTTCTGACGTCTCAAAGAAGTCACACTACCAGCTGCACCACCTCAGAGGTATTCCTCCTTTCCTTTCCTTCCCCCAGAAGCTCACTGTCTCCAGAGCCCTGGTTCTCTCTAGCTGGACTACTGTAACAACCTCTATCTAAATCTGCCTGCCTCTACTCTCCGCCCTCTGCATCTCATCCAGAACAGGACTGCGAGACTTGTCCTTGGCCTCAAGCCCAGAGACCGTATCTCTCCAGGACTGAAATCTCTTCACTGGCTCCCAGTGGCTGCGAGGATTAAGTTCAAAACCCTATGCATTGTCCACAAGGCCTTCTGGGGCCTCGGGCCGAAATACCTTCAACTCTCGCTTCCTAAATATCTTCCTTCTCAAGCTCTTCGCTCATCCGCCTCCAACTCCCTCAGGGTCAACCCCTTCTCCAAGCAACGAGTTGGGGATAGATCTCTCTCCGCGGCAGGGTCCTCCCTCTGGAACAGCCTTCCTGCCTCTCTGAAACTTGAGGAGAATGATCTCCGGTTCCGGAAGCACCTCAAAACCTTCCTCTTGCTTCTGCTTTCTCTCCTCCTCTCTCCTGCTAAATTCCTGATTGAAACTGCACTGGGCCACTCTCATGGATCTCGGTTCCCTGGCCCAGCCACTTGCCCCCGGCACTGCCTCCATGGCAACCCCGGCACTGCCAGACTGTCTCTGTATCCCTACAGCCCCCCTCCCAGCACTTGTCTGCACTTACCTTTCACTTGCCACCAGCTGGCCCTTTATTTATTTATCTTGTTATTCTACTACCCCATGTACTGCACTTTCCCCTCTCCCTTGCCCCTCGCACTTTCCCTTTCCCCTCTTCCCATGCACTTGCGCGATCTGAATGAAACCTGGCCTAGTAAGATTGTTGTCTGTCTTCCCTTTGTCCCCCTCCCTGCCTCGTTGCGCCTTGAAACATTTGTGTATAGGCGCGTTATAAATGCCATATCATATCATATCACCAGACCGAACCAGGGTGCAACACTTTTGGAAGCCTGCATCTTATGTTCACGCTCCCCAATTTTTTTTATTGTTTCTGTGAACAGATTCCTAATAAAACTACAACTCCAGGAGAGATGGGGTGGAAGTAGGGGGCATATGATTGTTCCTGTGGCTCAGTGCCAGCAGGGTGTACAGAGAGGTTGTTGTATGACAATGGTTGATTTAAATTTGATTATATTGGCCTGGAGCAGATTCAAAGAGCAGAGGGTAAAAATAAAAGCGGAAGAAGGGGGCGGGATAGGAAGGAGGAAAAGAGGAAGCGGAAGGAAAGTAGACCATATAATGGTATGCTATGTCAGTTGCTTGTATAGCGCTTAGCCCTCTGTGGAGCAGCTTCAAAGTGCTCATGGTGAAGATAAGGTAAAAGGGGGGTGGGATAGGAAGAAGACAAGGTGTTAGCAAGAGAGGGAAGGTGAACCCGTCTTGTTTTATATTGGTTGCTTGTATGGCACCTAGAACTGCCCTGGAAAAGCTTAAATGCACTACAGGTAAAATCAAGAGGAGCTGATGGGGGTAGGAGAGAAGGGGGAAGGAGGAACGTCCCCTTAAGAAAGACCTCATTATGGCTCAAATCACCCAAACTGGTCATTGTAAGGTTGGCTGGTTAGAACACATAAAATTCTTGCGGCATAAGCTTTCACTGGACACCTATTTTTACGACCCAGGAAAAATGGCAACGCTCCCAAAGACGCTGGCCAAAGATCAGGCTATGCACTTCCTGGTCCAAAGAATGGGCTATGCAATTCCTTGCTTCCAAAAATCGGGCTATGCACTTCCTGGCGTCCAAAGATTGGGCTATGCAATTCCTTGCATCCAAAGATCGGGCTATGCACTTCCTGGCATCCAAAGATGGGCTATGCCCTTCCTTGCCTCCAAAGATCATGCAATGTACTTCCTGGCGTCTAAAAATCAGGCTATGCACTTCCTGCCGTCCAAAGATCGGGCTATGCACTTCCTGCCGTCCAAAGATCGGGCTATGCACTTCCTACCGTTGCTAAGGCATGATGAAATGTTGCCGGAAACCCAGGTCAGGGCGCATTTACTGTTGGCCCCGAGAAACGACTTAGCCGAGTGTGGTGCTGCCACTTTAAGGGCGCACGCACGTGGTGGAGTGAAGTTGCAGTCCGCCGCGTGGCCTATAAATAAAAGGGGCGTTCCCGGCCGCCGCAGAGCGACCGGGGCACCAGAGCTGACTACATCTGTGTCCATGTGGATCTGTAGGCGGGTGGGGGCTCACGGGCACTCGGGGTGGAACCGGAGACACGCAACACCGACTATCTGTGTTTTGTGACTGTTCCAGTTCTGGAACTCGTAAGGGGGGAGGGGGCAAACCGTAGATGTATGTGTGGCGGGCAGGAGGCTACTACCTTTTATTCTGCTCTGCCCACTGTTTAATGACCTTCAGGCAACATTTTTACTTATGATCCTTCGAGAAAGTGGGATCAGGTCATGCCAAGCGGCTTCAGTGTCAGTGTTTTTGCTTAATTTTTCAAGGCCTCTGGTTCTATGAAGCCTCGCCTGCCTTTTACAGAGAGCACGGCGGGGGCGAGCTATGCTTATGTCTGCTGCAGAGGAGGATGGTGCTGGACTGCAAACTGTGGGCTCGGGTGTGTGCCTTGGCCGTGTCCTAGACTGACCTTATTTCTGGGTATGCGGTTATGTTTTATGGATGCATTTTGTCATAGAGTTTACTAAATGTTTTAATGTGATAGTATTACGGATTTCACGTTTTAATGTGATGGTTTTATGGATTTAACGATCCGAAATAAACTTTGATTGTGTGATTGAAGTAGGAAAGTGAAGGCCGCCACAGCGCATAGCGCTATGTTGATTGAATGAGGTGCTGTTTCAAAGCGCTCTGACTCCGAGACACCACTGTACACGGATTCTGCTGCCCAAATGGAAGGAGGGTTTGCGCAGCCGCTGGAGCCGGAGCGCCCACCCTGCCTTACGCCCCAGGGAGTCTGAAAGCTCCTGAATACCGTGCCTGAATACCTTGATGTTTGGGGGCGGTGCAACAGGGGACTCAGACAGCCTGGGGCGGCGCTAGCCTCAGGCTTGGGAGGCCTTTAGCACCTTTCCCTTTGAGGCAGAAAGCATCACTATGGCAGACAGAGAGCAGTGTATTTACGCACCTTTAAAGAATCATTAACGTGATGGCGGCAGGAGACAAAGGGCAGAGGACAAACGCCGGCCCCGGAGCTATTAATATACCCCCTGTAATGAAGCCAATGGCGGAAACTGCTGGGCACTGCTTTTAGGTGCCGCACGCCTCCAATGATTAGCACCTTTATGTGAAACTAAGGGCCCGATTCATGGAAGTGTTTTATAATGAAGCAATCCAAATAGGGAAACGTTCTGTGAGTCAGGCCCTAAATAGCCTCTGAATTTGGGGTGGAAGATGTATGTTGTGGCCCAAAGGAAGGCCCAATAGCTATTTGGTCTTCGGGACTCAGAGGAAGTGGCAGGGCCGACTGTGCAATTGGGTTAATGACTCCACGCACTACCAGCTTTCAACTCTGCCACCCACCCCCCTCATAATGTAAGGCTGGCTCTGCTCCCTGCACGCTCGAGGGCCTTCAAAGGTTCCCTTCTGTGCGCATTGCCCGCAACGCACCGAGACCTTCCAGCTGCCTCTTTGGGGGTGTTAGTTTGCAGTTTTGTGAGGGATGGCCCTCTCTAACACTAGAAACCTCTGAGTTCTTCAACACGTTCCAACGTTTCTCTGAGTGCCGCAGTTGCACATTTCCTTCAACAGAGGGCACCTGAGTGAAGGACGGGTTATACTTGTATGGCACTCTGTCATAATACGTTGGCGCTCAGAAGCGCCCATCTGTGCGTGCATCGTGTTCCAAAACTCCCAATACGTGCATTAGTACATACATAATATGGGGATTGGCACCGTTTACACAGCACTCTACTTGGCCAAGGATGAGGGGAGCACAGAGATGCACCCACCACGGTCCCTAGAAAAACAGAGTGAACTAGAGCCAGGTATGCGGGTGTGTTTTCATGGATGTAAAACCCAGATGAGCAGAGAAACACAACATAAAGTATTTGTCTCAACACCTTAAAATGACTCTTATTTATTTATTTATTCGTATTTGTTGAGTGCGCAGCAGCCCAAGGGCATCGTGGCTCTTGTTACATTAAAAAAATTAGTTACACATAGAAACACATATCAACATGATTAATGTACAATTGCAAAGGACAGTTTGTCATAAAAATAGTATTGGTAGTTTTAGTTAAAGATAGAAGTTTTTTTTAAGTTTTTTTTCTAAAGGCAGGGAGAGAACTTTCTGCTCTTAGGGCAGTGGGAAGCTCATTCCATAGTTTTGGAGCTAGGTATGGGAAGCCTAACCCTCCTGCTTTAGCCTTATTAACGCGCGGTACAGTGAGTTGGTTGGCGTAGCATAATCTGGTAGGTCTGGTGGAGACGGGTCTATGGAGTGTGTCTGAGATAAGGTGGTGCTGTGCGGTGGATACATTTGTGTGCTGTAGTAAGAATCTTGAATGTGATACATTCTCTGACAGAGAGCCAGTGAATGGACTGTCTTGCTTGAGATATGTGGTCTCTTTTAGAGATGCTCAGGGCTGCTCTTAGTGAGTTGTTTTGTGTGATTTGAAGTCTGTTTATGTTTTTGAAGGAGGTGCCGGCTAGGAGAGTGTTGCAATAGTCAAGCTTAGCACCTATGGTAGCTCTAGCTATTGACAGACAATTTTCCTTGGTTAAGAAAGGTTTGATGGCGTTGATGAATTTAGTGCTTGAGGCAGAGGCAGAGAGAATGGTGCTGACCTGCTTATTCATGGACAGTGTTGCATCAATGTGGACACCTAGAGTTTTGACAGAAGATAAGACTGGCCATCCAGGCTTGGATTGTGGCGTAGATTTGTTTTAGTGCTAGGGCGTCTTGGTGATAAGCGCCTGTTAGGGGAAGGAGCACCAGGGTATCGTCTGCATAGTTAGTATATGCGATCCCAAGTGTGTCAAGTTTATCAAAAAGAGGCTTTGTGAAGAGATTGTACAGTGTGGGAGCAGTGCACGATCCCAGTGGTACACCGCAGTGTATGATGGTGGGTGCTGCATTAGATGTGTTTGAGAAAACTTTCATAGCTCTTCCTTCTAAGAATTATGTGATCCAGGAAGTAGCTTGGTCGGAAAAATGTGCTGCGTGGGTGAGGTGAGCAGTGAGGGTTTTGTGGTCCACTAGGTCGAACGCTGCTGAGCGGTCTAGGAGGAGAAGGAGGGCGAGCTTACCATTATCCAAGATTTTGGTCATTTGATTTTTTAGATCCAGCAGAGCTGTTTCGGTACCGTGACCTTTACGGAATCCTGATTGTCAGTTTCCTGGGATGGAGTTCGTTTCTAGGTATAATTGGATTTGGCTGTGAGGTACTTTATCTAATATTTTGAGAAGGAAGGGGATTATTGTTATGGGTCTATAGTTGTTGGGCTGAGCGGGGTTTAGAGTAGGCTTTTTCAGGAGGGGGGGCACCCACGCCCTTTTAAGGTTGTCCGGGACAGTGCATGTCTGAAATGAGGCATTCATGAATGCAGCAACAAGTGGCGCAAGTGGCTCAGCGCAGTCCTTGAAGGTCTTGGGAGGGCATACATCGCCTTTGCATAGTGATGGCTTCAAGTGTTTAGGATGTCTATGAATTCTGATTCAGAGACGTCATTAAAGGCGAATCTAGGGAAGGTAATAGTTTTGCTAGTGGGTAGCGTTTGTGTAGGCTGATTCAGCTTTGGTAGGGTGTTGTAATGGTCAAGGATTTTATTTTGTAGGAGGTCTATTTATTTGAGCATAGCGGCTTGTATGCTGGTGCACCAAGCTTCATCTTTGACAATCTCATCAGTGGAGATAGGGGGAACAGTGAGTTCTTTAAAGATGGTAAAGAGTTCTTTAGATTGAGAGCTGGCGTCGGATATTCAACGATTGTAGGCTTGGGATTTGGCATTGAAAACTGCATCTTTGTATTTTTTTGCAGCCGCTTTAAACAACTCGTTAGTGGCGTCGCAGGGGATAGCCTGCCAGTTTTTCTGTGCCTGATGTTTGTTATTACGTTGGGTTTGGAGGTCTTCTGTGAACCATGAATCTGAGTGGAAATACTCTTTTCTTTTTCTTCTTCTAGTGGTGCAATGGTGTTGATTGCGTTAGCAAGAGTGTCCTTAAAAATATCTACTAGGATGTTTGGGTCTTGTGAGGAGGGCGGTGTTGGGCACGGGATGTCAAGAAGGGGCCGTATGTTGTGTGCGGTTAACTTTTTAGAGTTTCTTGCTAGTGTGGCAGGTTTATGTATAGTGGCTTTAGTGATAGGTGCTGTGGGGATGGTGAATTGAATGCAGCTGTGATCTGTTAAGGTGTAGAAAGTGTTGGAGGTGATGGCAGAGTCACAATCGTGGTCGACCAACCAGTCCAGAATTCGGCCTTTGGAGTGGGTGGGGGTAATCTTTTTTTGTGAGAAGTCAAGGGCATTGAGCTCCTTTAGGAATGAGATTGTGGCTTTATCCTTAGGATCATTGAATCCTAAATTGAGATTGCCTAGAAGTATAGTTTTGGTGTTTTCTTTTAATGTTTTCACTGAGTAGGTGGGTGATTTGCCCTTGGAAGTCTGCCGGAAGTCCTGGGGGCCGGTAGATAACATGAATGTTGATCATGTTTTTGTGGGAGAGAGACAATTTAGCTGATGGGATGTCTGCATTACCTTCCCAAGGGTGGAGTATAGGCCCAAGATGACATTAGGGCTACCCCCCTCCTAATTTAGTGGGTCTATCCTGTCTAAGGATAGAGTAACCTGCAGGTAAGGCTAAAGTTATGGTAGGGCCAGATGCCTCATATAGCCAGGTCTCTGTAATGGCTAGTATATCTAGGTCCTGACTAGATATGAGGTCATTGATTTCCAGAACATGGGCGGTAAGAGAGCAGACATTAAGTAGGGCTCCTTTGAGGTTTGGTGTCATATAGTTTCAGGTAAGTCAAGGCTGATTAGCTATTTTGGGCCAGGAATTAAGTGGTTTGGATGAATTAAAGATGGGCGTTAAGTTGGTACTAGAGTGGAGGATGTGCGATCCGTGGTGAGGAGTGTTAGGTTTACCAAGTGTGCGGGTTCCTAGTCTGAAGTTTCTGTGTGTAGCGAGAGTGGAGCGAGAGGTGATGATCACGGATAGAGTGCGTGTTCTAAGTCTGTGGAGTCTAGAGCTGCAGTTGGGTACATAGGTGGGTGCATGCGTGATATGGAGAGTAGGATGGTCGGACGTGGTGATGGTGTTCATGGTGTGATTCATGCGGCTAGAGGCGTCTACGCAGGGGAGCGATGTCATCATAGCATAACATTTTATAGTGATAACAATGAATATGGTGCATAGCATGCTCCTCGGGTGGTGGAGCGTGTTCAACATACTAAGACAGAGAGTTCAGGGTGTTCTAACAGGTAGGCTACTTCAGGGTGAATCTTTACCTGTGATCATGACGCTGTCTGATATACACGTTTTCAAGAAGTAATTATAATCTTTGAGCATACATTTTAGTACTTAGAGTTCAGCTCTTGCAATAAATAAGGATGGGTATGAGAATTAGGCTATTTGGAGATACATATGACCAGTGAGAAAAGGCTCACTGAACGACAGCTAACAAGGAAGAGTTAGCCTTCGTGCATAGGCAATAGGCATTTGAAAAATGGGCGAATTCAATAAACAATAGGCATTGGGAAATGGCTGAATCCTAACAGATTGTTAGTCAGTTGGCTCATGCAAACAGTGTGTCCACGGCAGATTGGTAATAGGTTAATACAGTAAACAGCTGGAGATAAACAGTTTGAGAAGATAGGCTGCTCTGAAATTGGTGCAGAGTGCGACTTATGGCAACAGTTAAACAAGGCTGGCTTAAGCAGGTGCCACAGATGGCATCAGTTTGATAACAGTCGTGAGTTAAAGGCAAGCAGTTTCTCAACCATAGTCAAGATTTAAAATAGTGCGAGGGTGATTAATAATAAAACTTTATCAACAACTGCTTAGAGGCTGGTAGGTTGGGCAGCTGGGGCCAGTAGATCAGCAACGGGCTAATCATCACCAGCTGGCCAAGTTCGACGATGGCATGGAGCTAGAAGTGGCATGCAGATAAAAACGGCATTTATCAACGATAGGCTTGAGTGGCTTAGTGCAGAATAATTTATAAAATGCAGTATAGTTGATAACTAGTGACCAAAATCTGAACAACACGCTAGGCAATCTAGGGCAAGAGCGCGTAGGACAGATTGTAATAGTTGCCAACTCTCTAGATCAACTGATCTAGTGGCTAGTCAGGATGGCGAATGCTCGTGTGATCAAGGAATTTCTTCCTTCCCAATAGAAACTGGGGTGGCGGGGGACGGAAAGTTATGCAGGGTAAATAAGCTGGAAGGTTAGGTGTTGCATTCCGATTATGGGGGAGGGCGTGCAGGGTTCATATAACGTTTAGGCAGTGGTCGAAGTGCATGGAAAGAAGCAGTGGAACTATGTTCAGTGCTAGCCTGCCCCGCTCCCCACAAACCCCACGCCACACCCCCTGCCTGGCACAATGCAAACCCCCAAACAAATGCGTCTGCTGTGTTGGAGCTCATCTAGAGTGGGCATCCTACTGTCCAGGGCTGGCACGTTGGCTAGAGTGAGGGTAGTCCTTTTCTTTAAGCAAATAGCCAAAACAACGTGTTCTGCTGCCTCTGTCTGAGCCCTGCAGGACTCTGCAATGGCCTTCTTGCTGCTGTAACGTCTACAGAACGGTGTGAACGATTGCTCTCTGGTAAAGGGCGCAGATCCCTAGCTTTTTTGATTTTAATTGATAATAAAATGATGCGGGTAATCCATTTCAGAAAGGGTGGTCTGCTAACCAGACCTGCTTCCACAAACACCCTCCAAAAAGCATAGTATACACACGCGGCCTGCTGCATCAGTGGTTCTGAGCATTTTCAAAGGCCACATGTACCCTGTTTGGCAGCTAATGTGACAGTACAGTCACTCCAGAGCAAAAAGATAGAGTTAAACTACTCTATCAAAAAACTGGTGCTCTCAGTTGGCCCTAAGGAGGGCTGCACTTTTAGAAATCCTGTACGTGACCTTTTGTTAAAGTATTTGCAATCAATTGTCACCATCAACTGTAATTAGTTCCAGGAAATGTTTATTCACATCCCTTTTGCGAAGCTTTTTTATAGGAATATTGTTGTAGTGTCATATTCACTGAGGCTGCGCCAAAATTAGTTTAGATTGCATGTACAGATGCCAATGTATTTCGGTTCCAAAAACCTTCATCAGGGCGGTACATTCACTCTGTTGTCAATTAGCGTTACACGTTTTACATAATCATAAACCATTAAGTGACCACATTGTTACAATAGAAAAATGTTTTTCACATACCATTTCCCAGTGTCCAAAATGATGTAAACATAAAAAAAGGGAGAAAGAGAAAAGAACAACAAACTCGTTGTCAATGTCTTTTTGTTCTTTAGTTCTAGCTGATAAGCAAAAAAATGTGGGAATAGATCCCATACCTTAAGTATCTAACGTTTCTCCACCTTGTGTGAGAAGCAACAAGTTGCAGTGCGGGCTCCTGTAAAACCCACAGGGAAGCTCGTCAGTAATCATACAATTGAAATTTTAAGCCATAAATACAAAGAGAGCAGAGCCTGCCTTACCAGACGAAAAATGCTGTGTCACTGGAAGCCGTGTTCGCACGAGCACGCACGTGAGTGTTAGTTTCAGTATTTAAATGTTCCCATGGTGACCAAACGGCGTCGTGTCGAGGCACGTACGCCTTGGGTCCCACCCCCGTGTCAACACGGTGGGCGGGACTATCACCATGGAGAAACACTATGCATGGATTGCTCGTTGTTGAGCGGCTAATGCTCGAAAAAATGTAATTCAAAGCAGACACATTGAAATGCAGCTGCTGCTTGAGAAACTTTGGTTTGAAGCAGGCACGCTGGTAAAGAAACCATGATGAGAAAACTGAGTAACGGCAGAGCTGATGTAAAGTTTCGGGTCTTAAAACCTCTTTAGATATACTGAAGACTACATGGAGATAAACACACATTTTAAATTGCATGTGTTAAAGCAAAATTTGTCATTGGTGACTCTGATCTGTGTGTCTTCCAAAATAACATAACAATACAATATACACAGGACACTGGAGGTACAAAGCCGAACAGGGACTCCCCTGGTGCGTAATGAAACGCCCTCATGGGACGTGTCACAATGGTTAATGCTGATACCGAAAGAGAAACTGCCCAACAAGAAGAAGAACTCATTCCGAATACGTCAGCAGGTACAGGAACTTCAAAAAACCCTGACAGTAACAGAGTACCTTTTTTAGACAGGGGACGAAGAGAACAAGAAGGGGCCAGAGGAAAACAAAAAGGAAAACCAAACACAAGATTGCAGCAAAAGAAAACATAGTGATCAATTTATCCTCTAGGGTACTTACACCAATAGAGATTCAAACCTTACAGAAAGGACTAAGTTTTGTTCCTACATATGATAGCACTCTCTTTGAGTCTAAGATTGAACTGTATAAACTAATACGTAAGATGAAGCTTAAAGTATTCTTTAGTGAATTAGAACAAGAACATCAAATGGACGATGACGCTTTAGATCTCAAAGAATTTAGGGGCAAAAGCAACTTTATTCCACCCATCACTGTACCTTCTGTAGAAATGTGGACACTCCAAAAATTGCAATATGAAACCTCATGAATTCAAATTGATCAAAGATTTATATGGAGATTAATCTATTACCATTAGATCAGCGGACAAAGGAGGAAGTCTAGTACTTCTCAATAGTCAGGATTACGACCGAGAATGCATTAGACAACTTAATGATACCAACACTTATGCTCCATTAGACATCGATCCCACAGAAGAAATAAAAAAGAACTTGGATAGTCTTCTTACCAAAGCAGAAGAATTAAAATGGATTAACCACAATACCAGGAAGTTCTTGACCAGCTTACATCCACGGATTCCATATTTTTACATTTTACCAAAAGTTCACAAAGAAGCACTCAAGCCACCTGGCAGACCAATTGTAGCTGGAATGGACAGCGTCCTTGAACCTCTGGGAAAATACATAGACTATTTTCTACAACCAATTATCCAAAAAACAAATACTTATATTAAAGATTCTACACATTTTCTACAACAACTTGAAACAATTCCATTTAACTCTGACCATATTCTCTTCACCATAGACGTCAAAAGTCTATATACGTCTATTCCACATGATCAAGGCCAAGAAGCGGTAGAATGGTTACTTTTGCAAGAAGAGGAAATACCAGCACAGAAAGAGTTTATAATGGCACTCCTCGAATTTATTGGGAATAACTCTTACTTCCAATACAAAAATTCGTTCTTCCTTCAAGTAGCTGGTACTGCAATTGGGACAACCATGGCGCCCTCTTATGCCAACTCATTTATGCACAAGTTTGAAACTGAGTTTGTGCTCAAAAACCACAATTGGAACAATAACTTGGGGTTATGGATCAGATACATTGATGACATTTTTGGTATCTGGACCAATACTGAAACTGAATTGCTAGCATTTTTCAACTACCTGAACAGTATAGATCCAAGGATACAATTTACACATGAACACTCGAAAGAAATCATACATTTCTTGGATGTTGAAATAAGGATCATGAATCGTAAGTACAAAACCGCAATATTCAGAAAAAGTACCGACCGCAATAACTTACTACAGAGACTCAGTTTCCATCAACCTAGTTTAATCAAAAATCTTCCTTGTAGCCAAATGCTAAGGGTGAAAAGGATAGTCAGTGACCCTTCTGATTATGAAAAAGCAGTGAAAGACATGGGAGACAAATTCTTGGAGAGAGGGTATTCTCAGGCTGAAATAGAAGAACCAACTCTACGCACAGCTACAAAAGACAGAAAAGAACTATTGAAACCTCATACCAAAAAAGAATCCACACCACCATTGGTCTTTGTATCCAAGTATTCAAGACAAAGCAGTCGGATTAAAACAATAATCAAAAAGAATTGGAATACAATAACATGTGATCAAAGAATAGAACACTTATTCAAAGAACTTCCAACTTTTGCTTATCAACGCAGTCAAAATTGAAAGGATAAGTTAGTGAAAACTAAACCAGCTGGTAAGAAGAAAATCACAGACCGCATTGGCACATTCCCGTGCCTCAATTGCAGTAACTGCAACTACATCATGAAGGGTTCCCCTATCAACCATCCCCACTCTGGAGAGAAAATTAAACTTAAGGATTATGCTACATGTGACACCCAAAACACTCTATATGGGATCAAATGCCCATGTGGACTTTTCTATGCTGGACAAACACAACGCACTGCCAAAACTAGATGGAATGAACATCGATCTTGCATCAGAAACCGGTCAGCCACCTCAGCGGTAGCAAGACATTGGTGCGAGAAACATCACAGTGTGGCACAGATCAAATTTGTGATTTTGGAAGTGGTTCAGAGGTATAACAAACATGAAAACCTACAAAAAAGACTTGATCAACGCGAAACGTTTTGGATTGATAGTTTGGGCACCTTGGCACCGAAGGGCATCAATGAAGAAATACATTACATGTGCTACTTGTAGTTATTAACATCCACTTTTTATCTACATCTAGGGTTTGCTACTCGTGATGTTAAACTACAAACTATCTGCTACTTGTGATGATTTATAGTCACTTTCCTATGGTATCAAGGGTATGATCTATAATGCCACATAGGGCATTCATTAATCGCAGTGTTTTTTAAATCAATTTTTGAGTTTTCAAATGACATTTGAACATTACTTGTTGATATAAGATGGGTGGGTGTCCCCTTCTTCATGGGCATAGGGGAAGAACCTATTATGTAAACCAAAAGAAGTGGTTCCTCATGGAACATGAATTATATAGATTAACATAATTTTAGAGGGCTCTGGACAATATGAGATAGGTAAAGGATCAGTGTGAACTAATCATTTAGTAAAATTCATATTCTTTATTTTGACATATACATACTTTCTAAAACCAATTTATAAACATCGCTCCATAAATCTAAATTCATTCTTTAGCATACTATGCGTGCCTAAAAACAGGGTAATACATACATTAAAAATACAATTAATCAATTTAATGTGCAAAAAATGATCTCCAGGTGAAGTGCAAAATTTGCATGTTCAAATATGCATACAATTTATCAGATCTAATGCATCCAACTCTGAAGAACGTGTGGAAGAAACCCTTCCAGAATATTAAAAACATTTTTGATACGTCATTATAGAACTCTAGAATACGTGGGACATTCAAGTAATGCCATGAATAATGATGTCATGACCCACCACAACTAATCCTAGGAGGAGGTGTGTTCTACACATGAGCTGAAGATGGTAGTTAAGATAAAGGCTACCACTGAAAACGTAGGAATTGGAGAAAGATGGGATTTATTTGAAGAGTGTTTTGTCCAATCACATGTTGGGTGTATATTGTAATTAAGCGTCTGGGTGTGTATAAACTGTTGTATTAACTGTTGCAAAATTGTATATAAGATGTCAACTGATGTGGTTTGTTGGGACTTGGGTTAATTTGGTCCTACTGTACCATCTAACGTCTCCCCAGATAATTGTACAATAAACTTGCTTTATGTACAACACATGCACTTGTTCTTCAAGTGGTGATATGATATGATAAGTCATTTATAACGCGCCTGTACACAAGTGTTTCTAGGCGCGACAAAACAGGGAAGGGTAGACAGAGGAAGGACAAAACAAATGATCTTACTAGGCCTTGTGTCATTCAGATCGTGTAAGTGCTAGGGGGAGGGAAGAGGAGAAGTGCCAATGGGGAGGGGGGGAGAGTGCAATGGCAATACGCAGTAAGTGCTTCCAGGGAGGTGGCTCAACTAAGTGCAGAGAGGCAGGGGACTGTAGGGTTGCAGATATAGTCCCTAAGTGGCTAGGAGACCTGGAGGCAGTGCAAGAGGCTACTGGTCGTACATGAGCCTAGTGCCCATGAGGTTCAGTGGGTGGCCAGGTAACCAGTTAGCACAGCAGACAGGAGCATCAGCAGAGGAGAGATAGAGAGAAAGCAGAAGCGAAAAGGAAGGTGCTGAGTTGCTTCGGGAACCTTAGTTGGTCCTGCTCAAGTTTGAGAGAGGTAGGGAAGCTGTTGTAGATGGAGGCCCCATCCGAGGACAGAGATATACACCCCACTCTCTGTCTGGAGTAGCATCTGACCCCCAAAGAGTTGGAGGTGGGTGAGCGGATGGCTCGAGAAGAAAGATGCTTAGGAAGAGAGAGTTGAATGTAGTGTGGTCCCTGGTCCCAGAAAGCCATGTTGACAATGCAAAGGGACAAGCCAGTGGAGAGATTTCAGGGCTGGGGAGATACAATCCCTGGCCTTGAGGCCAAAGACAAGTCTTGCAGTCCTGTTCTGGATTAGTTGCAAAGGGCGAAAGGTAGAGGCAGGTAGATTTAGAAAGAGGCTGTTGCAATTGTCCAGGCTAGAGGGAACCAGGGCTCTGGAGACAGTGAGCTTCTGGGTGGAAGTGAGAAATGGAAGAATAACTTTGAGGAGGTGCATCTGGTAGTGTGACTTCTTAGAGATGTGAGGAGAGAAGGAGAGGTGGAGTCAAAAATGACACCCAATGTTATTTGCCTCACATGAAGATGAGGGTGGAGGGCCCAAGGGTGGGCAGCCAGAGAGGAAGAGGGAAAGCGGGAGCAGGGGTCCCAATGAGAGGGATCTCAGTCTTACTGGCATTAAGGCAGAGATTATTGGAGGCACACCATTCCTGAATCGTGCATAGATAGTCAGGAATAAGCGAGAGATCAGAGGGGGCTGAGGGGAGCCTGAAGAAGAGGTGAGTGTCAT
Organism: Ambystoma mexicanum; assembly: GCF_040938575.1. Classification (NCBI taxonomy): domain Eukaryota; kingdom Metazoa; phylum Chordata; class Amphibia; order Caudata; family Ambystomatidae; genus Ambystoma; species Ambystoma mexicanum. The sequence continues at coordinate 389,116,412 of NC_090938.1, forward strand.
CCGCATAACACTGAAAGTTAGAACAGAATGTAGAGATGAGGTGGGCCAGAGGAGCCAAGTAATGGTTCAAGAGCCAGGCTGAGAGGTTACAACCCTGGTGAGCACAAGTAGACAGAAAGGTGGGAGAGAGAAAGGACCCACTTGGGTGGAGGTGATTAAGGGACCTTCCTTACACCAGCAGTACACTCTGTGCTGCCTTCAGCACTAGCCTTTGAACCCCTAACTGCTGCTGGCATCCTTCAAACAGGTTTGACGCTGCATCGCCTCAGCAGAGCCAGTCACCTGTTTGGATCAAGCACCAGCACACTGTGCAGACACCTTCGAACCGCAGCACCTTTAAACCGCTCATTAAACAACTAGGAGTTTGCATCGAATATCAACTTGCACCACTGGAGCACTGTGTCACTCATCAATCTCACTGGAAGGGGGGTGGGGGGCGGCTTTGCCTTAATCTTCCCTGAGTGGGTTCCTGATTCTATCTTACCTACCCAGACCTATTCCTTTTTTGAAAGCCTGGTTTGCAAGTTGGTCACCTCCCCCACCTCGACCCTGACCATTGCTACCATCTACCAGCCTCCAGGTTCCACCTCCCTATTCCTCTCTGAATGGGCTGACTTCTGCTCTTCTTTACTTTTTTCCACCTCTAACCGTCTCCTAATGGGTGATTTCAACATTCAAATGGACTCCCCTGGCTCTATATCCAGTCTTTTCACTGACCTCTGCTCCTTGTTTTCCCTCTCCATTCTCAATTCTGGGCCAAGCCACACAGCTGGAAAAAATCTGGATGCCTTCTCTCCCCCCTTAGTCATCCCTCTCTCCTGGTCAGACCGCTGTCTCCTCTCCTCCCATCTGGGTCCCATTGGCCCTCTGACAGCCCCCCAAAAGTCACTCCAACCTTGTTCACTAACACCCTCCCGATGAAACGAGTGACTGCGGCTGCCTACGTCTCCACCTTCACCCGCTCACCCTCCCACTTTTTTCTCTACCTCTGACTCTGCCCTCAGCAACTTCCATCTTTCCATCACCAACACTCATGACATTCTTGCCCCAGTCATGAGGATCTGTCTGAAACCTTCCTCAAAGCATAACACTTGGTACGACACCGAACTTGCAGCCCTGAAAGGAAAGTGCAGGGCAGCAGAACGGAAGTGGCTAATCTCAGGCGCATTCTCTGACAAACCGGCCTGCTGCTTGCTCCAAAGGCAATACAGACTCACCATCCGTGCAAAGAAAAGAACCCACATTCAGGCACATGTCTCCGGCGCATCCAATAACTCGGCTGAACTTTTCAAAATCTGCAGGGAACTAGCCAACCCCTATGCAGTCTCCTCCACCCCTTCTCCTTCCCAGGCCCTCTGCAATGCACTGGCATCACACTTTGCCACAAAAACCCAGGACATTCTGACCACCCTTTCTACACTCCCTCATAGCCCATCCCACCCCTCCTTCCTCCTTTTCCTCCTTCTCTCCTGTCACCCTTGAGGAAGTTACCAGAGTTGTCTGCTTCTAAATAGGTCTCCCCTTGCTCATCCAGGACCATCAAGGATAACATTGGTTATCTTGCCACTGCACTTGCTGATTTCTACAATCACTCTTTTATCACCAGATCTTTCCCCTCCTACCTTAAGCACTCCCTTATGCGCCCACTCCTGAAAAAGCCTTGCTCTGACCCTACCTGCCCTGCCAGCTATCACCCTATCTCCATCACCCACTTCCTGGGAAAGCTACCGGTCAGGCTGGCCCTGCTCCAATTTAGCTCTCACGATGAACTTGGTGGTGGCCTCCACAACCATCAATCTGGATTCTAAGCATCCAAAGACACATAAACTGCTCTTCTGAACACCCGTGAAGAACTTCTCACATCTCTAGACTCATGGGCGTAGGACTCGGGGGAGACAGGGGGGACAAATCCCCCCACAATTTTAAGTGTGGGGGATACAATGGCATTTATCCCTCCCAGTTTCCTCCAGTTTGTGTGTTTCTCTGCTGCACCAGTTTGTGTGTCTGCAGCGTGTCCCTGTGCAGTGATGCGTTAAACTTCAGACTCTGATGTTTGCACGCAGTTCAGACACTGGCGTAGCAGGGGCACCTGCATCCCCCTAAGTGCGGGGGCCCCGCTAGCACATGTCCTGGAAAATGCGCCCCCCTGGAGAAATATATTTTTTCAATTTTTTAAAAAAATGTTTCTTTTTGCAGTCACTCTGCATTCATAAAGAAATTATTTCTGTAACAGAAATAATTTATTTATGAAGACAAAGTGACTACAAAAAGAAACTTTCTTTTTGAAGTCCGTGCACTTTCCCCACTCCATGACCCCAGTCTGGAGGCCTCCATGTCATGGGGTGGGGGAGCCCTATGACTTCAAAAAGAAATAGTTTATTTTTGAAGGAAATTATTTCTGTTATGGATCGGTCCTAAATGGAAATAATTTCTTTATGAAGTCAGAGTGACTTAAAAAAGAAACAATTTCTTTTTGTTATGTTATGTTACTTTGCATTTATATAGCGCCTTATGTACCATTGGTATGGTCTGAAGGCGCTGGTAGGTTGAACGCCCTTGGGAACCGAAGTTCAAGTCAGTAGAGAGAGTAGAGAGAGTCAAAGGTGCGTGTGAGCACTGGATATGTGCGCAGCTCATGTGGCATTCGTGTAATAGCTGCTTCTTAGCGGTAGGTGTGGTGGTTGAGAGATCAGGAGTATATGTTCATTCTGGCAGGATTTATCCAGTCCGAATGTGGCTGCGTTAGGCCTGAGGAGAACGCCTGGCTGGGGGTGTGTAACCAGCAGTGTTTACTTAGAGTGATGGGGAGTATGCGGCAGATGTTAGTATGAGAACAGTTATACCGAATGGTGTCATAGTATCTCTGTGTTCTAGTTGAATGGTGGTGTAAAGAAGTGAGTAAGCGTGGTGATGTGATATGATGGGTTACATGCTCTTTCAAATGTTCCATGCACTTCAAAACATTCCATGTAAGTCACGCAATTCTATGCAATCCAGTACACTCGACGCACTTCAGTCTGCCCTGCGCACTCCAGTCCGCCCCACACACTCCAGTCCGCTCCACACACTCCAGTCCGCTCCACACACTCAGTCCGCTCCACACACTCCAGTCCGCTCCGCTCCACACACTGAGTCCATTCCACGCACTCCAATCCGTTCCACGCACTCCAATCCGTCTCATGCATTTGAATCTGTTCTATTTACTCCAATCCGTTCTGTCTATTCTAAGTTGTTTTATGCACTTCATCCACATATTTCACCCATACCATCTACAAATTTCACCCATACCATCTACATACTTCATTCGTTCCATCCATATTTTTCACACGTTCCATCCACATACATCACCCGTTTCATCCACATACGCCACCCGTTCCATCCACATACGTCGCCTGTTTCATCCACATATGTCATCTGTTCGATCCACATACGTCATCCGTTCCGTCCGCTCTACGCATTCAGCGGCTCTACGTACTCATCGGCTCTTCTCAATCATCTGCTCTATGCATTTTTCGTTCTAGACATTCATCCGCTCTACGCAACTCTCTGCTCTACGCAACTCGTCCGCTGTACGCAACTCGTCCGCTCTAGGCAATTCATCCGCTCGAGGCACTCATCCGCTCTAGGCACTTGTCCGCTCGAGGCACTCATCCGCTTTCTGCCCTCGCACACTCTACGTATTCACCTGCTCTACTCACTCACCCGTTCTACTCACTCATCCGCTCTACTCACTCATCCGCTCTACGCACTCATCCGCTCTACGCATTCTTTCGTTCTAGATACTCATCCACTCTACGCAACTCGTTCGCTCTACGCAATTCGTCCGCTCTACGCACTCATCCGCTCTACGCACTCATCCACTCTATGCATTCATCTGCTCTACGCATTCTTTTGTTCTAGACACTCATCCGCACTACGCAACTCGTCTGCTCTACGCAACTCATCCGCTCTACGCAACTCGTCCGCTCTACGCAACTCGTCCGCTCTACGCAACTCGTCCGCTCTACGCAACTCGTCCGCTCTACGCAACTCGTCCGCTCTACGCAACTCGTCTGCTCTAGGCACTCGTCCGCTTTATGCCCTCGCACGCTCTACGTATTCACCTCCTCTACTCACTCACCCGTTCTACTCACTCATCCGCTCTACGCACTCATCTGCTCTACGCACTCATCCGCTCTACACACTCATCCGCTCTACACACTCATCCGCTCTATGCACTCATCCGCTTTACGCACTCACTCTCTCTTACGCACCTCTCCTTTCTTACGCACTCATTCGCTCATACGCACTCGTCTGCTCCATACACTCGTCAGCTCTACCCACTAGTCTGTTCTACGCAAACATTCGCTCTACACACTCCTCCATTCTTACACACTTCTCCGCTCTGCGCACTCTTCCGCTCTGCGCACTCAACCGCTCTATGCACTCGTCCGCTCTATGCACACTCTCTTACGCACCCCTCCTTTCTTACGCACTCATTTGCTCATACGCACTCGTCTGCTCCATACACTCGTCGGCTCTACCCACTAGTCTGTTCTACGCAAACATCTGCTCTACACACTCCTCCATTCTTACACATTCCTCCGCTCTGTGCACTCTTCCGCTCCACGCACTCATCCGGTCCACGTATTCATCTGCTCCACATGTTCATCTGCTATATGCACTCATCAGCTCTACAAAGTTGTTCGCTCATACACAGTCATCCACTCTATACACTCATCCGCTCTATAAACTCACTCACTCTCTACACTCATCGCTCTATACACTCATCCGGTCTGCACATTCATCTGCTCCAGCGTTCTACACATTCCACCGCACTTCCGTATTCATCCGCTCTACACCCTCATCTGCTCTACATACTCATCCGTTCTACAGTCATCCATTCTGCACTCATTTGGTCTACTCACTCCTGTGTTCTACACACTTCTCTGTACTTACGCACTCATCCGCTCTACACACTCGACCGCTCTACACATTCATCCCCTCAACATACTCATCCGTACTACACACTCATCCGATCTACACACTCATCCGATCTACACACTAATCTGCTCAACGCATTCCTCCGCTCAGCGCATTCATCCGTTCCACACGTTTCATCTATTCCAATGATTTCATCTACTCCATTCACTTCGTTCATTCATCATGCATTTCATTAATTTAAATCTCGTTACAGTTTTTGTACGATTTATTCTTATTATCCACTTCACTGCTTTGATCTACTTTACTCGTTTTATTCTGTTTGTCCATTTATTTTAAATTAGCGGTTATTAGATGTTAATTTCTCGGATCTAGTAGTTTAGTGGGTTGGTGTCATTTGAGATGCTGTTATTCTGTTTGGGTTAGTTTGCGTACAGGTTGGTTTTAGGGAAAGAGGCAGGTTTTCAGTAGTTTGCGGAAAGACATTAGATCTTCAGTTAGGCGGATGTGAGATGGGAGTGTGTTCCACAGCGTGGGGGCCAAGGCTGAAAATGATGATCCGCCTAACCTGACTGAGTTTGTTTTAGGTATGACTAGGAGGCCAGCTGAGCTTGAGTTTAGAGTGCGTGGAGGGTGGTAGGGTTTTAGCTTGTCCTGAAGATATTGAGGTCCGGTTTTATGCAATGCTCGATGTGAGATGCATAAGGTTTTGAAAGTCACTCTTCGGGCCACTGGAAGCCAGTGCAGAGTTTTAAGGGCTGGGGCGATGTGGTCTCTTGGGCCGAGTGCGAGTAGCAGTTTGGTCGCAGCGTTTTGTGCCCTTTGAAGTTTATTCTGTTGGTAAGCGTGGGCTACGAGGTAGAGGGGGTTTGCGTAGTTCAGTCTTGATATAACAATTGATTGGACCACAGAGAGTCTGTTGGGAAAGGAGAGATATGGAAAGATGCGCCTAAGGGTTTTAAGGTGGTAGTGGCAGGCCTTTAAGACGTTGTTGACTTGGCGCAAGAGTGTTAGGTCAGAGTCAAGGGTACATCCAAGGTTTTTCACTGAGTTAGAGGGGGTCGGTGAGTTGCCCATGGCGGATGGCCAGGGTAGTGGATGTGGAAGAAGTTCGGAGTTGCCACATACCATGATTTCAGTTTTGGAGGGGTTTAACAAGAGGTGGCTTCGGGTCATCCAGAGCTCTATGTCAAGGAGGCAGGAGGCGAGGTCGGGTCGGCAGTTGGGTTTTGAGTTCAGGAGTTTTAGAATTAGTTGAGTGTCATCAGCGTAGTTGTAACACAGGATGTTGTGTGAGCGAATTATTGGTGGGAGGGTGATCAAGTAGAGATTGAACAGAAGGGGAGATAGGCATGCTCCTTGTGGGACTCCTGGGTCGACTGGTCGGGCTTGGGAGGAATAGGTGGAGAGTATCGTTATTTGGTACCTATCTTTGAGGAATTAAGCTATCCATTTAAGAGCGGTTCCACTAATTCCTAGGGAGTGGAGGCGGTCAAGGAGGATTGAGTGATTGATTGTGTCGAAGGCGGCGGATAGGTCAAGAAGGATTAATGCGGCGCATCCTGCGGAGTCTGCCGTCATTTTAAGGTCATCCCAGATTGAGGTCAGGGTGGTTTCAGTTCTGTGACGGACTCTGAAACCTGATTATGCGGGGTCTAGGAGATTGTTGGCTTCGACAAAGGCATTTAGTTGGGAGCAGGCGGTTCGGTCAATGAGTTTGACAAGGAACCTGGTGTTTGAGATGGGGCGGTAGTTTTTGGGCCTCGAGAGGGTCGAGGGAAGATTTTTTTAATTAGAGGTTTGACATGAACCGTTTTGAATGCGTCCGGAAAGGTACCCGAGGAAAGGGAGTCATTTATGATGGATCTTGCGTGTTCTCCTGCGCAGGTGGAAGCGAAAATTTCTTTGAGGGTTGTGGCTGGGCAAGGGTCTAGCGGAGAGCCGGATGGTTTGCAGGCAGGTAGAAGTTTGAGAAATTGGTCTGATGATATTGGACTAAAGTATTCGAACGTTGGTAGCGTAGTGGTCGCAGGCGGTGGGTTGGCCGGTATGGGGGGAGGGTTGCCTGGTGGATGTAAGAGAGCCAGTTTGGTGGCTAGAGCATTTGTTCTTTCGAGAGCCGTGGCGTAAAAGTGGAGAGAGAGAGAGTCGCACAGTGGTTGTGAGGGGGTCGGGACGGTCGTAGTGCATGCCGTTTTGGTGAATTTGGAGATGATTTTGTGAAGTTCTTTGCTGGGGTTTTTGCAGTTTAGGATTCGGGAGTTGTAGTGGGCTTTTTTTGATTTCCGGATTTCGGCCTTGTACTGATGAAGGTGTCGGGCCAAGGTGGCTCTGCTCTCCTGGGCTTTGTCTTTCTGCCATTTGCATTCTAGGTATTTATATAATTGTTTAGTGGTCTTCAACTCAGGTGTGAACCATCTAGGGGACAGGCCATGGTGGGCTGATGGTTTGCAAGAGGGTGTGAGCCGCATTAGTGAGGTGTTGAGCCATGAGTCAAAGGTGTCGGGGGTTAGTTGTTTATTAAGTTGGCAGGTAGGTGGTGGAGATTGGAGGAGTGTGTCGGCTAGGTCTGGAATGATTATTAGTTTTTTCCAGCATTTGCGGAAAAATGGAGGTTCAGATTCGAGTATGGGAAGGGGGTCTGGTGAGCGAATGGTGAAAGAAACAATCAAGTGATCAGACCAGATGATAGGGGTGGGGGGGTTTAGATGTATCCGGTTGTGGGAGCTAAAGATGGCATCAAGTGTGTGTCCTTTATAGTGAGTCGGGCCGTTTATTTGGAGTTGGAGGTTTAGTGCATCTAGACCAAGGGTGCACAACTGATTTTGACAGAGGGCCGACAGTACCTTACATGAGGGCTATAGTGGGCCGAAAAGTAAAAGTGGGCGGGGTGGTAGGCGGGACATGTCAGGAGGCTTTTTCAACCCCCAATTTGTATTAAAGACATGGGAAAAGAATATGTTTTTGAGGGGTAATGATTTTTATTGCATTTCAAACTTACATTTTGTACTGTACATTTTCCATTGTTATCATTTATTTCGATTTAGTTATTGTATATCATCTGTTTAATTAAATTATATATATTTTATTGACCCTTGATTGGACATTCCGTTATTTTGGACTGCTATAGTTTGCTGTTTGGGTTGCCCAAGAGGAGTATGGCCTTTGTTGAGTCAGGTTTCCTCAAAAAAGCAAAGGATGTACATCTCCTAAATGTGCCTGTTTTAGCTTTATTATTGAGTTCACTCTTGGAGTGCAACACTATGCCCCATGGCTCCCACCCCCAACCAAACACTATGCCCCATGGCCCCCTCACCCCCAACCAAACACTATGCCCCATGGCTCCCACCGGCAACCAAACACTATGCCCCCTGACCCTCACCCCCCAAGCAAACACTATGCCCCCTGTCCCTCACCCCCAACCAAACACTATGCCCCATGGCCCCCTCACCCCCAACCAAACAATATGCCCCAAGGCCCCCTAACCCCCAACCAAACACTATGCCCGATGGCTCCCACCCCCAACCAAACACTATACCCCATGGCCCCCTCACCCTCAACTAAACACTATGCCCCATGGCCCCCTCACCCCCAACCAAACACTATGCCCCATGGCTCCCACCCCCAACCAAACACTATGCCCCCTGTCCCTCATCCCCCAAGCAAACACTATGCCCCATGGCCCCCTCACCCCCAACCAAACAGTATGCCCCATGGCCCCACACCCCCAACCAAACACTATGCCCATTGGCTCCCACCCCCAACCAAACACTATGCCCCATGGCCCCCTCATCCCCAACTAAACACTATGCCCCATGGCCCCCTCACCCCCAACCAAACACTATGCCCCATGGCTCCAACCCCCAACCAAACACTATGCCCCATGGCCCCCTCACCCCCAACTAAACACTATGCCCCATGGCTCCCCTCACCCCCAACCAAAAACTATGCCCCAAACACACTCTCAAGCATGCACCCATACAGACCCGAACCCCCCCAACTCACCACACACTCTCAAGCATACACCATGCACCCATACAGACCCGAACCCCCCACCCCCCAACTCACCACACACATTCTCAAGCATGCACCCATACAGACCCGAACCCCCCACCCCCCAACTCAGCACACACACTCTCAAGCATACACCATGCACCCATACAGACCCAAACCCCCCACCCCCAACTCAGCACACACACTCTCAAACATGCACCCATATAGACCCGAACCCCCCACCCCCAAATCAGCACTCTCAAACATGCACCCATACAGACCCGAACCCCCCACCCCCAACTCAGCACACACACTCTCAAACATGCACCCATACAGACCCGAACCTCCCACCCCCCCAACTCAGCACACACTCTCAAACATGCACCCATACAGACCCAAACCCCCCACGCCCCAACTCAGCACACACACTCTCAAGCATGCACCCATACAGACCCAAACCCCCCACCCCCCAAATCAGCACACTCTCAAACATGCACCCATACAGACCCGAACCCCCCACCCCCAACTCAGCACACACACTCTCAAACATGCACACATACAGACCCGAACCCCCCACACCCCAACTCAGCACACACTCTCAAGCATACACCATGCACCCATACAGACCCGAACCCCCCACCCCAACTCAGCACACACACTCTCAAGCATGCACCGATACAGACCCAAACCCCCATCCCCAAATCAGCACACTCTCAAACATGCACCCATACAGACCCAAACTCCCCACCACCCAACTCATCACACACTCTCAACCATACACCATGCACCCATACAGACCCGAACCCCCACCCCCCAACTCAGCACACACACTCTCAAACATGCACACATACAGACCCGAACCCCCCACACCCCAACTCAGCACACACTCTCAAGCATACACCATGCACCCATACAGACCCGAACCCCCCACCCCCAACTCAGCACACACACTCTCAAGCATGCACCGATACAGACCCAAACCCCCCACCCCCAAATCAGCACACTCTCAAACATGCACCCATACAGACCCAAACTCCCCACCACCCAACTCATCACACACTCTCAACCATACACCATGCACCCATACAGACCCGAACCCCCCACCCCCCAACTCAGCACACACACTCTCATGTATGCACCCATACAGACCCAAACCCCCCAACTCAGCACTCAAACTCTGAAGCATGCACCCATACATGCATCTCAACATACACAATACAAACACTCAAAAACAAACATTCATGCACATCCGACACGCCCCCACAGCCCCCATCTCAACATACACAACACAAACACTCAAAAACAAACATTCATACACATCCGACACGCCCCCTCACCCCCATCTCAACATACACAACACAAACACTCAAAAACAAACATTCATACACATCCGACACCCCCCACCCCCCATCTCAACATACAATGAAATGGAAGGTTGGTTGTCGATGATTGAGGCATGGAAGTGAGACTTGAAGATGAATGATATTCCCCCACCTCTAGAGGGACGGTTCAGTGGGATGAGGGAGTAGTCAGGGGGGAAGGCTTCATTGGTGATTGGGGCGAAGCCATCAGAGAACCAAGTTTCGGTGATGAAAACCAGGTCTGGTTTGTCAGAGGTGAGGAGGTCAAAGATGCAGTGTCTGTTTTTTTCTACAGATCGGGCATTAAATAGGATGCAGTTCACTTCGGTAGGTGGGGTTGGTGTCGGAGCTGGAGCGGAAGGGGGCGGGTGGGGTAAGAGTGGAAACTGGAGAGGAAGAGGGGTAGGGTGGTTGATGATCGATGGGAAAAGTGGGCGAGCAGAAAAGTTGGCGGGTTTCGGGTGGGAGTCGGTGGATGCGTGTGTTAGGATGATTGGGTTTGGTGTGGGGGAATTGAAGGTGGGGTGTGGGCGGTTAGGAGTTTCAGTTGCAGTTGTTGAGAAATCGAGGGAGAGGGGTTTCAGGAAGGGTGAAAGGCGGGGAGAAGGTGTTGAATGGGGAAAGAGGTGGTGGGTCGAGATAGGGTAGGCGAAGAGTGCTGAGAGATTGAGGGGGACCAGGTACGTTTCCTCTTTAGTGTCTTTGTTGCGATTGGTGTGTGAGAGAGGGTAGGGGGGTAAGAGGGGGAGAGGGAAGAGGCTTCAGTTCTTGCTAGGGCTAGGCGTGCAGTTTTTAGGGAGGGGAAAGGGTGTGGTCTGGGGGAAGATGGTGGGGGTTTGTGGGAAAGGCGGGGGTGGCTGATTGCAGGGCGGGTGTGCCTGGTATGATAGTGATGGGAGTGGGCATGATCAGCGTAGGATGGTCGCTGGTGGGGTTCGGGGGTACAGTGGTCTTAGGGTGGTTGGCTCGCCATCGTGCCCCTCTGGCTTGGTGTTTGGAAAGGGGAAGGGTAGGGGATGTGACGGAGTGTGGGATGATTTGGGAAGGGGGGGCGGGAGGCGAGGCAGGCCGGAGAGTGGAGGCGGTCCGCAGTGGTCGTTTTCGGCAAACCCTGGTGGAGTGGGTGCACTCATGGTTAGTACGAGCTATTAGGTGTAGTTTCAGGTGCAATTTACACTTCATTGGACTTTATAAATTCGGCTATATCACTGAGATTAGTCTTGGTTTCAGGGTTCCACTTAGCAGGGTGTTATTATTCAGGTTTTAGTGTATTAGTTGTACTAGGGTGCAGATATTGGGCCGTTTTGTAGTGTAGCTAGACCTTAGGATATGTTGATTAGGTGGCCTATTTAGTTGCAACTACAGCACAGTTACGCTGTTGGGTAGGGTTTCTTCTAGTAAGATGGAATACAGGTAAGCTATTAAGGGGAAATTGAAAGTAGAAACACCACAGGTATGGTTTAGGTGGACTTTTAAGTGCAGTTAGGAGGGCTTTCTAATTGTAGTTCTAAATTCAATGGGGGCAGGCTATTAGTCACACTTCTAGATTCGAGCGAGGGGCGTTATTAGGCCCACTTCTAAATTTGAGTTTTGTACGGATAGGATATTAGGGATGCTTCTATATTCAGCTAATAACTCAACGCTACTGGGCAGACTATTGTACAGAGAGGGATATTGTGTACACAGAGAGGATATTAGGCATACTTCCGAATTCAACGTACACGGAGAGTATATTAGGCACACTTCCATGTTCAATTTGCACAGAGAGGGTGTTTAGGAATACTTCTGAATTCAACTAGGGCAAGTTATTCAGCACACTTCTAAATTCGGGCAAGGTGCGCTATTAGGTCCACTTCTAAATTGAGCTTTGCACAGAGAGGATATTTGGGACACTTCTAAATTCAAGTTTTGCACAGAGACGCTTTTAGACACACTTCTAGATTCAACTTTACATAGATGATATTAGACTATTAGGTATACTTCTAAATTCAGCTGTACACAGAGATGATGTTAGGCTATTCGGTACACTTCTAAATTCAACTGTACGCAGAGATGATATTAGGCCTACTTCTAAGTTAAACTGAGATATTTAGGCACGCTTCTAACTTCAAGTTTTCACGGTGCGGCTATTAGGTACATTTTTAATTTCAACTTTACACAGAGCGGAAATTGGGCCCTTCTTATTTCAACCAGGGCAGGCTTTTAGGCACATTTCTAATTTCACCTCTGAACAGAGAGACTATTAGGGGCACAAGTCAGTTCGACTAGGGAACACTATTAGGCACACTTCTCAATTCAACTTTGCACAAAGGGGATATTTAGGCGCACCTTAGATTTAAGTCTTGCACAGAGAGGCTATTTGGGCACACTTCTAAATTCAACTTTCACATAGAAGCTATTGGGCACACTTCTAAATTCGACTTTCACATAGAAGCTATTGGGCACACTTCTAAATTCGGCTTTTACATACTTCTAAATTCAACTTTTCGCAGAGAGGATATGGGCACACTTCTAAATTTAACTTTCACAGAGAGAACATTGGGCACACTTCTGAATGCACCTTTCACAGAGAGGATACTGGGTGTACTTCTTAATTCAACTTTCACATGGAAGCTATTGGGCACACTTCTGAGTTCAACTTTCACAGAGAGGATGTTGGGCACACTTCTAAATTCAACTTTTCACACAGGATATTGGGCACACTTCTAAATTCCACTTTCACAGAGAGGATATTGGGCGCTCTTCTAGATCCAACTTTCACATAGAAGCTAATAGGCGCACTTCTAAATTCAACTTTCACATAGAAGCTATTGGGTACGCTTCTAAATTCAACTTTCATAGAGGATATTGGGCACACTTCTAAATGCCACTTTCACAGAGAGGCTATTGGGCGCACTTCTAAATTCACCTTTTCACAGAGGCTATTGGGCACACTTCTAAATTCAACTTTCACAGAGAGGATATTGGGCGCTCTTCTAGATCCAACTTTCACATAGAAGCTATTGGGCGCACTTCTAAATTCAACTTTCACATAGAAGCTATTGGGTACGCTTCTGAATTCAACTTTCCAGAGAGGCAATTGGGCGCACCTCTAAATTCAACTTTCAGATGGAAGCTATTGGGCACACTTCTAAATTCAACTTTCATAGAAGATATTAGGCACACTTCTAAATGCCACTTTCACAGAGAGGCTATTGGGCGCACTTCTAAATTCAACTTTTCACAGAGGATATTGGGCACACTTCTAAATTCAACTTTTCACAGAGAGGATATTGGGGACTCTTCTAGATCTAACTTTCACGGAGAGACTATTGGGCGCATTTCTAAATTCAACATTCACAGAGGCTATTGGGCGCACTTCAAAATTCAACTTTTCACAGAGAGGATATTGGGCACTCTTCTAGATCCAACTTTCACATAGAAGCTATTGGGCATACTTCTGAATTCAACTTTTACAGAGAGGATATTGGGCGCATTTCTAAATTCAACTTTTCACAGAGGATATTGGGCACACTTCTAAATCTAACTTTGCACAGGGAGGTTATTAGGCATACTTCTAGCTTCAACGGTTAGTTTCATGTTTTATGAATGCAACTATATCACAGACATGTTTGTAAATGCACACTCGTAGATCTAATGCTACCACAATGTGAAGATTTTACAATGGTTTAGTTTCTAGGTTGAGTGGTAGGGTAGTATGGTGGGAAGTCATTTCTTCTGACCCTGCCCTTGCCACACTTACTTATTGTCGGCTTCTTGCTTCTCCTGCAGATGCCTGCAGATACGATCTGGAGTCGTCTCTGAAGGAGTCGTCCTTTGCCTCAGGTCCTTAGCCGATGGGCTGCCGGGCAGAGGGCTGCCCTAGGAGAACTGGTAATGGAGGGGAATCCTCTCGGCTGGACCAATCAGAGCGGGATGGGCGGGTCGGGAGGCGGGAGGGAGCGGGACCAGGAAGAGGGTGCTGGGTGGCGACGGGGAGGCAAGCGGTGGACAGGGGGGCCTTGAAAAAGTTTTAAAGATGGCCCGGAGGGGCAGCAGGAGTGCTACAGATGCGCTGTAAACTCACCCGCAATCATTACACAGAGAAGGGCTCACTGCTTCAACGAGGCCGTTAGGCCTACACACACGGTCCTAAGGACCAATCGGAGCGGGATGGGCGGGTCGGGAGGCGGGAGGGAGCAGGAAGAGGGTGCGGGGTGGCGACGGGGAGGCAAGCGGTGGACAGGGGGGCCTGGTGGAACTTTTTAATTAAGCAAGGTGCATGGATGTATTCACTACGTTCCCATGATCTGTCTTGAGGGCTGTATCTCTTCCAATCAACTAAGTAGTATAGTTTGAATCTGGTGAATTTTGAGTCTAGGATATCCTTTACTTCAAACTCTGGTTCTCTGTCAAATAATACTGGTTTTGGTGGTGTTGTAACCCGAGTACCGGGTTGTACCGGTTTCAGGACTGATACGTGAAACACAGGATGAATCTGCATAGTGGGTAGTAGGGCTAATTTAACTGCCACTGGATTTATTATGGATTCAAAAGAATAAGGTCCCAGATATCAGGGACGAAAGGTCCGAGTCCCTTTTATCATCAAGACGAGGATGATTTGAACTTGAATCGTCGAAATGTGATGAAATTATTCACCTGTATCCCATCACTACGAACAATTACATCTGACGACATAAAAATCGTGGAGTATGCAACTGAACGTAGCTGCGATCAAGTTCTCTTGCATATCTCGTCTGCCTTAGTCCGCAATACCATCTTGAACGCTGCGGACGAATTACTGAGCTATGGATTCGATATTTCTCTTGAACCACCAAGCGCTAGTCATGCCAATCCAAAGATAAGTCCAGGGCAGTCCAATTTCAATCAAAAGGACCAAAGACGTTCGGACCCGCGGCAGACTGACCACACTACCGACCGTTAAAGATCGCATACTGATCAGACTTTTAAAAGCAATACGAGAAATGGCAAAACAGACTGGCATTAGCCATTAATTTCCGGAAACGAATGTCCACGTGATTTCATCTCTTGGAACACCAGAGGGTTCTCCCATTTATTTAATCATTTTGATGTGGATTTGGGAAAAGTTTTTGTCATGTGTTTACAAGAGACATGGCTAAGTGTGCCTCCAACTAGAGACGGATTTATGATCTTACTAAATCCCGCAATCAAAAACAAAACACGGCGTCCTTCATCAGGCCTACTAATGATGATTAGGATTAATACATGGTGGCAGCTTAAGGATGTATATATCCCCAATCCTTTCGTAAAAAGCGCCTTACTACAATCAAATCATCAAAACATAGGCGCGAGGAAGCATTTGCTCATTTTAAATGGGTACTGGAACCCGGGGAAAATCACTACAAAATCCTTCATCGAGTCCACAATTCGCATACTTGATGACGTCATATTGAAGCATAAGAATCTCTCAATAATTTGTGCAGGAGACTTGAACTACAATTGGTTCAAGTACGATGAAGGAACTCAGAGTTACAAGCCAGCTCCTGCCAAAGAAATTGCGTCTCGGGGTCGTCAATGGAGTCAAGCACTCCACATGAGGAATTGCCAAATGGTTAACGGGCATGTGACAGGTGACCGCCCTCCAAAGCAAACGTGGTCAAACAATAAGGTTCATTCAATCATTGATTATTTCTGGGTATCGCAAAACCTGTTTGAAAAAAAAGAATTGTCATTAACAATGGTACCCATGACTAACAGTGATCACAATCTTATGCGGCTCACCTTTCCGCTGGAATGGCCAACAGAAAATCGATGCCACGACATTCCTATCTCAGTGAACGCAGGTGGCAACCGTTTAAGGATCGACAAAGCAAAAATCCAAAAGATCAGCCAAAACTTCAGCAATGACGAAGCAACAGCAGTTGATTATCTCCCCTTGCTTTTCGATTTCGTAACTGTTCGAGTGGCAAATTCAACCATGGGGCATAAACATAAACACATATCATCGACAATTCTGACGCAAGCCAAAAAAGCGATGCGACACGACGTGAGGAAGCTGAAGAAGTTGCTCAAGATCACCAACGACACGAGCTCCATAATTTCTGCAATCCATAGACGTCGTAAAGTGTATCGTAATTGGTTAAAATCTCAGAAAATCATAATAGAGCAGGACAAAGCTGAGCTATTAATGAAACAACTAGTCCAGAAAAACTCACAGGAAACATGGGCAATCCTCAATTCTGGGAACTCCAAACATCAGCCCATGGCATCAAATGAAATTGACTCAGCGCAATGGATGCGCCATTACGCAAACATTTTCAGCAATTCACAACATGAAGTCGCACGCGGCTCTAAGCAAAATCTGTCTTTATGGGACTTGCGTATTCCAGCCGAAGACATAAAACTCGCAATTCGGTCTTTGAAGAACTCTAACGCCGCCGGTCTGGACCTCATAACGAATGTAATGTTAAAAAACAATGAGGCGGAATGGGCTATTTTCATAGAATCCCTATTTGCAAGAATATCTTCAACGAAGAAAATACCTGTTTCTTGGTGGGATGCTATAATAGTTCCCATCCATAAGAAGGGCAATCGGGCTGACCCATCCAACTATCGCCCGATTGCCCTGTTGGACACCATCGGAAAAATGTTTGCCTCTTTTCTACGTCAACAGCTTGCTCAATGGTCAGTCGTGGAACAAATCCCAGACACGCGACAAACAGGATTCACAAAAGGAGTCGTGGTCGAAGTGAACTTGTTGTTAATGACCATCTTAAAACTTGAAAGTATAAGGGTTAAAACACATCTGTACGTCGCCTTTATCGATCTACGTGGCGCCTTTGATAGTATTAATCGCTCTAAGCTATGGCAAAAATTGGAAAACTGGAACTGTCCAAGTAACTTGATCGACCCAATAAAAGCACTTCATTCAGACACAGCCATCAGCATACGTTTAAACAATCAAGGTGCCCTATCTGATCAAATACCTACGAACATGGGCGTGAAACAAGGCTGCCCACTAGCTGCCGAGCTGTTCAAACTCTTCATTGCCGACATCCCTGCCCATCGCACAAATGTGAGATGTTTTCCACCAATCCTAAATAACACCGAAATTGGATGTCTCATTTATGTGGATGACGTTGTCCTTTTAGATAAGACCCAGATAGGCCTACAACGGCAAATGACAAACTTACATGAATATCTCATCAAAAACGATCTGGAGATAAACACTGACAAGACCAAGATCGTCGTCATTGGTAGAACAAACCTCAAAAGACAAAGGGCCTTCACTTGGTACATCGATAAGAACCCGCTTGATGTAGTAGACTCAATAAGATACCTAGGAATCTCTTTTAATAATTCCCTCTGCGAACATCACTGGAAAACCGACCTAATAGCTCGAATGACTCAATTCAGCATACAAGCACAGCTCTTGAATAAATCATATGGGAAATTCACTCTTACTCCCATATTGACATTCTATTCTCAAAAAGTAGTACCGGCTATTACTTTTGGTTCGGAAGTGGGCTGGAGCATAGATGTGGCTTTTTGGCAGAAACTCGAGGGTATTTTTTGGCGGCGGGTCCTGAAGCTACCAACATACATTTCAATGACCCAGTTAAGACATGAGCTTTCCTTAAACTCGTTACTTACTACTGTCTTGTGGAAATCTTTAATGGCATTCCGGAAAATGATTGTAACGCCCAAGTCTCCTGCTTATCAGATCTTCTCAAAAAGTGCTGGACCTGGTCACTCCAATTTACTTGAAGAATGGAAACAACGCTTGGCACAGATATTAACTGGTGCCGATTTAAATACCGACGAACTAATAACGAGACCACAATCTGTGAAAAAAAAGTTTGAGACTGTGAAGTGGATTCAGAATAACGAACAAAGGAGAAAGATGGCCTCAACATTAGATGCTGGAATAGGTGAACTTAAGCTGGGAGTTCCATGTAACTATCTGACGAACTGCCCGTCGAGACACCATTGTGAGCAGTTCCTGCGAATACGGCTGAATGCCATTGACACAAGAGCCATGTTGTGGCTTCGTCACTCCAAAGAAGTAACTGATGATATATGCCGATTTTGCTTGAAGGAGCCCGAATCCCTAGAACATTTAATAACTAAATGCACGACAATTACGGCAAAACGTATCCTACATCTTGGGAACTTCACTCCTGCGAGCCCCGACTCTCGAGATTGGTGGTCTCATGCAATGGCAGGCAATTCAGTGAAACTATGCTGTGCGATAGTTGATTTCATCGCCTCTCTCAAATTGAAGGCTGTGGGTCAATTAACACAGATTGTGCCGCCCTAATCATGAAGCTAGATGGTACTTGAACGGTGGCTTTGGTCGTTCCTGTGTTTTTATGCACTTATCTTTCTTACATTTTCTCTTGGTTTGGTCTTGTGTTAGCGTTTTTGGAGGAATACGTGACAAAAAATGTTTGTAATAAAAGTCTGATGTCACAGTGTTATGCTGAGACATATTAGACTGATGTTGCAATAAAATAAAAAAAAAAGAAATAAGAAAGGTCCGAGTCCCTTTTATGGGCACATATTTTGATGCTAACCAGACTTTGTCTCCAATTTGATAGTTGGGGGCTTTACTGCGATGTTAGTCAGTGAATTTCTTTTGTCTGTTCTTGGCTTGGAGTAAATGTTCTGCTGCTTCTTTGAAGGCCTGGGAAAAAGTCGTATGTAGGGTTTTAACCGCTGGCATTTCCAAAGGGATTGGGAGATCCATTTCTGAAGTACATGGATGTCTACTATACATAGTGTAGAAAGGGGTTTGTCCAGTGCTGGTGTGTAATTAATTATTATAGGCATATTCAGCTATCCATAACAAGTCCTTCCAATTTCTTTCCACTTGATGTAACATGCAACGTAAGTATTGCTCGAGGGTTTGGTTTGTTCTTTCTGTTTGGCCATCTGTTTGAGGTTGGTGACTTGTGGATAGTCGAATGTCAATTTGGGCCATTGAACAGCATTTCCTCCAGAAGTTGGATACAAACTGACTACCTCGATCTGAGATCAAGACCGATGAAAAGCCATGTAGCCATACGATTTCCTCCAGGAATACTTTTGCTAAATTGGATGCATTTGGAAGACCCTTAAAAGGAATAAAGTGTGCCATTTTAGAGACCAAGTCTACAACTACTAAGATGGTGTTGAATCCTTGACTTGGGGCTAGTTCTGTAATGAAATCAAGGGACAGTGTGTGCCATGCTGTGGGAGGAATTTCCAATGGTTGGAGAAGACCAGCTGGTTTCTGCTTTTGGGACTTGTTTTGTGCACACACACTGCAAGATTGGATAAATTGTATGATGTCCTTATGCCATGTGGGCCACCAATTTTACTTTAGCTAGAGTTTTGGCAATTCCAGGATGACCTTCAATCAGGGAGTCGTGATAACCCGAAATAACTTGCTCTTGTAAATCTTTACTTGGCAAGTATAGACGGTTCCTAAAATATGATAACTGATCTTTAATGGTGTAATGTTCTCCTTGAGTAAACCACTCTTGTGAGAAAGTGGGATCCATTAAGAGTTGGATCTTGTTTTGGAGTTCACCCTGTGTCAATGTTGTCGTAAGACCCAGGAGTTTGTCTTCTGGAATGATGGCTACTGGATCTGGAGTTATGTATACCTTTTCATCAACACCCATGCGGGACAAGGCGTCAGCCTTTCCGTTTCAGACTCCTGACTGGTAGGTGATAACATAAGTCATATTCAGCGAAGAAAAGAGCCCACCGCAGTTGACGGAATGATTGAGCCTTTTCTGTTTCAGGTATTGCAGGTTTCGATGATCAGTTATGACCGTGACAGTATGTCTAGCACCAAGGAGATAGTGTCGCCATGCCTTGAAAGCTGATTTTATAGCCAAGAGTTCTTTGTCTGTGATAGCATAGTTGTCACGACTCTCGCCCAAAACCCTCTCTGGCAAACCCATTGGCCAGGTGGAGTCAGGACTCGGGCCTCTAGAGTCCTGGCACCTATGGCACCAGGCTCATACACCATGAACAACAATGTGCTTGGGAACTACTTTATTGTATTGTCAGCCAACATGGAGGCATCCACATAGCTTGGTTCCCTAAGAACTAAGCTATGCGGTCTAGTGTTTTGGGTGTGGCAGGCCTGGAACTACTTTCCCAGGTACTACTTTACCTGGGCTATATAAACCACACCCTGACTGCAGAACATGCTTCGTGTTACTTTGCAGCTTGCAACGTGACGCTCACCGTGTCAAGCTATTCCCTCGAACCTCGGAGAAGCAGAACCTGCAAGGAGACAAAAGGAACATCATTAACAGCAGCATTGTACCTGCAGTCTTCATCTTTAAACACTCGCAGCTACTGAGAACAGCTTCGTCGAATCTGCACGCCTCCCGGACAGAACGACCTGAAAGAGGAAGATAGAGGCAACATTAAAGAAAGCTGTAGAGACATTTACAAATTATGAACTGCTCAAAAGGCTTACCTGGCTGGTCGCCTCTCGGCTGGCACCACTCCGGACATTCCACTTGCGCTGAAGAACACCGCGACCTACAAGAAAGGAAAACACAGGTTAGCAAAGGCAAGACTTTGCAGCGCTGCGCATAGCGCTTACTTACCGCATCATAGTGCTCTTAATGTGCCATCATTTACCAGCGGGGCTCAACCAAGCCAGTTCGCCGCGCTGAAGCTCCGCATAGCTAAGGGAGAAAAAAAGAGAAATTTTAAACAAAGAAAAGCATGCAGGATAGCAACAAAACTAAAGAACAGCAATAAGACCTATCTGAACAATATCAAACGGGCCGGCGTCAGTGAAGTAACTGGACCGCACTCGCCCATGAAAGACAACGCGCCCCTGCAAAGAAGGCAGGACGGAGAGCACGCCTAATTCTACCACAAGGCAGAACCTTCCCCGCAGACCACATCAGGGCAAAGCTGAGAAGCATACCAGCGAGTAACCCGGCTGGGTGGCGTCCTGTAGATACCAGGTGAGCAGAACAATAGTTGAGTTTGGGAGGTGAGCATTTTCGTGACTAGAAGGCCACAGGGTGTAACTGGTCAGTTCCTGGGTCCCTTTGTAAGAGAACAGCTCCCATAGCCATGCTAGAGGCATCTGTTTCAACTATATAAGGGAGGTCTGGGCGAGGATGCCGTAGAACTGGAGCAGAAGTGAATTTTTTCTTAATTTCTTGAAAGGCCTTCTCTTCTTCTTCGGTCCAATGGAACTTTGTATTGTTTTTTTCTCAATAGTGATGTAATTGGATGCACTATTTGGGAAAAATCTGGGATGAATCGGCAGTAAAAGGTTGCAAAGACCAACATACTCTGGATTCCTTTAAATGAAGTTGGTGACGGCCAGTTAAGAATGGCATCTACCTTCTGCCTATCCATTCTGATACCTTTTGTTGTGAGGATAAAACCGAGGAACTCCACTTCGGTGACATGAAAAGAGCATTTTTCAAGTTTAGCATGCAGTTTATGCTGGCGGAGTTTAGTAAGGACGGAGCAGACATGCCTGACATGGTCTTCTTTTGTAGCAGAAGATGTCATCAATGTAAACCAGGGCCCAAATGTCGATTAACTCCCGCAAAACATCAATAGGGCTCCACTCAACCCCATAACGTGTGCGTGTCTGGGTGAATTATGAAAGGGTGTACACTTAAACGTGTAGGTGGCTGCCTGTGTGAGTGTAAGATGAAAGGGTGCACACTTAAATGTATGGGTGGGTGCCTGGGTGGGTGTGCCTCTATGGTGAAAGGGTACACACTTAAATGTACAGGTGGCTGTTTGGATGTGCCTGCATGGTGAAAGGGTGCACACTTAAATGTGTGGATGGCTGCCTGGGTGTGCCTGTATGGTGAAAGAGTGCACACTTAAATGTATGGATGGCTGGGCGTGGTTGTGTGTATATGGTGAATGGTGTGTGTGCTTGTGTTCAGGGGTGCAACAAAACCTACATTTTGGGGGGTGCTAATCCTTCACATGTTGGGAGAGGCGCTAACTTCACGGGCGGTGGGGGAGGGGCAAACTTATTTGTGTGGGGGCATCTAACTTCTTTACGCATTTTAATGAGACTGTTCTAGTGCAGCTTCAATGTTACACACAGTTAACTCGCTCCTTTATGTCTGAAAGCACCCATTTATGGACTGCTGTGAGAATGAACGGTTCCTGTCCCGTCCCTACCCTTCCAATCACTCCCAAGACATGCAAGTACTAAACCCACATCACGATTTCAATTGCCTAAAAAATGTGGCACGTGAATGCAGGTACTAACAGTGAAATGCTTTACGTTAGTAATTGCTGGGCCCTTGTTAACAGTGAAACCCAGGTGCCGTTTAACATCTGTGTCCTGTTCTGTCAAGCAACCGCTCTGAACGTTGAGTGCACGTAGCCCAAAATTTCAGGGGGTGGGGGGGTGCTGAAGCCCAGTCAACTCAATGGTGTTATGCCACTACTTGTGTTTAATGCCTTGATTACTTATTGGTAGTCATCATTACTCCTAGCCCTATTCTTCCTCGTCCCTGTACTTGTGTATGAGGCAGTACTTGTGTATGAGGCACTCTGCATCATACACAAGTACTGGAATGAGGTAGAGGCATATGGAGGTAATGCCTGACTTAGCTACCGGTAATCTTCATTACTCCTAGTTCCACTCTTCCTCATCCCAATACTTACCTGTGAGCCAAGGAGCCTCATAAGTAAGCTTTGAGACAAGGAAGAGGGGCGTGAAGGTAATTCTGGGTCAGACATGCTGATTTTGGAGGATGGGGTAGGAGGTGGTAGAGAGAGGGGATGTGTGGGGGTCGGGATTGTGCGATAAATCATAATGGTTGTCCATGTCCCGGCTAAGCAGGCATGACATGTGCTATTAGTGCCTAGAGAGGCATTTTGGTGCACCCAGACTAGTCATTCCTCAGTTTGGTATGACTTTTTTTAACTGCACATTTCTGATAAAGCAGACCTGCCAAGTGTAATTACCTGGCTAGCTGGCATTTGAGTGCTTCCAGTCTAGCCGTTTCTTACTGTGGCATTGTATATTTTTATGGACATCTGTAATAAAATGATATAATATGATATAAGCCATTTATAGCAGGCCTGTACACAAGTGTTTCTAGGCACGACAAGATAAGGTGGGGAAGATAGAGGGAGAACAAGACAAACAATCTTACTAGGCCTTGTGTCATTCAGATCGTGCAAGTGCAAGAACGAAAAATGGGAGGGGGAGTGCAAGGAAGAGGGGAGGGGAAAACAAGGCAGTAATGCTCTGAGTGGGTGCAGCCAGGGCAGCGTGGCTCTGGGTAGTGCAAGGAGAACAAGGGACTGTAGGGTTGAAGTTATAGCCCCTTTGTGCGTGGTAGGTCTGGCGGCAGTGCAAGGGTGACTGACCAAGAAAGCGCCTCGACTAGGTGAGACTCTGAGGGTAGCCAAACAACCAGTCAGTACAGCAGACGGGTAGGTCAGGTAGGTCAGCAGGGGAGAGAGAGAGAGAGAAAGCAGAGGAGAAGAGGAAAGTTTTGAGCTGCTTCTGGAACTTCAGGTGGTCCACTCATATTTGAGAGGGGCAGGGAAGTATTCCAGAGGAAGGCACCTGCAAAGGAGAGAGATCTACCCCCCACTCTCTGCCTGGAGAAGCGCCTAACCCTTAGAGAGTTGGAGGTATCTGGGGGGAAGGGCTCGAGAAGGAAGGTATATTGGAAGAGAGCGTTGGTTGTAGTGTAGGCCCCGGCCCCAGAAAGTCTTGTGGACAATGCAAAGGGTCTTGAACTTGATCCTTGCAGCCACCAGGAGCCAGTGGAGAGATTTCAGGGCTGGAAAGATACAATCCCTCAGCTTGAGGCCAAGGATAAGTCTCTCAGTCCTGTTCTGGATTAGTTGCAGAGGGCGGAGAGTAGAGGAAGGCAGATTGAGAAATAGGTTGTTGCAGTAGTCCAGCCTAGAGCGAAACAGGGCTCTGGAGACAGTGAGCTTCTGGGGGAAAGTGAGAAAGGTAAGAGTCCCTTTGAGGAGGAGCAGTTGGTAGTGGGACTTTTTGGCGACGTTTGAGATGTGAGGAGAGAAAGAGAGAGGTTTTTTGCCTCGAAGGAAGGTGAAGGAAGAGGGCCCAAGGTAGGCGGCCAGAGTGAGAGAGGGAAAGCAGATGCAGGGGTCCCAATGAGAATGATCTCCATCTTACTGGCATTAAGGCAGAGATCACTGGAAGTGCACCAATCCTGAATCGCGGATAGACAGTCAGGAATGAGCGAGAGAGGAGAGGATCCTGAAGGAACTCTGAGTGTCAACCGCATAACACTGAAAGTTAGACTCGAAGTTAGAGATCAGGTTGGCCAATGGGGCCAAGTAGAGCTTGAAAAACCCGGGTGAGAGGATAGAGCCCTGGGGAATGCCACAGGTAGAGAGAGAGGTGGCAGATAGAAAGGGACCAAGTTGGACCTGGAGGGGCAGTCCATGAGGAAGGAGGTCGGCCACTCCAGGGCCTAAACCGTGATGCCCAGGTTCTCAGGTATTTGATTGATCAGAATGGCGTGGTTGACTGTGTTGAAAGTAGACGAAAGGTCAAGGAGGATTAGGACAGAAGGAATGCTCGAACCAAGGTTAGAGAGCAGATCTTCACGGGTGTTCAGCAGAGCAGTTTCCGTAACCTCTGGCAGCTCTAAAGCCAGACTGATGGTCATGGAGATAACCAACAGAACCAATGTGGAGAGCAAGCTGGGAGATGGCCAGCTTTTCCAAGAGTTTGCCCAGGAAAGGGGTGGTGGAGATTGGGCAATAGTTTTCCGGGCAGGTAGAATCGGCAGACAGCTTCTTGAGGAGTGGGTGCATAAGGGAGTGCTTAACGGGAGAGAGGAACATTCCAGTGGCGAAAGAGTGATTTCAGAAATTTACCAAGGCTGGAGCGAGGGTGTCAATATGGCCCTTGATGGTTCTAGAGGAGCAGGGGAGCACCTGTGTGGATGACACTTTCATAGATCGGACTTGTCTAGAAACTTTGTCAGGTGTTGTCAAAGAGAAAAGTGGAGGAGAGGTAGAGATGGCCAAATGGGGGCAGAGAGAGGGAGAGGAAGAGGAGATAGAGGGCGGCATGTCCTGAGTTTTAGCAGAGATGTGAAAGGTCAGAGCCATACAGAGGGCCTGGGAGGGAACAGGAGGGGTGGAGACTGCAACAGGATTGACCGGTTCCTTGCAGATTTTAAAGAGTTCGGCTGTGTTGTTAGAAGCCGCAGAGACCCGGGCTTGAATGTGTGCTCTCTTCTTGATGAGTGTTATTGCTTTGACTGGAATTTTGGTGCAACCAGTCTAGGTTTGTTTAAATGTGGCCTGGCATGCATTACTGTAATGTTATTATGTGTCTACACTGGTCTACATTGTCCAGCCAGTGGGACATGTTTTCAATGTGGCATGGAATTTTTAATAGCAAAGCATTAATGGTCATGTGTACTGTGGGTGACTTGCATGTATTGGATTGGCATTACCCTACAAACCAATTGCAAACACTCTGACTTTTTAGCCAATTTTTCTCAGAAAGTGTGCTGTATATTGCATTAAAACACATATTTATATATTTCTCCTAGTACAGTGTGTGGCATACCCCTTCAGCAGCACGTTTGTGCATATTGTGAAAACGTGATAATCTAGGCCGGCCCAGAGTGTGGCACGACCCGTAATTTTGTTGCCGAGATAGGGGGCCCCCCAGGATGGCTCGCAGGGGGGCCCCACATTTAGTGTTACGCCACTGAGTTCAGACAGTCAGCAGCAGTGCTGCGGCCCGGGTATTGGTAATGGTAAACAAACAAGATTCTTAACTCTGCTGCCTGCTGCGCAGCTCGCTCATGCGTTCCCCCTCACCCTCCCCTTGCGCCTGCCGCCTGCGCATTTGGAGCGTCACGTGCCCAGGCCGGCCTACTGAAAGTGCCCCTGCGAGTGCACAGCCTCAGCTTCAGGAGCCACTAGCCAGGCAGCGACGCGTGCTCCTGACTACTGACAGCATGAGAGAAGTGTGATTCCGCCGACTCGACCTCCTGGACTGGAGTCCTGAGAAGAGACCTCACACTTACTCAACCTACTAAATAAGGTAAGTCAAGTCAAAGTAGCCCCAGGCAGGTGTGTTTTTTGTGCAGGGGTGCCACAGCCATGCAACGCTGCCTTTTTAGTCAATGTTTAGAATTAAGGAAAAGCCAGCAAGCCCCTTAATTCATGCCAATTGTTAATTAATTTGCACGCAATAAATTGTAACACTTCCCTGGCTTTCCTGTCTGGCACCTTTAAAGCTGCATAAACTGATGGTGGCGCCGAGCGGGAGGCGAGGGGGGTTTTGGGCAGCACGGTTTCTCAACACACAAACCTGCGCTGCTCGTTCACATGCCGTGGGTCTAAGCAAAAGATTGTGCACAGCTGTGAAGTGCCCCTCCACCCCCATGTCCTGTCTGACATCCTGGGACGTGCAGTGCAGGCCGTGCCGGGCCGGCATCGGGTGTTGGGAGAGGAGGATTTAATTAGAGGGAACGAACGAGCGTCCGTCATATTTAACACACCGCGCTTGTTACCTGTATAAATATGATATTTATACAGTTAACACCCGTGGCGCGTTGGAGTTGAAGGAGCTGCTAGTGCTTCCACAGTGTGGGTCGGCCCCATGCAGCCTTGCATGCCCCCCGTGGGCAGGCGGCATACGTGCCAACATTCTGTGACCAAAAAGTCTAAGATGTAGGATTTTCAAGTTTAAAAAATAATGCTTAGCATAACAGTGACATCACAGGAAATTACAAACCATACATTGTTGGCACCACTGGGGCATTCTAAAATGCACAACCCATCAAACAGCACAACATGGAGAGAAGTTGAAATGTTTACAATGTATAATTTTGAATGGTAAATTAACACTAAATTTAATTACCCACCCTCAGAGAAGGTAATCACACAGAGCTGGTAGGCAAGGTTTTCCACTCCTCTGTAGCATCAGCCCGGGTAGAACATATTTATTACTGCAGTGGAGGTGGAACACTGAACAACATGGAGACTGATACCCTTCTCTGTCTGATAGGTAGATGCTTTGTGATGGTGGTACGCTCTGCCACTTGCCTTCACTGGTGGTTCCCCTAAGGTCTGTCCCTGCAAGAGTGCAGGGCGGAGTCATGTAGCTGTCAGGTCAGTGGATTGATCTGATCCCGTCACTCAAATGTATCACTTATCCACCCATCGCACAGACAGATTAATTGCCTTAGAGTCACATAAATTACCTGCCACTATAAAAAGCAGTAGGATCTGTCACCCAAATCTGTAGGCAGTAGGCCACTGCAATGTGAAGGCACACTAGGCCCATGCCTGGAGGACCTGCAGGTCAATGGGCCCCCAAGGCCACCACAATAACAAGGCACACGAAACACATGCATGGAGCACCTGAGGAACAATGGGCCCTCACGGCCACTGCAACGAGAAGGCACACTAGGCCCATGCCTGGAGGCCCCAACGTCAATGGACCCCCAATGCCACCACAATAACGAGGTGGACTAGTCACATGCATGGAGGCTGTGAGAATTAATGGACCCCAAAACATCGCAATAACAAGGCACACTAGACACATGCCTGGAGGCCACTAGGGTCAATGGGCCCCAGGGCCACTGCAATAACAAGGCACACTGGGCACATGTGTGGAGGCCACTGGGGCAATAGGCCCCAGGGCCACTGGAATAACAAGACACACTTGGGACATGCCTGGTGGCCCTGAAGGTTAGTGGGCCCCCAAAGCCACAATAACAAGTCTTGCGTTCTTTGACATTTCGGTCGTGTGATTGCTGCTAGTGCCTGGCTTCTTTAACTGGTTACTTACGAAGGACGTGACCATACACGTCCCGTGCACGCCCTACCTCCTTCACATTACGTGGATGGCCACATCTTTGGGGCACCACTGTAATGGTGAGAACTGCGTTGCAGCTGAATTCCACTGTGCACTTCAGCCAATAAGGCGGCCATTTGTTTGGTCCGTGAATACAATCCTTCCAGTTTTGGAAAAAAATCCTTTCCAGTTTCCCTCTTTTTTTCTCTGCCGTGTCTGACTCAAGGTGGTACAACTGCAAAGACGACCAAAAGGTCTGCAGCATATAATTAATGCAGCCCGGTAACAAGGCAATGGCAGATTAAACTGGGGTGTGTTGTGGGCTGCCTCGGATCTCCGGGGCAGCCCACCGAAGGTGTCGGGATCACCCGACACGATGAGTACGCAGGGTGGCAGCCAGCGAACCTTACGTAGGGAATCACCCTACGGGGCCCGGTGTCACCGGGCACAGGACTCACAGTGCGGGGGTGTCACCCCCAGTTTACACCGCTGCGGCTCCCAAGGTCACTCGGGCCGAGATACACAGTGAGGCCACGTCCACGTGGCAGGCCCGCACCTCAGTAAAACAAAGACACAAGTTGCCACTTCCCGGGGCTCTGCTGCTCTGCCCTCGCAGTGCCAGCAGAGCCCCTTTTATTAAAGGAGCACGTGAGCGTCATGACACAGTCACGGCGCTCACGTTGCCCAACAACTAGACCCCCACACAACATCCCTTCTTTATTATAACCAAATAAAATCAAACAAAACCCACCACAAACATTTGGTGCATTCCAGTCCGCGCACCACCTAACCGCTACTCCAACCCAAACATTTTTTTGACACCGCAAAACAAAACAGGTGTGTTCCAGTCCCCACATCATGGGGGCCCTACGACGGGGTCTTCCCACTCAGAAAATCCCGGGATCAAACTGGCCCTCATCGCCGCTGCAGGACAAGAAGAATATATTCTCTTCGTACTCCTCCCCCATATCATACGGTGCTTCTCGGGGACTCTCCGCCACCTGGACCGCCGCCACCTTGGGGGTCCTTCTCCCCTTCACCTCACTCCCCCCTGATGCCCCCGCCATGCCGGCTGGAGCGAGACACACTCGTGCGAAATGGTCTCCTTTCCCGCACCTTCCACAGATTTGTCCCATCGCCGGGCAGTCCTGCGGGTGGGGCAGATCCCACCCACACTGATGACATATTGTGGCATTGGGGTCTCTCTTCGGCCAGTCTCCCCTCCTCATCACTCTTCCTCCTGGCCACCTGCTGACAGCCGCCACCTCCTCAACCTTCACTCGCTGCGTGGGACCTCCATCTTTAGGTGGTGTCTAGAGGAATCCATGGCCGAGGCCCGCACCTTTGCCAGTTCCTGGGCCCGGCCAAGCTCCAGTATTTGATCGCGGGTCAGCGCTGGGTCCCTCAGAACCTGCTTGCGCAGTTTGGTGGAGCTGCAGCCGTAGATGATCTGCGCTCTGACCTCGTCTTCCTCAAAGTTTCCCAGATCGCAGGACAGTGCAATGCCACGCAACGTGCCGTGAAATGCATCGAGGCTCTCCCCTTCTTCCTGCCTGGCACACCTCATCCTGAACCTCTCATAGTCCCTGTTGACCATGGGTCTGAAGTATTCGTTCAGGGCTGCGACGGCTGCGCCGTACGATTGATCTCGGGGCTTTAATGTCTTGAATAGTCTCTGGACGGCCAACCCGGCAGAGTATAGAAGTGTCGGGCGTTTGGCTGCGTCTTTGATCTCCATTGCCTCGAAATACAACTCCAGGTTCTCCACCCAGGCCACCCACCGGGCCCCCAGGCTTGCCGGCGCACCCAGGACATCAAAATGGGGTATTGGTGCCAGCTGACCCCTACATGCCCCTTCGTCGTCCGACATGCTGCTGGCAGGTGAGGACGTCATCTGCCAATCACCAGTGTTGATGTGCGCTTGCCGTTGCCGGGCTCAGGTAGCTGTCGATGGGTGCCTGGCGTTCTTCCTGCCCAAGTGCGCACGAGCACTCCAGGTGGAGCCGCAACCCCAGGGCTTGTCACAGGTTCGGCTTGTGGAGGGGCACTGCCCGTTTCCCGGTGGCCACATCCTTGTTTGATGGCCTTCCTCTTCTGGAACCCTAGAGGGCGCACAAGCACTCCGGGTGGAGCCGCTACCCTCGGGCTTGGCACAAATGCGGCCTGTGGAGGGGTTATTGTCCCGTTTCTTGGACCCTTCCCCCCCCTTACCACAGAGAGTTTTCTCCCTTTCTGGGCCGCCCCGCCAGCCACGAGATCCACTCTTGAGAAATGCTCCTTTTTTTTGTAGGCCCGGATGTTGATGGGTAGCCCCCCCCCTCGGGCTAATCACCGCTGCAGCTGGGTATTGGAATTTGCCTCCCCCTCTCTTTCTTCATTAGCAGGGCTCAGAGGCAGGCCACGCTCCCACCTGCTCCCCGTTGTTGTCTGGGAGGAAGGCAGGCTCACAGATGAGGCCCACACACGAGCGGCGGGCCGGGCTTCACACCACGCCCCTCACTTCTAGTTGGCCGCCGCTAGGCTACGCCCCCTTTCGGGGCAACCACCGGTGCTTTCACTGCATAGGACTTGCGGGCCGGGCTTTGTTGTCTTCCCTTTTTTTTTCCAAACGTTGAAGGAACCCACTGACGGCAACCCGGGGCACAGCGGATACACCCGCCGCCCTGATGGAGAGCACCGCCACGGGTCGAGTTCCTAGGCCCCGCCCCCTTCCTTTGTTCCGGGGCCCGGGCCCCACGTGGCACACTCTGCTCCTTCCCGCATGGCCGCCAACTGCGGCCGTGTGCGCGGATCCTCTGTCCGCCCGCTGCGAGTGTCAGCAGGCGCACGACTTCCTCGTCGCCAGTGCTGTGGGCTGCCTCGGATCTCCGGGGCAGCCCACCGAAGGTGTCGGGATCACCCGACACGATGAGTACGCCGGGTGGCAGCCGGCGAACCTTACGTAGGGAAGCACCCTACGGGGCCCGGTGTCACCGGGCACAGGACTCACAGTGCGGGGGGGTCACCCCCAGTTTACACCGCTGCGGCTCCGAGGTCACTCGGGCCGTGATACACAAAGAGGCCACGTCCACGTGGCAGGCCCGCACCCCAGTAAAACACAGACACAAGTTGCCACTTCCCGGGGCTCTGCTGCTCTGCCCTCGCAGCACCAGCAGAGCCCCTTTTATTAAAGGAGCACGTGAGCGTCATGACACAGTCACGGCGCTCACGTTGCCCAACAACTAGACCCCCACACAACATCGTGCTCACTTTAGACAAAGACAGGCGGAGTCTAGCAGAGTCTTGCGAGTCTGCAGTGAGCATTGTGGTTGTGGTCTGCTTTCTATTTCCTATTTCCTATTTCCTATTTCCTATTTCAGGTCATCTGATCACATACTCCACATACTTCAAAATACTGCATTACCGTCTGCTGCTGAACTAATAGCTTTGAGGGGCGTGGCTTGCGTCCCTTCTCTGGGTGCTCTGGCATGGGATGAAGTGTCCAAGATAAAAACATTTGTTAAGATGTCAGCCAGTAAACGCCGCCCCTAGACTACAGCGCCTTACTTCTGAAAACACGGGCGCCTGGATTGAAAGCACCAACTACATTTCAAAAGCAGTACTTGTAGTGTCCGCACAGTTTGCGTTGAACACACCCATCGAGTCCCAGCCTGAGATTTGCACTCCAGTGCGTGCTTCCACAGCGCCCATCCACTTTACACCGTTTATGCTAGGGCATAATGAATATCCACACCAAAACAACAACAAAGCACTGGAACACAAGGAGTCTGATTTGGCGATTCAAACAGGTACCGATTAATTGTCTCAAATAAGTACTAACGACTTCTCTAAAGAGTCTGACGATAAAAGCCCAAACCAAAGAGAGCGGCACGACTCCTTGGCCATTGTAAACAAACTGTTGCTGGACTTAACTAAAATCAATGGCACTTTAAATGCCAAAGAGGCAATAATGGATGCCAGATTGGATAAACAGTTCCTGGACACTTCTGCTTCATACATGAGCAATCCCTCGCTGAAAAGTCCAATCTTAAAATGGCCAGCTGGCGCAAGAAAAAGACGCCGGATGGATTTGAGTCCTTTACCGGCTGTCTTCTGTTCACAAGACAGAAAAAGCAGCCTGGAAAAAATAGTTTGCTCGCCTCTCTTTACAAACTCTACAAGTTCCAGGATGAGAGATCCCAGTAATGAAGAAAGGGAAGCATTTCATCAAACTGACCAGAACTCTTCATCATCTACAGATGATTCTTCCTCTGAGTCATCTATTATGGAACGACAGTATCCTAAAGTAAGGCGTCTTCAGAATAAAGCAATTAAACATCAACCTATGAAGGAACCTACTATAGCAAATTTAGTGAAGGAAGTCCTAAATGATATCAGGCCATATGTAATGTCGTCACTGTTGATATCTATTACTCCAATGATGAGATTGTACGAACAAATTAATGACAGCATAAAAGACCTCTCTACTCTTTCAGCACTAATGAACTCCAAACTTGCAAGTGAAGAACTGAACAATGCTGACTCAAAGTCAAAAATATGGCATAACATACAAAGAATCGATGGATCCATCAAGGAATTGACAGACCAGAAAAGAAGCAATAGTGAAGATAAAAGGCTATTGGCAGAACTGACCCGTGAAACACTGAGTCTACGCAAATACAATCAAAACGCTCTTACGAATTACAGGCAACGAGAAGGCTCGAACTCTCCAAGTGTAGAGCTTAACTTAAGCTCCAATCCAGAAAGCCTGTTGAGGAAGGACAAATCTGAAGAGACTATTTGACCGAACGCTGTCTTGGATATTGACCCGTTACTACCAAACAGGGTATACTAATGGCAAACGTAACAAGTGCGGTGTCCGAGCAATTACTTCAATATAGCCCTGGGAAGGGCTCTCCTGAGAGGCCTGAAGTAAACGATGGCGAAACGTTTGTACTAAAACTCAGTGGGAGGCAGAAGCTTCATCCGCTTCAAATCAACTGAAATCAGGCGAAAATGAAGAAAAGCAGAGTGACCCCCACCCCTCAATTGAGGTGGGGTCCCCACGACCATCCACCTCTGCCAATGGGGATGGAATCATAGGAAACTCACAGACGGGCAAGGCCTCAATCGTGGGTAAGAAAGATCGAACTTATGCAATCTTAAAACACCAAATCATAGCTACCACAACCCAAGAAAAAAAAACAAAGAATAAAAAATGTAAGAGAAAACGGAACAACTTTGGATCTAGGACATTTTTGAGGAATTTGAAATATGTGAATGTCTTCGTCAACTCGGAACAGAGAAACGATAAACATGATATGGTGGGACAAGTGGCTAGGAGCAACGTTTAGTGTCAGGCCAAGCGACAGCCCAAACTGGATACAACCCTGGAAAATTCCACAAATGAATTAATGAATATGTCCACGTACTAAGACATTGATTCTTTGTATGAAAGTCAAATAAGCGGTCTAGAAGAAAATAACGAACCTGCGGCTAAAATTATACAACTGGACTTGTCATCCATCAATTGTGCCCCTGAGTCCAACACGCAAGTTCCCGCACCACGTCCAGCGAATCCTTTATCCACAGAGCCGACCGAACTACACCCCCAAGTGTTTGGTTGAACATGTCATTTGCTGCTGCCTTCCGATATTGTCAAGGCACCAGCTTTAATTGACAAAGATTCAAACTTTCTAACTATGGATGAAAAAAGGAAGCGCTTGGTAGCACTCAGTGTCGCACACACCCGCGTAAAAATCCTCAGTGTACCAAAACAGAACATCAATTGCCACAA
Organism: Ambystoma mexicanum; assembly: GCF_040938575.1. Taxonomy (NCBI): domain Eukaryota; kingdom Metazoa; phylum Chordata; class Amphibia; order Caudata; family Ambystomatidae; genus Ambystoma; species Ambystoma mexicanum. The sequence goes on from NC_090938.1 coordinate 389,150,247, forward strand.
TCAATCCAGACAAACGATGAAGAATGTGAAGTCTACACCTGATTCTCTCGCAAACAACCAACAAAATCCGCAGGATAATCTTTCTAAAAAAAAAGGGCTCTGGAGAGGTTCAAGATGGCCGGACTACACCTATCGCGGAGCCTAAAACAGCACAATTTAAGGGGAAAACTGCAAAATATCAATTGATCATCGAACGGATCTTGACCTGTAAAGATGGTCTAACCCTGAACAGAAATAATGTGCTGCGTCTCCTTCACCATGTCCCTGGCTTAAGATCGATAGAGTCCAGCGACATCCAAATTGTGGAATTTCTGGATGAACTCCACAATGACAGAGCTCGCCTTCACATTGAATCAAGATTGATATGCGACCTACTGTTAAAGGCTGTCCCCTTTATTCTGTCCCAAGGCTTCGACATTCACGAAGAACACCCAGACTCCATTGAGAATAAAACATCCTTAGGTGAAAGCCTAATGAACCAAAGTCTCTGCTCTAACTTGACTAAAGTCAAGCTCGACAAGAAAACCTCAGCAGAGGTCAACCTGGGGGATCTGTCTGAAATCGAACTTGACAGAGGGAGCCAGAATTCGAGAGAACAGGTGGATCAACCAAAACAAGTAATTCCGGGAGAGAAAATTAAAATCACCTTTACCTGCAAACCAACAACTATGCAGAATCTCAGCGATGTGTCGAATCGTGTGAATGACACAAACAACCAAACAAAATGGAATTGGTTAGCTGGAGTACTGGGAAGTCAATCGAGCTAATGCCAGCAAGGACGAGAAGGCCCCAACCTAAGTATTGTATCCTGGAATACCAGAGGTTATTACCACCTCTTTAAGGATCCCGTGATATGGGTTGAGGGAGTAAATATTATATGTCTACAAGAGACGTTTATGGCTAATTCTCAGATATCAGATGAATTTGATCTGGCAATGAACCCAGCAATAACTAGACAAAAAGGAAGACCATCGGCTGGTCTACTGACCTTAATTAAGAAAATCTCGGGTTTGCTGTTAATGAGTTCTATAAACCATACAGTGTTCATACAGCATAGTGTGGTGAAAATCAACTGTATCTCACCCGAGAATAAAAATGAGTTGAACATAATTAATGTTTATTGGCACCACAAAATGGCAGGCACTAGTGAATTTAATAATATGGCGTGTGACCTAATTGATGAAATCAACAGTGTCCAGGAAGCACCAAATATAATACTCTGTGGTGACTTCAATTTGGACTGTATAAAAGCAGCTAAAAGTGAGAAAGGAGCTGAAAAGATCGTAGCGAAGTGGAGCTTTGCCCTGGAGGAGAGAAACCTGATAATGGTAAATGGTAATACGGAAGGTGACATTCCTGCACAACCAACATGGAATCTTAATAATCATTCATCGACCATAGACTATTTTTATGTCTCTGAAAACTTAAATCACCAAGTATTATCTCTCCATGTAATACAGTCCCCCTCGAGTGATCATAGTCAACTGAAAATGTCAGTCCTCCTTCATGAGAGAAGTAAGCCTGAAATCTGGACTCAACATGTTACAGTGGAACCAAATCAAATATGACTGAAAATAAACTCACACGAGGTGAAATCAATCACTGATGCTTACATTAAATGGACAAGTAATTCAATGAATAATGAAGTTGAATACACTCACTTGTTACAGCAATTTATACGCAAAGCACAAGACCTGAAAAGGGGGTCTTTCAGGCCTTTACACCAGTACAACAAAGAAATTGCAGAAAGAAAAAAGCAACTCTGAAAGGAACTTAGACAACACAATTTCCTAAGCAGTACTAATCAGAAACCTGCAAAAAAAGCAAGCAGACAAAAATATAAAAACTGGACAATCTCACACAGGAGCATCCTACAACAACAAGACGCAGAGGAAATTATGCAATGTTTAGTTAACAAAAACTCACAAGATTTTTGGAAGTTAATGAACAACAATTCCTGCAAACAGTACGCCTTTCAAACGAATATGGTGACAGAAGCACAGTGGGTCCATCACTTTGGAAAACTGTATGAAAAAAAGGAAACTTAGCAGAACCCAAGCTGCCTGTGTTAACTAAATGGGATCTGCAATTTGAAGAAGAAGACATTCTCCAAAGTATCCAATGATGTAGTTCCTCGCGGGCTCCCGGTCCAGATGAACTAACCAATCATATTTTAAAACAAAATCCTAAAGAGTGGGCGACCTTTTGTGCAAGGCTCTTTTCCAACATAGCCAGCAAAGCAGCAACTCCCCCGACCTAGAAAAGTGCGATAGTGGTGCCGATTTTTAAAAAGGGGGATTGTGCCGAACCAAACAACTATAGACCCATTGCACTGTTGGACGTTCTAGGTAAGTTATATGCTGCCCAACTGCATAAACAACTCTCAAAGTGGATAACATCAAGTGGCCACTTGGACTATCAGCAATCTGGTTTTGTAAAGGGAGTTGGTTGTGGGCTAAACCTGATGACCCTTAACCTATTAAAGATGGAGGCTATCAAAACGAAAAAAGAAATCTATCTTGCCTTCATTGACCTATCGCAAGCCTTTGACAGCATTGACAGAGAGCTGCTATGGTCAAAAATGAGTGATTGGAAATGCCCAGATAGCCTCTTGATGGCAATCAAAGACCTGCACACTAACACAGAGATTAAAGTAAGATTGGATCAAAAGGGATCCCTATCGGCCTCTATGAAAACTCCCGAGGTGTCAAACAGGGATGCCCACTTGCATCAATAATATTTAATCTGTTCATATCCGATATAGGCAAGGCCTACGCAACTGCGAATGTATTTCCACCGAAGTTAAATGGCAATAACCTTAATTGGTTACTGTACGCGGATGATCTAGTACGCTTGGACTTGACACTGATAGGCCTTCAGCGCAAATTGAACTTCCTCCAACAATATGTGAATCAAAATGGTCTATGTGTCAATACAAAAAAATCTGAAATCCTCGTCTTGTAAAACTTGCAGAAGAATAGAAAAGGAACAAACAAGAAAAGGTTCATATGGAAAATGGGAAATGGACTGTATGTCTTAGCATGTGTATCAGTGCTAGCATTAATGACACCCCTTGGGTCGAAAGAACCAAGGCAAACTGCAAGCAATTGACAGCCCAAGCTTGCATGCTGAATAAAAAATATGTCAAGTTTTCCATAAGACCAGTATTGAACTTTCATAAGCAGAAAAATGTCCCGGCGCTCATACATGGAGCCGAAAGTGCCCTTGGCTGTTCCTCTGAATTCTGGTCCTCGCTAGAAAACTCCTTCTGGTCTGAAGTTTTGTGGCTCCCAAGAGGTGTCCCGACCGCGTGCATAAAACATGAGCTTGGACTACTTTCCATTAACGCAAGAATAATGTGGAATACCTTAAATGTGTACGGCAAAATGAGCTCATCTCAGATGGCCCCTCAATATGAAATGTTAAAAGATCCAGCCAGTGGGAACAGTAAAAACATAATAATACTATGGGCTCAGCATGCAGAAAAAATACTAGCCGGCATTGACTCGGATAACTAGACCTTGCAAAATAATCCAAACAAAGTTAAAACATCATTATGGATGCAAGACTGGATCGATACTGAAGACATTCGAAGTAAACATAGAGCCATGAGTTTGGTCCCGCCTGAAGCTAAGAAGTACAATACAAATCAGGTGTAACTAGAAAAATTTCCTCGAAGGGCCCCTAGATTGACATTTACCAAATTTCGGTTAAATCAGCTACCAACAAGAGAAACTTTACACTTTTGGAAGGGAGACTATCAAACATCCTTATCATGCCGACTGTGTCAAAATTCCCATGAAACTTTGAAGCATCTTACCTTGTACTGTCCTGGCTTGTCAGAAAAACGTACCCTCCATTTGGGCAGATTCATTGTATTAAGACCTTTCTTGGATCCTAATGGTTGGTGGCGCGAACTGTATTCTGACTCTGATCGAAAGTTAACGATTGCTCTAACTTTCTTCTTAGAAAAAGTAGTAACCAAACTGATAGCTAAAGTTTGACCAAAAGAAGCGCAAGTTATTTCTTAATATATACATTTTTTTGAATATTTTTCGTTCAATTTCTTTTTGTTTGTTTCCCTTCTGTTGTTCACTATTTTATGTTTCAGTATTTAATTATCATCTTGCGCTCCAACTTAAGCAGCATATCCTGTTGCCTTTTACTGTGCTAATGCTTAATTCTTTAGCTTTTTAACTAATGCACTTGGTTCCTCTTTTTGTCTGTAGTATCAACATCACAAACTAGTGTTTGTATTTTTTAGAATTGCTCTGAACTTCTTTTTTTGAAGGTTTGTAACAAACCAATAAAAATCATTTTAAAAAAAAGAACAAAGACATCATCTGTAGAACGGGCCTTCTACCTGCAGCTCTCCCGATGAAGATGAGAAATGAGGTATGAGGGGAGACCTAAATATTTGCGCAACCTACGTGTGACATCATTAGCACTCACACTGCCTGGGGCCAATGGGGGAATGTTAGGAATGGGAAAACCCTTATCAGTATTGTCAGGAAATGAAAACTAGTTTTGGAGGCTGCCGAAGCCAACTGCCGAAGTCTACGTTGGGTGTCCATCTGCATTCACACATTTCTTCCCTGTGGCACTGGGGTTGGACAAAGCTAGAGGACCAAAGGCCTATTTCCTGAGGCCAGTTGCTAGCTCGGGACCCAATTATTGCAATCTCTGTTTTTGTCTATTTCTTTTTTTATTTGCTATTCGCCATTGAATAATCAATCAATTACCAGTAGGTTGTACACTTGGAGATTGATGAGTCTGACACTGGGTACAGTATGTATGTCGTTTGCATAGTTAAAATATTGCATTGCAATATTTTAATAAGCTTCATTAAAGATAACATGTATATGTTAAAACTTAAAGTGACAATGCTAACTCATGGGGGAACCTATAGGTGTCCTAAGCAATATCAAATCGAAAAATGTGGGGTTGAGAGTTCTTGTTCGGTATCTGTCAGGGTGAATTTTATCTATTTGTGTGCAGAATTCTTTATTCAAACTTTGCATTTTCTGTCTAGCAGATTATGACTTTCGGTGTCCAAAGCTGTGGACAAATCCAAGAATATTACAGCTCTGGTATCTGTAGGGCAGACCACCAGTCAACCAGACAATAAAAAACAATCTTCTAAGGAAAAAAGCTTGTTGCACCTCTTGCAAGGATAACAAGGTTTATTTTGTATACAAAAGAAAGGAAGTGCCCGAGGGTAGTGTGGAACCAACTGCCACAGAGATCTCTGAGTTACTTCAAAGCAAACAGCATTTTAAAAGACAATGTTGTCACTCATGACACAGGCAATATACACTATTTGTTCCCCATCCTCATTGTTTACCCCCTATATACATACTACCAAACCGGTGGCGCTTAGCTTACCATAACTGGTGAATTTCTGAGGGTTTTCGGTTTTACTTGTAACCATAACGTCCCTTTAACAAGATTTTTCAATGAATTTAATAGGTTTTTATTAGTGCAACTTAACCATAACGTCCCTTCAACACATTATTTTCAGTGAATATCATAGGTTTTTACCAGTGCAGGCTATTTTCCTACAACTTACTAATATCATACTTACCCGATATAGCAACATTTGTGTGCAATTTACAAAGTTTCCCATTGGAACTCAGCCTTTTCTGACGTTCTAGCATCATTTTTAACACTTCTATGCACTTTTTGCGTCCGTAGATGTCCATGAACATCTGACTTCATCGTGGACATTCCAGAGAGTGCCACGTGACCATATGCTGGCGCGCAGCATGATGACTTATCCGAGAACGTGTCTGCACTTCGTGATCAGACCCGTGCTTCACAGACAGTTCGGAACTGCATTTTTCTACTGATCTAGGAACTTTCAACTTCAAAATGTTCCTTGCACAGCTCCTACACCTATTCTTACTCATTATCCATTAATAATCTAGTACACAGTACATACTTGGAAGAATTTTAGCAAAACTGCTATTTATCACCTATTGCCATCCCTCCTCCCCAATAGCCACCACCACCACCACCACCTGGATGACCTTCACAACAAAAAAGCGCAGTACTTCCAAAGACAATTAAGAGGACCAAGAAGATGAGGTAGAGGAAGTGCCTACCTCTAGCACCCAGAGAGAATCATGGGTGTGGCAGTTTTTTCCCACTGTTGGGAATGTACCAAAGGCTAAAGCTGCCAAAGTGAAATGCACCAAGTGCAACTTTGTACTCATTTGCAGACTCCCCGGACAGTACTCCTATGGGACCACCACCATGTGCTGCCACACCAAATCCAATGACCGCAGTGCTCTCAGAAAGGTTGTTCCTTTCTTAGCAAGTAGGAGGCTATCTTCCTCCACCTCATCTTCCTCACCCAATACTGTAACCACACAGCCTACTTCTATGGGACACAAAATCCCACCAGCTACCTTGCAAGCAATAAAAGATGTTGTTGATCCATATTTTTTTAAGACAACAGTCCTCTGTATATACTACAACACATCATTCTGCAGAGGGAAGCAATTTTGAAGTGCTTTTGAAGCTGTAATCAAGGAGCATGAGAAACACTGCCCCCTATCTTAGATGTAACACATGTGCAACATCTTCCCCTGTCCACCTGCCGCTCCATATTAGTGCTTGGTGCCTCTTTCCTCTTTTCCCTCCCCACCTTTCATTCTAAGCTCTGCTTACAAAAACATAAATACATCAAAAAACAACAAAAGAAATGTTCCTTTAGGAACCACCTTTCACAGTTAAAAAATAGAACAAAAGAAAAACTTAGACTCCATCTACTTTACATGCCTCAGTAAAGTACAGAGACTCAATAAGATTTTCCAACATTTCCATTAGCATGTTGTGTTATGCTAATGGGAATATTGTGGCGTTCATCCCCCTTTCCAGGGACTTGAACAGTGGATACCAGCCTGGCAGCCCAGGTTATCAGCTCAAGAGAAGCGAGGGTGAATAACTGTCATAGCCACATGGCAAGGACCATAAGTTACATCACTTAAAGGGTCCAGTTGGACCCAGTCCTGGCGTCTTTGGCTCATGAGAAAGTGTGCTCTGCACACTTATTTCCTAGAGCACGTGTTATTTCATCTCTTGCAGGGCCCCCACGTGCATCCAGGCCGGGCGTGGCCATAGGAATGCATTGGGCTACACATGCAGCATCTTCTGGGAGTGGCAGGATGGAGCCATGAAGCACAGCACAGGGCGTGGCTTTGACCAGGCTATTTAAGTCTGCCCTGCCCACATGCCAGCGCTTCGCGTTAGTCTGCTCATGAAGCGTAACGCTCACCGCAGCATGAAGCGCTTCTTACCTTATTCCAGCAAAACCAGCAAAACCATTGCCTGAAGCGCATCTTACCTGATTCCGGCAATACCATCGCCTGAAGCGCATCTTACCTGATTCCAGCAATACCATCGCAAGAAGCCTACCATCGCCAGAAGCGCATCTTACCTGCTTTCATCAACACCATCTAACATCATCTAAAGCGCACCTACCTGGCTCCAGCAATGCTACCGCCTGCAGCGCTCCTTACCTGCTACGCATGTCCAACACCTACGCGGGAGCTCTTCTCTACTAGCATCCTCGCGGCTGCAGCCATCCATCTCCCGCCGACAGATCTTCGGACAGCTGCTTCTCATCTGACGTCGCCAGGCCATACCTGCAGGAGAAAAGGACAAATAAGGTCAGAAACCACATAAAGACAATTCGCTAAGGTTGCACGCTACACAACCTTCGCGCTGACCCTAGGGCCCAAACTTACCATCTATTTTGGGACATTGGAAACTCCTCAGGGCTCCGTTTGGGCTCACTTCCAGCACCGCGACTCAGCTTGGCCTTCATCACCTATTGGACAGAAAGAAAGACATTACTAGGGATACAAACACTAATCATGGGAAAAAAGACATTGCAAACGAGTACGGACAATAATAATTGTCGTAGAACATTTACCTTTGAAGTGGATCAGTCACAGCTGCTCTGGGCTGCCATGCACACGGACCAGTGAAGGAACTAGGTCCAATTAAAGCGCCCCTGCACTTGAGAAGCAGGACGGAGAGCTCATCCTTATAGTTAAACAGGTGAGACTATATGGGCAAACGCAAGCTCACCACATTCTGGGAAGGAGAGTTCGAGAATTACAGCCATATCACAACATCCTCACGACCTCTCGTATCCTCACAGGGGCAGTTTCAACCACTAGAGCAGTTCACAATACGGGAGCAGGCGAAGAAGGCTGATCCAGGGAAGCCAGATTCTGGGAGGGCTGCAACTGTGCCCCACCGTCCCAGCAGAGACCAGGTGAGCGTAACAATAACCTGGTCTCCGGACCATTATCCCCCCATTCCAGCCCCTGCAATGGGGGATGAATGCCATTCCCAAAGCAGGAACGCGGGGTGCTAAAAAAAAGATGATTTTTCTTCCTACACTGGGACGCCTCGAGCAACCCGGTGTAGGAAGGAAGATCCTTTTCCAAGATGGCCACTATGGAAAAGGAAGGCGAGGTTCAATACAGGGCCCCTCTTTGCTTTCCATGCCAGCCTGCAGAAGGCAACGAGAGAACCCTATGACCATATTACCACAAGCACATTTTTCTTCCCTTTCAAAGCTATCCCACTTTCGAATACCTTTACCACAAAGTCGGTCCCAGGTGGACATGGCCACTTTAACCTTATGTGTTGTCCCTCATGGTCATGGGCAGAGCCAAATTGTCCGGAACATGACCTTATTCCATGACCCAGACAATGTGGCCACTGCCGATGGCCACAGGCTACACCTCAGTCACCAAAGGTATATCACTATCTTTTGTACCTACATTATGACACTTGTCAAAAAATAAAACATAGGCACATTTGCAAAACCATTCTTTAAGGTCCTTGCCAATGCTCCTGACACAAGTTTGCTGGAAATCCACCCATATATTACTTTTTCAAAAGTGTCAAATGTGTGCACATACAACAGTCATATAACTTAGCCCCACTTGACAAAATGCATTCAGACTTTACAAAAACAAGTATTTCTAGATCTAAAATCTTTTTGCAAACTTTTGTGTAGATTCATCAAATTGCACCACATTTGTAGCCTTTACAATATTTTGGGACCCCCGCTCTAATTTTGTCCCCTCTTGAAAAAATCCCACCAAACTTTGCAAAGACATTTATATCTAGATCTATTATCAGTTTGCCAACTTAAGTGTACAATCGTCAAATGGTACCTCATTTATAAGCCTTTACATTATTTTGGGACGCCCCTGTAATTTTGCCCCCTCTTGACAAAATCCCACCAAACTTTGCAAACTCATTCGATATCAGGTCAAGAATTTAATTAAATGGCGTCAAAGTTATAAGCCATCCAAGAATTGCTTTTCACCAACCCTGTAATGCAGAGGTGTCCGCGAACTTCACATGACTGTTTGTGAACATCCGTACTGTTCACTGACTTTTACATCGAAAAACACCCATTTTTTTTGCGTCTTGTAGCCATAGCCCACCCCATCATCATCACCCCACACCTCCCCAGAGATTATTTGATAAATTTGACAAGTGCAATGTTGTGTTTTTTAATACGTTTTTACTGCGATGTCTGCGGACACCGGCATCTGTCTGTGAATCCAAGAGGGCAGGTGTTTCAAAAAAATGACGCACTTCACGCTGTTCACCATCCAATCAGTGGGTGCGTCCGATGTCCGCGGACACCACGTTGCCGTCTAAGCCGATCGGAACCCTGTCCGCGAACCAAACAGGGAAGTGGGTTCACGGACCGGCCCAGATATCAGAAATTATTTTGGATGTACTTTTTGGTCATTTTAAAAAAACTACTGGATGGATTGCCACCAAATTATTAAAAAAGCAAGCTTTCGGGACCAAGCGGCCACTCCTGCCGCAAATTTGGTGAAAATCCATCCAGCAGTTTGGGCTGTAGGCATGAGCCAATTTTTTTCCCATTCAGTCTATGAAAAAAAAAGTGGGACCCCCCTATAACTTTGCTCCCCCCTTGATGAAACCTCAGCAAACTTTGCAAAAACATTCAGAGCGGGCCATATACTTTTCGCAAAGTTTGGTGAGCATTCATCCAGGGGGAGCGAAGGTATAAGCTGCCCAAAACAAAAGCTCTTCCTATGGATTTAGCAACTTAACCATAACTACACGGCTGCTACCACGAGTTGTGTAATGTAACAACATGTTCATTACTCAGTGACAGTGATGGCAAGTCTGTAAAACCCAAGAAGCATCAAATATTCTCATATTTTGAAAAGTGCTTGTTAACTTGACGAGTGCAGTAGTAATTAAATACAAACATTCAATAAATATCGTAGTGGGCACACTCCAGAGGGCCCAATGATACTGGTATGACTGCTGGGTGAGCTGAGGTAGTTGCGCTGTGTTGAGGTAAGATCATTGACAGGGGTACAAAAATAAAAAATAAAAAAAAACAGAATGTACATAAATCTGTTCAAAACTGCAATTATGGGTGGGGGCAGTCTTTCATAAAATCTAGAATACGCAGTGATGTTTGGTGAATGCATAGAAAAACTGACAGTCATGACATCAATTGATCTTATGTTGTAGGTTCAGATACAGGAGGTGATGTATGGGAAGACAGCTGGACATCCGAGAGGTGCACCCATTACCACAGTTTCCTTCATTTGACTGCAAATGGAGTGGCATAGACGACGGTGAATGGGCTGTTGTACCTTGGTTCACTCCACTTTCAGACAAAATTTCTAATATACGCACGTCTCCTGGAGTCAGTTGACTGGGCGGCGAGCTCCCAGATTCTGGTGCAGCGCTGCTCTCTTCTTCTGAACGCCCTGGTGCTATTTGTCGAATTTGTTGACTTCATCAATTTTGTTAGGTACATTTTAAACTCATCACCTAAGATGGATGCAGCCTTCTGAGCATCAGAGGCGCTTTGAATGGGCAAAAGTATTGTATGCATGCATATCGTCTCATCACTATTTTGTGAGGGGAAAGATGAAGGTCCTTGTAGGGCTTAAAAGGCCAGCGGCAAACAGTGAAACCATTTGTTCTTGAGTGTTACACACAATTTAGACAGTTTGGCCTTTAGGAGGCCATTTATTCACTCAACAATGCCATTGGCTCGGGGATGATAAATGTAGCACAATTTATGCTTGATACCTAAAAGAGCTGATATTTCCTTAAATAGCTAATTGAAGAAGTGTGTGCCATTTTCGGATGTTAGTACTTTGCACGCTCCCGAGCGGAGAAACACTTCTCTCACTACAAGTTTGGCTGCAGATTTGACCTCTCGGTGTGCACACAGACCAGCCACAAAACAACAGGAGAAGGGGAAAACCATCACAACGAAATACCGAAAGCTGTAGCACCGTTCTCCCATGTCGGCAAAATCAATGTGCAGTTTACGGAACGGCTGCTGGGCCGGGGCAATGTCCCTCACAGCATCCACAAGTTTCGTTTGCCCCGTATTGTAAGTATGGCAGATCACACAATTGGAAATAAATACATTTAATAACTCTTTCAGGTTTGACACATACCAATCCTCCTATATGTCTGCAGCAATGTGCTCCTTCGACATGTGGGAGGGGTGGTGCAGCTGCTCAAACAGTACCATGACCAATTCTTGGGGCATCACCACCTTACCTGTGGTTCCCTCTTGCCAAATAAGATCTGTAGGAGATTTTTCACACCCTCTCTTCCGCCATAACAATTCTTCATCTTGTGACGTCTGACCCTGTAGTTCAATTATTTGAGAAACTGGTAATGTGGTATAAGGAACTTGCAATTGTAACTGCATGTTCACAACCTGGGGTTGTTCAGTAATGTCTAGCACCAGAAGATAAGCTGCTATTTTGGCTGCCTTGCCTGCTGCGTCATTGGCAAGAGGGACCATGTCAGTGTTGTTTGTATGACCAGCGCATTTCACCACTGCTGCTAGAGTGGGACACGACAAGGCATAGACCAACCTATCCAACAAGGCCACATGCTGTACTGGGGACCCATCTGCTCTCCGGAATCCCCTCCTCTTCCACAGAGACAACCCTGAGTACACAGTGGTTGTGACATAAGCAGAGTCCGAATATATCATCACCGGGCAGCCCTGAGAGGGCTCTAGTGCTGCAATCAGTGCAAAGAGTTAAGCAGCTGCTGAATAGTGCATAGGTAGTCTTATTTGCAGTAGTACTTCATAGTCTCCATCCACTAAGCAGACCACTGTGGCCTCTGTGTGATCTTGCCCATCTCCTCATCAATAATCACTGACCCGTCTACAAAGAACACTTCTCCGTCATCAAGGGCATAATCTCGTGCCTTTGGATTGTCATCATCTGGTCATTTATATGTTGCACAGTTGTGTACGTCAACAGTGTCAGTAATTGGTTCGGTCAAAAAGGTAGCTGGGTTCACTGTTTTGCATCATACTATGTGAATGTTAGGAATGGACAGTATGACCTCATAGGCCGATGCTCTCTGAGTGGTCAAGGTGGATTTGGATCTATTCAGGATAGCGAATACTGCATGCTCTACATACAGTGTGAATGAGCACCACATTGTAACAACAGCCAGTATTTCGATGGCAAAAGCTGCTGGAGCTAGAGCTTGTTCGCATAGGAATTGGCCCTGCATCACTGAATCTAACATGCCACCGTAATATGATAAAGGCTTGTGGACCATTGTGCTTTTCTGTGTTTATTCTGCTGTCATCATCTGTCTGTCTGAGTGTGAAAAGAGATAGAAGTCTTCTATGAAATCAGGTATTGCTAGGACTGGGGCCGTGGCAATTACCTCTTTCGATTCTTGAAAACTAGTGAGCATATCTTCCATATGTGTTAATGTGCTTTTTGTCTTTTGGGAGTCTTTGAGGGCCTGCAGTAATGGTCGGGTGTATGCCTTGTAGACAAAAATACATGCCCTGCAATAATTAATCAACCCCAGGAATTTCTGCATGTCCTTAACTGTCACTGGTTGAGGAGTGCTATGTACTGCTGCAGCACGTTCAGGTGTTATTTTCTTGCCACTGACAGAGAGTTGTTAGCCAAGGTATAGCACCTCCTGTTGACAGTACTACAACTTTGCTCTGTCCACTTTGTACCCTTTGTCAGCCAGCAACTGCAGTAAGGGGATAGAGTCATCTGCACTGCTGCTCACTGGTACTGCACACTAACAAATCATCCACGTACTGAATAATAGTGCTCTGAATGTGTATGTTGCTGTCACAATCCTGTGGAGGGCCCGGGATGGTAGGTCGATAGGAAGGGGGTATCCCCCTCTAGTACACTAGGGAGGCGGTGGACAGGGGTGTTGGCTGGCTGGCGTGAACAAATGGGTGGGTGCGACCCTGTTGCAGCCTGTGGAGAAGGGCTGATTGCAGGGAGAGCACCGCGCAGCATGAGCCAAGGAACATTAAGCACGTCTGAGCCCGGTACGTGCAACGAATTAGCTGGCATGTGCAAGAAGCCAACGCCCCTGCGCATCTAGCTCTGACAGGGCGTGGCTCAGGGCTATAAAGCCACGGCCCGGACCGCACCCTGTGCTTAGCGGTTCATCTGCTCCTAGCAAGAGTAGTGTTCCGCTTACCGCTCCTGTGCTCAGCATCTTCTACGTTGAGCTTCTTGGTCTGTAGCATCCTTCAGTATCCTGTTAGGACCCTTTGGTTCTTCTGCATTCTCAGCAACCTTCTGTATCCTGTTGGGACCCTTCGGTTCTTCTGCATCCTCAGCAACCTTCAGTATCCTGTTGGGACCCTTCGATTCTTCTGCATCCTCAGCAACCTTCAGTATCCTGGTCTTCCGTCCTGCTTTGCGGCCTTCGGCATCCTGGCTGCCACAGTTCTACTGTGGTCTCTGGTTCTTCCTTGCACCTCCCTCAGACTCTGATCCTGTCTTTCGTTGCTGAGGCCAGTCCCGCTTCTTGTACCCGATGCCCTGTAAGAAAGCAAGCAACAGGGTGAGCATCTGAATCCAGCCTCCTTCCCCTCGCACCTTAAACCTCCTCTTGAGAACTCGAGAACTCACCTGTGTTTTGAGACTCAGTCCTCCTCTCTTGGTGCTTCGCTGCTGATTTGACGCCGTTCGCTCTGCTCCTGGTTTGGGAGAAGAACACAAGATCGTTAGTGGTGGACCCACATCCAGAGAACCATCTCACATCAGTGCCAGCCCCCCTTTGATCGGCAAAGAGACTTACCTGTTCGGCACCATGCCCAGCACGCCATGGCGATCACAGAGACACTTACCTGTTTTGCATTCCCTGCTCACATGTCTTCGACGAATAACTTGGGGAACGTCCATCTCAAAAGCTACAGCCAGCCTCATTCCTTAAGGGGATAGAAGGGAGGTGGGGAACCCCAGCTATTATTCTACAGTAGATTTACCCTGTGTTCACCCCTAGGTTGACCCGACATGCCCCCAGAACATCACTACCAGAAGTCCCGAACACACCCAGGCACCTCCTAATCTCACAGTCTCTTGGAGGTTTTTGTTCCATCCGGCTGGCGGGGGAAGATGTAGCTGGGATATACGACCGGGCGAAGGGGTCCAGTGCGGGTTCCACACTGCAGTACAGTCTGGACCAGGCACTCCTGCAGGGCACCAGAGTTAAGCGTGACAAAACGCTAAGCCCATGTGCTACGCCCCGCCCGAGTGCCATGGATTCAGGGGTGGACCAACTGTCCACCCTTTTGGGAGAATTGCGGGCCGAGGTGCATGCGTCTCGCTCCGAGACGAACGCCATAAAAAGGGAAGTGGTGGTTAATCGAGAAAAGAAAGAGGACTTGGCTAAGTGATTATTAGTCTCCCAGGTTGTCCAGGTTCCTTTTCCAGGATCCACAGGAAGGGGTGCCGAGAGGGTGTCTCACATCCAGCTTACTACACCACATTTGGTGCCTGTGGCCCCCCCGAACGATTCTTAGGAGACCCCCAGTGGTACGCTGTATTTATTAATCATTGCAGGCTGTATTTCTTATGTCGGCGCGGGGCCTTCCCCTCACATCATATGAATGTAGCCTTTGTCCTATCCTATTTGGGGGGCCACGCGGCCACTTGGTCAGTACCACTGGGGAATAGGGATGATCCCATTCTGCATGACTTCGGTGCCTTTCAGCAAGAATTAGATAAGTTGTTTGCCTGTAACAACCAAGGGGCCACCCTGGATGCCGAACTACTGGCCTTACGGTAAGGGTCACAAGACTTGTTAGTTTATGTCACAACCTTCAACCGACTGGTGGCAGAAACAAACTGGCCCAAAGAAAAGAGAACCACCTTGTTCTATCGGGGCCTTAGGGGAGAATTGAAAGATGTTGTGGCGCAGGTGGTCAACCTGCCTGCACGCTGCACAGAATACATAGGGGGTCATTACAACCCTGGTGGTAGGGGGTTAATGGGGCCAGTAGAGGTGCCGGCCCGTTAACCCCCTACCGCCTCATTACGAGGTCCGTCAAAGATGTGTTCTCGCACCTCTTCTTTTTAATTTATATGTTAACTCCCTTGCCCCCTACCTAGATTCACTTACTATCAATGTCCCACTGTGTGGCACGAGGAGCATGCCAGTGCTCAGTTGTTCTGATGACGCTGTTCTCCTGGCTAAGACACAAGATAGTTAAAGGTTCTTTTAAACTAGCTAGAACCCTCAGACATTCCTCTGTGGAACACATGATTAAGGAATGAGGGCAAAGCCATTCCTACAGGAATTTTGGAGTGTGAATGGCCCGGTATTTCCCCATTCAGGGAACCCAGACCGGGTATTCGGTATGGGGGTTGCCATGCCGCTAAAAGCGGAATGGCTACCTCCATACTCGGAATGACCCCCATAGACTTGGTGATTCAGCTGAAACATCGCTTAAAAGAAATAAAAGCAGATCGGAACAAGATGGAAGCCCGGCCCATCTACGTTCGTCCATGCAAAGCTTCAGGGCGCCCTTTGGAGAGCTCCCCAGATCCCATGCAGTTCGGTAGCGTGTGAGGACCCCTCTCTAAGGAGGAAAAGGAAAGGCGCCGGCAACATCGGTTGTGCTTATACTGCGGCAAAGCGGGCCATTTCCTAAAAGACTGTTTGAGTAAACCAAAGAAAAAGGCCTTGGGAGTTACTGGGGAGGTAGTGAGCGATGTTGAGAATTCTACGCAGCCGCCGGAAAACTGCTGGACTCGGCAAGAGTAGGGATCGGCTTATCGAGAGAGGTTAAAACTATTACGGTCTCACACCTTACTGTACCTATCATTCTGATCAAACCGGGACAACCCCAACAAATGCATGCGCTGGAAGCGTACATTGACTGCTGAGCTATTGGCAACTATATTGCTATGGGTGTAGCACAGAGAATAGGGCTCCTGGCGCGACTTTGGGGAAGTATCGACAACATTGTTTCGGTGGATGGCTCACTGCTGATATCGGGACCTGTGTCGCTGTGCACCGAGGAGGTGGAGATGCTGTGTAAGGACGGTCATCGAGAGAGTATGACCTTTGACCTAATCACTGCTCCGTAATTTCAGTTGATACTGGACATGCCTTGGCTCGAACATCATAACCCTGTTATCAATTGGAAGGCCCACACCGTAGTCTTCCCGGCAGACTGTCTGTGCACTTGCTACCCGTACCTACCTCCTGTCCACGGAGCGCTTAAGTTGGGAGCTGCGGCATCACTTAGCACAACTGGGCTCCTCCCTCACATGTACCAAGAGTTTGAGGACGTTTTTCAAAAAGAAGCTGTGGAAACCTTTCCACCGCACCGTTCATATGATCGCCAGATCGACTTGATACCGGGAACGTAGCCTCCCTGCAGCCGTATCTATGCGCTTACGGAGAAAGAAAACCAACACCTGTGGGAATACTTAGTGCAGTTTTTCATCCCAAAGAAGGGAGGAGAGCTCCGGATGTGTATCAATTACAGGGGGCTCAACAAGATAACGGTGAAAAATAGATACCCCCTACCTCTGATTCCCACGCTCCTGGATCAAGTTAAGGACCAAAAATATACACTAAACTAGACCTACGAGGGGTGTACCACTTAGTTCGTATAAAAGAGGGAGACAAATGGAAAACGGCCTTCTGTACAAAATATGGGTTATTTGAATACATCGTCATGCCCTTAGGCTTGTGCAATGCCCCGGTGGCCTTTCAGTTTTTTATGACAGATGTGTTACTGGAATTGCTGGATGTGTGTGTCATCGTCTACATCTACGACATACTCCTCTACTCCACCTCAGAAGAGGAGCACATTCAACATGTGACCGCAGTCCTAAAGAAACTTCGCCAGCACCACTTGTGTGCAAAATTAGAGAAGTGTTATTTCCATGTCACAACGGTGGACGTTCTAGGATTTATACTAACCCTGCATGGCATTCAGATGGATAACAGGAAGGTGTAGGCAATCCTAAACTGGCCCATACCCACTTCAATCAAAGCAGTGCAGAGCTTTCTTGGCTTCACAAACTTTTACCGATGCTTTATACAAGTATTCTCAGATATAGCACATCCCATCACCTCTCTTCTATGAAAGCGCAAACCTTTCAAGTGGTCACCCGAAGCCGAACAAGCTTTTAGGCAACTCAAGGCACAGTTCACTACAGCTCCCATCTTGAAACATCCCAATTTAGACTTGCCATTTGTAGTGGAGATGGATGCCTCCAGTGTTGCGATGGAGGCTGTGTTATCTCAGAGAGACCCCGTAACCACTCATCTGCATCCTATCGCATTTTGGTCAAAAAAGTTTTCGCCTACCGAGATGAATTACTCTTTAACTGACAAGGAATGTTTGGCAATTAAAGCGGCATTTAAGGAATGGTGCCACCATCTGCTGGGTGCGCGGCACACTATCATGGTCTACACCGATCATTGAAATTTGCAGTATTTATGGACCGCGCACGCCCAGTCACCCCGCCAACTCCGGTGGGCCCAGTTTTTTTCTGAATACGACTTTGTTATTAAGTTCCATCCTGGGGTCGAGAACGGGAAAGCAGACGTCTTGTCGCGCATTGGATGGAGCCTAGAAGGGAAGGACGCTTATGTACCCTCCGAACCAGTGTCTATCATCCCTGGGAACAAGCTGCTGGGGTTGACAAGTCCAACATCATCACCTTTGGACCAGTTCCATCAGGCGGTCATGCAAGCTTGAACCCCAGAACAATGGCAGGAATGGGTGGCACAGGATGAATATTTTTCCATCGAAAATGGTCTTCCATTTTATCAAGGACGACCCTATGTCCCAGAGCCCCGACTGCAGAAAGAACTATTACACAACTACCACGGTATACCACTCGCTAGTCACCCGGGATCACTAAAATCTTGGGGAAGATTCGCCAATATTACTGGTGGCACACGTGGCAAAAAGATGTGATTCAGTAAGTCAATACCTGCAATGTTTGTGCCCACAGTAAAATGCCCAAGACGAGACCGTCTGGATTACTCCATCCCCTACCAATACCACCGGCCCCAGAGCACACCATTTCCCTGGACTTCATAACTGAGTTTTCCCCTTGTAACGGATACAATACCATTATGGTTGTAGTGGATCTACTCACAAAGATGGCGCACTTCATTGCCTTAAAGGGGCTGCCGAATGCAGGGTACCTAGCACACGCCTTTTTGAATAACATTGTGCGATTACATGGGTTTCCGCCAATCATCTCTGACAGAGGAAGCTAGTTCGAATCCAAGTTCTGGAGGCATTGCTGCGACCAAGCCCACATTGACGTCCGGCTGTCTACTAGTCACCACCCACAAACGGATGGCCAGACAGAGAGAACTAACCAGACTCTTGAACAATATTTACGGTGTATATTTCCCCAGTCAGAAGATACTTGGGTCAACCTTCAAAGGGTCGCAGAATATGCTTACAACAATAGCATCCATAGCGCCACTGGGTTTTCCCCCTTTTACTTCCTCTACGGACGAAACCCAAGAACTACCAATTTCGATCCACCCTCGGTCGTGGATATGCCTGCAGTCACATCCCTCCATACCACTATCAAAGAAACATTCCAAAAGGCCCATAAAACACTTCAGGAAACCATAAATACCCAAAAGTTCTTTGCTGACAAGAAAAGAAAGGAGGCTCCTGAGTACCGGATTGGCGGCAAAGTATGTCTCTCCACCAAGTATATCAGACTAAAAGGCCCAAGAAGGTTCCACCCTAAATATATAGGGCCCTACCCTGTACGTGCCATTATTTACCCCGTGGCATTAAAACTTGACCTCCCCCAACTCTGAAAATCCACCCAGTTTTTCATGTGTGCCTGCTCAAACCAGTGCACCCTGGAACACAGGATTCCTTAAGTAAACCCCCCCTAATAGAAATCCAAGAAGGGGAAAAGGAATATGAGGTGAAGGAAATTCTTGACTCTAAAATCAGTAGACAAAGCTTATATCATTTGGTGGACTGGAAGGGGTACAGTGCACAGGACAGAACATGGGAACCTAAAGAAAACGTTCATGCTCCTCGGCTAATCGCCGTATTCACCATAATCACCCCCACAAACCAGGACCGGGAGTGACACTCCTTGGGGGGGTCTTGGAGGGGAGTGCTGTCATGATCCCGTTGAGGGTCCAGGGGTGGCAGGTCAATAGGAAGGGGGGATCCCCCTCTAATACACTAGGGAGGCGGTAGACAGGGATGCTGGCTGGCTGGCGCAAACGTGTGGGTGGGCGCGACCCTGTAGCAGCCTGTGGAGAAGGGTTGATTGCAGGGAGGGCACCGCCCAGCAAGAGCCAAGGAACATTAAGCAGGTGTGAGCCCGGCACGTGCAGCATATTACCTGGCACATGCAAAAAGCTAACGCCCCTGCGCATCTAGCTCTGACAGGGCATGGTGCAGGGCTATAAAGCCGCGTCCTGGACCCCACCCTTTGCTTAGCATTTCGTCTGCTCCTATCAAGAGTAGTGTTCCACTTACTGCTCCTGTGCTCAGCATCTTCTACGTTGAGCTTCTTGGTCTGTAGCATCCTTCAGTATCCTGTCGGGACCCTTCGGTTCATCTGCATCCTCCGCAACCTTCAGTATCCTGCTGGGACCCTTCGGTTCTTCTGCATCCTCAGAAACCTCCAGTATCCTGGTCTTCCGTCCTGCTCCGCGGCCTTTGGCATCCTGGCTGCCACAGTTCTACTGTGGTATCTGGTTCTTCCTTGCACCTCTGTTCGGACTCTGATCCTGTCTTTCGTCGCCAAGGCCAGTCCTGCTTCTTGTACCCGATGCCCTGTAAGAAAGCAAGCAACATGGTGAGCATCTGAATCCAGCCGCCTTCCCTCGCACCTTAAACCTCCTCTTAAAAACTCGAGAACTCACCTGTGTTTTGAGACTCAGTCCTCCTTTCTCGGTGCTTCGCCGCTGATTCGACGCCATTCCCTCTGCTCCTGGTTTGGGAGAAGAACACAAGATCGTTAGTGGTGGACCCACATCCGGAGAACCATTTCACATCAGTGCCAGGTCCCCTTTGATCAGCAAAGAGACTTACCTGTTTGACGCCACGCCCAACACGCCATGGAGATCACAGAGACACTTAACTGTTTTGCATACCCTGCTCACATCTCTTCGACGACTAACCTGGGAAACCTTCATCTCAAAAGCCAAAGTCATCATTACAGAATCACAGGTGAGCCGCGCCCATGTGCTCCAGCCAGCCTCATTCCTTAAAGGGAGAGAAGGGAGGTGACCCCTCCGAACCTCACGGTCTCTTGGAGGTTTCCGCTCCATCCGACCGGCGGGGCAAGGTGTGGCTGGAATATATGACCGGGTGAAGGGGACCAGTGCGGGGCCACACTGCAGTACAGCCTGGACCAGGCACTCCTGCAGGGCATCAGTGGTATGCGTGACAGTTTCCCAAGTCTGCAGGGAGTACTCTGTTGAAGATACTGACAGATTCACAGTACCCTTGGGGAAGCCTTGTGTGTTGGAATCACCTCCCGCCATGTGTAAATGCTGTGAGATTTTGGGAGTGAGGATGCAATGTAACTGAGAAGAACATGTTTTTCATATCAATGACAGTAAAGTGGGTTGCTGCAGTGGATACATTGCATAATATTGTTGCAGGGCTAGGGACAACTGGAAACTCATCTTGTACTGTATCATTCATAGGGTACAAATCCTGAATCACCCACTAGCTAGAACCCTTTGATTTTTTTGACGGGGTGTATAGCAGTGTTGCAGGCTGAATTAGAGAGTACAATAATGCCTTGGTGTAACAGTGCTGTGATGGTGCCATTTATTCCCTCCTCTGCTTCTTTTGATAGTGGGTACTTCTTTACTCTGGGCAATACTACTCCCGGTTTAAGGGTAATCTGTATGGGTGGAATGTTCTATAGTAGCCCTTTATCGTGGGTGTTGGTGGTCCATAAATTGTCAGGTACCTGTGCTAAATCACCCTGAGCAAATGTTGGGATGTTTCCTGCTACAAACATGGGGCATGGGACCTGATGGTACTGTATCATTATCTCACATGGAACGCGGACTGCCAAGACAATCTCTCACTCGTCATCCTTCTCAAACAAATCACTTTCGGCCACTTACTTTAAAGGTTGGGCTGGCCCTATGCACAACACTGTTCACCATTCTCCTCAATCTCTTTCTGTCCCTTTGAGGACCACCCTCCCCTTTTCCACCAGCACCCCTTCCAGATCCAACAAAATGATAATCCCTGCAACATGTTCTTGAGGCTGGGTCGGTCTGAATAAGAAATCTGATGGTATCCGCCAGCATTTATTGGCCACTTGGGGCAGTGCATTCAGCAACACCGTCGCCCCGTCGATAAACAAATCAGGATACAATAATATTTCTCAAGCTGTGGTCTCACTCTCCAGTGCGTGTATAACCACCATTACTCTGATATGGCACATTGCTGGGATGGAACACACTACTCCTCTCTCAGTAAACGAGATAGTCATGTTCAGCTTCTTGAGCATGTCTTGTCCTAACAAGTTGACAGGGGACGTTGTTGAAAACAACAAAGAGGCTCGTAGCACCCTGCCCCAACCTTTTTTCTTTTTTTAATATTTTTATTTTATTTTGAAGTCAAACAAACACACTACAACTGTGTCAATACATAGAAAGCATCATTAGACCAACACATTTTCATTATAACTCCCCAACTCCCCCCCCTCCCTCCTTGAACTAGAGCCGATTCTCACATGTCATTTACAGGAGCATCATCGGGTGGCACAGTACTTAAGCAGTCATCATCCGGGTCTTCTGTTCCGTTGTTACCCTGGTGAGGGTTTGGCATAGAGGCCACCAATTGCCACCAGGCCAGCAAGGGCCCTACTTCCTCCTCGCCCCCCCTGGTGACCGCTTCAAACCAGACTACAGATTCAGCTTCCGCCCACCTCAAGAGGTCCGCGCACCATAGCTCCACCCTAGGTCTGTGGGCCGCCTTCAAGCCCATGGCAATCGTACGCTTGGCCAAAACACAAGCCAAGTCCTTCATCTTGCTTATGTGTTTTGAATGTCGGGGTCTAGGAAAAAACCCAAGCATGCATGACCAGGCCGATTCCACATCCAGCACCACCCCCCCACCAGCCAGTTTCGTCTTAACCTCGTCCCAAAATATGTGCACTTCCGGGCAAGCCCAAAACATGTGTAGCAGTCCCGCATTCACCTCCCCACACCTGGGGCATTGCTGCGTAGATGGTCCCCCAAACTTTGCAATCTTCCCGGGAGTCAGATAAGCCCAGTGGGTAACGTACAATTGAAGTTGTTGGAATCTCGCGTTCCGGGACACCTTTTTATGGTACCTCTGGGCCCATTCCCATTGCTCGTCTGTCATGGGTCCTCCCACCTCCTCTTTCCAATCTTGTCTCAATTGAAGCAACTCCTTCCCTGCCCTTACTCGCAGGAGCTCGTATATCCTCGATATTTCGTGCCCGCCCTCCGATACATCATACATAGTTTCCAGGGAGGCATCAGGGTCTTCCGCTAGCACTGTTTCGGGCCATCTTTCTCTAGTCTTTTTCACAAGCCTAGTGTAGGTTATATATTGGCCACCATGCACCCCCGTCTCTTCCTGCAACCTCTGAAAGTCCAATGCCTCCCCTTCCTGCCATATGTCCCCGAGGGTGGCCAGGCCTACCTGTTCCCATTATCTACGGACCGATTCAAGTAGTTGAGAGTCGCTCCCACACAGCACCGCCAAAGGGGCCTGCTGGGAGTACGGCTCCGAGTCCCCCCCAATCTTCCATGTCCTGTGCCAGATCTCCCAGCCCAGCCTCAGTAGCTGCCCCCTGCCCACCAGTTTGTCTCTGCACAACCACACCACTTCCATCAGAAAGTATATATATGGGGCTGGGTCTCCACGCAGAAGCCTAGCTTCCGCCGAGTCTTCTGCCGAAAGCCACCTGGCCACATACTGCAGCTGCCCCACTAGGTAATAGAGTTCGAAATTAGGCAGGCCTATCCCCCTCTTGTCACATGGGTTCTGGAGCTTCCACAGAGCAACCCTATTCCTAGAGCTGCCCCACACGAAACCCCTACACATGCTGTGAAGTTTCGCGAATAGGCTCCTAGGTATAAAAAACGGGACATTCACGAAAAAGTGCAAGAGTCTAGGCAGGACCACCATCTTGAGCAAGGCCGCCCTCCCCATCATGGTCAGGGGCAATCTAGACCAAAATACCATGCTGTTCTTGATGCCCTCTATCGCTTTTTCCATGTTATGCTTGTGTTCTGGCTCGACCCTGTGGTAATATTTATTCCCAAATACCTAAATGTCACAGGCTGCCATGGTATTGGCAGGACAGGCAGCCTCTGTACCGGGATATTCCTGTATCTGCCCAAAGGAAACAGACTAGACTTTCTAGGGTTCACTGAAATGCCCGAAAGGGTGGCGTACCGTTCTATTACCTCCAGCACATACTGCAGATTTTCTTCTGGATAACGCAAATAAAGGAGCATATCATCCGCATATAGTGATATCAGGTGCCCTCCACTGACAGTGCTTATGCCCACCTCCCCATATTGTTGTTGCAGGCATTTTGCCAGCGGCTCTAATGCCAGTATGTATAGCATGGGTGACCAGGGACATCCCTGTCTGGTCCTCTGCAAAGTTGCCAGGTATCTGAGACTGTGGACCCTGTTTTGACTCTCGCCATCGGAGTGCTGTAAAACAACTGGACCCATCTGAGGTATCCAGGTCCCATTGCGTACCCCTTCAGGACCGCTTTCAGCCAGAGCCATCGTACCGAGTCGAAGGCCTTAACCGCGTCTAACGACACTATGGCCAACTCGCCCGTGTCCTCCTCAGTTTGGTCAATGATATGGTGTAGCCTCCTGTGGTTATCGGTGATGTTCCTGCCTGGAACATATCCCGTCTGATCTGGGTGTATCAGTTTCCTAATCACCTTCTTCAGTCTATTAGCCAGCACTGCCGTAAGTATTTTGCTGTCCTGGTTAAGCATGGACAAAGGTCTGTAAGACCCGCACTCCACGGCTGGCTTGCCCGGTTTCAAGAGTGGAATGATCACAGCCTCGTGGAGGGACAATGGGAGTTCCCCCTGCTCATAGGCCTTGTTGAAAGTGGCAAGCAGTGGCTGAAGCAGCTCTTGCTTGTATGTTTTGTAGAACTCACTAGGCAGCCCATCCGAACCAGGCGCCTTGCAAGTGGGCAGATTCTGAATCACCACCTCCAGCTCATCCGAGGTGACAGGTGCGTCTAACTCCGCGCGTTCTAGGTCATCCAGGGTGGGCAGCTCTATGTCCTCCAATGTGTCCAGTATGTCTTGACACATATCCTCCCCCGTGTCCTCATACAAGTGTCTGTAAAACTTAAGGAACTACGCATTTACCCCTTCCTGGGTGTTGCAGATGCAACCTCTCTCATCCTTAATCTCACTAATCACCGAGCGGGGGGTCTCACTCTTATACAGCCAGGCCAGCAGTCTGCCCGGTTTGTCGCCCCCTGCGTGTATCCTCTCCGTATATTTCCTGTAATTGAGTCTGCATAGCCTATCCCAGAGTGCACTGCAGGACAACTGTAGCTCCTTTACTTTGGTTCTGTTATCATGAGCGGTGTTCTCACAACGTGTGAGATCCTCTAGCTCCCTTTCTGCTTCTTGGAGTTCCCTTACGATACCCCCCTGTAGCCCCTTAGCTTTGGAAATGGCTACCCCACGCACCACCACCTTAAACCCTTCCCACAGTGTGCCCACAGTATTTATATCAAAGTATTCTTCGATGGCATCCCTCAGACCCTCCCGGAACCCCTCGTCTTGCAGAGCCTCGGTCCTGAGTCTCCATGTAGGGATCCGCGGTCTTGGGGGCTGGTGTCTCCAGTCTTCCACCAAGGGCGAGTAGTCAGATAGTACTCGGGCCTTGTATTCCGCTCCCTCTATGTCTCTCACTATCTCGGCTGTTACAAACATGTAATCTAGCCTTATGTGCAAATCATGCGGCGCTGCGAAGTGTGAATACTGCCTATCCGTGGGATTCAGCCTTCTCCACGCATCCTCTAGGCCTAGGTCTTTCAGTAAGGTACCCAGCGCTTTGGCCGCTGGTGCCGTTTTCCCTACCCTGTCCTTGGACCTCTCCATTCTGGGATTCATGGTACAGTTAAAGTCCCCCCCCCACACTAACGTACCCCCTGCCAGGGGGCCAAGTTTACTGTAGAGGGTCCTAAAGTAAGCCGCTGTGTCGTTATTGGGGGCGTACAAATTTATGATATGCATTTCCCTGTTTTCCAGGAGACCCGTTACCACCACCATTCTACCCTCCGGTTCCACCATAGAATCAAGCACCCGAAACGGCACATGCAGCGCCACCCAAGTAATAACCCCTCTAGCGTACGCCGAGTACGCCGCACCCACAACATTGCCCTTCCATTTTCTCCTGACCACCTCCAGCCTTTCCCTAGTAAGGTGAGTCTCCTGCAGCAGGGCTATGTCTACATGCATCCTTTTTAAGTACAGCATCACTTTATTACGTTTCAGGTAGCTGTTAAGGCCCCGTACATTCCAGGTCACAATTCTGAGATTACCCGATGCCATCTGGTCGGACTATCCCATCCCATCCTTTCCCATAATTCTCCCGTGCTAGTTCGTTTTCTGGCTCTCTCCCTTCTATTCACAAACAGTACCCCCCTCCCACCCACCCAACGTCACACCACTGCACACAACTCCCCCCATCCCCCCTCTCTGGCAACCCCCAACAATAGCCCAGCTCCATCCCTGGATCTCAGGCCTACCCATGTCTGGACCTGTCTCGTATCCGAGGACAAGGACCCCGCGGGGCGTCACCTATCTAACAGTGACCTAACTAAGTATACTACTATTGGGTTCAGAGGGTGCTTCCCAGGAGCTCCCAGTCATTTATTTAGGAGAAGTGCATTCAACGGGACCTGCCGGCAGATACCATGACTTCCTCCCCACAAGCACAATATCGTACTATATTCCAGCCCCAATGTCATAACTATGGCCTCACGGGTGCCTCAGCAACGTGCTACTTATCTCCAGCCGCTCCTGTCTGGGGATCCGGTTCCTGAGGTCGACCCTGCATATCCAACCACTCCATCGCTTCAGTCGGCGTCTCAAAGAAGAGGGATCTATTCTTATAAAACACCTTTAACCTAGCGGGGTAGAGCAACATGTAGCGATGGCCTGCTTCTCTAAGCCTCCTTTTCACCGATCCAAAGTTCATTCGACTCCGCTGTACAAGCAGTGTATAGTCCGGATATGCCGTTATTTTTGCGGACCCCCTTTCTATAGTAGCTCCTTTCCGGAAGAATTCGAGAATCTTTTCGCGGTCACGATAGTTCAAGATCTTCGCTATCAACGGCCGCGGGGGGGCTCCTGGGGCTGGTCTCCTGGTCAGGGCCCTAGGCGCCCTTTCAACCGCGAACCCCTGGGTCAGCTCCCCGCCTGTGATCTCCTGCAAGAGCATGGTTTCAATGTATTCCGTGGGGTTCGGTCCTTCCATTCCTTCCGGAACACCCACTATGCGAATGTTGTTGCGCCTGGCTCGTCCCTCTGCCTGCTCTGCCCTGTCCTCCAGATTGCCCACTCGTTGCACGAGGGCATGAAGCTCCTTAGCATGTGCATTGCACGCCTCCGTGGTCGGGGACAACTCTTTCTCCAGTTCCCCAGTGCGCTCCGCGATCGTTCGCACGTCCTGTCGCAACAGGTCCACCTCTTCTTGGACCGCTCCGATCTTAAGGTCTAGGCCCTCCTGCAGCTCTTTCATGGCCAGGCCCAACTTCGTTTCCCAAGCCACCTTCAAGTCGGCAATTGCTGCCAGCACCTCCTGGATAGTACCCGGTGGGTCCGTCGCTGCCGCAGGGGCCTCTTTGCTCTTGCCCCCTTCTGCGCCCGGGGGCGACCTGGCGTAGGCCTCCATCGTGGGCTGCTTGATCCGGGGTCGCACCACCTTGGAGGACATCCTGCTGCATCGGTTTGGGCACACGCGCCCAGCTGTGTCTCCGGCGCTGCAGAGCGCCTTGCGGGGTCCGCTCGCCGACCCCTTCTCAGCAAGACTTCGCTGAACTCGGGTTCGCTCTGCTGACACGCCACAATCCAGGGCCTCCTCAGTGGGGGCCCGCACTTATGTTCTTGCCACCAGCCAGAGACGCTTGCGACGCGTCCCTCTAGTCGGGCTCGCCCAGCTCCGGCGGCTCTGTCTTCCTCAGCTCCATTGACCATTTATAGCCCTTTGTCCACGAGCGGCCATCTTGGGTGCTGCCCTTCCACTGCGCGACCGCCACCTTCTTCGAAGTCCAGTTCTGTGGATATGCAGTCTCGCTGGTGGGGAGGGCACTCACCATGTGCCCCCCACTTTCATGCACCCTTGGATGCGCCGTGGACTCGAAAGTCCACCGAATACCATCACTTCTTCTCAGGATCAAAATCGGATCATCGGGAGCTCCTCCAAGGAACGTCCTCTCACGTAGCCATCAAGCCACGCCCCCCACCCTGCCCCAACCTTAATGCCTAATTCTTCTACAAATGGAACCGGTTTCACTGCCTCAGGGAAGCCATGCATGTCCATAACCCAACTGACAAAGAGAAATGACCCTCACTGATACACGATTTTATTGCACCTGTGTCCACCATGAAAATAAAGTGTTTGTCTTCTATCTCCACACCCACGAAGGGTTCCTCTTCTGGGTCGGCAGTGAATGGCAGTTCTGGGAATCCTATGTTCTCTGTGTGCTGTCCTAATTGGGTTATGTGTTTGTTTCTCGGTAGACAAAGGAGTTTCCTCCCACCACACTGGCCCTTTGGTAATGGGCCATGGTGCCATTAGGTACTGCATTGCTGTTAGGTATGTGAGGTGCACTGCATATGAGGGTGGGCCACTGGGTACTGGACCGTGCAACTGTGGAGGGTGAACAGGCGGGGCTGCGGAAGGTGGCACATTGTGCAGAGCTACTGGGGGCACAGAGGCATACGGTTGTTGCTGGTATGGGTCTTGTACTGCCTGCACATATAGGGGAATTTGGTAGTTATAGGCAGCCGCTGGCTTGCTCTTGCACTCCTGCGAAAAATGTCCCATCCTCCAACACTGTCCCATATATCCCCCTCTGGGGGTCATCCCCACCGAAGCCTCCCCTTAGTCCTCGAGGCCCACAGAACCCCCTGCTCCCTGTGTTTACCCTCCCTTGGACCACCCCTGATATTGTGGTGGCGCCCCACTTTTTCACGCATAGGCTTCTGCCAAGCTGGTGCCATTCGTACGTTGGCCTGCACTGCCCTGTGCTCCGTTTGCGTGTCTTGCAGTGCTGCTACTACCACCCCTCCTACTAAGATCTTTGCTAACTTCTTCTGTGCTAGTTTTGTGAGCTTAGGACCCTTAAGTAAGTAGCATATGGTGCAGTAGATGGGAACACAGAGTAACTCTTACACCAAATAATCAACTCAGGAAGAAGGCAAACTCATTTAACTGTTTTATTATCAATTGTCTAAAACACGGAGTTACAAAGGACATCAACACACATTGTACAGCATAATCTCATTCGAGAACTGAAAGCATTTCATAAAAAAATTACATTTATATAGACAAAACTCATCATACGTGACAACATACTACGTGGCAAATAAGAAAATCCTATGCAGAGTTGTGGTTGGCTCAAGGGGAACATCCAAGTATACTTTCTGTAAGGGATTGGATTGTGATTGAGTCTCTACAGTCAGGTGGACAACTTATGCCCACGCCTAGTGCAAGTCATCTTCAGCAGTTATTTGACACACAACTCATCATTGGCTATCATAATATAAGGCTCTTCGTTAGATGGACTTCTATAATTAGATGGCCCGCTTGTGCCCTTCCAGAACATTTGGCTTACTAGTAGCTTGCAAGCTAGTACCCCAGGTGTCAGAGGGTAGACTTTGACCGTGTCTGCCCACCCAATTAGCCCAACATGCTTTCTGCCATGGAGATTGCCTTTGAACTTGGCCTTGCACATTATCCTCGCTCCTGGGAATATATGGGAGTGTGAGCACACACTATCTTAAGTCTAGAGCTCCATGCCCAACTTCTATTTTCACCCATTGCCCATGTGACAGGAGACCGCAATTCGGCTCCTTTTCTAGCATTAATTGTATTAAATTAATAAACATTGGCACTCATAGTGTTCTTTCTTTGCACCTTAACAAGGGATGACTCAGCCTCTCACGTTCACTGTTCTTCAAGGATAGATAACCAGTTCTTGGCTGCTCCAGTCTTTGACATCAGGTCAGACAGCCTTTTGCAGTGTTTCCTCAATTCCAGCTGCTTTCTTGCTGAAACACAACTTTCAGCCATCTTCTCCATGGGCTTAAGCTTTGTGACAACGAAGTCCAGATTCTATATAATGGCGGCACTGCCTGCAGTCTATTCACGACATATAGCTAGCTTCTGTGATTACTTTGTCTACTTGCATTGCTGCACTTGCACAGTTATTAAACGGCTTGCATTTCTGCAGTGTTCTTTACACGTGCAATCTTCACTTAGCATATGAAAGTTTACATGATTTTTTACTTCGTCATCAGATTCCATAAGGTCTATACATCCATTTCTTCAGACACTCTTCTCAGTGTGTCACACTCATCTCTTGCGACGTCACCTACCTTTCTTTCGTGTTCATATTCCCTCTGGGACTTCTTCCAAGAGATTGTCATCTCTACAGGGATACATAAAATAGGGTTTTCTTAATGGATACCTTTTCTCAAAGACTCTCCGTGCGATAGGCACAACCAGTGGTGTCGTGCATGGCGCGACTTCTGACTTCCCACATATAGGCAGGAGGGGGTGTGACTTCCTGCAGAAATATTCGGCTGCTCCTCTACACTCCCCCCTCTGGTTTATTAATCAACCACATCTTCATTAATCTCCATATCCTGATTTCTTCTTTTGAAGAAGTGCTTCTTCAGGGTCCAAATCTTAATCACTCCTTTTAGGGATCCTGCTGATTGTACATGTTCATCTACACTCCAGGTCATGTAGCTGCACTGTCCATTCAGATTACAAATAGAACCATCGTCCCACATACGTCTTGTGATTCCTTAAATGCAGGAAATGTGTTCCCTCAGGTGCAAAGATGCTGGCCTCTATATATTTTCTGATATCTTCACTTGTCAACTCCTTGGGTACAAATCCGGATTCAACATCGATCATGATCTTCATTCCAAATGCCTTCTTTGCTGTCTTCTTGCACTGTGTAATTATATTCTTGATCACATAGAATCTAAACACAATCATCACTAATACTGCTCCAAGAAACTTGAAGATGTTTGCCATCCATTGTGGAACCCATGAAAAGATAGACGCAAACCAACCGTCGTCTGCAATGGCCTCTGTCTCATCTTCCATCTGATTGTGCAGTTTTGTCAGCAACGTTATGGCCTCTGTCAAGGTCCCATTCTCGCCGTTGTGCAAAGGTATGAACATGCAACATGATGGGCCGATTTTGGCGCAAACTCCTCCATCCATCGCTGTGATCATGTCAAGTACATACCTATTCTGTAGGGTCATCAGTCGTATGGCCCTCAATTCTTCTTTATAGTATTGAATCCCTTTATGGTAGTGTTGATCGTCTGCAGGAGCTCCTAGCGAGTGATTTGAAACCACTTCGCATTGGCCTTTGTCTGGGTTCCTGGCATAAAGATAATTGTGAATACTGCAGCAGTCTGGCTAAACAACCTGTGCTCATATGAAATAGCATCAAAAGCTTCTATTGATTTCGCTGAGAAATAGTTCTCCCTCTTTGTTCAGTTGAGAAATTCGAGAGCTCTTCTCTTTCTTAAATGGGCATTTGCTTTTGGAAATTCACCAATGTTCAGGTCACTCTGTGGAATTACTAATGCTGGAACATGGATAAGCCCTAATGAACACGTCCCTCCCCAGTCCTTGGGCAGCTTCATTTAGGGTCGGGACACTCAAGCCCAATAGTGATCCATCAGGACTGCAGTTCCTTCTTTCATTTTAGTAACGTCAACTGTAGTCTTACAGCCTCTGATACTTCCCACATAATTCTTTCCTTTTCTTTGAAAGCACAACGTTGCATTTACCAATGGGATCACAACCATTGGACCTGATTCATCTTTGACCCATGTGAGTAGTTTGGCATACTTGGCGCACGACTTCAAACATTCATTGTTCACTTTCTGTACTTTTCGTATATATTCATCCATCAGTAAGTTAGCTGTGCATGACATCAGCCCTTCTTCCCATCCCTTCTTGGATTTCACTCGTCTATAGACTAGCAGCTGAGATCGTTCCCATCCTCCAGGCATCCACGGTATTTCTGTTCGATCAGGACAGCTCAGTCTCTCTATTTCTTTAACAAGTACCTCTTCCTATCCTTTCGACGGCTACGTAAACATCTTGCTTTTCCATGCAGATTCCTTTTCCATCTGTGTAGTCTTGATATAATCATCCTGGTATGGAAACTACCATTTCGTTCCCCATCGCAGAGCGCCACAAATTTCTTGACACTTCCTCTTTTCATGCATGCTGAAAGATGAACAAGACATCTAGCATCATGTTCTGGAATTTCTCTAGAGATGAACGTTTGTGCAGTATTCATTGCATAGGGCATGAGAGCGCAGACGTAGCAACTCTCCTTAGATGTTCTCTCTCCCACCTTTTTCATGTGCTTTTACCACATGTTATTACCCAGGTGTGCTGCACTATCTAGATAAGTGTTCATCCCGTCATTGTCTTCCTCCACG
This sequence comes from Ambystoma mexicanum, assembly GCF_040938575.1. Taxonomy (NCBI): domain Eukaryota; kingdom Metazoa; phylum Chordata; class Amphibia; order Caudata; family Ambystomatidae; genus Ambystoma; species Ambystoma mexicanum. The sequence goes on from NC_090938.1 coordinate 389,182,319, forward strand.
CTCCTCCTTTGTCTCCCTAACAGGATGTTTGCAGCCCATGGAAACAACTCTAAAGCAGCTTTACTACGGGAAGACAACACAAGGGATTTTGGCTCATCATAATGGGCAAATCTACAACAGATCCTGGATTGGGGAAGATCAAAGGGACATCTGTCTTGTTTGGAACAATGAAATACAGAGTGTGAACTGAGAGAAACAGGAAGACAAAGATAGAAATTGAAAATGCATATATTATACACCAGAATATTAACCCACGCCATTTATGGAATTCTGGAATTGTTTGGGCTTGCTCATCCCCCAAAATCGTACCAGCTTCAACATTCCCCATTTTTACTTCAATTGTTGAGGGAAAAAAACACTTTTATTCTGGCAACAGCAATAAATCTGGCAACTGCAATATTTCTTCTACTATTGCTACAAGCAGCCTTCTGATTACAGAGGCATTCGTAGGATCCTGTAAACAAACTGTGAATATCAATGTCTCTTCTGACAAGAGAAGGATAAGTTTAAAAACAGCAAGTAGAAGTCTGTGAGCATCTCTGTTTGTTAGGACCATAAATTCAACCAAATCGAAACTCAGGGCCTCATCATGAGTTGGGCAGTAACGCCGGCGCTAATAGCGCTGGCGCTATCTACCCTACCGCCAAACCCCCCGGCGCTATTAGCGCCGGATCACGGGTTTGGCGGTAATGGAATTCCCCATTCCCCACTGAACCCATTCGGGAATGCCCCATTCCCCATTGGGCTCAATGGGGAATTTTTGCGCTCTTACCGCTGGCGGATTTCCCGCCGGCGGTAATAGCGCGAATTTTCGGCGGATTTCCCCCCAGCTCAGGGCTGGGGAGAAATCCGCCGAAGCCCTGATCTGGAGGACCCTTAAATCCGGCGTTAATAGCGCGACCGCCGGATTTAAGGGTTACCGCCAAACTCGTGATGAGGCCCTCAGTGAGAAACGAGGCTGGAAATTATTCGCATTTCTAGTCATCAAATTCAAATTGGAGATTAGGCATATCAGTGACACATCAATGACTTCCTAAAGTTCAATTTTCAAAAGATTCCTGTGACTCTCGGCACAGGATGCACACCTGCTAAAATATCTATAAGGAGTGTCCAAGGTGAGTAACAGTTCAAATGCAAATCTGCATTTATTAGCTGATTGCTTTATCTTCTTCCTCATTGATCGAGTCTGCACAAGCTGAAATTCTTCTTTTTGTCTGGCTTCTGGATCGACAGATGGCGGTGGTGCGGTCATGCCATTGTATAGCTTTACGTCGTTTAAATGAAGCCAAGCTTGTCTGCCTTGGACTTTTACTGTGGATGGAGTGACATTTTCAACGCAAAAGGGGCCATTAAATCTCGCCTCGTGCTACTACCTATTGAAGTTTCTGATTGGCACGGTATTGACAACAAATAGTTTAGGTGCTTATAGTAATTCAAGAGATCCAGTTGCTGAATGGTTTTCATCTGTGTTCTGAGACCAACCGCCCTGAAACTTGAGTTGATCTGAAATGAGAGTTTTGCTAGAGGTCATACATGTCAAATATGTGGCCAGCTCATCACCTAGCAATTTCGCAGTACTCTGGGCATCACATCTACTCCTCGATGGAGGTTTAAGAGGAATTCTCATTTGCCTCCCTGTTACTAGTTCATGGGGTGGGAGGTGGTGGTCCTACCCAGGCTGATTCCTTAGAGCATATAAAGCTAAGGGCAAGCAATATAGCCATCCCTTCTTCAACGATAGCTGGAGCTTGGCAATCCTTTCTTTAAGGAGACCACTGAGTCTCTCACATATCCCATTCGCTTGCAGGTGATAAGCAGAAGAAAACGTAAGCTTAATGCTTAACAATAGTCCTATCTGTTCGAACACTTAATTGCCAAAATTTGGCACATTATTGGATCAAAGCACTTCACACACACCTCATCTGGGGAAGACTTCACATACTAAAAACTTTGCTGCGCAAGAGGCATCATGGTGTGTACGCGAACCTGCCTCAATCCACCTAGAGAAGCGACACACCTCGACTATAAGATACCTGTATCCATTATACACCTGCAACATATCAACATAGTCAATATGTAAATGCTGAAAAGGACCATTTGGTTGAGGAATTACACCTGTAATCATTTTCAGTGTATGCCCAGCTGTACATTTTTGACATACCATGCAATTCACTAAATAGAATGTAACGTGTTCTAACAGATCCGGAACAAACCAGTCTTCCGCAATTGTTGCAGCAAGACTCTCCCTAGTCACATGCGCGGGGTAATGCAGTTGTTCTAGCGCAACCTTTAGTAATGCTACTGGCATTACTGGCTTTCCAGTGCTATCCTGTCACCATAATGCATCTATGTGGGATAAAGAATACCCCCTTTGTTTCCATAATTCCTGTTGTTTCTGCGGTGCACTTCCCTGAATCTCCATTATTGGGTTTTTGGCAGATAATTAAACCCTTCTTGCATTACCATAATTGTGACTACCTTCTCTTTGATATTTAGAGTATCACAGTTCGAGATATCTGGTGAGTACGCAACCCTTGTGGCTTCTGCGTCTGTTTCCCTCAAGAAATCAAATCTGTTTGCTTAGTATGCACTGTGCATTTAACTATCGCTATGGCTACTGGGAGTTGTAGTGCCTTCATAAGTCTGTCCAAGAAGGATGCGTGCTGCACTGGATTGCCATCCACTCGGAGGTAGCCCCTCCTTTTCCAACGTGCTAGCCCTGCGTCTACAGTTGACGTTACATAGCTGGAGTCACTGTACACTGTCACTTCCTGCCCTTCGTGATTCTCAAGCATGACAATGAGCGCTACCAATTCTGCTGCTTGCGCTGAAAAGTGAGACGGTAGTCTAGCACTTGCTACAATTTCAAACTCGCCATTTGCTCTATACCTCACTACAGCTGCACCAGAATGCCTTTCTCCAATTGTCTGATACATTTTTGAAGAACCATCAATAAAAAGAATTTCCCCTCCTGACAAAGCGTTCTCTTTTATGCAAGGTATATCATCATAAAATTCAACATAATTCGCACAGTCATGCACATGATCACTCTATGCCACTGGTCAGCTACAAATGTGGCTGGATTCACTATTTTACATCTGACAATTTTGATAGTTGGATTTGAAATTAATACTTCATAAACATAAGCTCTCTCAGATGTCAATGTACCTTTGGATTTCTCTAAAATGGCAAACAAAGCATGTTTCACAAAAAGCATCATAGAACAGCCCATTACAATACGTGTAGACTTCTCAATTGCAAACGTGGTGGCTGCCAATGACTGTCCGCATGGAAAGTGTCCTTTCATAACTGGATTTTAAATCCAACTGTAATACTTTGGAGGTTTTTGCCCCAATGTAGTCCTCTGTATAAGCACTGCTGTCAAGACTGTCCCGTTTGTGTGTGAAAATAACTCCTCAAATCCTTCCTCCATTTCCTCAGTCCATTTTATGGAAATACCATTCACTTCTGCTTTCTTTAAAGCCTGTGAAAGGGGTCTTGTGTGTGAACTGTAATCAAACACCCAGGCTCTAATATAATTGCATAGCCCCAAAAACTGTTGAATCTGTTTTACTGTGTGCAGTTTTGTGGTTTTCAGAATCGCCTCAGCCCTTTCAAGTGTCACCTTTTTCCCTCATGTGAAATCAATTGCCCTATGTACAACACCTCTTCTTGACAATGCTGTAGCTTCTGTTTGTCTACCTTGTATCCCTTGTCTGCTAGAATAGTCATCAACTGAATCGACTCCTGTCTGCACTCATCTTCTGTAGTACTACAAATTAGAATGTCATCTACGTACTGTATCACAACACTTTTCAAATCAATATTGCCTAAATCCATCTGCAGGCCCCTGTTAAAGATTGATGGAGACTCAAAGTGCCGTTGGGGCTAACGAGTGTGCTTCAGATGAGTCTGGCGTAACTTAAATTAAGTTAGGTCTTGTGAATCCTTGTGTAACGGGATTGAGAAAAACTAATTTTCAAATCAATCACCGTGAAATATTGTGTTTCCACTGGGATGCTGCATAGTATCATCACCGGGTTAGGAACTAAAGGAAACTCTGCCTGTACAATCTGGTTATTCAATCTCATGTCTTCTATGAATCTCCACGACCCTCCCTTTGATATTTTCACAGGATACACTGCGGTATTGCACAATGATTCTGATGGCATCAGAATACCCTGTTTCATCAGTGCTGAAATAGTCTTGAATATACCCTCATTGGCCTCTTGAGACATGGCATACTGTTTTGCTCAAGGTAGAATAGCCCCTGACTTCAGCTTTATTTCAACTTCCCCTATTCCTTTCAATAGCCCTACATTATAAGTGCCTGTGGTCCATAAGAAATCTGATGTCATGAACCGCAGATTATGTCCGTTCTGGACTTCATGGTCCCTGACCCATAGAGGACTGAATTCAGTGATCCTTTCAACATGGCCATTGGATACGAAACGTAACTTACCAGCCTTTACGCGTTACATTCAACTTCCTACAAAACAGTCACGCCCCCGTGTTCTCCTCATGCATTCAATAGCCTCACCCTGCGGTATGCTAGTATACAGAGATTTGATGTCCATAGTTACTACCAAGTGCGATGTTGAGTCAAAGGGTAGGTCTTCAAAGGTTTGAATGGCGTGAGTCGTATCACGTATGTATGTGGGAGTCAGAACGCTGATGGGTTTCAGGAAAAAGTCAATACATTTACACACCGGTTCAAGGATCGAACCACATCCAGACACGATCGGCCTGCCTGGTGGATTGGCACCGTTCTTGTGAATCTTGGCGAGGGCGTAGATGGTAGGTACCCTCCCTTGGTTATTTGTCAGGAATTCAAATTCTTTTTTGCTGATCCAGTCTCTTTCCCAAGCATATTTAGAGATCTGAGTAATCTCTTGAGAATACTTTTTGTTGGGTCTTGTCTAATTTTGATGTAGCTAAGGCTGTCAGCTAGAAGATCGTTAACCATAAGTAGACATTGGGTGGATGTCATCAAGACGATGCCACCGCCTTTATCTGCTGGTTTTATGACCAATGATCGATTCTTGGATAGTTCAACAATGGCCAGGTTTTCTTCTCTTGATAAATTATGATGATAATTAGATTTTTCTCTTTTAAGGGAATGTAGATCCTTTAGAACACATTTCTCGAAGGTGATAATTTCAGGTGGTACCTGATGGTCCTGAGGACAGAAAGTAGAGGGTACATGTAACCCTGAATCGGGGTCCATGTCCTCATGGTCTTGATCCACAAAAAAGGCTTTTAATCGTACCGTGCGTAAGAATTTATGCACCTCCATTTCGGTTTTAAACCAATCGGTTTGATGTGTGGTGCATAGGAAAGTCCTTTAGAAATGGCTGATATTTGTATTTTCGAGAGGGCGAAGTTGGCTATGTTAAAAATGGGTATTGGTTGTTCGTCTACCTGATGCGTCTCCTGCGACCTCGAGGAATGCGCATCATTGGTGGAAATTGATTGTACCAAGGGGGTCCCCAACCGGGTATACCCATCATCCCGCCTCCTCCTAAAAAAGGAAGTGGTGGTGGTTGTGGATAGTTGCCAAGTGAGCGGGTTTGATTTTGGCGACTCTGATCGTCCAAACCACTGCTGCTGGAGTTCGAAAAAGAAACCCATTTCTTGCTATATCTGCCTTGGTTTTGTGAGGGTTGTTGGGTTTTTGCTGTCTCTCTAGCTTGATCAGTAGTATAGGGAAACACTAGGTCTAGATTAAATTCCTTTTTGTCTTTGCTCAGTTTTTTTGTTTTTTTGGCAACAGTTGCAGTCTTAAAGTCTGCAAAAGGTTTATTTGTTACTTGAAGTTGTTCTCGTGCATCAGTGAGTGCCGAATTGTTGAGGAAACTTTGCTCCTCCTTGTCTAACTTGTTTTGGATTTCTTTGCTGATGCGCTGAGCCGTGGAGATAGTGAGGACCATGAGGTCACGGCTACATTTTATTGCAAGGTGGCTAAAGGTAGTTGTATACTCCTTGTCACTAAGAAAAAGAACAGGTTCGTTAAAGACAATTAAGCCAGCAGGAATACTGTCAGATCTTAAATATTCCCAGAGGAAGTGTCCGTGTAGTTCTGTTCGGAATTGTTTCTTTTTAGGTTTCAGTAGATCTTCACTTCCAGAGATAGGTGTGGTGCTTGGATTAAGTCCTGCGGAATCAAAGATAGATGGGTCTTGAATAATGTCTGCCGTCTCTTCTAAAGCCATTATCAATGTAAAAGTAAAGTGATGGTAGGCTCCACAGAGATCTGTGGGCTAGTGAAGTAAAGGCGAAAGAAATGGACGGGTATAACAGCAAGTTGAGAGCAGTATCAAAGAATGAGGGTTGGAGAGGAGCAGTCCAGTAATCAATTGACCGGACAATTGCCCAAATCTCAGGCTAAATTTGTCGCACAACCTAAGCAACCGTGGTTGCTAAGATATATATACAAACAATAGGTGTGCCCCAGTGTGCACGTGTGGGCAGAGGCAGTATGTACATTCAAAATAAGGAACCAAAAGAGGTACCTACGCTTGTGACAGTCCTAAATTCTGTCAATTATTTAAGGTAAATCTCCATGTTAATACAAGGTGTATGCTTTCAAAGAAAGTCACAAGAGCAGAAAAAACAAAGAAAAGTCCTAGGAGTACATGCAATACATTTATTATACAAAACTCATTTTTAGAATTTCAAAATGCTTTTTACACAAGTTTAAAAGACATAACAAAAGATGAGACAAGAACATAAAACATAACATTCATCGTGTGTACATCGGTTCGCCAAAGGCGGTAAATTCATCAGAAAAATGAGATTGGATATTATTCAGAAACCCAATTAAAACGGGGGCCCGACATGAAAATAATTGTACCTGTGGCCTAGATATAAGCAGGGTGTATAAAAAATTACTCTGGTTTAGGCAGAACGAAATCATTCAATCAACATAGGTCATATGGTTGTCTTGCCATATAATTAACTGGCAACGTGTATGAAAGATCGAGGAGTTGTTCCCAAAGTACTTCCAGGGGGGGAGGGGAACAAAGCGCATGGAAAACACGTTTCGGCGAGCCTAAACAGGCTTTAGTAGTTGGAGCCTTCCTCAGGACAGAATTAATGTGGTATGATAATTTATCCCTAAAGGGGGCAGAGAAAAATAGAACATGATTGGTACAACTGGTACTCTATAGGATATATTCAATGGGATGTCAAGGTTTGTAATACTGTTAACAAGCAGACGTGGATCACTCACCCTTTATATGTATAGATGGCAGGGAAATTCCGCGGGGCTGCTATCCTGGTGTATCAAGACTCTTATACTGCTTGTAAAAAACAGCCAAGGGGAAAGAGCCAGGGCCGGTACTTCTGCTTGCTGTGCTGGAAGTCCAGCAACTATAAAGGCAAACACAAGAGAGAGCAGATCTAAAAATTGAAGGAAAAAGTCATGGGGTTGGCAGTTGTGCAAAATTGCATGCAAGCATCAACGGATGGTGTGTTAGTATAAGTGTGTGTCCATACAGCATGCATCAGAGATTGCCTGGAAAGGGAGGGCACATAGGTGACCTTGTGCTAAAGAGACAAGTTAAAATGGAGAAAAGGGGGTGGGAGATGAAAGTGTAGAGTGAACGGCAGACACAATTCTAATCTCCGTATCCAAATGATGGCAGAGTAAGGAAAAATAACTGCCCGTGAAAGTTAAAAGTGACCCGTGTAGAACACACTGGTGAAACTAAAAAGGTGTATACAGTGTCAGGAGAGGGTTACCTGTAAGCAAGATGTCAATCAGTGCTGGGTAGAAATGCTGTGGTGAACACAGGAATGGACTGATGTTGCACGGACCGAATGCGGCAGCACAGGGGTTGCTGCGAAAGAAGAGCACAAACCACCCGAGCCGAGCAATTGCAAATGAAAAAACATACTCGGGTGAAGGTAGTCATGGCACCCAGCCTACAATTGGCCTTCGAGGGAGTGTGTCTGGCACCAGACTGTGCGCTGCTCTCCTGAGTGGAGCGTATCATAGTGCACTGGGGCCAAGCACCTGTCTCAGCGCGAGTAAAACACGGAAAAACCGTAAAAGCGGAGCCCAGTAGGATAAGTGGACTGCACTGGTGTTAGTAGAAAATAGCAGACCTACAGGCCGGAGTCAGAGGGGGAGATATGCCCCTCAGTAGAAGGCCTGCGCATGAGCATGTTCAAAATGAGGCCCGTGCACATGCCCACATGCCCACATGAAGGAGCAAATATAGGCATTTAAGCCTAGTGAGGCCTGAAAATGTTTGTTGCCACAAATGAGGGGAAGACCTCATAGCACTTTTGCGAAAGATCCAGAGAGGCTGAGACCATTTTGGCAAAAACAGCGACGTCCAGCATGTAAATGAAAGGGCGAAAATGTGTGCAAGCCTGCACAACAGACTGGGGTCTTTACTGTAACAAAAATGATTGTCTTTAAAAATCTGTTTTTCCCTTTCATTATATTAAAGACATGCTTTTCAAAATGTGTAAAAGATATGCCATCAAGGAACTGTAAGTTTGTTCATTAAGATCACATCATAGAGAATCTTTTAAGTAACCAGAATATACAAGGAAATGTGGAACTACAACAGCAAGAAAGGTTTCATGGCTAAAACTGACCCCATTGACATTACAATTGTGTCTTCAAAATCAACACTTTAAGTATTCAAATGTATAGCTAAAGACTTTAAATATATTATGTTGCCTTCTGTAATCACTGTTTGCAGCAAAGTACTGTTGCAAGGGTGTACATGTTTAGATTGTGTGCAATTGACAAAGTTGTATCAAAGGTAAAATGCTGGGAAAAGACAACTCTTAGGTTTCAATTCCTAGAAATGAACCACAGGTGTGAAACCTGTCTTCCCGAGCTGTGCTGCCATGGGAATGACCTGAGGAATTCTGTGGAGCCTGAAGTTTTTTGACCAAAAGCACTCAGGCTGTCGTAAACATAGCAATTAACCTTTGAAGCTGTAGGCTAACCTGAAAAAAAGGGTCCCTCTTGACGTCAAAGCTAAGAACCAGATCTCTGCTTACAGAGTGGGAAGAGTGAAGGTGTAGCTTCACACCCATTGCACACAGTGGGAGATATGCAATTTTTGGAATAACTTGGGAAGTATTATTCGTACATTTTTTATGTTTGGATTTATGAAAAGCTGCCAGTGAGCTGCTTCTGGTGGGTCCAACGTGATTTTGGTGATACTAACCTATCAAAAGTTATAAAACAAAAATGTATTGTGTGCGCTGCATAAATATGACAATCATAAACATTTGAGAAAAGGAGTAACAGGTGATAGGTACTCCGCCCACCGAATGCCATATTTTTCAGTAAGGTAGTTTGGGTGTAAACGAGAAAATACTGTAGCTTCCACCCAATATGTTGCACAGTCATCAAACAAAGTTTATGCGATTCTCAACAAAATGTAATGTCTGAATATGCTGGCATCTGTGGCATAATCTGATGAGAAAGGGTATCTATCAAAATGTGAGATTTCCAAGTACAGAAGCCAGATCCCACCCACCCCTGCCTCTGTCATATGATTGAAGGGGTATCCTCCTCTGTCTTCTCAAATCACTCCCCTATTCTCTGAACCTACTGGCTTGCCGAGAGGGAGGGAACGTTTGACCACTGCCCTATCGGTTGTGCGACCAAGATGACACATCAGTGATGTCATTTGGCTTATAAATAGGTTACTCCTCTTCAACTGGAGATTCTCTCTACAAAATCTGAGCTGTGCAGCTGACTGAAGAACTGGAGCTATCCTTGCAGAAATTTGGGCCTAGTTCTGGAGTGAAACAGGGACCTGGAGTAACTGCTTGGGAGGATAGAGCGAGGCCTTGATTGACCCCTTTGATGGTCCCTGCAGCGGAGCCCTGGCGCCATTGATGACTAAAGAGTCCTTTTCTTCTGTAAGTATAGATCTCCACAGCCATATATTAAACATGTCCTATCTATTTAAGCACTAACCTTGAGTGTCCCCATAAGGAAAGATCCTCTATTCTATCTGTTTGTGAAATATAGTCATTTTTCTATTGAAAAGTATGTTATTTGTCTGTGTATTTTGGTAACTCTCCCCTTGACAAATACCGTGATCCTCTGTGCATTTAAGTCATCTTTCCTATAGAAAAAAATCATCTCTTGTGTATCTGCTGATGATTATAGTTCTCTTTCCCCTGAAAAATCCTTTGTTCGTTTGCATAATTAAGTAAGTAAATTCCATAGTATTTTGCTTAGTAAATCAGTTAATTCCCCAACTGAAATTCACAGAGAAAGGTTGTTGCAATTCGAAATCAACAATCTTGTGCCTAGTGGTGTTATTTAATTGTTATAGTCATTAAAGTGTTGCCCCAAAAGAATTATTCCCATTATGAGCTAAAACCGAATTTGTCCATGTGTTAAATTGTGTGTTTAAAAACAAATCCCATTTGCATCTGTCATATTAAACCCAAACTGTTGTTCCCACTGTGAGAATCTCTTTGTCCAAAACATATCTGTAAATTGTCCCTGTCATTTCCCTAAACAGCATGGTTACTATGTGCCTTTCTCATTGTTGACAGCGCGTGTGTCAGTTCCAGCTAATATTAATGGTATTTGTAATTTCGTTTTTCCAAATATTTCTTTTCATCCTTTAAACAGTGATTTTCCTAGAGCATTCCCCTTCCTCTGTCAGATTCTGAGGAGCTCAAATTTAGTATTGCCTTTCTTTCATTTTTCATGGTTTTGAGCTTGCATGACAGTTCCTGCTCCAGCGAAATTAAGTGGGATTTGTAATTTTGTTTTATCAAATATTTATTTTCATCCTTTAAACAGTGATTTTCCTAAAGTATTTCCCTTCCTCTATCATGTTCTGAGCTCGGATGTTGCATTGCCTTTCATTTGTTTTTCATGGTTTAGAGCTTGCCTGTCATTTCCAGCTCCTGCCAAATTCAATGTGATTTCAATTTTCATTTTTCAAAAAACTTCTTTTAGCCTTTGAAAACTTGTTTTTCCTATTCTATCCTTCTTGATCTATCAGACCTGCTCACTTGATTTTGAATTGCATTACCTTTATTTTTCCTATGTATGCTAGCTAGTGGGTTTTGAAGCCCTCTTTGTTCTCTAGTGTAAGCAGCCCAAAATACCCTTGTGTGCTGTCCCATAGCAGTAATATTAAATCATTGAAAACCCAGTTTACATTGTCACAGGGGGGAGCGGTTAACCTTCCTGCAACCAGTTGAGGAAAACTATTTGGCATTGCTTTTCACAATACAAATTTGGTGTGGCATTGAAGTCTATCTTAACCTGGGTATGTTCTAGAAACCTGTGCATTGTGTTGCCACAATTATAGTGGCTGCTGTCATATTTTTGTTCTGATTGAATATTGAAATAATAAATTAATAAAGTATTCATTGACAACACACCAGCCTGGTTCCTGGTCTATTGTAACAAAGGGTGCTGGTGGAGGTTGGGTGCGAGACGGGTTGGAGGCCTCCTTAAAAGCCATTTGGGGATTGTAAAAATAAAAAGCGGTTAATTGTGTACACACCCATTGCAAGGGGAAAAAGTCCCTGACTTGCTTGTGCTGCATAATATATTGTGCAGTACAAAGGGAACAGCAGCTCAATTACCTCTTTCTCAGTCCACCTTGATAGTTTGGCAGAGGGATGTGAGGGTATATTATCTATTTCATACACCCAAACTCATAAATGAGATGGACTGCCTTTTTGCTTACACATAAATAAACCAAAAGTTATTAGTAAGATGCTTATAAAAACATAGGTATTGGTTTCAAGTGCTTTCCACAAGGCACATTGTACACCAAAATTAATAATACAAAAAGGTCCAATGACTCAAAACTGTCAGTGACTACAGTTAGTAAGTGACATCAATTGGTTAATCACAAATGCTTATTGCGTTTGAAGTTTTATGGCATTTCATTCTAGGGGAGAAAACTGTAAATGAAAAAAAATTGTTATTGTCCGTATTCAGAATTAGACAGAGTTTTTGGAATGTCTAAAGGATGTCTACGTATGCTTCGGCTAAGATTCCACATTAACATCATCCCTGGTGTTCTGCTCTTCTAAGTTTAGACCTCTTCAGGACGGTTAATTTCTTAACAGGTTGACGTAATGTTCTGTGTTTCCCCAATTGTTCAGAGTTTACAGGATGCTGTGAGATAAATGACAGAGTGTAGAAGATGTGTGTTAGTGATTGTTCTGAAAAGACCTTTTATTGTTTTAAAAAACAAACATTTGTGGCATAATTCATATATTCTGGGATGTTTATGCCCAAAATGTATACATCCAACTGACCTTGTCAGTATCTTGTGGTTGGACTGGAGCGTTGTTTTGTATGAAAAGAGATTGCTTCTTTCCTATAGGTTGCGTGAAGCAGTAGCCTTTTGATTCCTGCCCTCCACTCTTAGGAAGTTGGTGAGTTTGCAGGTATAAGGCGTCTTCCTTCTTAATGCAGTCTGCGTAATGTCGCTGCTTCTGTGTGCCTTTCTTTCTGGCAGAGAATCCTATTTATACATGCCCCACATTAATTGTTGTCACTCATTTTCCTTAATTGATATTGCATTAACATTGCTATTCATCATGCCCTAACCTGAGTGCTTGGGTGTCTTTAGTAGTGATATGGCACTGCGTCTCGATTCATTGCAGGAGTTGAATTTCGTCTGTTTTGGTCGAGCGTTTCCGTTTGCTGCAGGTGTCATATTACATGACTGTTGGAAAGAGAGGAGTGAAGTGTAAGGCGTTGCTTTTGTCAGAGGAGGATTGTTCAGTGCATCTTTATGGCATGTGGGACCTTTTTCTTATGTTAAGGGTAGAACGACGTCCAGCAACATAGGGAATCTACTGTGCACCATCGCTAGAGCATCAGAGCTGTCAGAAGACTCGGTTGTTATTTCATTGGATGCTGAAAAAGCATTCGATAGAATCAACTGGCAATTTATGTTTAGTGTTTTGGAAGAAATGGGTTTTGGTAATCATTTTTCTTCCTGGATCTGACTGCTATACACCAAGCCCACGGCGGATGTTAAAACTAATGGTCGGAGGTCTCAACCTTTTGAATTGGAACGTGGAACGCGACAAGGATGCCCGTTGTCTCCTCTCTTATTTGTGCTTAGTATTGAACCTTTGGCCATTAAGCTGAGAGCTGAGCATGGCCTGCAAGGTATTGATTGTTGGGGTTTGAAACAAAAAGCTTGGCTATATACTGATGACTTGCTATTGGTCCTTAAGAATATTGCTGAATCGTTGCCTGTACTTATGAATGTTCTGGAGGTCTTTCATCAGTGTTCTGGATACAAGATTAATTTGGCGAAATCGGAAGTTCTGCCCCTTGTCCCATTATGTGACAAACATTTGGTTACTGGGTTGGGCTTCAAGTGGTGTGCTGAGAAATTCATGTACTTGGGTGTTTGGATTTTGCCAGCAATTGCTGATTTTGTGAGAGTGAACATGAACGTGGTGTGCACAACTTTCAAATCGGATCTGGATAGATGGTCCTTGCTGCATCTTTCCCTTTGGGGGAAGGTGAATGCTTTAAAAATGTTGTCAACTCCTAGTGTTAACTATGTTCTGAGTATGGTTCCATTGGAGATTGAGAAAAGGTATTGGCGGGAACTGGATAGGCTCATACAAGGTTTCTTGTGGGATCATAAACCTCCGCGCCTGAGGAAAAGTAAACTACAGTTGCCCTTGTCTAAAGGTGGGCTGGGAGTGCCAGACTTCAGGGCATATAATCTGGCCTTCATGGCCCGTACCTTATTTGCCTGTCTTAAATCAGATGGTGCGGATTGGTTTGGTGCAGAGTCTAGCCATGTGAGTCCGTTGTCACCTGGGGCTCTGTTGACGAGTCAGCCATGCAGACGGAGGTCGGAGAATCTGTTGACTAGGAGTCTACGGACTTCTTGTTTGGCTTTGAATGAGTGTTTGGGTTTTAATGGATTGAGAGACCCGAATGCTTCACTTTGGCTGAATCCTAGTGTTACTTATGAAGGGAAAGTTTTGTTCTGGCATGAATGGTTCCTTGCTGGGGTTCAGTGGATTGGGGACCTTTTTAATGGTATGACTTGAATGACTGCTAGGGAGGTCAGGTTGAAGTTTGATATTCCTACCTTTTGTCTGGCAGACTATCGGAAGATCCGGAGAGCATTGGGTGACGTAAATATGGAGAAAGGGATCAATTTGGATTTGCTTGGTTGGATACCGGGGGTGTGTGGTTGTGGCTTAGTCAGCTATGTTTATAAACAAATTGTGTCTAACTTCAAGATGAATGATGCTGTGAGACTGGTTTGGAACCGAAAGGATTGGTGAGGACATTGCGGAGGATCATTGGTCTCGAATTTGTGAGAATGTGAAACTGTGTTCTTTGAGTCTGGTTGAAAGATCGCGGCAGATCAAAATTCTGCATAGGACTTATTGGACACCGGAGAGACTGTTGGAAAGAGGAATGAGTGATAACTCTGACTGTTGGGCGTGTGTACATGTCGTGGGCACCTTTGAACATATGCTGTGGGAGTGTCCAAGAGTGAGGGGTATGTGGTTCGAATTTGATCAGATTTGTGAGAGGGTTCTCGAAGAGAGAGTTCACATGGATTTTAAGATCATTGTGCTGGGCAGTACTGATGTGCTGGAAGACTTGAGTACCTCCCAGAGAAAGTGGATCTTTCGGGGAGCAATGGTGGGAAAGAAACTGATATTGAGGCACTGGAAAACCTCTACTCTTATTACAATTGAAATGTGGATTGCTGAGATGCATATTTTGGCTGATATCGAAAGGGTTTTGTACCTAAGGGAGAAGAAAAGTGCATTGTTCAACAAGATATGGGGTAAATTTCTTTTAATGTATTAGGCCTCATTTTAGATCAGATGTGACTCTGTGGGTGGGGTTTGTACATAGTTGGGTATGCAGTTTAAAGATTATGTATATTGTTCTTTTGTTATTTGTTTTGTTTTTTCTTACTACTGTAATTTTGAAAATTAAGATAAAATTTCCCAAAAAAATTTCAAAATAAAAACTTACAGGGAGCCGCATGTTTATTTTCTTTTTCTTCTTCCTTCTTACACGCTGCAACTTCCGTGAAAGGGTCCTGCTGCTGTCGCACATCTTCGTTTTCGGCGGTGCTGAATCCCAAACCATGTCGTTATTATTCTTCTTCACTTTGCAGTGTCACTGGCGTGGCTCTGTGCTTTCACTTTTGAACTAGTTCCTTCCTTGCTGCGGTTGGTCTCCGCCTTCCGCTTCAGTACGAATCCGTATGGTGAGGCACTAGACTGACTTCCTCCATTATAGTTATGCCGATTGGTCCGCCATGTTGGAGGGATACAAGTGTGGGATTTCCCTTGTCTTGCATATTGCTACTTCCTGAAAGGGATTGCTTGTGTAAGTGGTGTTGATGTAACACAGTACTATTTGGCTATATGGGACATAAATGTAATTCCCAAAACAAGGCTTATCAATGTAGATTTTGGACGTTGGTGTTTTTATATAAATTCAGATGGACGATATTTATTTGGCACGCTAATGGTCTTTGTTGCCTGTCAGGGAAATAGATGTTAGTCCCATCCTTTAGACGTTGCATCAATGCACGTTTGAGATGTTTATTGTTTATGGTGAAATAGACATATTTCTTTAGTCATCTCAAAAGTCATCTCAATGTATGGGGATGTTCATGGTTTAGGATGTGCACCTGCTGACTTCAGAGGATGTTCCATATTGGGATGTTTTCCTATACATTGGGGATTGGCATGTTACTTCGAAGAAACACAAATTATAACATCTTCGCATGAGCGGATATTCAGGCGCACAGCTGCCGGCTCAGGTGAATGTTCCATCTTGAAATGTTTCCTATGCAAATAGAAATGTTTATGCATCAATGTGTATAGTGTTGTCATTTCAAAAGAATATTCCCCATTCGACTGCCAAATTTAAACCGTTTTTAACAGTGTCCAGGTCATAAATCCATTTTTGTTCGCATTTGCCAATTGGCAGGTCTCTATTGCCGCTTCTTTTGGAAATCTGTACGGTCTGGATAATGAACCAGAACATTTCACTGGGTTTGTGTTTCAAGCGTGTATAATGTGCCACAAGTGTTTTGTTGGGAGTAAGATTTCTAATACTTGATCTGTGCTCGCCCATTCGTTGTTTGATTTGTCTTTTTGTTTTTCCAATGTATAGAAGTTGGCAGGGACACTCAATGGCATACACAGCCCATTGGGAAGAGCAGTTGGTGAGCGTTTTTAGCTGCCAATTTCTCCCTTTTAGTGTTATGTTTTTCAGGCTTTTCGTGAGGGGGCAGACGGAGCAGTTGCCACATTTAAAGTGTCCGGTCACTGGTGGTAATTCCCATAGTGTTCTTTGTGGGCCAATCTTGCGAATTTCTTTAGGATAGGTATTGACTAGACTGTCTCTAAGGTTTTTTCGCCCTTGAAGGCGAACCTTGGCGGTGCTGGATTAAAGTCTTCCGTTTTGATTATATGCCAGTTTTTCATGACCAGCTTGCAAAGTCCGTGACTGATAGGGCTGAACGTTGTGACACATGTTATTTTGTCAGTAGTTGTTTTGCCTATTGGATTTAGGCATGTCTCACGGTTTATGTTTTTGGCCCTTTTGTATGCCACATTTATTTGTTTCTTTGGGTAGCCTCTTGCCTTTAGACGTTGTTTGAGATGTTTCCCGTGAATCTTGTAGTCCTCCAAGAGGGTGCAATTTCGTCGGACTCTGAGGAATTGGTCTATTGGAAGGTTGGCTTTTAGACTGGCTGGGTGATAGCTTTGTTACTCCAAAAGCGTGTTTTTATCCGTGGTCTTTCTGAAAAGTTTAGTAGTGATTGTTCCATCTCCCCGGGGTTCTATTGCCAGATCTAGAAAAGGCATGGTTTCGGTGTTATAGTTCATCGTAAAACTTATGTTGGCATTTTGTTGATTCAGCCATTGTTGGAAAGCACTTGAAACCAATAGCTATGTTTTTATAAGCATCTTACCAATACATTTTGTTTTATTTATGTGTAAACAAAATGGCAGTCTATCTCATATATAAGTTTGGGTATATGAAATAGCTAATATACCCTCACATACCTCTGCCAAGCTATCAAGGTGGACTGAGAAAGAGGTAATTGAGCTCCTGTTCCCTTTGTGCTGTATCTTTGGTCCCTTTACAGCTCAATCCCCTTTAAACAAAAAATTGGGACATACCCACTATATATCCTAATATAATGTGACAACTTGACTCGTAGTAAAATATAGTGTTCAAAAATGCCTTTATATCTGTCAAAATATGGAGATTAAGAGCACTTGTCATGCAGTGAGATTTGTATGTCCCTGAACCAGACCCAGACCCCCTTTCAAAGGAAGATGATGGAGGGGCCTCCTACCCTGCTGTCCTAAATCACACCCCCATTTTCTGGACCTACCGGCACACAAGTGGGTGTGGAGGATTGGACAGTAACCAATCCCTTCCATGGAAACTATAACACATTTTTGATCTCATTTGCCTTCTAAATAAGTCACCCCGCCTCAAATCAGGACCTCTCCCACTAAATTCTGAGGCGAGCGGCTGAAGAAATCTGGAGGAACCATCCCAGCACAGTGAGGCCTAACTTGCAGTGGAGCCAGGGGTTTAGTAGCTGCCTTGCGACCCCCTTGGAGGAAAGAGGGAATACTTGACTGACCCCATTGGCTGTCCCAGTGGTGTCCTGATGCTACCTGATGCCAACTCCAGACCTCTCCTGGAAGTATAAATACCCCAAACCATAGATTGCATAAGCCCTATATCCTTTCAGCATTGCCATAGAGATTCCGCCATGGAAAAATCCCCTCCCTTCCTGTGGATTTCAGTCATTTTATTATTGATGAATTCCTGTGTTTTATTATTGATGAAGTCCTGTGTGCTAGTGTATTTCAGTTATCTTCCAATTGAAGAACCCCTTATATTGACTTGAGTATGTTAGAAATTTCCCATTGAAGAATACCCATTTGCCTGTGTAAATCCTTAGTATTTTTTTCCAAGTGAATTAATTAATTTCCCCATTGATTTCACAGGTTTTGTATGGTTGGAATTCGAAACCAATTATCTCTTCCCAGTGTCTTGTGAATTGTTATAGTTATAAAGTGTTGCCCAAAAGAATTAACCCCATTTTGACCTGAGAAACAAATTTGTCGCTGTGTTTAAATTGTGCCCTGTTAAACGAATTTCCATCTGCAGCTGTGCTTCCCCATTGCATCTGCCATCCTAACCAAAAAACGATTTTCCTTTGGTGAGCTACCCCCTTTCCCATAGCTGGCCTGTCATTTTCAGCATCAGTAAAAGTGAATTCCATTTGCATTTTCTTTTCCATTGAAATGTGTTCCTCTTTCCCCATTGTGAGATAAAAACGAATTTCCATTTGCATTTGCTTTCCCATTGCCCATGTGTTGAATATCCTAAAACTGATTTTCTTATAGTGTGCTGATTAGTATTCTCCAAAGCCCTTCCTGTCATTTAAGTATAAGCAGTATGGATTCTCTTCAGTTATTTCCCATAGCAGTTGTGCTACATAGTTAAAACCCCATTCTTGCCTTGTGCTCTAAAACAAATTGTCCTATTCTTTGCTTGCTCCCCATATTGTTTCTATGAACTAGATTCCAAATACGATGTTTACCTAGTGTTCCCATCCCTTGCCACTGCCTTCCATCCAAAACAAGCCTGGTGGATGTTTGGGGGAGGGGGAGGGAGAGCCTCAGTTTTGTGCACCTGCATTTTCCTGTTTGTGTGCATTCAATTTCTTGGTGTGTTTTGAACTGTTCTCTGGTTGTCTATTTTGAGTTATCTCACTGTATTGCTTCATCAAAAGAAGGATTATGTTTTGTGTTGCCACAACATTGGTGGCTGTTGTAATTTGTTGGTTTTCATTTTCCATTACATTAATAAATTAATAAACAACTTATAGATACACACCGGCCTGGTTCCTAGTCCATTGTGACACAAGGTATTCGTGGAGGTTGGGTGCGAGACGGGTTGGAGGCCTTTAGTATAATAAAAACATTCAAAGCTTTTTATTGTGCGCCACATTCATAGTAGGGGAAGGAGTTCCTTGGCTTGCGTGTGCCATGTAATAAATCGTGACACATTTGTTTTATTTCATTTTTTAATATAAAATAAGTTAAATGTGCGCTGATTCCAGTAAATTGGAATAAATATCACAATATCATAATATTCATAAGTCAATGAAACAACCATTCCCGGGAAGCCAGGAACAATTCACACACCTGATTTGGTTGCAGTTCTATAAAAGAATATTCCTTATGGATAACATGGCATTACATAAAACAACAAGACAATATTCCCATTCATTGGAATGATTTTCATAATGTATCCATACAGGTCAGAATAGGTGGAAAAGAATACTGACCCAATGCCCAACTGAAACAGAACTGATTTCAGTTGCATTTTTTTCTTTTTCACAGAAAAAGTTATGCTTTTTTGACATTAGTGATGAATTTATCACCATCTCGGATTTCCACATACATTGACAACTTGATTCCTGACATGGTAGAGTGAGGTCAGTGGATGGGCAAGGAGGTCCATTTTTCAGAACTCGGGAGGTCAGGACATTTGGGGGAAAGCCCGGAAAGGGGTGATGGGAACTCACAGAGATTCTCACCCAAAGGAGAGATGGGGTAGATGTGTGGTGGGTGTATGAGGGTGGATATCCAGAAGAATCTGATTATGCGGGGAAGGCGAAAGCTTTTGGCATGCCCAGGATCAGAGGTGATTGATTTCAACTGCAGGAGGAATGAAGGTTGATAGAAGGCACAGGGTCTATTTCAATTCTTTACATGGAGGAAGGGCTAGAGTTTGCAGGTTCAGAAACCACAAGGAAGTTCTTCACTTGCAGGGAAGGCAATTGTCCACTATGTATGAGACACAGGACTACCTGTACCTGCGGGCAGACACAAACCCCACATAAACTTCAAGTTCATCCAGGGAAGGCAGTGTGTAAGTGAAGCAGGGCAACGTGGACTTCCTGATCGTGCAGGGAAGGCAAGAGTCAGCAGTAGATGCAGGACACAAGAGGGCTTCCAGTACTTGTAGGGAAAGCAGGGTCTGTAGGAGACGCAGGACTCACGTGGATTTCTAGTTGGAGCGGGAAAAGCAATAGTCTTTAGTAAGTGCTAGGCCTGGAACTCTCGATCAACGTGCATACTCTGGAAAGGCACAGACACAGCTTACAGGAACCTTGAGGTCCTTCTCCTCCACCACGTAGCGACCATGGCTGTCCCTACATGTGCCTCCCTTGCCATGAGCTCCATCGCCATGCCCTTTCAGATACACGCGGTAGTGCACCTTCATGGTCCTGTAGATGAGCACAGACACCAGGCTGTGGTCCTCCCAGTAGTATGGGATTTCAGCAGTTGGAGGGATGAGGCACCCTTTGCACCTACAGCGCGCCATGCTTATGTTCTGTGGGCTTCGGTCCTTATCGTAGTCGTGACTACAGAAAAGAATTAACAAGTGACGTGATCAGACATCTTCAAGAACGCTCAGACATTTAAAGGCACTATAAGGCACCTGTGATACCAAAAGATGAACAGAAAACACATAAGGGCCCCATAGAACAACAACCACTTTCGGACACTGTGGCCACTCTCCTCCCCACACAAGTTTTTGAAGCAGAATGCTATTAAGGCCCCCCCCCGACCCCCTCAGCCCCACACAAAAAAATGAGAAGCAAAAAAAGTGATTTCCTCTCCGTCTCTTCTCTCAAACGAACACTTTGTATTCCGTTTTTCTCAAATTATAATAAGGTTTTGAAAACCTACATCCACCCCTGCCCCACCTTCACGTCCACAAACAGGGCAACACATGAGATAGACAGTAAGGGGATGCCACCCTATGTTCGGAATGGATGCTACCATTTCCTGTTGTTTACATATCTAAGAAGCAGGGGCTGGCCTGGACCTGAGAATTCCTGTGATAAACGATCCCTTTGAAATGGAACCACATACGCAGAGGTGTGGATCCTGCAGCGATCCATATGTTTTGGAATATGACTCCCAGGATGCCTCACCACTAAGTATGCTAAGCAGGGCTCATGGGAGTTGTAGTCAGAAACATATGGAGAGCCAAGTTGCAGACCCGCCGTAAAGCACCTGTAATATTTTAATGCTGGGCAATGCACCTCCTGAAAGGTAGGATTAGGAAGAGACAGAGGTGTCAGGCAGACTTGACCGGAATCATTGCTTTAAATGGATCGGCTCTAACCGGCCCTTAGTAGCTGGACTTCTAATTATTGGCTGTTTTGAGGGCTGGGACTTCTTCAAGCTTAAGGAGAGTACTAGTACTCAATAAAGTTGCCAACCATCGGTTATTTCCTAGTCCGACACACACATCAGCTGTCACGTGAACCTCAAAGCGCAGGGACGCGCGAGATTAGAGGTGGATGGTCCAGACACAGGTGTGCCTGGGGAAGGACTATTGTCCATTTAAAGGTGTGAATGCTGGGAGATAATACATGGATGGGGAGCATAACGCTGCATGCTGTATGAAATAAATACTACAGGATGACATTGCATGGAATATTATTTCAGAGTGAAAACAGTTCTAAAAACGGTCACACTTGTGTAGGCTTTTACTGTGATCTTCTAGTCAGGATGGGTAAAATAAAGATTTTATCCTATTTTTACTCGACATGTTTTTAAAATGATTTATAGAATGTCAGGTTAGTCTCTTGTGTAATTTGTATACTTTTAAATGCATTTCTAAAACTATTATTTAATTTTTTCAAACCCAAACCTTATCAAATATTTAAACTAACTATAAATGGGAAGATATGGAACCAAGTGCGTAAATCGTGACTAGGCACAAAACCTGGTTTCATTACTTAAAGTGTGTGATCCGGGGCAAATCATTTAATCTCACTGTGCCTTACATTAAAAAAAATATAAGCCTGAGAAAAGAATCCTCCCTAACAATGGGGCAGATTTAGGGGGTCATTTTTCAATCTTCCAGAGAGGTAAATGAAGTTTAAAACCACGTTTAAAAGATGTGTGCATGGTTTTTGACATCATTTGCCACTCCAGGGCAGTTTCCAGGTTTTTCATGACTAGGATGGGTTCACAGGTGCAAACGTATGTACCTCCAACCCCGTCCGCTCCATCTTTCAAAAACAAATACATAGTCGCCAAAATCTGATTCTGATGATGGCAGATATGCATTAGTTTCGTATGGAATCCCCGAGCGTTTAGAAACTGGTAAAAGCTGACAAATTCTGTAGGAATGCATGTAAATGCCTCAGGCCATGTACGTGAATGGCAGGAGGGATTTACGAATGCACTATGACATGCAAAGAATGCACCGAAATTTGGGCTCGTCTGCATTTCCATGCATTTGTGCTTTGTGGTGCAAGCAATCAGAATTGCATGGGAGAACTGCTAACACACAAGTGTTTCGGAGAATGGTCCTCTCTCTGCTATTAGCAGAAGACCTGCTTCCAACCAAAGAGTAGGCAAGATATGTTGCCCTCTGTAAAATATGCACAGCAACTTTCAGGTGATCAGGTTTGAAGCTAAGTTACACACCTACCAGTTCATCCTTTCATTTAAGCACCCTAGTTTACCAACAGATCATAGTTATTTATATAGTATTAATTGTCTTTGTGACCCTCCTTTCCTTCAAAGCTTGCTACCTTTTAAACAGCACAAGAAGTGTCCCTAAACAGGGCAACATCAGTCTGTGATTGATGGATGTCTTTGATAGATGATGCATTAGGTTGGCAAAATACAATTTCAAGCAAATGACTTAAATGTACACCATTATACTGAGCTTTTGCTTGGAATTACTGATTGTAATGTTTCAGTAGGATAGTGTACAAATGCATAAGCTCAGAAAAAAGGGACTAATACAAAGTGAAAGAGAGGGTGAAAATGTGATTGGAGCCGGGGTAAGTGGGAAGCAAAACAAATAGAAAGTGATACAACTAGACAGTGAAACACAACAAGCAGGACACACATAGAAAGTGATGGAAATAAATAACTACATGACTGGACGTGGAGAAGAGGGACATTTAATACAAACTTGTATCATGTGGGGTGCATTTAAAGGCCCCAAACTGAAGTCCCTTTCACATGAAAAGTAGGATTTTTCAATACTGACACAAAAACGGCTTTGCATGTGTGATTGAAAATGAAAACTGAAGGGCCCTGTGAAAAAGGCATGCCTGTCATTAACCAAGGAAAGCAGCATTGTAATTCACATGGCAAGAAGAAAAATCAAAGGTCCCTTTCATATGAAAAAACGGATTTTTAAACACTGTTACAAAAATGGCTAGGCCTGTCTATTTACAGTTTAAATGGGAAAATTGAACCACTGCTAACAGAAAAATGTCCAGGAAAAAGACATGGCGCGTGTTGGCAAAAAGTAATGTATATTATATATTTTGCATACAAAATACCAGTGGCATTTGAGGAGCCACTTTGTTTTCCATGGAAAAATATCAGCCCAAGGCAAGCCCTTTTGCTAGCTGTTGGACATATGTCACCACGAACATCCCCATTGCAAGGCTGACATCCCCCATCTAATTACAACTGCAATAAAGTGTGGCCTGCTAAAGGTGTGGAAACCCTAGTGTTCCCCAGACTTGCTGGCTCTGAAGGCAATGATAGCAGGACAGTTCCCTTGGCTGAAGCATGACTAAAAGGTGTGAAGACTGGGGGTTACAACTTCAAACAGGCAACCAACTTCAAAGAGCAAGCTGCAAACACAAAGAGACTGATAAAGAAAAAAACTCTGGTTACAGGTGAGCTCAGTGAGAGCATATGGCCTGAAGGCAGGGGAATTACTATTTGTCTCACATGAAGATTTACTATTAATTTAAAAGGACTATTATCATGTAGGCCTTTACCCCAGCAACCATAAGGCTGAATTTCTTAATTTATGTACCATTTTTAGGTAATTTCCAGGCAATTTTGGAGATTTAGAGCCTGATTCATGGAAGTGTTTTATAATGGCGCAATACCATAGGAAAAAGTTCCATGATTCAGTCCCATAAAAACCATCCACCTGCGACTCAGGGAACTGTAATGGCAATCAAAGATGTGTTTCTGGATGATCTGAAAATGTCCCAAATGTGAGAGTTGGTGAATGGGTGGAGGGTAAAATTAGGAATATGGGTAATAA
Organism: Ambystoma mexicanum; assembly: GCF_040938575.1. NCBI lineage: Eukaryota > Metazoa > Chordata > Amphibia > Caudata > Ambystomatidae > Ambystoma > Ambystoma mexicanum. Next base: position 389,206,449 of record NC_090938.1, read on the forward strand.
TTTAAATATTCATAACTGTTATGCTTTTTATGGAAACAGCAGAACATTGCCACATGGGTGTGCAAAATGGTGCAGACCTGGCTGTCATATTATTTAATTCCCCATGATTAGCTGAATCAGAAATATGTATATTATGGCAGTTATTAGTAAAATAATGAAGTTTTGCCAAATAACTTGTTTTTGTCAAAAACTTGACATAGCAACAAATGGGGCTTGTAAATTAAGCTGCCATATGTCTGCTCCATACTCTTAAACAAATCAGTAGAGAGAATTTGGAGTGGGGAGAAGATATGATATGACATGGCATTTATAACGTGCCTATACCCAAGTGTTTCAAGGCGTAACGAGGCAAGGGAGGGGGAACAGAGGGAAGACAGACAATGATCCTACTAGGCCTGGTGTCATTCAGATCGTGCAAGTACATGGGAAGGGGGAAGGAGGAAAGTGCGGGGTGAGGGGATGGGACAATGCGGTACATGAGAAAATAGAATAAATAAACAATAGGTAAAAGTACGGCCATCAGGTGGCAAGTGCAAGGGTAAGTACAGACATCAGGTGTCAAGTGCTGGTAGTGGGACTGTAGGGCTACACAAAACAGTCCCCAAGTGCGAGGGTTGCCAGGAAGGTAGTGCAGGTGTGCGACTGGCAGTGGAGGAGACCTGGGCCCGAGATCAGAGGGTGGCCAGGTAACCAGTGCAGTTTCAGTATCAGCCAGGAAGACAACAGGGGAGAGAAGGAGAAAAAGCAGAAGCAAAGAGAACGGTTTTGAGGTGCTTCTGGAACCGGAGATGACTCTCCACAAGTTTGAGGGAGGCATGGAGGCTGTTCCAGAGGGAGGCCCCAGCCGAAGAAAGAGATCTACCATCAACTCTTTGCTTGGAGAAGTGACTGACCCTGAGGGAGTTGGAGGCGGATGAGTGAAGACCTCGAGAAGGAAGCTATTTAGAAAGAGTGAGTTGAAGGTATAGAGGCCCCAGGCCCCACAAGGCCTTGTGGACAATGCAGAGGGTTATGAACTTAATCCTTGCAGCCAATGGGAGCCAGTGCAGAGATTTCAGTCCTGGAGAGATAAGATCCCTGGGGTTGAGGCCAAGGACAAGTTTCGCAGTCCTGTTCTGGATGAGTTGCAGAGGGTGGAGAGTAGAAGCAAGCAGATTTAGAAAGAAGCTGTTGCAATAGTCCAGCCTAGAGAGAACCAGAACTCTGGAGAAAGTGAGCTTCTGGGGGAAGGGGAGGAAAGGAAGAATACCTCTGAGAAGGTACAGCTGGTAGTGTGACTTCTTAGAGACATCAGAGATGTGGGGAGAGAAGGAGAGGGTGGAGTTGAAGATGACCCTGAGGTGTTTAGCCTCAAAGGTGGGAGCAGGAAGGGGCCAAGAGAGGTCAGCCAGAGAGTGACAGGGAAGGAGGGAGCGAGTGTGCCGATGAGGAGAATCTTGGTCTTACTGGCATTAAGGCAGAGATCATTGGTGGCACACCATTCTTGGATGGCTCACAGACAGTCAGAGATGAGAGAGGGAGAAGAGGTGGCTGAAGGCAGCCTGAAAATGAGCTGAGTGTCATCCACATAGCATTGGAAGTTGGGACAGAGCACTGCAATGCGGTGGGCGAGAAGTGCCAGGTATTGGTTGAACAGCCAGGGAGAGAGGTTAGACCTCCTGTGGAACACCACAGGTAGAGATAGATATTGAGGAGAGGAAAGACCCAAGTTGAACCTGGGAGGGTCGATCAAAGAGGAAAGAAGTCAGCCTTGCCAGGTCCTGACCGGTGATCCCCATGTTATCATGGAGACGGTTGAGCAGGATGGCATGGTTGACCGTGTCAAAAGCAGAAGAGAGATCAAGTAAGATGAGGACACAGAGGGGTTTGGAATCAAGGTGGGAGAGCAGGTCTTCACGGATGGTCAGGAGAGCAGTTTCCATGCTTCTGGCAGATATGAAGCCAGACTGATGATCATGGAGACAACCAATAGATTCAGTAGGAAGATTAAGCAGGGAGATGGCCATCTTTTCCAGGAGTTTGCCCAGGAAGGGAGTGATTGAGATTGGGCTATAGTTAGCCGGGCAGGACGGGTCGGCAGAGGGTTTTTTAAGAAGAGGGTGCATAAGAGAGTGCTTCAGGGCGGAGGGGAAGACTCCAGTGGTGAAGGAGTGGCTGCAGAAGTCAGCCAGGGCAGGAGCCAGGGAATCAATGTGGTCCTTGATGGTTTTGGAGGAACAGGGATGAACCTGTTTTGACAAGACTTTCATAGATCTGACTTGTCTAGAAACCTCATCTGGGCAGAACAGGAGAAAGGCAGAGAAGGACGGAGGAGAGAAGGCTGAAGAAGGGCCAGAGGAAGAGCAGGGAGTAGAGGGAGGAAGGAGAGAGGAGGAGAGAGAGGACAGGATGCAAAGGGTAACTGTCCAATCCTAGCTGCGAGCACTCTGGCAGGGTACTCCTCCAAGATTGTAAAATTGGTGGTGTCATCACTGCTATATAAGGGGGACTGCACTAGGAGTAAGGGACAGAGCTGCTAAAATGAACCACCGAAGAGCACTGATTAAACTTAACATCTGACAGCTGCAAGGAAATACAAGAGGAGATTGCTGAGAGTGCATCTGGGTGGAGCTGTCAATTTCTAGGAAGGACTAAGAGCTGACTGGGTCCTATGGTGGAGAGTGGGAGGTCATCCTTGAGAGTGGAGTGACCAGACCCCTGCCCTATCGTTCCAGAGGGTCCTGACATGCAGCTGGCTGTCCTGAACTTTAAACATTTAAACAGAGGCTTACCATGCAAGTAGAACTGTGCCCTGGCAAAACAAAAAGTGGGTGAATCGGCTTGCTTTAAAACCTTTCCCTTCATAGTGGGTGGGGGGGCAAAACTGTGTAGATCCTTAGCCTACTTAACTAAAATATTAATTTAATTAATTCCCCATTTGGTGTAACACTATGGGGTGATTTTTGTTAAAATTAGAAATTAACAAAGCTCACTTCCTAGTGTGCGCTGAAAAACTATAGCCTATAATTTAATTGGGTAATCCTTTTTGTCAGGTTGACCCCGACTTCATTAGGGAGGGGGGTGTCTTTGTTCCTAAATCAGTCCAATCTTTTTGTCCAGCTTCCCTTAACACTGGCATTTCAGTCTAGGGGGGTCTGAAATCCAAAATTCCCCAAATCATTCCAATATTTCTGTCCAACTTCCCCAACACAGACCAAAGTAGGAGGTCTGAAAAACAAACTGCTAAATCACCCTGTGTTTATTTTAAACCAGAAGTGTGGGTGCTGTATGTATGTGTACCAATCTTGAAACCCTACTGCTAGCCTTTTCAGCCTGCAGTAAAATCAAAATTGCACAGCACTACATTTATAATTGTTTTGGTTATTGATCAGTTTAATAATTTCTTGTAGTTAAATTTGTAAAAAGTAAATAATTGTGATTTTTTTTTCTTAGCTAATTTGTATCCTTGATGTGAGTAACAAGAAGTTAAAGTTGAGCTACACCGAAGGTGACGTGTGTAGTTGTGCGATTTCTATTACTTTTAATTTAAATAAATACAAATATATTTCCTGTACACTGGCCTGGTTCTTGGCTCATTGGTAGCTCAAGGGGAGGGATGCAAGGGGCATGATATGCGTGTGAAGTAGGGCTGAATAAAATAATCAGTTAAACAGTTTGTTGCTTGACACCTTGAGTGGAGAGGGAAGGAACGCCCTGTGTTGAGGGTGGTCTCTCAAACCGTTACAATCAGCATCTCACCAAGAACTGTACATAGTTGCAGTAGAAAAATTAAAGGGGTAGTCCAGCAAAAAATGTTATTTAAAAAATAGATAGGCAACATTAAAAAAAAATACTAGCACTTTTTTTTTTAAACTTCCTATGTAAAATTTTGAGCTATTCAAGCTCAAAATTCGCAAAAGCAAGCACATGGGCGCATCCATTTTGTGAAATGGATGACCGCTTGTGCTGGCTTTTGCTTTTACAGCACTAATGAAGGAAAAGCCAGTCAGCTGTAGTAAACAAAGGATACCGCTGGGTGGCTTTTCCTTCATTGGTGCTGTACGCGGAGGACGGGGACCGGAGACCAGAGCAGGAAAGCTGCAGCTGAATCTCGGTAAGTGCTATTTATTTTTTAAAACAAATAAGCAGTAGCTGCGTTTCTTTTTCTAAGTTTTCCGGGCTGGAGGAGCCCGGAAAACTTAGAAATAAAACCGCAGCTTTTAAAACGTTGTATTTATGTTTGCGTTCGCTTTTGAAGCAACCGCACACATAAATACAACGTTATTGTGTTTGAAAACGCTGCGGTTTTTCTTTCCAAGTTTCTCAGGCTCCTCCGACTCGGAGGAGCCTGAGAAACTCGGAAAGAAAAACCGCAGCGTTTTCAAACACAACCGCGTTGTGTTTCTGCCTGCTGTGGCTATCACTTTGGGTCTCCGGTGCTCCCCTAGGGAGACCCAAAGTGAAAGCCAAGGCAGGCAGAAACACAACGCGGTTGTGTTTACATGCCGCGGTGTTTCTGCCTACAGCTGATTTCCTATTTGGGGCTCTCGGGCTCCCCACGGGGAGCCCGAGAGCCCCAAATGGGAAAGCAGATTTAGGCAGAAACACAACCGCGTTGTGTTTCTGCCTGCCTTGGCTTTCACTTTGGGTCTCCGGTGCTCCCCTAGGGAGACCCAAAGTGATAGCCACAGCAGGCAGAAACACAACGTGGTTGTGTTTGAAAACGCTGCGGTTTTTCTTTCCGAGTTTCTCAGGCTCCTCCGAGCCAGAGGAGCATGAGAAACTTGGAAAGAAAAACCGCAGCGTTTTCAAACACAATAATGTTGTATTTATGTGTGCGGTAGCTTCAAAAGCGACCAAAACATAAATACAACATTTTTAAAGCTGCGGTTTTATTTCTAAGTTTTCCGGGCTCCTCCAGCCCGGAAATCTTAGAAAAAAAAACGCAGCAGGTGCTTAATTTAAAAAAAAAAAAAATAGCACTTACCGAGATCCAGCTGCAGCTTTCCTGCTCTGGTCTCCGGTCCCCGTCCTCCGCGTACAGCACCAATGAAGGAAAAGCCACCCAGCGGTAGCTTTTGTTTACTACAGCTGGCTGGCTTTTCCTTCATTAGTGCCGCAAAAGCAAAAGCCAGCACAGGCGGGCATCCATTTCACAAAATGGATGCGCCCATGTGCTTGCTTTTGCGAATTTTGAGCTTGAATAGCTCAAAATTTTACATAGGAAGTTAAAAAAAAAAAGTGCTAGTATTTTTTTTTTAATGTTGCCTATCTATTTTTTTAATAACATTTTTTGCTGGACTACCCCTTTAACCCCTTACGATGTTGCCCCTCCCCAAACCCCCTCTGAGACCAGGAGTCTATCTATTCTGTCTTCCATTGGCCCATTAGATCCATCTTTCACCACCATTCAAGGAGATGCTAATCATCGGATGGGGTGAGCCATCTAAAGGGAGAGCACAGTGGTTAAGTTTCTGACTTGGTCATGGGGGCACAGGGGGCATATACCTTGGATTTGGGTAGTGCAGGCTTCTGTCCTCGGCCACATGTTGCCAATTAACGTTTTTTAAACTAAACGCTCGGCTCTCAGGGGGGAGAGATTGGACATGTTGTTGCTTTAGCGCCCCGTTCCAGGCTGAGCAGCACGGCAGAGTGCTGCCTTCTGCCTTCCCAAGGCAGAGGCTGGCTGAGCTGGTGGTGGCTGTGGGTGGGACAGGGTACAGATGCACTCTATATAAGAACATGCTGCTGAAGCGTCCTGTCAGTTGGGAAACACATTATTAGATGAATGTTGCATTGTGCGCATTCTAATTGGCTGCAGTAGCGGTACACAACTAGGGGCCAAAGTTCGATATGAAAGGACTTTATAGGAAGGAAAGGCAAAAGACAAAATCAGACACCCAGATTAACACTATATGACAGAGACCAAGTAAATCGATAGACCCTGGAGGCCAAGATCACAACAGGCAGGGAGAGAATAACTGTGGGTGCGTCCGTCACTTACTCGAAGTACCAGGGGGACAGTGTGCGCTCCCTCAGGGGCCCCTCTGGCGCCGGAAGACATTGCTCGGTGTGCCTCTGTATCCGGCCATACGAAACAGCAGAGACGAGAAAAAGCAGGAACACGTAGGCGGACTGGGGAGAAAAGGAGAGGCGAAACACATGGTTATTACTGTGCCAACCCCGCGCTTCTTTGAGCTATGCCTGTCCAGGCTGCCATACTTGGCTCTTCGTGCACTCACTTTACGCTGCCTAATTCCGTTGCATTGGCCCTGCCCTGCCCATCCTGCATGCACTGTAGCCGGCACTTCCTTCACTGTGCCGCTCCTGCTTCCATCTGGGCTTAATTCCCTCTGCACTGCGCATGCCCTGGCTGTGCTATGCCAATGTATCTCTGGATGTGCTGTACGTGAGTCTATCGTCTATCTGTTCTGCTCTATTTTTTTTAAAAAATGTATTTAGTGTTGGCGATTGGGCTGGCTATCGATGGATCCGAGATCCGGCACCAGATGTGTAGCCGGATCTCGGGATCCGGCCAGAGTCAGCACTAGTGAAGAGAAAAAAAAGCACACGTGAGCAAACTGTAACTTCCTCTGGTGACCTGTGCAAGGGGTCACCAGAGGAATTTAGAGTCCTCAGCCGTGACACAGTTTATTTATTTATGCAATGTTTGTCGGATACATGGACCCAGATTATTAATTTATTCATGCAATGTGTGTCAGATACCCGTATCCAACAACCATTGCATAGATAAATAAATAAATATACAGGCATCCGACAAACATTGCATGAATAAATAAATAGCCCTATTGACATTGGAACTATCCCACACGATGCAGCTACCCAACTGCTTTCAGAGGGGAGATGCAGGAACTGTGCCGGGTGTGGTTCAAGTAAAAGAAAACGTTGCTTACGGCAACAGAAAACACCTTGTTTGACTAGTACTTAAGGGGGAGTTTTAAAAAAAAATAAAACGGAATGCAAATTGTGCATTAAAAAAAATATTTACTCAGCATCACTGGTCAAAACTATTGTCCACATAGTGAAGTAACTCATCACCAGTGCCATGGAAGTGTTTTAAAGTGGAATTGATATATAGTTTGGACAAGAAGCAGCATGAACTATTATTTTGGACATTCCCTTTGATTGGAGGTCAACTGGCAGCTCCGCCCCCCCTAAACCCTGATTCCCCGGGCACCACCCCCCCAATCTCCATCCACACCCCGGCCCGCGGCCCTTATGGGATCCCCCACCAACTATTTTCCATTTTTACCACTGATTGTATGATGATTTATATCAAGCTTAATACCAGACACTCCCAGTTTCTAAGCACCAAACTGAGATGAAACCCACTTTGCAAGACATCTGGGGTCATTACGACCCTGGCGGTAAGGGGTTAACGGCACCGGTAAGGATGCCGGTGCAGTTAACCCCTTATCGGCGCATTCCGAGGTCCCTTAGCGGGTCCCACTAAGGCTGGCTGGTAAAACCAGCCATCCGTAGCGGGAGCCGCTAAGGAACAAGGGAGCTAATAACGGGCCCGTAATTTACGGGCCCGTTATTCCTTCCCCATTCCCATTGAGCCCTATGGGGGCTAGAATGGGAATGTGGAATGATTTTCATAATGGGGATTTACAGTGTACTCCAAGGTTGGAATGACCCAGTAAATCCCCATTCTGAGAACCTGGACACAAGTTTGGAGGCAGCCATGGCGCCATGGCTGCCTCCAAACTTGTAATGACCCCCATCGTCTTGTTCCCAAGGCGAACACGTGCCCCTGAGCTCCCTGGGCCCCTGCCCTGTCCCTGTGGTCCCACTGCCTGCTCCAGGATTTACATGCTGGCAGCGGTAAGGAATAGGCTGCCTCTGCGACCGAACAGGCCACATGCTCCTGGCAGCCTCAGAGCTGTGGCTCACCCCTAGAACTGTGACCAGGAGGTGAACCGAAAACCACTCCCCTAGCACCTGGCATTATGACGTCACAAACGCCTTAACACATACCTACACACTTCAAAGGGTAGCTTTTTGTCAGCGGGGAACAGCAACGCGCCTCCCTAATTGAGCATTAATGTATGGGTGATGATATAGGAACGCAGGGGGGAGGGGGTCTTTTGTATCGGAAAGCCCACGCACAAGTCCAATTGTCACCCAAAATAGGTCACAAATAAACAGTCGCAAAATGACCCAGCGCCCTCTTTTAAAACTGTCTAGTGTGTTTCTGTACATTCTGTTACTCCTATACTTCTGTTCAGAATGAGGAATACAGCAATACTATGCTTTTTGCTGAACGTTTTCTAATAAAGATTTAAATATCTGTCGGATTAATATGGTATTTATTGAGCGCGGACCTACCGAGCTTCGGGAAGCGCTTTACAGATTAGTTGATTATATATTTTTTACCAACCCTAGCGGTGGTCAGTCAAGAGCCTGAAATGAAGGCTTAGCTCAGGTCGCAGCTTCAAATCGTGTGACCCAGGGCAAATCATGTTCTCTTACTGTGCCTTATTTAATGGAAGGGATTCAGTTTATACTGTACACTTTAAAAAAAAGCCTCAGCCAACAGACTACAGTCTTGCTTCTTTTATAACTGCGAGCATTCAAAAGCACATCACAAAGTTATTTGTCTCTTGTTATTAAATTCTTGTACGTTATCTTGTTGGGTTCTGTCTTTTTACTGCGCATGTTATTCACCTGAGCTATTTTTGAGGCAGATCTTGTTACCGTTTTATTTTACAAATAATTGTTTGGGAAGACCTGTGCACCCATGTCCCCCGCACCCTCCCTATTCCTCACCCTATATTTCCATACCCAACTCCCCACCCCCCTGCATTTTGCAGTTTAAAACAAAAGTAAAATAATCAGCAGGAAAAAAATTGCTGTGACCAGTGCCATCTTAAGCATTTTTGGGGCCCTGGCCAAGGACATCTTTGGGGCTCCCCCTCCACCAAACCAAAGGAATTAAGTGATCAAGAATATCTGGTGGCACCCTCCCCCCACCATGAGCAAAACCCATAGGTAGATATGCCACCTTGAAGCATTTAAAATACGCATGTTTACTCCCTTTAAGTCCCCTTACCCTCTTCATTCTTGCTCTAAACAGAATGATAAACAAGTAGCATTTGAAGGCCAACATTAGCAAACTACGAAGAGGTTACTTCTCTTTTAGTATAGAAACAGGATACTTTTTATCAATAGCATCTGGGAAGGTATGCAGCCTGTAGTATTAATGCAGAACTGTATGTAAAAGCTGCATGTAAACCAGAATAGACAGAGAACTCACATTTGCTGCCTCACAGAATGCAAACGTGCTCAGGCATGTATAGAGTAGTCCAATTGTAAGGAAGGAGAAAGCTACGCATAGCATTGCATGGATAGTGAATGCAGAATAGAAGCTACCAGGAAGGTGCATCTATCCAGACAGACTGAGATTAGAAGTAGGACATGGTTTTCAAATAGTGTTGCCATAAGAGATCAAGGGAACAAGTGCCTGTGGCGTGCAGTATATCAATGCTCACTATTACAGTGGAAGCAACCCTATAGCTAGTGACACCATGAGCGAGGCTTTTATGAAGATCATACCCTGAGAAGGAAATCACTCTGAAGGGCTGACAATTTTGAAAGGTTTAGAGACCGGCAATTCTGAGAGGTTAGGCAATACAAGATTAAATGAGATGCCCAGGATTACACATTGCTTAAGGGGTGAAGCTGGGATTTGTGCCAATTCTGCAATTTCTGCATTTGAACACTTTCTTTTCCAGCTCTTACCATGTACTAAAACAATCTAATTTTATAAAACTGACTTGCAAAGCACACAAATCACATTTCCAAACCTGACCATTTTTAAAACCAAAATATTACAGAAGGGTGTTACGCAAAATAGGAATGATTCTAGCTTCGTTCTCTCGTATAAGTACCAGCATTCCAATCAATGTGATTTAACAGATTTAATCTAGGTATGTCTTTTATACTTTTAAGCTTTAAATAATTCCAAAACAATGGGCCTCATTACGACCCAGGCGCTGGACCATGGTGCTATTAGCACCATGGTCCATGCTGGTCTCCGGCATGGTGGATGGCGGAATTACCGCCCCCATCACAAGGTTGGCGGGGGCGGTAATTCCCCATTCACCATTTGCCCTTCCCCATTCCCATTTTGCCCCATAGGGCATAATGGGGATGGGGAAGGCGCTAATTATGGCACCGTAAATTACGGTTGCCGTAATGAGCTCCAAGGTCCCTTAGCGGGTTGGATTTTAACGCCTGCAAAAAGCAGGCGTTAAAGCCTCCAACCCGCTAAGTGACTTTGTAATCAGGCGCTAATGATTTAACGGCGCCGACGCTCTTTACGGCGCCGTTAAACCATTAGTGCCAGGGTCGTAATGAGGCCCTATGGCTTGTGCAATTGTCATTCATAAACGTACAGAAAAACATTTGACTTTTATAAAAAAAGCAAAGTGTTTTTTGTGTCAAATGAGCAGACCTTAAAATATGCATGCCCAAGACCTACAACATCTAGTGCGCTCTCTCCTGTCTACCACCCCTTCCACTCAAATGACCTGCATAAGAAGAAAGATTGTGTAATGAGCTAAACAATGCCACCAGCATGCAAGAAGGCAAACCTCACAGAAGACAGCACAGTAATGCAAGAGATATATGATTTGACCAGGATCACTGTATCGTTTGCTGGCAAAGCCAGGATACAAGCATGAACACTTTAGTTCCACAGTCTTTTATTCACCTTCTGGACTAATAGTTTATGCTCATCTTTGGAGGGGATTGCCTAGGTTTTAGGACGCCCCATCTGAACAAGCCAATTTCTAGACCTTCACCATACGAATGACATTTTAGTTTTTATAGCAACCCCTATCTGATGCAGGAACATTGCTGATAACAGCACCTCTTATGCTGCAAAACCAAGTTCATATTCAGGTAGGTTTATAAACTTCAGACATAGGAAAGCTTCAGCCAGCCTTGCTGGAATGTGCTCTTCTAATCTTTCATATGAACATATATCGCTGCAATGAGTTCTTAACACACTGAGCTAACTTCTGAACCATTGTGGCACTCAATTTATCAATATGGATTTCAACTTTGGCTATTGTACATGATCAACATAGAATGCTACAAAAGTTGTGTCGTAAGGAACACACAAACTATATATATCACAGTGAACACAGAAAGCATTACATGAGGAATGATTGAGGCAGACTGTAGTGTCAAAACGGACAGGTAATAGGTTTAGAGCCTCAGCGCCATGCCATAAAATCTCCTGGCGTGTGCTATTTAAGTCTGGTGAACAATGGAATCTTACTTTAGATCAGGCTGCCTTGTGGGGGGCCCTCCAGGGTGGGGGCCCTAGGCAAGTGCCCCTTTAGCCCTCCCATAAAAATGTCTCTGGCTGTGACGAAAAATTGCGGGAAAAAGACTGGATACCATCTTGATGAAGTATGCTATGAGACTGATGTCACTCTCTGTCACTTCCTTTTCCATGTTGTTGCTTCCTGCAATGCCCGCACATTTACAGACTAGGGACACCGCAGGTCTTTGCCACACTGAGACATGCAAATCCCAGAGCCGGCCCTGTAACATGACTGTGTCTGCAGTTCCTGGCTTATGTCCCTGCACGAACCTCGGGCTCTTAACAAAGCACCCTCTCAGCCTGGAGCAACAACACCTCCTCTGCGCGAAAGGGGCAGCTTGCCTCACTGCCTCCGAGGCCCCCGCCCCCAATCACCCCACCCCGAAGCTAGAGAAACTGATCACTGACTCTCATGTGCACTCCCAGCAACTCTACCACTGGGCGCCAAAGAACCAGCGCCTTCCATTAACGACCCATCGGCCTCCTGGTAGCCAGTGGAAGGGGGTTATTCAGACCCCTACCCAAGATATCCCTACCTCCTCTTGCTATTCAGGCGTCTAGTCCCCATGTGGCTGCTTTATTTTACTTACGTTCTCCATGATTCTGGTCAAGCTTGCTTCTGATGGGTCTTGACTTGGGGCCAAGGTCTGCTTCTGGGAGGTGTCAGTCCAGGCACTCTAGGCTGTAGGTCCCCTTGGTTCTGATCGATGGAAGCACTGACCGCTTGGTTGTTATTGTCGCTGTGGGGCCCTTGGTACTTGATAGCATTGGGCTAGGCCACCTTGGTTCTGATGGGCGTAAGTACAGGACACTTGCTTCTCATTAGAATTTGTACCGGCTCCCGTGGTTCGGGGTCGCTCCAGACCTATTTGATTCTGCGTGGGCCAGCTTGGGTCTCAGGTCTGCTACTGATTGGAGTCGACTCTGCGGCCCAGGTCTGAGTGGTCTTGGTCCCAGGCCTCTTTGCTTCTTCACTCTGGTTCTCACCCTTATCCGGACGCTCTCAATGTTTGATGGTGGTTCCTCTTTCTGCTCCGTCAGGTCTGGTTCTGGAGTACGCTCCCAGATGGTCTGCGTCTCTGGCTTTGGATCTCCTTGGACCTGGCTATTTGTACAGCTTGCCCGGCGTGGGTGGATCGCACAGGGATACCCTATTAGGTATTTCCATGACTCTGGGATTCCCTGTTTCCGCTAAGGCCAGCTACTTTGCCTACCTGACAAAGAGCACACGGCTTATCGCCTCACACATCTTCCATGCGGCAGGCAATTCTCCAAATCCTCGATGCATGCTGGAGTCTGAGTCACGGTGCCTGGGAATGCCTGAAACATTAAAATAAAATTAAAAACCGTACATACTGTCCATGTTCAGTTTATATAACTGTTTAGTCTGCACAAAGCAAGACATATTATTTATCACTCTAAAAGAGCACATAAAATAATTATTTTATAGCTAACATTTTTGGACAAGGACATATTTGGAGTTATTTTTGTAGTTGTTCCTTTGTATTCTAAACTTAAAACCTATCAGTCAATTTTTAAAAATAAATAGTGAATAAACGCTACTATCACCAGCAATTTATGTAAAATTAGAATATTATATTTAAACCGCTTCATAGTCTAGTCACTGCCAATCTGAGATCAGTTGACACCCTCGTTATTTTCAGTATTATATCCTCATTCCAAATCAAATGACAGTTGCCAAATACATTACTAATAAATAGGGCTGGGTGGGGGGGTGTGGCTTGGAGCCATGAAGGTCGGAGCGGCTCTGTGAGATCTCACGGCTGGTGCCACGCTGCCATCCACAATGCCCCGGTGAATAGGAAGCCTACATCCCTGCAAAATTCGTGAAGTGGAGCGCGAGCGAAGTGGCATGTTCTAAGATAACACTGGTCAGTCCTTGGCACCGGGAACAATAGATTTATTCTGACCAAAGCTGCAGGGGATCCGGCGCAGGAGCAGGTGACAAAATGGCTGACGCCACCCGGCCTGAATTTGCCTGAAGTTGCTGCCGGTGGGGGGGCGGCCCAAGCGGAGCTGACGGTCAGCATAATCCAGTGTTGCGGACCCTCATTCGCCTACCCCCCCATAAAGTGGACCATTATCCCAGCTGTTCTGCCCGAGGGGTGCTTCCCGCCGTCCCGTGCATTGCCTCCTTCTCCCGCCTTGGCAGTCAGACGGCAGTGGCGGGAGCAGACTGCGACTACCCACCAAGCAGCAGACCATACAATTCCGCACAGTGACAACCGGAGTGTCACCGCTCCAGGGAAACTGAGGGATCCCCCTTCTCAGCAACATTCCTCCATATTTCGGATGGAGTCCACGCTCAAACAACGTAAAGTGCCTCTGTTTTGACACGGACCCGACGCTCCCAAACCACAGACAAAGACCCCCTGCCTCTGCCTCCTGCTCCGGCGCTCCGATGGGGTTACTGACCCAGCAGAGCCTAAAAATGCATAACCAGCAGCACCCCATAGCATCTAGCAAACCACCCTCTGGGACCTCCCGGCACAGTCGCTCTGCGGAGCGAGCACCAGATCCATGGCGGGGGGTGGAAGTCCTGCAGCTGTCGCTGGAGAGCAACTGCCGCGTCTGTCACGACGCTCAAGCGGCACAGCAGCGAGTCGCTGGGGCCCTGCACCCAGTCAAATGCTCCTCCCGAGAACAGGAAGGGCTACCAGGCCAAGTAACTGCGGAGCGCGGAGAAGGGAGCTATCCTCACGGGCTTGACCGGGCTGCCCGCAACATCCAAGATCTCTCAGCCGGTGTCGCGGCTCGCCCGTGGCTGCCCTTCCCCTATCTGACACCGGAGCAAATCACCCCCTGGAACTCTTCAGCAGCCGGAAGAAGTGGGCAGTCACTACCCTGCAGCAGCCCCGGAGAAGACTTACAAAAGGCTTCACTCCAGCCTCAATCCTGCCGGACTGGGGAGCGGCCCCCCTGCTCCTGGCTGGGTTCCATTCAGAGGGCTCCAGACCCACCCACAACTGTGATTGCCTTACGGCCTGATCGGGGCCCATTGGAAGGTAAGGCGGCACCTGCCACAACTCCCAAGCGCCCAGCAGCATGCAGGCTCCAGCTCCTCCAGCATTCCTGGGCCCCCAAGCCGCGCTTGCCTTCAGCCCCGTACTCCCAAAGGAACTGAACTGTGCGCTCCCACGTGACGGGGGGAGTTTAGGACCACGATCCGCACCAAACCCTCGGGCAGGAGTCCCTGCTGTCAGGCCCTACTGCAAACCCTAAGTAACTTAAGGGGGCCGCAATCCCACATCCAACCAAACTACTCCATCCAAGGCTGATCACCCATATAGTTCAGAACCAAAACCATCAGTACATGGAGGGTCCTGCACCACCTAGAGGGACTCAAGCCCAGCCCCCTGCACCTATACTAATTACCAGTCGATCCCAGACTCCACCACCACGGAAGCTGGGGCCGGGAGGGGTCCCGATCTGGCAGTGGTAAATCTGGTATGCTGGGGAGCTCCATACAGCCATAGATCCACGCCCAAGTTGCACCACCACGAGATTAATAACTCCAACCTGAGAAGGATCCCATATTAAATGCCGCTATCAGAAGCCCAGGAACCAGTGGGCACCACAGCAATGAAAGAGACAGCGGGGTTCTGCTCCAAAGGGCATTCCTCTCCCCGTGACGTGACCCTGGGCGACCACTGGACTGCGAGGGCCAACTGCATCAAGTTCTTTCCAAACGGTGGCGATCCAGCAACCGGTGGGGTCGCCGGGGCTGCCTGTCCCTATTCATCGCTAAGCTCTACATTACACAAGCGGCAGGGAGGGCCTCAAATTACACAATCCTGCCCCTTGCAGTGCCGGAGAAGGGTAGACCGAGGCATGATGGCCAAGGCCCTCAAAGCAACCAAACAGACATAGCAGCATTATTAACGACACCTATGGGGGAGAAAACCAGAAGAAACAAGTGCAACGATTGTAGGATCACGATCCGGGGCAAGCGTGTGGGAGAAGTTGAATCAAGAATGGAAGAAATCGAGACCACACTGTGTGAGCAGAACTTTGAGATCAGAGAGGGGGCAGATAGAATCAGAGCCCTTGAATACAGGTGTGAGGCATTAGAGGCCAAGCAAGAAAACGCAGAAAACCGCTCTAGGCGTAACAACATCCGCCAATGGGGAATCCCAACATCGATCCCAGAGAAAGACCTTGCAGCTTATGTAAATGACCTCTTTCGCTTCATTATTACCCTCCCAGACGACTCTCCACTGGAACTAGACTGGGTACACAGGGCTAGGCCCAGACAAAGTTCCATCGCCGCAGAAGATGTGCTAGTGAGAGTCCACTTTTACAGGCTCAAAGAGGAGATCATGCGTGAAGCCAGGACTATGGACCGCATCCACTTCCGAGATGCAACAATCTCCCTCTTCCAAGATCTAGCAGCATCCACGCTAGCAAAAAGAAAGGCTCTCAGGCCCATGACCGATTGGCTCCGCGGGTGGAAAATCATTTACCGATGGAATTTTCCCACAGCCCTCGCCTTCACATGGGAAGGAAAACCGCGACAGATACTCTCTCTGAAAGAAGCCGAATCCTTCATGTACCCTGACACAGATGAGGGAGCCTCCGAGAACTCAAATCCAAATCCAGAGGGAACAGAGAGGGAACCCCTGGAGGGAACAGAGAGGGAACCCCTGCGCACCTGGTCCCGGGTGGAGGGTCGCCGCAGAGTGCGCGGCCTGCTGGCCAGGGGGAAAAACAGAATAATCGCTGAGCTCACCCTCCAGTAGTACTGCACTCTCACCCCAGGTCACAACTGTCGAGCTTCGATGCTTGAGGTGCCCTACGCGGAAGCCTCTGTAATCTCATACTACCTCCCAGGGGACTCCAAGAGAGAGGCCAAGGCCTCACGACGAAACGTGACCCCTGCAGCCCCAGAGGGATCTGCCACATTCAATAACTCTGACTGCCTAAGGAACCAATGAATCACAAGCCCACATAGCACCAATTTCACCGACACAGCGGGAGGCCCATGGGCCTCTTACCGAATTGGCAGCAATGGCCCAGCCGGTCGCCCCGTTGGTAGAAGGCTGGACCGGAATACCTGTTTTTGTTATGGTTATTGTTCTTGTTCTTTTCTTTTTTTTGTTTTGGTTGGGGGGCTGGGGGGAAAGGGAACCAAGGAGACAACACGGAGGGGAGGGGAGACAACCAGTAAGAAACAACTCAAGGGAAGACGATCTTCAAGGCAACACAACCTCAACAATGGGCTCCCTCCCAACGGGGGAAGCGGAAACTAATGATCTGCAATCCACCTGGGCCAGAACAAATCTATCAACCTCATTAAACAAAAATGGCCCGGCCGGATAACAAACTCTCAGTGATGACCTGGAACGTCCAGGGCCTGAATTCAGCACGTAAAAGGAAATCTGTGGAGTATAGGCTCTCCCAGCTTGCAGCCAACATCATCTGCTTACAGGAAACGCACCTCTTGGCGACAGACGAAAAACAAATCACCTTCCAACGCTACCCAAGACGCTATTTCGCCTCTGCAGGACAAAAGAAAAGAGGGGTAGCCATATTACTAAGCCGAGACCTGCCGCTAACACAAATCACTGTCAAAAGAGACACAGAGGGGCGCTATATACTACTGAAAGGCTGTCTGGTGGAGCTTCCCATCACTCTAGCTGCAATTTATTGCCCCAACACCGCGCAAGGCCTCTTCCTCCGCAACCTACTCCCCATAATTACAACCTTCACAGAGGGCAAATTAATAATGGGTGGGGATTTAAACTTGGGAAGAGTTTTTCAAAAAGCCAATAAAACTAATTGCGCTTTCCAAGTCGTCTCTTGTGCACTTGTGTCGTGCTAAAAGACACATGCTCTACCGCCTTGGTTTTTGCATGTGTTAGCTGCCATCCAGATGAAAGTAAACGTTAATTTTAATAGGTTTTCTCTGGGTGAGCAGGTGCAGGTTTGGGTTGTTAAAACAGTGAAGAACTTTCTTCAATCGATGTTCTCTCCGGAGGTAGTTCACCTCAAACAGGAAGGGCCCTTAGATACTTAGGCAGGGGTCCTTAATCAGAACGAGAATAGCCTGTGCGGTTCATACTGTGCACTTGGTTTGGTCGTTCTCTAGCCGATCGGTTTCTGTGGGACAAAATTGGTGGGCCACATTCATCAGGGCTTTGCAAGGCATCTGAGTGTGTGCCTGCTGTGAATCATGTCTGGCAGCACTGTCTGCATATCTTCGAAGCCTCTCCCTGTGAGGGTGACAGGAGGGAGGGCAGAGAGATGGAGCAGTGGTAAATATCCATTAAAAAACCTAAGGGTTATCTCAGAGTACTGCATTACTATATCAAGACAGAGGGGAGAAGGCTTACCCGCTCCGTGTGGTCTGGTAACTCTGCACGGGGGGTGAGACGGCCCGGAACCTGGGGGTCAAAAGACAATAATTACTGTCAGTTGTGATGCATGAGTGCATCATATCGGAAAAGCGACAAGTAGCAAAACATTTGCTATATATTTTAACCAAATTGAGTGTATCTCCTGTATGGAGCCGCACGCACGCAGCGTTGCCGCTGGAAGTTTAGCAATTGTACACCAAAGGGCACCCTAAGTCTACATGCTGAGCCGCGTGTCCATGCAGTTTCGGTAATTTTAACATCCACCCCACCAACCCAGGAGGATAGCTCAGCCGCAGCATGCTCGACTTGGAAACAAGATGACACGGAGCAACACAGGTTCGATCCCTGGGTCCGCGCTTAGAAACCTCTGGGTATTAAGCACGTTATAAATAACCTATCATATCATACCATACCCATAGTACTGACAATGTACCCACCCGACCCATTGACTCATTGTCGTGGTCACCCTATGTTCTTGGGACCCGCGGCACACGGTGCCTGACTCCGCGATGGCCGCCGCCTCCTCCATATGGGGCGGCCATGTTGGAGTCAGGCCCACGTGACCACGCGGCACACCATGGAAACGTAAACAGTTTGCGAACGCGGCCCGCTGAGAAGCAGACCTCTCGCGCGCGGCCCGTAACGCAGTCAGAGACGACCGCTCCAAGGTAAGCGACCACCTTTTGCATTTTACCTGGGACAGCCACTCCCCCATAGCCTGGTTTCCAAGAGGCAGACACGCGGCTCAGCGTGTAGACTTAGGGTGCCCTTTGGTATACAATTGCTAAGCTTCCAGCGGCAACGCTGCGTGCGTGCAGCTACATACAGGAGAAACACCCAATTTGGTTAAAATATATAGCAAATGGTTTGCTACTTGTCGCTTTTCCGATATGATGCACTCATGCATCACAACTGACAGTAATTATTGTCTTTTGGCCCCCAGGTTCCGGGCCGTCTCACCCCCCGTGCAGAGTTACCAGACCACACAGAGCGGGTAAGCCTTCTCCCCTCTGTCTTGATATAGTAATGCAGTACTCTGAGATAACCCTTAGGTTTTGCAATGGATATTTACCACTGCTCCATCTCTCTCCCCTCCCTCCTGTCACCCTCACAGGGAGAGGCTTCGAAGATATGCAGACAGTGCTGCCAGACATGATTCACAGCAGGCACACACTCAGATGCCTTGCAAAGCCCTGATGAATGTGGCCCACCAATTTTGTCCCACAGAAACCAGTCGGCTAGAGAACGACCAAACCTAGTGCACAGTATGACCAGCACAGGCTATTCTCGTTCTGATTAAGGACCCCCTGCCTAAGTATCTAGGGGCCCTTCCTGTTTGAGGTGAACTACCTCCAGAGAGAACATCGATTGAAGAAGTTCTTCACTGTTTTAACAACCCAAACCTGCACCTGCCCACCCAGAGAAAACCTATTAAAATCAAAGTTTACTTTCATCTGGATGGCAGCTAACACATGTAAAAACCAAGGCGGTAGAGCATGTGTCTTTTAGCACAACACAAGTGCACAAGAGACGACTTGGAAAGCGCAATTAGTTTTATTGGCTTTTTGAAAAACTCTTCCCCACTCGACATAACTGTGTCTTCCTTAGTGTGAAAACGATTTTGGGCAACACACAGTTGAAATACCCAAAAATAGTCCCTGTTGTTTTTGTTTAGGCGATTTAAACTTACCACCGGACCCAACTCTGGACAAAACGCTCCATCCTACAAGGGAGGACTTCGGCAAAGCACTCGCCATGGCTGAATTTCTGAGGGAAACCAAAACCATAGACGTATGGAGACTGTCGAACATGGGGGTGAAAGATTATACCTTCTTTTCTCACGCTCACCTTGGGCACTCAAGGATCGACCTGCTGCTCCTGTCTAGTGCATTCATCCCCTGCGTCGAAACCATCCAAATAGGACACAGAGCTCTATCGGACCATGCCCCAGTTATGATGAACCTAAGAGTACAAGGCCTGTCTGAAACGGCTCACCGATACTGGAAACTACAAGACCAAATTCTGACTGACTTAGCCATTAGAAAGGAAATGGCAGAAGCCCTCAAGAACTACTTCAAGGAGAACACCACCAGGGACACCCTCATACCGATCATCTGGGACGTAATGAAACCAGTCATTAGGGGCATCGCATGTACTGCACAGCAAGGCTCCGATGTCTGAATAAGCTACAGCAGGACAAACTAGAGGCAGAGGTTGCTGAAGCAGAACAGAACCTCAAACGAGGCCACACTAGGAAAGCGAGCTGCGAACTCAAGAAAGCGAAAAGAACTCTAGAAATGCACTTAGCGGACAGAGCAGCCAGAACGCTGACCTACACCAAGCAATTCTATTATGTGAATAGTAAGAAAGCAAACTGGCTACTGGTCCACAAACTCAAGAAGCTGCAGTCGAGAAACAATATCCAATGTCTAATTGATAACCAAGGTATTCGTCGCTACACCAATGCAGAGAAACTAGAAATCATGACAACATACCACAAGGGAATCATGACAGGGCCCCCAACGACAAAAGCTGCCCAGGTCCAATACCTAGCAGGAGCCGGGTCGGACTCTCTGCACCCTCATCTGAATGCCCTAGAAGCCCCAATCTCAATGGAAGAGGTGAGCAATGTTATCTCAACATTAAAAAGCTCCACCCCCGGCCCGGACGGGCTCACGGCCCAATTCTATAAGAAATTCGCCTACATCCTCGCACCTCAGTTGGTGGCCCTGTTCAACTCGTTCCTCTCTTCCGGGACCACTACTCCCTCCATGGAGGAATCGCTAACGGTGCTCATTCTGAAGCCTGGGAGGGATTGAGACCACTGTGCCTCTTACAGACCCATCACCCTATTGAACAATGATGCCAAAGTATTAGCGAAAATTCTAGCGAACAGATTGGCGCCCCTTCTCCCTGACATAATCCACCCGGACCAAACCGGATTCATCCCTGGCCATAGCACCCACGACAACATAAGAAGAACCATAAATATAATCGAATCCGCCAATAGGACAAGCTTGGAATTGATGGTCTTATCGCTCGTCGCGCAAAAAGCCTTTAATATGCTTGATTGGGGCTATATCCAAGAAACACTAAGGCACTACGGACTCGGCCCAAATTTTATAAAATGGACAATAGCCAATTACCAACATCCCTCCACCAGACTCAGAATGAATGGGGCTAGATCGGACATAATCAAGATAAGGAGAGGCACGAGGCAAGGATGCCCCCTATCCCCTCTCATTTTTGCACTCTCCATGGAGACGTTTGCAAACAGAATCTGCCATAACTCGGCAATTCACAGCCTGGAATTCAAAGATCAAACCTATAAAGCGGCCCTGTACGCCGACGATGTCCTGTTGACAATATCCCAACCCAAGGTGTCCATGAAAGCACTGTGGTCAGAATTGAAGGAATTCGGGGAGGCATCGGGATTTCAGGTGAATCTCTCCAAATCCACAGCGATTAGCATCAACCTTCCTCGGACTCTGACAATAGCGCTGGAGAACGACTATCTAATACCTTGGGCGAAAGGGCAACTGTCCTATCTAGGGTTCCAGCTACCAGCCAAACCCAACAGAGTATACAAAGCTAGCTTCCCTCCGTTGTTCAAAGAACTCAAGAGTGACCAGATACGCTGGCGGAAACAGGAAATCTCTTGGTTTGGGAAAATCACGGCTCTGAAAATGAATCTAATTCCCAGACTGCTCTATCACTGCTCAGCTGTGTCAGCAACCATCCCAAAGCAAGCGGTACAGGAACTGCAAAAGAACATCATGAAATATATATGGGAAGAAAAAAAGACACGAATTCCGAGGAGGATCATGCTTCGAGGACGGCCGGTGGGAGGCCTGGGGGCACCAGATGTAGCAAGATACATCCTTTTATCGCAGCTCTCGCAAGCGTTCGCATGGAACACCAACACCCCAAAACCCTGTTGGCTGGAGCTGGAGGAAGCCTGGAGCCCAGTCCCGATAGACTCACTGCTGCATAGGAAGAGTCCCAGCGATCAAACAAGCACAGAGCCTCTCTCAGCAACGAAAAACACAGTTCTGAACTGGAGGAAAGCAGCGCGACTCTGGAAATGCGGAAACACAACAGGTCCGCTCACCCCCATCTGGATGAATGCGGACTTCACTCCAGGTACCAGACCAAATAATTTTCATAGATGAAGAGAAGGAGGGCTAGAGACGGTCCAAGACTTTTTTGAGAACGGAAACCTCATGGACTTTGAAGCCTACAAGGTGAAATTCAAAGTTCCGGAGACGGAGAGGTTCATATAAGCTCAGCTTAGGTACTGGCTCTCAAGCAACGCCATGAAAAAACACAGAAGCAGAGAACTTACAGCCCTGGAGCGAACCCTCACAGCGACACCCCCTAAGGCAGGCTTGTCCAATCTTTTGAATGTGGGACCAAAGCATGAACTTTTTGTCACCCAGAGGGCCCGAGGGCCGACGAGCCAAAAGTCAACACCCTCACCCAAAGCAGTATATTCAAAATCAATGGTGTGTGACCTTTGACACAATTGCATCACAAGCAGTGATAGCCATGCAGTCCCAAAGATGTGTCAGGGACAGTGATCAAAGGTTAGTTTGTTGTGATTTCTTCCACCAGTGTGTGATATTTTACTGAAACGGTGGGGGCGACCGAGCGTAGCGAGGGAGCTATAACGATCTAGGGAGGGTTTGGGGGGATTTCCCCCCAAGATTTTTTTCCAAATATGGGGATGAAATGGTGCATTTTACTGCAGGAAAAGTGGCCAAAAAGCCATAAATTTACAATCAGTTCTAAAGGGGAACACGTACATTCCATGTCACTAACAGCAGACAAGAACATTGTAGAACACCACATTTTAATGATCAATGTGTCCACAGTGTAAGACAGCACTGTCACTGATGTAACACATTGGCATGCTGGTTGTGGCCAAAATATGCCTCTGTAGCAACATGCATATGCTAGTTGTTCCCAATTTAGGACAGCATTGTCCTGTACAAAGCATGATTGATGCTGCCTGAGCATGTGCAGTGTTCCCAATACATATGGCAGCTTATCTCTGTAATAAACGTTCATTACTTCTGTGGTAATGAAAGAAGCATAATCCCATTCAAAAGATAAAAATGTTGAAAAGTGATCACCCAAAGGTGAACCCAATTGAAGAAACGCGATGCGAGCCCAATCTAAAAGTATGAAGGACTTTTTTTATTGCATGATTTGTCACTTGTAAAGTTGCAACTTGTAAAGCATTCAGCACAGTTAAAAAGAAGTCCAATAATTCTAACACTGCACATATTTTCAGTGTGACATTTGGCATTGTTTTTGCTTGCACAAATACTCAATATCCGCTGGCACACTTGATGTGGCAATGCAGAGTATTCCAGATAGGTGTCCATCTGTCAAAAGTGATCTTGATATTGTTTTTATGCTCTTCAATCTCGAGAAAAGCTGTTTACATTAGTATGTGCTGCCAAAAAGTGCAATGAACCGAAGTGCATGATTAGACAGATTTGGGAAAGAGTCACATGTAATGTATCTACTATAAAATGTATGCAGGGTATGTTCAGAAAAGGCTCTCTTCATGTCACCATTACTTTGCATGTCAATTAATTCCATTTGAAACATGTCAGGAGCATTGGTGACATTAGTACCAAACGGATCTGCAAATATCTTCAGCTCATCACTGTGCTCCCTGAAATCTGAAAATCAGTTTTTAAATTCATTCAAAAGATTCCCAACCAGTGCCGAATACTTGTCATGTTTGATGCTGTGAGCAGATCTAGTCATCAGTACTGTGAAATGAGTAGCATTTTTTTCATTCAGCTGTTTCTGAAACAATTCCAGCTTATGAACAAAGGATTGGATGTGCTCATACAGCTTGTTCACAAACTGTTCCTTCCCTTGCAGTTTTATATTCAGGTCCGAAAGATATTTTGTTATGTCAACAAGGAATGCCAAGTCATTCAACCAGCTCGCATCATCCAAGAAGGTGATATCTTTCCCTTTGTTCGTCATGAATGTTTTAATTTCATAAAGCAGTGACCAGAATCTGGATAGTGTGGCTGCCCTGCTAAGCCAACGAACTTGGGAAAAGTAGATCACATCATCATGGTCTGCTCCCATGTCCGCAAGAAATGCTTGGAACTGTCTATGGTTAAGCCCTTTTGCCCTTATGAAATTCACCGTAGAAACAACCTTTTCCATCACATGCGTCATCTCCAAGGCCTTTGCGCACAGTTGTTCCTGGTGAATGATGCAGTGATGCGTGATGACATTCTGGGGAACTGACTTTGCCATTAAACTGACAAATCCATTGTGTTTGCCGATCATAGCAGGTGCCCCATCAGTTGTCAGACCACACAGTTTGCCCTCTAGCAGATTGAATTTCAACAAGACACGTTTCACTTCATTGAAAATGTCTTGTCCTGTTGTTTTGCCTTTAATTGAACATAGGTCAAGTAGCTCCTCAACAATTTGGAATTCTTTGGTCACTCCTCGTACAAAGATTGCCAGTTGGGCGGTATCACTCACATCTGTGCTTTCATCCACCCCCAAGCTGTAAAAGTGACAGGCACCCAATCTTTTCGTCAGTGAGTGCAATGTTTGACGATAGGTCATCTACTCGTCTAGCAATTGTCTGATGTGAGAGACTGATTTTCTCCACCATTGCTTGTTTGTCAGGGAATGCCACAGATGTCAATATTCCCAAGCAATCTTTGACAAATTCTCCATCGGACAATGGTTTCCCTCTCCTTGCTATGGCCTCAGATATCAAGTAACTTATCTTGGTTGCTGCCTCAGAGTTCTGTCTGCTAGCTTTGAAGAACGACTGTTGCCCGATCAGGGCCTGCTTCAGCGAGTTTGCCCGATCAATCCTAATCTGGCCAATCAGGTTGTCAAATTCAGTGGCATGTTTTGTAGTATAATGCCGCTTGACATTGTATTCCTTGTAGACAGCTACTTTTTCCTGGCAAATCAGACACAAGATGTTCCCCTTTTGTTCACACACAAATAAATCCTTGGCCCAACTATCCTTGAAAACACGACATTCAGCATCAATCTTTCTTTTCTTCTGATTCGCCATTTATTAAGAGTTGGGTAGGTTTTAGTCATATGAAAGCACGTTGTCACAGGCCCATTACAATAAAAACAGTTCAAACTTACTTGTATTACTAAGTAATAATGTTGTGGTTTTAATATAGGCAGACCATTGGGCCACACTGTAGGGCATGATTAAAAAAGCCTCACTCATAGTATTGTCCCACAAATCTATAACAATGCCTGTAGAGAAGCAGTGTTTGGCCTGTGATATACAAGTCAGTGGGGGTGGGTGCGGACACAGGCTGTGGCACCCTTGTGATGCTACTTACATATGAATGAATGCAAAGGAATGCTCTTATTCTCACGTGGCAGGCAGCCAGAGGGAGATAAAACACTAAAATGCCACTGAAAAATTAGTAATTGCTCTGTCAGCTTTGTTCTAACGCAGATAAACTCAGAGGATAGTGCTCTTACCTGGTGGAGGACAGAGAGGGAGGTCAGCGATAGTATCAGGTAAACCGGAAAAGTCGTTGCTGCAGCGAGCTGATAGAGTTGGAGGTGGCCAACAAGTTATGCCTGTTGAGGAGAACAACATGTTTTATTTGTTACGTTGTGCTAGTTGCCAGAGTCTTCCAGCTTTGTAGTACTGCAAATTAAAGGCAAGGCTATTAGCCAGTGCACATAATGTCATTATATAAGTGGGGAGGCACAATTTCTTTCACAAAGATTTTTTTTTTATAGAACAAATATGCATACAATATCACCCAACCTGTGTTGGTACTGATTTATCGACCTACATTATCCTAAAGAAATGCACCGGGCCTGTAACTGCCTCTGGTGCCCCCTTCCAGCAGTCTCCCATTCCATAAAAAATGCATTTAATCAAAAGGGAAACACTGCACAGCGAAATGAAACAAAAACAAGTTCCAGAAGATACCCAGGCCAACACAGGCTGCTAGTAGGCTTCTGTACACCTGTCATCTCCCTGAGGCGCTGCATGTGTCTGTTTCTGAGGGCCTGCTCTCTAGGTGGTACAAGGTCCACCTTTGTGCAGTCCATGAACCAATTACTCAAGACAACCATATTATGGAAATTACCAACTAAACCCACTGATTCGGTATGTGAGCATTGCATGATTTGATCACTATCCTTGATGATACCCAGAAGGTGCATGATGGTGCCATAATGCATGTTCCATCAAGGTGTCCCACATCACAATAACGGAGCAATGGAAAACGGCGGATAGCACAGGGGCAACCTGCTGGTCTTGGAAGCAAGACCACGCAGAACAACAGAGGTTTAAATCCCAGATCCACACTTTGAAACCGAACTCAGGTATTACATTTAGCTTATAAAAATGTGTCAGGTTGAATTGGACATGTTGGCTCAAGATTGTCCCAACGAACAAAACACATGTGACACTAAGTGAAACACTGCAACTACAAGAGTGAATATTTATCCCAATTCATATATGTTTGGGGACTTAAGGCTTCACCCTAAGGTACCCTGGCTAGTCCAGACATGGAGCCCTTGCTCACTGTGCTTTGAGAGGCACAGCTCCACCTCACTGATGAGGCCTGACTAGGCCCAAACACATTATATTTGATTGCTCCGAAAAAGGTGGCGTCTTAACTGGAAAAGATCATTCTGGGGCGGAAAAAATGCACTGGGCCTGGCACCAGAGGCAGTAACAGTCCCCCACCACGGCACATAATTCGGGTCCAAGGACCCGACCAAACAGTATGCTGCCAAAAATGCACTGGGCCTGTAACTGCCTCTGGTGCCCCATGTAAGGGGGCACCAGAGGCAGTAACAGTGCTCCGCCGCCACAGCCCGCATTATTTATTAATTTATTCAATGTTTGTCGGGTCCGTGGACCCGATTAATTAATTTATTTCCGCAATGTTGGGCCCAACCAACATTGCGGAAATAAATAAATTATTCGTGTCCACGGACCCGACAAACATTGAATAAATTAATAAATAGACTGGGCAGTGGCCTGTTACTGCCTCTGGTGCCCCCTTACAGGGGCACCAGAAGCAGTAACAGTCCCCCACCGCAGCACATAATTCAGGTCCAAGGACCCGACCAAACATTATGCTCCCAAAAATGCACTGGGCCTGTAACTGCCTCTGGTGCCCCCTTTAACGGGGCACCAGAGGCAGTAACAGTCCCACACTGCGGCACTTAATTCGGGTCCAAGGACCCGACCAAACTTTATGCTCCCAAAAATGCACTGGGCCTGTAACTGCCTCTGGTGCCCCAGGGGGCACCAGAGGCGGTAACAGTGCTCCGCCACCACGGCCCGCATTATTAATTAATCTATTCAATGTTTGTCGGGTCCGTAGACCCGATTAATTTATTTATTTCCGCAATGTTGGAACATTGAACAAATAAATAAATAAACTGGGCCGTGGCGTACAAAAAAAAAAAAGAAAAAAACACAGAAAGAAAACTTACCAGGCCTTGCTTGGTCACCGGCGTGATGCTGGGCTGGGCTGGGCTGGGCTGGAAAAGAAGTGTGAAGGTGGTGCCGGCAAGGTATACCCTACCTTCACTCCGCCCATAAACATGACGTATGTGATTTCTATTGGCTGAGAAACAGCCAATGGAAATACTGTGACCATGCAAGGTTTTCTTTTTTTTTTTAAATGACGTACCTTGCATGGCAACAGTATTTCCATTGGCTGTTTCTCAGCCAATGGAAATCAGAACCCATGCCGGCTTGTTTGTTTGTATTTCCTTCGTTTGTTCAGCCTCGCGGGCCACATGAAATGGCTCGTAGGGCCACATTGTGGCCCGCGGGCCGTAGGTTGGACAACCTTGCCCTAAGGGAAGAATATCAACCGTCTAAAGACTACTAGACAGAACCGATCCAGCCTGCAAGGAACCGTACATGCACAAATGAGAGAAAGACATAGGGAGGGCCATTGAACCAGAGGAGTGGGCCACATTTGGGCTAGAGCGCACAGAAGCTCGAAATGCATAACTAACAAGGAGGGGGCATTCAAGGTATGCTACAGGTGTTATCAAACCCCGGAGACGCTCAATAAATGTAACCCCATGATCCCCCCGCTTTGCTGGAGAGGATGTCCAGACAAAGGAACGCTGTATCACCTACTATGGACATGCCCCATGGCCATACAATTTTGGAACGCGGTGCTGGACCAGGTCAAAGAGATTACCAGCCCGACAATCCCATGGGACCCAGGAATTGTCTGCTGGGAGCAAGGGGTGAGGACCAGTTCCCCCTGTCGGGCCGTAGAGCTGAATTATGCGCCCACCTGCTAACAGCAGCTAAAATTTCAATAGCCAGGCTCTGGAAAAACCCAGAAGGTCAGGCAGTTGAGATGTTGTGGGTGAAATGTTGGGACATAATAGCGGCCGAGAAAATCACAGCCATTCGGTTTGGAAAATGTTACCATACCTGGGCCCCATTCCTGGACTACACACAGCAATATCCAGGGCTCGCCAGACAACCTCCTACTCTCTGATGGATGGACAAGCATGACTAAAGAGGAGCTCGGAAGAACAGGACGCAACTCGCAGCCAGGGGAATCTGGCGGGAAAGACACAAGGGCCCAGAACTCTGGTCCACCTACCCCCTTCCCCCCTCCCTCCTGAGCAAGCTATTGCAGACTTTGTATGTCCAGGGCCACAGTGACACTGCTCCACTGCATAGTTCAACCTCATTCTCCTTCCCCCGTCCTTTGACCCAGTTCCCACCTCTGCCCCCCCCCCCCCCGTCCCCATTGAGACTTTATAGACTGGTTGTTTATGTTTACTGTCTCCTTTGATAACAAGCAAGCTAGCACTGGTTTCGGCGCATGTTACAGAAAGCCATTATGTATGAATGCTTGTATAAAACCAATAAAAAGAAGTTTGGAAAAAAAAATAATAATAGGGCTGGGTGAACCTAGTCTTGCTTGAGACTGAACCGAATATCACCCGCATTATTCATGAATCTCGTGGGGCTTGCAGCAGCAAACAATAGTGCCCGAACCCATCCCACGGGTTCTGGCAGATGGAGTTCTCAAGGTGTGCTCCGATATAGACACTTTTGAAAATTAGATTATTAGCTAACAACTAGTGGTGCCCACCCTTTATCACCCTGATTCTTCCTCTGTGGTACGCACATAGGGTGGAGGCAGCAACTAAAATGTAATTTGACGACATAGAATCTCTTACGGACATCAGAGCAGAAATCTTAGGTTTCACCACAGCAGAGGCTGAAGCCCTTCTGACACAGGTCAGTGACTCGAAATGGACCACGAAGAAAGATAACACTGTAGAGCCATCTAAATGAATAAAACAGTTAGAGTAACTCATACGGAAGGAAATAAATCGTAAACTACATGCTATTACTCTTGGACGATATTATAAAAACCAAAGAATACCAAGAGGATTAAGAATCGACTTGAGACTGACCTTATGCAAAGAGAGCAGAGACTTTGTGTGAAAATGGGAGGCGATCCTCAACAGGTTCTCTTTGGACCTTGACCCTCATTACGATACTGGCGCTAAACCATGGCGCTATTAGCACCATGGTTGGTGCCGGTATTGTAACGTGTCTGCCATAGTGAAATGGGGAAATACCGCCCCATTCCAAGGTTGGCGGGGCAGTATTTCCCCATTTCCCCATGGCCCTTCCCCATTTCCATTTTTGCCCCATATGGCATAATGGGAATGGCGAAGGCACTAAGTACGGTACCGCAAATTGCGGTACCATACTTACTGCGAAGGTCCATTTGCGGGTCCCTACTTTAACGTCTGGTCTAGACCAGCCGTAAGGGTCGGGTCCCGCAAAGGGACCTCGTAATTAGGCGCTAATGGGTTAACGGCGCCGCAGCCTTTTACGGCGCTGTTAACCCATTAGCGCCAGGGTCATAATGAGGCCCCTTATCTTGCTGACGATACAAGAACTCACAAAGAATGTGACAACGTTAATGCAGAAATAGAAAAATAATTGAATAATCTACTAGGTAAAGAGGATTTAGACATAATACTTACAGAAATAAACCACAAGTTGGAATCAACGCAAACAGAAATCAAGGCGAAGAAGGTTAAAACATTTCGTAGAGATACTTATGACTATCTAAATAGGGAGGTTTATACATGAATGGAAAAGTACACGGCTCCACCACAGAGAAGATCACAACCGGGAGTTCGGATAACTCTTCTAGCACAGACTCTGAAACTGCAAGTGACAAGCGACCAACCCCCCCGAGAAAAATACAGTGACAGGCGAAGACACCAACTACAGACCAACAACATCGGATGGGGCGACATTTTTTGACGCAGCACAGAAGAAAGAGGACCAGGTGGGGGAAGAGGAAACACAAGAACAGAAGGAAGAGTAACCGGACTACAGCTGAAGAAAGTTTAGTCATCAACCTTTCATCTAGAATTCTCAGCAAAGCATAAACAGATTTATTACAGAAAGGATTGAGTTTTGTCCCCACAAATAGCACATCACTCTTCAAATCTAAAGTGGATCTTTTAAAGTTTGTTAGGAAACTGAAGCTTAAAGTCTTTTTCAATGAACTTGAGCCTAATAGCAATGAATTGACGGACGATGACACATTACAAGAATTTAAACGAAAAAGCAATTTCATGCCTACTATAAGTATCCCTTCAATTGAGATCTTCCACAAACAGACTCTGAGTGACCTCAAGAAGATTTCGTATAAACACCAGAGATTTAGCAACTTAAAACCAACCAAATTTACCTTGTTGAAGAACCTCTATGGCGACGACAGCATAACAATACGACCAGCCGACAAAGGGGGAGCATTGGTGATCAAGGATAGTGCCGACTACCACAAGGAGTGTGAGAGACAGCTGAATGATGCTACCACTTATGCCACACTTGAGGGAGACCCTACTGCTGGAATTCTACACAACCTAGAAATATTGCTCAACAGGGCAGAAGAGCTAGGCTGGATTGATGACTAAACTAAAGCCTTTTTGATCAACAGACACCCCAGGGTTCCCAACTTCTATACTTTACCAAATGTGCACAAACATACGACTCAACCACCAGGTAGGCCAATAGTTTCAGGAATATCAAAGACACTGCTCATTTTTTGGAAAGTCTTAACAATACTGGATACATCAAGAACTCAATTTTATTTACCATCAATGCCAAGAGTCTGTATACGTCTATCCCACACGACATGGGACTTGAAGCAATTGAATGGTTCTTGCTTAAAGAGGGAGAAATGAGAGCAAGTAAAGAATTTATTCTGGTTCTCCTCCAATTTATAGCCGAAAACTCGTATTTCCAATATAGGAATCTGTTTTTTTCTACAGACTTCGGGAACATCTGCGGGGGCCACTATGGCCCCCACATGCACCCATTGCTTTATGCATAGGTTCGAGAGAGAACATATTCTAAACCATGCAGTATGGCACAATCACATATCACTTTGGGTCTGTTTTATTGACAACATTTTTGGTATCAGGATAGGCTCATCAGAAAGCCTGCATGACTTCTTTGAATATCTGAACAAAATAGACTCAAGGATTCAATTTCACAGTGAAAGTTCAACAACAGAGATACATGTTTTAAATATATCTGTATAAGTACAGCGGGATATATACCTGACTAATATTTTTCAAAAGGAGATGGCCCGGAACAACCGTTTGCATCATCTGAGTTTTCGTCAGCCCAGTCTAATAAAGAACTTACCTTTCAGCCAAATGATGTGGGTGAAGCGAATTGTAAATGGCCCAGCATCATATGAGAGAGAAATAGAGGATATGGGCAGCACATTTGAAGCACGTGGCTACAAAACGGAAGACATACAGGCTGCAAAAGATTTGATCACAACACTGACAAATGAAGAAAGATAGAATGAGGCGACCACACCACTTGTTTTCGTGTCCTGCTATTCCACTCAAAGCAGTCGCATTAAGTCTGTAATCAACACGAATTGGCGCACCCTAACACGTGATTCGAGGGTTGAACATCTGTTTAAAGGCAATCCAATATTTTCCTACAAGAGGAGTACGAACTTTAGAGACAGACTGGTCAAAACCAGACCAGCAGCCAAACCACCAACTACATCGAGAAAAGGAACTATGGTAGTAATTGTGGTTTTATAACTAAAGGAGACACAATCAACCACCGACGAACAGGAGAAAAATAAAGATCAACAGCTATGCACCCTGCGATACACCAAACATGATTTACGCCATTGAGTGCCCATGTGGCATTTACTACGTAGGTCAGTCTAAACGACAAGGAAAGGTGCAGTGGCATGAACACAGATCGTGTATTAGAGCAAACAATACCAACTCGGCAGTTGCAAGACATTGGAGTGATAAACATCAACCAGATACGGTTCCAGGTAGTTGAGGTGGTGAAACAACATAATGCACATGAAAACCTAAGCAGACGCCTGGATCAAAAGGAAATGTACACCAGGGAGGATTAACGAGGAGATAAACTATATGTGTTACCTAGGAACCAACCACTGTGATAGGGTGTGGACATTAGTAACCAGATGGGTTATACGTATTATGACTGCTATTCTATTAAGATCCTTGAGGTATATGGATATGATTGATCAAAATATATGTACTTGTTGTTTAACTAGTCTACAACAGCGGGGGGGTGAGGGGGGTCAACCTATCCTGTATATCTCAAGACATGCCCATAATGGGATGTATGTTAATGGAAACAGGCATCTAACTGCAGAGAATAATGATAAACATTAATAATTTAATGTTGACCAGCAAGTATTACCACAGAATGAGATTGACTCA
The DNA here is from genome assembly GCF_040938575.1 of Ambystoma mexicanum. Lineage (NCBI taxonomy): Eukaryota > Metazoa > Chordata > Amphibia > Caudata > Ambystomatidae > Ambystoma > Ambystoma mexicanum. The sequence continues at coordinate 389,238,969 of NC_090938.1, forward strand.
GATAATGCTTAATATGCTGTTTACGCTTCAAGTTTTATGTTTATTGACTCACCACACAGGCAGACAGCAACAACTAATGTTATCAGAGACTATTTTTAACGAGTTGATAACAAGGTAGACATGAGAGTGTAACAGCAATCACAGAGCAGGCTGAATGGTAATGGCGTTTTATGTGATCAATGGGTCACACAGCACGACACTGACACTAAGAGATCCAGACTCCTCCCATTCATCTGGAAAATCACATGCAGTTTGGATGGAGGAGATATCAATTATTTGTGAGATTAATGATAAAGTAGTGATCCACAGTATTTTAATCACAGAGACCTGGCATCCCGTAGGCCCGGCAACAGGTAACTGCGGGACGCGATGTGAGAGCTACGTCATCGCGTTCGTCAACGCAGGGCCTTGCATCGCCTAGCAATGCCAGGTCTCATGAAATACACCCCACACCAACCTTTGAAAGTGGCAAACATCACAATGCTGATTTTGATTTTGTATTATTTTTGACATATAAGTAACAACACAACTACATTGCACTGATACTTTACATCCCGCTGGCCCTGACATCGGGGATCAGCGGGATGCAAAACAATCGAGATGTCAGCACACGCAGCGACGCTCAGCGTTGCGTCACCTGGCAAAACAGAGAGTCTCTGTATACAGAGCACTACACGGCAGATGCCGGCTTCTACAAGCGGCGTGAGATAGAATCTCAGAGATAGACCAGCAGGTAAGCTCTCGAAGAGAACAGACAGATATTATCTGATCTAAGATTTACAGAATAGATTAACTGACTGGGATTAATTTGATTTTTATCTAATACAGCGTAACACTGCAATTTATCGCAGCTGCACCACGAGGTAGGCTGAACTCCTTCCTCGAGTAACATGGGGCTTGTAATACCGAGTTTCCCATGATGTATATACTGAGCATGCATTTTCTGGTTATTTTTCAGAGTCGTGCCGTTCTAATATGCTAAACACACATAAGATTATTGGCCGAACGGCCGCACAGTCAGGTAACAGCAGATTTTCTAATGGAAATTATTACACATTAATGTATTTCTGCAAAGAGGGTTACATGTAGTGAGTTCTAACGGATTGTATCTAACTTTCTCCCTCATGCCACATTACTGAACTCTATCCACATACGGTATGTGCAAATCTAATTTGTAATATTGGCATGTATTGGCCACTTTTGATTATGTTTTTGATTTTTTTGAATTTTTAATACGATTATGCTTTCCATGACATGTTGGCACACAAATTTGATGTGTACGTATATTTTGATTTGCTGAACATAAATGAACCAAATTAATGTATCGGACTAACTGTATGCAGTGCCTTAAGCCCTGAAGACAGACATAGACCGAAATGCATCAGCAAACACGTTTGATGGCAGGCACTGAATCTATGGATGCACTTCTTGCCTTCCAATTAAAATTTTGGAGCGTGAAAGAAACTATAAGAGCTTCTGGCTTTCAATTTGTAATGACACCCTAGACATGAACTAATGTCCACATAGCATACTGCAGCTCCAGTGGACAGCCTAACGTCAGCACACCTAGAATTAGATTGGATTCTAATTCTTACTTTTTTTCATGCCTGAAACATTAACATAAAATTAAAAACCGTTCATTACTGTCCATATTCAGTTTATAAAACTGTTTAGTCTGCACAAAGCAAGACACATTATTCATCACTCTAAAAGAGCACACAAAATAATTATTTTATAGCTAACATTTTTGGACAAAGATGTACCTGGAGTTATTTTTCTACTTGTTCCTTTGTATTATAAACTTAAAACCTATAAGTCCATTTTCTAAAATAAATAGCGAATCACACGCTACTATCACGAACAATTAATGTAAAATTACAATATTATATTTAAACGGCTACATAGTCTAGTCACTGCAAATCTGAAATCAGTTGACACCCTCATTATTTTCAGTATTACATCCTCATTCCAAATCAAATTACATTTGCCAAATACAATAGTAATAAACAGGGCTGGGTGAACCTAGTCTTGCTTGTGACTAAACCGAACATCACCCTCATTATTCATAAATGTCGTAGGGCTTGCAGCAGCCAACAATAGTGTCCGAACCCATCCCCCAGGTTCTGGCAGACAGAGTTCTCAGCGAGCGAAGTGACTAGGAGCTATCGGGACCGTAGTATCATTGCTTTTATTTTTTACTGCTTAAAGAGTTCCACTACTTTTTACACCCATGTTCAGCATTCTGGAAATGTGCTTTTGTAGTTAAAGTATACCTCTTCATCTTACCCACCTATAGCAGTTACACGTACCCTGTACATTCACAAAGCCAGAAGAACATCTCAGCCTGGATGGACTGTCTCTGACTTAATCTTAACTCTAGGAAGCTGGAGGAGGACCTGCTAATGCTAGGAAATTATTGCTCCAAATAATTCATCTCCTCCTGATTTTTGGAAAACTTGTCAAGTTGCTGTCTCAGGTTAAATGCTTGGATATAACAGTTGATAAAGGCCCAGGCCATTTCCACATGATGTTAGCATTAGGTGGCTACATGGGATTTGCCCCTTCATGCTACTGGACACGTGTGCAGTTATAGAAGGAGCTTTGGTGACTCGTCTCTTGGACTACCTCAATTTCCTCCTGTGGAATACTTCAAGATCACAGACTATTCAGCACTCATACTCTGTCAGACCAGGGGACATACACGATTTTCAAATCTTGGGATGCAGGCTTTGTAATTAATTTTAAATTCTATTCATTGCAGCACACATTTTTCTAGCAGCAGCCTCCGGTTGAAACAGCTACTGTTCAGGGATGCATAAAGTATGGGTTCCAGCAGAGTTAAGATCAGTGAATAGAGGTGATTGATTTCACAAAGGCCATAGGTAAATGTTCCAACTGAGAGAAATGGGCTGACCACACCACGTGGCATAACAAAGACATAAGAGATTCATGGTACATCAGGTCTGTCCCCACCACAAGATGTCTTACACGTATCATTGATACATACATGTATCATCTTTTCTGCCTCCCCTTTTGCTTTAGGACCTTGAGGTTTTTCCACCCCTAGGAAGGCTGAACATTGATGCGGCCAATTTTGGCAAGCCGAAACGTGTTACAGTGCTCATTTTAAAGACTTTTTTCCTTTTCATGAATAAACTGTTTTCAAATAATTTATGAAGCACTGTATATATATATATATTCCGACATACTGGCACACACGTTGGCAGATTGGCAATTTACCCAGACATGATCAGGTTCTGATCATGAACCCAAATGAGACCATTACATTCTAATAACCAACAAATCAGGACTCCTAAAATTAGGACTCTGACACCTCTGTATAGTAAGAATAGGTCTACTACTGGGGTATGTACATGATGATTTGACTCTAATTAACGTGTCTCTATGTTGGTTAACACTATCTTGAATGTTTGTGCTCAATCATTTGACTTTTTGTTGTTTGTTTTACATAATTCCAAAATGACATTTTCCTGGTATCTGTTTAAATTTGCATTTACTATCGATTCAGTGTTTGTTGCATTTACCATTACAAAAATGTCCTCTTTGTAAATATTCTTTCTTTCAATCACTCACCTGTTTATTTCTATATATATATTGGATTTGAATTATTTTTTGTCTTATCAATAAATATTGACAAGCCATAGACACCTCTTTGTTCCTTTTCCCTTTTGGTGACTTTTTGAACACAGAACAAGTCTATCCAAATTGTAAAGAAAAATACAAACAAATTGCACTGTTCTACATGTGGATTTCTTTTGCTTTTGTTAAACTACCCACCAGAAGATGTAATAGAGCCAGTAACATGCATGACAGTTAATCTGGCCCTACTGCATAGTATAATAAAAAGAAAATTGAGTCATGGTTTATTTTAGACAGTCCCTGTAGCATGATGTAACAGGCAAGAGGGACTGATGGTCCACAGAGGCTGTTGTGCAGGGAATCTGGGAGGCACAAGAGCCAGGTTGTCCTTCCACCCCTTTTGGCAATATACATATAGCAGGGGCATGCACACAAACACACATACTCTTAGACAAGAAATAATGAATTGCAGGAAAAGTAAGTCACTACAACTTGGATTCGTTTAAAAAGAAATTTGCAACCAGCTTGCTATTTTTCATGTACGACAGTAATATTTATATGGGGAAGCATCCCTTAGAAGAGAACACCTGCTCACATCTGCTGCCAAGCTGGTGGGTACCTAAAGGGATGGGTGGTGTGTAATCAAAGGCCCCAAACAAATGGAACCGAAGGGCCATGTGAAAAAGGCCTACATGTCATTACCAAGCATTTTAATTCACAAAGGAAGAAGAAATTCAAAGGTCCCTTTAACATGAAAAACAGGATTTTTAAACACTGACACAAAAACTGCTTTGCATGTGCGTTTGCAAAAATGTTCCCCAGCCAACATAAAGATGTCAAGGAAAAGACATGGTGCCTCATTGCGAGTCTGTCGGTCTGGAAATAAGGGTGCCAGTAGCAACGTACCAACACCCTTTCCAGACCGTCTGACTATAACTTTGTTTTCCTGGGCCTGTGCGCCTGGCAGGTCTGACCTGCTGGGCACAACGGCCCCGGAAAGCAGAGTTGGTATGGTAATGTTTATTTGTAAAGCACCTAAATAAAATGCATGTGTTTCAAAGCGTTCAATGGTGGAGAGAACAAGGGAAAAAACAACAGTCATTCAGAGTCATTGAATTTCGGAACGATACAAGTCTGCACAGGCAGAGTAAGTGCATATAATAAAATTAACAGTGTAAATACCAGCAAATAGGTCTGCCAACGATTCTGCAGTTCTTCCAAGTGCACTGAAGCGCAGCCATACACTGAGGGGAGACAGGGGAGATGGATATACGATCTTCAAGGCATGGTACGTTCAGATGGTGCAAGTGCACAGAGACGGTACAAGAGAGGGGAGCATGGGAGGACAAGTGACATAATAGATATGATATATGATATGATAGGTTATTTATAACGCGCTTAATACCCAGAGGATTCTAAGTGCAGACCCAGGGATCGAACCTGTGGTGCTCCATGTCATCTTGCTTCCAATGTGAGCATGTTACCCCTGAGTTATCCTCCCGCAACAAGTGCAGGGGTCGGGGAGGAATCCAAGTGCGCCCAGTTAGTCAGAGACTGGGTAAGTGCTGAGAGATTGCCATTCTCATGGGTCATTGACCAAGTGCAGTAGCAACGTGGAAAGTGCAGCAAGTGCGAGAGGACTGTCAAGGATGCCAGGGACCTGTAAGACTCTGAGGCACACCAGGCGGCAAGTTGGCAAGTAGTGTTGAAAAAGGAGGGAGAGAGGAAGAGAGGGATAGAGTGGAGAGAGAGAGGTTAGCAGGGTAGAGTGAGAGAGAAGGAAGAGGAGAAGAGGAATGTCTTACAGAGTTTCTGGAACTTAAGGAGAGCAGGCTCAAGACGTAGGGCGGCAGGGAGGCTATTGCAGAGGGAGGCCACAGAAGCACCTGCTTCTGAGTCCCCATTCCCGTGGAGTCCTGTCAGACTCCACAGGAATGGGCACTAACATTTTCTGCCGTCTGATATTCTGCCCCTCCGGGACTTGCAATGTCCCGGTGGCACCAGGACCTCAGGCGGCTGAAACAGTGTTAAAGTCTGGCGGCAACCCGCCGATAGCACCAGCGGGTTACCCCCAGACTTCAAATGAGGCCCATCGTGTGTGTGTTGAGAAAAAGTGAGGTACATTATGCTTCACATGCAAAATATCGGCAAAACATTTTAAAAGAAAACCCTGCTTGGTTGCCATAGAAATTTCCTGTAGGCTTATTTATGCAGATTATGCAGGTGTCTTTCTTCAGGGAAAATCCAGAGAAGGCTAAAACAAAAATGTAATCCAAGTGCAGATTGGAAAAGCACATCACATTACTGGCTGAGAAATAAAATGCACCATTTTCACTGAAACTGCCACCCATCAAAAGGTGGTGTGCTGTGACAATTCTGACTCACTTTTGCAACAGGAAATCGAACAGCAGACAATTAAACGTGAATTTTATTAATGACTGAACGAAACAGCCCTGTACTTTCAGCGAAAATGCAAAGTGAACCCTGAAAACACAATGGACCTCATTACGACCCTGGCGGTACGGAATGAATGGCGCCGTAAAAGGTTCCGGCGCCGTTCACTCCGTACTGCTGCATTACGAGTTCCCCGCGCGGGACACGGTAAGCACGCCTGGGAAAACCAGGCGTGCTTACTGGGTCGCGCGAGGGGAAGAGGGAACAAACAATGGGCCATCTCGTAATGGCCCGTTGTTTGCTCCCTCTCCCATTCCCATTCAGCCCTATTGGGGCTGAAATGGGAATGGGGAAGGACCGTGCCCGGGTCCTTGGAGGGAGGAATTACCGGGCCTTCCGAACTCGGAATGGCCCGGTAAATCCTCATTCCGAGGACCCGGACCCCGATGCAATTTCAGTGGCAGCCATGCCGCCGATAGAGGCATGGTTATCGCAGAACTCGTAATGAGGGCCAATGTATGTCAAGGAATAAAGGTGTTACACTCACCTGATCTATGCGTGGATGTTGGGGCACGGTTGGAGCCCTCCCTCGGCTTGGCTCCCTTGGATAGACTCTCTCCCCCAGCTGCTGCTGAGCCTGTTGTTCTGGACACTGGTATTGCCCCTGAGAGAATATGAGAGGCAATGAAAATGGCGTGGTGGTGTCGTGAATTCCCTCAACCCTCTCGTGCCAAAATGAAGTGCGCAAGCGTTTTTCCATGCAAGCTCACCTGTGGTTTTGTAACGCTTAGCTCTCCTCCTGCTTCTTGTAGCAGGGGCGCTTAGAGTGGACCTAGTTGCTTCACTAGTCGGTGGAAGTGGTGATCCAGACCCGCTACGACCAATCCACTTAGAAGGTAAGTCTTTTGATTATAATTAATGTTTGTTTTCTTATAATGTCTTTTGCCTTGATTATTAATAGCAATTCTTGCAATGTCTTATCCCTTTTCCAATAGGTGTGAAGATGGCCAATCAGAGTCGTGGAGCGAGTCCGGGTGTTCCCTTGAGGATGATGGAGCTCCCGAATTAGCTGGTAAGTTGGCCTTTATAATTGAACTCTAGACTCAGGTATGGCACAGCCAAGCGTTTGTTATTTATATGGTTTGTAACCTGTTGTGTTCTTTTTCCATTGCAGGAGAAAACTGGTGGCGTAGAGCGGAGTTTGGAGGCTCGGGAACAGCTCTGCGGCTGCAGGATGAAGGTACCATGAAAATGAAGAAAAGAAGTGGAGCCCCGCATTGCTGGAAGCCCGGATCAGGTGAGGAAAGGCTCTGACTCCAATAGTGATGGGATGCAGGTAAGATGTGCGCCCAGCGATGGAGCGACTGGAATCAGGTAAGGAGCGCCTTCAGCGATGGAGCGGCTGGAATCAGGTAAGGAGCGCCTTCAGCGGTGGAGTAGCTGGAATCAGGTAAGATATGCCTTCAGCGATGGAGTAGCTGGATTCAGGTAAGAGGTGCCTTCATTGATGGAGTAGCTGGAATCAGGTAAGATGGTCTTCAGCGATGGAGCAGCTGGAATCAAGTGAATGCATGACGAGATGAAGAACAGGTAAGGACAGCGGTAAGCGTTACGCTGCTGAAAGCAGAATAACGTGAAGCGGAGGCATGTGGGTGGGTTGGCCTTAAATAGGCTGGCCCTGGCCCCTCCCTTTGGCCCGCCTTATGGCTCGACCTTGCCCCTCCCAGGGACTCTTGCACGTGCCTTTCAATGATAGTCTATGGCCACGCCTGTGTCATGATTCCTGCCCCTCATGTCCCCAGCCCTCTAAGATGTCAGCCTGGAGCCAGGCCACAATCACCTACATGGCCCTCAAGGGCTTCTCCATCCCTCCAAAGACCCACTTCGAGTCAGACTTGGCGCTTGTGGCACCAGACTCACTCACTCCCATAGGATAACATTGGGGATTGGACTTGTAGTGCATTGATGGCGACAAGATGGATGCCCCCACATATTTCGGTTCCCAGAACTGCATGTGCGGTCTAGTCTTTTGGGTGTGGTTCAGCCCAGAGACACCTGGGATACCCAGAGACTATTTAAGCCACACCCAGGCTGAGAAACATGTTTTGCGTTTTCTGCACCTGCAGCGTGACACTCACCGTGTTCGGATCGGTCTCCAGTAGGCCTACATATTTCTTCTTCGCTCAGCTCCTGCAAGAACAAGAACATCGTTAGGAACAGCCTTACCTTGCAGCGCTTCTGCCCATCATTCATTGCTCCTTCTGTTCTGTGGGCATCTTCGGCGGTGTCATTCCCATCCCGGCACGCCGCTTCCTAAGGAAAAGGCAAAAGAACATAAAAAAGGCATTAGTAAGCATTCTGCAAATCTTCGCTTATTTTTAAATATTGTACGAGCTTCAAACACTTACTAGAATCCTATCCGCTATGGGGGAACTCTGTCTCCGGAACTTCTCTTCCATCTGCAAGCGGGAAAAGACAATCCAGGTTAGCATGGAAACATCTAAAGGCGCTGCATACCGCGCTTACCCACCGCATTTGTTCTTCATAACCGGCATCCACGCTGAAAACGTCACGGCACCTAAATGACACAGAAAAACAACTCAGTTCAATGCAAATTCGAAAGGGGTGCATCTCGCACATCGCGCTCTCACCCACCTTCAGCGCTACTCATCTCAGCAGCACGCCGCCATCCCCGGACACCGGACCTCATCTAAGGAAGGAAAAGAACAAAGTTAGAGAACTGTTCAAAAGACTCATTATACTTACCTGTCGGACTCTTGCCAGTGAAGTAACTAGGCAGCAACGAGCTCGCATCAATCAACGCGCCACTGCGCTGAAAGCAGGATGGAGAGCACACTATCCAAGAAAACAAGGTGAGCTGTGGATCAAAGGGAAGGGTTCGACCCCGGGGAAGAAGGGGTTCAAGCACACAGAGACAATAGGGAGTTAAACTCTTTCAATCCTGTTTTTCAGGCCCAGTCTCCAGTCGAATAGCCTCCAGGGAAGGGTTTGAGGTCGTAAGAGGTCAGAACAGGCTGAGTGACGTCCCCGTGGATACCAGGTGAGCGTTACGGCCCGGCCCTGATGCACGTGCCCTAGGCACAGAGTGTGCAAAGCACACTTTTCCATGAACCTGGCGCCAGGACTGGGTCCATTTAGGCACTGGGGGTGATGAAGGTCTGTACCCTTGTCCAAAGGCCATGACAAAAGGCTGATGTTAGAAAATGCAAAATGGCAGTCCATTTCAGTCAAGGACAAATGCTGGGGCTCTGGGCAAAATTCATAAAGGACTCCCCCACTTAAAGCCTAGCTTTTACATTTCCCCGGTTATTTATAACTGCAATAAAGTGTGGCTGGTAAGAGGTGGTGAAAACAGGCTTTCCCTAGACTTGGTGTCTTTGAAAGGGCAGTTCCAGGCAAGCCAAATGCTCTAGCTGCTGCATCCCAGGTATTTACAACTTCAGGCAACCAACTTCAAAGAAACTAATAAAAACACTGGCCAAGAGAGACAAATGCCTTGGAGGTAGGGAAGCTCATATTTGCACTTATGAAGATTCCCTTTGTTTAAAAGGATTATCATACCTCCGGCCTTTTTCTCAGCAACCACAAGTTGCACTGATCATATGTATGCTTAATTTTTTAGATCATTTTCCGGGCGATTTTGGTGATAGAAAATTCATCCACCTGCCACTCAGGGAACTGTAATGGCCATCTAAAATGGGTTTTTAGCTGATCTGAAAAGGTTCATAATTTGAGAGTTGGTGAAATGGGTGGTGGGTAAAATTAGGAATATGGATAATAAATTGCATGCTCTTAAAAATTATGCCTTTTGTAAAAAAGGGAGAAAATTGCCAAACAGCTGTGCAACATGGTGCAGACCCAGCTTTTCTTTTATTAAATTCTCCCTGATTAGCTGAATTGGAAAATATATATATTATGGCACTTGCTAGTAAAATCATGATGTTCTGCCACATAACTAGTTTTTGCCAAACATTTGACATGAGAACAAAGGGGACTGCAATTGGGAATTGCCATATGTCTGCTACAAACTCCTAAACCAATCTTTAGAGATAAGCTGGAGTTTGGAGGAGAGAGAAGGGTAACTGCCCAATCCTATCTGTGAGAACTCTTGCAGGCTACACCCCAAGATTGTAAACTTGATGGTGTCATCACTGCTATAAAAAGTGGATGCTCTATGAGTAAAAGACAGAGCTGCTGAAATTTACCATCGGGGAGAGCTGTTGAAAATTATCATCTTCCAGCTGCTAGGAAACACCAAAATGAGACTTTGCAGAGATTTCCTCTGAGTGGAGCTGTCAATTTCTGGGAAGGCCTCAAAAGCTGGCTGGGTCCTACGGTGGAGAGCTGGAGGCCATCCTTGAGATTGCAGTGACCAGACACCTACCCTATCCTTCCAGAGGGTCCTGACATGCAGCTGGCTTTCCTGACTTTAAACAAAGGTTTTCTATGTAAATAGAATTGAACCCTGTGTGACCAAAGGGTGATGGAGTCTGCTTGCCTTAAACCCTTTCCTTTAATAGGGGGCGGGTGGCAAAACTGTGTAGTTACTTAGCCTAAATAACTAAAAATATTAATTTTGTTAATTCCCCTTGCTGGAATACCACATGGTGATTTTTGTTAAAATTCAAAATTAATAAAGCTCATTCCCAATATGCGATGAAAACTATAGACTGTAATTTAATTGGGTGGTCCTATTTGTCCTGTTGACCTCGACTTCTTTAGGAAGAGGGGTGTCTTTGTCCCCAAACTAAAAAATCCATATAGTGCCAGCTTCCCCAACACATGCCTTTAAGTGGAGGCTGATCTGAAATCCCAAATTCTTCAATCATCCCAATTGTTCTGTCCGACTTTCCCAACACAGACCAAAGTAGGGAGGCTCTGAAAACCCCACTGCTAAATCACCCTATTATTTTGAGAAAAGGTGTGGACAGGGTTGTGCTGGGGCATTAAATTGTCTCGGCCACCAATGTAAAAGTGGCCCAGAGTTGTAAATACTAATTCATTCCTTTTGTGACAGACTCAGTAGTATCCAAGGGGGAGGTTTTTGATAAAATGTGATACAAATTGTGCATTTTAAAGAATATATTCAGTAACGCTGGTCAAAACTAGCAACATGGTGAAGTAACTTATCAAACTGGCCCACATTAAAAAAGTGGCCCACTTTGACCAAAACATCTGGCCCACCCTAGCATTTTGTGCTTTTGGTTCGGGCATTGCCTTGTTGCCCTATAGGCCAGTCCGAGCCTGGGTGTGGGTGAAATCATAATTGTCCTATGCAGTGGTTCAAATCTGTAACCCAACTGCTAGCCCTATAAGAGCAGGGAAATCAAAACTGTACAGCATTGCATATGTAAAGTGATTTTATACATGGACCAGTGTTGATGATCATTTAATTTGAAATTTGTAGAAGAAAGGTATTGTAATTTGTGTTTTTCCTAACCCATTGGTGTGATTCACTTGTGCAACACTTGTGCAACAAGAAGTTAATTGTGAGCCACAAGAAAAGTGGTGTGTGTAGTTTAGTGTGATTTCTATTACCTATATTTAAAAATAAATACAAATATGTTTCCTATACCCGGCCTGGCTCTTGGCTCACTGTGGGAACAGGGGGGGAGGGAGATTTGTATGACTCTGAGTCTTCAGTAAGGCCAGCGCTAAATCAAATGTATGCGAGTATTGCACGGGTCCCTGATTGGGGGCGTGGGAAGGAACTCCCCAGGTTAAGGGTCTCAATAAAACGCGACAAATTGGGGGCTCGTCCAGAATCTGGTCTATTATTGTTTGCTCATGAAAAGTGCATTGGTGACAGGATATTCATTTTGGTGTAACTGCATTGAGGTAGATATAAGGTTGCAGTGCATTGTTACAAGGGCACTATAATGCTTAGCCCCCTTAGCCCCCTGAGTTCCAGGGAGGTGTATATATGTGGAAAAATAAGACTGTGTAGAGTGCTAAGGCCGAAAAGGAGATTGAGTAAGAATTGTTTTTTGGATTTGGCATTGTGTGTAGAAATCAAGTAGAAACAGGGTGATTGTGTCCCCTGCACAAAGAATGTTTTACAAAAGTTGCAAAAAGCCATTTAAAAATGACTACCATAGAAGTGTGTGATGTCAGAAAGAACCTCCAGGCTGAGCTATTCATTCGAGGAGAATGGGGTGAGGGTGATGCCAAGATCTGGCAAACTCGAATGGTACAACAGGTCACCTCAGTGAGCACTGACATTTGGTGTGAAGGTGGGATATTGCACAAAGCATTACAGGCATTTGGTATGACCCAAAACACTTGTGAAGAACTGAGTCAAATGGTTCATCTCAAAGCTTATTTATACTTCCACTTGCAGTTAGTGGAAGAGCAAGTGCAAAAGAGTGCGGCCGATGTGCTGAAGCAGACTGAGGTCTGGAAACAGGCTCAGAAAGAACTTACACAGCTTGGAGATAAAGTGCAGCAGAGAGACAGTTTTGAGTTGCAACAAAAAAGACTCAGTGAGCAACTACAAGATGAGCTGAAAACGCAACAGCAAGACAGTGCAGGAAGAGAAATAGAGTTTACTGCACTGCACAATGCATGCACTGAGGGTGCAGACACTATAAGTCACCTGCATTTTCAATTGAATGACCAGACTGGTCATAATAGAGTGTTGTTAGATGACATTATGGCCCTCAAACACCAAATTAGGGAATTGGAAAAGAAAAATAGTCCATCATTAAAGAGATGTGTTGAACAACGGAATTTACAATTGGCCAAAGACCAAGATGCATTCAGGTGAAAGTGGATGCAGAGAAGGAACAGTCAGGTCCTGAGAAACTGACCAGAATTATGGAAGAAAGGAATGAGCTAGTAGAGCGTGTGAGACAAATAGAAGCTGTACTATTAGCAGCAGCAAATTGTAGGCATGAGCAAGACAAAGAGATTATTCTCCTGATGGAAGAACACCTTGAATATGCATGCAGCATACAAGGATCCCAGAGGGAGAATGGATCACTTCAGCATGAGGTGAAGCAAACAAAAGATCGAATGGTAGCTCAGAACAGGGTGTTTGAAACAAACCAGGCTCTCTGACTACCAACAGGAAATAAGGAAAGAGAGACACAGGCCTGAGAGTCTCACCAAGTAAATTGAAAATTATAAACAGGCCCTGAGATACCCTGACCAATCAGGATATGGGACAAGGCCCACTGATAATGGTGAGGTGCCCATCCCAGCAGGGGCCTCATGCCTGTCATTTAAAACATCTCATGTACAAATACAAACCAACTGCATGCATGTTACCTATCAAGAACAGGGTGACATAAGGCAGTTAGACTTACCTAGGCCTAGCCCAATTGATCCAGAAGGCCGGTCCCTGTCTGCTATAGATGAGTATTCATTTCTCCCACACAGAAGGAAAGTTGGCCCGGCCACTGTGTCCTGGGAGGCCTGAAGGAATCTTGTGAGTAATTCTGACCCGGAAAACTCCTATAATGACAAGCTCGGGGAGTTAGACTTGCAGAAGATGAGGATACAAGAGACCCCCCGGCCCCTCTCGATCGAAGAGAAAAGACAAAGATTCAACCCAGGAAGAGCATATTAAAAACCTCCATCCATTCACGGAGATGGGGGGATTTCCCTAGCCTACCTCAAAGGAGGGAAGAAGAGACTGAGGGCCTCATCACGACTTGGGCGGTAACGGTAACGTTATTAGCGCGGGCGGTATTAGCCCTACCGCCAAACTCCCCGGTGCTAATAGCGCTGGATCACGAGTTCGGCGGTAATGTAACTCCCCATTCCCCACTGAGCCCATTCGGGAATGCCCCATTCCCCATTGGGCTCAATGGGGAATCTTCGCGCTAATACCACTGGCGGATTTCCCGCCGGCGGTAATAGCGCGAATTTTCTGCGGATTTCCCCCCAGCTCAGAGCTGGGGCGAAATCCGCCGAAGCCCTGATTCGGCGGACCCTTAAATCCGGCGGTAATAGCGCTACCGCCGGATTTAAGGGTTACCACCGAAGTCGTGATGAGGCCCTGAGTGTAATCCTGGGCCTAAAAGTAACTACCGGGAAAGTGACACTGAAAGTTCACGTTTGCCCAGGCGAGAGGAGTCCAGACCCTTTAGTTCTGGGAGATATTACCAGTCTCATAGAGACAGAGAGCACCTAGAAGACAGGGGAGTACCAGTGGCAGTTCTGAGTATGAAGGGGAATGGACTCTGGTGCAGAAAAAGAAAAGACAGGGAAACAGGAGAAGGGTTTTGTTACCAAAAGACCTGATTTGATAGATAAAGGCCATAAAGAGCTTTTTGACTCCCTACCACAAGAATGTAAAATATTCAGTATCAGAGCACTTTGAGCTTTATGAGCAACTAATGACCTTATTTGGAATCAAAAATGATGTGAACTGTATGGAATTTGTCAAGTGGACATTCTCCCCGAATACTCCAGCTTCTTTGCAGTGCTGGAGGATCAGGATCACTACAAATGGTCCACCTATAAGGCGACCATATTGAAACATTTTTCCACCCACCGTAACACACAAGAGGCCCGTAAGGCAGCATATAACTTGCAATGTCGGGAAGACCAGGCACCTAGGGAGATTGTGCAGGATTTAAAACAAGCATTTGTGCAGACCTCCCGACACCTGAACACCAATAGTAGGGAGTTTGTGACCACCTACTTCCATGCATTCCCCAAATACATCATGACTCAACTGGTGTTGGATTGTCATGAGCCCAGTACCCTGGATTGGGTGATTGAACAGGCCACCAGGATCTACGAGGTCCAGAAGCCCACTGAGAGTAAAAGCAACCCTTAAACCCTCTACTACACCTTCTGCTGCTAAGGTGGCAGAGGTCAAAACAACCCCTCCATTGATCTGGAGAGGGGGGCCTAGAAATACTCCTCCTGCCAACAAGCAGAAGGAAAGACAGAGGAGACCCACTGACCAAGCCCAATCGAATGGCAGTCAGGTGGGGTACCAAATGGTGACCCATCTAACCCTGCCACCTATATAAACCCGAGATACAAGGGTAATAGGCTGATCCTGGGGTATGAATACACTCCCCCGGCACAGAGTGGGGGGACCCAACCAAGTAAGTAATGCCCCAGGAAACTTCCCTCCAAATTTCCCTCCGGAAAGAAGCATTACTCCACCTCCCAACCTGAACTTTTTCTTTTCGCCAGGTACCCCGGGAACCAGAACTTCCAGAATAATCCTCCTCTCTCTCCCCGCTTCCAGGACAATAGATCCCTGTACCCGGGAGAAGGGAGACCCAGGATGGAAAATTATGCTGAAAACTTCCAATACCCAAGCTACTCTGGGAGAAAGGACAGTTGCCCTTTCTGGGAACAGCAGACTTTACAACTCAGAAAACGTTTCACAACTTGAGCGACAGGTCCAGCAACTGACCAACGATCTGGGGTGCATGCTGAGGGCTCAGTCGAGCCCTCAACTGGAACTTGCTGCCCAGAACACCCCAACATCCAGGTCTGAAGCCCCAGTGGGGAAATGACAGGAGGAAACGTCTGACAAACCACAAGTTCCTGCAGAGGGGGCCTGGGTGGAGGCGAGATGCCAAGCCCTAGAGAAAGCTACCTTTCTCATCCAGACAGAACCCCTAAACATCTCTCAGCTTGGTAGTGTCTCTTCTACCCCCAAAATATTAGACCCCAAAAAACAAAGGGTAAGTGGGAGAGGCCAAAGAAGAACCCACTTTGTGGATGAGCTTAAGATGATCCCCTTTGAAAGAGAAGAGTCCCTGGAGGACTCAGGTAAACATGCCTTCGCTTTCAGGAATGGGGGGGATCTCTCCCAAAGAAAAATGGTTCCCAAAAGACCCTGAATGGGACAAGGTAAGTATGGAGACCGACCTCCGAAATGGGTGCCAGACCGAATTGCAACTGAGGGGTGTCGTTTCTCACAACAGGTTCTGAGAACTGTTGCCAGGTAAAGGTGGACAGCCAAGGAGCTGGGGAAAAGGAGGATTCCCCAATGACTCCCATTGAGAGTTGCAAAGTTTTCTTTACAGATTCCCAATCTCAGACACAGAAAATTGCCCAAGATAACAGTGTCAGAGTTCAATATGAAGAAAATGACCACTAGGATGGCAAATGATTCACACTTTCTTTGCACCCTGGAGAAGGCTAATTTTATTGACCATGTACCTTTAAAGGTACAGGGTCAGTGTGAATTTTCAGCTCTGGTGATACTGGATCCCAAGCTACACTCTTGTCCAAAAAGGCCTTTTTTATTATTAATTTGTATATGGTTTAAACAAAACCTTTACAAACAACTTTAATTAATCAAATCTTTGTACACTATTTTTTTCAGACAATTATCAAAATCCATAGTCGGAACAAACATACATATTCACTAATTAAAAGGTTCCACGCTTTGGTTTGTGCAAAATTCTCAAATGTACAAAATAGTGAATATAAATATAGACATAAAACATAAGACATAAAATCCACACAAATTCGCAGGTTCAGCAGGTTTCCTTACCACTAGCCCACTCCTCACCTGATGATTCTGTGTGTGTCTTCGCTGATTCGTCGGATGAGCTTTCCATCTTCTTTTCCCTCCAGGCTGTCCTTGTCTTTGTCTTGAGGGTCTTGTCCTTCTTTTTGAAGAGAATGGGGGCGAGCTCCCCCAGAGCCCACTTTGCCTATAAAGCTATTAGTCCGGCAACGGGAACTCCAGGGAGCCCACCCCAAACCAGGGAAAAGCTTTGCCGAAAAACCCTGGTAGGTCTTGTTGCGGTAGGTTGTGGTTGAGTGTAGTATTTTCCACAGCTGTAGATGATGTTGGTAGTAAGCATGCACTGGTGTTATAGTACAGGACTTCAATAACCAGCATGCACTGGTAAGCAGTTCAGTTCCAGCGTTAACAGGTTTGTCGAGTATCAGACTACAGTAACCAGCATGCACTGGTAAGAATAAGTAGCCTGTGAGAACTTGCACAACTATGCAAGCAGTTCTGAAATCCACTCCGAAAAGACAGAGCTGGAATAAATGACCAAGATGCTTGCTTACAGAGTATCACGGCAAGCACTGTGCGCTCGATGGGCAGGTGATAAGCCGTGGATGGAATCAGACTACGGAAGCAGCACAGAACGCTGCCAGACTGCAGAAAGCTGGAACAGGCTGGATAGAATACAGGACAGGAAGGAGGGAAACCGCGAGAGAGCATTAACGAAAGGAACGGGTAGACGAACAGGCAGGAAAGTGAGGAAACGCAGGGGAGCAAAGGGAGGCAGGAATCAGCATTGGTAAAACTCACGTAAACACAGCTAGAAAGTTGCAATGCACAGGTGCTCTCCATTTCCAGGTAATTGTAAGTACTACTGAAGAAAGACTAGAGCGCACCTCGTGCAGACTTTGAGTACTAGCCTTTTTTCCATATTGCCCACCTACTCCATACTTTCCATGGGCGATATGTGACACAAATAGAACTTCATTTAAAACCAACAAGGAATTCAAAGAATTAATATATACTTAATCTGGTTACAAAATATTGACCCAATCTTAGTCTGAAGTAGAATTTCATATTAAGTAATAACATGCCATTACAGCCTATTTATGATACTAAATGTATGGTTGTGACATAAACATAGAACAAGAAAAACGGTCTCAATACATGAGACCTACAAATCACATACCAAGTTCGCATTTCAATCAGTATCAAGTTTCAAGACTAATATTAATAAAAGGATCATAATTGATTCAAACATTGATACGTAAAAGCGGATTTGCCTATCCAGTTGATATATTAATCCCTGGCACATTATAGGATTCATACCATCATCAAAATTCATACCTCTTGCCATTTCAAGCATGCACACTTTATGCAGAGTTCTTTTTTAGATTCACTATCATCAATTCATTATTGATTTTACTCAAAAGACATGTGAGAGATAGGATCAGGGAGATGTTTTCACGCCACAAACACCGAAGCCATAAGGATGCCCTTAACAGGTTATTATCATCTGTGAAATATTTCCAAAAGTAGTGCAGTCTGTCAGATAGAAAATGGGAACACGCTGTAACCAAGTGTTTCAAAGTTTCATCCAGATAGTTACAAAGGCAAAATCTGCAACCATCAAAGGAAGCTTCACTCTTCGCAGGTCTTTGTTTCTCCAATATTTTATTCTGTCTTTGGTATGAAATTGATTTAGCCTGAATCTTAAATACAAACTATGGGCTTTTTCACAGGGAAAGCACCTCAAATAAGCAAAAAAAGGACCCCTCTTCTTTAGAAAGAGATAATATTCCTTGTAGGAACTGTATTTGTTTATAGTTTCTATTGTGCATACCCAATCATTGTCGAACAATTTCGTTTTCACATATGCTGGATGATTTGTCAAGTCTACTTTGCCCAACTAAACTCAGGACGGGGGAGGGCCACCAAATTCCACTCACACCACTTCCCGGACCACTCCAAAATTTCGACAGGAATGATATTTCCGTTAAAGGGTTTGCGGATTTGGAAATAAAAATTGAGCTACATCAAGTTAAATATCCTGTGATAGTCGTGACTCCAGAGGGCACACCTTGTTTACTGGAGAACAATTTCCTGGCGAGGTTATCACCGCTGATCGACTGTGTAAACAAGGTCCTCTGGACCCAGTCTAAACAGCCTATAAAATGAAAAATGAGTACCAATTATATGAGTAGGCATGGTACCTCTTATTTAATTGATGAACGTTCTGAGAATGTAAAATTCCATTTCTATAATAACCAGGTTCCAGACATCACTACCATCTCTGTAGGAGAACAAACTGATGATGGGAACCTTTCTCCATTCTTGAAAATCGACCTTCCTCCCAGTTTTAAGTTGCAATCCACACTGGAAGGGAACCCCAAAAAATATGACACCATTCCAAAATCAGAAGAAACCTTGAGTCCTGTGAAACCAGATAAGTTCAGTTCAGTAGGCTTTTATTCGATATATGTCATCTTGCCTTACAAATTTTACAAAATACAGACGTAAAAAAAAGGATCACCACATCATAAAATATAGCACAGGCGAAGTTCCAATGAAAAATACTTATGTCCAATAAACACAATACTGTTAAAAAACTTCAAACGTTCACAGAAAAAAAATCAAACCGTTAGGGCGCGTTCTATACAATACACCACTTTGATTACATCACATTTATTGAGGTACCTTAGTGCATCTACTGTTATTGTCATGCCACTTGCTATCAACAATGGGACTATAAATCTGTGCCTAAGTGCGCTATAGGCTTTGCAAAAAAACAGAATATGTGTAGGGTTTCTTCCACTGATAAGCAAAAGGGACAGGTACCATTACTGTTTGTAGACCATTTCTTAGTGACATTTGCCAGAGGTAAGTTGGCGACTCTAAACTTAAGATACAGTTTAAGAGCGCTAGGAGGCCTTACCATGTAAAGGTACGTTTCGAAACCCCAGCCGTCTTGCTTTCCAGACATAAAATTCCCCTTGTAGAATTACTACAATTGGCAACTAATTCTATTTCAATAAATTCAGAAGAAACCTTGAGTCCTGTGAAACCAGATAAAGAAGAACCCGCTCAAAGTCTGATGAAAATTTAGAAAAAGTGTGAATAATTGTTTTTCCCCATTCAGTTAAATGAAGGGGCGGAGCTGGTGCTCACCAGAGTATGCCTGAATAATGGAAGGAGCTTTATCAGCGAAGAATTATTCAGGAAACTCCAAAAAGATCAGACCATTCCCACATTTAAATTGATTGACAAATGGGAAAGAGGTATGGCAACCCTAAATTCCAAACATCTATTGCCTAGCAGGTGTATGCTAAAAATGTTCATTTGCAACAAAATCATAGGGCATAATTGTTGGGTTGTGAGAGATGTCCCTTCCGCCTTTTATTTTGGCAGTGACATTCTCAACCGATTCGCAATCAATTTGGTCATAATTAATAATAAAAGTCTGGTCACTACTGGGGGGTAACCCCGTAGGCTTTGACAAAACTGAAAAATAATTTTGGTCAGCTCAATTGCTGCCTTATGCCGTTGAAGTTCAACTGCGAGAAGAGGTTACCATCCCAGGACAGGTACTACAATTCAGTATTCCCATCAAAATTAAGCGAGGACAGAACCTCAAACATCAGGACGCCTATATAAATTTAAATTCCCATCTCCAACAACAAGGTTTTTATGTAAATGTGACAACTCTAGTAGACCTAGAACATGGCACCATTTGAATATTGGTGGATAGCAGTGACTCTAGAAGTATCTCTTTGTGTGCAGACACCTTTATTGGAATGGTGGTTGATGCCCAACATTATTCTATTGATTTAGGTAATGAAATCATGGGACCGATCCAAATGTCTTTTTCGACATCAGCAGCGCTATTCTTCCAGAAAAGATTTTTTTACTAGGCATGGGGGCAATTTCATTGTGCACTCTTGCTGCCCCAACGGCGTGGAAGAGTTGACTTGTGACATCAGAAGGGAAGAGGCAGTGTTCCGAGTCAAGGAACACTTCCTTGAATCCCTGCAACCTACTGTCCAGGCCACAGCTGGAGGATACTGCTGAAATTGCCAAGCCAGAGGTCTTCCCAAGTGTACTCTGAGACCCCCGGCCGGCCCATAGAGCCGAGGCTTGCTCAGAAGTACTTTAGATGAGATAGCTGCACCGTTGAGATGGATGGGGTTGCAGATTCATTACTCCAACACCAATCAATAAGGACAATTCAATGGTTTGGCAAAGTGAGTCTGTTTAATGACAAGTACAGAAAACGGGGAGTCATGGATATCAGCACTGATGCGATTGTCCTTTCCGCTTCAAACTCCAACGAACTTCATCAAAATCAGAACATTTACACTGAAAACTCGTCATCATTGACGTGTAGCGCTTAAAAGTTGGCACGCAATTCTATTGGTTCAGGAAAGGTAACTTTAATATAGGTACTATATCTGTATATGGTAACGGAGTAAGAAGATTGGGTAAACTCTGTCAGGTGGGCATCTAAGCCCTTGCTTCAAAATGGCTACTGTAGACGTCACTAAAAGTACGACGTCTCATTGGTTCTACTAACTATAGGACACTAGATTATTTGGTCCGCTGTGATTGGGTTGGCACCAACCCCATGCATACTTTTCCACTTTGCCTAGAAGCACGCAGAATGGTCAGCCAGGTGTGGGGTGCTCCTTAGTTACCCGGCCTTCCTCCAATTATGGTTACAATCAATCATCACTTTAGTGTCCATCTGTCAATTAGTTCACTGTGGTTGGCCTCAAGACTGCATCTTCTGTCTGGAACAGTTCTGATATCTCCTCTTGGTCTGGTGCCATGCATAGGTGTGAACCCTCGCTTCTTCTTGCTCAACTGGTCACGTGCTTCCCACACTGTGAATTTGTCTCTTTTCTCTAAATTTGTGTATTTGATTCTCATTTAGCCCGCCACCTGCCTACGTCTTCTTATCTCGACCTTTCAGAGGCAGGATATTCTGTTCTCTGTTTCAATTAGATGTAGCTACTCTTTTATTCGTATGACCTTGGCTTTCCTGGCACGAGCTGCCTCTACTGAGTTTCGATTCAGCCATCGCTTCTCGTTTTGCTAAATATCTGTTCTGGTTTGGCCTTTAGTAACCTGGGTTGATTCTGTTTCTTGTGCAAAGTAGAAATACACTTATAATACTGTGCTTTATTTTGAGGTAGATTATGTATAATGGCACTTGCCGCACTGTTCCTCTACTAAGCATAGCAACCCGCACTTAGCTTTCTTGCGGTTCCAAGCATATGTACATGCGTAAACTGGTTGAATATCTTCATCATGCTTACAGCTTAAGCTTCTTATATTTGACATTGTCCTTTCACCTTAAGTTCACAATGTCCCTTGTTCATGGCGTTTCGTCTCTTTACGTCATTCTCTGGTCGTCATTTCTTCTATATGTGAGTCAGTCCGGGTTCTTGTGATGTCACCATTCATCTTCCATTAAGACCTTTGTGGTTTCTTCCGGGACTGTACTTAGGCAATCTTCATTTCCGCTCATTTGTTGGTAGGGTTTCCTCAATGGGTACCTTACTGTCCATGGTTTTCTTGGCATTTGTGCTTCACTAGGTGCTGTTCTTCCAATAGGCACGGGGCAGAGCCCTACTGCGGCTCTCTGCTGGTTTATTTGCTCATCATACATCACATATCTCGGTGTGAACGTTCCTGGTATTTCAAAATGGATGATTTGAGTGCAGGCTATATTTTGGACCTCCGCTACACAGGTTTTAAACAGATGGTTGAGGAAAGGGTTAATCTTGCTGATGCCTGTGAGACTGAGGAACAAAGACAAATGCTAAAACAGGTCTTCCTGGTATTCCAAGATATCTTTTCAGTGGGCTCATACGACAGTGGATGCACATCCATTCATTCAACCACCATTCCAATGGACACCGAGATGGCTCCAGTATTTGTGAAAAAATACTGGTTACCTCTCCCGTCCATGGAATCACCCACTGAGATTATTAAGAATTTAGAATCCCATGGGATAATTCGTCCTATCCACAGTAACTTCAACAACCCGGTACTAGGAATACTCAAACCGAACGGCCAATGGAGACTATGTGCAGGCCTGAGGGAGTTCAACAAATGGGTCCACATGTTAAGATGGCCCCTTCCCTACGTTGATCAGGGACTAGCCCAGATCCAAGGGTCAAATGTGTACACCGCCATTGACCCGTCCTACGGTTACTGGACAGTAACGATGAGTAGGTAAGACCAGTACAAGCTTGCCTATACCTTCGGGGGGCAGCAGTATACATGGACCCGAACTCCCTTCGGATACATGAACTCTGGCAATGAGTTCAACATCTTTCTACATAAGGCCATACCAGACTTGAGCAAAAAGGGAAACCTGGCCTATGTAGATGATGTTCTGATCAAGAGCTCCACTGTGGAGGAACACATAGCACAAATCTGCTATGTGCTAACCCAGTTGTGGAAATCCGGAGCAAATCTGTCCTTTCAGAAGGCACAGTGGTGTAAGACCTGAGTGAACTTCTTAGGGCACGAGATCACCCCTGAGGCTCTTAATCCCCTGGCGAAGAAGGTGGAAGCCTTATTGAAATTAAAAGACCCTGCTACTCTGAGAGAATTAAGAGGCCTTCTTGGACTCACCAATTATAGTTGGAAGTTAATTGTAGACTACGCAGAGGTCACTCAACCCTTGGTCGATTTATTAAAGGCCACAGTCAAGTGGGAGTGGGTTCAAGAACAACCCAAGGCAGTTAAGAGACTGAAAAGAAGCCTTTCCCAGGCTCCTTCTTGGACTCACTAATTATAGTCTGAAGATCATTGAAGATTACACAGAGGTCACTCGACCCTTGGTCCATTCATTAAAGGCTGCAGTCAAGTGGGGGAGGGGTCAAGAACAAGCTGAGGCAGTTAAAAAACTGAAAAGAAGCCTTTCCCAGGCTCCTTCTTGGACTCACTAATTATAGTCTGAAGTTCATTAAAGACTACGCAGAGGTCACTCAACCCATGCTCCATTTATTAAAGGTCAGAGTCAAGTGGGAGTGGGGACGGAACAAGCTGAGGCAGTTAAACAACTGAAGAGAAACATTTCTCAGGCTCATTGTTTGGCTTACCAAATAAACAACAAGGAGTTCTTCTTGGAGATGGGGTTCTCAGATACTTGCCTAATAGCTGTGTTGTATCAAAAGCATGACAAGGTCAACAAAGTCATCTCATACACGAGCAAGACTTTGTCCTCTGTAGAGGAAAAATTCAATGACTGCGAGAAGGCACAACTGGCAACGGTCTGGGCATTAAAAGAATTACTGCCCATTCATCCTGGGGGAGCACATCATTGTCGAGACTCCTGACCAACCCTTGCGACATCTCTAAAGTGACAGAATCCGGGTGGGGAACGTTAGTAATTCCAGAATTACTTCCTGGATTCTTCCATGCAGGTCTTTCCTGTGGAGGTCAGTTATGGCCAAAACAAGAAGAGTCCCCTAGTGCAAGGGTTGGCAGACTTGCATGGTTGTGCTCATGAAACCTGTCTTGAGGACGAAAGTCTAATGACCAACAACAACATGGAGGCATACTTAACTTCCCGACACAAGGTCTATGAAGGAGATACGTGTCAGAGCATACCGACTGTTTATGTGGATGGGTGTTCTTACCATGTTCAGAACAATGGGGAAAAAGAACTGGTAGCTGGCATTGGGAATCCCTGGATCAATGATACCCCAGAACCCTCTGCTGGTTAAAAAATAGGACCCCGAAGTAGTCAGGATGCAGAGTTGACGGCTGTTCATCAAGCCATCCTCACTGCAGTGCACCACCAACTCAATGAACTGGCATATTCACTAACTCTTATGTCAGGAATGGATTTGTGGAGCACCTGGTTAACTAGAAGAATCGAGGCTTGCTTTGTGCCAACAATAAACCCCTAAAGCATGCCAAACTGATCCAGTGAATTGACTATCTGATGACCTCCAGTGAGATGACCATCTACTGGAAGAAGATAAGAGGTCATTCCAAGATAGAAGGGCCAGATAAGAATGGGAATGGCCTGGCTGACCAGCTGGATAACACCAGAGCTCTGCAGGGGGATTTCATAGAAACAGAATCACTGCTGGGTGAAATCCAAATTGCTACTGTCACCTGGTCGCAAACTAACAAACCCACAGTTGTGATTCACTTGTGTTACAAGATGTTCATTATGAGCCACAAAGATTACAGGGGTGGGAAGGAATTCCCAGGTTAAGGGTTGTCTCAATTTAATATGACAGGCACCTTTTTAACATTTCTGTGGTGGATCCCCCTTTCCTGCATGTGTCAAGCATCCTTCCCTTGGGCTTGCTTTGGTTTAAATCTTCATTACGTAATAATTGGAATTGCTCGACGGGACTGCATGTAACACAATAGGAGCTTACCAACTTATCTTGGTTCTGCTTGGCTTCACAGGCAAAGCATAGTGTCTTGCTTCTCTTCCCTGGCTTTCTTATCCTTCAAGGCTCTGCCATGGTATTTAATTCATTTATTTTAACTTCTTTTTATTGGCATTTATGTTATAATCACAGGTTGCAGTGCACACAAAAAATAAATGTAGGATCAATGTAGCTTCGTTTGCACAACCTGCAGTACTGGAAATCCAATTAAAGCCCTGTTACATCACAAACAACTTTGCAACAACCAAACACCACCATGCAACACGATTGTGTCTAACATCCTCCCTGGGGGTGGAGGTGGTCCAGGGCTGCCCATTACAAACTATAAATTATAGTATTTTCTTACAAATGTCAAGGTTCCATGGAACACTCCCTTAAGGCCTCTGGGGTGTGGGGGACACCAGTGCAACCCAACACTCCAAAGTGTGTCCAGTGTAAGCAACTGTATTATCCAACGAGATCACGTATAGTGTCACGGGAGTTTATCATCTGAGGGTCTGAACATTGCTTCTATAAGGGCATGCCATGCTGTAATGTTCTCTGCAGGTTCTAAGACATTCATCTTTAGGGCTCTACGCCAAGCTGTGGTTTCAGCCGTACTCCATTTCTGAAAGTCATTGTACCATGCTGTGTATTGCGGCCGTGGTATTTAAATATGCATATGGTTTGGTTTGCTGCTTGCCTGCTTACCATTGCTTGCTTCCATTTGCACTCCTCCATGTTCTCTTTCTTCTTCTTCTCATGATCTCTTAACTGTTCCTTGTTCCTGATGTGCTCAATTATGTTTTTCTCTCTTTTTCGCTGCTAGCTCCTAAGCTCTGGATTATCCTTCCTGTTACTCTGCTTCCACTCTTGCCACTCTTTTCAAACTTCTTAAGATTATTTTGTCCAACTGCAGGCCTCGAGGACTGGATCCATGTTGGATTTTCAGGATACCTCTCATTAATATTCATGAGATAAATGCGCATACAATTTGCATAATTATAATGATTCTGAATGTATGCACATTTTGTCTTGTGAATATTCATGAGGCATATCCAGGAAACCCATCAGGTTTCCAGCCCGCGAGGCCGCCTGGAGTTGGACAACCCTTTCTTTCTACTCTTAATCGCTAACACTTGTCGAGCTATTTCCATTTACTTTTCATTTGTAACCTTTGGTTAAATTGTATGTACATCACTTTGGCAAAAACTCTTTCTAAATTCAAGTAACTAACTACACCAATAGTAGGTGCCACAATAGGAGCTTATAGACTCCGGATAATATCGTTACTTGACCTCTCAGTTCAGGGAGCTCATCATGCCTTCAGCTGGTAGATGGCCAAATAAGAGCTCACCGACTCAGGAGAAGTTGGTATCACCAGTGGCTAAACTGGTACTGCCCTATTCCCTCTCTGGTGAAAACAATATAACTAACAGCAGAGCAATAGCATGAACAGAGGGAAGTGGATGGGAAAACAACAGTGCTCCCTAAGTGCCGCTGCAAAAACATCCTGGTTGTGTGCAGCAACCCTCCATGATACAAAGACGTTATTGCATCAGGTTGAAACATGTCACTTGCCGATGGCGTGATCTAATTATGGCTACCCTCCTGTTTGGTGCCCCCTGATCCTCTACAAGCCACTGTGTCCGGGAAGTGTTGTGGATGGAGTCGCGGGGTCGTGGGCATGGTGTAAACTGTCTGTCAAACCCTATCACTATTAACACAGGAGAGGTAAGAGGACAGCAATTGGCCCACTCCTAGCACATCCTCAAAATGTAGGCGGAGCCTTGCACAGAAAACCTAATAGTGCTAGGGGGCTGTTTGTTCTATTTCCAGAATGTGCCACAATGCCTAGTGCACAAAAACAACCAATAGTCTTATACAAATTAGGCGTCAAACAATTTTACAAAAATATATCTTATTTTTTATTCTTATTAAAGAATGTTAAAAATGTGTTTTCGTTGACCACAAATGTTTAAAAATTAATAAACAACCATATCTCAAGAAAAAAGTGCAAGTGCAAAGGATTAGCACCATCCACGATTATTGGGTATACTGGCAGACAAAAACACCAAAGAATAAACAACTGTGCATTAACCAAATTAAATCCAAATACAAAAATTCTCTGAGGTAGTGTTGTGCGAATACCAAAATCTAAACCACTTCATACACTACATTCACTATGTTCTAGATTCAAACATACTCATTCTCTCATAAATTCCCAACATGTTTCTTTCCGATTGTGTGTGTAGACTAAGTAAACAGAAATTCCTCAGGGGTAGTCTGCCATCTACTAGATCTGCTCTAACCAAAGATTTTTTTTTCAAATGAACGATGCCTCTGACTTTAGGCAGCTGTACAATTTTAGTTAATACAACTTGAGCCAAAGCAATGTTACTGTGCATCAATAATGTTCGGGTCCATTAGGGTGTGGATTCCAAACTTCAGGGTCCTGTAATTGGTCCACAATGTATTTGGTGCAAAACAGCAAGGAGACTCGATATCTGGAAAAGGAACAAATCAGGGTGTCAATGATCATCACCCTAGTTGCTAATTCTATCAGATAGATTTAGAATAATTTTACTCTAACCAATTACTTATTACTGGTCGGTAAACTGGTGCCCAGTCAATTAATGGTGAAGACACTACTTATTGGTCAATTGAAAATAACAACATACATTTGAAATACGTGACTAGCCATAAAGATGATAGACAGTAAAAATAAATAACAAAACACTTACTACCAAAAAAATAGCAGTGCTACCGTTTTTTTTGGTTTTAAACCCGGCTGGGGAGTTAATGCTGCAGGTCTCATTCGGTGTGCACATTAAGATTGTTGTATACCATTCGGGTGACTCACCGCTTATTTCTATGTGGAATTGTCCCGGATGGGAGCCACATATCATCAATCTTTTGGGCCCCATGTCCCTCAGCTATGGGTCTGACACCAGACTATTCAATAAGTGAAGAACACTTGTAATCACATTGGTATCCCATAATCCTCGTTCTCACAGTGGCTACCAACGTTTATACTAAAGAAAGGAAAAAGGTCACATATTATTATTTCCCAGCTAAATGTTTTGGTAAATCTAAAGCGGCCATTTCACATGAAGCTAGTTCTTACCACTTTCTTTGAATGTGGTAAGAACTAGCTTCATGTGAAATGCAAGTGGCATATTAGTTAAGTTGTTGTCCACGAGACTGCTGCCCATGGGTACAGTGGTAGCCCTTTGACGGTCTGTGCCATCAAAACAAGGCAAACAGTAGTATTAGCTGGTTCGCGTACTTGGCAGTAGTGCAATATGTTGATATATTTAGGGTACCGGGCTGGCCTACACAGTGAGAGGAGAAGGGAAGAAGGCATATGAAAGATCCCGTTAGAAATTTGAATCCACAAGGAGCCCTATAGTTTAGAGGATTGCCTTAAACAGACTTACTTTTGTCAGGCATCTTCTTAAAGATGCGTGCGTAAATAAACCGCAACTTAAGGATGTGGAAGGACACCAAACAAAATCTTATTTCGATCGGTCTATGCACTGCCGTTTGAATCGGCAGTCACACGTACTTGTGGCTACGAGCTACCATCATGTCTGTAGGACAAAAAACGGGGGGGGCGGAGAAATGTACAAAGAGTGTGTGAGAGCCGTAAGGCATCCGGTATAGAGGCGAATAGCTCCCTAGGTAGTTCACTTACAGGATTCGCGTTCTCCTTTCTTTCTGTCCGCAAAATCTCGCGCTCCTCCGCTGAACTTTGAGTGAAGTCACATGATCCTACTAAGTTCATAAATACGCCCCCCGACGTGGTACGGACCATGTAATTGGTGCACAGTCATCTGATGCTGTTTACCTTCATTAGCTATCACAGTGTTTCGTTGCTGAATTCCATTGGGGTTTGTGTTGTATTTGTGTCATTAATCCTTTATGAGAAAGGTCAGTGAACAACACAGAAATACGCGTGCTGGTCATTTTATCATATTTTGGCCGGTGCACGTGATAGTAAAAGTGTCTGTTCGTATGCCTATCCCCATGTTCATAGTAAGTGGCATCAGTCCATACGATAGAAATGGATATCTCCCTTATGTGTTCCAATCCTTTTTCTCATTTAAACTGTTAGTAGCGCTTTTTGTGAGAAAAATAAGTTGTTCTTTTCTCAGAAGAATGGTTTTGTCTTTATTAATGTCCATACTTGGTTTCTGTTTGTAGATCACTGTCCATCTGAAATCATCTGGCAAATGTTGTTGTTCCACCCAGTGGTCAACTATCAGGGCATTCTTGTTCCGGTTTTTAAAGCAGCTCTTAGGTTCCCCTATTCGTAGTTTAATTTTTCGGTCTGTCTTGCCAATATAGACTTTGTTGCAAGGGCATCATATTGCGTATATTACTAGAGCTGAGATGCAATTTGTTTGGAGTTTCTGTTTCCATTGCGATCGCAATCCTATGTCGACTTCCATACTCTTGAAGGTGTATTTACAATACACACAATGTCCACATGGGTGGTGTCCTTCAATTCGTAGGAGACCCCATTGTTGAGTCAAGCTCATTGGTTGTTGGGGTTTTATTGTGACATAATTCCTTGTTACCTGTTCTTTCAAATTTTTGCTGCGCTTGAATGCCACTACAGGTCTCGGGACAGGTAAATGACCTTTTTCAAGGATATGCCAATTTTTAAAGACAATTTTCTTAATGTCATTAGACATGTTGCTGAAGGTGTTTACAAAGATCAACTTCTGATAATGTTTAGCTTCTGGATGTTCTTTATATTCTAGTAGGGATTCCCGGTTGTTATTATTGGCGCGTTTTAGCGCCTTCCTTACTACATTTTTTGGGTAGCCTCTTTGAAGTAACTTGGATTCCATGTTACCTGCTTCTTTAAAGAAATCGATTTTCCTTGAGATATTCCGTTTGAGCCTGAGGAATTGTCCTAATGGAAGATTGTCCCTTACATGTTTGGGATGGGAGCTACTGTAGTGTAGTAAGGAGTTTCTATCTGTAGGCTTATTGTATGGTTTCAGGAAAATACACTTGTTATCGGGATCCACTGTAATCGTGATATCTAAGAATTCAAGTTTTGTAGAACTGAAGTTTGAGGTAAATTTGAGAGATACCTATCTTGAGTGTTGATCCAGACAAGAAATGTTTTAAGTTCTGCTACTGAACCATGTCATATTATGAAGATATCATCAATGTATCTTCGCCAGATCCGCACATGTTCCAAAAAAGGATTGGACATGTGCATAATTTTGCTTGTTTCAAAAGCCTCCATGTATAAATTAGCTACACTTGGAGCTAGAGTAGCACCCATGGCAGTGCCATTTATTTGTTGGAAGAATTCTCCATTGAAGTGAAAATAATTCTCGACTAAGCTAATTTCCGCACACCATAAAAGAAATCGGTGTGGTCATATTGGATGGTCAGTGAGTAGATTTTCTTCTAACATATCAATTGATGCTCTTTGCGGGATATTGGTATACAGGGCTACCACATCCAATCCCAATAAGATTTCAGTAGTAGGACCGAAGGGTGCTCCTTCCATTTCTTTGATAATCTGGGTGGTATCCTGAACGAACGAGGCCATCTTGCGAACCATTGGTTGAAGAAAGGCGTCAGCAAATTTTGATAAGGGTTCCAATAGCGAATTTACTCCTGAGACAAAAGGCCGGCCCAGAGGTTTATCCATCGATTTATGTATTTTAGGAAGCGTGTAAAATTGTGGTATGCGGGGTTTGTCCTTTATCAAGAAATCAGCCTCTTTTCTAGTGATCCATCCCCTTTGTTCTGCTTTCTCAACTTTTGCTTTTATTATATTCTGTAGTTTCCATGTCGGGTCACAGTCAAGATGTTTATAGCAACTGAGGTCGAGGAGTTGTCTGTTGCATCCGATCACTTAATCCTCCCGATTTTGTAGGACAATTGCTCCCCCTTTGTCTGCTTTGCGTATTACAATTTTTTGATTATTGAGGAGATCCTCCATGGCTTCATTTTCTTTTTTGCTCGTATTGTTAAAGGTTTTGGTGTTTCTCTGTTTTTTTCTCTAATTTCTCCAGGTCGTGTAAAACACATTTCTCATAAGTTCTTGCTTCTGCACTCTGCAGTTGAGTTGGTACACAAAAGGTAAACGTATTATGTAAACCAGAATTGGATTGCTCTCGATCACATTCAGTGCCATGGAAATGTTGAAATAAATGTACCTTCCTCATGAAATGAGAAAATTCTTGGCGAAATGCAAAGCGATCATGATGATTGGTGGACACACATTCCCATTCCTTTTTCGAGTACTGAGCATTCAATTGGAGTGGGTAAATAATTAGAAAGGTTCACCATAATGCTTGCATACTCTGTGTTACACAGGGTTCGAAGCCCCATTCGTCCTGACCCCTCTCTAAAAAAAGGGCTTTGCTGCATATTGCCTCTATTCACTTGGTTTCCACGATTTGCCATGGTTCTACCTCTGTAGTTACGTTTACCACGGGAACGTCGCCACACAACTCACACAAAGGTGTACATAGAAATAATTGGACTCATATGCAACTAAAGACGCTACAACTTGGGTTGGGTGTATCATAGGCTGCATCCATCCAGTTATTAACGCCAGAGGGCAAAATTAATAGAGTGGGGAAGCCCACTCTTGAGAAAAAAGTACTTGCTTACACTTGCTGCAGGATGCTGGCCACCTGCAGAAATGCCTGGACTCGTTTTAGCATTTCTTGGCAGAACCTCTTCTTACTTCATTCATCCATCATCCTTGCCACCAGGTCTACCTCAGGTTCAATCTTTGATACTTGATAAATCAGTTAAGTTCACTCAAAGAGTCCATATGTGACCAATAGATGCCTACCAGCCTATTTGGATTTTGCTTTGCTCGAGTGGCAAAAAATAGGACCTCACCAACCCTGGATACTAGCACAACATGCCTTACCATTGTAGGTGGCAAATAGGAGCTTAGAGACTCCAAAGACGTTGCTCAACTGGTACTGCCACAATGGCAAAGCTGCAAAGCTCCTGGCTAAGCACCAACCCTATCAACTAGCCGGATAACACTGACTACACTACCATAGACATTAGGATTCCTCAATCAATATATAAAAACATGCACCTGGCATTCCACATTCTGCTCAAAAGAAGTTCACTTGCTCCTTGCATTTTGCCAGAAATGTGGCAATTTTATCAGCGCAATAGTCCAAAGATCCACTCGGCAATGGTAAAATCTTGTGCATCCAAACCTTTGTTAGCTTTTGAGACTCACCATTCATCTCAGATGCCACCAATGTCAGAACAAAATAGCTTCTTGCACGGGGTGAACCCTCCACCTCAAATTCCAAGGGGTAGTGAGAGGGAATTCACAGAGTGAATAGTGAGACGGAATTCACATGGGGGCCCGTTGGTAGTGATCAACCGCCCCAAGCAGAACGCTGAGCATGTGGATACTGATAGAAGAATTCCCTACGGTGGTTTGGCCGAGGAGCGACTAAAACATGTATAGGAGGCCGAGCACCAGCGATCTACCTTCTTAGCTATTGCGTCTTCTCCAAGACCTGCTGCTGCAGCTTCACAGGCAGTCCCAATTTTGAACAAAATACAACTGTTTACGGCATACAAAGTGTCTTGCACACCTAGGTATATGAATAATGTTCTTATATTGTACCTTATGTATATGTATGGATCGCTGTGTGCTTCGGTGTTCAAGAGGTGTTGCCCTAAACTCTTGGGTAAAGACAATGAAGATTAAGATAACACCAAAGTCAGTGCGCTGATCCCAGAGCACTGATGTAATTTAATTTAAATTTTATTATAACCAATCAATCAATATTAGGGCGTAGTGTGGTTTTGGTAGTATATAAATTTCACGCTCATATTGATTGATTGGTTTTATTAAAATCAAATAACATTGCTGGGATCAGCGCACTGACTTTGGTGTTATCTAAATCTTTGCCAATTCTGAATACGTAAGTTCTATGCTGACCTGGTCCAACCCAATGTGACCCAGGCCACTTTTCATCTCTGTAGTGAATTGATCAATGGTTAGCTGTGATCGTCTTCATGTGCAAGCTGGCTTTCCCCACAACACTCCAATCTACAATAGAGCTTAAAAAGAACAGCCTGACATAAAATGACTGCCCTTCTTTCTTCTTCTCACTGGTATCCATTACAGAAGTGGAAAAGATCATAAAAAGCCTGAAACCCTCCAGATGCCTAGGGGATCTTTGCCCAGCAGCAATCATTCAGAAAGGAGCTAAAGACCTGGCCCCCTTCATGTCGGCACTAATCAACTCCTCCTTTGAGACTAGCACGGTACCTAACAACCTTAAGGAGGCTTAGGTTATGCCCCGCTTGAAAAAACCTAACCTAGACCCTAATACTCCCACTAACTACAAGCCTATCACCACCGTCCCCTACATCCTAAAGATCCTAGACAGAGTGGCCTACCTTCAAATCCAGAAACACCTGGAGGACCACAACCTATTAGGCCTTAGACAATCTGTCTTTAGGCCAAGACACGGAAACAGCCCTCCTGGACCTTAAAGGAATAGTTTGTTCAGAAATATTATTGACAAAAAAGATGGCCAATAATAAAACAAATACCTAAAATATATATTTTTTTTAAGTCCTTATGCAAAGTTTCGAACAAATGAAGCTCAAACTTTGAAATTGCAAGCGCTAGGGGGCATCCATTTTGTGAAATGGATGCCGCCTGTGCTTGCGTTTGCGGCACTAATGAAGCAAAAGCCAGCCAGCTGTAGTAAACAAAAGCTACCACTGGATGGCTTTTGCTTCATTGGTGCTGGACTCGGAGGACGGGGACCAGAGACTACAGGCAGGAAAGCTGCAGCTGCATCTCGGTAAGTGCTATTTAATTTTTTTAAATAAGCACTAGATGCGTTTTTTTTCTAAGTTTTCTGGGCTGGAGGAGCCCGGAAAACTTGGAAATAAAACCGCAGCTTTTAAAACGTTGTATTTATGTATGCGGTAGCTTCAGCTTGGAGCCCTCTGGGCTCCAAGCTGAAGCTACCGCAAACATAAATACAACTTTGTTGTGTTTCAAAAACGCTGCAGTTTTTCTTTCTAAGTTTCTCGCGCTCCTCCAAGCCAGAGAAGCCCGGGAAACCTAGAAAGAAAAACCGCAGCGTTTTTGAAACACAACCGCGTTGTGTTTCTGCCTGCCGTGGTTTTCACTTTGGGTCTTCGGTGCTCCCCCGGTGACCCAAAATGAAAGCCAAGGCAGGCAGAAACACAACACGGTTGTGTTTCCATGCCGCAGTGTTTCTGCCTCCAGCAGCTTTCACTTTGGGGCTCTCGGGCGCCCCGTGGGAAGCCCGAGAGCTCCAAAGTGAAAGCTGCTGGAGGCAGAAACACAACGCGGGTGTTTAGAAATGCTGCAGTGTTTCTGCCTCCAGCAGCTTTCACTTTGGGGCTCTCGGGCTCCCCAGGGGAGCTGGAGGCAGAAACACAAGGTGGTTGTGTTTCCGTGCCGCGGTGTTTAGAAATAAAACGTTTTTTTATTTGTAAATGCTGCAGTATTTACAAATCCAAAAACGTTGTTATTATGAATGCTGCAGCTTTTGCTGAGAGTTTCCTGGACTCCCTCAGGGTTGGTGGAGCCCAGGCGACTCCCAGTGAAAGCTGCAGCATTCAGAAGAACAACGTTGTTGTATTTGTGATTGCCGTGGTTTTCCAACCACAGCAATCACAAATACAACAATGTTATATTTTTAATTGGTGCGCCTCGGCTTTTTGCCTTAATTTTACGTTTTCTGTGCTTCCCTGGGTTGGGGAGCACAGAAAACGTAAAATGAAAGTGAAGGCAGCCTCCTCAGCTCTACTTAGGCTGCAGTAAGCAAAAGCTCCCAGAAGGGGGCATTTGCTGCTTGTTTAGTGCCGCAAAGGCAGAGCCGAGGAGGCTGCCTGAATTCACAAAATGGATGCCCCCTAGAGCTTGCAATTTTAAAGTTTCAGCTTCATTTGCTCGAAACTTTGCATAGGGACTTAAAATAAATATATATTTCAGGTATTCGTTTTATTATTGGCCATCTTTTTGGCCAATAATATTTTCTGACCGAACCATTCCTTTCAAATTCAAATGGATGAGGTTAAGGACAACAGTAAGCTTGCCATGCTGTTGCTGTTAGACCTATCGGCAGCATTTGATCTTGTCTACCATCAGATCCTCACTGATCATTTGTCTACAGCAGCTGCTTTTTCCAGCAATGCTACTACCCGGATACAATCTTTCCTATCCAACCGTACCACGAGGGTCTTAGCACCTACTGCCTCAGCGGTCCCCATCCCCATCCACTGCGGCGTACCGCAAGGCTCGTGCATCTCACCAATGCTCTACAACATCTTAACTAAGCTCCTCTTTGACCGTCTTGACAACCTGGGTATCACATACATGAACTATGCCAATGACACTCAGGTTCTCATCACACTCACGGGGTGCTATGAAGATGATTGTAAACGGATTGACGAGATATACTTGGAAATCCAGGCATGGATGGCAGACCACAGCCTCTGCCTCAACAATGACAAGACAGAGCTCTTGATCGTTGGTTCCCAAACTCGCCTTTACAAACTAGACCCTCGCTATGCATCCATCAACATCGATGGAAACCTGATCAAAGTGGCCAAAGAAATTAAAACCCTGGGGGTATACTTGGACTCTACCCTCTCGCTCAAGAAGCAAGTGAACACCACTGCCTCCTCCACGGCCTACACCAAGCTAATCAATGCCTGCAAGGCATTACTCTCGCCCAGCAGCTGCATCACCCTAGCCAGGGTACTAGTGTTGTCCAAGATTGACTATTGTAATACCCTCTATCTAGGCACCTCAGAGAGGAACCTCGATAAACTCCA
Organism: Ambystoma mexicanum; assembly: GCF_040938575.1. Classification (NCBI taxonomy): domain Eukaryota; kingdom Metazoa; phylum Chordata; class Amphibia; order Caudata; family Ambystomatidae; genus Ambystoma; species Ambystoma mexicanum. Next base: position 389,274,678 of record NC_090938.1, read on the forward strand.
TGTCCTTCAAAACAATGCCTTAAGATCAGCACTAAGTATTCCAAGATCCACACATATCACTAGCCTCAGACAGGATGCCCACTGGCTCCCAGTACGGGATAGAATTGCTCTTTGCACGTCGTCATCACCCACAAGTGCCTCTCTAATACTGCCCCTAAATACTTGGCTGACAGTCATTAAACGCCAACCTACCAGACCTACCAGAGAAATGTACTCAGACTGCCTCACCGTGCCCAGATTCCTCCTAAAAAGAGCAGGGGTAGCGAGCTTCCCTGGTGCTAGCCGCTAAACAGTGGAATGCCCTACCCCTCAGCATGGAACCGGCATTCTGGACCTTTGGAGCCAATGTAAAGAGTTGGCTTCTTGGCAAGAAACAGATGTGATCAGCCATTACCTGCTTACCATCTTCTTGTCTATTGTAGATTCCGGTAGCCGGATATTGTAATTGAATCAACCATGTATCGACCCCTTTGTAACCATGGTCGTTCTGCACTTATTTCTGTTTCTATTACTGCTACTGTATTCCTCCTGTTGATGTCTAATATGTAACACTTGCATAAGTGTTTGCGCCCAGTTACCTGAGTGTTCGGTGCGCGGTACAAATAAAGAAACTAAACTAAACGGAAGATAATCTCTTGTCACTCCCTTAGTCCTTTCTTCGTTTTCTTTTAGCGAGACCCAACGCCCTTGTGATTTTGGCCTCTTAACTCCCCATCCTATTTTCCTCTACCCAACAATGCTCCCATTGAGCCACTTTGCTACTGCTGGCTTCCCTCCCAGGCACTGCCAGACCCCAAACTCTAGTGCCTTGAAAATGCTAATAAAAAAGGCCCATCAGAACATCCATGCTCACTTCCTGTAAGATGTGTATCAGCCCTTCTAGAATAGCCAGTGTCCTTTGTAAAGCCTTCAAACACAGCCCAGGAAATGTGGCATCCCTACTACTTTTAAAACCCATCAGAAGATACCTGTCTGGTTGTAATGTCTACCTCCCACATCAAAGCCCCTACCCCTTTCTCTCCTATCACGACCACTGCCAAGAGTTGTAAAACACAGTACAATCTTCCGAACAGATGATGATTCACAGAGTTCCCTACGGGGAATGGCGGGTCTTCATTGGTCTTCTTTTGTGCATCCTGACCCATCAGTGACACTTTCAGATTCTGAAAGGGTGGGTACGCCATTGGTCTTTCCACCCAGCCCAATGCACACTGCTTACGCACAATTACATATAAAACCATAGAGAGTTCCTGCGCAAAGTTTAGGTTCTTAGCCCGTGAGGCTCGCCTTGGCTCTTTATAAGGAATAACAAAACCATTTGTGAACCAGCCCAGTAGAAATATTCTGCCAGCCTTGCTTGTATAGTGTACAATTCACCTACAGTTCCCCAATCGTTACGTGTGTCCACAGCTCTCGCGGGTGACCAGCCGTGGCCCCTTGTTTCTGTTTTGTGGGGTACATACTCTGTTGGCCCTTAAAATGACCCCTTTAACCCAGAGCTGTTCCTCCCCCTGCAATTGTCTGCGGGAGCATTTGGGATGGTTCTTGTCACACTGCCGTCACAGAGGGACATGTCTATAGTATCTCTACCAGATAAACTTACCCCAAAGAAATCCCCAGCAAAACGGTTTCTTCCCTGTCCCAGCAGAGCTCCCCTTCTTACTTGCCACTCCGTCAGAGTGGTCTGCCATCAAGCAAAAGTAAACCAATTTGTCCCTTGCTTCCGGCATAAAATCCTTGTGCTACTTTGTCCATCTGGTGCAAGGGTTCTTTTCTTTTGGCCTCATTATCAGTTTGGCGGTGTGACCAAAAGCAGTGGTAATGCAGTGGTAACCAAACAGCCAAACTATGGGTTTGGAGGTAAGGTGGAAGAAAATCTTTCAGCAAAATGCTCGAGGTAATTCTGGTACATTACCGTCCAAAAACTGCTATTTCAGCGGAATTACCACCAATGGAAATTCCGCTGAAATCCCTACGGACTCCATATATGGGGACTAACACTGCCATTGGTAATCCCGTCATAATTCCACTGGACCATGTGGTGGTAATGCCGGTATCTCTGCATTTACGGCTGAGATACCACATAACTCATAATGAGGCCCTTTCTGAAAAGTTCATGACTGAAAAAATACCCTTACCCTCTGTGCCTGCCATGCAAATAATTGTTTTAGTAATGGTTGAAGGCCTGCGTTAAGTAAGGCACCTCTTTCTCTGCCGTCACCCTTATACCCAGGCTGCGGCTTCTTTCTCTTGTCAAACAACTCCTCCTCTTCTTCCCTCACCCCTTTTCCCTTTTCCATCACAAACTCCTCTCAAACTCTCTTCCCTCCCTCTTATTTCTTTGAACAAGCTCTCACCGCTTTTTCCATCCCCAACCTCTTGCTCTCATCCACTTGCATCCTCCCCTTGCTTGTCCCAGACCCAAACCATCCCCACTTTTCTTTTTGTCTGCACTGTTTCCCATGCCCCAATTACTTCCCACACTATCCCGCTCGGTTTGGTTGCTGTCACTATCTCGTCTTTGTCCTGATCGGACTCGCTAACCATCTCAATCTCCAGTTCTTCTCACATTCTCAGTTTCTCCTCTCTGCTCCCCCTCACCCTTCACTCACTAACCCATACATCCTCTGCCTTGCAAGTAATCTCTTCCACCTGGCTTCTTCCTTATCCCAGTGAAAGCTTGCATCATGGTTGCTGACAGTTTGCAGAAGACCTCCACCATTCTGCCCATATTTCTGCTTCCCTCTTACCTTTTGCCTTTTGTTGGCATGTCTGTATCAAGCCTTTACTGAGTTCCACTAATCTCTGTCACAGAATGATTTTAGTGGTGACAGTTGCTCCACCTACCCACCCCAATGACAATGGAAACAGCAGCCTCAACTGCCCAAACCAATAAGTGGCGACAGCCGTTTCACTGATCCACCTCAATCTCATTGGTGAGAGGCATCCCACCTACCCACCTCAATGAGAGTGGCAAGAGCCGTCCCACCTACCAATCACAAGGAGAGTGGCAGCAGCCATTCCATCTACCCAACCAAATGTGAGTGGCGACAGCCTCTACACCTACTCATCACAATTGACCTACTGGTGGAATGAAAATGTATAAAAACATGCATGCAGTATTATGAGTGACAGGCCTAGTACCATTCATGACAATCCTCACAAGGGACTTCGTGAAAGGTATGCTGTAAAAACCCAATCGGCTTGTTGAGTAAATCATAATACTAAACTATGTACACAAAATACAATTCACTTAAATCCATCCCGTGTTACTGATTTGACCTTGGTGAAAAACCTTTTGTAAAAACATGCACCAATATTATGTGCAAAACAAGAAAGTTATTATCGTCAGTATGTGTGAATGGCCTGGTGGTATAGTGGGCCCCCTTTATGCCCCCTATCGCAACTCCCACCAAATAGTTTTCAACTACCTGTTGCTCCAATAGATAGTCCAGGCCTCTCCATACCTCAACGCTTCCCTTTTATTTATCAAATGCAAGGCATCGCCCCTTTCCTCCAATAATCCCCCTTCCTTTGGTTGCACTCATTATTCTTGGTGGTCCAGTGGGACCGTGTTTTGTCCACTCCTTCGTTGTTTAATATGGTCTGCTCTGGTGGTCTAGTGGAACACTTTCTTCTCTTGCACTCACTCTTCCCACAATTAGTATCCAACGCCCTGCTTTCCTGTGCTGACCCTTTGGTACTTACCGCTTTAGGGAATCCTGATGGGTTGCCTAAGCGGCATAGGAGCACCTGCTCCTCCCTCCAGGCCGAACCCTGACCTGTTCTCTCCTGCAATGCTGTCTCTGGGTGGTTTAGGACTCCTGCACCTCTTGTGTTCCTTTCCGCTGTTGCCACATGCTTCAATCTGTTTAGTGATCCCACCCTGCCACCTTCCTGTCCTTCTCGCATGCTACCTCATGCTCCCATCTGCCTCTCGGTCCTTGCCCGCTCTCCTATCGGTCTCGCCTGCTGAGTCTGTCTCTATACCAGAACACGTCGAGCTGGTCTAGCCCACCCTGCTTCACAGGGTAAACTAGTCATAGGTCTGGAGAGGGAGATCTGTGCTTAGCTGTTTAGTGGCTCCTTTCTCCACAAGGCCCATCCAGCCTAAAGGCCCACATCTGGGGGGTCATACCACCCATCGCATGGTTTAACAGAGACAGAGGCTTCTCGTGGGCATTCAGTCTGTCCCTACATAATGATCTAACAGAAATAGCAGGGCATCATGATCCAAAGTCTGCTGCAATGGCTGCCACTCCAGTGTTGTGCTCTGGAGCACCGTAGGACCTCATCCAGTTTGGATTTTCCGTAGGCGTGGTGAAGGGGTGAGAGGAATTTCACTGTGAATAGGTCACCCATTCATCGGTGCCACCCTCCCCATCATGGGAGTTGCTAGGTCTGGAAAAGACCCGGGGCTAAGCTGATGTCGGAACTGTTGGGACTGGGGGCTAGCTAGTCTTTTGGCTGTAGCTCCTGAGATTCTATCCGGGGCTACAACCAAAAGATCAGAGCCTATAGCCCCCTTACCGCCCCACCCCCTAGCAACGCCCCTGCTCCCCATGTTGGCCAGCAGAGTGGCTCCAGCCCTACGCCGGTGCCCTTTGTCTGACTCACCTTCGCCGAGGTTGCATTTCATGTAGGCTGGTCTTTCCTCCTGCCCACCTGCCATGACTCAAGAGTCCTATCTGATGGGGATATCCCAAACAGAGTGGTTTCCAGAGCCACAGGACCGCACATGCCACCTTGTGCAGGGCATACTTGTGAAAAGAAAATCCATACTTTGTGTATGTGGGAGGCAGGAAGGGAATCCCCATTCTGTGGTTAACTGCACAGGTGCAGGCACTGTCCTTTGTTTTAAACAGGCTGCAATGCTATCTTTAATCAAATGAGCCAGGGCCATCTGTGTGTGTGTGTGTGTGTTTGTCGGTGTGTGCCAACATAGAGGAAAGAGGAAGCATGAAAGAGACAACAAGAAACATGGAAGCAAAAAAAAAGGAAAAGGGGTCACCCGGAAAAAGGAAGCCCACAAAAGGGAAAATAAATAAATATTCACAAAAATGCCAAACAGCACAAGAAGTGAGAAATAAGAATGTTGCAAGTTTAGTATTTTAAAGTTTCTAAAATGTACACACCTGAAAATGAAACGATGAGGGGGACAGAAAGGAAGACAGAAACGACAGACGAATAGGGGGATAAAGGAAAAGGAAAAAGAAAGAAACGGTGACAAAGGGAAATGAAAAAATAAGAGAAAGCGAAATGGGAGGGGAAAAGAATGAGAGAAAAAAGAAATAAATGGGGGAAAGAACGAATAAGATAGAAAAGGTGAAAAGGAAATATCAAATAAGAGAGAAAAGGAAACACAGAGAAAAGAATGTGAGAGAAAAGGTCAAAAAGAAAAAAGAAAGATTAAGAGAGAAAATGAGGCATACGGAACACATAATGAGAGAAAAGGAGACATGAGGAAAAAAGAAAGGGACAGGTTAGGAGAAGAACAGGAAGGCACGGTAAGGGAGGGAGAGAATAAGGGAAGAAAAAAGAAAGGGACAAAGGAATGATAATTAGAAAAGTCCATCATGGAAAAATGAGAGAAAGCATGTAACAAAGAAAGCATGTAGAGAAAACAAGATTGGAGCACTCCTAAACGCTAGAGCTGGCCCTGGCGAAGCAGAATTGAAAACAATTGAGAACAGAAGATGAGACAAAAGAGACAACATTCTGACAAAATAGGAATCCTACGTTCAAGAGACAGAACCCACATGAAAGGAGAATGGGAAAAACTAAGAATGTACCAGGCGAGGGCTGGTATATAGAGAAATGGGGAAGAGAGGGCTTCCGGACCGGAAAATGCATCTTTAAGACCAGTAGAACTTGAGGAAAGGTCAGTCAAATGTCAGATTAATGCCGCTGTGAGGCTGGTAGGATTGGTGCAGAATCGACTACATGCCAGCCCAGTGCCTCTGAAAGACTGGTGAGGCAGAACAGAGTCAGTCACTTATCAGGATGGCGCCCCATGAATGCTATTAGGAATGGGGCCAAGACACGACTTTGCTGAACTGTGCTAACCAAATAACTGAGGCAGCCCTGGCCATTGACAGCAATCTCTTCCACAATCTCCCCATTCTGCTACAGGCTAGTCCACCCTTAGAATATATAGAACATAAAGGGCTGTAGGATGAGACCAAAAGAATCAAAGCACTGGAAACAAGGGGCAAATGAAAAAAAGAGCGAACAAGAGTGAACAATAGGACAAGAGAAAAGACAGTGCTTGAGACTAGTAACGGCATATACAGTAAGCAAAGATGCACTTGAATGAAGTAGAAGTCTAGGAAGAGGTCAGAAGTGGGCAACAGTGGGGGGAAAGGAGAGAACTACAACTGAGGACCAGGAAAAGAGAACGACCTATTGAGAACCCCCAAGAGAAGAAATATTGAGAAACCCCAAAAGGGTACAAATGAGGCAAAAATGGGAAGCAGCGTGCACTGAAAGAAATAGACACAGAGGACATGATGGGGGGACGGAAAAACTAATAGCAGAAAATGAGACCTGAAAAATCAAAATGAGTAAAAAGTGAGATACAAAATGAAGATGGCAGGAATACGTCCCTGTAGAGCCAGTAGTGCCTGACCCCGAGGAGGGGAGTTAGTGCAGAACACCTTCTTTGTGTGACGTCGGCCCTTAACGCGCTGCGTTTCACATGTTTCTGCTGTCTAGTCTTCAGCTGCGGCAGGCTTCCGGAAGTCTCTTCAGTTCCTTAGCGGTGGGGAAACATTACACCGTACGTTGCAGCGTTGTGAGTCCTGTGTTCTCCTGCACGCTGCAGCTCCTAGGGTCCTTTTGAACCTGGTCTCTTGCTCCTGGTTCCCCATTTGCTTCTATGTTTTCCTTCTTTCCCTGGCTGCTCCAGGATCCTATCGGCTTCTCTGTGCTCCAATCCTTCTGCCTGACTGCTTGAGTTTCCACAAACGCCCACCAATTGGATCTTCTAGCTGGCTGTCATTCTCTGTTGCCTTAAGAAGTTCACCCATCCTGCGGCAACTGTCGCATCAATCCTCCTTCTGGAATCAGCTTGCGCCAAGTCTGCAGCAAGTGTTTTCCCCCTTAAGTGGAGTTTTCTCTCACTGGGGACTGCACCCCTGTGGTCACACTGCACTCCAAGAGATCTCTCCAAGTGGTTAGCCTGACCTCTTCTCGCCGCACTCACGAGGACGGTACGGTGAGCATCTGATCAAAGAGGAACACTATGTAGAAGCCCAAATAAACAATGAGTAAGGAAGGATGTAAAAATCAAGGAACAAGAGAAATGGAGAAAGAATGAACCAGCACAATGTAACTGACATGGCAACATCCCCAGATCAGCACACATCTCAGAAACCAGGAAGAACCTTCACTGGTTATCAGTCTCCCAAAGGATATCCCTGAAAGCACTGGCCCTCACATACAAATGCGTAAATAATCTGGCCCCCACTTATCTAGCTTCACGTTTCACCCAATACATTCCTACACGGACTCTGAGACCCGTCCAAACTCAAGGACTCTCGATACCCAGATATAAGCTGCAAACAGCTGGAGGTGTCAGCTTCCCAGTCCAGGCGGCTAAACTCTGGAACACCCTGCCACTCACCATTAGAAATCCACCGTCATTCAACTCATTCAAACACGAAGCAAAGCTCTGGCTAACCACTACACATGCACCATTGGTTACAGCCTGACTCTCTACATGACTATGGGGACCATGGGGTCTATTTACTGATCTGAATGATACTGCACCATTGTATACATTGTTTGCTACGTAAATTGTAACCTTGCCTTAATTGTAACCACTCGTCTAACTATGTGTCATTCCTGTAATTTATTGTATGTGTAATCTATTATTGAAGATATGCGCCCGGTTGCCTCCGGGCCTGGCTGCGCTATACTAATAAAACAAATACAAATGAGCTATGGGAAATGCCAGGCATGCTGAGGAAGAGGATCTGAAGTTAGACTGCAAATCAAGACATATCCAGAATGAGAAGAAAGATGCATGAAGGGAAATAGTGTGGCAAGCAGAATAACTTTACTGCAACTCTGTCTCCCAAAATGTTATAGCAAACATTAGAAATTCTATAAATATTGCTTAGTGTCCAAACATCCCTTTGTGTCCAGTTGGCCCATGTCCTAGAAAATCATCTTACATTGCCTTTTAGGAAGTATAAATACTTCTTAATCAAGTGGTCGTTTTGTGGCATTGGAATGTGTATATACTCCGTTGCAGAAACTACAGACCTTAATATCAACGATCCTGGTGACATGGGGCCAGTAATTTGAGGTCTTAAGTCGACTCGGATCCAGGCTAGAAAGAGAAACAGAGGCTGCCCTGATGGATGTAACGGAATAGATACCAAGAGGCGCCGATTCAGGAGGGGTGATGTTGGACCAGTCTGCAACCTTTGACATGATGGATCATGATAACTTGCTTAAAAGACTTCAGGACATTTCAGGAGTCTCGGATGATGCCATTCTCTGTGTGTGCTCTTACCTGATTGGTGGGAAAGCCCAGGTCGGCCTGGACAAATCCAAGATGACAGGTACTGTACATCGCTAGATGTGGAGTACCCCAGGGAATACCTCTGCCCCTTCTGCTTCTCAACTTGTAATTGATTGTACAGGTTTTTTGGCATTTCGGCTGAATCCATGAAGGAAACGGCATGCTAAATATCAACTTCTTTTTTACTGAGTTTCGCATGGAATAAAGTTAGGTGGGGGGCTGGGAAAATGGAACAAATTCCACCAGACCCTAAGCATACCATAAACAAAATGGAGGCGTTCTGTTCATGTACACCAGTAGATCATACTGTAATATAAGTGAACAAACAAGTACAAATCCTTGGGTGTGAGATAATCTAGTTGCAGTTTATGGGGTCTCCAAGCGCAATCCTCACCATCCAAATGCACTCCATGTTTTTGGGATATCTACACAAAATGTACTTGAATTTGGAGGAGCTGGTCATTAATTTAGTTGGTGTTTTGCATTGTGCCACCTGGAAACAAAATGCTTCAAAGCAATGTGGTAAAGAAAGGGCGATGGAGGGGAGGAAGGGAAAGGGGAATCGGCAGCCTTCCATATGCACGTTTGGTAATATCAGCAGCAGTAAAGACACCCTTGTGTTTTCTCGTCATTAACCTGTTGTTGCATGGTTCAGGGTCTTTGGTAACCAGTCTTTTGTTGCCTAGATTATTTTGGCAGTCGGTTTCTTGGATCCGTCTTTTCATTGTGCTAGACCAAACGACTCTGGAGAGAGTATATTTCTTGAAGATAGTTGATGTAGGCGTGGCCCAGTTTCTGTATGGATTTCCTGGTTATGCACAGTTTTGAATACGATTTGCGTTGGATACGCAACCAGTGTAGGTTAAGAAGGGATCCAGTAAAATTGACTTGTTTAGTTAGGCTGATGAACAGGTGTACGGTTCTGTTGTGAATGGCCTGCAGCAAATTGGTAATCTCCTTAGTTGGGAGGCCAATAGACATGCGATTGCAGTAGTCCGGTTTTGATAGTTCTAGCAGCTGGATTATCGATGTTTTCTGTTGCATGTCGGCGTCACAGTCGGAAGTGGCAACAACTGGAAAGAGTTGTTACTTGCAGAATGAACTAGCACCAAATCCACACCACAGGCTTCTAAAAACAACCAGAGGAGATGCAATGGTGATCATAGGCTACATGCAGCAACTCAGGCAGCAAATAGTGGAAGTTAAGTGACACGTTTATGGGTTTTAGTCTTGTAGAGTTGAGTCTTTAAGAGGTTTCAACATGTCCCTGCAAGAAGCTATTTATCCTTTATACTGCGGACATCACCACCTTAATGGTCTGTGGAAGCTATTCACCTAAAGCCGGACCTCTATACACCGAAGTCTGGGTCTTTGCCGCAGAGCATGAACTACTAGGGAATACTCTGGAAGTGGTAAATGAGGGGTTCTGTGTGACCCAGAGATCACACTGTACACGGTACCTTAGTCACAATTAGATTTGGAAAGCACATATAAATGAGCAGCGGGTACCCCGGAATTAGCAATAGTGAAATATTCCCCAAAAAACGACCAAGTTGTTCAGAAAGAGGAGGGTGTGCATACGGAATTACTGCAGTCCTCTTCCGAAAGCTCTTGTGTGGAGTTGCTTTGGATCTACGAAAATAACCTTAACTGACCTGTGTCCCAGATAGAAATAGGCTTCACAATGTTATGCTATTTCGTTTTAAACAGTTCAGGGGGCTATAGAGGTAGCACCTGATTGGGAAGGAATTCTCCCGGGAGGAAGGACTGTACACTCTATGGAGATGAAATGTGAGTCCCTTTAAACCCCTTAAGTTATACATTGTTTGAATTGTAATTATATAGAAAATCGCTGTAAACTTCACACTCTACCGCATTTAAGACGCTCTATGCAACATTCTACGAGCCCAATAAAGGATTGTGCTGCATAAGTGCAATATTGGGTAACGATATAACAGTGCAAGTAGTGAGGGCATCCACCATTGCCCTCTTAGAAGCAGTGACTGGATTGTGAGAAGGCCCGAAAGGAAAAGGACATGTACATTGGTGTTTCGTGGAAGGAAATTACATTCTGAGCATTTCCATTTCCGAATTCCGTGGCGGTGCTGTAAGACGGGAGGGGGTGGACAGGAGGGTCCCTCCCATTAAAGAAGCCACGAGGTCATTTCATCCATTTAAATTACTACGAGGTAATTCCCTTCGATGAAACCACACAGAACCAAAGTAACACCGGCAGAATCCTTGCGGAGGCACGGACACGGCATAAACGGATTGCTCATGACAGTGGTGTCTGAACAGTGTGATCTGGTCATTTTTTTAGAAAATGGTTTTATGTGGGGATGGAGGTGTAAGTTTAGAATGCAAAGTAATGAGAAGAAATGTTCCTGCAAGTATATCGTGGTCCAAAAAGGTTAGAATTCATTTGATTTTTTTCGTGCTAAGTGTGATGAAAAATGCGCCTGGCTTTGCACAGTCTGTCTTGTTGCATAAACTGATTATGGACGAAAGAATGTAATTATTAGGAAATAGGGTTTCCGTTGCGTGGTAATTTTTTTTGGGGGCATCATTATGGGCAATGGCCCGAGTCTAGAGAGTGCCTCCAAATTTTTGCCAACGGCCTGTTTGCTGTGGCAATGGGAGGACTCCTGGCAAGGGAGGTGCGGGGGCGATGCGCCGTGTGTTTCTTGCCAGATAAGTAGCTGGCCAGGGCGAAAAAGGGGAACTCCGGTCTCGTGCTATTTTTATTGTAGGGTATCCCCGAGCCATCCACCTACGATAGGAAAGGTGTACAAAAGGCAGGCCATTGCTGACCTGAAGCTACAAGCGCAGGGAACCTGGAACTGTAGTCCAGAACCAACCGTGACGCAGCCGAAACAGCAACCACTCTTCAAACAGCGAACCAGAGACTGTCCGGAGAAAGGCCAGAACTAGGGTGAATGACGAAGAGACTTGGGGCCAGGACCAATCAGAACTGGGCCGCAGAGCCGACTCCAGTTAGTACGACATCCAAGCAGGCCTCTACTCACGCAGGAGGCACCCCGGACCAAAGCTACCTGCAGTGACGCTGATCGCAACCGAGGGCGCCTGAACCTACGCCGTCTAGAAAAGGAGCCAGGCCTTCGCCCATCCGCACCCGTGCGAGCAGTACCATGGCAAACGTAAGTGATTGTGTCGTAACTCGTAAGAGAAAAGGGGTCACATGGGGCGCTGCCCTTCTCGCGCATGCGCACGAGGTCACCTATTGTAGAGGAGCAAGGATCTCGGTTAGAGGCCTGAATGGTTTCTTTACACTGGCTATCAGGCTGCCTTGCAGTCAATGAAAGGGGCACTGGTTCTTTGAACCCAGTCAGTGTTGGTCATGATTGGGCCAGATTTTCTGGAATCTAGGAAAACATTTCTCTCTGGATTTGCGTCTACTTTTGTTGCCAAAGCTGGGACTCGAACTCAGGTCCAAAGTCGAAAGAATTTTCCACTAGACCACTGAAACGTCCGTTTGGAATACTCCTGAATATGCATGTTAAGATTGTACTCTGTAGAAGATATTTAGGTACAGCTTTGTAGGTTTAAAGGATGTGTACCTTTTATAATTTGCAACATTATAGAAAACGCTCCTCCTTTCTTGGGTTAGTTTCCAGTTGTTAATAATTTAATTAATTAATGTCCTGCGATGGAAATGTGTATTTATAGGGGAGTAGGTGTAACGAGGAGGTTGAGAAAAATCTCCTGACTCACCAACTCCACCGCACCACCACACTGCGTCTCTGGTGGGATCCTACAGCTAAGAGTGTCCATTTCCAGCACTGGGCCCAGTGGTAGAGCTGCTGAGCGTGTCAGTGCATTAGCAAGAGAAGTCGTTTCCCTAACTTCAGAGTGGGCATAAATCTCAACCTTTTAGCCCTCTGAATGGGTGAAAACATGATTTCATTTTGGGCTGGTGAAAGCGCCTCTCAAACTTGAGCCGGACCACCTGAAGTTCCGGAAGTAGCTTAAGTCCTTCCTTTTCGTCTCTGCTTTCTCTCTCGCTCCCCCTGCTGACCTGCCTGTCTGTTGCTCTGACTGGTGGCCTGGCTACCCTCAGAGTCTCACTGGGTACCAGGCTCCTCCGTGACCAGTCACCCCTGCACTGCCTCGGGCCTACTGTGCACTTATGGGCTGTAACTGTAACCCTACAGTCCCCTGCCTCTGTGCCTTTATTCTGAGCCGCGCTGCCCTTAAAGAGCAATGCTACCCTGATTGCACTTCCACTTCCCCCTCCCCCACCTGCACTTGCGCTATCATACTTGCAAGAGATCTGAATGACACATGGCCTAGTAAGATTGTTTTTTTCTCTCTGTCGTCCCTCTCTTGTCTTGTCACGCCTTGAAACATTTGTCTACAGGTGCGTTATAAATGACTTATATTATATCATAACTGGTGTGAGGGGCTCGGTGGGTGCCTTCCCTCTTCTCCTCAAGCACTACCTTGTGCACCCTCTCCTCTAAGTGCAAGTAAACCTGTTTACCTGCCCTTCTCCTCCCTTCTGAGCATCCCCCTCTTCCCCTTCCTGCTCTCTCCTCTTGCCCCCCTCCCCTATTTTGGTTACTGATTGATTGATTGATATTTTATTTCTATCGCGCTCGTACACAAGTGTTTCAGAGCGCGACAAGGCAAGGGAGGGGAACAGGGGAGAACAAAACAGCGATCTTACTAGGCCCAGTGACATTGAGAACGCGCAAGTGCATGGGAGAGGGGGGAGGGGAAAAGTGCATGGAAGGGGGGAGAGGTGGAAAGTGCGAAGCAGAGGAGAAATAGATAAATAACAATAAATAAATAATAAAACACTTACTGCACTTACATGCTCTGAATTGTCTCTAGACCTAGTAGCAAAGTGATTGTTTTGTCTTCTTCCCTGTTCCCCCTCCTTCCTTCCCTCCCCCATCATTCTTGTAACAGCACTTGCATGATCCAAATGCCTCAAGACCTAGTAGGAACTTTTTTTTCTTTTTATTCTCCATTACACCCCCTCCCTTGTCTTGAAGCGCCTTGAAACACCTTTAGCTGTATAGGCGAATTGGTAAATACTCAATAAAAAAAAATAAAAAAACTGATTCCATGGCGGGTGACACCCGACCTAAAGCGTGTGAGTTTAGAGGTGTGGTTGGGGGGCTTGACTAGGCGTCTCAGAGTTAGTGAGGCAAGTGGTTGCTTGAAAAGATTTAGCTCATGGGATGGTTCATGGCTCCAGTATGAGACGCTGTGCGAGCAGCTACTCAGCCGTGGGGAGGTTAGGGGTTGGTTAGGAGCTCGGGTTCCTTCAGGCAGATGCTGGGGTAGGTACAAGCAGTCGCAGACGCCACTTGAGTAAAGAGAGAAGCAAACAGAGCAGGCAGAGGTGTTGTGAGCTTGGCACAGTGTGGGGCGAATTAGCTAGCTTGTGTATGCAGTTCCTGAAGGGGGAAGTAAGCAGGGCAGGCACTGGAGCGGGCAGGGTCAGGTACGGTGACTCCATGAACAGCCTGGCAGGCGAGCACAGGTACGTACCAAGCCTACACAGGCATAACTATGTCATCCTCTGCTTCTCTCCCCAGGCCTTCTGTATGGTCCTGCTGCTTCTTGCCTCTGCGGGTTTCTGTGGGAGAATACAGAGGAGCGCGAGCCTGTGTCCGAACGCCACAGAGGGCCCCCTGAGGCTGCGCACACTGTCCCCCTGGTATTTCGTGTAAGTAACTTCGACACCCCAGACTGTCCTTCTTGCCGTTTTAGTTTATGTTATTGTTCTGTGCATGGGCAGGACAGGGAACTTTCGGCCTGTGGCGGGAGGACGGAGGGAATACAGTTGGGTGGCCCTGGTGCAATGGCTCCATCCCAGAGTGTAAAAGGCCGAGCCCAGCCAGCACAGGAGATGTGAGTAGAGGTTCCCTGCGTACGCCTGACCAGCAGCTTCTGCCTCCCTTCTGCACCAAGGCCACCTACATGCACCACTGACTCAGAGGGGCCTCTACCCTGCAGGTGCATGTGGCTACACCCTTTCCCCTAAGCATGTGTTCAGATCCACTGGGAAGCATACATGTGTCCAAATGAATATAACAGACAAGGTTAATTCCTAATAGAGCAGGCATTTCTGACTTACAGATCCAAGACCCTCTGTCCTGGCTCTGCTGTGGGCAGTACGGACTAGGTACCTGTGGTCTGGGATTTCTTCTCTATTCCAGGGGCAGCAGTCTCTGGCGGTGGCCACTTTGAAGTACAGTGTTTGTTAGTGTCTGGCAGTGTGTGCAGATAACCTTTGTATCAATATGAGAGATAGTAATCATCCGGGTGTCTGATTTTGTCTTTTGTGTATTTTTATTATACTTTATATAGCGCCTTTGTCCAAATCGCTTTACCTAGGAAGAAACCACGGTACATATACGCCTGAGTGTTTGACAGTGCACACTGGCATCTAGGTGTATAATAGTGTGTACTGGTATCTGGGTGTCTGACAGTGCCCATAGATGGCTCGGTGTTTGAACGTGCACATTGGTGTTTTGATGTATGATAATGTGCGTTGGTCCTTTGGGTGTCCGACAGTGAGATGGCTAAATGTTTCACAGTGCACATTGGTATCTCCGTGTGTGACAGTGTGCATTGGCCTCTGGGTGTCTGACAGAGCCCATAGATGGCTGGGTGTTGGACAGTGCATATCGGTCTCTGGGTGTATAACAGTATGTACTGGTCTTTGGGTGTCTGACAGAGCCCATAGATGGCTGGGTGTTTGACAGTGGACATTGGTCTCTCGGTGTGTGACAGTGTGCACTGGAATCTGGGTTTGTGACAGTGTGCACTGGTATCTGGTATCTGGGTGTCTGACGGTGCATATAGATGGCTGGGTTTCTGACACTGCACATTGGTATCTGAGTGTGTGACAGTGTGCACGGGTATCTGGGTGTCTGACAGTGCACATAGATGACTGGGTTTTTGACAGTGTGCATTGGTATCTGGGTGTCTGACGGTGCACATAGATGGCTGGGTGTCTGACAGTGCACATTGATATCTGAGTGTGTGACAGTGTGCACTGGTATCTGGGTATCTGATAGTGCACATAGATGGCTGGGTTTTTGACAGTGCACATTGGTCTCTGGGTGTGTGACAGTGTGCACTGGCATCTGGGTGCCTGACAGTGCATACAGAGGGATGGGTGTTTGACAGTGCACATTGGTATCTGGGTGTGTGACAGTGTGCATTGGTATTTGGGTGTCTGACGGTGCACATAGATGGCTGAGAGTTTGACAGTGCACTTTGGTATCTGAGTGTGTGACAGTGTGCACTGGTATCTGGGTGTCTGACGGTGTACATAGATGGATAGGTGTTGGACAGTGCATATTGGTCTCTGGGTGTATAACATTATTTACTGGTCTCTGGGTGTATGACAGAGCCCATAGATGGCTGGGTGTTGGACAGTCCACATTGGTCTCTGGGTGTGTGATAGCGTGCACTAGTAACTGGGTGTCTGACGGTTCATGTAGATGGCTGGGTGTTTGACAGCGCACATTGGTCTCTGGGTGTCATTGTTGTTGCTCGTGTACTGTGCCTCTTACTGTGTCAGAACGCGACCCTTCATCTCAGACATCTTGAGATGACCCGGGGCCCCTCAGCTCTGCAGTCTCACTGTCAATACCGTTGTCCACCCTCCTGTCCTCTGCAGTTACCAACAGCTGGGATTGTTTATGGCCACTGTGAAATTTAGGATCAATAGTTGCTTTTCCTACTATTACATATACATAAAACAAAATACAAAAAGCATCCCAGTTAGACGCACAAAGTCACTCAAAGGAACCTTCTGATATGAAACCAATGCAGTGGGGAGGGTGATGTCATACCCAGGGGAAAAGATCATACATTTCTCTGGAGTGAGGACTCTTGGAGAAAAATACTCATTCCCAGTCTGCCTCTGCTTTAATAAAACAAAGCAACAGGGAAATCAATCTTTGTCGGGAGTAACTAGTTTGGAATTTCTCGGTGTAAACCTTCCCTGAGGATAGAACCCCTGATTAACAATATAGGGTGCTTCCCACCCACCCAGAAGAGGGCAGTGTGAATCTCTTTCTTTCTTAGATTTGATCCACCAGCTGGGATTTTGGGATCCCGAGGCGTGAGCCTCATTCCTCCATCTTCTCGGGTTGAGTATGTAGTCGTGGGCTGGGTTTCTTCATGGTCTGTGTGGACTTGTCACAGCAGGGCTCGTTTCAGAGGGTGTTTCTGTGAAGGCAGCATGGATGACCTGCGAGGTTCCATTTCAAGGGGATCGCTGGCGACAGTTGACTGTTTACCGACACCCAATCCTCCTGCTTTCTAGTGATGTAAACATCCGGAAATGGGCACATCCACTTCCAAGATAAGGTGCACGTTGCTCCTGCTGTTTGGAGCACAGTGTTAGGAGATGAAAATAAATATTGAGTTTATCATTCATCCTTGTAGGGTCTCAGGGAGAGGACCTTTAACGGCATTCAGCCTCAAACATATGAGGGAGGGGGAGATCGGCCATAATATCGGATTACCGTCTTTAATTTATGGGTTCCTTCCAATGTCTGTTTATCTCAGAGTGTCTGTCTATGCTTAATGTTGCCTTTAAATGTCTGAAAGTGTTCCTGGGTGTCTGATCCTGCCTATGCCTCTTTCTTCTCTGTAGAACTGACTTCAATGAGAGCCGCATCCCAAGCAACATAAGCATGGCACGCTGTATGTATGAAGGGTGCCTCTTACCAAAGGATGAAACCTCATGCTACTCGGTGGACCACAGCCTGGTGTCTGTACTCATCAACAGGACCATGAAGGTGCACTACCGCGTGAATCAGAACGAGCGTGGCGAGGGCCATCGTAACAAGCACCACACATGCACAGACAGCAAAGGTCACTATGTTTTGGTGGAGAGGAATATCCAGGTCTCTGTGAGCTGTGCCTGTGCTTCACCAGGGTATGCACATTGATCAGGAGCAAGCAACCTGTAGGCTAAGCACCTATCACTGACTCTTGCTTTCTCTGCTCGAACAGGAAGTCCCTGTGGGTCCTGGGACTGTTTTGGAACCCTGCCTTTGCTGCTCGGACAGTTTGTCCCCACTACAAACTCTTGCCTCTCTGCTCGAACAGGAAGTCCCTGTGGGTCCTGTCACTATTTTGGAACACTGCCATCGCTGCTCGGACAGTGTGTCCCCACTACAAACTCTTGCCTTCTCTGCTCGAACAGGAAGTCCCTGTGGGTCCTGTCACGATTTTGGAACACTGCCATCGCTGCTCGGACAGTGTGTCCCCACTACAAACTCTTGCCTTCTCTGCTCGAACAGGAAGTCCCTGTGGGTCCTGTCACTATTTTGGAATCCTGCCTTCGCTGCTCGGACAGTGTGTCCCCACTACAGACGTTTGCCTTCTCTGCTCGAACAGGATGTGGGTCTTGTCTCAAGCACAGTTTCCTGTGCTCTCTGTAGTTTAAGGCGCTCCCTTGTCGCTCAGGGTCTACTACAGACTCCAGCTCTTCCTGCAGCCAAAGATCCCTGCAGGTCCTGAATGCTTACTACAGACTTGGCCTCCATGCAGATAAAGGAAGTCTTCGATGATATTGCTGCAGCCTCCTGCAGACTGCCGCCCTCCATGCACGATCAGGATCTTCACGCAAGTCCTGCTCTCACCCCACCCCCCAGCATCTTTCCTTCTTCTCACTTGGATGGGAGTTTCTGTGAGTTCCTGTCGCCCCACTTCTGACTTTCCTCTTGTCTCTTGTCCTTTTGTGCCCTGAAAGCAAGGCTCTCTTTTCCATCCCCAGACCTGACTGCACGCCAACATATTAGAAATCCTACTGCCAAGGTAGGCGGAAATCTAGCATGGTGAAGAAGCATCGACAGGAACAGTAAAAGGTATTGCTTTTTCTGTGATAATGCAATGACTTTGAGAATGGCAACCATTTTTTGCGTCCTTTTTCTGGGTGTATGGTCAGTGTTTGCTCCTACGTTCTCTAAATTGG
This sequence comes from Ambystoma mexicanum, assembly GCF_040938575.1. Lineage (NCBI taxonomy): Eukaryota > Metazoa > Chordata > Amphibia > Caudata > Ambystomatidae > Ambystoma > Ambystoma mexicanum. The sequence goes on from NC_090938.1 coordinate 389,293,181, forward strand.
ACGAATTCACTGGGAACATCATTGAATTGAATAGGAATTTATTTTATTTTATTGAACACCATGTTATTTACTGTAAAAAGAATATTGTTCTATCATTGTATAGAACGGTAGCCAATCAATTATGAGAACCATTCCGGTTTCTGGGAGTGCGCTTTTCATTGACTTATGAATATTATGATATTTTGACATTTTGTTCCAATTTAATGGAATCAGCACACATTAAACTTATTTTATATTAAAACTGAAAAACGTGTAATTTTTAATAATTTCCGAAATTCATATTGACATCTCAAGTTTAACACAACTTGACAGTTGACAGTTTAACACATGCACTGTTATTTCTCATTCGCTTGGCATTTGTGATCTTATTCAAACACCGAAATTGAAACCTCTATCGATTTGTAACAATTACGACTTTTAATCTGAGCATGAATTGATTTGTTTATACGAGGTTTATCTTATCATATGTATTTTTAGTTTTTATATCTAAACTATCCTTTTTGTATTTGTGAAAGGTTTAACATAAACCAATCCACGATAAATAAAAAAAAAATAGAAACCTGTTCTTGCATTCTGCTCTGAACCTGCATAAACCAGAAACCTCAGCATGGAACCACTACAGGGAACTCATTTTCTCTTTGCCAATATCTTGTTCTTTCTCGAATATCAAAAACACATCAAGGTATCAAATAAGCAGTGTAGCATAGCAATTTGCTACACAATTATGTAGTTGTGCTAATTAAATTGGCACTTGTGTAGCAAAGCCATCGATTTACATTTCTCTGTTCAATGAAAGCATACTTCACCCTGCATTTCGCTCTTGAATTCAAAGCTCTTTTCACTCTTTTCTCTGTTCACTGCAATTTCAAGGGGGCTAATGGAGAGAGGTGCAGCAGTAATCCTCTCCTCCACTCTTAAGTGCCAAGACTTGTGTGGGATTGCTAGGCAGGTTTTTCTTTTTCAAATAATTGCAAACCAGAAGTAATTGGGATGATACTTTTAGTAAGCTAATCGTATCCTGTCTGGCAAAGACAGGCATGTGTTAAATTTCTTTTTTTTTAAAAGACAGTCATGCAATTCTATTACTATTCTAAGTTGTTACATAATGCATAATCACAGTATTGCTACTATCAAACATTGCATTGTCTCCATGCTTTGCAGTACAGTTGAGGTTTGTGTATCTAAATCTCATAGTGCCAACTATATTTCATTTTGTTTGGGAAGATGCATCATATTGACAACACAATCAAATTATTTTTATGGCAAACCTAATTCTTTAATTTGCTGGTTGCATACATCTGTGCAACTCGTGCTCAACCCGAGAGCTGATCCCATACTCCTTGATCTTATCGCCCTGTTGCTTTATAGCAGCTACCCTGAAAATGAGATGGCAGCAAACTACAATGTTCCACCTAGTTTGCCCAGTTCTCTGCCTGCTACGCCATCCACTCTACTTAGTCTCTTACTTTCTATCCCCTTACATAATGAATACACAAAGTCAACTAGTTGTTTACACAAAGTAATGATCGCTCCATCCAGTCTGTACATCTACAGATCTACTTCACTACCATACACCGTAGTTGGTCTTCTGAGCCTGCTTTTATGATTGCAAATGTGGGAGAGTAGTAGGCAAACTATTTTCAGAGCCTTTTTATTAAATCTATTTATGTCCATTCATGCAGCTAACATTTTACAGACACTCATGTAGGGCTCGCAAAGTCCTTTCACTACTCGCATAATCGAGTAGATTTTATGAAAGGACAGTACCATTTGCAGGGGATGTTTGAAACTTTTATTTAACATTTACTTTTTAGTAAATGCCAAATAAAAGTTTCACTTTGGAAGGCTGGCCTCCGGGTGGCAGCAGTGTGCTAACCATAAAGTGGGTTTTTGGTGACATTCACCACTTTACAGAAAGCACATTTAAATGTGTTGTCATCCTTTGCCATGGGTCAAGTGCATTTCTCATAGGTCAAGTAGGTAAACTAAGTTAAGATCCAGTGAAATGTTAAAGAATTTGCAAAGCCTGACTCATCTTACCAACATCTTCAGCGGTACACAAACTTGCTGTATTGTTGCTCATTTTATGTCTTGGGTACAAATAACGGCTGGTGACATTCAATTGTTAGTACAAAATTGCTAATCAAACAGGTTTGTTTGCTAATTAAGAAACATTTAATTAGCAACTCTGCTAATCATTTTCTGAAAACTAATTTATGCCTTGTGCGTGTGTATAGAATACAGAATTTTAGACTGAAACATGTGTATGTAACCACCCTGTAGGGCTGCTATATGGGATATAGACCCATTTGGTCAGATTTACACTCACCAACAAGGACCTGCTAGTCAGTCGCTTGAAGGAGGGTCTCAGGTATCTGTTCTCTGTACGAAAGGAGGGCTTGGTGTGTTAGTCGGATAGCGGGAATGCAGATGCAGAAACCTTTGGTGTTGATGGATGCAGGTCAGAAGTACCAATTACTCGTGTGTCGATATGAAAATCTCTATGTTGTTTGTGGTTGGTACCGACCGGGCAGGATAGTCATATGGGCGGCTAACGGATTGTGCAGTGCAAAAATGTGCAGCATGGTTGTTGATAGAAGAGGGATAGGGTCTGAATCTGTTTAGTACACTAGACCTAAGAGGTCTGTCTGTAGGAGGGTGGCAGGTGTAAGGATGCAAGATTTTAGTAGTGAGGAGTTAGTTGAGGGATGAGGGGGTGAAGAGTGGGGGTGAGGGCGTTGTCACTTCCTAGCTCTTTGTGGTATAACAAAGGGAGGTCTGGGAGTCTCTCTACCAGCACAAACACAGCCCATTGACCTGTTCTTGCGTGGATGGCCCCTGGGAGAGTCTCAACCAAGTCTTAAGCTCACTGCCCCTTTCACAGAGGAAACATATCCCTGCATATCAGTCTTTTTCCTGCCCAGGGGCAGACCAGCACCGAAATGCTAGGCAATTCTTCTCTAAACAAGAGTACCAACAGCAACCCCATACACGTGTTTCCGCCGTGTTGGGCATCATCAGTGAGGTGGAGCTGTGTCTCTCTAAGAACAGCGAGCAAAAGGGTCCACGTCTGGATTCCCGTGGTAACTTAGGGTGAGACCCAAAGTTACTTAATATGCAAATCAAAGGGGGGTCTGGGAGTCTCTCTACCAGCACGACCACAGCCCATTGACCAAGTATTTGTGGTATATTTCACTGAGATTAAAGGTGCACGCCAGTGCCATGCAGGAGAAGTTCCATGAGTCAGCTTGGTTGCCATAGATGGAAGTGGCAAGACCTTCAAAAAATGCCACCCTCATCTACCCAAGGCCCCAACTAATATTCTACTTTACCTCTGTTCCTTAACATCCCACTTCCTTGCTTCTATTGAGAACACCATTCTAGAAAATATATACATAGAAGCATTTAGAGCAGACAAGCATTTCAAAAAGCAGAAACGGTCCATCAAATAAAAACTAACTGTGGAATACATTTCTGAACAATACACTGACCTCTCAGTAACTAGGTACATTTCACCACGTCTGTATGAGGATGCTCAATGGTGATCTCAAATCCTAAAGATTGGCGCATTATTGTTTCAAGTATGACCAGTTCCTGTGCCTACTGCAGGTATCCCTCACTCTTTGTATCCCGCTGTGCCTCTAGAGGATTGAGACAGGCACAAGTCACGTTGATGATATGTTCAAGTTTTCGAGGCTGCAACCAGAGATTCTCCAGATGTTTTGTACTTCGAATTCTATGTACCCTCACATTTAGTACGCTGGCTAGGGCAGACGGGATCTGTAGCCCAAAACATCTGAAGACCCACAGGTTGCAGAGTCCTTCTTTAGGCAAACCATCCTTTGAGTTAATTAAATGGCATCATTTCCCATGTTTTCAACAGGAGATTGTGACGTGGACCTCCAACAGTAGGTTTCAGTCCCTTCACAGGTGTTGCTGGAATTTGGGAGGAGTTGACAGTTTGTATATAATGAACACACACGATTTAAGCCTACACACTCAGGGAGATTTGTTTTCTTTTTACTGTAGTCTTGCTGTCAGAAGAAGCACAGATTAAGGCAGGGTTCTGCCACCTGCAGCTCTCCAGATGTTGTGGACTACAACTCACATGGTCCCTTGCCATTGATTATACTGTCTAGAGCTGAAGGGAGTTGTACTCCAAAACATCAGTAGAGCCAAAGGTTGCAGGCCCCAGGATTAAGGTAAGGGGGCTCACTGCAAACTCTATGGCCAAGGACCTTTTGGGGAGCCTCTGTGCCAGCTTCTCTGATCGTGCAGGGAGGAGGGGCCCCCATGCAGGATCAGACATGACTGCATGACTCAGAAGGAAAGCAACTGTGAGCCAACATGATCTCCGGAGCCTTTGGAGGGAGTCGGGTGCCACCCTTCCGCTGAGGACTACAACAGACTAGGACTAAACGCAGGTTAAAGGCCCTTAAGTAGATGTTTTTGATGGGAAGCGGAGGTAGGGCTCACAGCACTGCCCATTTACCCCATGATCTCTCACAGCGGTCTTGCAGGATCTCCTATAGAAGTTCCACCTATATCTAGCTTCGTTCCTTGCTCCCGAGAGGGAAAGAGCTGATCTCCCACATAGGCCTAGAATCCTCTTGAACTGGGCCTTTTCTGCTCTGACCAGACCTCTCAGAAGGGTCCGTAGATCTATGTGAACGTGTTGCTCAATAAATGAATCCCTAACTGAGATCCCAAAAAGGTTGCTCACTAAACAATCACTAAATGCGCTCCACGAACCTCTCAACCTTGGAATAAAGCAAGGATGGAAAAAAGAGGGAATGTGTAAATATAAACATGTCAAATAGTTCTGCAACAGAGTGCCGCCTAAATATACGATTCCTTAATCCTGTTTAAGAAAGACACGGCATTGGAAGTGGGAGTTTGGGGGGTAAACCTCCCCTCTCCCCCCACCCCCGATTGACAGGAAAACTAATGGGAGAGGGTCGGGGTGGGGACGGGATCACCTTCCAAAGGGGGCATGGATGGGATATGTGATATTTCAGCATGCGTGCCAGCATGGTAACCTGCGCTGGGATATGAGAAGGTACTCAGTTGACTTATGCCCGCCACCCTTCTCCTTGGCCTAAAAGCAGGCAGTGCCACACCACAAAACAAGCCAGGGTGACATGTACACATCACATTTTGAGTGTTGTACATAGATGACACAGGCTTCTGCGTAACTAGTTCATGGTCAACCGATTGATGAAATCAAAATGCCCAATTCTAGCCCTAATTGCTTATATTTTTACGTTCAGGTTGGATGGTTTAAATGCCGCTTATGCCCGTTTGTTTGTATTATCGGGTAGGGTTAGGCATTCTCAGACTGGCCTATAGGGAAATAGGCCAATGGCCGAAACAAAAACACAAAATGCTAGTGTGGGCCAGTTTTTGTGGGTCAAAGTGGGACACCTTTTTGGCCAATTTGGGCCAGTTTGATGAGTTAATTCACTATGCGGCTACTAGTTTTGACCAGTGTTCCTGAATAAATATTCTTTAAAATGCACAATTTGCATCACAGTTATTCAAAAAACTCCCCCTTGTTTACTATTCAAACAGTGTCACAAAAGGAATGAATAGCCATTAGGAACTGTGGGACACTTTTTCATTGGTGCCCAAGACAATTTTGTGGCCCAGTCCGACCCTGGGATTAGGTCTACACATGGAGCAATGTATTTTTGAATTGTTTGTAATTTACATAGGGTGACTATATGATGTGTAATTTTAATGCACTTATTTGGCTATCCCAAAAAAGAAAAGAAAACCAAATAGCACAGGAAACCCCCACCAGCATGCTTAAACATACTGACAACCTGTAGCCAGATAGACAACCTTGAAAAGCAGCTGACAAACAGGTTTGATGCTTATTTACCAAGGCCCAGGGGCGCAAAGGCATAGTGGGTTATTTATTCCAAGGAGGTCTAGACGTATGGTGTGTATGTGTGTGTCAATATAATATAGTTATGTAGCGACAAGAATGACTGATGTAACAGATAGCCCCCTGTCCCGCGGCAGGAACCACTGAAGCATCGCCATATTAAAATTGAGGCCCAGTTTGCCACAGGCCGTGCTAAAAGCCATACCGCATCATGGTACTGAGTCTGAAGTAATTTGCCATCCTCTTTCCCAGCAGGGGAGCAAACCGAGAGGGCCTCCAGGCCTGGTAGATAACATGTAATTGTATCTTGTTGCAGGCCTGCGAAACCAAAACGGAATGTGTATGGCTGAGCATGGGTAGAGCTGTGCCTGTCCCCAAAGGGCAAACCACTGCGAACCGAAGCAGAAGTCTTGAGCTGCCAAAACATCCCAACCCAGATTCAGGGCACTTGCGCCCCCCAGGATAATTGTAATACTGTTTGAACCGCAAGATGCCCACAAAACAGAACACTTAAATTCCCCACAACTTGGCTGATTAGTGTGTTCTTGAAGGGAAGGAAGGGGTTGCTGTCAAGGGGGGAGAACCGAGCATGATATCCTGTGATTTGTACTATGAAGTGCAAGGGGTGATGTCAACAAATCCAGTCTTGCGGCATGGATGCATGGATGGGTGGGGTCCTGCGTGTCTGGGATCCCAAGAAGTACTTCTTTGTTCTAGAAGGCTAATTTGAACTCGGAAGTATCCACTGAGCTCATGGCAACATCCAGGTGCACATCATATGATTCGGCCCATATGGAGGGTAACATTCTCAAATGCCCACCGATCATGTACAGAGAACTCAAGGTGGCAGGAAAATAGACCATGTGCTGGTAGGTGGGAATATATTGGGTATGGCCAATCAGTCGAGATACTATGGGGGATTGGTAGTATGTATATAAGGAGTAACCAATGAGGATGGGGAACAGATACTGTATATTGCCTGTATCACGAGTGATGACATTGTCTCTTCAAATGCTGTGCTTGCTTGGAACTAACTCAGAGATCTCTGTGGCAGTTGGATTCCACACTACCCTACGGCACTTCCTTTCTTTTGTATACAAAATAAACCTTGTTATCCTTGCATGAGGTGCACTGAGCTTTTTTCTTTAGAGGATTGTTTTTCATTGTCTGTTTGTCTGCCCTACAAATTTGGTGACCCTGATGTGATCCCAGACCCCTCACCAGGGAAAGAGGATTCCTGGCCGCATATCTGGAGGGGCCCGTCCACCTGCAGTGACCAGTCCCCTTGTGCACAAACTGGAGAGGTTTACAGGAGCTGTGTTACCAGAATTCCTGTCTGTTCTTTGGAGCGGGGTGCTGCTCCTGTTTGTGCAGGCCGTTGGTGGGACCCCATGACAGAGGAATTCTGCAGAATATGTAGATACAAGTGTACCTTTTGTTGTAGAAAACAACGTGGGGAGGGGAAAAGGGATAATCGTGACTGTTGGCGAATAAGAAGGAAAGTGGCGACATGGTGACTGATGTATGGGTGTTGAGTAGAAAGACCACTTGGCATTTGGTTTTTGTTAACCTGTTTTAATTATTATTTGGAATAAAGAGGATAGTGGAATAATGGAATCCTTCCCGATTGGGGGAAGAAGACAGCGATGTATCAATAAGAGGAGAAAGAGGACTGAGGGTAGATGCTCCGTAAATTGAGTGGGCCTGGGATCTCCCCGCCCGATATAAAGGGACTGTGGGAACAAAATGTAGTATTTTGGTGTTTTTAATTGCTTTTTGTTATTGTATTGGTGTGGACCAAGGAGGGGTCCAGGTGTGTTGTGTAGAATTGTTGGAGTGGAGTGAGGGTGTAAGTGGTGGATATGTGAGAGAGTGTGGGCTCATTGGTGCTAGACTGGAGCGAGGGGTGAATGAGTGGCATGGTGTGATGAGGAGAACTGGTGTGGGTATTGAGATGGAGAAGGGTGGGGCAATGGGAAGACTAGGTACCAGCTGGATCGGAATCTGAATAAGTAAAGAACATAGTTAACATAGTGGCAGGGATGGTTTAAATGGAGCCGGCAACCCTGCTAGAGTATATTTGTGGAACTTTGCCATTGTATAAGGAGAAGATAACGAACTGCCACAGACAGTGGGTGGCTGAGATGAGGGGGGAATGTGCAAACCGTGGCCAGAACAACAGACGAATAACAAGGAGGTCTCAGGACATATGTACACATTTGAAGCAGCAAAGTACAAGAGGAAAAAAGTGAAGAATGGAAAAGAAGTTTTCGAATTGTGGAAAATGGTAGAGGATTTAGACAGAGTCCCACCTGGCTGCGTGCAGACAGGGCCGTACCACCTCTGTCATGTGCCACAATATAAAACAACTCCCACACCCAACACCCCATCCACACAGGAAGCCCTTACCCCACAGGTAACCAAACCGATAGCACAATCACCCCCTAAACAGCAGCAGCCTCCAGTAGAATGCTAACCGACGCAAACAGCTTCAGGGTACACAAACCCAACATATGTCCCTTTGCCTGCCACTGCTCTGCCCCCTCCATCCTGACAGGCCCAATAGCAGTATCTCCCGAATCCAATAGCGTCTGCAGCCGCACATGCACAAGAGCAGGGAAACTTAGATCGCAAATCACAAAAAGAATTGGAAGACACGTTGAAGAGGACAAAGGAGGAATTGGCATGGTTGAGAGTGGAGAGGAGGGAGAGACAGAAGGCACCTGTTATGATGGACACATGGAGGGTGAGACATATTGTTACAGCTTAATACTGCTGCCATTGAGGATGTACATATCAAAAAGGAGGATGGGGATTGAGGAAGACAATGAGCAGGAAGTTTGGACTACGGGATGGTGCGGTCAGAGGAGGGTGGCCGAGGAGGACGTGGATACAGTGGATGAGGTGGAAGAGGAAGATGATCCGCCTGCCATGGGTGTAGAGCTTGTGGGGGCCAGGTTGAGGAACCGGTATGGGTGTATGGCAGTGGTCAAAGGTAAACAGATGGAGAAGAGGAAGATGAGAAAGTTATTGGGGACGCAGTTCCCCCTGTTACATAAAGGACCAGGGAGGGCACAGTGTGTAACATGGCCACACATGGCTACAAATAATTTGATCAAGGCCCTGCCGCACAGCAGGGGCAGGGAAATGGATTTACACATTCAAAAAACAAAATGGCCGGCACCACTTTGGCCTTGGGTGATATAAAACGTTTTTTTTTTTTTTGCAATAATAGGGGACCAGTCAGATGACATTTAGGTGAAAGCAGGACAGCCCGGGTGAGGTTGGGGGATGACATTCATGAGGGCGCCCACTTTAATCATATCAGAGCACAGGTGTGGACGGCACTACGACGGGCCTACCCGGACACTCCGGACCATGAGCCAATCATGCAGCACACAATGCTGGATGATGGGGATCCCGCCCAGTATATTTTACAGATACAAAAGATATGAAGTGCGGAAACAGGTGAATCATGGGATCGATTAATCCCATTCTTTCATTTCGGGGTCAAAAAAGAGCTCCCCAAGGAGGTGCAAAAGGAAAAGGAAACAGCCCAATGAGTTTAAACAAAGGATGTGAAACTGTAGAGGAGCAGCCAAATGCCTCTGCAGGAAGTTCTGCCCCCTCCTGCCTATATGCGGGAAGCCAGAAGTTACGCCATGCACAGCACCAGTGGTTGTACCTATCCGACGGAGAATCTTTGAGAAAAGGTATCCATTAAGATAACCTTATCTGATGTTTCCCCGTAGAGATGACAATCTCTTGGAAGAAGTCTCTGAGAGAATATGAAGACGGAAGAGAAGTAGGTGACGTCACAAGAGATGAGCGTGATGCACTGAGAAGAGTGGCTGAAGAAAAGGATGTATAGACCTTAGGGAATCTGATGACGAAATAAAGAATCGAGTAAACCTTCATATGCAAAGTCAAGATTGCACGTGTAAAGAACACTGCAGAAAATGCAAGCTGTTTAATAACTATACAGGTGCAACAATGCAAGTAGACTAAGTAATCATAGAAGCTAGCTATATGAAGTGAATAGACTGCAGGCGGTGCCACCATTATATAGAATATGTTCTTCGGTGTCACAATATTAGTAAGCTTAAGCCCATGGAGAAGATGGCTGAAAGTTGTGTCGCACAACAAGAAAGCACCTGTAATCGAGGAAAGACTGAGACAGGCCATCTGGTCTGATGTCAAAGACTGGAGCAGCCAAGAACTTGTTATCTATACTTGAAGAACAGTGAACGTGACAGGCTGAGTCATCCCTTGTTAAGGTGTAGAGAAAGAACACTATGTGTGCCAAGTTTTATGTATTTAATACAATTGATGCTAGAAAAGGATCTGAATTGCGGTCTCCTGTCACATGGGCTATGGATGAAAATAGAAGTTGTGCATGCAGCACTAGACTTAAGATAGTGTGTGCTCACACTCCCATATATTCCGAGGAGTGAGGATACTTTGCAAGGCCAAGTTCAAAGGCAATCTCCATGGCAGAAAACATGAACAATGAGAGATGTTGGGCTAATTGGGTGGGGAGACACAGTCAAAGTCCACCCACTGACACCTGGGGTACTAGCTTACGTGCTGCTAGTGAGCCGAATGTTCCAGAAGGGCACAAGCATGCCAACCAATTATTGAAGGCCATATAACGAAGAGCCTTATATTATGATAGCTAATGATGAGCTGTGTGTCAAATAACTGTTGAAGATGACTTGCACTAGGGATGGGCATAGGTTGTCCACCTGACTGTAGAGACCCAATCACAACCCGATCCCTTATAAAAAAGTATACTTAGATGTTCCCCTTGAACCAACCACAACTCTGCATAGGTTTGTCCTATTTGTCACGTAGTATGACATCACGTATGACAAGGTTTTACTAAATAAATGTAATTTTGTAATGAAATGCCTTGAGTTCTCAAATGAGATTATGCTGTACGACGTCCATTAATGTCCATTGTAACTCACTTTTTTTAGACAATTGATAATAAAACAGTTCCTGGGTTGATTATTTGGTGTAAGAGTTACTCTGCCTTCCATCTACTCCACTATATGCTACTTACTTAAGGCCCTAAGCTCACACTTGGTAGCAGTTGTAGGATGGTTTAAGACCCATCGACCTGTTAGCTCTAGTATTTCGGATGATTGGACATCCTCTGACCATCTAGCAGGAAGATCGTGGGGTTTCGTGTGGAGAGTGGCTGAATAGAAATCTTGCAAGACGAATCGAGATAGTGGGCAGGGTCCCTCTTCGACGGCATCGCTACCTGCTTTCCACAGGCGCTTTGCGGATAGAAGGCAAAAGTGGTCGGTTGGAGGAAGAGACGATACCGAAGGCCCCGAGCCAGATGACCGAATGGTGAGTAGACTAAGGGGAATGGCAAACTAAGGGAACATGGTTGTGGTAATTTTAAAAGTAACGGGAGTAACGGGAAATATTGTATAGAGATAAGAGAGAGATATAACACCTGAGAATCCTGAATCAAGGGGTCCAGAAGAGGTCATCTCACATCCCAGTCGGGGTCACTAGGATACCTGTAAACAGGGTTACATAAGGAGATGAGCTAAACTCTGTGATCAGAGTATTAATTAGAGGCAAAGAGAAAAAAGGCTGATCACCAAGGATTTTATGTGCAAAGTCGACTAGTCTGTCTATTTGTGTATTTGTGCTGAATTAAGGTGTCGAAGAGCGACACAAATTGTGAAAGAATTGAGATAAAAGTCTCTATCTAGGGAAGATATCTAGGGCCACCCCTGATAAAAATGTGGGCAGGCCGGCCCCCCCAAAAATTGCCAAATGGACGGTATGCACAAATGCCTATGAACTGTTGTGTGCCATCAACGTACCCTGCTCCCAGTATAGTCCCTGGGCTCCCCCACCTGCTCCCATCACAGTCGCTGGGCTCCCTCATCCCATTCCTACCCAGTCCCTTGGCTCTCTTCACCCCATCACAGATCCTGGACTCTCCCCACCCTGCTCCCACCACCATCCCAGTGCTCTAGCCCATCCTGCTTCCACCACAGTCCCTGGGCTCCCCCATCCCGTTCCCAACACAGTCTGAGGGCCAGTGGGAGCTTATGAATTTTTTAAGTGGATGGGCATAAATATTTCCCACAAAAATGCCATAGCGACGGGCGCAGCGAGGAAGCCCGAACCAATCAATGGGGGTTTGTGGGGGGTTTTCCGTCCCTTGATTTTTTAAAAATAACGAGTTAAAATGTTGAATTTTAGAGCATACTTTAAAAAAATGAGTAAAAAGCCAGACAGTTTGCAATTGACGCTGGGAGGCCAAAGGGGAAAGCATGGTATTTTTGACTGGACATCTATGATAGATATCCAGTAAAACAAATACCATCCCTGGCCTTGGGCTCCACAGAGCCTCAGAAGGAGAGCTGATTTTGGCAGGTGTGTAGGGGGATTGTGCAACAAAGGCATTTTTAAAATGCCTTTGTTGTACAACCAACCTTCCCCCCTCTACGCCCCACTCGCACAAAAATCAGCTCAACGGACCAAAACAAACACACGCACGCACACATTGACACAGCAATCACTCTATCATTTATACAAGCACCCATCACCATACACTCTCATAACACAAGCATACACGCATCCATACACATTTTTTTAAAAAAAATGAACGAAAACTTACCTTCTGCAGGGACCTGTGTGTCGGTGCTGAAATGCCCCTCTCCAGGTTGCTCTGTCCGTATGTGTGATTAGGGGCAGAAGCTCCCCCTCGCACATACAGACATGCAGATCCCCAGCCAGAATTACCAATGAGCAATGCAAGGCTAGTGAAGCAAAACACCCCCAGCGTTGCATAGCTCAGTGAGCATGTGCGGCTGGGGAACTGAACTGTCAAAGTGAAACATTTTTTCCCATTGACAGTTCAGCCAGCCCAGGAGCATTCCCTCAGTTGGAAAAAGTAGCTGAGGGAGTGCTCAGTGTTTCACTGGGCTGGCTCCTCCATATTGGGTGATGGTGCCAATGGGTGGACGCCCCCTCGCCCATTATGGATGAGCCACCAGGCTCCGACTGGCCTATAGGGCAATAGGGTGATGCCCATACCAAAAATGCAAAATGCTAGTGTAGGCCAGTCAAAATGGGACAATATTTTGGCCAATGTGGGCCAGTTTGATGAGTTACTTCACTATGCATCTAGTAGGTTTGACCATTGTTGCTGAATAAATATTCTTTAAATATCACAATTTGCTTACATTTTAATAACAACAAAAATGTTGGGTATTATTGAAACAGTCTGGACCAGTTTTTCATTGGTGCCTGTGACAGTTTTATGGTCCAGTCTGAACACGTGAGCAGCCCCCTGCCTATTTCCTCCAATCTAAAAAAAAGAATTAAAAAAAAGTATTTTTTCTTTTTCTTACATTTCATGCTGGGCTCTTGTGCCCTGTCTGGGATGCGACCCACAGTTTGAAGACCACTGCACTAGATGAAGGGAATTTTGATAAGGAAGTATCGGAGACAGGATCAATAAGGCCTATCAAGAGTTAAAGGAGAGTAGCAAATTGTAAAGCCGAGGGAAGGGAGATCAATCCCTAGAATTTCAATTGCGAGACGAAGGAGAAAATCCATTCAGCCTTAAACACAGAGCCTTATCCTTAAGCAGACTGAACTTAGATACAGGTGAAGGGGGCAAGAGTCACACTAGTTGAGGACTAGACATGTCAGACGAGGAGAGAGAATCCTTCCATGGGGAAGAGGGAGGAGGCGCATGTGCCCCTGAGGGAAGCCTGCAGACGGACAAGGAAGTAAGATGGTCAGATGTAGATCAGCCTAAGGAAAGGACGCCAGATCCCATAGAGTACCCAGAGTGTCCCAGAGGACGATCCTATAGTGAGAAAGGAGAATCACTGCCATATGTGAGCAGGTTAAGGTCGCTACCAGTGAGGAGATGGTCAGGGACCATTGTCCCTGCCATGGATAGGCAGACGATGGGAGCTGATTGTGGGTTAGGGTTTACGCAGTTTCCCGTATTGGAAAAAGGGGGAGCAAGACCACATTATATTCCATGGCCACAGATGGATAGTGATCATTTTATTAGTAGTATTGTTTTTTTATAATGCGTTTAGTAAAGAAAAGGTTTCTAAGAGTGGACCCGGGATTCAAACCTATGTTGCTCTGCGTCGTCTTGCCTCCAAGACGAGCACGTAGCCACTGAGCTATACTACCTGTGTCAATTTACGATGCAAACTCCCGAGTTTGAAGTTGGGTGTGGGAAAACGGATTTATGAATCAGAAAAAATGACAGGAGGAAATACGTTGGCCATAGGAGACACTAAGGGTCTCTTGGCAGCCATTCTTGGGGAAAGAACTGATGACATATGGAGGAGAGCAGGCTATTCAAGTGTGACAGCACAGAACACAGCGCACAATGGAGCGCTGTTTAATCATTGCAGAACAGATGTTTGGAGAGCTCTCATGGTGCAATATCCTGACACATCAGATATGGGTGCAATTATCACACATAAGATCAAAGAAGATGAAGACCCTATTGCTTACATTCAGGACATTCAAGAACATTGGACTCTTGAAATGAGGGTACTGTGGGAAAAAACAGTGGCATTATTTTGCCACATTTTATGTCAGGGTTGCCCGAGCAAGTACAGAGGCAAATGAAGTAGCAAGTGGGAATGGAAGCGAAGCCATCGGCTGAAATACAGTTGATTATAGTGCATCACTGTCGGCTATTGCAGGAGAAAAATAAGAGGAAAGATGAGGTGAGGAAAAATGAGGAAGCTAAATTAGTTCAGAAGAAATTGTCAAAGTATGCCATAGAAGGGACGGTATTGACAAGCGGAGAAGGGCGGGGAGTACAGCAAACAGTGGGTACATCGCAGGTGAATAATCAGCGCCCGATGGACCAAGTATGGAATGGGTTCATGCCACGAGGCAGAGGCATGGGCTATAGAGGAAGGGGTGGATTCCAAAGCAATCAAGGTGGGTTTCAGAATGCACAGATTGAGAATCAGAATGCGCAAGAAGGATTCAAGCAAGGGGGACTAGTCAGGCAGCATCCCCCTGTATGTTGAACTTGAGGGATGACGGGGCACATTGCAAGCATATGTGGGAGCCAAGGGAATGTACATAATGGCCAACTCTCAAGAGGGGGGACAGCTTATAAGCCACATAAAAAACATCACACAAACTAAGGAAGGGTTTGCCCAAGATCAGACAGTGTATCAGACACAAGCACCGCAAATGCAACAGACACAGCAGCCACAGCAAGCGCAAATTAATCCACTGCAAGGGCAGTTGAAACACGCCCCCATGCAGACACAACAGTATGCAAACATGGGACAATTACTGATAACCAAAATACGTGCCACTGTAGTGGGAGGGAATCCTTTCACAGGTACAGGGGTATGCATATACCCACAATAGAACAGCTCGCAGGGCGCCTTGATGTGTTCAGTACTATCAGTGATACCAGACCCCCAGAAGGAACCAAGGGTTTTCTTTTTTAGTATACATTGGGGCTACTCGTTCATGTATACGAGAGAGAAAATATCCAATGTTGGTAATTGCCATGAATGCTCAAGTGCTCAAGTGTTCACTGGAGCTATGAGTCGAGTTCCTTTTACTGATGAATTACCAGTCTCTATAGGGTTTAGTTGTAATGCTGGTTGGTGTAGGAGACATGCTGGTTTTCTGTTGTCATGCTTATTCTGGTTACAAACTGCACAGGTTTGAACATAGGTTCTTATGTCATCTTTCATCCTTGGCCACCAGAATTGTCTCTGTATAAGACGGAGGGTGTTGGAGATTCCATAGTGTCCAGAATGGAGGGTATCATGGCTTAGGTTTGTGATCTTATGTCTCAGCACTGGAGTGGGAATGGCTAGCCGTGTATCCTTAAATAGGTATCCGTCTTTTATCTTGAGATTCCATCGATTCTTTCCTTTAAACTCCTTCCAAAGTTTGGAAGACTGAGTTTTGGCTCGAATATCCTCCAGGAGAGCAATGGCTTGAGCTACGAATATTGTGTTGGGAAACATCTTGGGAAAGGTCCGGTCTTCAAGGGGTTCATAATCAGGACGTCTGGACAAAGAGTCGGCTATGATGTTATGTGCTCCAGGAAAGTGATGGATTTCAAATTGATAATGGGCAAAAAGAAGGCCCAGCGGGCCTGACGGCTGTTTCTGCACTCCAGGGATTGTAGGACTTGAAGGTTCCGATGGTCTGTACGGACGTGTACCGGGTGTTTGGCTCCCAGAAGGAGATGGCGCCAGTCAGTGAAGGCTTGTCGAATGGCTAGCAACTCCTTCTCCAGGACGGAATAATGAGTTTCACTGGGAGTCAGGGTGCGGGAGAGATAGGCAATGGGGTGTTCCATTTTGTCATCAAGTTCTTGTTTCAGAACTGCTACGATGGCGTAGTTGGATGTATCAGTCTCAACAAGGAAGGGACGGTCTGTGTCAGGTTGAGCCAGGATGGGGGCTTGTGTGAACTCCGTCTTTAACCATTGAAACGCTGAGTCTTGAGCTGAGGACCACTGAAAGGGGGTGTCCTTCTTTAATAGTGTGACAATGTGATGCACAATATCAGAAAATGCAGGTATGAATTTCCTGTAAAAGTTAGCAAGCCCCAGGAAGGATTGGATTTGTTTCACAGTGGTAGGAACAGGCCAAGGTAAGATGGAATCAACTTTGGAAGAATCCATTCCAATACCCCTTGGGCTAAGAACAAATCCAAGATAGTGAACAGTTTGTACATGGAAAAGGCATTTTTCAGGTTTGGCCAGGAGTTTATGTTTTCGTAAACGCTGTAGAACTGCCTTGACGTGTTCTTCATGTTTCTGAGGTTCCTTGGAGTAAATCAGTATGTCGTCTAGGTATACAATGACCAAAAGGAACAACATGGCAGAAAAGACCTGATCCATGAAACGTTGGAAAATTGCGGGGGAATTAGCAAGTCCAAAGGGCATGACCAGATACTCAAAGTTGCCAAAGGGTGTTCTAAAGGCTGTTTTCCATTCATCACCTTCCTTTATATGAATGAGATGGTAGGCACCCCTCAGATCAAGTTTTGTGAAGATGACTGCACCCCTCACAGCTTCCAGGATGTCCGAAATAAGAGGTAATGGGTAACGATCCTTGAGGGTGCATTGGTTAAGGCCACAGTAGTCCAAACATGGCCTAAGCTCCTTGGAATCTTCCTTAGGAACGAAGAAGAGGGAAGCTCCCACTGGGGACTTGGATGGTCGAATCGTTCCATTTGTCAAGTTGGTGTCCAGATACTCCCGGAGGGCCCTTTTTTCAGGTTCGGATAGGATAAACATTCTTCCGAAGGGAATCACTGCTGAAGGCTCGGTGTCAATGGCACAATCCTCCGGTCTGTGGGGTGGAAGAGACTGAACGATGGCTGTTGAGACCACATCTGAGTATGTCTGGTAAGCTTGGGGAATCTGGATAATCTGGGAGACAGTTACTGGAAGTTGTTGAGTTTCTTGGAAGTCTTCTAAGGGACTTGGTAAGGTGGTAGGAGACAAACAATGGGACATACAATGTTCTGAACCAAGAAATAAGGAACCTGCTGCCCAATTGATGAAGGGATTGTGTTTTTTGTTTGCAACCAGGGCATACCTAGAACCATGGGATAGTGGGCAGATCTTATGATGTCAAATCTGATCCTCTCTTGGTGGTTGTTTATCGAAAGAAAAATCTCTTTGGTTTGGTCGGTTATGGGTCCTGAAGACAGGGGTCTCCCATTGATGGCTTCAACAGGTTGCATTGTCTCTCTTGCTTCACGGGGAATGTGATGACTGATGACCGAATCATGGTCTATGAATATGCCCATGGCTCTGCAATCCACTAAAGCCAGGATGGGGTATGACTCTTTCTTGGAAAAATGGAGCTGAAAGTGTTCTTCCACAACATTGAAGATAACCTTCAACCGCAACCTAAGCATAAATTCTTAGAATTGAAAAACAGAAGCAACTTTCACCCACAAGTGAATCATCCTTTGATAAATTTGTTTAAACAAAAAACCACAAAAGACTTGAAACGGTTAAAATATGAACAACCAAATAGAAAGAACATACGAAAACATCAAATGGAGGTCATTAAACAACTAGCCCAGGACACTAGTCTAACATTAAAACAAGCCGACAAAGGAGGAGCATTAGTACTAATGGATACCACACTGTACAACACAGGATGCAAAAAACTCCTGGATGATACCAGGACCTATACACAATTGGATGGTGACCCCGTAATCGAAATCAAAGAAATCATCAAGAAAGTAATAGACAAAGCCCTTGATATGGATTGGATGACAGATAAGACAGCAGATTTTCTGACACAAAAATTTCCTGTAACTCCGGTATTCTATGGATTACCAAAGATACACAAAAATGCCACTGACCCACCTTTCAGACCCATCATTGCGGGGACAGAGAGCATCTTTCAGCCACTAGCCATATATTTGGACACGGCATCACAACCAGCAGTACAAAATACTCAAACCTACCTCAAAGACACCATCCATTTTTTAAATATCATCAATTCCATTAAACTCACAGAAGACTGCCTAATTCTTTTTACAATGGATGTCAACAGTTTGTACACCTCAATACCACACAGAGAGGGGATAGAAGCAATGGAATGGTTTCTATTAGAAAACGACAAAGTGAACATTCACAAGGTTCTAGCAATAGAATTGATTAACATCATATTATATAATAATTACTTTAGATATGATGGACAATTCTATCTGCAAGTCTCTGGAACCTCTATGGGATCATCAGTGGCACCATCATATGCGAACATTTTCATGTATCAATTCGAGACTAAGTTTGTCCTTCAAAACACACAATGGAAAAGCAAAATTTTATGCTGGCAACGCTACATTGACGACATTTTTGGTATATGGCGTGGCACAGAAAGCGAACTCCTTCAGTTTTGGAAATACCTAAACACCTGTAACGAAAGGATTGGTTTCACAATAGAAATTGGGAAACCGACAGTCAACTTTTTGGATGTAACGGTAGAAAGACTTGGACCAGAACTCAAGACAAGAATATACAGAAAACCTACAGATGTAAACAGCTGCCTGCACCATAGCAGTTTCCATCCGAAACATCTCAAAGAGAATCTTCCTTACAGCCAACTCCTGCGAGCTAAACGTATTACATCGGATACAGCCACATTACATTTGGAATATGAAACTATGCGGAACAGAATCACTGAAAGAGGCTACCCACGGGAGACCATACAGAAAGCCATAATAAGAACAGAATCCCAGGAAAGAAAGGAACTCCTGGCAAGCTATAATAAATCGGATCCCAAGCACTTGATACACTCACTGAAATACTCAAGTCAAAGTTTTCAAGTAAAAAGGATAATACACAAAAATTGGGACCTGATTAAGTCAGACAAAACTCTACAGGAATTATTCCCAGATCCACCAATGATGGCCTATAAAAGGGGAAAGAACTTGCGGGACCAATTGATCAAAGCAGAAAGACCAAAAAAACCATGCAAACGATACTTACGAAACAAAAAACAGGGACATACCCATGTCTCCACTGTCAGCACTGTAACAATATCATCAAAGGTGACCATGTACGACATCCGAACACTGGTAAAAAAATACATCTGAGACATTACGCAACATGTGACAGCACAAATGTTATCTACGCCATTCGTTGCCCTTGTGGAGTATACTCTGTAGGTAAAACCAACAGAAAGGCCAAAGAAAGATGGACAGAGCACAAATCATCCATCAGAACAAAGAACATCAAATCTCCGGTATACAGACACTTCAGAGATAACAATCATAATATCTCACAATTGAAAATGATCATACTGGAAGTCTTACACCCTCTCCCACGAGGGGGTGACCTACCAAAACAATTATCACAAAGAGAACTATTTTGGATACAACGACTTGATGCAATGACTCCCCTAGGAATGAACGAAGATTACTACCTTGGACCATTTCTCTAAATTGTACAAATATCCTTCTTTTTAAGACATTCATTTAGGTCTTTTGTTTATGGCTTTTATCTTCCCCATTTTATCTCTATATTTCTGCCCTAGATCGATCAACATTTGTTAGAAACAAAATCAGGACTAGATTTATTTGAGTTACGACATAAGTAATCTTTTTAGAATGAATATCCTTCAATATTATTTGTTTTTCTGCAAAGCATTACAAAAAATTGATATATGTTATCACATAGATTGTACACCCATCTAGATGGGATAGCAATGGGATCAGTACCTTTGAATTGTTAAATAGGCTGAGGCTATTAGCCATTTTGGTGTTTACCGTTCTACAATATGATTGTACCGAGACTTTTGATCCTATGAATACGTATGTACAGATATGCACCTTGCAATGATCCGTATTTTCCTTTTCTAAGGACACCTTTTCTGTATCTCTATTTTTCTATTTTTCCATACATTTAAAACCTTAAATGGGAATTACAACTTGTCTAAGTTAGATCACCAAACAGCCTCTGTTATTTTTATAATGAGTCTTTTGAGGACAGCTACAGGCATTGCATCCAGCCTTATATTGTAAACACAATATAGCTGCCAGCTACCATTAGAATTAGCGCCTCGCGCTCTGTGAATGACGCAAACTCTGATATACAAACATCCGTGACGTCACTCGCGCATGCGCGAGTGACGTCACAATACCGGCAACCCAATTCACTATGTGATTAACGATACACATTTAGTTCAAGCATAGAACAGCTCGCGGACCCCGACGCATACTCAGCCTGATTCTTAACTGTCTGGGGCACGTCTGGTGCCATGATTTGAAGTTTATGTAGTAGCTGGCATAATCGCGAGCGGCAGGATGACTGTGACGTCACTCGCGCATGCGCAAGTGACGTCAGACACCTGTAGACATATTTAAGGCACTCCTGAATCAAAGATGGCAGACGCTTCTCCTACCGTCACCGGACTAGATGCAGCACTCCATCAGGATCCAAATAATCAGAGACAGAAGTAAGTCACCCTGATACCCTTAGCTATAATACCTTAACTGACCGGATATAATAGACTTACCTCCCCTCTTTGTTTTTGGACTCTGCAGGACTTGAACCTATAGACGCAGACCCACATGAATAGATTAGTCAACAGGATCACTACAACTGCAAAGGCTCTCTGATATTCACGGACCTGTTCTACCACATAGGGCAGCTCCATGATCCTTGACCAGTAAGTTAAAACCTTTTTTTAGACAGAATAGAAATGTCTTTGGGCTTGTACCCATACACTGGACTATTTTACAGGCTCGCTGTTCCTTGAACTATAGCTATCCTCTACGGATTGTATATTACTTTCATTGGATGGGTAAGATACCCTCTTAGGCTATATCAATAGGATAAGAATAGCCCTATAATAACACCTATATGATAGCAAGTCACTTTTTTTAATGTTGAAGACAATTTTCTCAACCAATGAGATTCACATCGAATAGCATAGCTTTATGGCGCTTCTCTCAACCCCAGTAACATATACAAACAAACTAGTCAGGTCACTAGATTCTTGATGTTAAATATTCTCTTAAACTCGAGGAATTGAGCGTTACTTTGTGATTTTGAAATATCATTCATACTCAAGTCGTTTTGTAAATTGTCTTTTGGCAATATATATATACACAGACATACATTTGTATTGTTTAAATTTATAATGTTTCTTTTCTTTATAGAAATGTAATCGAAAATGAAAAGATGCCCCTGATGAAGAGTCTTCTTTGAACTCGAAACGCGTTGGGCCAATTCCCATTATTTTGTATAAATAATAAATTGCATTGTTTTGAATTGATCTATAAGTTGTCAAATAGAATTTATTGGGGAAGATCTAGATCCCAGAACAAATATGTTTAAAATTGCCTAAAAAATGTCTTCTATCTCAATTAACCAAGGGTGGTAACCTGTTTAGTGTGTTTCCATTGTTTAGGGACCTCTCAATAGGTTTCTTGCCACCTAATTCTTAAGCAACCAATAGGCCTTGGCCTCGCAGATAGTGTGCAGGGGACGAAGCTTTCCTAAATAGGAAAGCATTTATCTTTTGTCTCTCCCCTCCGGCCTAGATACCAAGGCCAAGTATCTCTCCCCCACACCTGTACTTAACAAAACACTAATCTAAAGTGCCAAACAAATTCGTATGGCTAAAACTAAACTACTTTATTCAGAAGAAGGTGTGCTTAGTGTATTGATCACTTTTCTTTCTTGGAAGGTGACAGGTATGCCTGTAAAATCACAAGATTGTTCTGTCCTGAGGAGTTCAAGGAAGGAATTGGTGAGGAGCAGACATCTTTCTCCCAAAACTGTGCCCCACTTAGGATCGGGAGCTGGCGTTTCCCGAACGCCAGGGTGGTACAATAGGGCACTCTCTTACAAGGTGTTTATCAGAGGCACAATACATGCACAGTCCGGTGTTAATCCGAGGCATCCTCTCTTGGGGGGTAATGGGTCCTCGGAAGGCTCCTAGTTGCATGGGTTCTGGGTCCGGGGATGAAGATGCAGCAGTTTCTTGTTTGTATGAAAGATCAGTAGCAGCCTTTGGGGATGTTGATTTAGTCTTCCTTTTCTCTGCCTTCCTTTCCTGGATCTGGAAATTGATTTGTAGAGAGAGGTCCATGAGAGCGTGGAAAGAGCTTGGGCGGGCTACCCTAGCTAACTCGTCTTTTATCTCATCATTTAGGCCTCTTCAAAAGAGGATGAAGCTGGCTTCCTGGGACCAATCGGCCTCTTTCCCTAATTGTTGAAAGTGGGTTACATATGTGAGCATATCCTGGGACCCTTGGTGAAATTCGAGCAGTCTTTCTTGAGCGCTGTAAACTAGTTCTGGGCGATCAAACATGGCCTTTAGGGCTTCAACGAACCCATCATAATCATCCAGGAGGGCGTTGCCTGTATTGACTAGGGGGGTTGCCCAGGTCAGGACATTGCCCGTGAGATGTGATATCATGAATCCCACCTTTGCTCTTGGGGTAGAAAAGTAATATGGCTTGAAGGTAAAATGTACCAAACATGAATCAAGGAAGGCACGGAGGGTTTTTGAAGAGCCATCGTATTTGTCCACTACTCCTCCCAATAAGACACTTTCTTTGGCTGCAGAGTCACGAGATAAGACTAATTGCTTCAATGCAGCGTTATCTGCCTTAAGGTTCTGGACCTCAGTCGTTAGTTCCTGCATACCTCGCATGAGGTCTTGCTCCGCGGCTTCCATCTCTGTATTTGTATTGGTTTTAAGGCGTCTCAATCTGTCACAAGTCTCTCCCCTTCTCACCTGTTTCTCTTTACTTGCGACATTCTTGGATGTGTTCTTTCGCACGGTCCGGGATTTGTACAAGCCCGTGTGCAGGTCTTCGAATTCCAGCGTGAGGATTGCAATTCCTACGCCAAGTAGCATTCAAATATCCAGGACCGGGAACCAGGAAGGAAACAGTATCTAAGGTCGGAGGCACGGAACGCCGTGACCCGAGCACCATAGGATTCCAGGAAGAAAGGCACGGAAGGGGTAGTTCAAGGAATGGGAATGGAAAAAGGAGGTAATCAAGGATATGGAACAACGGAACTCGGAAGGAGACCCGAGCAAACTCCTACAACACACGTCTGAACACACTAAGCGGTAGCGTTGAGACGCGCAGAGCAACTCATTAAGTATGACCTTCAAAGCATGGTCCCTGTCCCGTTCATTACTGAGCTACTATCACTGGCCCTTAGTAAGAACTACTTCGATTTTGATGGTCAATTTTATCTCCAGACAAAAGGGACGGCAATGGACGCAACTTTTGCGCCTAGTCTAGCTACATTTTTATGTCAGAATTTGAGGAGATGAATATTCTTGCTGAAAATAACCCATTCAAAAGTCATATCCATCATTGGAAGAGATATATAGATGACATTCTCTTCATTTGGGCTCTAAAGACACCCTTGACAATTTCTTAGTGCGGCTGAATAACGTAAACACTGATATTCAATTCACCATGGAATCTAGCGAAAACATGGTAAACTTTCTGGATTTGGAAATACGGCACAAAGAAGGACATATAAAATGTAACCTTTTCCGTAAACCAAGTGACAGAAACACCTTGCTAAATTTCTCAAGTGACCATCCGAGACACCTCAGAGAGAACCTCCCATTTGACCAGTTTCTGAGAATTAGACGCAACTGCACTGATATCGAAGATTTTTACCAACATGCACAGGACCTTTAGAGCAGACTGACACAGAGAGGATACCGACGGCACATAATTTCAAAATCTAAAAAACATGCCAGATTCTAAAATAGGGAGGCCTATATTGATACCTGATACCCAAACTCGGACCCTCGCACCAGGACGACCTCTGTCATCGCACATGGAACTCACTCACAGAAAATACGTAAATTAATCTCCAAATATTGGCCCCTGACTCAACTTTGTCTACAGGATGAGCCAGTCCCGAGATTTGCATGGAAACGTGGCAAGAACGTACGGGACCACCTTGTTCACTCGAGATTTATAAAACCAGCACCAAGAGTGGGCCTATGGAACTTGAGGAGTGCTGTGGGCCACTTTCCATGTGGAAATTGTACAGCCTGTAAATTTACAAGGAAGACTAAAGACATTTTGGTCAACGGAAGACATTGGACCCTTCACAACCTCACGAATTGTAAAAGCAAACAAGTGGTCTACGAGTGCCCCAATAGTAAGCCACTTTGTAGAATCTCATCACTCAGTCGATGATATTGCTTGGTGGATCGTGGACATAGTTGTCCACTCGACTAATGCCCTTGCGAGTCTTCTATCTAAAGAAACCCAATGGATCCATCGCTTGGATTCTTTTTGCAATGGCCTTAATGAGGAATTCACACCTCCAATGTGATCCCTCGGTCCTGCCTAGTAGCTAGCTGGCGTACATGTCCAACTCTAGACCCACCCCTATTGGGGTAGGCCCTTCACAGCCAGTTTGCATCATTTGGGCAGCAATCCCCTGTCCTATGACCTGCCGGTGACCGTAGGTTCAGAATGCTTTTGGCATTTCTCTGCCACCTGTGGCCGGTCCACCCCTCTGTGCAGCCTTCATCTTCCCAGTTGGCCACTCGTATCACCCTATATGCTGCACCCACTCGACATTCTTCCTTGCCACCAGGGACGTGGACTTTCTATCTAGGGGGCTACTCTAATCCAGATGTTGGCAATAGCTGACCCCCTTTTTGTGTGGGGTCCGTTCGCAATTGTTCCATTTTTTTGTGTTCTACAGGGCTTCACTTGCCCCTTTTGACGCTGTTCCATTTGCTTGGTCTGTTATTTTCTACTAACACCAGCGCAGTCCACTTGTCCTACAGGGCTCCGCTTTTACGGTTTTTCCGTGTTTTACTCGTGCTGAGGCAGGTGCCTCGCCTCCCGCGCCATTGGCCCCCGTGCACTATGATACGCTCCACTCAGGAGAGCAGCGCACGGTCTGGTGCCAGACAGACCCCCTCGAAGGCCAATTGTAGGCCAGGTGCCATGACTACCTTCACGCGAGTAAGTTTTTTCATTTTTTACACGCGCTGAGGCAGTTGCCTTGCCTCCCGCGCCATTGGCCCACGTGCACTATGACATGCTCCACTCATGAGAGCAGTGCACGGTTTGGTCCCAGACACACCCCCACTAAGGCCATTTGTAGGCTGGTTGCCATGACAACCATCATGCAAGTCACTAGCCGGCTTCTTTCAGCCCCAGCTGCTCATCGCGTGAAGGCTCTCCCGATGCACCTTCTTGCATGACACAGCGTTTTCTGTTCTCGCCAGACGCTCCAGCCCTTTTCTACATTCCGGCTAAGCGTGCACCTTTCTGTGACTGCACAGGCAAGCAGACTTGATACTGATCTGTTGAGGGTGTTTTACTGTGTGCACTGTGGATGACTCTTCGATCCCCACGCATACACTAAGTATGTACATGATGCCGCCTTCCAATTCTTTAATACAGCCGCTGCAGTCTATTGTGGTGTCCCCCTTTCTTGGTGGTTTTTCCACCCATACAAATGTGCATAAATCGTCCCATTTGTAATTGCTCGGCTCGGGCGGTTTGTGCTCTTCTTGCACAGCAACCCCTGTGCTGCCGCATTCGGTCCGTGCAACATCAGTCCATTCTGGACTGACCTGTGTTCATCACAGCATTTCTACCCAGCACTGATTGACATCGTGCTTACAGGTAACCCTCTCCTGACACCGTATACACCTTTTTAGCTTCACCAGTGTGTTCTATACGGGTCACTTTTAACTTTCACGGGCAGTTATTTTTCCTTACTCTGCCATCTTTTGGATATGGAGCTTAGAATTGTGTCTGCCGTTCTCTCTACACTTTCATCTCCCACCCCCTTTTCCCCATTTTAACTTGTCTCTTTAGTACATGGTCACTTCTGTGCCCTCCCTTTCCAGGCAATCTCTGACGCATGGTGTATGTACACACACTTATACTAACACACCATCCGTTGATGCTTGCACGCAATTTTGCACAACTGCCAACCCCATGACTTTTTCCTTCAATTTTGAGATCTGCTCTCTCTTGTGTTTACCTTTATAGTTGCTGGACTACCAGCACAGCAAGCAGAAGTACAGGCCCTGGCTCTTTCCCCTCGGCTGTTTTTTACAAGCACTATAGGAGTCTTGATACACCGGGATAGCAGCCCCGCGGAATTCCCCTGCCCTCTATACATATAAAGGGTGAGTGATCCGCATCTGCTTGTTAACAGTATTACAAACCTTGACATCCCATTCAATATATCCTATATAATACCAGTTGTACCAATCATGTTCTATTTTTCTCTGCCCCCTTTAGGGATAAATTATCATACCACATTAATTCTGCCCTGAGGAAGGCTCCAACTACTAAAGCCTGTTTAGGCTCGCCGAAACGTGTTTTCCATGCGCTTTGTTCCCCTCCCCCCTGGAAGTACTTTGGGAACAACTCCTCGATCTTTTATACACGTTGGCAGTTAATTATATGGCAAGACAACCATATGACCTAAGTTGATTGAATGATTTTGTTCCGTCTAAACCAGGGTAATTTTGTATACACCCTGGTTATATCTAGTCCACAGGTACAATTGTTTTCCTGTCGGGTCCCCCGTTTTTTCATTAATTGGGTTTCTGAATAATATCCAATCTAATTTTTCTGATGAATTTATCGCCTTTGGCGAACCGATGTACACATGATGAATGTTATGTTTTATGTTTTTGTCTCATCTTTTGTTATGTCTTTTAAACTTGTCTAAAAAGCATTTTGAAATTCTAAAAATGTGTTTTGTATAATACATTTGTTGCATGTACTCCTAGGACTTTTCTTTGGGTTTTTTGCTCTTGTGACTTTCTTTGAAAGCATACACCTTGTATTAACATGGAGTTTTACCTTAAATAATTGACAGAATTTAGGACTGTCACAAGCGTGGGCACCTCTTTTGGTTCCTGATTTTGAATCCAGCCTGTAGTTATGGCATCTTAAGGCTATTTCACCCCACAAATTCCCCTCCTAGCTCTGAAGCAACTTTATTGAGGGAGAAGGGCTAGGAGGGAGTGGGGTGTTCACTCCATGATGGCCTGGTTTTGCCCCAGGGATCTCCTTTAGAGCGTGCCTGCACCTGGGTTCATGAAAGGACTCTCCTTCAGGGTGCATCTGCTCTATTCCTGGTCCTGATGGAGGGGTGCACTGGTTCACGCCCACTCTCTTCGGATTTTGATTTTTTCATTAGGTTGGAGTTCCTGGGCCTCTCCTCGTCCGGAAGCTCTCCTCTGGCCTGTAGAGGCAAGGAGTTAATAGATCTGCCAAGAAGAACAGAGAGATTAAGTATTTTACACAATACCATTTTCCCCAGGTAGGGACATGAAAATAGATAAGAAAACAGCGGGAGAGATACATATAAAGTGCACATATCAAGCAAGCATTTGGTTTTTCTACATGCAGATATTTCCCAAACAGTGGTTACTTACATTTTTCATTTCCGTAATCTTTTTAAAATAAGTATAATTGTTCCACTTCCTGTTAAGGTAGGATTTTCTTTATTCAGGTTCCAGTTCCTTGCCTTTACTCCTCAGAGGATTCCTGGGCTATACCCTCAGTGGGTTCTTCAATCAGTCGCAAGTTCTGCCTGGGATGGCAGGACTTCAACTGATTGATGTGCACCCATTTCTCTTCCGTTTGTTCTCCTTTAGGAATACAGATCTTATAGGCGACAGGTGAGATTTTGTCTACAATTTCAAAGGGGCCGCGCCAGGAGGGAAGGCATTTCCGCTCCTTTGTCTGGTTCCTCTGAAAATTGTACAAGTAGACCCGGTCTCCTACTTGATATTCTTTTTTAGTGGTCTTTAAATCATAGTGGGTTTTCACCCCCTTTGCCTTTTTTTCCAGATTCCGCTGAGCATACGCAAAAGCATGCTGAAGATGTTTTCTGAGATTATCAGTATATTTGTGTGTCCTGGACGTGTTAATCAGAGTCTGCTCTTGTGTTCTGTAGAGCAGATGCTGTGGTAACACCATTTTTTCGTCCAGTCATTAGCTTGAATGGAGACATTTTTGTCGCAGAAGATGGTGTAGACCTGATGACTATCAGGACAAGCGGTAATCGGACGTCCCAACTAGGCCCAGAGTCCAACACAAACTTCTTTAGGATGCGCACAATCATTTTATTCTACCTCTCACTCCCCCACTAGAGGATGGCGGTAGGCAATATGGAGTTTTCTCTTTACCCAAGTATCTCCCACATCTTTGTCATCACCTTGCTGGTGAAGTGACCTCCTTGGTCTGACTCAATCCTTTGGGGAAGTCCGAAACGCGAGAAGATGTTGTTGATCATCAGGCCAGCTGCTGTTTCTGACTTGCAATTTGGGGGCGGGAGACATTCCACCTATTTGGTAAACAAGCATGTTACCGTTAACATGTACTTGTTTCCTCTAGAGGAACGAATCAAGGGCCGATGAAATCTACTTGTAAATCTGACCAAGGCAGTGCCATCCCCCTTTGCTGCAGAGGAGCTCGGTGTGTGAGTGAACTCGGCTCAAATTGTGCACACACAAGATACTCCTCCAAGTATTGGTTGAGGTCCTGACCCATGTGTGGCCAGTATGCAACCTCTCAGAAGATTTCCAAAGTAGTATGAAACCCCCGATGACTGGCTGTGGCTGCGTCATGGGCGTGACTCAGCATCAGGCCTGTGAATGAGGTAGGTACCACCCACTGGTCACATCCAACGTTGGATCTCTGTACCAACAAACCATCTTGGATTTATAAAATTTTGGGAAACTTCATCAATACCCAGAGATACTCTTTCACGACGTAATCGGTTTCGGTTAGAGGAAAATTCACAAGGTCTTCAATGTGTTGAAACATTTCCCAATTATCGGATCCCCTTTTTGTGCCATGATCAAATCAGCATCTGGGGTTTGTACTGCACTGAGCAGTTCAGAGAGTTCATTTTGGGCAAGTGTTTGGGACCTGCTGACAGCAGCGACCTGGATTTCCCCCAACAGACACTCGATCTCAATGAGATCCCCATGGATGGCTCTGGTTTTGGCCAAGTGGTCGGCCAGGTCATTTCCGGTTTTGTCTGGTCCCTCTATTCTGAAATGACCCTTGATCTTCTTCCAGTAGATGGTCATCTCCTTAGAGGTGACCAGATCATCAATAGATTGTATTAATTTGCCATCCTTGCGTGGTTTATGATTTGCACACAGCATGCCTCTGGTTTTCCAATTTATCAGGTGCTCCACAAACCCATTCCGGACATAATCTGAATCTGTGACTATGACCAATGTGTGTAGTCGGTGTTGCACGGCAGTGAGGATGGCCTAAAGAAACGCTATCAACTCCACCACCTGACTACTTCGGACACCGATCTTGTTCCCGGTGGAGATCTCCAGGTCATTATTCATCCAGGCATTCTCAATGCCATCGACCAGTTCCTTTTCCCCGTTGTTATCAACATGGTAGGAGCACCCATCCACATAAACTGTGGTCATTCCCTGGCATGTGTCCTCCTCATAGATTTTGTGCTGGGAAGTCGGGTAAGCCGCCATGTTGTCTTGTGTTTTTAGACTTTCGTCCTCGTTCCCGAGCACAATCATGCAAGTCAGCCAAACCTTGCACAAGGGGACTCTTCTTGTTTTGGCCATATCTGACCTCCACAGGAAAGCCTTGCATGAACAGAATCCAGGAATAATTCTGGAATTACTCACATTCCCTGCCCGGATTCTGTCACTTTGGAGATATTGCAAAGGCTGGTGAGGAGTCTCGACAATGATGTGCTCCCCCTGGATGAACGGGCAGTAATTTTTCAATGCCCACACCGTTGCCAGGAGTGCCTTCTCACAATCCTTGAATTTCTCCTCCACAGAGGATAAAGTCTTACTCGCATAGGAGATAACTTTATTGTCCTTGTCATGCTTCTGGTACAATACTGCTGTGAAGCAAGTATTTGAGAACCCTGTGTCCAAGAAGAACTCCTTGTTTTTGACCGGGTAAGCTAAACAAGGTGCTTGTGAGAGGCTTCTCTTCAGTTGTTTCACTGCCTCTGCTTGTTCTGGACCCCACTCCCACTTGACCCCGGCCTATAGTAAATGGACCAAGGGTCTCATGACCTCTGCGTAGACTTCTATGAACTTTCTACTGTAATTAGTCAGTTCAAGAAGGCTTATGAGTTCATTCAGAGTCGTGGGGTCTTTCAATTTTAGTAATGCCTCCACCTTTTTCACCTGGGGACAGAGACCCTCAGTGGTGATTTCGTGCCCTAGGAAGTTCACGCAGGTCTTACACCACTGCGCCTTCTGGATGGACAGTTTAGCTCCGGCTTCCTTCAACTGGGTCAGAACATAACGGATCTCCGCTAAATGTTCCTCCACGGTTGAGCTTTTAATTAGAACATCATCCACATAGGCCAGGTTTCCCCTTTCACCCAAGTCGGCATGGCCTTGTGCAGAAAAATATTAAATTAATTGCCAGAGTTTATATATCCAAAGGGGGTTCAGGTCCACGTGTACTGCTGCCTGGGAAGGTAAAGGCCTGCTTGTGCTGGTCTTCCCTACTCACAGGTACTGTCCAGTATCCATTGATCAGGTCAATAGCGGTAAACAGCTTTGACCCTTGGATCTAAGCCAGTCCCTGATCAATGTAGGGAAGAGGCCATCGGGACATGCGGACCCATTTGCTCAACTCCCAAAGGTCTGGCCATTGGGTTTTAGTATCACCGGTACCAGATTGTTAAAGGTACTGTGGACTGGACGAAATATCCCATGGGACTCTACATTCTTTATAATTTCTGTGAGTGACTCCATAGACGCGAGAGGCAACCGATAATGCTTCATGAATGCAGGAGTCATCCCAGGGTCCGTGGGTATGGATGTAGAATGTATCTCAGTGCGACCACAGTCATACAAGTCCACTGCAAACATTTCTTCAAAATCCAGAAACACCTGCTTCAGCTTCTGCTTTTGCTCATCGGTCTCATAGGCATCAGCAAGGTTGATCCATTCCTCAACCATCTGCCTGAAGCCTGGAAAGACCTCAGGTTTTGCAATCTCAGCAGTATCCTCCAGCTGCGTGGAGAGATCTCTGGTTATGGTGTTGGCCTGGACAGGAGGTTTCATGTAGGAGAGGCAGTCACTGTTGACATAAAGTACCACCTCATCCTCCCTGATGTCACGGGTCACCTCTCCCCCATAAGTGCAGGAAGAGTACACCAGGAAATTCCCCCTTGCCAGGTAAAAATGTTTTCTGGCGGTAAGTCATCATCACAGTCGTAGCAGTCATTGGGGATCTGTCCCATGATTTCATTCCCTAAGTCAATGGAGAAATGTTGGGCATCAACCACCATTCCAGTAAAGGTGTCTGAGCCCAGAGTGATACTCCTAGGGTCACTGTTATCCACCAATATTGGAATGGTGCCGTGTTCTAAGTCTACTAGTGGGGTTGGGTTCAAATACAACCCTTGCTGTTGGAGATGATGATTCAAATTTACATAAGCGTCCAGGTTTTGGAGTTTCTGCCCTCTCTTAATTTTTAGGGGGATAATGAATTGTCAGGCTAGTCCTGGGATGGTGACCTCTTCTCCAGTTTGAACTTCAACTGCATACAGTAGCAATTGAGCTGACCAAAATGCCTTTTCAGGGTTGTCAAAGCCCAGGGGGTTACCCCCCAGTCGGAATCAGACTTTGTAATTAATGAGGTCCAAATTAATTGCGAATCGATTGAAAATGTCACTGCCTACGTAGAAGGCAGAGCGGACATCTTGCACAACCCAATAATTATGCTCTATGCTTTTATCACCAATGGAAGTTTTTAGCATGCACCTTTTAGGCAGGAGATGTTTGGAATTGGGAGTTTCCAGGCCCATTTCCCACTTATCAATCAATCTAAATGTGGGAATGGTCTGATCTTTTGGGAATTTACTGAATAAAGCTTCGCTGATGAAGCTTTTTCCATTATTCAGGCATACTCTGGTGAGACCAGGCTCCCCCCTTCATTTAGCTGAATGGGGAGCATCAGCTGTTCACCCTTTTTCTGATTATCAGCCAAGCTTTGAGCTGGCTTTTCATCACCTTTTATCATGGGGTTTGGGTTTTCAAATTGTGGATCGGTATACAATTTCAGGGTATTCCCTTCCAGTGTGGAATGCCACTTGAAACTGGAAGGAAGGTTGATTTTCAGAAACGGAGAAGGGTTCCCATCACCAGTTTGTTCTCCTACCACAATTACAGTTATGTTGGGGACTTGATTGTTCCTAAAATGGAACTCAATTTTGTCAGACCGCTGCTCAACCATATGGCAAATGCCATTTAGACTTGCATAGCTGGTGCTCTGTTTTAATTTTGTTGGCTGGTTAGTCTGGGTCCAGAGGACCCCGTTCACACAGTCTATTAGGACAACCTCCGAAGGAGGTAATTCCGTAAGAGACAGGGTGTTCCCTCTGTAGTAAAGACTATAACCGGGTGTTTCACCTTGTGTCGCCCAATTTTGATCTCCAGATCTGCAGTCCCCTCAACGGGAATGTCATTTCTGGAGTTGTCCAGGAGGAGGTATGAGGGGAATTTGGTGACTCCCCATAAAATAACACTACTCAGAAGTTTGTAGGTTATTCCTATGCAGAGCCACGGTTTTTCCTCATTTACTCTAAAAGTATATTATTATTTTTTATTATTTTTTTATTTTATATGGTTTATTACAATCTTTAAAATATGATTACATCATCAAATCCAATCAACATAACATAAAAATGTCCATTCAGCTGATTGTTGCATTTTTGCTCAACAGTTTTTTAAGCCGTTTACTTAGGCAGTTTCCTTTTCAAAGTTATTTAATTTCATTTCCAAAATGTCTATAAAAAAGTAAGGGCAAAGGTTAGTTTTCTTTCTGTCTCATCAAACAAAATTTGCCACCAATCATCAGCATTTAAAAAAGGTCTTTTTGTGATCAAGTCTCCAAGACAGCTTGTTCTTTCCTTTCTGATGGCTGTGCATAACAAGGTAAGATGTTTTAAAGTCTCCTCACATAGTCCACAGAATCTGCAGATCTTTGTCATGTTTTTATTTTTCTGCCATAAGCATTATATTAGTGAAAAATATGGCACCCAGTGGGCGGAATATTAATCTTATTTTACATGTTTCATCAAATGTTCATACCTCTCAACTACACAAGGAGTGCCCCATGATGTTTTCATAAATAACTTGGGTGGTGGAGGTCCCACCAAAATTGTTTTTGGGTGACCAGAAGCGCCTTTCTGACACCTTTTCAGAAATCCTACAAGAACTATTTTGGGATGAATATTCTTGATTTTATAGGATAAAAACCATCCCATTTGACACAATGGACATTTAACTCCCTCTTTGACTTCTGGCCTTCTGACTTCTGAGTCTTTCAGTCCCTGTTCCTGGATGTGACAAGGGGGCCCTGTGTTGAGATTAGATTACACATTCCAAGAGCTAATGGGCAGCGAAGGCACGATTTATTGCGGCCTAAGTGACCTGGGTCATAAAAGCTGGGGAAAAGAGATGCCTTCATCTGGCCCACTCCGCAAAATTGATCTCAGCGCCTCCTATTCTTTGTATATTTAGGGGAGAGCCCTCCTGTTTGAAGCTACAGGCCCCTTTTGGTCTCGATGACAATCAAGGGAAAGAATTCAGTTTCGCATTTGAAGAAATAACAAGCAAAGAGAGAGAAACAAAACCAATGTCAAGCAACCCAGGACGTACTTTGCCTTTTTAACTTTCCATTTACTTTAAGATGAACTCTTGGAAATCCACACCATTTATATGTTGAAATATCATGCAAAGTTGTTCCCTGCATACATTGGTGAAAGGAGGGCAACATAATTACAATTTTAGAGGCTTTGATGCACATCTGGCTGTGCAGAGTGTCACTTTAAAGGTAAAATCGCAATATCATTTTTCTAGTTTCAGCTGTGAAAAGTCTTTCATTTTAATGCAGTAGTTCAACCCATTTCAGCCTCCCAGCATGACAGAAACCAAGTTTATATTTTACAAATCTTGTACACATTTTGATGAGCATATCTTTAGTTCTCCAGCATGGGGTCTGGCATGGATTCACATGCTCATAAATATTCCCCGTCGTCAGGCCGGGAATCCTCGGTAAAGAAAAAAATCAGTATCAGTTTTGTTTCTGATCTGTCTTTCTTAGTAGTAACCAATCATTGATCTCTGGGTCATACTGCCCTCTCCCTAAGCCCCTCCCCTGGCAGCCATCCTCAGATTTGGTAGCACGTAAAGTGGCAGTATGACCAAGTGAAGAGCCGCAGAGGGTTAGGAGGGAGGGTTCGCATGTGAATCCATGCCAGACCCATGCTGGAGAACAACAGTTACAGGTAAGTAACTTGTTCCTTCTCCAGCATGGGGTCTGGCATGTATTCACATGCTCATGAATATAAGAATACATAGCAGTACACACATGCACAACCACGGGAGGTGGCAAAGGCTCAACATTAAGCATTACATAAACTCAACATTAAGCACTCTTACCTCCTCACCAGGCCCACCTTCAGGTGAACAGGTTGCGCAGCACTGCTTGGCCGACTCTGGACTCCTCCCTGGAATCCCAGTCGATGCAGTAGAATCTCGTGAAGGTGTGCGTCGACCTCCACGTAGCAGCCCTGCAGATGTCCAGCAGGGGCACACCAGACAAGAACGCCGTGCTAGCAGCGATCGCTCTGGTCGAATGGGCTCTCAGACAGCCAGGCAACGGTCGGTTTGCCAACCGGTGACAGTGCATGATGCAGCCGGAGAGCAATCTGGAAATGGAAGCCTTCGAGAGAGCCTTCCCTTGGTTCACAGGTCCAAAGTTCACAAATAGCTGTGACGTCTTCCGAAAACTCTTAGTGCGGTCGACGTAGAACTTCAGCGCTCTAGCCACATCCAGCGAGTGCAAAGTCCTCTCGGCCGGCGACGAAGGCGACGGGAAGAAAACTGGTAACACCAAGGGCTTGTTGAGGTGGAAGTCCGACGGCACCTTGGGCATAAAGGAGGGGTGCATCCTCAGCACCACCCTCGTGTCATGAAAAGTCAAGTATGGAAGCTTGCAGGATAGGTCCTGGATCTCTCCCACTCGTCGTGCGGAGGTGATGACCACAAGAAATGCTGTCTTCCACGACAGGAACTTCAACGGCGCCGAATGCAGAGGCTCGAATGGCACCCCCATGAGCCTAGACAGCACCACATTGAGTTCCCACGCCAGGGCAGGAGCCTTCACCGGCGGGAACGATCGTAACAGTCCCTTCATAAATTCCTTCACAAGGCGATGAGACCACAAGGACGCCCGTCCCGTAGTTCTGGTGTATCGGGAGATTGCAGCCAGATGTATCTTGATGGAAGCGTGAGCTAGTCCAGCCTTAGCCAACGACAGTAGGTACGGCATGCCCATTTCCACATTATTTCTATGCAGGCCTAGAAATCTGGGGAGTGCTCATAGCTGACTCTGGCCTTTTTATTTCTTGTATCCAGGAGCCATTTCACCCCACAAATGTCTTTATTGCATTTTCTTCAATTTACAGTTAAATTTTGTACTTATAAATGGCTGACTGACCTCATTTACACTAACTTGGTATGCATAGTCAGAAAATGGATTTGTTTCTACCACTTAACCCTGTTTTCCTGACTTGTACTCTGTACTTTCATAAACTAGAACCCTAGAAAGGAACACATTGCAGGAGACTCCGTTTTTCAGTCACTAACCTATTGCATGTTCTTGGCTATCATTAAAACATCTATTTGGAATACGCAAATTTATTCCACCTATGTCCTGAGAGAAACTATTTGGACACAATCCGCACCAGATGCATATTGGTGAATTGAGCTGTTCCGACCATTACTTATTTGGGCCAATTGGTTTGTGTGGTTCTGGCTAAATAAGTGTACATAGTGCATGCATGGTTCGGTTTCGGGATCAATGTTGTTAGGCATAGCCAGGAGGTTGGTAGAGAATTTATAGGAATATGTTTAGTTATGAGAGAAGTAGAAAATAAATAGAATTCAGTTGAGGGAGAGGTAGAAAAGTAAACTAGGGTTTAGTTGAGGGACAGGTAGAACGTTAAAATAGGGTTTCGCTGTGGGAGAGGTAGAACGTTAAAATAGGGTTTAGCTGAGGTTCCTTATCCTACCAGACTTGATCCAAAAGTTCTCTTGTTTCAAATGGTTGTACTTTCACAAAGAAAATATCCCACAACAAATCTGGTTCACTAACCTGCCAGATTTTACTGTAGTTCTTTCTTTCTTCACCTGCAGCTGTGTCTCACAAGAAAACCATAATCAAAAGCAAAGTCCCCAAAAAAGTATCCAGTCTGTTTTACTCCCCTGTCAGACTTGACTGCAGCTGAGTGTTGCTTCTAAACCTCATCCAAAAAGCAAAGTTCACATATGTAACCTCAAGTCTGGTTTACTCTCCGCCAGACTTGACTATAGTTTTTGTTGTTCCAAAAAATGTGTTTTATATGAGTCCTAGACCCCTCTGGGACGCCTCAGGATCTTCCAAATTTATTCTGCGTCTCCTTTTCCTTTCAGGTGGGTCTCTGACCCTTTTTAACTTTCTCAGGACATCCCCAACTTCTTTTGTGGGTCCCAGACCCTTCTGGGATACCTTGGTCTCTCCCAGACCTGCTCTGTAGCTTTTCTCTCGTTCTTATGGGTCCCTGACACCTTTTGGCCTTCTCAGGGTTTTCCCAACTTGTTTTGGATCCAACCACTTTGCTCACATGCTTCCTTAGACTGCAATGGGTCCTTGACCTTTCTGTACTCTTCTTGTGCACCTTTCCTAGTTTCATATGGGTCCCAGACCCCTCTCTCAGGTTTTGTTTCCTCATATGTCCGCTTTGTATTTCTCATCACGGTCTGGGGTGAGGGAGAAGGGGTTCCTCTGCTTTCCCCAATAGCCTTGTTTGTTCTTTGTGATCCCTGCCACCCGTCATGAAAATGGGTGGCAGGGATCATGTGCGAGACGGGAACCATAGTAGTCTATTTCATTTTTGCCTGTCCTTAACATGGCCGACATATGGGGACTAATGCCGGCACGAGAAAAAGGCTGGCATGAGAAGAAGGCTTGCATATGTAATGAGCGTTCAACACTCCGTGCAAGTGATAGAGTAAAACGGTCTTGGATCCTTCTCCAGAGTTCGATTACCTGACAAAAGCTGCGTGGCAGTTGTTTTCTTGGAGTAGACACCAGATGTTGTGTTGCTGTAACTCCTGCATCCCAACAGTTGCACAAATACCAAATGCTGCTTCTTGGGGCAATGTAATTGCAAGATTTCCTGGTTACGTGATAACGTCATCCCTTGGTGTGATGATGTTGTCCATGAAAACATCTATGGTTCAATTCATGTGGAGGCCATATTACTCTCCCCCATTTACACTTAATCCTGAGCATTGGGGTCTAAAGTAATGCCCAACGCTGCCTGGCAGCTCCAAGAGAGTAGATTCCCACCTACGGTGGTAACAAAAACACAGCTGACTGTACTCTTCCTTTTGAACTTCAAATTGTCTAGTAATTACCCTATCATTACAATGGGTTTCATCATACGCATGCACTTTGACACTCTGGCCTCTTTTAAAACACATTTTGACAACTCAACCTCCTAGGACCTTCTACTTATCACGGTGTAATCTGTACCAATGTTGATTAGCCTCCCAACCCCCGCAGCATTCACTTCAATAATTGACTTGGACTTCTTGATTTTTACCTCGCATACTGCATTCCCAATTTGCACTACTTCCAATTCATCACACTATTCAGCATCACTATCACCGAACACATTCTCACTGACACCATGCGAAATCCTGCCAATCTGCAACACTTAGCCGAGTGCCCCTTCCTGCCACATAGTATACACTCTACAAAAGTGCCAATGCATTCCTTGTCCATAGCCAAGTGTTGGGTGCTCCCACGCCTGTAGCTACGTCTGATTTACTGGGTGAATTGGCGTGTTGCATTTCCTCCTCTTTGAGAGCTAACATTGCCTCTTCTTCTGGATCTTACTCTCCATTATGGTTCTTTATCCATATTGGAATCGTTCTCGTTAGTGCTGTTGAAATTGGCTTTGTCTTCATGTGCCACATTGCCTTCAGCTGTCTCTTCACTTCCTTTTGGGTTTTCTTTGCACAACTCTTTGATACAGGAAGTAGTATGTTCAACCTGCTTTGCAATTCCTATGGCCCTGTTTATATTGGGATCCTTTTGCCTCCATTGGACCGCACCATATGTTGGACCCAGTTGACTAACTCACCAACCTGATGCTAAATCACAGCCTCCAGAAGCTCCTAGAAAGGGTTGAGCCCCCAAAGACAAGAACCCAAAGGTACTGTGAAGAGGCACCATCCCCCGGTACACTTTTAGAGACCATAGTGACTTTTGAGCCCCTATTTCTTAGCTTGTGCTTCAAGGATATATCCTTGAACAGTGCCATTGTGGCCAATCTATTGCATCAACACAGCTGCTCCATCTACTGAGTGTCTTTTCTCAAAAATCACAATTTTCTGTGTTTTCTTTTACAGGGGTGGATTTTTACAGTGTAATGGAGTCCAATTAACTTTTTATTTTTTTCTAATTATTTAATTGTATTTTACAGTTTAATCATAACACTATACAGCAGTAATCATTTCTTCACAGTGGTTTTGTTAGGACTCCTGTCCTTATCAGACATGCCCCACTCCTTCCAGGCCTCTTATGGCAGCCCCGATGAATTTGCTGCTATGCTGCTGCACTTGCTAGATTTCTCCATCTAGCGCTGTGCCCAGGCAGGCCATGAACCACATCCAAGATGGCCACCGGGTTAGGTCATAATGCCCAACCCAAGATGCCACCGAAGTCACATCCCGGCGTGCAGCCATTGTTGGCAATCCGACACAATAAAAGCAAGTCACCCGCGAGACGCAGTGTCTTGCAATACAGATCCCGATAGATGCTTTACTTATGGATTACTAGGTATTTAGCCCCTTTCTTTATCACAGACCACTATTCCTATGGATTCATGCCTGGGGTTCACGTTTTGTCTATCCCTACCTTGAACACTTTAACCCTAAGACCCTTATATTGGAATCAAGTTTAAGAGCATCCAAGGTGCCCTGTTGGTTTGAGCTCCAAGACAGGAGATCAAGGTGAACCCTATACATTGGGGGGGTGGGGGGACATTAATGCTATATATGTTTTACAGTTATTAATTGGCTATTGTTGTTCCCACTGCAGCTCCTGCCTGAGGTGCCAGAGTCCCTATATGATGCGCCTACGTTAAGCCACTTCTACTTGGTTGTGATAGTCGCCTCCGTGCCAAACTCACAGTAGGGAGTGGTCTCTGATTCCCAAGGAGAAGAAGACCCTTCCTCGTGACTCCCAAGAGGTTGTTTTGCTTCTCGTCAAGACCTACAGTTTTGACAGGTTCACTTGTTAGTGGTGTACAGGAATATCCTGCATGATTTTCCGTGAAGGTTTGAAAGATTACCCCATTGGGCAACCTGCGAGCTACATGAGACTGTATAGATCACCAATCTCGAAAAAGCTGGCAGATTGACCAATGGGGGAATTCTGCATCACTCCCATCATCTTCTGCTGCCGGCATGGGTCTCAGCACGCTCTCCCTCTCATTGTGGGAGCACAGCTGCAAGTCCTGCCACCATTATCTCTCCTCTCTTTACCTGGCAGTTCCTGACAGATGCAGCCCGGGACTGCAATCAACCCCGGCCCACCCGCCTCTCCTTGCAAACCCGGGGTCTTGACTCTGCCCGCATCCACGCAAAGCTCTGACTCTTTGCCAGGCTGCCCCTGGCACATGCGGACCAGCACGTGAATTTGAAACCAGCTACCTCCTCGCCCCATGTCCTCATGTTGCTATAGGGGGTTAGCTATGGGGCAACGAGCTTGCCTTGGAAGCAAGACGACGCAGAGCAACACAGGTTTGATCCCCGGGTCTGCGCTTACAAACCTCTGGGTATTAAGCATGTTATAAATAACCATTTATATACTCCCTCCCCCATCTAATTCACTGCAACCACCCCAGGCAGAATCTTCATCCCCAGGACTTTGTTACCGTCCACATTTTTTTAATCCCTAAAACAGAACTTAATGGCTTTGTAGACCCAGTCCCCAGGCCATACCAGGAGCTGCTGTGTTTGGGCCTTTAACTCGGTCTTTAAGGCCAATAACTCTGAATATGGCCCTCAGCTGAGCTTAAAACACTTATAGAGCCCCATTGGCAGGTGCCACTTCCAATCAGATTGCTCCAAACCAAGGCGCAAGCACAGCAGGGGAGGCACCGTCTGGCCATCTTCCCTCCCGCTCCCCGATCTCCCTTTCGGAAAGCTGCAACCCGCCAGCCTGTCCCCTGCCAGCCCCCACTCACGTGTTTCAGCACTGCCACGCCGCACCTCACCCTACGCCCATTATAACTATGGGTATGGAAAAGGATGTCCGATGGAGCCCCAGCTCCATTTCCATGGCAGCCATGTTAGGTGATCATGCCATGTCAATCAACGGGTCACGATTCACACAAATGTATTGCTGTTTACAGCCCCGAGGGTTAGGCCTGGATGCTAAAAACAATGAGCACTCATTCTGAGGGCTTCGCTCGAGCCTATATCTTGGGACCCCGGGCCAATACCACCCGATAAAGTGCCCAGAATGGGTGCTTATTACTATATTAATAAATGAGAATGTTGGTGGGCATCGTAAACAATGGATCTCCAGAGTGCCTTAACCCTTGTTAAAAAGCTTGATATTTCCCTTCCAAAATACTGCCTCAATACTTAATGTCTCCCTTAACCAACACTAGCCCCCTGAGAGTGGGTCCTGTCCAATCAGGCTGCTCAGAATGCTGGCTGTAGTCTATGGTACACGCTTGTGTTCGGAGCTGCATCGCTTACCAGCGCCCCTTCCCTTCGCTTCACCGACCTTCCTAAACCCTCACCTCTTAGCACCCGTGTAGTTTCCTACGCGGCTTCTAAGAGTGTGTGTTGTTTTCTTTTTCTCTTTAATAAAGAAACGTACGTTTGTGGGACAGTCAGACGCTGCATTTTCAATACTGATGACGTAGGGACCTACATGGGTGCTAATGGCGCTCGGCGACCCTGTCAGCCATGGCACTGCCACCCTCGTTAGGGGACCCTCACTGCGCTCGGGCCCTTAACTTGGGGGGCGAGCTGTTACCAACAGGGTCGGCCTGCTGCCTCTGGGTATATCGCCTCATTGCACCAAGACAGTGGCCACTGCAAGGTTCTAAGCACCTTTTCCAACTTTTTTCTTTCTATATGGTGTATTTCCTGTTTTTGTGATTTAGCCCTATTATAATCTTGTCGCAGCTCAGAAGGGGGAAGGGCTGTAACAGCTGTTTATGATCCCTGTGCCCTTAGCTTCCCCTCGGCCCCATAAGTCAGGTATGGGCCGAGAACACCTGTTTAGCACTGTCTCCCTGGGCCATAAGGCCTCATTCTATGTGGGGGATTCCGCCTTTGAAATGAATGCATGGGAGATGCACCACATCCGAGTGTATGTAGCCCATAGAGGTTGATCAAAGAACGCTAACATGAATGTGAGAGAACGCGTAAATCCAAAAAGATGTGTGCATGGTGTTGGTGGAGAACCAGAACCAAATAAAACGCAGATAATATAGCAAGAATGGAAAAAATCTCTGTATTCCAGGAACTTGGGATTGTGAAAATTAACTAATGTGGCACAGACAAAAGGGAGCGTTGAAGTTGCTCGCTCATGGATGCACAGAATGTGCATAGTGCAATATAAACAAATGAAGGCCGTTTTTGAAATGTGGAGAAAGTGCCTAAGTGTGACGCTCTATCTTGCAAGAACAGCAGTAGGTGTAGATGGTGCGAAACAGATGGGAGTGGCTCTATGGCAGGCGTCTGCGGCAGGGGCATCATTTCACCAAAATGCCAGTGGTAGCGCAAGTGACATCACGTGACCCTTGACCCCCTGATGACATCACATGAAGTGATGTAATTTGACCCCACGCCCAAGTGACATCCCAGGAAGTGATAGCACACAACCTTTCACCCCTTGACAAAACAGGAAGTGGCATCACATAGCATTGTTCCTCAGTACACTAAGAAATGTATGGTTAATATGATATGCATTTCATACAAGAATGGATCACCATATGTAGCATTAATACTGTGTGTATAGGCCCATATTACTAAACTACTGTGAATGTAAGCAGACATCCAATACAACAACCTGGACTATTGCACATCACTCAGGCTAAAGTGTAAACAGACAGATCATCTCGAAGAGCCCTAAACCGCAAAGCGCAGACATCCAGTGCCTGGCAAGTGTCTCGCCACAGACTACAAACGGCAACTGACTAACAAAAGTCCAACCATAAAAACAATGGTCTGGAGGGTTTCCCAGAGCTGTGCCAGTGGTTATGAATGATTTGAAACCTTCCAGCCATCACCTTTCTATTTTGTGTGTTTGGTAAGTAGCCCACTGTTTTTGTTAGATGGGAGATAGAGGGGAAGGATGTGTGACAGGTCACCATTATTGCAGGGTTTTTAATTGAAACATGTTATCACCCCTAGAAAAGCCTGCTGGGCGTACAGACCAAGGCTACTCTTCACTGATGACGCCCGGTGAGGCTGACACATGTCTGGGGATGCTTGTGGTCTCGTGCAGAAGGGATGTGACCCAGTAGTTCTGCCTGGACTCCCCCTTTTGGGGTGGGACCAAACCAGATTTGCACATGGTCTTTCCACCCCAGTAGTGACTTGGCAGGCTGGAAAACGATGATCTGTAGTGTTGCCCAGAGCTGTGCCAATGGTTATGATGATTTGAAACCTTCCAGCTATTACTTTTCTGTTTTGCTTATTTGGTTAGTAACCCACATTTCTTTTTGTTAGATGGGAGACATATGGGACGTGTTGGAGGATGTGTTGCAAGTCACAGTA
This sequence comes from Ambystoma mexicanum, assembly GCF_040938575.1. Classification (NCBI taxonomy): domain Eukaryota; kingdom Metazoa; phylum Chordata; class Amphibia; order Caudata; family Ambystomatidae; genus Ambystoma; species Ambystoma mexicanum. The sequence goes on from NC_090938.1 coordinate 389,336,462, forward strand.
ATTGCAGGGTTTTTTATTTCAAAATGTAAGCAGCAGTTCCACGGCATCACTCCTAGAAAAACCTGCTTGGCCTAGAGACCTAGAATACGCCTCACTCGTGACACCCAGTGAGGCTGAAACATGTCTGCCGATGCTTGTGGTCTTGTGCAGAAGGAATATGTTTGGTGGTTTGGGCTGGACTACACCTTTTGGGGCAAGACCAAGCCTGAGTTGCATGCAACCTTTCCCCTTCTGTAGTAGTGGCTTGGCAGGCAGAAAAACGATGGTCTGGAAGGTTGCCCAGAGCTGTACGAATGGTTATGAATGATTTGAAACCTTCCAGCTATTACCTTTCTGTTTTGCTTATTTGGTAAGTAACCCACGTTTTTTTTTGTTAGATGGGAGACAGAGGGGAAGGATGTGTTGCAGGTCACAGTAATTGCAGGGTGTTTTAGTTTTCAAATGTAAACAGCAGCAGCTCCATGACATCACCCCTAGAAAAGGCCCATTTCATTATTTTCTTTGATCCTTCATTTGTTGCTTAGTGCCAGCCTCCTTCAACTTCTAAGCAGTGGAACAGGAACTGAACCCATGTTGCACTGTATCCTCTTGTTTCCACAGCAAGTGCACTGCCACTGAGCTATCCTTACAAATATATATTTTCTTTGCTTGAAGATGCAACCGATGGTTTATTTCAAAGGCAGATGGCAACTTCGTGCAAATTATTTATCTCACCTTGCGTCTATCTTCAGTATGCTTGTGATGCAGGTCTGGCAAATCTGGGTCAGGTCACACATTGCCCAGGCAGGAGTGGTGCCAGAAGCCACTGGGGCGCACTCCTCTCATCGCAGGCCCAGTGGCTCACTGGATGTGCAGAGCAGACAACGCGAAACACTAATGAGATTTGCATCCATGCTGTGCTGTCACTGAGTACTGCAGACTGCCCTTACCCATTAACAGCTAGCAAGACCTAGCCCGCATGCCCTCCCTGTTGCTACAGTACTGGGTATGAGCTGCACAGACAGCCCTGCCTCTGAACCCAACCATTCAACATTCTTCACTAATGGGCTGCCAACCTGTTAGTGATGGTGGTTTCATGGTTTTTCATGCATTCCTGCTATTTTTCCAGCTAACAAGATCGAGATTCCAGGTGAAAAAAGCAGTGGCACATTTAGCTGCATTTACAACTTCCTTGTTTCAGGTGCAACACTGATATCTGCTCTTGGCACTGCCTCTTTGTCTAGTGACCCAGGCATAGCCAAGACAGGTTTAGGGCTAGCAGAGGGGGAGTCAGGGGTAGCAGCTGCTACCCCTCGCAACCCCAAATGATGTCCCTGGTCTGCAGCCTTTGCCTCTACAGAGCTTTCAGTACACGACTCCCGTCAGCCGTAGCTAGCATACTTAATAGTGAGGCTCCATGGGAGTCGTAGTCCAAAACATCTGAAGAACCACAGGTTGGGGATCCCTGTTCCACAATGTTAGCTAATAATTGCACAAGCCAGAGTAGAGCAATCAGGAAGTGGCAGTGCCTCGGGTCACAGGTGCACTATTCTTCTCTTATGGAAAAGGTGAATGGTGGACTGGTCTGTCAAGATTTCACAAATGGGTGAACCAGTTCTCATATTTTTGGTTTGGTATAAATAAAAGGAAGGTAAGTGTTCCACTTTAGAGATTATCTAAGATGAGTTCCAACCTGATAACCTTTGTTTGTTTGTTTGTTTGTTTATTCACTTTTATTGCGCACCAGACCCGTAAGTAACAGGGCGCAGCAGTAAGAAAATGCAAAGCTTACATAGTTACAAGAAATACAGTATATACTATAAAAGCTTACATAGTATCCATGGTTATAAAATATACAAGATATACAATAAAGACTTATGTGATTACAAAAATATGCAATGTACAAAAATACAAGTTACAGAGAGGCACAGAGTTTAAATGAGAATATAAGGCGAGTGAGACTCAACTGATCAAGGTACGGAGTAGGCCTAGAGGTAGGAGACTAGGGGTCGGTAGAGATGAGGTGTTTGATGACATTTTTTCAGAAAAGTGGGTAAGGTTGGTCTACTCTTAGAACTAGTGGCAGCAGGTTCCAAGATTTAGCAGCCTTCACTGGGAAGCTATTACCACCAATTGTAGTGAGTCTGTAGGTATGGCCAAGCAATTAGCGTTGCCAGCTCTAGTTAGTCTAAGAGAGATTCTTCTATGAAGTGTATCTGTAAGGTAGCTAGCGGCAGCGTTATTTAAAGCTTTGTGGGTCAGTGATAACGTCTTTAGCTGTATGTTGTTACCAGTAGACAGCGTCTAATGGAGGAGATATGGGTTCTTTTATTTATGCCAAGTGCTGCTCTCAAGGTGTTATTTTGTAATGTTTGGAGCCGCTGAATGGTATTTTTATTAGCACCACTGTATAGGGCATTACAATAGTCAGTTCTGGATAGTATCAAGGCTCTGGCCAAGATCAAACAGCTGCTGTTAGAGTGGAAGGGCTTGCCAGCTCTAATCAGCTTGCAGGTGTAGGCTGCGGTGGAGGCCAGGGATTTTACCTGTTTATCAAAGGACAGGGTGGAATCCAGGTAGAAGCCAAGGTTTTTTATTTCCTTGGAGACATTGATGGTATTTCCATCGATGTTGAATGAGGAAAATTCCTGACCTAGTTTTTTGATGTTGGCATGTGTTCCCATGATTATCAACTCGGTCTTATCATCGTTCAGGCATAGGCCATGAGTGGCCATCCATGCCTGGATGATAAGATATATCCTGTTCACCAACTCTGTGTCCTTGCTATGATCCCCAGAAAGGAGGAGGAGAATCTGTGTATCATCTGCATAATTGGTGTAGATGATACCCAGATGGTCCAAATCATCAAACAGGGGCTTGGTGAAGATGTTGTATAGAGTTGGAGGGACGCAGGAACCCTGAGGAACACCACACAGGATAGGGGTAGGGTCTGCAGCTGCCGATGGAGAGAAAACTCTCATGGTTCTCTCGCTCAAGAATGATTCAATCCATCTGATAGCCTCAGGGGAGAAGTGAGCGGCAGAATCAAGGTGTCTACAGAGGACCTTCTTATGGTCCACAAGATCAAATGCAGCTGAGAGATCAAGTAGGAGCAAAAGTACTGACTTCCATTTGTCTCTCAGCTCATCAATTTGGGATTTTAAATCGATAAGGACAGTTTCTGTTACGTATAGAGGGCGGAAACCAGATTGTCTGACTCCTAGGAGTTTGTGCCGTTCTAAGTGTTTCTGAATTTGGTTATAGGCAGCTTTGTCCAATATTTTGAGTAAAAATGGTAAAGTGGTAATGGGTCGATAGTTGGTGGGGATGAGGGGATCTAATGTCTGTTTTTTTAGGAGAGGGAGCACCCACGACTGTTTTAGGTTATCAGGGATGGAGGCTGAAGTAAAGGAGGCATTAATCAATTTAGCAATGAACGGAGATAGTTCCCTGGCAGCATCTTTTATTAGTTGCGCAGGGCAGATGACGCCTTTACAATTAGAAGGCTTCAATGAAAGGATGATTTGTTCTACTTCCAGAGTAGACATTTCGGTGAAATGGAAGATATTGTCGCGTGCCTTCGGTGGGTTGCTAGGCAGAGGGTTTTTGAGTGAGTGCTGTAGATTCAATGTTTCTTTTTTGTGCTGAATTTTATTTTGGAGCATGTTAATTTTGTTTGCTAATGCCTGTTGGATGTCTGTACACCAGGATCTATCCTTAGTACAGATATCAGGTGTAGCTATAGGTGACTCTAATTCTTTTAGTATAGAGAAGAGTTCCTTCATGCTACAGTTGGATTTGGCAATGCGCTCGTCACAAGAATTACGTTTAGCCAGGCAGACTTAATTCTTATAGTGTGAAGAGAGCAAGGTTAATTTGGCTTTATTATCGGTGGAGGGGCAGATTCTCCAGGTGGTTTTGCTTTTTCTTTTCAGAAGGCGTAGGTCTCTAAGTTGTGGCGTGAACCATTTATTTAAGTGGGCTTTGGGTTTGCTAGATCTAAGTTTAAGAGGGGCAATGTTGTCCAATGTAGTGAGCATGATATTGTTGAATTCCTGGACTAGGATGCTAGGATCTAGATTTTCTGGTAAAGCATTTAGAGTGGGAAGGATCGCAGGGATACCTTTATCAACTGTAATACTTTTTTTGTTTCTTGTTAGACATGGTGGTGCTAGTAGAGGGGCAGTGGGAGTAGGTCTGGTCGTGGATAAGTGAAAGGACACCAGTGAGTGGTCTGTCCAGGAGAGAGGTGTGATGGATGAGATAGTAACTGCACATTTATAATCTGCTATCTAATCCAATGTTCTCCCCTTCAAATGGGTGGGTTTATTGATTTTTTGAGACAAGCCTAATGCCTTGATTGTGTTAGCTATAACTGTAGCATTTTTGTCCATCAGGTTATTAAAGCCTATGTTGAAGTCCCCTAATAGGAGTAATTGAGACGTTGGTTTGAGGTTGTTAGAAAGTATATTATGCGGATCCTCCTCGAAAGTGCCAAGAGGACCCGGCGGTCTGTATATTAGATGGATGGTGAGTGATTGAGAATTATTTATCTGGAATTTAGCAGATAGAATTTCGCAGGATTGTGACAATTGGGTAGGGGCTAGTCTGAGGGATAGGCACATTCTGGAGATGATAACGATACCGCCTCCTCGTGCATGTGGTCCACTTTGCTCGCTCCCGGTCCAGCGGCGCAGATCCCTGTATCCTAGTGACAGTGGGTGTAAGTGTCCTCCTTCTTTCAGGAGTGCAATCTAAGAGAAGTAAGAAGTGAATTTGGGAATATTCAGTTGGAGCTGGGACTGGTCTCTGCTCTCTTCACCCAACGGAACCTGATGCATGTATAGAGCACACAGACTGCCCCCATCCCTATGCTGGGTGCACCTGACATATGCAGCTGCAAGTGGCATTAGTTAACGCCAAGCCTATTGATTTTGTCAATGCTTGTTTATTTTCCTGCATTTTTGTAGAGCTTTTGATTCGTATGCTTTTCTGACCCTCTTTGCATGCTTTTTTTTCTCTCCATCCACCTAGGCCCCCCTTTCCTTCTTCGTTCCTTGATTGCCTTCTACCTCTCAGCAGCAGGAACTTCACTTATGTGCCCAGTTACAAGTAGGGTTGCCACCTATCTGGATTTAGGCCGCAATGGCTACTTTTTAGTTTTGGCTACTAGGGGGCACCTTGGTGTCATCAATAAGCTGAAACTATTTCATTAGCATGCATATAGGAGGAAGATGCGATTTGGAGATGGACTCCCATGCTGAGTGTTGTTTAGATATTTTACTCACCCATTGACTGTCTACGACCATGCCAATACCTATGGCCCTTTCCATCCACTAGCTGTCATTGCCCAGCAAAACCACACCCTATTGGGAGAGCCAGCTCTATCACACCGCCACATTAAACGTTGTGCTGCCTTGGACCTGCCAATGTTATTTATAAGAAGTCTTCTGAGGTGTAATGTCGTAATTGCAGCTGTAAACAAGCTCCTGCTGTTATAAGCATGTCTTAGCCAAGTGCTCTGTCAACCAGTTGATTTATAGGAAGTATGTGTATTCTCGCATCTGTTCCTTGCACTAAAGTCCTCGCACTGTTTTTCCAGCTGTTGCCATCTAATGGCCAGGTAGTGTTATTACGGCACTGCCTGGTAAATGCCTATTCCACTCTCACACAAAAACCCAAACGATCAGACTTAGTGTTTTACCCGGAAATCTGGGTTTCTCTTCTGTGGTTACAGTCGGGGCTTTAAGTGGGCCGGGACCTGCCGCGGCCGCGCCCAGCAGCCTCCAGAAAGGGCTCCCGAGCCGGGGCCCACCCCCGACTAGCCCCAGGCAGCCGACACCCGAGGCAGCCGTGTAAGAGGCTGCACAGTTACACGAGCTGCCTGCAGGTGTCAGCACTTCGGATTTTTCTAAACCGAAGTACTGACAGCTGCATGCAGCAGGCGTAACCTTGCACTGGTGCCTGAAGTATGTACTCGAAACAGGAGGAGAGCTGGACTGCCCAGATCTCCTTTTGTTTCGAGTAACTAGTCATCACCCAGCATGATGCCTCGCTATGACTAGTTACTCGAAAACAAAAGGAGAGGCTGTGCCACCCAGCCCTCCTGTTTCGTGGGCATGACCTTTCATTCAAGGAGCCCGTGGCTAAAGCGGGCTCCTTGAATAAAGGGATGCCTGCTGGGACACACTGGTGCCACACCCTTTGGTGCACCCACCCCCTTCTTTTGTTTAAAAGTAGTGGCTGGGCACATCAAAGCTAATAATGCCAGTGTGCCCCAGCTCCAACTTTTACAAGCCGTATCACCCCCGCCCCCTCCAGGGCCGTCACGAGGAGGGTGCAGGGGGGGCAAACTGCCCCAGGCCTCGCGCTTGAGAGGGGCCTCGCACTGCCCTCCCCTAAGTAGAAGGCAGCACAGTCCTCCCATATTCTTTATTCACGTGGGGGGACTGTGCTGCCTGCTCTGAGCCCCTGCAGTGATGTTGATGTTTGTTGCAGAGACATTTGGTTCTGCAATAAACAGCAAAATAATGGGAGACAGCAGGAGTCATAAGTGAGCTCTGCTGCCTCCCATTATTGAGCAGACCGCATAGACACGCTGAATGACAAGAGAGGACTCCTCTCCTGTCAGTCTGAATGTTCACGTTGCAGAAACAGGCCCAAACTCTTGCATTGGACTACAGACAGTGGTAGAAATTGACTTTTTTTTATATGGCAGCACAGGGGATGGGGGTGGATCCAGAAGGGGAGGATTGGGAGCAGGGCCGGCTGAAGTTGCATTGGGCACCATTTCACCATGATGGTTGGTAGGGCCCCAATGCTTAGAGCAAAAACAACCCAATGCACCCCTGGAGTGCATACATTACAATTGCGACAAAGATAAGGTATTAACCTTATCTTTGTCGCTGATTATCACGAGAAAGCCATCCAGCAAGGAGCTTAAACACTAAATGCCCAATGAAGAGCTGTAAACCCTTCCTTGTCAGCAAGTGGCTGATGTGTAGTATCCAGTGTTAGGAGGCAATGAGGTGATAACACTTCTGTGATTTGCATAGGACATGACAGCTGGAAGGGCTCCAGTAATTGCAGCACATTTTAAGCCCCAGAAAGAAAACAGAAAAAGGGATGTATTGCAGTGTTAGAAGGACTACTGACTGGCAATATGGGGTAGTTATGAGGACGCTTCCATTTGAAATGGTTGAAAGTCCCTGATGCCATCCCTGATTGGTATGGTGTAGGGCAGGTACTTTTAGTCACCCCCATAAACATTTGCCTTTTAGACACTCCTCATATTTATCATGGACCCCTGGAAAATAGCCCCATTTCTTATAATGGCAGCAAAATACAAAATCTGCACCCCTTAAAATACACATCAATATTTCCAGTACAGTGCAACATTGATAAGGGATTTCACTGGGATCCTGCTCAGACCTTCAACTGGTCTTGTGGCACAATGTCTCACTTCTGACCCTAGAGACCATGGTTCATATCCCTGCCCGACATAGTTTAAAATACGAATGCACCGCAGCATTCTAAAATAAATGTATAGTGCACATAGCTCTACCAGGATTGTAGAGCCAGCTCTGAGATCTGGGGAGATTTGTTCTGCCAGATCCCAGCACAGAGTACAGATAAGGAGAAAAGGCATGTGAGGTTGGACACAAACCTTGTAGGTGTGGTTTGGTTATTTTTCCCAATCCATTGACTGGCCATGGCCATGCAGATCCCTATGGCAATCCCCACCCAGTTCCTGACCCCAGCACCCAAAATACCTCCTCATTGGAACCCTTTGAACTAGCTTTAATCAAGCCTTACCATCAAATGTTGCACTCAAAGTGCCTGCAAGTTTTCTCAAAGGAGGCGTCTGAGAGGTAATGACTTATTTGGGATTGTAAACACGTGTGTAATTTAAATGTCTTCACCAGTTCTGCATTGGGCCACTCCTTTCAAAAGCACTACGTGTGTCCTTCACTGAAGACCTGTTAAAAACATGCATTGGCAAAGCAGTTTTGGCTTGTGCCTAAGGATTAGGCATTTGCCAGGCACAATTAGAGGCACAGGTACTCAAACCAGTTTGCACCTACTACCATCAACAGCCAGTTTATACCACTACAGCAGTGACTTGAACATGCCCACTCAAACGCACAAACTGTTAGCTTTACTAATGCTTGTTTTACTTTCCCCTTGATGCACAGGACTATGCTTCAAGGGTAAAGCAAACATAAATGTTACTAAATGGCTAAACTGGACCAGATTGAATGTAGGCCAGTGTAACCAGTAACAACACTTGTGCTGCACTGCCAGCCTGGGTATCCTTTCTGCGGCATGGCATTTTTACTGGCTGCGAGTCCTTAAATGGCAATAAATGCATATGTTGGTGCAGCCTGCTTGGACACACATGGGAACAGCCAGCATGAATATATTTTTATACTGGCATATGTTGTGGGCAAAGGCAGCATGAAATGCATTGTAAATGTTCGTGGGCACGGTTGGTGACTTTCGACTATTGTTTTTTTTTCCATGTGCTACCATACAACACCAATTGCAAATGGTGTGTGGCTTTTACCCAATTTTTCAAAGAAAGTGCTGTAAAGGCACAATTTTAAACCAATGTTTCAAAAGATTTCTTGGGAGCGGGAAACCCTCTCAAGCACCCTTTGTTTGGACTAGGCTCCCCGACTGTGCTCTCTCGATCCTGCATAATTAGCACAAACATTTAAGCCTCTTGAGTTCAAAAATCCACCAGCCTCCACTATACATCATCTGTCTGTCACTGTGTTTGATGAGTTTTTTAATGCGCACACAGGGACAGAGCGCTTTTTAATGCTGGCGACATGCACCACATGCCATCATGCCATCCTATATATATTTATGTATACAACACAAAAGTTCGTCTGGCATAAATCTTTCGTCAGTAGAGAAATCCAACTTTGCTGTGGTTGATTTGCAGTTGTAGCAATAAACCATTTTTGGGTTGCTCCGCAAGTAAACTCAAGAGGAGATGTCTCCCGTCTCCTGTTTGCGGCAATGCCGCCGCTGGCCCAGTGCAAAAAATAATAAGTGGGCCTTACCAAACGTTTTCCCTCGGGCCTCACCACACCTTGTGACAGCTCTGGCCCCCTCCCCCTTAATAGAGGGAGGGCTCTGTTAGGGACGTGTCCTTAGGCCACACCCCCTAACTAGCCCCCCCCCCTGATTTCCAATCCCACTTAAAGCACTGGTTACAGTGTTTTATCGTCTCTGGGATAAACATCTTTGATTTCTGCCACTGACACACGCACACAAACGCATACAGACAAAAACACACACAGACATGCGCACACACACCCTAAATACTAACTGCTTAGGTCTGTTTGTTGCTCTCCAGCCACTTGTTTCAGCTTTACTTCCTCTTCAACCCCCCCAGCTGATAAGCAAAAGAGGGGGGCTACCCTCAAAGATGGGAGGAGCCCATCCTTGACAATCATAGGAAATCCTCACACCTCACAAAACCGAGCACGAATTTCCAAAGTGGACATATGGAGCCTTAATACATCATTTAAACTGCGTCATTGCAAGCGAGTAAACAACACTTGCACGTGAAAGGGAGCACACATACAGTGGGGCTCATTTTCGTTCGGGATGTACCACAAATTAAAAATGTAAATAGCTTGCGACCAGGGTTATTCCTTCAATTCACGGAACTCCCCATTTTTATCCATTTGTGAAGGGGAACGTTTGCATTTGCTCCACCACAGAAATCCTAAAGTCCTAAAGCATTTGCCCCAGCGTGCATGTTCATGCTGGCCCCTTCATCTCCACCATACAAATCCTAAAGCATTTGCACCAGCGTGCATTTTCATGCTGGCCCCTTCATCTCCACCATACAAATCCTAAAGCATTTGCACCAGCGTGCATTTTCATGCTGACCCCTTCATCTCCACCATAGAAATCCTAAAGCATTTGCGCCAGCGTGCATTTTCATGCTGGCCCCTTTATCTCCACCATAGAAATCCTAAAGCATTTGCGAGGCGTGCATGTTCATGCTGGCCCCTTCATCTCCACCATACAAATCCTAAAGCATTTGCGCCAGCGTGCATTTTCATGCTGGCCCCTTCATCTCCACCATACAAATCCTAAAGCATTTGCGAGGCGTGCATGTTCATGCTGGCCCCTTCATCCCCACCATACAAACCCTAAAGCATTTGCGCGGCATGCATGTTAATGCTGGCCCTTCATCTCCACCATACAAATCCTAAAGCATTTGCACCAGCGTGCATTTTCATGCTGGCCCCTTCGTCTCCACCATACAAATCCTAAAGCATTTGCACCAGCGTGCATTTTCATGCTGACCCCTTCATCTCCACCATAGAAATCCTAAAGCATTTGCGCCAGCGTGCATTTTCATGCTGGCCCCTTTATCTCCACCATAGAAATCCTAAAGCATTTGCGAGGCGTGCATGTTCATGCTGGCCCCTTCATCTCCACCATACAAATCCTAAAGCATTTGCGCCAGCGTGCATTTTCATGCTGGCCCCTTCATCTCCACCATACAAATCCTAAAGCATTTGCGAGGCGTGCATGTTCATGCTGGCCCCTTCATCCCCACCATACAAACCCTAAAGCATTTGCGCGGCATGCATGTTAATGCTGGCCCTTCATCTCCACCATACAAATCCTAAAGCATTTGCACCAGCGTGCATTTTCATGCTGGCCCCTTCGTCTCCACCATACAAATCCTAAAGCATTTGCACCAGCGTGCATTTTCATGCTGACCCCTTCATCTCCACCATAGAAATCCTAAAGCATTTGCGCCAGCGTGCATTTTCATGCTGGCCCCTTTATCTCCACCATAGAAATCCTAAAGCATTTGCGAGGCGTGCATGTTCATGCTGGCCCCTTCATCTCCACCATACAAATCCTAAAGCATTTGCGCCAGCGTGCATTTTCATGCTGGCCCCTTCATCTCCACCATACAAATCCTAAAGCATTTGCGAGGCGTGCATGTTCATGCTGGCCCCTTCATCTCCACCATACAAACCCTGAAGCATTTGCGCTTGCGTGCATGTTCATGCAGGCCCCTTCATCCCCACCATACAAACCCTAAAGCATTTGCGCGGCATGCATGTTAATGCTGGCCCTTCATCTCCACCATAGAAATCCTAAAGCATTTGCGCCAGCATGCATGTTCATGCTGGCCTCTTCATCTCCACCATACAAATCCTAAAGCATTTGCACAGCGTGCATTTTCATGCTGGCCCCTTCATCGCCACCATACAAATCCTAAAGCATTTGCACTAGCGTGCATTTTCATGCTAGCCCCTCCATCTCCACCATAGAAATCCTAAAGCATTTGCGCCAGCGTGCATTTTCATGCTGGCCCCTTCATCTCCACCATACAAATCCTAAAGCATTTGCGCCAGCGTGCATTTTCATGCTGGCCCCTTCATCTCCACCATAGAAATCCTAAAGCATTTGCGAGGCGTGCATGTTCATGCTGGCCCCTTCATCTCCACCATAGAAATCTTAAAGCATTTGCGCCAGCGTGCATTTTCATGCTGGCCCCTTCATCTCCACCATACAAATCCTAAAGCATTTGAGCCAGCGTGCATTTTCATGCTGGCCCCTTCATCTCCACCATACAAATCCTAAAGCATTTGCGCCAGAGTGCATTTTCATGCTGGCCCCTTCATCTCCACCATACAAACCCTGAAGCATTTGCGCTTGCGTGCATGTTCATGCAGGCCCCTTCATCCCCACCATACAAACCCTAAAGCATTTGCGCCGGCGTGAATTTTCATGCTGGCCCCTCCATCTCCACCATAGAATTCCTAAAGCCTTTGCACCAGCGTGCATTTTCATGCTAGCCCCTTCATCTGCACCATACAAATCCTAAAGCATTTGCATGGCGTGCATGTTCATGCTGGCCCCTTCATCTTCACCATACAAACCCTTAAGAATTTGCACTAGCGTGCATTTTCATGCTGGCCCCTTCATCTCCACCATACAAATCCTAAAGCATTTGCATGGCGTGCATGTTCATGCTGGCCCCTTCATCTTCACCATACAAACCCTAAAGCATTAATGCTGACGTGTATGTTCATGCTGGCCCCTTCATCTCCACCATACAAATCCTAAAGCATTTGCGCGGTTTGCATTTTCATGCTGGCCCCTTCATCTCCACCATACAAATCCTAAAGCATTTGCGCGGTGTGCATGTTCATGCTGGCCCCTTCATCTCCACCATAGAAATCCTAAAGCATTTGCGCGGTGTGCATGTTCATGTTGGCCCATGGATGTTCATGCTGGCCCCTTCATCCCCACCATAAAAATCCTAAAGCATGTGCGCCAGCATGCATGTTCATGCTGGCCCCTTTATCTCCACCATAAAAATCCTAAAGCATTTGCGCCGGCGTGCATTTTCATGCTGGCCCCTTCATCTCCACCATACAAATCCTAAAGCATTTGCGCCGGCGTGCATTTTCATGCTGCCCCCTTCATCTCCATCATACAAATCCTAAAGCATTTGCGTGGCGTGCATGTTCATGCTGGCCCTTCATCTCCACATATGGAAATCCTAAAGCATTTGCGAGGCGTGCATGTTCATGCTGGCCCCTTCATCTCCACCATAGAAATCCTAAAGCATTTGCGCCAGCGTGCATTTTCATGCTGGCCCCTTCATCTCCACCATAGAAATCCTAAAGCATTTGCACCAGCGTGCATTTTCATGCTGGCCCCTTCATCTCCACCATACAAATCCTAAAGCATTTGCGCCAGCGTGCATTTTCATGCTGGCCCCTTCATCTCCACCATAGAAATCCTAAAGCATTTGCGAGGCGTGCATGTTCATGCTGGCCCCTTCATCTCCACCATACAAATCCTAAAGCATTTGCGCCAGCGTGCATTTTCATGCAGGGCCCCTTCATCTCCACCATAGAAATCCTAAAGCATTTGCGCCAGCGTGCATGTTCATGCTGGCCTCTTCATCTCCACCATACAAATACTAAAGCATTTGCACAGCGTGCATTTTCATGCTGGCCCCTTCATCTCCACCATAGAAATCCTAAAGCATTTGCACTAGTGTGCATTTTCATGCTAGCCCCTCCATCTCCACCATAGAAATCCTAAAGCATTTGCGCCAGCGTGCATTTTCATGCTGGCCCATTCATCTCCACCATACAAATCCTAAAGCATTTGCGCCAGCGTGCATTTTCATGCTGGCCCCTTCATCTCCACCATAGAAATCCTAAAGCATTTGCGAGGCGTGCATGTTCATGCTGGCCCCTTCATCTCCACCATAGAAATCCTAAAGCATTTGCGCCAGCGTGCATTTTCATGCTGGCCCCTTCATCTCCACCACACAAATCCTAAAGCATTTGCGCCAGCGTGCATTTTCATGCTGGCCCCTTCATCTCCACCATACAAATCCTAAAGCATTTGCGCCGGCGTGAATTTTCATGCTGGCCCCTCCATCTCCACCATAGAATTCCTAAAGCATTTGTGCCAGCGTGCATTTTCATGCTAGCCCCTTCATCTGCACCATACATATCCTAAAGCATTTGCATGGCGTACATGTTCATGCTGGCCCCTTCATCTTCACCATACAAACACTTAAGAATTTGCACTAGCGTGCATTTTCATGCTGGCCCCTTCATCTCCACCATACAAATCCTAAAGCATTTGCACCAGCGTGCATTTTCATGCTGGCCCCTTCATCTCCACCATACAAATCCTAAAGCATTTGCATGGCGTGCACGTTCATGCTGGCCCCTTCATCTCCACCATACAAATCCTAAAGCATTTGCGCGGTTTGCATTTTCATGCTGGCCCCTTCATCTCCACCATAAAAATCCTAAAGCATTTGCGCCGGCGTGCATTTTCATGCTGGCCCCTTCATCTCCACCATACAAATCCTAAAGCATTTGCACCAGCGTGCATTTTCATGCTGGCCCCTTCATCTCCACCATACAAATCCTAAAGCATTTGCACCAGCGTGCATTTTCATGATGGCCCCTTCATCTCCACCATAGAAATCCTAAAGCATTTGCGCCAGCGTGCATTTTCATGCTGGCCCCTTCATCTCCACCATACAAATCCTAAAGCATTTGCGCCAGCGTGCATTTTCATGCTGGCCCCTTCATCTCCACCATAGAAATCCTAAAGCATTTGCGAGGCGTGTATGTTCATGCAGGGCCCTTCATCTCCACCATACAAATCCTAAAGCATTTGCGCGGCGTGCATGTTCATGCTGGCCCCTTCATCTCCACCATACAAATCCTAAAGCATTTGCGAGGCGTGCATGTTCATGCTGGCCCCTTCATCTCCACCATGCAAATCCTAAAGCATTTGCGCGGCGTGCATGTTCATGCTGGCCCCTTCATCTCCACCATACAAATCCTGAAGCATTTGCGCCGGCGTGCATGTTCATGCTAGCCCCTTCATCTCCACCATACAAATCCTAAAGCATTTACGCCGGCGTGCATGTTCATGCTGGACCCTTCATCTCCACCATACAAATCCTGAAGCATTTGCGCCAGCGTGCATGTTCATGCTGCCCCCTTCATCTCCACCATACTAATCCTAATCCACCATGCAAAAGGCCCGAATGCTGGTGGTCCCTAAGGAGTTTGCTAAAGCAGGCCGACGCCATAGGGGTCCATTGTAAATGGCAGCGTTTACTCTCTACACAAAGAAAATGTGGCAGCAGGGAGCCTGTTCACTAATGGCTACCCGCCGCCGAATTACAGGCTCTAATATGTTTTCTTTGTGTACATACAGAGTAATCCTGTTTTGCGCAATGAATACTTGTTATTGAATGACAAGATTGCTCAGTTTCGTAGCGACGGGAATGTGTTTTTGTAGAGTAAACATTTCGTTTTTGGTTTTGTGCACAAGGACACTGCCAGTGCTTTGGGCCTTTCCTGCAACTCTGTAAAGGAGCAATGACTGGACTTCATAGCACCTGTTGTTTAAGTGTGAATCAGCTAGTGACTGTTTTGTGAATGCATACATGGTATTATTTGTGCTAGTGATCATCGGTTCTGGCACAATTCCAGACACTTTATTCCGTGCTAGTGCTAATCTTGATTACATTTACACTCGTGGGCAGTTTTATGCAGTGTCAGCAGTTTGACGGGTCGTGACTGTTCCAGTTCTGAGGACGCAACGCTTATTTCTGAAGGTCAAATGCCTTATTTTAAGGGTTCAGTGATAACACTGGTAGTGCTATATCTGAAACGTACAGGGCTTTTGTGGGCGAGTGGCTGCTTCTGGGTTATTGGCCGATAACTGAAACATCCTTCCTTGCTGTGACTTGAAAGGCATGGCATGTGCAATCATGTACATTCCACTCAAGTTTCCCGAGCCCATGCATGACTACACCAGGCAGTCCTCGTTTTATTCTTTGCATTCTGGGGTTAAATGTCCTTAAAAGCCCAACCAAGACAGCCCATTGGCCTCTGTGCTGGTCTGGAAAAAATGCCAGAACTATTGCCGGTAATTATGGCTGCGGCATTGTTTCTGGACACTTCAAGTTTGCGGGGGTTGGCCTGACCTGCCAGTAGATTAGGCCCTTACCAACAAAGAAATGCCTGAATCCCATCCCATGGAGGGAATAGGAACTTACCAGCACACTGCTGCCCGTAATATCCTGGCAGATGCAGTAAGCGCAGTTTGTCGATATCCCGCCGATACCGGTAACTCTTAATGAGAGCCTATGTGTAGACCAAACCATTCTACATGTACACCAAGACTTTATTTCTTAATTTAAACATGCCGGTTTTTACATTAGCCATATTGGTAACCCTAGTCCAGGGGTCTTCGTCCTGCTGCGCTCCATTTGTATTTTACTACGACTCCCATGATCCCCCACCATTGGCTGTACTGGATAGGGCTCATAGGAATTGCAGTCCAATAGGTCCTTGGGCACTACTCGGGATCTATCATAGCTATCCTTCGGACACTGAGCGAGCAGCTCGGTGCCCACCTTCCCTCTGTCATCGTGTGTGTGTGAGTGAGTGAAGATGGCGACTGGGCTCCCGAGTGCCTTGCGCATGTTCTGGATGCATGGAGTGTGCATATCTCCCGGTGGCCTTGATGGGGCGTGGCTTGTGGTTCTCCCGGTAGTCCTGGCAGCTCAGAGCGCAGTACACAGCGACCCCTGCCCTAGGTGCAGCTGTCTAAGGTGCAGGCCCACACCCACACTGTCATGAAATACCGGAAGTTGTGATGTCACAACTAGAGATTAATCTGATATTTGTGATGTGACAACTAGAGGATTACAAGCCTTAAATTCTAGAACCCGGAATTGAATCCTGTGTGCACCACAGACCATCAGGCAAGTCAGAAAACCGGCGATAACTTGGCACTATATTTTCAAAGCAAGCTGATGGGCTTGGTGTATACCACGTCCAGAATGGGATCCTGCTCTATGCCCTGGCCTCCTAAACTCTGTCCCACCCTGAAGCTCGCATTCCTGGGCTGCTTCAGAGTTTGGCCCTTCCATCTCAATCCTCCCTCACCGCCATATTTGTGGCCCCCTGTCTCACCTGCTCTGATGGGTGTGGCCACTGCATGCATGCCAACATGCCCAATTCCATTCAGGAGACTCTAGCCCAGCCCTGGTTTTTACTATGCATTCTGGGATTTATAGTCCCTGTTTTCCCCATTACAGACCCAGGATTACAAGTCCAAGAATACGAAGTTAAAACCAGGACTGGAACTGCATTTTCGGACTGGAATGGGGCATGTTGGCATGTATGGTTTCACTGCTCATTGCATACAAGTAGAGTGGACCTTTTTCCATTTAATATGGCTCTCTTGGCTTTTTTTGTGGTGGACATATATGCTTTCCACTCAGTAAACATGTTTGCAATTAGAACGCCTTGCATCCAGTGGGCAAACATATTTTCCTGCACTCAAAACATGACACCTGCGCCAATGTCTGGTTGCTAAAAGCATTATAGACAACAGCTGCATGCAATAACAGCTGTTATAGGCCCTTGCGACTGGTTAACACCTCTCTCTGTGTCCAGGCCCATTAACTAAGGTCTGCAGGCATTTAGCAGCTGGTAGCACCTGCAGCTGCTGCCCATACTCCTATATTACAAATATGCATATTATGTTACACTTGGAATTATAAACTTTTATTGCTGAACTGTTATGTTATTGTGATTCGTACCGCACACTGCTGCCATTTTCCTGGTCTCCAGGCACTTGGGCGGATGTGAAAAGGAACGAGGGCTGGGTGGGGGGCTTAGCGGGATTGAGAGGTAAAGCATTACCGAGCTTGGATGTGTGGTTGGTAGCTTGAGTTCCGAAAAAATGATCACTGTGTGCTGGGTTTGTTTTTGGTTGGTACGGGTGCTGTTTGTTGTATGAGTATGTGTGTGATGATTTGTACTTCATTGGCTTTGTTTTCTGTAGCGTGTTTACAAGGGTGTGGCTGAGTGTGTGCATTTTGTGGCGGTGGTAGGTTTCTGCTGTAGTAGAGGTATGTGTGTGTTTTGTTTGGTGTTTGACAGTGAGGATGCAGGATATTGGAAGGTTTTCAGTAGGGCTGCTTAGTGATGTTAGGTCTCTGCCCATCTGTGCAGTGGTTATGTTGGTCTGGCAGTGTCCGTATTCTTCTACAGTGGTTTGTGTTGAAATGCTGTATTTCGTTGGGGCGTCCAGGTTTCGGTTCATTCTGATGTTTTGGGTGTTTCTCTTGTGTTGGCTGTTTCCCTTTTAGTTATGTGAGTTAAAGAGCCATGTTTTCAGCAATTCTCTGAATTTTCAGTGGTCTTTTTTTTTTTTTTTTTTCTTTTTTCATTTTAATGATTTTTATTGTTAAAATATTGATTTTGATACAGATATCAACAGGTTACAAACTTTGAATAAGAACAAGAACCGCAAAGAAATGACATAGTAAATGATTTTGATCCTTTGTAATAGTATTTCTATAAAGCTAAGTCATTTGTTAAATTCACTTGCGAATGTACTATGAACTATAATAGATATAAACCGCATTAATATAACATGTTGTTTAGAATTAATTATATCACAGGTCTGCAGCGAGTGACTTATATGTAGTGAAAAATAGAGATTTTGGGGTCTTTTGGTGTTCGTATTTCCTTCGGGAGTGAGTTCCAAAGTTTTGCCGAGATGCAGGGGAATGCTGATCTGCTTTGACTATTCTTTTGGCTCGAGGCGAATGTCATTGCTGGACCTTAGTGTTCAGTTTGTAGGTGGGAATATTTCCCTCTATTAGTTTTGTTCTTTGTCCGTGGATTGCTCTGTGGGTTATGAGTGTTTTGAAGAAAAATCTTTTTTTGGCTAGTAGCCAATGCAGGGTTCCCAGTACTGGTGTGATGTGTTTGTTTTCTTAGTCTGAGGAGTAGTCTTGCTGCTGCATTCTGTATTCGCTGTCGTTTTTTGGTAAGGTTGTCCGGCAATCCGAGATAGAGGCTGCTGGTGTAGTCTAGTCTTAACATGACGAGGGAGATGATGGCGAGTGTTCTATGTGCACCGGTGAAGAAAGTTAGGATCTGCTTTATTGTGTGTAGGCGGAAGAAGCACTTCTTTACTACTGCGTTGACTTGCAACTAAAGTGTTAAGTACCTTTCCATTAATATTCTGAAGTTTTTAACCACTTTGGAAGGTTCTAGATGATTTCCCATGTTGGTACGCCATGGAATGTGGTGTTGGTTCGACAGATCGTTGGGCTTGATCATGATATCTGTTTTGTCAGGGTTGAGTTTAAATGTCTGTAGGTGCAGCATGCGAGGGGAGCCTGGATGCCCTGAGGGGTAGTGGGAGCAGTTGGTGGGTTGGTGCTGCAGCTGTGTGGCTGGGCATGGCGGTTTCATTAAACTTCTGGATCTTACCTCTTCATTCTGGGTCATCATTATATCATAACCGCCAGTTACGTCTCTCCTCTCGGAGAAGATGGGACTGTAGCATGGATTTAGCAGCAAGACATGGGCAGGGGCAGAAGACAGAAGCCTGCCATGCCCACATCCATCGAACCCCATATTTCAGCCAAAGGCTTAAGTCCTCTGACCTGAGTTCCATTTAAAGATGGCTCACACCTCCCGAATAAGCATCCCTTTGTTAAATTAAGCCTCCTTAAAAGTGCCCCTCAACCTTGGACACACTGTGGTCATTACTAAATAGGGCACTAGCACACCAAAAGGGAGGGTTGGGAGCTTGGGTGGTCTAAAAAAGGCCTTTTGGTTTTGTTAATGGCTAAGAGGGTCAGAGACTGCCTGGAGGAGTAGAAGGTTGTAGTGTTGGGAGTGGAAGACAGAAGTCAATGGACAACATAAGGCATCATATATGAGGAAGGGACAAATGAGTACTGATGTAGCTTATGGCAGAAAACTAGGCTCAATTCCTTGGGAGCCTGCTGCTTCAGGGTGATCAAATGAGTGAATTCATTTCACCTGGACACCACTGAGGTTTCTTTTGAAAATCTGTTTTCTGCTTCCGGTAATCGAATTGAAACTAAAAACGAACTACAACTCCCAGAATCCAGTGACTTGTTACATGAAGCTCAGGGCTGGAAGATATGTATCGTGGTGACATGAAGTCACCTGGACAGCTTATGCTATTTACAGAGAGACACAAATATTGTTTTCGAGTAAGTTGCCAAGAAAGCAATATTGCTGCTGATTATAATTCTTGCCACTTTTCAAGTTTTAGGCAAAAGTGGTAGGATTTTGAAAAATAGCAGGTAGGTTTGAAATCGAAGATAACGTCTTTTGTTTTCTGTTTTATGTGTCCACAAGCGAGAGAGAGAGAGAAAGAGATAGAGAGATAGATAGAGAGAGAGAGAGAGAGAGAGGGAGAACATGTTAGTGTTAGTTACTGGCAAAAACGTCAACAGTTTTTGGCTTGTCTATAGTGAACCTGTGTTCTGTTTTGCTACGGTAGGTACTGCCATCATGTGCCCAAGCACCCTCACCATGTGCCTATTATTACACTCACCTGTGCCAATGACCATCCTTTGCTAGGTTTTGCCAGGATAACTTCACATACTCCCTTCATTCAGCGATTGCCACGCCACAGTAAGTTACTCACATCATTGCCTGGCACTCACACAAAGGGCCGGCTTTGGCCACCAGATAATAGCAACCTGCACCGTTTACTAAGCATGTCAATAGCTTGACCATATACTTACTAGCATTGTAGAATAATGGGGTGACTTGCATAGCGATTCGTGTACGCAGTGTTATTATTCCCCACTCGCGGCCTCCGAAGGATGAAGGAGGAAGGGCCTACTCGGCCATGGCGCCCTTCCATTGCAAATAGGTGCATCCGCGCAACCCGACCATCTGCCAGATGTTAGCATTCTATGCCGAGGTACCCGCGCAGTCAGGGTTCTGCTTCCAGCACACGCCTGGATATGCATACACTTTTCCAGATATTGTCATCCTATTCGCAGCAGGTTTTGCTGTCACTCACACCCCTCTGGCAGATATGGTTATGCTTTGTCTAGGTGCCCGCGTCATATGGCAACATATGGTATGATAGGTTATGTATAACGCACCCAGAGGATTCTGAGCGCGGACCCCGGGATCGAACCTGTGTTGCCCCTGGGAGCTTCACCTCATAGCCTACCTACTTCTCTCTTCTTCATCCGTAGAGCTTTGAAGTAGCTTCATGGCGCCTTTTAGCACCAACCATGTAACCGAGCCTTCCTTAATACACCTTGAGCTGCCCCCCTCACTCCCCACTGCTTAACTGCCCCCCTCTCCTCCATTCTTCCTCTAGAGCGAATGAGAGATGTGCTCACTGGCGGAAGACAGCATTTGGCCCTTGCAACATTCTTGTTTGAGAGCGAATTGGTTTGAAAATAGATTCCGCGGCAGCAATAGACGCTTTTGTAGCAGTAACATCCAGCGGAGTGCAGTTTGTTTAGACAATAATTAACATAGACCGGAGATAATATGGTCTTAATAACCCGTTCCACGGGCTATACTGGGGGTTACGGACCGGCAGCCCGAGTTAAAGGCCTGAGAAAAGCGAGGGTGTTTAAAGAGGGCACTGGGACATTACCCCCAACCCACCCCAGGGTATAGCAGTGGAAAGGGTTAGTAAAGCCATTAGCACCCGGGTTGCCAATCCGGTAACCTGGGGTGCTGATAGCATGGTGTTTTCTATGAATGAACAGGATGCCGTGTTCCAAGATGGCCGCCATGGAGATAGAAGGTGGGGCTCCTTACAGAGCCCCTCTTCCATTTCCGTGGCAGCCGACAAAGGGAGACAGAAAGAAGTTGCTGTGTGGTGGAGTCGCTGCCCAACAATCAGGTAAGTAGGGCTAAGGGTGGCGAGAAGATGTTGGTCCAGGGCAGGTGAAGCAGCCAGCGGGTTCCATGGAACATGGGGTGAGGTTAGTGGTTTCAGCCTGTAATCCACTGAACCTGACTGACTGTGGCCCCCGCCCGGGTGCTAATGAAAATTAAATCCTGCCTGTAATATTGATGTTGTCCACTATTACTTTTACGCATCAGTCAAAGAAACATTAATTACATTGTAATGCTTTCATGTTGTTGGGGAGGGGGGGCAGCGTGTGTGGTACTATGGGAGCAAAGCGGGTGAGGGCTTTCTGGGGCTTCACCATGGGAGAAATATTGTCCAGAAACGACACTGGATCCACGTGAGGCGACAGACGGGCCAAGCAAATCTCTAATAGGGCAACATTGGGCCCAACCATGCGCCATTGCAGCTCCCTCAACAGGCACGTCTAGGGTGTGACGCGTGCTATACAAATCATGTTAACATGAGAGACGCACTGTGGCGGTATACCCCTTTTTGGCACCGCCGATTTGGCGTGGGCCTGTTTGGCGCGACCGCTTTGGCGCGGTGGCCAGTTCGGTGCGCCCATTTTAGCGCAGAAGCCTTTCTGGCAGCGGCGTCGATTTGGCGCGAGGGACGTTTGGATGTGGCTGACATTGTAGCCTCGTCTAAACTCCCTCATGTCAAATTCAAAAGCATAATTCTTTTCAAATGCAGCACCTTGGCAGGTAATGTGTTGCATTTCAAAAGAATTGTGGGTGTGGGTTGATGTAAAAGAGGGTGTACCGCTCTTTCTTCCCCTATATTCTTTTCAATGCTGTCATGAAAAACAAATATATATAATGATCTATACGATATATATATATATATATATATTTTTTTTTTTTTTAAATCAGACTGTTGAATCACGGTGGTGAAATATGTAACTTTTGCCAACCCAAAGACAACAGCTGTTTGGTCTTGTGGTTAAGTTCTATGCCTCACCATCTTGCAGCCCGTGGTTCGTGGCTGAGCTAAAGCTTTATTTTTTTTTAATTTGCAAAATATCCCATGATTTTTTATTTTTTTTTAGGAGAAAATAAAGAATGGTTCAGTTTATCCACAAGCCATGGCCTGCAAGACTGTGGGGTAGAGAACTTAATGCAAGGCCAATACCTCGATCGAATTTACAAATATGACCTGTATATAAGAATGCAGGTGACTGGAGGAAAAATGTATATATAAAGACATATCACCTTATGTATTTATGAATGCAATTGACTTTTTGCTCCCTGCCATCAGGGATTACTTGCTTCAAAATCCAATGTACATCCAACGTTGATATATATATATATATATATATATATATATATATATATATATATATATATTTTTTTTTTTTTATTGTATTTAACTGTTGTTAGCAGTTTTTACAAAAGTGGAGGTGAAATTTTTTTTTTTTTTCCAGATTCTCATCAAAAACGGGCTAAGTCTTTTAAGGGCTCTCTGAACCTTCCCCGATGGTGTCCAACTTCAGACTGTGTATAAAGTTTACCACCGCGATGACCGGTCTGCGACTTAGCCCGTTCATCAAGTGCGCCCACCAGTAGTCCTCGTCCATCTTTGAGAAGTTTGAGTAAAGATGGTCCAGGTGGATTTTCCGTTTGCTAACAGTCCCTGGGCAATGGATGATCAGGTGTCTTAGACTTTCCTTTAGCTCGGGATTCCGGCAGAATCTACAGCCATCAGATTTGGATTTTCCTCTCATTTTCAGTATCTCGTTGGTCTTGAGAATGTTTAATCTTGCTCTTAGGAAGGTAGCTCGGAAGATCTTATTCGGAAATTGAAGTAGGTAGCCGATGGGTTCGTTCAGTTTTTGGGCAAACGCCGGCAAGTATATATATATATATATATTATTTTTTTTTTATTATCAAAATACTGAATGCCGCAAGGCCAAACTCATGGTATTATTTGCACAAGTAATATAAATCTATTTCAACACCATAACGTAATACCGTATAAAAAAAAAGTGACATTATAAAATGCAGCATCCCTTGCACCAAAAGATCCCTGCCCTGAAACGTCACAGCGCCAAACTGTGCGCGCCCAAATGTCTCCTGCGCCGAAGCGGTTGCAGCGATTTGGCCCGCGCCAAACGGGCCGCGCCAAATCATCCTGCTCTGCACCGTGGTGTGCCAGAACAAGGGCCCTATCATTGGCCGCCCCCTGCAGTTCAACCATAGGAATTGCTCTTACCCAGTCTCCTGGAGCCAACACTTCCACACGCTCCCTCCTGCCCAATGGTCTGACAGCACTTCTATGCCCCCCCACTACAGCTTCGTACTTCATGCCACCCCTGCATAAGTCAGTGCCCACTTGGGCCACCACAGTCAAAAGAGTCTAGACACGCCACGGCCTCACAGCCAGCACTGCTACACCCTCCCCTACACCCCCAATTGCGCCTGATTCATCCTGTGAAGCATCGCCCGCTTTCAGCCCTTCCACACCACCTACTGCAGCGCCCCTAGGGACACCCATGGATGCCAACTTTTGATTATCCCTAACTGGGTAGAAATTCCCACACCTGCGGAAGCAAGTGAGCCACACCCATCCCAAGGTCAAAACAACACATTCTGCAGCACGTTTTTCAGTAAGAATTAGCAAAACACCATAGGCTGTACAGGAATGGCCACACATGTAACCTCTCAGCAGCAGTCGCCCAACCTTCTGAGCTGTCTTTGCAGCATTTTCCTTTAGGATCACCTACTTCCCCCTACTACTCCCTTGCCAGGCCTGCCCCTCTAAGCCTCCCCCCACCCCCATCCTCCCAATCAAGTCTCACAGGTCCATTGATGAAGTGGCCTTCCCACTTTGAAGTGAGCAGTGTGTGCTGATTTTGCAAGACGTATGCTAACACGTCAAGCCTGCGCCCAGCAGGAGAGAAGCCAGGAGCCCTGGCTCGCCCAGCCATTTAGTTGACCAGGCATTCAATCCGTTTCCCCCCTTTTTTTGGCTGCCCCAGGCAAGTACTTGCAGACTCTACACAGGCGGAAATGGCACTCCTGCCCCAGTGGTTACAAGGAGAACGGGGGCAGCTGCCCCGACGCCCTCCATATGCTCTGCATCTGTAGCTGCAGCACCCCCTACAGCCAGCCGTGACCCCCATCCCCCACCCCCATTCACCGTTTGCTACAGGTCCTGAACCACATCGCTCCTTCGCGATTTCTACAACTCCCACAGAGCGGCACCCCTCCGGGCCCTCCCCAATCCATACACCAATCCCCGCCTCTCGGCATGTGCCCCCGCGGCACCCCCTCGATCCATGGCCTCGGCCTTCTCCAGTATCGCTTTATTATTGCACGTGAGACTGCGCTCTGCTCCCTCCCACGGGGTCTCCGGGGTCCCTGCCATGAATCGCGAGATTGTCCCTCTAGCCCTCGGCGCAGTATAATGCGCCATTTGTTCCCAGTGTAGAAGTGCCCTTCCGTGCCAGCCTCTGATACAGTCCCTCTCTGTCATCAGGCCTTCGCCGCGCTCCTGCCACCCCAAGGGTCAGCGCGGTCCATGGTAATACCAGGGGGCCTGCCCTGCAGCACCGACTAACGACCCCTCCCCTCAAATGTCACTACTCTAAATGCCCTTTAGTGGAACGTGATGTGAGTTCTAATCGTCTGGGTATTTCCGGTCTCTCTGGGATATTCCTGTGTTGGCCTCTAGCCTCTTGGTGATATTGGTGTGGTTTTTCTCCTGACTCTCAGTGATATTGATGGTGTGGTCTGTGGTCTCTCGCTGATATTCGTGTGGTGGTGTCAGGTTTCTCTGTGATGTTCTTGCAGTGCTAACCAGTCTCTTCACGATGTGGCTGTCTCTAGTCTATCATTGATAATCGTGTGGTGGTCTCCAGTCCCTCGTATATTTGTGTGGTGGCCTCCCGTCTCTCAGTGGTTAATGTGCAGTGGTCTTTCGTCTTGGCTTGGATAATGGTCTCTCAGTGTTCTTTGTGTGGTGGTCTCCTGGATCTCTATGATATTGATGTAGTCATCTCCGGTCTCTCAGTGGTGTTTGTGTGTTGATCTCCAGCCTCTCGGTGATATTGGTGGAGTTTTTGACAGTCTCTCATTGGTATCTGTGTGGTGGGCTCTTAATGATGATGGTGACGCGGTCTCCGGTCCGTCTGTGACATCGTGAAATGGTCCATGTCTCTTTGATATTCGTGTTGTGGTCTCCTCTCTCTCATTGATATTGGTGTGGTTTTTCTCCTGACTCTCAGTGATATTGGTGGTGTGGTCTCTGGTCTCTCGCTGATATTCGTGTGGTGGTGTCAGGTTTCTCTGTGATGTTCTTGCAGTGGTAACCAGTCTCTTCACGATATTAGTGTGGCTGTCTCTAGTCTATAATTGATAATCGTGTGGTGGTCTCCAGTCCCTTGTATATTTGTGTGGTGGCCTCCCGTCTCTCAGTGGTAACTGTATGGTTGTCTTTCGTCTTGGCTTGGTGATGGTCTCTTGTTCTTTGTGTGGTGGTCTTCTGGATCTCTATGATATTGATGTAGTCATCTCTGGTCTCTCAGTGGTGTTTGTGTGGTGGCCTCCAGCCTCTCAGTGATGTTTGCGCTGTGGACTCCAGTCTTCCAGTGATATTAGTTTGGTGGTCTCAGATTTCTTAGTGGTAGGAGTTTGGCAGTGTTACGTCTAGGTAATGCTTTTGGTGGGCTCAGATCGCGCAGTGATATTAGTTTGGCAGTCTCAGATCTCACACTTATATTACTTTGGTGGTCTTAGCTCTGTCAGTGGTTTTGGTGGTCTTCCGTATCCGTTTTATGGGTTTGGTGGTGCCAGATTTCTTAGTGATAGGAGTTTGGTGGTATTGTGTCTCAGTTATAAGTTTGGTGGTCTCAGATCCACTTTTGGTGGTCTTCTGTATTAGTGTTATGGGTTTGGTGGTCCTAGATTTCTTAGTGGTAGTTGTTTGGTGGTGTTGGGTCTCAGGTATGAGTTTGGTGGTCTCAGATCACACAGTGATATTAATTTGGTGGTTTCAGATCTACCTGTGGTATACGTTTGGTGGTCTTCTATATCAGACCCAGATTTCTTAGTGACAGGAATTTGGTGGTTTTGTGTATCAGATATGAGTTTGGTGGTCTCCGATCTCGCACTGATATTAGTTTGGTGGTATTGGATCCATGTTTGGTGGTCTTCTGTATTAGTGTTATGGGTTTGGTGGTCCTAGATTACTTAGTGGCAGAGGTTTGGTGGTGTTGTGCATCAGTATGAGTTTGGTGGTCTCAGATCATGCAATGATATTAGTTTGGTGGTCTCTGCTCTATCAGTGGCATATGTTTGGTGGTCTTCTGTATCAGTGTTATGGGTTTGGTGGTGCCAGATTTCTTAGTGGTAGGAGTTAGGTGGTGTTGTGTCTCAGGTATGAGTTTGGTGGTCTCAGATCTCGCAGTGATATGAGTTTGGTGGCCTAAGATCGATCTTTGGTATGGTTTGGTGGTCTTCTGTATTAGTGTTATGGGTTTGGTGGTCCAAGATTTCTTAGTGGCAGGAATTTGGTGGTGTTGTGTATCAGGTATGAGTTTGGTGGCCTCAGATCTCACAGTGATATTAGTTTGGTGGTCTCAGCTCTATCCCTGGTATACGTTTGGTGGTCTTCTGTGTTAGTGTTATGGGTTTGGTGGTCCAAGATTTCTTATTGGCAGGAATTTGGTGGTGTTGCGCCTCAGTTATGAGTTTGGTGGTCAAAGATCTCACAGTGATATTAGTTTGGTGGTCTCAGACACACGTTTGGTGGTCTTCTGTATCAGTGTTATGGGCTTGGTGGTGGCAGATTTCTTAGTTGTAGGAGTTGGGTGGTGTTGTGTCTCAGGTATGAGTTTGGTGGTCTCAGATCTCGCAGTGATATTAGTTTGGTGGTCTCAGCTCTATCCCTGGTATACGGTTGGTGGTCTTCTGTATTAGTGTTATGGGTTTGGTGGTCCGAGATTTCTTAGTGGTAGGAGTTTGGTGGTGTTGTGTCTCAGGTATGAGTTTGGTGGTCTCAGATCTCGCAGTGATATTAGTTTGGTGGTCTCAGCTCTATCCCTGGTATACGGTTGGTGGGCTTCTGTATTAGTGTTATGGATTTGGTGGTCCCAGATTTCTTAGTGGTAGAAGTTTGGTGATGTTGTGTCTCAGGTATGTGTTTGGTGGTCTCAGATCTCGCACTGATATTAGTTTGGTGGCCTAAGATCGATCTGTGGTATGGGTTTGGTGGTCTTCTGTATTAGTGTTATGGGTTTAGTGGTCCCAGATTTCGTAGTGGTAGTAGTTTGGTGGTTTTGTCTATCAGGTATGAGTTTGGTGGTCTCAGACCACGCAGTGATATTAGTTTGGTGGCCTCAGCTCTATCACTGGTATATGTTTGGTGGTCTTCTGAATCAGTGTTATGGGTTTGGTGGTCCAAGATTTCTTAGTGGCAGGAATTTGGTGGTGTTGTGTATCAGGTATGAGTTTGGTGGCCTCAGATCTCACAGTGATATTAGTTTGGTGGTCTCGGCTCTATCCCTGGTATACGTTTGGTGGTCTTCTGTGTTAGTGTTATGGGTTTGGTGGTCCAAGATTTCTTATTGGCAGGAATTTGGTGGTGTTGTGTCTCAGTTATGAGTTTGGTGGTCAAAGATCTCACAGTGATATTAGTTTGGTGGTCTCAGACACACGTTTGGTGGTCTTCTGTATTAGTGCTATGGGTTTGGTGGTCCGAGATTTCTTAGTGGTAGGAGTTTGGTGGTGTTGTGTCTCAGGTATGAGTTTGGTGGTCTCAGATCTCGCACTGGTATTAGTTTGGTGGTCTCTGCTCTATCAGTGTTATGTGTTTGGTGGTCTTCTGTATTAGTGTTATGGGTTTGGTGGTGCCAGATTTCTTAGTGGTAGGAGTTGGGTGGTGTTGTGTCTCAGGTATGAGTTTGGTGGTCTCAGATCTCGCAGTGATGTGAGTTTGGTGGCCTAAGATCGATCTGTGGTATGGGTTTGGTGGTCTCGGAATTCTCAGTGTTAGGAGTTACGTGGTCTTCGTGGTGCCCCTGTCTCTGTCTCTCTCTTCGCCTTCTCTTTCTCGGCTGCTGCTGCTTCTCATCCATCCCTTGGATTTCCCCCGTCCCTCTTTTAACGCCGTACTTCCCGTTGCTTGTCACTGAAGCCTTTTACCCAAACCGCTCTCTGCTTTCTCCTCCTCCCCACACTCTCCATTTCTCTTACCAATCCCTTTCCAGGGGTCCTCAACCCCGCCCCCTCCTTTCCCCTTGCTCCCCGCCCCTCTGTCCTCTTCTCCTCTTCCATGTCCTGTCTCTCCCTCTCCCGTCCACCTACACTCTCCCTACACTCCCCCACCACCAGACCCCCACCCCTTCCTACTCTTCCCTGCATGCCCCCTCCTGCCAGTTCCTCTTCCTGTGAACTCTCCTCGCCCCTTTCCTGGCTTCTCCGCCAGTCTTCACTGGGACGGTCCCAGTTCGCTCGGCCTTTGGACCCGAGCTTTCGCAGCCCCTTAGCCCGGATTCCTGCTGGGGGAGATGTACGAGGGGCGGGGGGAGCCGGGGGACGCTTCGGAACCCCCAGGGGTTTTCAGCTTTCTGGACCAGGACTTCCCGAAGAGCCGGAAAGGGACGGTGCTGGCAGCCGAGCTGGTAATGACGACGCCCTCAATCCACAGTCACCCCCTCACTCCCTGCACCCTCACTTTCAAAATGTGAATTCGGCACGATTATGGTATTGTCTCAGAACGCACCGAAGCGCCGCAAGGTGGCATGTTAGCGCTACACAGACCCAGAACACATCCGTACATCAATTGTTAGTCAAGCGAAAAGCACAGATTTTTTTTATATATTTCTTTAAAAAGTCCCCCTGTCCGGTGGGTCCAGTGGAGTTCTGGCGCCGATTAATGATTTGCAAGCACATCTCGGCAACCCTTGCCTTAATTGAACTGTGAGCCCTTTCCTTGTATTGGCAATGTATTGAGTGATTATGTAGACAGCGACATACCGGTATATGATGCGCTAACTTTTGACATGCATCATCTTATACTTTTGCGGAAGGTTTCTTGATGTATATCATGGAACGCTAATAAAAAAAGAACATAGTAATTAAGGTACAGAACTTGCCCCCCCCCACGAGCGAAAGGGCCAGGAGCAGAACCCCCCCCCCCCACACCCCATTCTGGGAAGAACACCCACGCGCGAGCTTTGCCATTTCCCCTATAGAAGCACTCAGCGCAATGTCCAATGTGAATACCGCCTACAGGAAGATCGCACGTAAGGGTGTGTCCGAACCCTATAGGAGAGTTCCCTGTGGGAGCAGCCCGTGTGGGGACAGCCTCTTATGGCCCCTGCCTCACGGGAAGCCCACCTATAGAAACACTCTGTGTGTGCAGTGAATCCTGAGAACGCCGCCTATAAAAGGGGCCGCCTAATATCCTTCCCCAGGGCCGCCCCCACTTCAGAGCAACCCACTCTCCCCTCAATAATCCCCAACATAGGGAAACCCTCACTAGGATGCCCCCCTTTTCAATCACCCCCTACAGAACCTATAGTCTAAGGACATCTCCCGAGGGGTTGCCCCCCCTATACTATAGTGCCCCCATGAGATGATGCCTTTATCAGCGCCTGCCCTATAGGAACCAACCCCTCGAAAAGCATGTCATAACGGTGGTCAGTCATAATGTAGAATGCAATAATGTAGAAAGTCAAAATGTCGATTTTTTTTTAGAAAACAATAATGTCGAAAAACAATAATGTCGAATTTTTTCCAAATTTTTTTTAGAATTTTTTCGAAAAAAATAAATATATATATAATTAAAATGTGTTGAGTATGAGGGGTGAGAGGGTGGTGGGGGGTGGTGGGTGGCCGGGGGGTGTTGGGTGAGGGGGGTTGGGGGGGACCCCCCCTAGTAAATGATACTCTTCTTGTTTATTTATTTATTGATAGTGCTAATTGACATTTTTTTCCGACATTTTTATTTCTAAAAATTGACTCTTTTCATTATATGGATAGGTTTTCGACATTATTGTTTTCTACATTTTTTTTTCTACATTTTTATAAGTCGACATTTTTTTTTCTACATTATGACTATAAACCTTTCATAACACGGTACATTTCCTATAGGGTAACGTTCTTCCTCCATAAAGATAGCCTATCGGAGCAAAGAATATGCCCAAAGTGGCATCCGATGCACGAGCCGTCACCTATAGTAACGCCCCCTCTGCAAGAGCACTGACCCTAATGGGGGGGGCCCCAGGCCAGTAATATCCGCTCTATAAAGCATTTCCTACCATAAACTCCCATAGCAACACCTCTCTATTGGAACACTTCCGCCTCACGGCCTCTCTCAATAACACCCTCCTCCAAATGCTCCCCTTTGTCACACCGCCCCTAAAGTAACCTTCATCTTTAGGAACACATTCCCCTATAGAAACATCCCTGTGGCATCCTTTCTGTGAGAGCATTTCCTCTGTCGGTCCTACCCTATATAAAACATTGCTCAATAGGCAGAGCTATAAGAACATTGGCCCACAGGGAACCCCGCCCCAGAGAAACATCCCTCTATAGGAGTAGCAGCACGGTCACACACGCCTTCTCTACATAAGGGCACAGACTATAGGAACAGTCTCATATCCATCTGTTCTCGGTGAGACCGTTAGCACTGAACGGCCACACATACCTGCCCTCTAAAAGAGCATTGGCACTATAAGGGCACCCACCCTTATATAAACATCTCTATAAGGCTATTGCCACTATACACACACCCTCAGATAAAGCTCCTTTCTGTAAAACCATTGGCACTCGACCCCCATATATACATTTCCTATGTAAGGCCGCTGGCACTAAATGGATTGCCTCATATAAACAGCCCCCCCCCCTGTAAGAGCATTAAGACTATAAGGACACCCCCCTATGAACAGTGCCCCTCGCATCCAGCTCAAGGGGCGATCAAGTGGTGGGGTGGCACAGGGGCGCTGCAGATAAAAGGGCGTCGCCAGCTGACACAATGTAAAGTGCCATGTTGTGTCATGTACTTGACACTTTACACTGTGTGAGCTGGCGACGCCCTTTATTTTCTGCGCCCAATGTAAAGGGCCAGTCAGTGACTTTCTATTGGCGAGTCACTCACTAAAAGAAAGTCATTGACCGACACTTTACATGACAGTGAGTTACAGAGGGGCGGCGCCAGCGCCTATTCCAGAATCACGTGGGGCGTCTGCATTCTGGCTTTTATTTGCAGTCCAGGGGCAGGGCGGACATTATAAACCTTCTCTCCCTATATATACAGTCCCCGTGCAAAAGCCTTGCTCTGTAGGCCCCCTCTCATATAAACCATCTACCGCTAGACTCGAACACAAGCCGCTTACTTGCCAGCGACTCGCGGCGCACCCCACGATGCGCGGTGTATGCCACGGCGCTCGATGGAAACAACGGCGCCTTGCGCGGAATATCAATCATTTTCTTTTTTGTTTTTGGTTTACTGAATCCGTGTTTTCTAAGTTGCTGAAAGCATACCCGGCGCGGGTCCAACACTGCCACGCTGGCACGATGCGCGAAACGCGTGCCTGTGGTGACTATTCCAGCGGAATAAGCAGTTCCAGACCCCAGAGCAGAGTGCAGGCTCGGCGTTACACACTGGCACACACGAGCACGACCACAGACGCCAGCTGCACACACGCCACAGCGCATGGGCATGAGAAGGCTAGAAGCAGAAATGACGTGTGGCCTGGCCTGTATACAGACAGGTGTGTGCCTGTATGAATGTGGACAAGCAGGCAGTGGCAAAGCCAGTAGCGCTGGCTTGCTTGAAGCGTGTTCGTTTGTGTGTGTACAATACATGATGGGTGCGATTGTTTTTGTTCTGTCCGGTTTTAATAGCTTTATTTTGAAAATTGTCCATCACATCATTACAATCTTTAGAAAAGGAAAAGAATACATTTGAATACAATTCTTTTTCCTATACAAGAAACTAATACATTTCTCTCTCAGAATTGCGCACCTTGGGGGGGGCGCTGTTGAGCAGCCCGAAAATGGCTGCCAAGTTGCTGAGCTCCGTGAGGTGTGGAAAGGAATCCGGCCAAATCGGCGGTTTGCTTTGCTGACATCGGCCTATATCTGGTTGAGCTACTCCTGAACGAGTGCTGCCTGCATAGCCTGAATTTCGGACTGAATCGGGCTCCGGGCAACCCGCTACGTTACATCCAACTTTGTGGCCTGACCGCGCGCGCGGTCTCTGGCGCGGCTCTGGGCTTCGGCGGGCCTCCTCGGCTGAGGCTCTGCCCCGAACCATCTACTGGAGCGGGCTTGGCTGCTGGCCCTCATCGTCCTGTTACTGGGCTTCGGCGCATCGCAGGGAGTGGATTTCCCCCCATCGCTGGGAGTCGCGGCCCCTCCTGTCCCTGGCTGCGAGGGGCGGGGGACTTGGATCTCGTCCGCAGCCTCCTTGGAGAGCTCTCGGCGTGTGTGCTGTGGCGTCATGCCCCGGCTGGGCCGCGGCGCCAGGGGAGCGGCTGCAGCTGCTCATCGCCCTGCCGGCTGCCTGCGCGGGCCGGGAATACGCCCGGGGCCCAGTGATCATGGTGCGCGGCCCCGGTGCTGGAGATCTGCATACCGCGAGCAGGTGAGGAGTTGAGGGGGCAGTTTTGAATCACATTGCCAGTCCATTTGGGCGCTCTCCCAGCCGCAGTTTGTGCCTCCCCACCCTCCCTGGACTATACCTGCTTCTACACGGCCCGCTCCTGCCGCAGAGACATAGCCTCGCATTGGGGCCCTTACACCTCTACTGGGATCACCTCGGCGCTGGGGGCTCTGGGACATGGCTAATCTGCCCAATAATCCTTAAGCAGGCCTTGTGTCACTGGCCTAAAGGCACTCACTCATAGACGTCCTGCACCTGCAGCGGCTGCAAATTATTTGCTGTTCCTGTTGGGGGCCCCAGCGGCATCACTTCTCCATCATTCCACTGCCCGACGGACAGACGCCAGTCCAACTATGGCCCCTGATTTTACCCTGACTGCTACATAGTGTGACCTTTCACTACCTGCTGTATTTGCATTGTGTGCTACATCCTCAATCATCATACTGGCATCTAGGCGCTGTGGCATCCCTCTTGGAATCTCATTCTAAAGCAGCACCACAGGGGAGTGTGGGGCTGACTGTTCCTCCTGGTCCTTCAGTTGGGAACTGCACCTGTTGCAGCGCGCCTGTGGCCAGCGCGGTGCCAGGTCTGAGCTAACGGGCCCCCTCCATCATATCAGTAATGCCTAACAAATCTAGGGGGTCCAGCAAGATGGGTACCATGGATAAATTCGCAAAAGCAACCCCCCGTGCAGTGACTGGGCCAGATGCACCCATTCATGAGGATCCTGATCGGGTGCCCTCCTCCTGCGCATCTGCTCCGGATCTCACGGCAATGATAGAATCTATGGCTAAAAATTTTGCATCCTTCCATGAAAAACTCGATGACATCAACGCTAATGTGGCGTCTCTCAAATCTCGTGTCGACCAGGTGGGAGCCAGGATCACGGAGGCCGAAAATCGCCTTGGGGCAAATGAAGATACTTTAAACTCACTGCAAGGCGTGGTGGCCACTCTGACCCGGGACATGAAAACTGTAAAGGCAAAATGCGATGACCTCGAATCCCGCTCACGCAGGAACAACCTTCGCATTATCGGGGTTCCTGAGAACGCTCTTAAGGGGCGTATGGAATTGGCAGTTGAGACTCTACTTAAGGATCTCCTAGGTGACCCTGCCCTGTCACCGTACTTTACGGTCGAGCGAGCCCACCGTGCCTTATCACCACGCCCCAAGCCTGGGGACCTCCCCAGGCCTATAATTGCTAGGATCCTTAATTATAGGGATAGAGACCTCATCCTCCGCCTGGCCCGCGAGAAAGGAGACCTTCGCCTTGATTCACACACTATCAGGATATTCCCCGACTTTTCCATCGGGGTGCAGCAGGAGACACGCCAGTTCCTTGGCGTCAAGAAGCTACTACGGGAACGTAAGGTTCCCTATGCAATCCTTTTTCCGGCTCGCCTCAAGATCACCTTCAGGGACAAGCTATACTTCTTCACGGTCCCGGAGGAAGCTGTGAAATTCATAGAATCTCAGATACCAGTACATAATGCAAACGAGGATCCTGATGCCTGTGACTGAATCCTAGTTGATCCCTTATCATGTAGCCTAGTCATTGCTGTTTATTCTTGATGTGCCGATGGTAACAACGTTAACACCGCCCTAAGTGCGCATTTACACTAGATCTTCACATTAACTAAGCCCGGCACTGTTTCCTGGGTGGCCATCTTCGGTCGTTCCTTGGCCCCCGCGGGTTTGTCCTCAGTTACTCACGTCAGGTCTCGCATTTACCCCAGTGCTCCTCTGCTAGCTGTGGCATAATATGTCTAACATGCACACTAATGTTTACTATACCGCCTGATACTTTATGTCATCCGTATCTGTCCTGGTTCCGCCTCACGGCAACAGCGCACCCCACTGCGATTGCAATGTTCATTCTTGTTCTGCACCCCACTGCGAGTGCATTGTTGTTCTCTATGTCTTTAGTAGTTGTTGGCCCCGGTTGGGCCTTGAGACAGGTTGGGCCAAGTTGGGGACGGCTCATCTGCACGCAGTTTAGGGTGGGTGGCGTTCGCACTGCTGATCCATGGTTGGTGGTGAGGTTGGGGGGTGGGAAAGGGGTGGTTTTTCAAAAAGGCACACAAGGTTTCACAGCGCGCACACTGAAAGGCTGCATGCACGCCAGCAGTTCTAACTTTGGGAGCTCACACCATCACTGGAGGTGGGAGGCTCACTGAAACATGGTTATTGTGGATATTGATAGCTGCACTGGAATGTCTACTGTCATAATGTCCTGGAATATCCGGGGACTGAGCAATTACACTAAGGCCCGTAAAATTATGGCCTATGCTAGCAGACACAACTGCAAGATACTGCTTCTGCAGGAAACACACTCCAACGGACTCATTTCAAGGGCTGTTGCTCCCTCCTGGGGTCCTGCCAGATTCTTTACCTCCTACTCTACTCAATCCAGGGGCGTCCTCACGATGATCCACAAATCAATTAAGTTTGTATTACATAAAAGCTACATCGACCCTGAAGGTCGCTATGTCATACTACATTGCACATTGGTCAATACAGAATATCTGTTAGTCAACACTTACTGTCCCAACGTAGATTCTCCAGAGTTCTTCGACACGGTAACCACCATACTGCTTGGATTTGTGGGAGTGCGGATTATATGGGGGGGAGATCTGAATCTCACCCTGGACACTGTTCTGGACAGGACTGGTCCCGCTACCAGAGCTCTGTCTGGTGCGGCGCGCAGGCTGCGTGGCCACATGCAATCGCTCAACATCTGTGACGCTTGGAGAACGCTTTATCCTCAGCAGAGGGACTAAACTTTTTATTCGTCTGTTTACGACAGCTCGTCCAGGATAGATTTGTTTTTGGTCTCCAGGGAGGTCATGGGTAGGGTGGAGGGTACTATTATCTTGCCCCACACACTCTCTGATCACGCTCCGGTCATACTATCCTTGGGACTGGGAATTTCCATTCCGACACTCAGCACCTGGCGTTTTAAGTCCAAAGCCCTAAAAGACATTGGGCCTCATTACGACCCTGGCGGAAAGGGGTTTGCGGCAGCGTTAGCTGCGCCAACCCCTTTCCGCCAATTACGAGTTCCCTTTCCGCCATGGCGGTTTTTACACCTGCTTTTAGCAGGTGTAAAAAACCATGGCGGTAAGGGAACTTGGTGTTAATTACACCACCGTAATTTACGGTGGCGTAATTAACGCCTTCCCCACTCCCATTATGCCCTATGGGGCAAAAATGGGAATGGGGAAGGGTAAATGGGGATTGGGGATTTACCGCCCCGCCAAGGTCGGAATGGGGCGGTAAATCCCCTTACCGCCATGGCGTAAACGTAGTTTGCGCCATGGCGGTAAAGTCACGGCCCTGGCGGTAACTTACCGCCAGGGTCGTAATGAGGCCCATTGTGTTTAAGTCTGGCATACTCGCTGACATTGAATCTTTCTTTGAACTCAACTCCCTTCAGGACACGTCCGCCGCGGTTAGATGGGACGCGTTTAAGGTGTACATTAGGGGTATGTCTATCTCTCGGGAGGCTGGGGTGTTGAAATCTATTGGAGCTGCCCTTGATAGCTCTGAGAACAAGCCAAAACGGCTGGAGCAGCTATGTGCCGCGGGTGCTGACCCCAATATACTCGCCCAGATCTCAGATGAACTCCAAGTATACAACACACTAGCTACCAACGAAATTCAATACTTCAGTCACCCACAGGCGGCCAGGAAGTACGGTGAGGGGGACAGACCCGGGAAAACCCTAGCGACACTTGTGAGAGGGGAATCGCGCCGTACGCAAATCACTTCCATTAAAGATCAATATGGCAATGCTCGATGGGCGGACCAGCAGATATTGGATATATTTGCTGAGTTCTACAGGTCCCTTTATTCTCAGCCCGCTGAGCATACCGAACATCACATGCGCGAGCTTCTTGATCAGATCCCCACTACAGAGATCTCTTCTTCTACCCGGGACCAACTAGACTCCCCGATTACACTGGACGAGATAGTGTCGGCCATCTCGGACTTACCCAAAGGCAAGGCGCCTGGCCCTGATGGCCTCACCACAGGCTTCTATCAAGAACATGTGGCCATTCTGGCCCCCCGGCTGTTTGAGGTCTGGAATGAGGCACTTCGTGCCTCTAACCTTCCCCCTTCCATGCGTGAGGCTGTTATCACGGTGTTGCTCAAACCGGGTAAACCTGATGACGAGTGTGGGTCCTATAGACCTCTCTCCCTCATGAATCTTGAAACAAAGATTTTTGCTAAGATCATTGCTAATCACTTTCTGCCCATTATGACACATTTGGTACATGAAGACCAGACAGGCTTTGTCCCCGGCAGGTCCACCTCTCATAATATCAGGAGATTGTTTAATGTCATGTCCCGTGTGGATCAAGACGTCCAGGCTGTAGCGGTTACGTTGGACGCTCAAAAAGCCTTTGACATGGTCTCTTGGAAATACATATGGCTGGTGCTTGAAACAATGGGTGTTGGCCCGAACATGATTGGGTTAATCAAACTACTGTATACCTCCCCCGTGGCGCGAGTAAGGGCTAACTCACTGACGTCTGAGCTTTTCACGCTATTCAGGGGTACCAGGCAGGGTTGCCACTTCTCCCCGATCCTCTTTGCGTTGGTGATAGAACCAATGGCAGACTTTGTCCGTGCACGGCACTCCCGTAAAGGGTTAAGACTGGTAGAGGATCCCGAAATTATATCCCTATATGCGGACGATGTCCTATTATATGTCAGAGATCCCAAGACCCACCTTGATCCCATATTAAGAGACATCACCCGCATTGGCACCCACTCCGGATTTACAATGAATTATTCAAATCTGAGATCTTCCCGCTCACTAAATCTACCCTACAGCCCACTACCGAATATCCCCTGCGCTGGTCCCCGGAGGGTGTTAGGTACCTGGGTGTGCAGATATCCCTCACCAAATGCACTCTGCTTGCCGATAACTACACAGCGGTGGCACGGACGGTTGAGACTAAAATCTCACGATGGCGCCCTCTTCCGTTGTCCATTGCCGGTAGGCTATCTCTTATTAAAATGATTTTGCTCCCCAAGCTCCTCTACACTTTTAGTAATATACCTATATGGCATGGGAGGGCATATTTCACTAAATTGCATACGCTATGTGCACAATTCCTATGGCACTCTGGTGCAGTGCGCAAGAAGTGGGCTGACATGGCGCTCCCGTACAAACGGGGGGGTATTGCGGCTCCTGACCTGACACTCTATTGGATTGCAGCCCAGGCCCAGTATGCCACTCATTGGTACCACGGCTCCCCGGTGCGCCCACATGTCGGGCTGGAGCGACTAGCGTCTGCTGGTATCAACATAATGTCCTTGATTCTACATCAACACTATTCACCTGAGTCCCCTATTGACCCCGTTGCCGCGACCCTGTATGCCTGGTCACGCTTGCTAGACTCGACAGGCGGGCTTCCTCCGTACTACAAATGGCTCCCTGTGTGGGCCTTCCCTGGCCTGGAACCCACGCTGGATGCAGCTTTGGCCCGACACTGGGGCGCGCTGGGATATCGGGTGCTGTCTGACTTCTATCCTGAGGGTAGATTCATAGATCCCCAAACTTGGAAACCGGGGCACACCAGATCCCCCTTAGAGATTCTCCAATACTACAGGCTCCGTGCCGCATTCCGCACCACATGGCCCTCATTTCCGGATGAACCCCCAGATAACCTGGCAATAGCTTATATCGCCAACTCGGGCGGTGCTCGGGGTGTCATCTCTTCACTGTATCAAATTCTGCAGGACACCACCCCCACTCCATCTCTGGGGGTGCGGGGTGGATGGGCGACAGAACTTGGCCTAGAAATACCCGATGAAGTCTGGGAGAATATGTGCCTTCATACCCAAAAAGTCTCTCTCAACTTCCGTTTCGTGCCATGCAATATAAGCTCCTTAATAGGCTTTATTATACTCCACGTAGGACTTCGGGGTTTACTCGCTCCGAGGTACACTTCTGTCCGCGTTGCAAGGCGGCTGAAGCTGATCATTTACATATGTTCTGGTCCTGTAACAAATTGTCTGACTTTTGGGACGGTGTTCTGAACACACTCAATGCAGTTACTGAAACTGTAATTGACCCCGATCCTTTAGCAGTACTGTTTGGGATCTGGAAGACTGATGACACTAAGCAGTTTAAAAAGTTCTTAAACATAAGCTGTATGATTGCCAAGAAGTCTATACTTCAGAGCTGGAAGTCCTCCTCTCCCCCGGTCCATAGGAAGTGGCTGGGTTTGCTCACATGGTCTCGAAACTGTGAGGAAGAATATTTGACTATGCTGCCCGCCCGTTCTCGCCCCAAGAACATTTGGAGCGAATTTAACACGTACCTCAACAATCAGTGTGGGAGCACGCCTGGGTCGGGCTTGTCTCCAGCATCTGACCATGCATCGTGATCTCCTTTGTGTTCTCCTTCCCCCTGATGCTCTGAAATTACTGTTGTAACTAATGTATTGCGATCATTGTGTTGCTTTATGATCTGCCTGGTTTATGGTTGTTGCCTTGATGTTTGTGTCTTGTGAACCTCTGCCGACAAAAATAAAAGTTAAAAAAAAAAAAAAGAATTGCGCACCTGGAAAATAACCCGAGAAGACTGTTTCCTATAATGTTGCTGGCGAACTTTAAAAGGTTCACACCTTTTAAACCTAAACCAGGCTCTGTCTTTTCCATGCAGTATATTTCTACTGCATTTGTAATCACTTTTTGTGTGTGAAAATGCAGCAAGACACCCCCAGCTCACCTTCACCCCATTTCCTACCCACTACCCTCCACCCATACAATATTGCTTCACCCATTTGTTTTCACTCGCGTTTTCATGGCAAAAATGTCAGTAAAAGAGTGGATACCCTAAAAAGATGCATGTGATCATTTCCTGCAGAGTACAATCCTGACAAACAATTTTACAGCCGCCACTTTCAAGTGGTCTTCTGTCTAAGAGTCTCGCCCCTGGTCCTAACAACCTGACCTGGGTTCGAATATCGACTTCTGCACCATTGAAAGTCCAAAAAAATGAAAACACTTAACCAAACCAAGGCTGCAAATGTTTTTCTCCGGATCCCGAAAATCCGGCCAAAGACCAGAAATGGACTCAGTAACAACAAAACCAGCTTCATTCTCCTTAATTATAGTGCACATCTATATGTATATATATATATATAATGTTATAGGGTGCCAGTTGCTGCACTATAGTTAAGTTGAGTAGCAAGAACCATAGTACACTCAAAAAATGAATTGCTAATTACTTTTGACTCGAACGGCAGATTTGGGTAACATTTTGCAAGCAAAATTGTACTTCTGCCTGATCCCTCCCCCCCCCCCCCACCACCATCCCCCTAGACTGGACATTTTGGGAAAGATCACTTACAAAATAAATAAGGTATTAAGAAAACCAAAAAACACAGTTTCGGCCTATTGACCATTCATTTTCCCATAGAGGAAAGAGTCAGATTTTTGCTTGAGCGCAAAGTGAAAACCTCTGGATGGAATTGAACCAGATACGAAACAACTTGGGCATGAAGCATTGACTCGTTTTCCGGGTCGAGATGGGAGGTTTGTGGGGAACGGAGAGTAGTGGGGTTATTGCATCCAGTAATTTTTCAAATATTTGAAAGAGAAGGGGATGCCCCCTTCTCCCAAAATGATAGTAGTATCTCCTATGGTGCTTTGTAGCAGAGAGGATGACAGGATTTTCAGAAATGAAAAAGCAGCTTATTTCCCAAGATTCTATTGCTAATAACTTTTGACTTGCTGGATGGATTTGGAGCGCAATTTCAAAACAAAAACGTTTGTCAAGCCCTGTCCTCCAAACCGCAAATTCTGGGAACAATACATTATAAAAAGTTATTAAGAAAACAAAACAGCAGTTTCACAGTTTTGAGCCCATTCATTTGCCCATAGAGAAAAAGTGCTTTCTCTGAACAGCCTTAGCGCGAAAACCGTTGGGCAGATTTGCACCAAATAAGTAACAATGTGGGCACAAAGCATTGACTTCAATTTCTTGACTTATTTGGGGTAAATCCATCCAGTAGTTTAACATATTTGACAGAGAAGGGGGTTCCGCCTGCGCCTTAAAATCTTTATGTCAGTATTAATGCTTTGTAGCAGTGAGGCTAATAACCTTTGACTTGCTGGATGAATTTGGATGACATTTTCTAAACCAAGGGATTGGCAAGGGCCCCCCAGACTGGAGATTTTGGGAACTTTTTGTCAAAAAATGAAAACGTTATTAAGAATGGTGTGTATAATGTATAGTGACCATGGCATGTACAGTACCTGGTGGGTCCAAAAGAAACACATTGGAGGAACATATACAGTGGATACTGGCCATGGCCAAAGGCCATGGCCAGTGGCCCTGTATTATTTTAAAATATACAGTGAGCACAGCCAGAGGCTCTGCTCACTGGCCAGAGCCAAAGGCCTTGGCTAGTGGGCCCAATAGACATGTATTCGGCCGTGGCCACCTAGTGGGTGTAAAAGAAGCATGTTGGAGGGACATATACAGTGGATACGGCCACCAAAGGCTATGGCTAGCTGCCCATAAAAAAACAATGTTATAACAAAACTATTCAATTTCACTGAAAAAACTTTAATGTGCAGTTAAGCTGACCAGATTTAACACAACGAAACACTTGAAATTCAGTGGATGTGGGAAGTCGTGACCAGGTTAACTCAGCGCTTATCCGTTCCAAGTCCATGAGCACATACATCTTATAAAAGAAGAGATTTACAATGCCACACAAAATGGCATTATGGGAGACATCAACGGCTGAGCGCTGAGTTAAACTGGTCATGACTTCCCACATCCGCTGAATTTCAAGGATTTTGTTGCGCTAAATCTGGTCAGTTTAACTGCAATATAACGAAAGTTGTTCAGTGAATATATAGATATATATATATAGATAGAAATATAGATATATAGATATTTATATATATATGTATACATGTTCTTCATCTTATCGGTTTCTTTTGAAAAAAAAACATAGCATCTATTTTGGGTGTTAAGTGAAAATAACGTTTTTAAAAAAACAATTAAAAAAAAGACTGATTTAGAAAGACCACTCAGAGACCACTCCTAGTGTATTATGGGGTCTGCCAGTTTGGTCCTGTCATGCTGAGGATACCCAGAACAGAAGGACATGTATACATGTATACATATATATATTTTGGAAAACCATTCAAACTTGGTCACTGTTCGCAAGAATTGCAAACCAGTACCTCAAGAAAAGAACAAAAAACGTTCAAGCACTCAGTCTGTTTACAGTGCAAAAATAGCTTTAATTTTATTCACGCATTTAATTAGCAATTAAAGTTAATTTAAAACCAACATGGACTTACAGAACAGTGTAAGCAGTCCTCAGCGTTCATCATCACGCCACGCATTCCCTCTCAAACACAGAGACACAGAGACATCCTCAGGCAAAAATTACATCATGTTTAATTAAACTGGCTATTTTTTATTTCTATACATTTTCAAGTAAGCTGATCTTCGAGTCATGTGACTCCTGGTTATCAACCTCAACCAAGTGTGTAAAACCTGGCGGCTATTTTAACCCAGCCATATCTCAATATATATCGCCATAGATTTACTGCCAATTCGTATTACTTTCTGAAATAGACATGCAACATCTCACATATATATGTATATGTATTGTCTGCTGTGTGTGCTTGCCTCATATATATATTTTTGTACTTTCCATTAAACTCGATCTTTTTCATCTAGTTGGATTCGAGTTTTTTTTATTTTTGTTGGGATCTACTGACTTCATGCATGGAGTGCAGGTTTTTCTATCCTCCATGTGGTAACATATATATATATATATATATATATATATATATATATATATATATATATATATATATATATATGTGACTCTTTAAAGTGTATGCTCTGTATCAATTCATTATTCACTATTATGCCCATTAGCCAAATGGCTCGTCTTTTGTCCCTAGTTCTAGCACTGCAGTATTATCCTGTGTGGCTCGTAAGGAATGCAAACTTAGAAGCTCTAGATAAAGCAGTTCAATATATCCACTACATTCAGCCCCAGAGGGCTTATTAAATATCACAAAGTGCTGTGTGCTCCATTGACTCAACACTTTAGTCCTGCCCAAGTGGGCTACGATCTCGTAAAGTGCTGCGTGCTCTGTGCTCAAACAATCTCGATTACGGCGAAATTAGTAAAAATCTTGTCTTGTTTCAAAAAAGTGCTACGTGTTCAGTGCCTATACCAGTGTACATCGATATATACTTTTCAGCAGATTGTTCTCATTTCGGTATAAAAAATTGCAACAATACAATTTATCTCCAATATGCAAAGTCCAAAATCTTCTAAAAACCAATTCAATCACTGATTCCAATCTTTCCAAAACCATTTTTACATAAACAATGAATTCATTAACTTCTATGTAGTTCTAAAAACAATTTAATACAGTTCTTTATTTGATTCAATTAAGCTGTATCATTGTCCCTATGTATTCTTCTTGTAGGTGTAAAGCCAACTGTCATCCTTATCTAAAATTTCTCGATAATGTTGCCAAATTCAAATCTTTAGCTGACATATAGTGGAACCTATATAAATGTTGCTGTATGTACATGAGATGGCATATACCACATACTTTGTCAAAAGTTTTGTGCTTAATATACCATTTCTTTTGTTCTCTCATTCCATATTTAACACTTTCTCTGGCTTCAACAAATGTACACATTTTACATTCATTACATTTTCTTACAGGCTGTTGTTCCCAACCAATTGTCTTTAGAACTCATAGGTTTCAACATGGCGGGCGATATTTTATCTTTTAGTGATTTTCCTTTAGAGAAAGTGATCTGTGTGTTGGTCCCCACAACGCTGTTACGATCATTATCTGCTTGTAAAATTGGCCAGTGCTTTTACAATATAGCTCTGATTTGTTCTGCATGGAGGCTACATTTGGTGATAAATCTAATACTTTCTTTTTCTTCTCCCTTTTTTCTTGATCCGTAACAATTCTTGTCTTTCTCGGTCAACTGTTTTCTTGTATGCATTAGTCACACTCTGTCGTGGACAGCCTCTTGCTAGAAATTGCACCCCCATATTAAATGATTCATCTTGGAAGTCTTTTTCTAGAGAGCAGTTTCTTTTGGCCCTGATCACCTCATCATAGGGAATAATATTCATGAATATCTTGGGGTGATGGCTTTTGCCATGTAAAATTGAATTAGAAGCTATTGTTTTTCTTTGAAATTTGCTACAGATTTTTCTCTCCTCAATAAAAAAAACTATATATCCAAAAATACCAGTGTTGATCAACTACTGGTTAGAGTCAATTTCAAATACATCACATAGTTATTGAGGAGATTTACATATTCTTCTAACTCTTGTGTGCCTCTCCAAAAAAGAACAGGTCGTCTATGTAGGTCGTCTATGTATCTGTACCAGCAAATCTTTTGGCCAAGATAGTCTTCATACTGTTCTGACCATGCTGTCTCTTGCTCCCGCCACCCCATGTGTAAATTAGAGTAGGTTGGGGCTATACAAGACCCCATTGCATTCCCACACTTCTGATGGTACAGCGGGTCTGTGAATAACTAAAACAAGAATACAGACAAAAATGTGTGAGGTGGTAAAGAGAAAAAGGAAAAATAAAGGGGTTTGGAATCATTGGTCTTGCACAACAACATTTTCTTATAGATCATTGTTTTTTTAAAAAATAATGTCCATGCCAGGTTTTCTTATTTATCACACTTAGTCCTCTCCCATCCACCTATTTGCTCTCAGACAACATAATGACTTGCTAGTTCAGTATTGATATTTATTGTAGCCTTTATAGTCACTATTAAACACTCATGACATTTTTCTGTTCTCCATTTTATCGGTTTCTTTTGAAAAAAACGATAGCATCTATTTTGGGTGTTAAGTGAAAATAACGTTTTTAAAAAAACAGTTAAAAAAAGACTGATTTAGAAAAACCACTCAGACTCCTTGGGCCTCATTACAA
Source organism: Ambystoma mexicanum (assembly GCF_040938575.1). Taxonomy (NCBI): domain Eukaryota; kingdom Metazoa; phylum Chordata; class Amphibia; order Caudata; family Ambystomatidae; genus Ambystoma; species Ambystoma mexicanum. The sequence continues at coordinate 389,381,315 of NC_090938.1, forward strand.
CCCTGGCGTTGGACCATGGTGCTATTAGCACCATGGTCCATGCCGGATTCCGCCATGGTGGATGGCGGATTTACCGCCCCATTCCAAGGTTGGCGGGGCGGTAAATCCCCATTCACCATGGCCCCTTCCCCATTCCCATTTTTGGCCCATAGGGCTCAATGGGGATGGGGAAGGCGCTAATTACGGCACCGTAAATTACGGTGCCGTAATTAGCACCAAGGTCGCTTAGCGCCTTGGACTTTAACGCCTGCAAAAAGCAAGCTTTAAAGTGTGAATCTGGCGTTAAGGGTTTAACGGCGCCGCAGCCTTTTACGGCGCCGTTAACCCCTTAGCGCCAGGGTTGTAATGAGGCCACTAGTGTATTATGGAGTCTGCCAGTTTGGTCCTGTCATGCTGAGGAGGATACCCAAAATAGAAGGAGGTCCGCCTGCGTGGCTTGCGTAGCCGGCAGCCCTGGCAGCAATGATCACACGGATGCAGGTAGTGTGTTTGCAACTGCTGAACGGGAGGCAGCACAGCTCTTTTTATTAACGCAGTCATCTGGTCACACACGCGACCTTGAACATGTTACACCGCACGAGCCCTGTGGCTCGGCGGTGACATCATAACATCCCATGCCCTGGGTATACACCAATTGATAACACAGTAATGACAACGTGACATAGCAATCATTATTATCACACATAAGAAACATTGTCATTTCGGGGCATTAATATATACACATTTTACGGAGCTCCACTCTCTACACGTGTGGGTTCAGTTTATCAGCTTGTGAGTGATGGTGATAACTACTCGGCAAACAGGTAGTTCAAGCAACCAGTGCTGACATGCTATTTTGATGGGCCCATTTTAAGCATAGCACGTTTGCAGGATCACAGCTTCGCATACGCCTCATTGACCATTGTCCTGGTAGGAGCTTATGAACACACTGGGCCTCATTACACAGAAGGCGGTAAGTGTTAACGGTCACCCATTGGTACCTGTGACCGTTAACCCTTACCGCCTTACTACGAGGTCCCTTTGCGGGTTGGTACTTTAACGCCTGCTTTGTAGCAGGCGTTAAAATCCAACCTGCAAAGGGACCAGGGTGCTAATTACGGTACCGCAATTTGCGGTACCGTAATTAGCACCTTCCCCATTATGCCCTATGGGGCAAAAATGGGAATGGGGAAGAGCAATGGGGGAAGGGGGAATTACCGCCCCGCCAACCTTGGAATAGGGCGCTAATTCCCCTTTCCTCCAAGGCGGTGCCGGCATTTTACCGGCATGGACCAAGGTGCTAATAGCACCTTGGTCCACCGCCTACCGTGCAATGAGGCCCATAGACATTTGTTTAAACTACACACATTTAGAACCTTACACTTTGAACACTTCATTAGTGCAGACAAGAGTAGGGAATGCCCCACTAGCCGGCAAAACTGCACTGAGGACACTGGGGCCACATCGGCAGTTTGGTCATTTGGACAATCCTTCTTTATTAGCCCATAAGCGTGGAGTGTGCTCCACTAGCTGACAAAGCCGCACCCGGGGACATCGGGGGCCACACCGGCAGCAGGCTCCCAAACAAGGCAATGCTCAGTTTGGGCTGAGCTCGCGGGCCGCCGTTCGAGAGCTGGTAGGGGGTTTTAGGAGTCACTGTTTGATGCAGATGGATGATGCTTCCGGGGGGGCCTGGGAGGGTTCTTATTTGCGGCCATCGGTTGGGAGTCTTTTGTACGCCTGTATGGGGACGAGGAATCCTCTCCTGGAGTCCCCCAGGCTGATGGCAGCAGTCATGGTTGTGCCCAGGTTCCCCCAGGCGGAAGTTCTTTACATATAAAGCAGTGGCGGAGACCACACCACCTTAAGGCTCCGTGATGCAGGAGTTGTCCCACTAAGCGGTGAGGGTTACACTGTGTTTCCTGGCTCACCGTCTGCTTGACCGCACAAGCACTCTCTCAGGGGAGAGCCACGTTCAGGCTAACGTTGTTGTACTCTTATCACATCCCCCAGGCGGAAGTTCATCTTGGCTGCAGTCCAGGTCGTGCCATGTGTGGGCACCCCCAGGTGGAAGCGATTTGCGGTGATGGACAGGGTGTAGGGGAGGCAACTGTCCAGGTCGCACCATCTACGGCCCCCAGCAACAACCTTTTATACTCAACACACCAGCGGTGGCAGAGCCGCGCCACGTCCTCTCTACCCCAAAAGGGAGCAAGTCCCACTGCTGTGTCGGCAGCGAAGGCTGTGCTCTTGTCTCTCCCAGGTGGGAGTTCAGTGTGGCTATGATCCAGGCCGTGCCATCTGCAGGCTCCCCTCCAGGCTGGAGCGATTTGTGATGATCGAAGGTGCAAGATAGGCAGTGGTCCAGGTCACGCCAACTCCTTGCTCCTCTCACCCTGCAGTGGTGGCTCATGGGCCTGGCCAGATGCAGGCATATCTTTGCTAAACATAGGAGCAGGCCGTTCCTCTATTTTTTTCCACGTAGGAGTTTAACTTCTGTGAAGGCGGTGGCAAGTCCCTGACGCACCTCTTCCTCTCCCGCAGGCAGGAACATTGAAAATCTATTGTAGCCGCATGGATCGCTCCTCTCTCCCAGGCAGGAGCAAGCAGTGGACCTTGTGGGATTCTCGGAGGAGGGGCGGCACCCCCCACTCCCCAGTTCAGCCCAGCCGCACGAGCACCCTCTCAGAGGAGGGACGCGGCTGCGACTGCACAGGTATGATGGTGTGCCAGCGGGCAGGGTGGTCGTGCCAGGCTACCCTAGGCAGGAGCTCACTTACTTACAGCAGGGCAACCGGTCTGGGTGGCTAGCATTGCCAGCAGCCCGGCAGCAATGATCACACGGATGCCGTTAGTTTGGTTGCAACCAGGGCTTTAAGTGGAGTAAGCAATCGAGGGGGGGGGGGCTCATTTGGGGGTGTGGCTTGTGGGAGGGGCGTGGCCTAAAAAGTACGCAAATCGTAAGGTATGCACACAAATATATATACATGTTATATATTTGTATGCGTACCTTACTATGGTTTGTGTACTATGCAAGCCATCTTTTCTAAACATAGAAATATGTAACATATTTCTATGTTTAGAAAAGATGGCTTGCAAAGTACACAAACCATAGTAAGGTACGCACACAGATATATAACATGTATATCATTTGTGTGCATACCTTGCGGTTTGCCTAGTTTTCAGGCCATCTTTTAAACATTTCGGGTTTATAAAAGATGGCTTTGAAAGTACACAATTAAAGCCATCTTTTATAAAGCTTTGACTAGGGACAAAATTGGCCGTCCGCAATGATTTATAAATGATGGCTTGAATTGTGTACTTTTCAAGCCGTCTTTTATAAACCTCGAAAAATGTCGAGGAATCCCCAGGTTCGCCGAGGGTTAAAGCCACCTCGGCAACCTGGGGAAACAAAGGGACAGTAACTGCCTCTGGTGACCTCTCGCGCGAGGTGTCAGCAGAGGCAGTTACTATGACTGAAGGAAGTGGCAGCCAGCCTCAGCGCTGTGGTTGGCTGGCACTTCTGTCAGATCGCCTGACTTCATGGCAGGCGCATCTCAATGCATCCCGCCAATGTTGCGTTGGGACTGGGGGGGCCCCAGCTCATCCCCACTTTTTGAAGACTGCCGGGGCCCGTCCCCAGCAGGCCCCGGCCCACTTAAAGCACTGGTTGCAACTGCTGATTGGGAGACGGCTCAGCTCTTTTTATTAACACGATCACCAGGTCAGCCACGTGACTTTGAACATTTGACACTGCACAAGCCCTGTGGCTCGGTGGTGACATCATAAAAGAGTGGTCTTTTTAGATCGAACTGTCACGCCCATGCCACACACGAGCGCACGCAGGAGTGGACAGGCGCGGCCTGGCCAGAAGAGGGGAGGCAAAGGTGTGTAAGTGTTTTGGGAATTCTGATGTGTGCGTGCCTGTGTGTGTTTGTGGGGGAGGAGGAGGAATGTTTGTGGCCTGTGGAATAGAGGGGGCGGGAGGGGTGTGGGTTAAAGTGAATTTGTTTGCATGTTTGTGTGTCTGGAGCAGTGTGTCTGTGGTGGGGGTACAACGTCCTTTCATTGCGGGACGTTTTTTCGTGAGATTTTTTACCGCAAATTTTTTATCCCAAAAAAACCATCACATTTTTTGGGGGGGTTAAAAAAATATAAATATGGAATGTGGGTTTTCGGTAATAGATATAAATTGAAAGGGAATTGGACCCCCCCAAAAAATTCTTAAAATGTGATGTTTTTTTTTCAATAAAAATTTCGCAATAAAAAAACCCAGCAAAAAAACATCCCGCGATGAAATTACATGGAACCGGTGGGAGTTGAGTGAGAATGCTTTGGGGGAAGGGGAGTTTGTGGGTTGAACCCCCCCCCCAATTTCTAAGAAAACCCACCTGTGTGGGAGAGGTTGGAGAGGGTGGCGGCAGGCAGGGAACAGCTTCCCGAGAAGGCTTGGTGGGGTGGACCCCCCAAATAGCCTGAAATTTCCACTTTTGAAGGCCACACAAAAAGCGGGCTAACTAAATCAGTTTTTTTGATGTGCAGCCTTTACAAAGAGGAAATACCACATAAAATCCTATTTTGTGATGTCTTGGTGATTGTTAGGGAGAATTCTCATTTATGGCTAATTCCCTTCACCTAGAGAGTCCCCCAGCAGCTTTGCTGGGCTTCTGGAGTTTATTTTTTTCCACTTGTTAAGAGTGAGAGCTTTCCCCCCACTCTTACCTGTGTTTTGATATGTGTTTCTACCTGTTTTTGTGATTGTGGACTCTGAAGTACACCACTTTAGTAGCCCCCTTCTTTTTGTGTGTCACACAGCACCTTCAGTGCTGTGGCACAGGGTTGTCTTTGAGACTTCCCTCGACTCCATTTCTGAGGCGACTACTGTCCCCCCGAAAAGGGTAAAGTTACCATTAACTTTACTTAGTCAATCTACCACAGATCCAGTACACCTCATCTTCCATGGATTACTGGAAAGGGTTAACTCGTATCCCTTTGTATCTGTCCCTCCTAGAGCATTGTTTCGCTCTTTTAACATTTAGACTTGGCTGGTGGCAGTGGAATCTACCCTAACCTTTCTACCGCAATTATATTAGATAAACGTGGTACTGTTCTTGGCTATTATATTAGCCTCGAACATAAACCCGCTTGACCAAATCGTCTTTCTCTTGGCTCCGGTTGGGTTTATTCGCCATTTCTTTTTGTTAAAGTTCTTCTTGTGTTTTACTTTGCGCGGCAAACTAGGTTTGCCTTCTTTGTTCACTGTCTTTTGGCGGGCTTCTGCCCAGAAGCCCTCCTCAAGGCCCCTGGGTGTCTATGTGGGCTGAATGTGAGGGAGGGGTGTAGTCACCCCCTGCACAGGGTATCCTAGGAAACCCAAGTCACACTTTGTCATGATTGGCCAGGGTAGTTGTCCAGGCTGGACAACCCCCCCCTGCTGGGTGGTTGACAGCCAGGCTGTGTGAATGGGGTTTTTTCGCATAAAAGGCAGGTCTCTTGGGCTAGAAGTCAGAGAGTCGCCACTGGAACTACAAGGAACCAAAGAGAAGCGGAGAGAACGACGGCTGCTGCAACTACCCCGTCCCGGTGAAGCCCTGCTGCAGTCCTGAGCTATCTGCCCTTCAACGACTCAGAGAAGATCCAGTCCGGGGTCTTTTTCCCTTGAGCTTGGTGGGGATAAACAGCTCATCTTCTACAGTCAGAGGATCCTCTTCCGTGGTCGAAATCGCTGCACACTGCTGTAGTCGTCCAGATAGCCACCTGAAGAGCCTCTCCTGTTTTTAAGGAGCGCACCTTTTATTCCTTGTCGCTGCTGCCGGCTTCATCCCTGTGTGGTGCAGACCCCCTTTAGACGTCCTCCTTCACAACGAAGCTCCAGGAATCGTGGGTCTGCGGGAAACCAACAGCAACAACTGCCAGGGCACCAGCTGCACCACTGGAATAAGGTACTGTGTTCTGTTGATGAAACTGAGTGAAATCCCTTTCTCTTCATTTCCAAGGCTTTCCCTTGTCTTCCCTCCTTCTTATAACTTTTGCTTCCGAACATTGACAATATCGAAGTACATTTGGCTACGTTGAATCGTGAACTGTCTGACCGTGTGATCTTTGGCAACTGGCCCCGGTGTCTTTCGACTCTGGCTCCGGCCCTTTGACTTTTGACCTCCTGTCTCTGAGTGTTTCTTGATTCTACCTGCCTAACCAAAATATTGCCTGTGATTTTTGCCTCCAACTCCCTCTGGGTATCTCAGGTGCTAAGTGTGTTTTTGCCCCGGTAGCATTTCGTGTCACGGATACGCGTTTGTTTAGTAGACTGAACTGTCAAAAAGTGATCGCAATCGTATTCATGGTAACGTGTTTTGTTCATAACACTGGTTCATTCCAACACAGGGTACTTACCTTGAGACTTGCTGTACAAAGTGAATTGGTTAGTTGTATATTTAACATGTGGTTTTTATTGAAGTTTAATAGAAGTGTTGTGTTTATAACGAATGGTTTCAAAATAAATGTACTTCTATATTTCTACCTGAAACCATGAGTCAGTGTTTGCTTGAGTCACAGTAATTGTGGTCCCTTTGTGTAATCTCTGCTACTGCTCATATACTTTTGAGATAAGCCTGGCTGCTCTGCCACTGCTACCACTCTGACATAGTAGTACAGGCTTGTACCAAAGGTAAAACTTGTATTGCCACCTGTAGTCTTAATTGTGTATAGTGGTCCCTAAGGGCACTGCACATGATTCTGCCTAACAGTAATTTGTATATCAGAACAAAGGTTTTGCTATGAGGGTGTCATAGGCATAGCTGGCAATTGGCCCCCTGTGATATGTGACACCATGAGCCAGTGCTGTTTTTCCCACTGCTTGCTGGGACATGAAGTTTTGTTTTTCCGATGGTACGTAGCAGCCTACAAGTCCCAGCATGCACAGTAAAAGTCAGGATTGGCTCAAGTTGTCACACACTACATGGGGCCACTTGACAGCTTTGCATATGGCAGCAGCTGTGATAGTGATGCAGTCAGGACCTGATAAAAGTGCCCACTAGAGGAACTATTGTCACTGCACCTCCCAATCAAGTCACGGGATAAAGGCACAAACCATACATAGAGGAGAACAATGAAATTCCTTTCCTCCAAACATGTTTACTTGGCTGCTGTGCAGTTCCTTATTGCTGAATACAAGTTACGGAGGTAGACGCGTTCACTAGTCACAAGGGGAGATGGAAAGCGGCCAGGCTCTTTCCTGCCTCCTCAATGAAGCATTGCGAGTGGCCGACATCTTGGAAATATATTTTCCTCGTTTTTTTTAATAAGCGCCGTGTGTAGAAAGGTAAACTAGCACTATCAACATTCATGCAGATTTACATTTCGAATACATTGTGTTCCTTTTGCAAATGTAGTGCCAAAACATTAACTGCGCAGTTATTTCATGGCCAGTTTGGCTAAGTATATCACAAGAGACAATGGACCTTCGCCATGCAGAGTAAATGAGATTTTCTGGAAACCGACCAATAATCGGCGTTCTCTAAGAAAAATGACAGAGGCCAACTTTCTAGCGAGAGCATGGAGCGCCGGTACACACAGGAAAAAGGAGTACAAATACACGGAGGGGGGACGGGGGGATGTGGGAGTTTGGGCTATTCAGGGGAAGGAGTTATAAAAGGCAAAGGAGCACTGCAGGGTGGCACTTACCTGACCACACTGCACCTGTCTGGACGTCAAGGGACCAAAGAGGAATGAATAGGTGAGTCAAAAGGTCAACCAAAAGCACTTTCTGCATTAAGTAGCAAGAAACCTCTGCATTAGCCCTAGGAGAGTGCTATGGCTTTCTCTTGCCAGACCGAATGTTATATTAAAGGATATTTATTCCACACACTATCACCACCGGCCTGGTCCCCTGGCGCGCTGGCGGATCTGAAAGCAAGACGGCAGGGTATGTTAGTAGGACTGAGCGGGAAAAGTGCAAGTGAGCTGTGATGTGCTATTGGCAGCTTCAGTTCGGTTTACACCGTTCGCTGAGCGTAGGTGTGATTTTTTTGGTCGGTAGTTGTCATGTGCTGTTCTGCGAGGCTGTGTGGTTTGTTTCTTTGTTTCTTTGTTGCATTGTAGTTAAGTGCGTGCAGTTTGTTGTGCAATATAGGTATGTTTGTGTTTTGTTTAGAGTTTGAGAGGTGTAAGCACAGGGACGTCATTTCACCAAAATGCCAGGGGTAGCAGAAGTGACATCACACGACCCTTGACTCCCTGATGACATCACAGGAACTGATGCCATTTGACCCCCACCCCAAAGTGATATTGCGGGAAGCGATGGAACACGACCTTTCACCCATTGACAAAACAGGAAGTGGCATCACATAGCATTGTACACTACAAAAAATATGGTTATAATATCACTATAATGTGATGTACATTTCATACAAGAATGGTTCACCATATGTATCGTTAAGATCAGTGTGTATAGGCCCATATTACCAAATTACTGTGAATGCAAGCAAACGTCCATGACCAAAGGATAATGATGTGATATTATATAGCACTTACGCTTAAGCGCTTTATATAGAAACAATATACACCCAATATCACCCAACCTGTGTCGGTACTCATTTATCGACCTCAGAAGGATGAAAGGCTGAGTTGAGGCGTTTAAGAACAGACTAAATCAGGGACTCACCCCTGTAGTGTGCCTGAAATAAACCTTTAAGGAGTAGAGTAATTATTGTATAGAATTCCAGAAAGACACATTATTTGGTATTCCTATTCTTTCTTATTTAGGGTCAGTGCTGAAAGTTTTAGACTTGTGGCACTCCTGTTCTTATTTTTCTTATTTTTTTAAGGGGCCTTAACAAGAAAGCCCAGCCAGTCCAGAAGTAAAGAGCCACCTGGTGCTGGCCACAGCCCAGGAGCTTGCATTACAAAAAAAAAAAGATTTTTTTTGTTTTTTTTAGAGGTCGCAAGGGAGACCACAGAGGTCGCAAGGGAGACCTCAGCGGTCGCAGTTGCGACCTCTGGCGACCCCTAAATGACGTCCCTTTGTAACAGAGGAATGAGTTTTTAAGTGGGTTGGTTAGTGGTGGTGCTCCATCGTACCTCCTCTGCTTTGGCTACCTGTGGGATGCGTCCCTGCCAGTGTGAGCGTATTGTGATGTGCTAGGGGGGGATCTCCCTCCTATATTCTGTGCCTCCTCCGGTTGTCTGCAGGGCTATTTAGTGGTGATGCCCCCGCCCCCATTTCAGCCCCCGTTCAGACTAATGGATGTCTACACTGCTTTGGCCCCTGGTATATCCTGATATGCAGCGGCCATCGCCTCCTTGGGCCCCTTGAGGGGAACTTTTACCTGTGCCCTTGAGCTACCTGGGCCCGTGGTTTATCTGTTCGGTTGCCACTCTTTCCCCTTCAAATCTTATGCCCTCTGTCTGTGGCTCAACCTAGGACGCGTCCATCTTTCCCGTCAGTCTCTGGTAGGGCCCTCCATAGGAATGGTTGCACCCGGTTATCCCTCCCACTCCGAAGTCTCTCTACCTCCTTGCACTTGTGTTACGATCTAGTTCTCCATCTTGGGATATGTGTGTTAATTTCAAGGGGTATGGCTGCTGCTCATTCTTTTTGTCCTGTTTTGAGTTGACGAGACAGGTTTTTATGAGTTTGCTGAATTTCAGATGGCCCTTCATGTTTCATATTTCTCTCGGGAGGGAGATCCAGATTTTTCCAGCTAGGCAAGAGAATTTTGATCCACCAAGTTTTTTCCTTGTTTACGGTTTAGGTTCCAGGCGGATGTTGTTGCTGAATCTGAGTGTTCTGGTCGGCTGATAAATGGTGATCTTCTTTTTTAAGAATTCTAATCCTTGGTCATGGATTGCTCTGTGCAATATGCACATTGTCTTGAATGTGATTTGTTTTTTTGACTGGGAGCTAATGTAGCATCTTTAGTGCAGCAATGATGTGGTTCCTTCGTGAGAGTTTGAGGAGAAATCTCGCTGCTGCATTCTGTATATGTTGCAGTGTCTTCAGTATATAATTCAGCATTCCGAGGTGTAGGCTGTTGGCGTAGTCTATCCTGGACATGATGCGGGAGATGATGGCTAGTGTTTTGTGCGTAAATGCGAGGAATGGTAGGATCTTTTTGATCGTGTGTAGGTGGAAGATGCATTTCTTGATTATTGCCTTTAGTTGCGGTTCTAGGGTTAGCTCGTCCATTAGTATTCCAAGGTTTTTGACTATTTTTGAAGGCATGGGCGCTGTTCCTAGTTCTGTGGGCCATGGGATGTATTGGTTGCTTTCTTGGTATTTTGATAAATTCATGCTTTCTGTCTTGCCGGGTTGATTTTTGAGGTTGCTTTAGGTTCATCCATTCATAGAGTTTTTTCAGACAGTCTATTAGCATTGTGTTCTACTCTTGTACATCTTCGATTTTGTAGATGATTTGGGTGTCATCTGCGTAGTTGTAGCAGGTGAGCACGCGCCTTTTGATGACGTTGATTAGTGGAGTTAAGTAGATGTTGAAGGGGGTGGGGATTGGGAGAATCCATTTGGTACTACACCGGTGGTATCCCGTGGCACGGATTTGAATGGTTTTATCTATACTGTTTGTTATTTCAGATAGGAACTATTTAATCCAGAGCAGCGCTATGTCAGTGATCCCTATTTCTTCCAGTCTCTTGATGAGGATGTTGTGGCTGTGTTGAACGCTGCAGAGAGGTCAAGTAGTATCAGTGTCAAGTTTGTGTTGGAATCTGCATGCATTGGTCTTTAGGTCATCCCAGATAGAGAGAAGTGAAGTCTCTGGCCCTCTGATAGGTCGGAAGCCATCTTGTGCCTGGTCCAATAGTTGGTATGTTTCTACGTGTTCCAGTGTTTGCTCGTAGACATAGGTTTCTAACAGTTTTGCCGGATAGGTGATATTTGATATCGGTCTGTAGTTAGAGAGGCCTTCTACATCGTCCGCAGTATCCTTGAGGAATAGTTTTATTTACGCAGATTTGAAAGACTGCGGAAGTCTCCCCATTGAGAGCAATTGATTAAAGAGGTTTCTGTGGCATTCCAATTGCGTGCCTTGGGTAAATATTGATTTATAGATGTCTGGTGGGCATGGGTCCATTGGGGAGGCTGCTTTACTGATAGGTTTCACCAACTTGACAAATCTCTCTACTGATATTTGTGTGAAGCTTTGCAGGTTCTGTGGTTGCAGGGTCGGTGGGTGGGGCATGGTGCACGGTCTGGTAGATTGGTCTGCTTTGTATCATTTGTATGTCAGTTATTTTATTTTTGAAGTAGTCTGCAAGGTCGTTGGATAGCTTTTGTGAAGATAACAGTGTGTTGTTCCATTCATTTATGATGTTCAATAGTTATTTTTGAGTGTTGGTGGCTATTGTGATTTAGTTGTCATAGGGCCTCATTACACGGATGGCGGTAGGGGTTTACCGTACTGGTAAGGGTACCAGTGCCGGTAAACCCTTACCGCCTTACTACAAGGTCCCTTTGTGGTTTTACTAGCCATTAAGGACGGGACCAGCAAAGGGACCTTGGAGGTAATTACGGTACCGCAATTTGCGGTACCGTAATTACTGCCTTCCCCATTCCCATTGAGCCCTATGGGGGCAAAAATGGGAATGGGGAAGTGCCATGGTGAATGGGGAATTACCGCTCCCCCCACACCTTGGAATAGGGCGGTAATTCCGCCATTCACCATGGCGGACTCGGTAAAATGCCGGCAGCAACCATGGCGCTAATAGCGCCATGGTTACCGCTGTCCGTGTAATGAGGCCCATAGTGTTTGTTTTTGGTTTTGAGAATTTCTCTTTTGTATGCTTGGATTTGTTTTTATTCTTTTTGCCTGGTCATAGCTTTTCCCTTATTCTAGTTCAAGTTTCAGTTTTATTTTTTCATTGTATTGGGGTGGGGTGTGAACCATCTTGCCACTGATTTCTTTTGTGAAGGGATGAAGGGTTCTTCCAGGGAGAGGCTGTCTTTTGTTTTGGTGATACATTTCTGGATTAGGTCTGCTTTTTTGTCTAGGTCGGTTCCTTCTAGGCTTGCGATTGATGGTTGAGGATTTCAGTTGTTCTTTTAAGTTAGTACTTTCAATGGTGTTCCAGTTTCTTTCAATTAGCTTTTAGGGCTGTTTGAGTGCTTTAGCTGGTAGTTGGATTACGAATGGTATGATGAGGAGATCGCGCCATAGTATTTGCATTGGTGGCGCAGTGGAGATCAGATTTTTGTTGTTGAAGATTGCGTCAGGAGTGTGTCCTGCTGTGTGTGTCACTCCTTTTAACCATCTGGCATAGTTTCATTGTCTCGAGTTGCTTGATTAGTGATTTTTGAGAGTTTGCATTCTCTTCAAACCATATGTTGAAGTTCCTGATGATTGTCAGGTGGTCGTGTTTCATGGCTATGTTCGTAATGGCCTCTATAAAGGTGTCTAGGAAGGTTGCGTCATATGTCGGTGGTCTATAAATGAGTACGAATGTGAGGTTGGCTTTTGAGTCAGGTGAAGAACGAGGGATTCACAGTTTCTGATGTTCAGCAGGTCTTCTGTTTTTATTTTCATGTGTTCTTTGTAGACTATTGCAAGACCTCCTCCTCTTTTCCCTTTTCTGTTTACCTGTGTGCATTTGATGTTGTCGGGTAGACAGCTGTGTAGTGTGACTTTGTAGTTGTCGTCTAACCAGGTTTCTGTGACAAATAAGATGTTTATTCCACCATTATAGAGTAGATCGTAGATCTCTGTAGCATGTTTGCACATTGATCTTGAGTTGATTAGATTGCAGTGTTTTGTTTTTAACAGTATTTTGTTTTTTTCTTGGTTTCGTTTTATGTTGGTCTTGTTGGTGGGTTTCCTTGTGGCTCCCAGAATGTGAGGGGGCTCAGTAGGGTCTGTTTTGTTATTGAGTAGATCTTCTAGGTTGCGTATTGGGTTCCTGACTTCTTCTGGTTGCTCTACTGTATCTCCTTACAGTTGCTGTAGGTGCCCTAGAGTTTTGGTGATACATGGAGCGAGGGCGTTGTTTTCCCTCTTGTTCCTTCTGGATGTTTCTGGGCTTTTCCTGTGCAGTCCTGGTATCTTGCTGGAGCTTCTAGCATCATTGGTGGTTGTGAATTGTTGTGGTTGGTGGTCCATCACAAGGTATTGTGTTGGGTATAAAGATTTTTCCCTTCTCTTGGAGTTTGTTCTATTTCCTGTTATGCTTATGCAGGGCTCGACATTCTGATAAGATAAGCAGGAGCTAAAATCAGCTCCTTGGTATCAAGCACTAACCAGGGACAGGAGCTACAACTGGGGAAGAATGTGCTAGTACATAGTGTTCTGCAAATCTAATTTCCATATAAGACTGAAACTTATCATTTTATCTATAATTTATGACCTGTTATGCTGTCCCAAATGCACCAAGTTAAATTCACATAGGTGTGTATGTTCGACATCAGTGGCTTTGGGAGCCAAAAGTAGCTTCTAGCTGTTGCTGTCAAGTTAACTAGGCTCTCCTAGGCTACAAGCCGGAGATAAATAGCTCCCAGCTCAGCTCAATTTCGAATCCTGCTTATGAGTGTGTTTGTTTTATTATTTATAATGCACACCAGACCCAAGGGTAGTGTGGGTTCTGTTGTCATGTGTATGCTTATTGGCGAGGTGCCATGGTGTAGTTTCATTTAATTTCTTCTTTCTCCTAGTTTTCTCTCGCATTGTCCCATTCTGTGTCATGGAATTGTGTTTCTTTGGAGTCTACTAGTTTAATGAGTTCGCGTTATTGTTTTTCGGACGCAGGGGCCCTTGCCTGCCGGCAAGACCTACCTGAGTTTTGGTTGGGTTATGGTATTCCTTCGGCTTCTTTGTGGTTTTTGGTGGCCTATGGTTACTGAAGAAGGGGAGTTATCGAGGGAAGGGGGTCTTATGGTCTGATAGCTAGTAGATTTGGGTGGTGGTGGGCTTTTAGAGGCCGAGGGGTTGATGCTTCCTGGGTGTGCGGCTTAGGTGTCCTTATCCTTTGGGTAGACTATCCCTTGATTCTGGGTATTGTGGGGGTGAGGGGCGACGTTGTGGTTGTTAAACCAGGGGTTTTAGATCCTTGCAATTCGGTTGTTTACTGCTATTTCTTTTGTGTTTCCGGTTTGGTTTTTGGTGTTTATCTTGGGGTTCCTTTGGATGTAGTTGTTGAACCAGGGGTGGTAAACCCTTGTGGTTTGGTCGTTTTCAGGTATTTCCTTTCTGTCTCCGGTGTGGTGTTTGAAAGAGGGCCTGAGGAACCAAAAGCCAGAGGGTACCCACATTTGGAGTAGTGATCCCCAGAAGAACATTAAGGGCTGGGCCACATTGGGAATCGCGAGTGCCCAACAGCTCAGAAGAACATTCTCAAGCTTTCTCCCCAGTCTACGGGCAGCTTTGCTCTGGACCAAGAGAAACATCCACCCTAACTACCTATTGGCTTACACACATGTTGTTAGTTTAGCCCATTTCTGTAATATCCACACATAAAACACGGGTTCAAACGTATTATGATATCGGCTTACTTCTTGATCACAGTAACTGCGTGCAAGACACAGGATATCACCAAAGATATAATAAGGCCAACTAATTTGGCTTGCAAGTATAGAGTGATTATCTAAGAGTACACAGATGACTCAAGTACAACTTTAAAGACATTTAGTCAATAATATGTGTTCCCCCTATTGATGTTTGTTCTCATGGGTCCTGTCTGGAAAGGCAGGTACAGTGCCAGTCTTATCCAAATATGTAAATGTGTTGTGGAAAAATTACCACTGTCTATTCCGCTGGATTGGTGAACAATTTATTAGTAGAAAGCAAGCAATATGACAATAACAATCCAACGACAGTACAAGACTTAGACGCAAGTGAGCACCCTCCATGCACCGTTCTCTTATACCCAAAGGAACACATGCATTTCAATGGAAGGGGAGGTCCAGACAGGTCTAGGAATCATACCAAAACAACATTATAAGAGGAGAGCAAAGCCCCACTATACCAGCTGTGTTCTTGCATGTTGAGACAGTCTTATCAGGAAGGACAGCATAAAGTGATACATTTAGTTGAGCTGAATATACTCCTCAAAGATTCACACATGGAGCAGGCAGGTGAGCACGCCTACAGTATGATGACTTCTGTCTGCTAATGCCGATTTCCAAAGAAAGCGGAAGCCTAAAACATGCGTACACATGCCAAAAGGGAAACACGTCAGAACCGAGAGATGTGGAGGCGCGCATACACACCTGGTGAAGAGCATTCATCGCAAAGACATGCGCAGTAAAGCCTGAAGCCTCACCACACACTGGCATGAAACAGTTTAAACATGGTAGTTTGCAGTACCTACTCAATGTTATAATGTAGCAGTATACTAGGGGAGTACATAACATTTTCAATTGCAGACTTTCCCACATAATTGGGATGTGAAGACCTCAGGCTCTCATTTCACCTTCCTTAGAATGTGAATAAGCAGACAGAGCTAATGAGAACCTCATTCTGGACTTACTCAGGTGTTGTGCCCAGTGGGGAATGTTGGGACTTTTGCCCCTTAAGGCACCATCCTATGGGCATAACATGGTGTTTATCTTGCGATCTGGACTGGAACTAGAATCCCTAGGCACTTCTCCCACAGGTCTATCTCTTTGCCTCCAAGAGGCCTTAAACCCCTGTGACATAGCACACACACACACAACAGACAGGCTAAAAGCACCCTCCAGTCTATTTGCACTGTTTACCGATTTTAAAATGGCTGCAGATACTTGTAACATTGCTTGTCTTGTAAATTGCATGTTTGGTTGTTTCCAGTCAGTTTATAGGGGACTGCCAGCTGGAAGGAAGACTCATCACCACACCTGTTCGAATCCTTAATGTCTGCGGTTGTTCTCCTTCTTACTTGACTGCAGTGGTCTCGGGTGTCGGATCCGACTAAAGTTCTCGATCTGCCTGGAACTTTAGTCCCCAGAAAGACTTCTTGCGCTTTGGCGCTCTGTGCATCCCAGGTTCTATTACAGAGGTGGTGCTATAACATCAGGTAAAGGACACCATACCAAAAACAAACAGAGGAGCATTTGGATGACTAACCATCAGTCAGGATTCGTTTTTGTATTCACCAACATCATGCTTCATCAGGTGCATGCATTAATGGACAGAGAGATTAGCAATGTTAAGATCTTGTCACTCCCGATTCGTCGCCATCCTCTTGACCTAAAGAAAGGGACAACACCTTGCTTATGGTAGCTCCCCTAGCTCTGATTTCTGGACAGAGACAAACAGGATGTCGATTGGAAATATATTCCTATCAGGAAAAAAGCTAACAGCAAAACAATAAACCCTAAGGGCAAGAATTTTGGAGGCAAGGAAAACAAAGGCTAAAGTTAAGAGACATTTTTACAAAGGGAACATTTAATGTCCTCTTTCTATTGTATAGTTTTGGTACCGCCAAAAGTGTCTTGACCCGTCTTGGAATGAAGATACAGGCAGCCCTTTCGAATTGATTGTGTCCTCCCACGTATTCCTCATCTTGTGATATACGTATCCTGCCAGCTTTGCTGCTTCAGAATTTTTTTTCCGGCAGAGGGCGCTGTGCACGAGACTGTGGCGTCAATGTCCCTCGACGGGCTCCGTACCGTGTCGACATCATCCTCAGTACAAATAGCTTGTGCCGCGCCCGTTAGCTTCAGTTCCGTTTTTCCGATTGCTTCGCTCTCGAACAGCGCGCTTCGAAATCTTCTTCAGAAAATGTCATCTTCATCTACCCCTTCTACACCCAAGATGGGGTTTAAAAAATGTATCAACTGCGGTTCGAAGATGTCGATCACAGATCCTCACCGCACTTGTCTTTGGTGCCTAGCTTCAGACCATCGAACCGGCGACGGTGGCTCCTGTCAGTCGATGACGGACAAGGCCCTTCGTGAGAGGAAAGGTAAACTGACGGTGGGGCGGGAAGCTTCTAGGGCCTCCTCGAAGGCCGCGTCTAAAAGACATTAAAAAATCGAGCGATTCGAAAGAATCAGATCGTCATAGACACTCTAAGAGATCCCGATCTCGTAGTCGATCAAGACACTCTTCATCTTCCTCTTCAAAGAGAGTTCAAAGGAGACATACATCTCCCTCTTCATCATCCGATACATCTACCGAATTGGTACGATGCCCGACTAAGTCGGATTCCCCAAGAAAATGGGAAGATTTTAGAAGGAATATGATGGAGGTCTTTGAGAATGCGGCCTCGACCCCCTCAAAGAAGCCTCAAAAGAGCCAGACCCCGGTCACTCCATTGGACAACACAGGGAAATCGGGAACTACTGTGGTAAAACCCCGTAGTATGGGTGAAACACATAAAACTCGAGTCAACGCCAAGTCGTCGAGGAACCCCCGAGAATCGAGTGTTTCCCCAACACCATATAAAAAACAGAAGTCGTCGAACATCTGCGACTTCGTCGACGACATCGAAGCCTGAAGCGTCTTCGACGCCTTTGTCGAAGACACCATCGGTGTCCTCGAAGACTCCTTCGATACCATCGAAGGTTCCTTCGATTCCTTCGACCAAAACTTATGAACAAGACTGGAGATTTACTCCCTTAACAAAATCAGACTTCTTTAAGTCTATGGGCCTCATTACGACCCGTGCGGAATGGGTTAACGAGTTCCGCTAATGGATGCGGACCCGTTAACACCATTCCGCATGATTATGAGGTCCCCTCGCGGGACACGGTAAGGATGCCTGGCAAAACCAGGCATCGTTACCGGGTCCCGCGAGGGGACCAGGGAGCTAACAACGGCCCGGTCGTAATCGGCCCGTTGTTAGCTCCCTCTCCCATTCTCATTGAGCCCTATGGGGGCTCAAATGAGAATGGGGAAGGTCCGAGCCCGGGTTCCCTGAGGGAGGAATTACCGGGCCCGCCGAACTTGGAATGGCCCGGTAATTCCCCATTCAGGGAACCCGGTAAAGGAGCCCGGTTTGGCGGCAGCCATGGAGCTAATAGCCCAATGAGGCCCAATGTCTTCTATATTTGAAGAAAGTGGCTCTGAAGATTAGGAGGTTTCTCCTTTTGGAGTACAATATGGTACTAGAGAGGACACAGAAGAATTAATCGATCCAGAATCGAAAATGAGTGACCTGTGTGACACTCTTCACTCTGCTAGTGGCATTGATACGTCACCTGAGCTAGAGTTTGCAAAACCTGACCCTGCAGAACATGCAGATTCAGAGTAAAGGAGCTTAATTAATAGAATGGTGGAATACATGTGTTGGGGTAGAGCTTCACCCACCTTTTGATCAGGATGACATGACTGACATACTACATCGGGGCCCCCAGAAGGATCCAGTTCTCCCCTTTCATAGGGCACTTCAGAGAACAGTAGAAAAGAACTGGGAAGCTCCTGACAATACTGCTGCAGTAAACAGTAATTTTCCTAAGAAGTATAGAACTTCTAGTTCTGATCCTGAGTATTTAAACAGGCATTCCACTCCAGAAAGTCTGGTTATTCAGGCTGCTACAACCTCAAGACAGACTGCATACCCATCTATATCTCGGGATAGAGAGGATAAGAAGGTAGATGCCTGGGCCCGTAAAGTTTTTACTTCGGGTAGCTGTGGGATGTCTCAACCCACTCATCCAAGCCCTGCAACATCACTAGGCATTGCTGGCAGCAGAAACATCAGAATAGCCACTGGAAAGCATGCTGCTCGCCAGAAATCACCAGGAAATGCGCAGTGAAAAACTGAAAAATAGGCTGCCATCCACTTTTGCCTACCTTAGTGAGCACCGGAGACCACTGCCAAAACCCATCCTTTGGCTGCTCACAGAGCAAAATCTCTGCCAAGGAATACAGAGCTGTCTCAAAAATCTGTTTTTATTTGGTGTCAAATTTGCTAAAATCATGGCTCACAAACCACCTAAAAAGATCCAACCTCCTTGTTGGGTGTTCCACATCATTATACTGCAAGAATCCACATAAATCCAATGTCAGAAAGAATCATGTGTTATTAGAACAAAATCCACTTTTAAAGATATTTGATGGAAAGACAGCTGTCAAAATGGGTGTAGTACCGTTACTCGCCTCTGTCAGGTGCTGGCGATTTATAATTCTGACAGGAGAGCAGTGTTTCAGAAGTTAACTATGCCAAAGAAGAGAATTCCATCAAAATGCCATATAGAGTGCCACACAGTGATTTCATTGTTTAAAAAGACTTGATTTAAAGATATGTTGCTTTTTGTGAGATTATAAATATATTTTTTTACAAGGAAGTATGTTACAATTGATCAGAAAGTAACTTGATGCAGTTAAAACTCCAAAAGGCTTGCTTCCTATGAGAACCCTTCACACCTTTTCCCTGGACAAAGGAAGCCTCCCCTGCCCTGGGATAAGAGATTGACAGATTGGTGTGAACAGGAACTAGCCAAGGCACCCTGGCCTGCCACTCTCAGTCAAGACAATGGATTATTTGGGATGAATAGAATATGCTGATTTGGGTGTGACTGGTTTTGCTCTGGGAGACACAGGACATGTGACCTCTGAGGTAGCCAGATTTAGGGGCGGAGACAAACCATTGTGGATTCAGGTAACCAAGCAAATATATGTTTTATAACATTGTGTATAACAAATTTTACCAAGCTGACAAAAATATGAAACTTTGGGATTCTTAAAATAAAAAAATTCACCCACAATTTAAGACTAAGCTGGACGCCGTGTGATGTTCTGAGACCAAACCCCGGAATTATTAATATTGCAGCTGCAGTGTTTTTGCTATGAACATAAGAATTTACAGGAATTTGCCCAGAGAGGATATGTATGTTTGTGTAAAATGTGGTGCAGAAAATATTGGGAAACCCACCAAAAACGCGACTAGGTTGTCATTTCTGAACTAGAGCTCTTAGGAAGATCAGAGTTGGACAAGAATGTACCTTAAGTAATTTGTGATGTGTATATGTATTATGAACAACTTGTGTATCTGGGACATATGTTTTGGGTAAAATTGATTTTCTCTGTAAAAGCAAAGGGGAGGGATTTCAGTTAAGCCATAAACATGACACCGGGTGACACGCTGATTCTTTCTCCAGTCAGGGGACAGAGAATCCTCTAACCTATAGAATCCTTAGGGGGTTGGGCATAGAGAATCAGCCTACCCACCCACTTTGGAAACACATAAAAAGAGACTGTTTAGGACAGATAAGGGACTCTCTTTTTTCCACTACTCACCGATTCCTGCGAAGCACTCTGCCAGACCAGATCAAGACAATATCCAGAGACTGCCGACTCCAGATCTAAATCCAGAGAACAGAACTCTAGAACCTTGAAGCAGAGAGGCCTAAACCAAAAGCTGAACTCTTCTCAGCAGGCCTGTAGAATCTAGCAACCTGATTCGCACATTCAACAGCTGGGCTGAGCTGTTCTACTCTAGCCAAGAACCCTGTGCTAGAACCAAGGTCCAGACCCAGAAAGCAGAGCTGTATCCAAGACCCGTCAGATCCAGTTCAAGAGGCCGCAGACCGCCATGCAGTGCTGAACGCAGAACCCAGAGGGCCTGAGACATGTCCGGTGGCGAGAGTGAAGCCAAACCCCTTGACCAGATCTTTGACAAGGCCCATTCCATTCCAAAGCTAGGAGTGAGTATCTAGCCTAGAACTGTCCATAACCAATCTCTTAGTTTAAAGTAATCCTCTTCCAACCATGTTAACCTGTCCAGAACTGCATTATAGAATCTTGTGTCCATCCTGTTGATTTCAAATCTGTAAAGCGCATCTGTCATTTCTAAAATCTTGATTTTATTTCTGCAAAATCTACCTTCCCAAAAACATCCATAACTTTTGAACCGCACGCCCTAGAAGTGAAATTTAACTGTCATTTTAAAGCTAAAATCCTAAGCTTTCCAACAAACCCAAAACATTCCAATTCATCATAGTTTTCCCGTAATCACGATTTATGCACGCGGAAAAATTGCCGCGAATTACAATTTGGCTCAATTTCATTTTCTGTCAAAATAGCTGCTCCTTGTTCTCAATTGCTGAAATTCGCTTTCAATTTGATAATCATTCATGAATGATTGCTAGTGTTGACCTGAACCAATCTCAAGTAACTATCACTCATCCAGAATCTCTTTCAGTGAATTAAAATCAATTTAGCATATTTTCACTTTAACTGAAATCACATTCAAAAGTATTTTTGCCTGTTTTAAAATCATACCGGTTTCTATAAGCTTGCTGGGGGAACTTGGATTGAACTGCATTCTTGATTGGCTTCCTGAAAACCTGTGTGCCCTCATTTCCATCTCTTCATATTGCATAGGGGGGGAGTGAGTAGTCACAGGGGAAAAAGTGACCATATTGACTTTTGATGAAATGATATCAAGTTATTTCTGGGTTGCATTCTTTCCCATTATGGCATTTCCTTGAATCATATAAGGTATTCTCTGCTACAGTATCCTTCATATTCATACTCCTAAGTGATTAAAGAGATTGTCAATTTTGTAATATTACCCCTTGTTGATTACCGTCCATATTCATAAGTGTGCTATTCAGATATTCTTTTGTTCATAAAAGTGCGATATATATATATTGTTTAATTCTTCAAATAAACCTTTTAATTTGCAAAACAAACCTACTTCTTGGCTCAGTGAGGTCAGGGGAATTCAAAGAGAGGGGCGTTATATAAGGGTTCATCATCCAGATTTAAAGAACTTTGACATAAAAATATATAAATAAGGGCTTCCATTGGGCATCCCATCCTAAGCATTGACATTGTTGGATTGAAGTCACTTACATAGCATGGCTTTAAAGTCAACTGTCACTTGTACCCTGGGCAGGTTCACCCATACCGTGTGGGACTGTATTTCGGCGGCGGCTGAACATATTCCGGAAGGCGAGAAAAATGAAGGCTTACTGAATATTGTCAAAGACGGAAAGGAGGCAATGGGGGAATGTCTCCAGTCTGGACTGGATACTGCTGAAAGTATCAGCAGACCCATGGCTGCAAGCGCAGTGCTTTGCAGATTTGCGTGGTTGAGGTAGTCGGGGTTCGCACCAGATGTGCAGTCCAGAATTCTCAACATGCCTTTTGATGCTTGAGGCTGTTTGGTAGTAAGGCTAATGAAAGCCTAGAAAGACTACAGACCTCAAAAGCGGCAACTAAATCTCTTAGCGCCTCCATGCGACAGCCTCAGAAACCCTATTCGGGCTCATCTTCCTGGAGGGGTAGTTCTTTTCGGTAGTACTCCTCTTTTGTTAGAGGAAGAGGACAGGTCTTTCAAAGAGGCAAGAGAAATGTCACTCGTGGTGGACGAGGAAAGACTGCAAAGCCAACCTCAGGAACGGCATCTTTGCCCTCAGCCGTTCCTTCAGCCGCCTCCAAATCACTCTGAGGCCTTATCACACAAAACCCCATTGGGAGGCTGAATCTCATAGCATCTAAAAGAATGGCGGGGCATTAGTTCAGAAGCTTGGGCACTGGAGACAATAGCTCAAGGTTACTGCCTTCCTTTCTTAAAAAGGCCTCAAGACCATCCACCGGGAACCAACTCTGTCAAAATTCCAGACACGCTCCTGTTGCAGGAAATTTTAACCCTGCTAGAGAAAGGTGCAATAGAACATGTACCTGTAGCGGAGAGGAACAAGGGTTGGTACTCCCCTTACTTTCTCATCCAAAATAAGGACGAAGGATTGAGACCCATCTTGGACTCAAGAAACTTGAACACGTTCCTGAGGAAGGACAATTTCAAGATGGTAACCCTTTCTCAGATCCTTCAGGCTCTCCAACTCCAAGACTGGTTGGTATCATTGGACCTTCAGGATGCTTACTTTCATGTGCCAATCCATCCCAAGCACAGAAAGTACCTGAGGTTCGCAGTTGGCGGTTCTCACTATCGGTTTCGAGTTCTGCCATTCGGGCTGACCTCCGCCCGAGGGTTTTCACAAAACTGATGGTGGTTGTGGCAGCGAGTCTCAGGAGAGGGGGATTCACGTCTACCCCTACATGGACGATTGGTTGATCAGAGCACATTTGTCAGAACAAGATCAGAAACATCTGTCGATCACCTGTCACTTCCTTCACAAACTGGGCTTCTCCCTCAATTTCAAGAAGTCCCACATGATTCCATCCCAAAACCTCCAGTTTATCAGAGCAGTTTTGGACACTTCCTTGGGCAAAGCCTCGCCTCCCGAAGTGAGAGCGCTCCCCATTCTGCAGATGGTAACAAAGTTTCAGAATGCCCAGCATCTACCAGCCTTTGATTTTCTGAGGTTGCTTGGCCTCATGGCATCCTGTATTTTTCTGGTGCCAGAGGCCAGATTGAGAATGAAATCCCTTCAATGGGGCCTCTGTCCTCAGTGGTCCCAGTTCTTGGGGAGTATGTCGGATCTTCTGAAAGTCCCGAGCGCAGTTGCTCAGGATCTACTATCGTGGGCTTGCAACGACAACATCCTCAATGGAGAATCTTTTTGGCAACCATGGCGGAGATAACAGTAGTAACGGACGCCTCATTCACGGGGTGGGGAGCCCATATCAATGATCTGACAATCAGCGGTCGTTGGTCTCCATCGGAGTCCAAACTACACATCAACTTATTGGAGCTTAGGGCAATCAGACTAGTGCTGAAGGCCTTCCTGCCCTCTGTACAGGGAAAGAATGTCCTGATGATGACGGACAACACAGTGGCCATGTACTACCTCAACAAGAGAGTAGTAGGGTCACTACCACCCTGCAGCGAGGCAATGCAGCTCTGGTTCTGGGCAATACGAGAAGGAATCTCTCTATCGGCAGTTCACCTAGCCGGAGAGCAGAACACAGCAGCAGACGCTCTGAGCATGCAGAGCATAGTCTCCTAGCTCAGGAAGTCCTTCTGTAGATCTTCGCCCTTTGGGGAACCCCTGAAGTGGATCTGTTTCGAGACCACGGTAAACCGAAAGTGTGAACAGTACTGGTCAAGGGAATTTCCTCCGAGAGGAGCTCTAGGAGATGCGTTTGTGGTGGACTGGAAGTTTCCACTTCTGTACGCGTTTCCTCCAGTTCCCGTGATTCCTCAAGTAATCAGGAGGTTGAGAAAGTTCAGGAAAACCATGATCCTAATTGCCCCGGATTGGGCCAGGAGGACATGGTAGACGGACCTTCTGAACATGTGCACCTGCCCTCCAATATGTCTTCCGCAAAGAGAGGATCTTCTCTCGAAAGAGGAAGGTCGAGTTCTCCATCCAGAGGTCAAGACACTCGACCTTCACGCATGGTTTCTGAGAAGTGAGATACAAGGTTTGTGATCTTTTGGATGACGTAATGGAGATTTTGCTTTCGGCCAGAAGGCCAGCAACAAAGTCTTTGTACCGATGTTGTTGGAACAAGTACAGTGACTAGTGCAAAGATAAGGATGTGGACCCTTTTCAATTTGGCACCCCAAAGGTGCTCTCTTTCCTATTGCATCTAGCCAATCTGGGGTTCCAGAACGGAACAATTAAAGGATGTCTAGCTGCTGTCCATTTTCAAGCGCTCCTTGGAAGAGGTATCTTACTTCAAAATTCCACTGATAATTCAATTCCTGAAAGGGCTTACTAGCGTATACCCCCCAGTACCTTTTCATGTCCCAACTTGGGATTTAAATCTAGAACTTAAATTTCTAACTTGTATACGTTTTGAGCCTCTGCACTCCTGTCCCTTGAGGCTTTTAACATTGAAAACTGTCCTTGTAGCCTTAACATCAGCCCACAGGGTTAGTCAACTACAGGCTCTCTCATGTAAACCCCCATATACTACTTTTTACAAGGACAAAGTAGTCCTTAAAGTTAAACCATCTTTCTTACCAAAAGTAGTTTGACCTCCATTTGTCACAAAGAAATCATATTACCAACATTCTATCCCCCTCCTCATTTGGGCAAAGAAGAGGGGAGACTGCATAGACTGGACCCCAAAAGGGCTCTCAATTTCTACATTTAAAGAATGTAAAAAAAAGGATGACCAACTTTTTGTAGGTTATACAGGTCATAAATTGGGATTAGCGGCAACAAAACAAACTAAATCTCACTGGATCATTCTGGCTATAATTGAGTGCTGCAGATTGGTGAGAAAAGACCCACCGAATGGGTTACGAGCCCATTCCACTATGGGGATGGCTACTTCTGCGGCTTTGAAGAGGGGAGTTCCTGCAGCAGATATTTGTTCAGCTGCAACATGGGCATCAATGCATACCTTCATCAAGCATTATTGCTTAGATGCCTCTTCCTCCAATGAGGGTTTACTTGCCAAGGTGGTACTTCATTCTATCCATGAGAACAATAACTAGTACTCCCAAATCCAAAATTACCACTGCTATGGGAGTCTATCACAAGGAATATGTGAGAGGACACAATCCATTCGAAGAACAAGTTACTTACCAACTGTAACGTTCTTTCGACTGGATGTTCCTCCCACATATTCCTCATCGCCCCTCCCATCCTACTCCGCAGTACAGTTTACGTTTTACACTTCCTCTCACAAAGAGTCTATCAGTCATGAGGAACGCCTGGGTGTTCCTCGAATATTTCCTCGAAAAAACAGAACTGAAGCTAACAGGCGCGGCACGAGCTATTTGTTTTGATGATGATGTCGACACGGTACGGAGCCCGTCGAGGGACATCGATGCCACGGTCTCGTGCACAGCGCCCTCTGCTGAAATATATTTTCCGAACCAGCGAAGCTGGCAGGATACGAATATCACAAGATGAGGAATACATGGGACTAACATCCAGTTGAAAGAACGTTACATTTGGTAAGTAACTTGTTCTTCTGTTGCACTGACCCTGTATAGAGCCCAGAGGTAGGTAAAGTGAACCAAGGGGTTGGCCCCTTTCTGGGGGAAATAACTACTGGCACAAAAAAAACAGCTGGTACAAGAACCAAGTAACGGAGAGAGTGGATAGGGAAGCAAGGATGAACTGAGAGGGGGAAAGCATTGATACTTGTATTCTTGCATCAGCAGGCCTTTTATATAACACTAAGATCATGTGATGGAAATGAATTACATAGCTGGTCTGGGAAGATCCCAATACAAATAATTGTAATTATTTATTTATAAAGCGCTTATTACCCAGAGGCTTCTAAGCGCGGACCCGGGGATCGAAATGGTGTTCTGCCACGTTGTCTCGCTTCCAAGTCGAGCGCGTTGCCCCTGAGCTATCCTCCCGAGACAACTTGACAGAAATCAAGGTTAGAAACACTGGTAGACATCTTAGAAAGGAACCCTTGTCAAATGTTCTGCATTCAGTAACATTCACTTAGTGTGGTGCCATGTTGCATCAAACTCATTTCTTTCATTCGCAAACTATATTTTTGGATATCTACGAGGAAAGGAAGTTTCCTTATGTCAGAAAGTGGTATTTAGTTTCCTTCATTAGTGCCGGAGGACTGATCTTCTTCAACATTATGTGAAGTCCCAGTAAAGTCATTTAGAGCACTATTATCCATTCTCCTTTCCCAATAAAACAAACAGAATAAAAGCAATGTGTGTAGAAATAGGTTTTATCATTATCATGATAACCTTATTTCGGCAGTATGCCATTAAAGTATACACAATAAAACAGTCATGAAACAAAAATAGCATTAGTTAAAATTCATTGAGAGGCGAGGCAGAATTAAAATAATTAAAACTCTTCTTATAGCAAACATTGGCGATTGCAGAGATTCTTGCATATCGCACATAGTCCCAGCACATAATATCAACCCTAACCCTTATCAGGCTTTATGGAAACATTAACGTTTTAACATATTGAGGTAATCGAATGCATCATGAGGCACCAATATCTAAAAAATACTCAGCATTATCACAAGCTTGGTGATAACCTTTAAATGCCGCGGTAACGCTATTACCACTGCATTTAAGGGTCTGCCAAATCACGGGTTAGGGAGCATTTGACCCCAGCTCTGAGCTGGTGGGAAATCTGCTGGAAATGTGTCCATATTTGGTGCTGTTACCACGCAGTAATACCACAGACGATAATCGTGCAGCAAAATCCCTGTTGGGTCCAATGGGGAATTCCCGAATAGGCCCAATGGGGAATCGGGAATTAACATACTGCCAAACCCGTGATCTGCTGTTAATAGCACCAGAAGGGGTTGGCGGTAACGCTATTAGCCCTGGCGGTATCACAGCAGTAATACCACCGGGATACCACCCAACTCATGATGAGGCCCACTGTCTCTAAAGGCTAAAGGTTAACTTAAGCATTAAGAAACTGAGCGTTGCCACTCAGTTGGCCGGGTGATCTCGGTCTGCTCTATACATAAACTGCAACTTTAAATTAAGCGTTTCAAAACAACTTGTTCATCGAGGTATGGAATAATCCATGAGTTGACCATTTGTAAAATGCCCAAATGTCCTTTTAGTGATCATTTCATGAAAGGCAGTGACAATCTTGTCAGTGTTCTATGGTGTGCCAATGCATTTCAGAGTATCTTTCCATCGTCAGGGCTGAACACTTTTTATATCACAGCATGAATTGCAAGCGAAAATAATAGGTCAAAATAATTTACATACCCGCAAAGCAGTAGTACAAATGCAGCAATAATGGAAAAAAAGAGATATAAAGACATTCAATCCCAATGAACAGAACGAAAAAAAGAAATTGATGAACATCTCTCCTAGCAGTTCAACACTACTTAATTGATACGTTACAAATGTACATGTATCGTGATGCTTGTATATGCATCTGTAAAGGAAATAAGAATTACCAGATCACTATGTGACATTGTGCTGACCCATAGTTTGGAAAAACTACAATACACATAATGGCTTGCAGCACTTACCTGGCCAATTGTTGTAAAATCTTAATGTAGTGCCATCCCAGTCCCTGATCCACAAAAGATAATGGGCCTCATTACGAGTCCGGCTGTAACCGAGGTGGTAAAACTGCCTGGTTACCGCCGGACTCGTATTACCATTCCGCGTCTGTGATTACTGGAATTACCGGGGCATTACAACCCCGGTGTCCCGGGAATTCCGGAGGCGGAATGGTGTAAATCCCCATTCCCATTGAGTCCGATGGGACTCAATGGGAATGGAGATCATGGAAACACCGGCACCATCTCGTGATGGTGCCGGTGTTTCCTCGTCCGCCTGCAAGTGGGCGGTGGTAAACCGCCCAGGTCAGACCTGGCGGGAACGCCACCTCCCGCCTGCAGGAGTCGGGATCGGGGGGTCCGGAATTAACAGTGGCGGCGGGTTTAACGCCACTGTTATTTCCGGACCGCCCGACCTATGATGAGGCCCAATGCATTGATTAATGAATACACATAAATGTGTTTCGTGAGCTAGATAGGAAGAAGAATTTGTATCGAACTTACCCCAGCGTGCTGCAGGGAGGCTTTAATGATGGCACAACCTTCTTGTGTGAACGCTGGTTGCTGTTTATTTGGTATCCCATGGTTACCGCGTAGTGCTGTGATGTCATGCGTGCAAGCACGCAATGACATCACTGGCATCCCGCGCCCTGCGCTGCCTGTCAGAACAGGGAGCACGGGGAATGGTAAACACAGGGGCTGACAGTCTGCACTGCTTGTGAATCTTTATCTAAGGATATGCTACACAAGCAGTCTGCTGAACAGAATGTTCACATGGTATACACATTTCTATTGCTAATACATAAATGCATGCATCAATAATGCGTCTCTTGATGTAATAACATGATTACAATAGTAAACAGCATCTCGCCACTGTACCAGATACTGTCACTAAATACAATTACTCAGCCAATGTAAACACTGCATCCAACAATAAGTATACATGAAAAACATGTTCTTCATCTAACCGGTTCCCTTGTTATTAACCTGTATATGAACAACATTCGTTTGTCCCTTAATAAAATGTGCATGCGGTGGTGAGCTACACCATCTCTCAATGTGGTCTCCCAGAACGGTAGGTATCTCTGCGATGGCAAAAAGAACATGTTCAATGCCAATGGACTCGGAAACATGATTGGCCATATGTACACTTGTTACACTTGGTTTAGAGACCTGCATGTTGATGAAAACATGTTCAGGTAAAATGTGTAGAAACTGTTAATTCATAAGAAGCACATATAGTTGATCTCTTCATTCAATGCCCCACGGCACTATAGCGTCCAGACGCTCGACCCAGGTTTCCCTTTGGTCAATTCTTCTTTCCATATGTTCATATTTATTCCACTTCACCCTGAAACCGGATCTGTGAGATGTTGTTGTCAGACCAATGTCTTGCAACAGCTGAGTTCAGATTTTTGTTCCTGATGCATGACCTATGCTCATTCACTCTCAGTTTCGCTGGTCTTCTGGACTGTCCACACTGTAAAGGTCAACTTAAAACATATTTACCAAAGGCATTAAAATACACACATTAATAAAGTGCTTGCATTAATAAGGCGCTGTGTTGTTAAATGCACTTAAGTTAAAATGTAATAAACATAAAATAACACATCTACGTTTGCACATCATTCTTTAGGTTGATAGCCAAGGGGTTACAATTCAGTCGGTCATTACACCACTTTTACTCTAATTAGCCAGGACCTACATAAGTATTTTATCCCGACAAAGTTAAGTGCCACATTATCCGTTCTCCTAGAAGCCATAAGGGCTTTGAAAGTGCTGCGTATGTTTGCAGTGATAACGAATGGTCTTAGGTACAATTTCTTAAGGTTAATGTATAGGAGACAGATCAGCATGAAATGAATCTGTTTCCCTAGTATCGTTGCAATACGATTAATGATCTGAGGGGGGTCAGGTCCCAGCGTTTGGTGCAAGTCACCACCATTCGGCACCTGAATTTTGCTAAAAGTACAGGCGCCATTCTGGGTCTGGAATGATCTAAATAGTGTTCATAGCACAATCATTATTTACAGTCCCAATATATAGCTAATGATGTCTTCCAGTGACCTCTGATGTATTTCGGTAGATCATATTAACTTAACCTATGGGACGAGATCATGATGTTCCTGCCAGAAATGATCATGATTGTAACAACACATTAGGGTTTCACATGTTTACACCGTGATAAACCTTTCCTCCCCTGCTTGGTGTAGGACATCCTGTAGAACCTCTCTATATTTCACAATAGTCAGTGTACTCCATATGCGTACCGGGTACATCAAAGGCCTTGTAGTCACCAAATGTCCAAGTTATCCAATGCCCTTCTCCTCATGCAGCAGGATCATTGGTGTGCCACCCGGTAGGTTCAAAATGCTCTTAAGAAAGGAGTTGTCTGTAACATCAAGAGATTTAGCCCAAGCACGCCCCCAAATGCGGCACCGTAAAGGGCAGCTTGGTGCGAATGAAGCTTGTATGAAGCTAAGTTTGTTTGTTTGTTTTATTATTTATAATGCGCACCAGATCCGGGGGTATCAGGGCGCAGAAAGCAAAAGAAGATTTTCAGCTTTGGTTCCATTGCTGTACAATTATATACATTTTCAGCTTCGGTTACATTGCTGTACAGTCATATACATGGATGTACAGAAGAGATGCACAGGGATTGAGGTAGCTTAGGTCGCTAGGTTAATAGGGGCAAGAGGCCAAAAATGGAGGGCAAGATAAGGAGGGATATATACATGAATATACAGATGAAATACACTAACTATGTGTTAGTGGTCATTTTCCTTGATCCAGTGAATGAAGTTGAGCCTAAAGTGTAGGTATGTTTGGTCTGCCCTAAGGGCGGAAGGAAAGGGAGTTGCAGAGCTGGGCGGCTTTCACCGGGAAGCTGCTTCACCCGGTTTTGGATAGTTTGAATTTGGGCACCGTAAGGAGGTTGGAATTGACAGTTCTTGTGAGGCAGATGGAGGGATGTCTCTTGAATCTATCTATAAGGTATCCAGGGGCGGCGTTATTAGGCCATTTATGTGTGAGTGAAGCTACTTTTAGTGAGATTTTGTCCATAGTAGTGAGCCAGTTGTTTGATCTAAGTACAGGTCTAAGCGCTCCACCGTGAAAAATCAAACAGCTTTACACGTTAAAGTTTGTGTTTTTAATGTCAATTTACAACCGTTTGGAGTGGGTGATGCAAGACACACCCAAACCATTACAAATAATGTCAGAAAAAGAAAAGTCGTCCGGCACGCAGAGCTAAAATCCAGATCACTGTAAGTGCCAATACCTGAACAAGCTGCCTCAAGCAGACAGTCAGTTATTGCATGTGCTTATGCAGCTCCAGGCAGAGGACCCTTTCAGCGCACCCTCTCGCTCCCTCATGATGAGGCCAGATTTGAGGTTTTGTGGCCAAAGTAGCACCTTCCTATGCCCCCCACTACTGATGCCTCTTTATGCAGGGCTCTGGACGGAGCTCACTAATATCAATTATTACCACATAATTAGGTTACATAATTGTAATAAGCATAGGTCATTGGATTCTGGATAGTAGGTGTTCAGGAATGTTGAGCGAGGTGGTTCGAGAAGCGGTGGACTGCAAAGTATTTTACGGCAATAAAGTAATACTTAAAGGTTACCTTTTGCGTGATGCTTCCCGGATACCACACGATTTGGCAGAAGATGCGCAGCGCCATACCTCGTGGCCACCTTTGGTGAAGACTCTGCGAAGAAGACGTAGCATGGCATGAGATTGCTCAGAATGGAGGGGGCATGCCCAAGGAGGAGAGGGATGCCTGTGCACCGAAGGAAAGACCTGCTGTTGTCTCCAAATTGCAGCTGTTAAGGCCTGTAGCAAATTGGGGCCATTATGGTCAGTATGAGCCCCACACCAGCACGCGCCGCAGCAGAGAACACGGCATGCACCTCCAGTGCTCGCCTGCTAGAGAAAAGAACCTCTCAACATAGCCTTGCACTAGTGCTGTGTGTGTGTGTGTGTGGTTACCAGGACAACACGTTTTTGTTAAAGGTCCTGCTACAAAGCGCACATAGGAAGCAAGCTTCTAATAGGCGAAATACCTGTTGACAGAATCTCGCATTGAAGAGAATTACAAGAACACATCACATTTAAAGTCAGAGAAGCCTGAAAGTTCAGATAGCAGATGACTTTTCACCCACCACAATTCTTTACTCTCCCCTGGGGAACCAGCCATCCCACAGGTGGAACGGAAAAGACTGAAAATATGAAGAGAAGACAAAAAGCAGACCGGATATGGAAAAGAACAAATGTTTCAGCTGTGGCAGGTAAGGCCATTTTTACCATTGCTCGTAATTCCCCAGCTTTGAGTCAAAGGTATGCCAATTGTGGCATACTGGGCCATTTTGCTGCAGTGTCGATGAAAGAAAAAAGTGACATACCTCCAGGACGAAGGAACTCAAGGAAGCTCGGAGGAAGAGTGAGTAATGGTGGTGGAGGCCCGTTCGGATCTTCCTACCAACATGAAATGCCCAAGTGCCACAGTACATATCAAAGAGCGAGTTAAGAGCAGAGTGTGATCCGTGTGGTCACGCTGGGCAAGAGTCTTTTCTTAGGAGGCGGACTATTGTGGAGAAAAACGCCAGCAACCGGCGAAGCGGAGCGAATACGGAGCAGAGTGTATTTCCGTGTGCTCCCGGGTGCGCCCAGGCCGCCAAAGAGACAGAGACAGAGAGGGAGGGCGAGAGGCTGCAGCAGTTGCATGTAACAAAGCACAAGTCTACCACCTATCTCCCGATCATCTGCGCTCACTTTGTAAGTTGTGACCATAACACGGACAGTGGAAACACCTCTGTATTTATTATGGTCTTTATCATGGTTTCTTGTAAAAACATCAAAATAATATCAAAATAAAAAATAAAAAAATAAAAATCTCATTATAAAACCCCCTAAGAAGTAATAGGAGAATAGTAACACACTCTTCCCATTCTCCCGATTCTGGGTTCTGAGACCGGATCAGTCCAAACAGAGCCTGCATAAAGCTGGTCGCAGGTAGAAACCAGGCAGATGCCCAATATTTACAATCTATGAAGTGGGAGCCTCAGTTGGAGAGACGACTTGAAGACTCCCAAATCTGACATCATGCCAGCAGAGCTTGAGAGGAACCTTGCCATGTCTCAATCAGTGGCAACTCAATATCACTCACATTTAGCCCCTACTCAGATCCCCATCTTCTGGAGTCCGCTATCAGGAACAACTTGGAATATACACTATCTACTTCTAAGATGAAGCAGACCATAATTAAGGAATTGGGAACAAAAGGAGGTCCTACAGTGAAGGTATCCTTGGAAATGCCAGAGACACTGAGGGCACGCAATTTGGGGGACAGAGGGAGGGTGCACCCCCACCACCCCATGCAAGGGCCAACGTGCAGTCCTACAGACTCACTGGAACAGGAGTCTTCAAACATGCCCACCAACGAGCAACAGACAAGCAATCTAAATACAAATAATCATTGGCAGCCATTGGGAGACCGAGTACAGAGAAGCACTCAACCGGAATCAACCCTCATCGCTTTGAGCTTCGTCCTGAACTCCTTAGTCACCGTCTTTGAACTACTCAAAACTGAAGTACAATCACACACTGCACCTTTGTTAGAATTGACCAGGGAGGTGGGCACATGGGAATCTTCAAAGGTAGGCTTGTCCAGTCTAATGAATTTGTCATCTAAGGATTGGGGTTTCCTACTTGATGAAACCCCTACTCAATTCATCTTGTGGAAAGAAATCAAGACAAATTTAAGACAACTAGACAAAAGACTTTCAGACTATGAGACTGGATCTAAAAAGCCTACAGACAGAGGGAATCCTAGTCAAACAAATGACTGCATCAAGTGTGGTGGAACCGGTATCTCTAGATGACACTCCACTATTGCAGTCAATATTGGAGGAATTCTTTAGATTGGTAAGCTTGGGGCCCTTAAGGAACGTGCATGGAATGAATGGCATCACACAGAATAACTGAGTCCAAATAACCGAACCAACTCAGGAAGATGGCAAAGTACTGTTTTATTAACAGTTATCTAAAACAGGAAGTTTACAATGAACATCAACGGACATACGCTCAGGTTCCCTCAGCGATCTTCGCACACATCTTAGCTTTTATATAAAAAATATGTCACCAGTGACATCATACTACGTTGCAATAATGAAAAACCTACTAAGGGTCGGGATGGGCTCAAGGGGAATATCTAAGTATATTTTCTATGGCAACTAGGATTGTGATTGGCTGCCCACTGTAAGGTGGACAACACATGCCTACCTCTCAAACATGCAATCTTCAGAAACAATTAGATATACGGTTTCTCACTGGTTTTCAAACTATAAGGTTCTTCGTTATATCGACCACTACAATTGGTTGGCACGCTAGTGCCAGGTCTGGAACAATCGGTTCACTTAGCAGCACGTAAGCCCAGACCCAGGTGCTAGGATATGGGGCATGAAACTACCACCCCGCCCAATTAGCCCAGCATCTCTCATCACCCATGCCTTCTGTCATGAAGATTGTCTTTGAACTAGGCCTTGCAAAAGTATCCTTGTCTTTAGAATACATGGGAGTGAGGTGAGAGAATTCACTATGGTGTCTGGGACTCTGAGTCCGAACTCTATTTTCATCCTTGGCTCACCTGACAGGAGACCACGATTTGGTCCATTTTGCAGGTTATAAATGCTTTAAACAAATTAAACTTGGCACTCTTGGTGTTCTTTCTTTGTAACTTAAAAAGGGATGATTCATTCTTCGCATGTTTTCTCCTTTCCAGAATAGATAGTTGACCTTGGCTGCTTCAGTGTTGAATCCAGGACAGACAACCTCACCATTCAGCTCCACGATTCAGCTTATTCTTGCTGCAACACAGTTTTCCCTTCCCTCTTCATGGGTCCTGGCTTACATGATACCGATGTCCAGCTTCTATATAATGGCGGCTTTGCCTGCAGTCTAATCACTACATATTGCCAGCTTCTATGATGAATTCGTCTACTTGCGTTTCAGCATCTGTACAATTATAGAACAGTGATTTTCTGCAGCACTTCATGCACATGTAATCTCCTTTTTCGTATTTAAAAGTTCACTTGATTCTTTACTTCGTCATTAGGATCTTCAGGATCTATACATCTTCTTCAGCCAGTATCCCAGGACGTTGGACATACTCTTTTGTGACGTCACTGGCTTCTTTTTTCTGCTCCTTTTCATACTCCTTCAGGGAGTTCCTCCCTCAAGTTGTCATCCCTTCAGGGATACATTCAGTAGGGTTGTCTCAATGGGTATCGTCTCTCAAACAAACGCTGCAGTATTGGCACAACTGCAGGTGTCAAACACGGCACAATCTCAGTTCTCCAACATATGGGAGGTAGGGGGCAGGGTTTCCTGCAGAGGCATGTAGCTGCTCCTCTACACTGGGACAGATCAAGGAGGTGAAATCTGACGATGTTCAGAAAGTCCAAAATGGAGACCCCCTCCACAGCCGCTTCAGGAACAAAGAATGATTTGAATAGATCTGTAAAAGAGCCTCCGAAACTGCACCAGGCAAATATGGATAACATACTGGAGGTAGAATCAGGCGGCGAGGCAGATTCAAATAAAAGGAAAAAGAAGAAAAAAAGCGGTGCACCCGCACTCAATGGCATTTTTAAGCAAACTATTCCAACCCAGACCCAAAAGCCAGAAAACAAGGGAAACATCCGACGTCTGGGGAAAAAACTATTCTTCAACGCTCTAAATAAGGCACTAAATAAGGATTCCTCCGACCATCAAAACGAATCATTTTCCCAGCAAGTTGATATGAGTCAAATGAAAGAAGGAGAGGAGGATTCTACGGGGAATGCAACGTCTCAATCTGGAAAAAAACAACCCAGACCCCCGTCTTCAAAAATGAGTGTGGGCCAACACATGGGAAATCTGATGGATGTCCGACCAGATCCCCCTAACCTAGCACCAATGTTCTGTAAAGAAATTATAACGCAAGGTGCAACTCAGGGTACATTTGGAAAAACTATGATGGAGCAAGACTCATTCCCAAATGACACACATTCTAGATAAAGTTGCAGAGGCCCAATTGGAAGTGAAATAGAACCTTGTGAGGCTAAGGAACCTGGAGTTTCAAGCATGAGCCATGAGGTACGAGGAGAGTCCGACTGTCAGAGGCACGAGGAGGAGGTGGAAAGTGATAACTACATGTCCAAGATGGACACGAGTACATATGCAGCACCTATGGTGTGGCTTAAACAAATGAACTTGTCAAGGGATCAAGCAAGCTTGAATGGGGGACCATTTTAGCAATCACAAGACATCCCAGACCTCTATTTACTCTCCTCCAATGACATTAATCAAATTAGATTCCCATATGCACATACCACCAGCATTGTGGAAGTAATAATGAAATCACACATGGGAGCCAAAGCAATGCTAAATTCCAGAAGAGACTTTATTATCTAGGGCTGGAGGTCCTTTTCACTAAGCCACAAAATCCCCAGCAGCATCGGAAAAATCCTGCTTGCAGTAACGTCAATAAAAGAGGGAAGTCTTGGAACAAAATCTCTTTTGAGGAGTCGGGAAGTGCTAGAAAGGGGCTGATGAAGAGTCTAAGGGGAAGGACCGAGGGGGGAACAGAACCAGATCTGGGCAATGCTCCCTGACATCATCACAGAGGTCGTTCAGAAGCTAACCGTTCTGGGTAAATCACTGTCGCCGATGAGCGAAGGAGAGTTCTAAGTTGGAATACGCAGGGGTCCAGTTCTTTTAAAGTCGAGGAAATGAGAAAGTTCATCTTCCAAGGCCATGATCTAATCCTTTTACAGGAAACATGGCTGAGGGAATCCTTCAAATTGGAAGGGTTCACAATGTATTAACAAGCAGCAACTAAGATAAATGGGGCATACCTTCAGGTGGCCTTTTAGTGGCCAGTCAGAATAGTTGGGTGGGTAGTATTGAACTACTCCACTCGAATAAACTGGGTATATTACCCTCAGGATACTCCCTACGTTGACATCAAATTTAAAATCAATATTCCAGATTAATTTATATTGGAGCCCTGCTCATTCAAACTTGGAAAGATTTTTGAGAGACCTCGAAGATGTACTAACCTCTGCGAAGATCACCTCGCCAGAAGATCACATCTTAGTGGCAGGTGAGCTGAAGTTGCATTGTTTACGGGGCAGCTCTGATGGTTAGTATAACTCGAATGCCAGCGTGAATGGTCAAAGATGGATGAACTTTTTTATTGACTGGGACCTCGTCATGGCCAATGGTAATGTCGTGGGTAACATCCCCCAGCAAGAACGTGGCGGAATGGGCATATGTCCTCTACCATCGACTATATAGTCTTCTCAGCAAATCTTTTTGAACACTGTGAAAATGTAAGAGTTGAAGAGAGCGGTACCAGTGACCATAGACTTCTATCCGTAACACTTGGTTTTAGTTCCTCAGTAGAAACTAACATGAGGTATATGACTATGCGATCAGTTAATCAAGCAGGGGATTGATTGGAGAGATTTAAATATAAAGGCTGAATCTTAAATCGTAAACTGAAAGAATGGTTGGAAGAGACTGATGTAGGAAGCCTAACAAATATGTTGAATCCTATGAGCTTTGTTGACCTGCTGTGGAACTTGCATGCACCTAAGCAGCATTTTAAAACTTTTGATACAGAGACCAGAGATAGAAAGAGTATGTTCCTTAGAGAGCTTCAAATTCTTACAAGAGAGGGCCTTCCACTAGAAATATTTATTTGTGAAAAGAAGTCCCTACGAAATCAGTATAAAAATTGGTCCAAGAGCAGAAAATATGAAAGGCAGCGCAGAGATGGTGTATCCATGTTAACAGCAGTGATGGAGTAACTCCCGAAATGTCTGGGGCCTATCCCGCAAATTCAGAACAAGCTGCATTGCAATCAAATATAATCAATGAACAGACATGGAGGGATTATTTCTCTGTGGTTTTTGAAGAAAAGGCCTTAGTAAGATATGAATTAGGCCCGGACATTGAGTGGAACATACATTTCAACAAAGGTGGCGTTGAAGAGTTGATAAATATCACTTTGAGATCTAAGGCCTCTGGCCCCAATGGTTTAACTAATTAAATGATGCGCGAGTCTGTGCACACCTGGACGATTATCTTGTTCAATCTTTTTAATAACATCTTAAAAATGAGAAAGTGCCCGATCTCCTGGAAAAATGCCATAGTGATACCAATAAATAAGAAAGGAGACCAAAAAGATCCAGCCAATTATCACCCGATCCCTCTAATGGATATTGAGAGTAAAATCTTCTCAAATTATATTGAAGGAATTAGATGACTGGGCAGCGAAGGCAAACATCCTCTCCAAACTTCAGGTAGGCTTCAGAAGGAGCCTTTCGACGACACTAAATGGCTTAGTTTTAAACATCCTAAACACAAAAAGGGAAGAATGATCTGCCAGTTTATGGTGTCTGGAGTGATCTATCTAGGGCCTTCGACACCATAAACAAGAGGCAAATGATGGCATAAATTAAATGAGTGGGGCATTCCAAAGGGCCTATTATCAATAGTCATTCACCTCCATAGCAATACTACAATCCAAGTGAGACTGGGCTGAAGAGGTCACCTCTCATCATTGATCCCTACGGAGAAGGGCATGAGGCAGGTGTGCATCGTAGCCCCATGCCTATTTAATCTGTTTATGGCAGATCTGTGGCATAAGTTAAAACCTCACTACTTGGCCGTGCCACGGATTGGTGCCATGAGAATCAATGGTATGGCCCACGCGGAAGATGTGGTCCTAAGAGATCACTCACCAGTAGGACTACAGTGTTTGATATCGGCATTTGAAAACTATGCCTTATCAAATGATCTCATAATTAAACCCAGCAAGACGGTCGTAATATCTTACAATCAGGCAATCAATAAAAAGAGCATTGGCTTTAAGTGGAAGCTGGTGGAACAAAGCCTACCGGTCGTGAAGGAGGTTAAGAACTTGGGTTTTATGATCAGAGCCAATCCGACCATGGCAGCTTTTGAGGCTGGTTTAGAGAAAGAGTCCTGTCAGCTTGCTTGCCATATTAAAAACATACTTAATTCCTACTGCGGTTTTACCTTATTGCCACTCATCAAATTCTATAAGGATAAGGGGGTACTGACCTTGATGTACGGAATTTAAATTGACAGACCGGCACAAAAGATTAATTGGGTAAGGAAGCATCTGGAAAAGGGTTCTCAATCTTCCATGCTCCTTGCCAATGGCCAGAATATGTTACGAATTAGAACTAGAGTTAATCCAATGGAGGCTGCATGGAAAAGGATAATGCTTTATAGGTCGATCATATGCCCCCTAAAGAACTCTTTATATGAGGATATTAAGCATATGCTGGAGAAAGGCGGAAACTACTTCCTTACGGGGTTGAAACTTGAGACCGCTGAGATATTTTTGAAGGGCCAACTGTCAGAAAAGAACCTAATAGATAATCCGCTGAGGGTAAAAAAGGTAATGGACTGAATGATTGGATCCTAACAAGATCCTCATTCATCAGGATTACCTTTTATAAGAACGTCCCTGTAAATAACAAACCCCCTTGGCTATGTTTTGTCCTACCTGAAGAAATTTCCACATGCAAAATGGAGGGCAGATTTGTTTGAGGTTCTGCCTAAATCTATTCAATACTCGTGATTTACAGCATATTAGGAACAAAGTGAATGTGGTGGACGGTCTTTGCAATTGGTGTCAAATGGATGAGCAACAAAATGTAAAACACTTAATAATATCATGTGTAGTAGCTACTAGACTCACAAGGGTTGACCACTTTCTACGCTTTGCCCATACTGTGGACTGGCTAGAATCAGAAGAGTTTTGCAATATATTGTCGGCAGGGAAGGAAACCTCTCTTATCCTTTTTTAAATTTTTTAATACATTTTATTAATTTTTACAACAAACAATCAACATACAACATAACCAGCAGTACTTGTCATTATACTTTAGCATCATGTACATATCGTTATTCTTCTACCGCTTACCCCTTACCCTCCCCCCAACTCGAGCTTACTCCACTTCGCATTCTGCTTCGTTTTCCTCTGGGAGAGCCTCCCCTTCTGTGGTCTCGAAGGTTTACTGATTGCTTAGACAGTCCTGGGCGGACCCATACAATGTGGCCACCAAATGTTTCCAGGTCATCAGGGTTTCTGCTTCCTCCTCCCTTTCCCTACTGGCCGCTTCCTGCCATACCGCCGTTTCAGCTTCGGTCCATTTCAGGAGGTCACTCCACCAGACTTCTACCCTCGGTCTATTGCATGTTTTCCACCCCATGACTATTCTACGCTTGGCAAGTATATATGCCAAGTCTTTAAGTTTGCTCACATGTTTAGATTGGTGCAGTCTAGGGAACCCCCCTACTATGCATGCCCATATTGATTCGACGTTTAGCTTGATCCCTTTCTCATTCAATCGGCGTGCTACTTCTCCCCAGAACTTCCCAATTTCTGGACATGCCCAAAACATGTGTGTCATCCTGGCTTTTTCTTCTTCGCATTTGGGGCATATTTGTCGTTCAGCGTTCTTAAACCGGGCTATCCTCTGGGTGGTCATGTATGCCCTGTGGGTTACATATAGCTGTATTTGTTGTAGCCTCGCGTTCCTCAACACTTTATTATGATACCCTTGGGCCCGCTCCCATAGCCCCTCACTCATGAGTTCCGCGGCTTCTTCTTCCCAAGCTTGTCTTAATTGGGTCACTTCCTTTCCTACCCTGGACATCAATAGCTCATAAATTTGAGAAACCTCATGCCCTGCCTCTGCTATATCATATATCGTTTCAATGGCCATGTCAGGTTGATCTCCCAGTGTTATTTCGGACCATGTCTTTCTGATCTGCCGTATCAATCTAGTATAAGTCATATGCTGCCCTGTGTGTAAACCCGTTTCTTCCACCAGCATCCCAAATTCCTTTATTTCCCCCTCCTGTCATATATCTCCCATTGTTGCGATCCCCACCGGTTCCCAGTGCGTACAAATCGATTTTCTCAGCTGCACGTCTCCTCCAGTCAGCGCCACTAGCGGCACCTGCGAAGAACACAGGGTTGGGTTCTCCATAACCTGACAAGCCTTGTGCCATACCTTCCATCCCAATTCCAGCATTTCCAGGAACCCTTTTAGTTCAGGTTTGGGCAGCCACATTACCTCTTTCAGAAAGAACTGGGCACACTCTTTTCTCAACAGTCTGGACTCTGATGTCAAGTCTTCCGTTAACCATTTGGCCACGTATTGCAGTTGACTAGCCAGATAATACATCTCAAAATTAGGCAATTTTATACCCCCTTTATCATACAAGTTCTGTAACTTCCATTAGGCAATTCTGTTCCTCGTTCCATGCTAAATAAAGCCCCTACATATGCTCTGGAGTTTGGCAAAAAAGCGATTTGGTTTCATATATGGTATGTTCCCAAAAGAAATGCAGTAGCCTAGGCAATACAACCATCTTCAACAGCGCCACTCTCCCCATCATGGCCAGGGGGAGCTTAGCTCAGAACCTAATTCTGTTTTCAATGTTCTGTACCACTTTCTCAGTGTTGTGTTTATATTCTGCTTCCAACGTATGATGAATGTCAATCCCCAGGTATCTGAACGTGCTAGTCTCCCATGGTATTTGTAGGGCCGGCAGTTGTTCCCGTGGGACCCCTATATATCTCCCCAGAGGGAATATACATGATTTCCTGGGGTTAACTACAATGCCAAAGAGCCACGCAAATCGCTCCATTTCTTATAGAATGTACTGAAGATTTTCCTCAGGGTATCTCAGGTATAGTAACATGTCATCTGCGTATAGTGAAATTAAGTGTGGTCCCTCTTTCGTGTGAATCACAACTTCCTCATATTATTGTCACCGGTATATTGTCAGGGGTTCCAATGCTAGGATGTACAGCAACGGGCACCAAGGGCATCCCTGTCTGGTACCCCTGCTTAGTTGCCACCTCTCTGAGATGATCGCTCTCGTTTTAACTCTAGCTAGCGGTGTGCTGTATAACAATTTCACCCACTGAAGATACCCAGGTCCCATCCCATATTCTCTTATAGCTGCCATCAGCCAAGGCCATCTGACAGAGTCAAAAGCCTTAATTGCATCTAGTGATATAATTGCAATCTCGCTTGTATCTCGTACTGTGTGCTCTATAACCCGGTGAAGTCGTCTGAGGTTGTCTGATATGCTTCTGCCGGGACATATCCAGTCTGATCAGGGTGTATTAATCTACGTATAACCTGTCTCATTCCATTTGCCAACACCGCCTTGAGTATCTTACTATCCTGATTCAGCATCGACAACGGTCTATACGACCCACAGTCCATGCTTGTTTTGTTGGGTTTGGGGAGTGGGATAGATCATCTCTCTTTAGGATTCTGATAACGTCCCTATTTAGAAAGCATCATTTAACATCTCAAGCAGCGAGGGGAGCACTTCTCTCCTATACATTTTGTAAAATTCACTTGGGAGTCCATCCGCTCCCGGGTTCTTGAAGGTGGGTAGTTGCTCCACCACCGTTTCTTATTCTTTCCATGTAATTGGGGCATCTAGGTCCTCACGTTCTTCAGCACTTATTTTTGGCAGGCCAATATCCTCTAATGTTTCTATTATCTTGCTAATTTCGCCCCCTCCTATGTCCCTGTACAATCGTCTATAGAATTCAAGGAACTCTCGGTTCACGCCCTCTTGAGTATGCACTATTTTCATGTCCTCCCCCATTACTGCTATGTATTTCTTATAGTTTAGGTTGCACAGTCTCTCCCAGTGCCCTGCGCATTCCTGCTGTAATTGTTTTATTGTTTCACCATCCTCTCTGGAGTCCCCTCCTTTGCCCAGAAACGCCTCTAGTTACGCCTATGCGTTCTGCAATTCCCTTAGTATACCCCCCTGCAACCCTCTGGATTTGGCTATTGCTGATCCTCTCACCACCACCTTAAATGCTTCCCACAGGGTGCCAGCCGATTCAACACTCCCAGTGTTATTTTCAAAATATTCTATGATTTCTTCTCTCAAGTCCTCCCGTGCTCCCTAAACACTGTGACTTTCAGTGCTTCAGCTCTGGGTCGCCACGTCGGGATCCGAGCCCTCGGAGGTAGATATTGCCATGTTAAAACCAATGGCGAGGGGTGTGAAAGGACCCTCGCTTTGTACTCTGATTGCACTATTTCCGCCGTCATTTCCTGTAAGACGAACACATAGTCTAACCGTGTGTATAAGTTCTGTGTCATAATCCAAAAATGTGAATGGACAAGCAGAGTTTGGCCAGCGAAGAAAGAGGTGGGGAAGGAGTCACTTCTTTACTGGGAAGTAAAAGACGGGTTATCCTTGGAAGGAGGAATGTTGATGTGTGTCCAACAACTAGTAGCTCCCACAACACTTACAGACACGATAATTCAAATGGCATGAGGGACCGCTGGGACTCACAGGGATGGAAAGGAAACTATGAGAAAAGTATTGGTGGTCAGGTGTCAATTTGGATGTGGAGCGGTCAGTGGGGATGTGTTGGCCATGTTTAAATTTGGACAAAGGGATTAAATTGAGTAAACAAAGAATCTGCCTAATTTTGCCACTGGAAGGACCATGGAATTGTTGATAGACTGGGAATAGCCATATTGGGTCCCTATCAAACCTTAGGCAGAGAGTGCCAGTGTATGGTCGTCATATTCATTTTTCTAAATGGTTAGAAATACAATTAGTGAGGTGTACTTTTAGTTCAGAATTCAAGAAGTTGACCCCTGTGAGAAAGTGAGCAACAATGGACCACAGCTTAGAAATACAGATGTGATGATGTACACCAAGAACAAAGGAATCAAATGGAAATGTACTTCAGATTACCAGCCTGAACCCAAAGGGATGTTCAAAAGATTCTAAAAGTTTGTTGTAGGAACAGCTATACAAAATAACCTGGATGTCAAGGGAGCGATCAAATGATTAATCTGGAGCATGAGGCCAAGCCCTAATAGACCACATGGGTTTCTCCTTTTCGACTTAGATGAGGGAAGGACGTCAGTTCCAATCTCAGTAGAGGTGGGTGAATTCCTTACTGGAAAAGGAGATATCAAACCACAAGGTTAGGAAATTGCTCTTTCATTCCGAAGACAAGCATCAAAATACAAGGATATGGCAAAGTCATTTCATGAGCAAATGTGGATGCCAGAAGAGTGGGTTAGGGTCAAGAAAGGTCACAGTCCATCAAAGGGAAGTCCACATATTCTCAACCAAAAAGATGAATAGAAGTGTGGCCTAATGCTGTGTGGCTGGAGGATGAGTACAAATGCAATTTAAGTAGAGTACATGTTTCAAGCTAGTGGGAGATCAGAGAG
Organism: Ambystoma mexicanum; assembly: GCF_040938575.1. NCBI lineage: Eukaryota > Metazoa > Chordata > Amphibia > Caudata > Ambystomatidae > Ambystoma > Ambystoma mexicanum. Next base: position 389,425,378 of record NC_090938.1, read on the forward strand.
AGGAGACACTATAATATCTGAGAAGAATAGTAAATGACATGCAGAACTACTGCAGGAGTTCAGCAATACAGGGTTAGAAAGGATACAAAGTGAAGAGACTGTGGGAGAGCACGCCTCATGCATATATCCAACAATTGAGACAGCAACAAACATACGTGTTGCCTCATCCAGAGTTTGGTACAGGTAGTGAGGCAATCACCATGCCTGCGGCTAGGCCGAGGCAGACAAAGATGCTACCAACCAATTTTCAATGCTAATTGAAATTATTAAGTTTACAGTTGATCAACCACAATTATTGTTATAATTCTTCATATTCTGGTTCTATAGTTATGGTTCTTATACCTTTTCATCTTCCACGCCAGCTTTCTTCTCGCTGCCACCTGAGGATCTTTCTGTCTTTCTTCCATATTCCTCTGTACTTCTTTCTTATTATCTCTACTGGTTTTGTAAGGGGATGGGTCTAACATGCTTAGGCCATTGGATTCTGGCCCATGGGGTTTCAGGAATGTTGAGGATGCAGCTGGAGAAGCGGAGGAGCATGGTGGACTATAGGGTTTGTAATGCAATGAAGTAATACTTAAAATGTACCTGTTGCATGATCTTCCCAGAATACCACAATAATATAGTCAAAAACTCATTGATTTCTTTTAATTAAAATTACAATAAGTGAAGTACATGAATTTCAGAAACAATGACAACAGTGTGCCATCTTGTGCTGTTTAGGCAAACAAGACCAGGTGGCATCTAAAAAGACAGAAGTGCGCATAATCAGATGTTTTCAGATCTGGGTGTGCAGAGTGTATGTACCCTCACCTCTTTGTTTACTCCCTTCAGGGTCTGTCCCTTATCATCTTCATCTGCTTTGCGGCTTCAGTCTCATCGTACCTGGCGGCCCCCCTCCTGGAGTTCTTCATAACACTGGCCTTCTACTTCCTGTATGCAACCAAGTACCACGAGCGTTTCTCAAGCTTCAATTGGCCATGTGTGGTGGGTATACAGCCTATCTTTCCTCACGCCCTGCCCTTTATCTTGTTTACTCTTGCACCTCTTTGCCACATTTTTCTCCTATCATTCCTCTCCTGCATCTTTCTATCTTCCACACCTCATCACTTGTTCCTCTGTCTTCTGATTCTCCTTCCTACCGTGATCCCTCGTCTCCACCTTTCCACATGCCTGCTCCTACCTATCTATTCAACCTCTCCATCATTGTTCTACCCTCTCACTTTCGATCATCCAGGCCTCCACCTTCCTTCTCTTCCACCTGTCCATCATCTCTCTCCTCCACCTCCTTTTTCTCCATCCTTTCATGTCCCACACCTTAACTATTCAACATCCTGCTTCTCCATCTTCCGCCCCTTTTCCTCCACCTTCCAACACACTTCTAGTCAATCATTTGTAGCCCCTTTTTCTGCATCCATTCTCCTTTCCTTCTCTATATTTGCATACAGTTCACTCCACCATTCTTCAATGCTCCCTCTTCTACATCCTTCCATACTTTCTCTCCTCTTGCCACCATTTCTATTCTCCATTTGTTCATTTTTTATTTATTTATTTTATTTTTTTATTTTTACATTTATAAAGCGCTCACACAGCCCGCAGGCATCGAGGGGCTGTTACAAGAATTGTTTGTTTTTCTTAGTTGCTAATTATGTTTTATTTTTTTTGTCTTGGTTACGTATTTATAACGCGCTTAAACACCAAGAGGTTTCTAAGCGCGGACCCGGGGATCGAACCTGTGTTGCTTCGTGTCGTCTTGCTTCCAAGATGCGCACGCTGCCGCTGAGCTATCCTCCCGGGACATTCATTCTCATGATGCCCACAATTCTACCAGCCACTTTCCTCTTATCCATGCTTCATGCCTACATCTCTCTTCATTCTTCATCAGCTACTCCATCTTTTCCTGCTATCTCTCATCCTGTTTCTCACCATCATCTCTGTGTGATCACAATGCAGGCCTAGGAATCGTTCTCAACCCTTTGGTGGTATGTAGATGTGTGTCTGTAGCGGAGCATGAGTAGGGTATCTTCACCATGTAAACAAGAGGGGAAGAGGGCATTTTGGAGAAGGTGGAAAAAAGGATCCCATTTCGGAACTATTCAGAAGTTATGGAATCCACCTTAACCTTTGGCTACTTGTAGTTCCAGTCTTGACAAGTGACTTAATTTGCTTCTATCCTCCAGGATTTTCTGCGGTGTGTCAGCGCAGTGATCGTGATGGCAGTGGTGTCAATTGCTGCAGCTGCGAGGAGCGGCGGAGAGGGAGGAGCAGTAGCAGGTGCTGTAAGTAACTGACTTCCTCCTGATGTGGGAGGCAGGATCTTCCACTCTGCTTCCCAGAAGCTAAGCTCCAAGAGTACCCACCACCCCTCTATATAACTCCACCACCTAGAAGTTGCCACTGATGCCTATTTGCCCATATTGAGCTCAGGCGAGATGGCAGCCATTTACAGGACACTGGCCGGCGATGTGGTTGAGATGATGGATTGGTTTTTTTCAGTTTCTTATGGGGGTGGGCCGTCCATTTCAGAGATCTGAGTTAAACTTCGAAGTCACTTATTTAAATCTTGGCCACTTTCATCTTTCTGACGTCAATCAAACGAGTACCATTGATTTGGGTAAGGGCGGAAAAGCTTTTCAGTTGGGGGTTAAGTGACTTTTAAATAGTGAATATTATTTCATATTAAATTACACAATTGTCGGGGAAGTGGTTCAGTCAGCCATCCTTCTGCGGGCTACAGGGTAAATGCAGATCTGCCTACCCAGTGTTTGGCAGCGTGGCCCCTGCCTAGCAGACGTGAACCCAGAAGTGGAGCCTTTCTAGCAAGCGGAGTGGGGCGGTTACACTCTGGCGGAGATAGCGAGCGAAGCAACACAGAGGGTGGTGGTATGGGGTTGTGTATCTGTTACAAGGACACTTGTGAACCCAATTGACACAGAGTACATAGTAACCAAGGTGACACGCAGGCTCTCTAAATATTCCAGTATTAGGGTTGCCACCTCTTCAAAAGAAAAAAAATGAGGATGCTTGATATCATTTTTTTTTAAACAGTCCATGAGCGACAGTGTAATAAGGGAGCCCAAACCAACCTACGGGGTTTTTGTTTTGGGGGTTGGGGGTTATGCCTTTTAAGAGCTTTTTTAAAATAATTTGTTGAAAGGGTGCATTTTACAGCAAATGTTGTAAGAAAAAAGGGGTAAAAAGCCATGCAATTTGCAATTGGATGTAGAGGGTAACATGGGAAATAGTTGCTGTGGCGTTGGCCCTTTAAGGGCAAGCACGCGACGGGGTGACGTTCACTCCGTCGCGTGCCTCCTATAAATAAACGGGGTGTTCCCGCCGGCGTCAGAGCCACCGTGGAGCCCACACGAGTATCATCTCTGTCTCCGTGTCTCTGTGCAATGGGGGTGGGAGGCTCACGGGTGGCGGTAGCGGAACACCGCTAACAGTGGCGATGAAGACTGGGATCACTCCCTGGGACAGGCGGCGAAGTTCGCTCGATGCGTAAATGATCTAAGGTGAGCGCATCAGGCGAAATCTGACCGCGGAGAGGGGAGAGACACACGCGGCCAGCGGCCATTTTGTTGAATAGGCCTCGGATGATCACGGCTTCATAATGAAGCATCCGTGAGCCATCCAAGCCCAATTTCTGGAAATCCAGTGGCAGATAGCCACTAGAAGCAGCACGTGTCATCTCAGAATGACTTATTGACAGTTTCACTGTTTTTTCACCAAGTTTATGGGTGAGACCCCCAAGGAGGCCTGCTGGATGCAAGTTGTGGGGATCACCCTGCTCAATTTTTGGATCCTCCATTTCTGCCTGTGTGCCCGGTCTACAATTCTTGGATCTGCATGTGCCTGGCTATGTCAGAAGAGCAGTGCCATCTGTAGGCGGCCTGTGGACTGGATCAAGAGACTATCTACTGAAGAAAGTGTTAGTTGTGCCTGGTGGTGAGTTGCGGCCCTATCACTCGAATATCTTTGGGGTGCCTGTGCGCTTGCCACCATGAGCCAAGCTGCGGCTGCTGCACAACAACAGGCTGCTCCCGCACCTCAGCCTCCGCCCCTCCTGCCGCCAAGACCTCTGCTTAAGCCACCTGGCTCCCTACAACCAATGCCTGAGTTTGATATCTCAGGCGCACCATCAAGTCTGGGACCTAGGTGGAAGATGTGGATGGACAGACTTGAGATGTACTTCAGGGCTACGATGGAGACTAGCGATGACAGTAAGATAGCCACCCTCCTATACTCTGCAGGCCCGGCAGTACATGAGATATTTCTGTCCCTGCAACCAGCGGATGGGTCGTTTGTGGCAGCGAAGGATGCGCTCCACAACCATTTTCTGCCAATGGCAAATGCAGATTATGAACGTTTCCTTATGGGGGCTGCACGACAAAAGGACGATGAGACTCTTGTTGTTTTCTATGGGCGGCTGCGCAGATTGGCGGCGCCATGTGCATGGAACGACCCGGACATCATGATTCGTAATCAGCAAACTGCGGTGCCAGATACTGCGTAATCCTGGCATCACCCTTCCCCGCATCCTAGAACTTGGAAGGTGGCCATGAAGTGTCCGAGCTGCGGGCAACTCGAATGGAAGCGGGTGTGCGCCCCGGCAAGGTAGAGGAGGTCTGCGCAGTCAGCAGAGGCCGTGGATCGAGGCGCCCCATGACTACCCAAGGCCCACGACCACCAGCAGGACACACCTCTTGCCTGAAATGCGGGTACGATCTCCCGCACCCAGCGGAGTGCCTAGCTATGGGAGTGAAGTGTGGCCGGTGCGGGGGTGCAGACCATTTTGCCAGAATGTGCAGGACGACAGCCCCGAAGGTAATTCCCAGGGGACCTGTCCAGGCCGGTTTCTTCCACCCCCAGAGGGCATCCAACGTTGCCCAGGTGGACCAGGGTGATGAAGGGGCACCTCAGGAGGGTGAGGAGGAAGTAGAAGATGAAGAAAATGTTTTCTTTGTATCCAGTGTGGGCGTGCTGAGAACCCACTCCAAGAGACAGCCCAGGTGTAACGTGTTGGTCAATGGGGACTCGATACCAATGCTAGTGGACACCGGTGCATCAGTAAATGTGATGGCGAGACAGCATTACAACGCTATGCACGCCCCGCAAACGCTGGCTCCACCCATGGCATGCATCTTCACCTTTCGAGGCGACCAGCCCATTCCCCTGGATGGTGTGTTTGTGGCGGAAGTTCAGTATGGTGAGTCGGTCATCCGTGCCAGATGTTACGTCACACCGGTGAGCAACAACATGCTGCTGTGCTGTGCGACTGCAGAGGCCTTTGGCATTGTGACATTCGCTTATTCTGTGTACCTGGACGACATACAGGTACTTTTGGCCAAACACATCTCCCTATTTGAAGGCATTGGACAGATGGTGGGTGAGCCTGTACGGCTACACATTGATGAGTCGATCCAGCCAGTGGCGCTGAAACATCGGTGAGTACCTTTTCATCTCAGAGATCTGGTGGATTGAGAGCTGGACAACCTCGTAGGTTTGGGCATCATTGAGAAGGTTGAAGGCCCCACTCCATGGGTCTCGCCCATTGTCATCGCACGCAAGCCCAAACAACCCGACGCAGTGAGAATCTGCGTCGACATGCGACTCCCCAACAAGGCAATAAAGAGGGAGAGGCATCTAACCCCCACCATCGATGACATTATAGCGAACTGCAGGGGGCGAAGTTCTCCAAACTGGACCTAAGAGCAGGGTATCATCAGGTGGTCCTGCACCCCGAGTCCCGCTACATAACAACGTTCACCACTCATCGGGGGTTGTACAGATATAAGAGACTGAGTTTTTGGGTATCTTCTGCGGCGGAGGTGTTCCAGAACATTATTAGGGGGGCATTGGCAGATCTTGATGGAGTCCTTAACACCAGCGATGACATTTTGGTTTGCGCCAAGCCAGAAACGTAACACCTGGCACGCCTGGCAAAGACCTTTGAGCGCCTTCGCTCGCTTGGGCTCACCCTGCATAAGGGCAAGTACGAATTTCTCAAAACTACCATTGAGTTTTTCGGATTTGTTTTCAAGGTGGATGGGGCGTCGCCTGATCCCCGCAAGGTGAGGGACATAAAAGAGGCTCGACCCCCGGAGAATGTCACGGAGTTGAGAAGTTTCTTGGGCATGGTCACTTATTGTGGCCGCTTCATCCGGAATTTGGCGTCCCGCTCAGAGCCGTTGAGAACTCTGACAAAGAAGGACACTGTGTGGGAGTGGGGGCCCCTTGAACAAGCGGTGTTCGATGATATTAAGAGTGCTTTGGCGGCAGAGGACACCATGGCATTTTTTGATCCGAGCCTTCAGACGGAGATCGTCGTGGACGCTAGCCCCTATGGCCTTGGGGCGGTGCTCACTCAGGTGGGGAGTGACCAGGAGGTTCGCCCCACAGCTTACGCAAGCAAGGCACTCTCCGACACCGAGCAACGATATTCTCAAATTGAGAGGGAGGCTTTGGCGGTTCTGTGGGGCTGTAGACACTTTCGCCTGTACATCCTGGGGCGACCTGTAACCGTGGTCACGGACCACAAGCCTCTGTTGCCAATCATGGCTGGCTCCTCCTCCAGACCACCAGTGAGAATAGAGCGCTGGATGCTCTCACTTCTCGAGTATGGTGTATCGTTGATCTATCGTCCCGGGGCCAACAACGCTGCGGACTACCTCTCGAGACATCCAACAGGGGGCTCTCAGGCATCCATGTCAGCAGAGGAGGCAGACGAACAAGTTCGCCTGGTCGTAGAAACGGCGACCCCCAATTCCATGCAGGTGGAGGAGCTGGCGTCAAAGAAGGACGAGTGCTTCGCCATACTGAAAGCCGCCATGGAGCAAGGCGCCTGGAAGACGGTGTTGGAAGCTTTGGACCGGAGAACGAGTGAGGCCAGAATGGCTCTGGAGCAACTGTGGCGGGTGCATGAAGAACTGACATTCTCAGAGTCGGGGCTCCTACTGAGAGGAGAAAGGATTGTGGTGCCCCAGACCAAGATTCCACAAGTCATCGCCCTGGCACACCAGGGTCATCAAGGAGCCCCCAAGACAAAGGCTTGTCTCCGCCAAAAGGTGTGGTTCCCGGAGCTAGAGCGGAGAGTGGAGGAGTTTGTGGCATCGTGCGTGTGGTGTCAGGCCGCGTCACCGGCCCAGCGCGAACTGTCCATCGAAACAATGCCAAGAGGGACAAGACCATGGGAAGTGGTGCATGCGGACTCTGGGTCCACAACGAGGGGCACTCACTTCCTGGTGGTGGTGGACGAATGGTCTCGATATCCCGAGGTCGAATTTATAGAGTCGGCGTTCGATAACGTGGTGATTGCACTGGAGAAGATTTTTGCCACTCATGGCCTACCCTCCGTTCTGTGCTCCGACAATGGGGCACCATTCCAAGGTGAGAGCTTCGCAGATCTCATGAAGGACTATGGCATTCAGCACCGAAAGGTCACCCCGCTCTGGCCTCGGGCGAATGGGGAGGCAGAGCGCATGATGCGCACACTCAACAAAGTGTTCAGGATCGCCCAGGGGAAAGGCGAGTGTCTACAAAGGGCACTGTATGTGTTTCTGTGGGGATACCGGACCACACCCCATTCATCAACTGGTGTGGCACCTGCAGAGGCTTTATTCCAACGATGCCCGAGAGACGTCATACCTGAAGTGGCGGATCGAGAGCCGGCTGTCATTGATAACGATCAAGTGGAGGAGGACAGACGGGCAAGGATGCAGATGGAAAATATCCGAAGAGGTCTGAGACCCCCAACTATCGCCCTGGGGGATGAGGTGCTAGTGAGGAATCGCCACCCACAAGGCAAGCTGTCCCTCACGTATGAACCCGCTCCCCTCGGTGTCATGACGGTAAAGGGATCTATGGTGACCTCCTCTGACGGGGCATCATCAGTGACCAGGAATGCCAGCTTCTTCAAAAGACTGGGTGAGCCGAGAGCGGAAAGCACTGACAACCGAGAATGTGAAGAGGCACTGGACGAAGGTGGGGGTCAAGAACCCGCAGTAGACTCTCCTGCTCGTGGAGGACTAGGCGATGGTACAGCGGCCAGAGACGTCGGCAGGAGGTACCCCCTGAGAACAGGGTGTGGGAAACCTGCCCGTCTCACTGACTATGTGACAGACTGAAGTGGAATGCTGGCTGGTGGACATGTCCATGTTGGTGGAAGCATCATCGGGGGATCCGGGGTTGCTGTCAATAAATTGGGGACTATGAGGGTTGTATTGTGTTCTGTGAAATGTGTGATAGTTAGATCCTCTCTTTTCCAAGTTTGTTGTTATGGAAAAGGCGGAGTGTGGTGTTGGCCCTTTAAGGGCATGCACGCGACGGGGTGACGTTCACTCCGTCACGTGCCTCCTATAAATAAAGGGGGCGTTCCCGGCGGCGTCAGAGCCACCGTAGAGCCCACACGAGTATCATCTCTATCTCCGTGTCTCTGTGCAACAGGGGTGGGGGGTTCACGGGTGGCGGTAGCGGAACACCGCTAACAGTTGCCACAACATCAACAGTACACACTAGAGCTGTCATGATGCCTGTAGCCACAATATATGTCAGTATTGCCATTGTAAATCACCATTAAGATGCCCCAATCTGTTATGTCAAGAAGCTTTTATATGCCGCCATTGCCAGCATCGCCACATTAATTCACTTTCATGAAGTTGTGCCCACATAATATGCTGCCTTTCCCGCTATCAAATTCATGCAGCTGTGCTCACAATGCCGCCGACATCACTGCATATCACATTCATGTTGTTGGTATTGCCAGCTGAGCTGTGCCCACAAGTATGCCAGCTCCCCCAGTCTGTAAATCGTGTCTTGATATCCCACCACAATAATATGCCATCATTAACCACTTTGATGATGGTGTAAAGGTTTACTGCTCCTTTAAGTTTGAAGCCTCTCTGTTGGGAGTGTGTTCCATGTTGTGGGAAGAAAAGGGAGGAGTGTTGGTGTGAGGACGCCAGTTCCTGTATACGTTTAAATAAAGAAGGTTGTTTCCTGAATGCTCCGACTCTGCTTCCTTTATATGTATGTTCCAAGCGCAGTCCGGGCAACAACTGGCAACAAGGATTTTCTCCCGTGGGTCAGAGACCTTCCCAGCGGGTGATCCCACCGCACTTGAGTCCACGTGTGCCACCAGTGAACCCACTGAGCCGCCTCCTCCTCTACAGGGTGCCCTCCGCACACTGTGACTGGCGATCCCGCCAAGTCACGTCCTTTGATGTCGGGGGCCGGCCCGTGAATATCCCTGCATCGCACTTCAGACGAGGACCGTCTGAAGCTCCGACAGTCGTCAGCCCCAATGTGAGTGCACTCGCTGATGCTACGCACACTGCTGCAGACTGTGACAAGCACCTAGCTATGGCGGCTGCCAGTGAGAGAAGCAGGCGACCGCCGACACCCGCCCTCAAGGGCAGCTGACCGCAGCAACAACACGGCTGAGACCGCCACCCCCAGCAAGTGCGTGGGCCATATTCCCCCGCCCATGCAGCGACTGCACTCGCCCCTACACGCTCGACACAGAAGAGTGTGAGCCTGCGCTGGGAAGAGGAGTGCCCACAGGAGGCCTGAACATGGATCATCGCGTTTGTGTTCTCCTGCCTCCAACAGGGACAGCAACTGCCGCTTCTTCACCTGCCGACGTACACTGGTACAGACGCTGGTGGGGAGAGGCGAGGCCCACATACACTGCATCGTCAAAGGATCATCCAGAGGTTGGTCTACCACGCTGCCTAGAGAGTGGCTCTGCTCATTAGTAGCCCCTCTTCCACTGCTCGCCAAGACAGCACGTGCCTGCCAATACCCAGGGCCTGCAGTGCATATGCACACAACAGTTCTCTGTGACTTTCACGTAAGGTGCCACTGGGTAGCTTTCAGTCCTCTGCTCACCTCTGAATACTCCACCTTCAGTGCTGTTCAGCTCGCACGTAGCGCAAAGTCTGTATTGCTGCGCATGTCCCTCCCTTTTCAATGCCTCCACAGGCCAACAAAGGTCCACAGTGGACCAAGTGAATGGAGGATTTTTACCATTTTGTGAGGGGTTCAAGTGAGGGGGACTAACCACACCTGCGAGACGTATTTCTTAATTTGGTGGGGGGGGGGGGGAGTGAAAACCATCATCAAAACCATTCCCGCGGCCGACCAACCAGATTTTACCACGTTAATTACCGCCCTTGACAGATTACTTGTCATTGAACCAAACAGAGACTATGAGAGGTACTTATTCAACCAATGCACGCAAAAACCTCAAGAGACAGTGGATGAATATATAGCCCGCCTGAGAGTCAAGGGGGCCCACTGTCAGTTCAACGCCTTCTCCCTCTACGAATCCATATGCCTACGTGTAATAGAGGGTTGCCTGTCGTCCATACTCAAGAAACACTGCTAAAAAAGCTCCTCACAATCCCAGAGGTCAGCGAACTGGCGAGAATCTTTGAGAGGGTAGACGCCCAAGCTGCCTTGATGACGGGGGCACCAGTGACAAAGCATGACAACACAACCTATCGTAGCAACCCAGCAAGTTGGTCCGCGACAGAGTGAGAGGGGGGCCACACCTTACAGGCAATCCAACCTATTGAGTCCCCGACAGCAGAGGCAGTGCTACCACTGCGGCATGGCGTACCCCCATACAGGGTTGTGTCCGACCCTGTCGCAAAGATGCGCCAACTGTGGAAGAGAGGGACATTTCCAATCGGTCTGCAGAGAAGGGAGACCGTTTCCTACCCCAAGACTCCAGGTGCCCATGAGGATGCCGTAGCGACCACCGCACCCTCAACTTCTCCAGCATGGGGTCTGGCATGGATTCACATTCTCATGAATATTCCCCGTCATCAGGCTGGGAATCCTTGGTAAAGAAAAAATCAGTTTCAGTTTAGTTTCTGAACTGTCTTTCTCCTAATAACCAATCACTGGTCTCTGGGTGAAACTGCCCCCAGCCAATGACTGCCCTCTACCTAAACCCCTCCTCTGGCAGCCATCTTCAGATTTTTACCGCACAGTCAAGTGTTGGGAGTCCTTGTGCTATAGCTCTTGAGCTTTTACTGCGTTTTGCGATTTTTCAAAGAGTTTGATCTCATTTTTTCAGTCAATTGAGCCTCAAGCTCCACAGTTTCTACTTCCTTTCAACAGGGACCCATTTCGGAATTTTCTACGCCCCTCAAGGGTGAAGTTTTCGTCGAGTCCCGCTTCTTGGAGGATTCCAGAAGATCTTTGAGGCCTACCCCGCATGGACATGGCCCAGGACAAAGGGAGCACGACGCCCGGATCCAAGCTGTTCAGGAGCTGCCCTGGATGCGGATTGCAGAATACCTTCAAGGAGGACGAGCATTCTAGATGCCTCTACTGCCTTCATGAAGACAAAACGCACGTGGAGAAGGACTGTGAGTTTTGCAAGAACATGTCGGAGCGGACCATGAAGGATCGGCGTATCCGCCTCATCAACTGGCTGGAGGGGAAGAGCCCAGCAGCAGGTGATAATAAAAAGAGGTCCGAACGGTCTTCTAAGACCTTTGAGAGTGCTCGGCGACGGGGACCCAACAAAAGGCCAAGCACTGCAAGTCCGCGGGCACCGGAGTCCCGAACGGTCAGGCTCCTCGGCTGCCAGGCAGGGCACACTTTCACCAACCCATCAACCACGAGCCAACGCTCTGGCTTGGGGAAAAGTAAGTCGGAGAACCCGGGTAAGCTTTGGGATAAGCCTGGTCGATCCCGACGGAGACAGCCGAGGGGGAGCGAGGCGGCGACCCTCCCCCAAGGTGAACGCCTCAAGCGCGTCCAAAGTCGTGAAGGCTTTGATTCACCCGGCTAAGGCCTCTATCGAGGGAATCGTGGCGGCTCTGGTGAAGCCTGTGGAGGCTACCCCAGTGGAGGCGACCTCCGGGGCCCAGAGTTTCCCTGCCACCACAGAGGGAATCTTCTTTCAACCCATCGATAAGACCCCTGTGAAAACCCCGGTGGAAAAAGAGGGGGAGGGCGGTGGCCATCATGGACACAGATACAGCCTCTGAAGAGGAGCTGGCTGAAGTCGTGAAGATCCTGGACAAGAGGTTTGCGGAAGTCTGGTCCCACGGGAGGGATCCCGACGAGGCGGACGAAGAAAGTGACGTGGCGCCGACGAGGTTCCCGTGGAGGCGGAGGATTCCACCCCCCAACCGTCGCGCCCGTTGCAGCTGGTACCTGGGCCACAGGACAACTCGGGAGCAATCTTGATGGCTATCCAGGCCTTGTGTACAGAGATAAGGACAAGGTTGCCCTTACCCCCAACAGATGACTCAGCAGAGCCTGGACCGTCGGGAAGCCCTCCAAGAAAGCAGAGAACTCACCCCCCACTGCCCTTCCAGCCTGCGCAGCCCTCACGACCTTCATCTGCTTCCCCGGATCTGAGGGATGACACGGGAACAGAGACGGCTACGACGGGGACGGATGATGACGGTGGTGACAACGGGATGGGCCTTCCATCACCACCCCCTCGGGCTTCCCCGCCCAACACAACTGGTTCCTTCCACGCCATGGTCGTCAGGGCATCCAAGCTCTTTCAGCTCTGCCCTGTAGAACAGAAGAAGGAAGGTATCCTCTATCAACAGCGTGAGGCCAAGAGGAAGACAGTCCTCTCGGTCCCGTTACTTGATGATATCTGGGACGGGGGGCTGGAGCTCCTGAAGAACCTGTCCATGACCCCTGCCAAGAGAGACCGGTACGAGAAGAAGTACCGGATCCCGGATTCCGCCCCCATGTGCCTTAGGGCACAGCCGAACCCGGATTTGTTCGTCTCAGCAGTGGCCAAGAAGAAATTGGCAGGGGTGATGGTTTCAACTTCGACCTCCCCGCCGGAGGGCAAAGCGAAGAAATTGGACGCCATGGGACGAGAGGTCATCTCGATTAAAGAGGCCAACGCCCTTGCGATTGTGGCCCGCTACGACAGGGAGCTGTGGTTTAAGATCACTCCTCTGCTGGACTTCCTCCCGGACGACAAGAGGGCTGAGGCCCTGGAGATACTGCGGGAAGGCGAGGTGGCGTCGGACCATGCCATAACGGTGGCCACAGACATTGCTGACACCGGCTTCTGCCAGATGGGCAACGGTGCCTTCGCCGGCGTGGTTGGCTCAAGGCAACCGATTTCCACCAGGACGTGCAAACCAGAGTTTTGGACATGCCTTTCGACAGAAACAACCTGTTTGGCAAGACAGTGGACGAGTCACTGCGGGCCATCAAGGCTGACACGGAAATGGCGCGGGCCTTGGGAGTTTTGCAACAACGACGGCTGCCCCTTCGGAACTCTGGAGGCTCATAAGGCTCCTCAATGTACCGCAAGGCGGCCCGCTCCTCGTTGCAGGAGGCATGCAGAGGACACGGCAAGTCAGGAGGATATCGTCGTCGTCAAGGAGGCCTAGGCGGCAAGGCCACTACCAAGCAGGACTGAACCGGCCGTAGCGTCGGTCCCCCACCTGAGCACCCCGCTGGGAGGCCGGCTGGCGAAGTTCGTCAGCGTGTGGGAGTCCATCTCCACTGACCGATGGGTGCTGGATGCCCTGGCCCGGGGGAACACTCTCGAGTTTCTAAAGAAGTGCCCCCGCATTCCACCCGTGGCCAGAAAGGAAAACCACGCCCCTCAACTTCTGCTGGAAGTAAGGGCGATGCTGAAGAAAGGAGCCATCAAGCTCATCCCAAAGAGGCTCCGGGGCTCCGGAGTCTACTCACGATACTTCCTCGTAAGAAAGAAGACCGGCGGCTGGCGACCCATCCTGCACGCTCGTCGTTTAAACAAGTACATCAAGTCCCAGAAGTTCTGGATAGTCACTCTCCAGCACGTGCTGGGGCAGCTGGAGGAGGGCGACTTCCTATCGTCACTGGACTTGGAGGATGTCTACTTCCACATCCCCATTATAAAAGGGCATCGAAAGTTTCTCAGATTCGTATTCCAAGGCCCTCCCCTTCGGATTGAAGTCAGCGCCCAGGGTATTCACCAAGTGCCTAGCACAGGTGGCGGCGCGGCTGCATCTGCGGGGGATCCACGTCTACCCCTACCTGGACGATTGGCTCATCCGAGCAAGGACAAGAGAACTCGCCATCGAACTCACAGCGAAGACCATCCAGCTGCTCATGGATCTGGGATTTTCCATCAACTTTGCGAAATCCCACTTGTTTCCGTCGCAAGTCACACTGTTTCTGGGAGCTAGGCTCGACACAGTGGGGCGATTGGCCTCTCCATCAGAGGAAAGGACGAAGGCCACCCTGAGCAAGGTGCAACGGCTGTCGACCATGGACGTGGCCAGGGTGAGGTCCATGAAGTCCCTTCTCGGCATGATGTCCTCGTGCATCTACCTTGTGCGCCTGTGCAGGCTGCGGATGCGTCCACTGCAGGAGTTCCTCGACGCCTGTTGGATGCAAGCAGCGGGCAGCTTCGAAGACAGGATCTCGCTCAAGGAGACCTTCCGCCAAGCGATCCAGTGGTGGGGCACCCGCACGCATCTCGCGGCGGGTATGGACTTTCAGACCCCGGCACATCAGGAGATGGTGACAGACCACCACAATGTTCTACATCCGGAAGCAAAAAGCAGGGAGGCACCAGATCCCCAGCCCTATCCAAGGAGGCTCAGGATCTGTGGCTCTGGGCCATCGCCCAAGGGATGTTTCTGGTACCCTTCCACCTGGCAGGAATAAAGAACACCATTGCCGACTCACTCAGCAGGGAGCTACGCTTGTGCCACGAGTGGAAACTGCGACAGGATCAAGTGGATCTGCTATTCCAACGATGGGGCAATCCCCAGATCGACTTATTCGCGACAGCGACGAACGCCAAGTGCCGGAGGTTCGCCAGCAGGTTCCCCCAGCCGGGGAGCATGGGCGATGCCTTCTCATTCCCCTGGTTCGGCCTGTTCCTCTATGCGTTCCCGCCGTTGCCGTTGCTACAGCGACTCATCAACCAACTCAGACGGTCCCGGTGCAGGATGATCCTTGTCGCAATGGCGTGGCCGAGACAGATCTGGTTCCCGGACCTTCTGGACATGTCAGCGTCCCCCCCAGTCAAACTGCTGACAGACGCGGATCTCCTCTCCAGAGAAGGAGGCGCCATCCTCCACCAAGACCCGGGGTCGCTGAACTTGCAGGCCTGGCTCCTGCAGTACTAGGGTTCGGAGGGTACGATATTCCGCCGGACTGCAAAGAGGTGCTTGCAAAGGCCAGGGAGTCCTCAACTTTCAAGTGCTATGGACACAAATGGAAGAGGTTCTCTGTCTGGTGCCGTGAACAGAAGATTAACCCTCTGTGGATTACGGCCCCTCAAGGGCTGCCGTACTTGCTATCGCTGGCCAAGGCGGGGCCGGCCCATGCCTCCATCAAGATCCATCTGGCGGCTATCTCCCGCTACACCAGAACTCTGGGGCGCTCATCCCTGTGGTCCCATTGCCTGGTGAAGGCGTTCATGAAGGGACTGTTCCGATCGTTCCCGCCGGTGAAGGCTCCGGGCCCGGCGTGGGAGCTCAACATGGGGCTGACCAGGCTCATGGGGCCGCCATTTGAGCCTCTGCATTCAGCACCATTGAAGTTCCTGTCGTGAAAAACAGCGTTTCTTGTGGCCATCACCTCCACATGACAAGTGGGAGAGATCCAGGCCCTCTCCTCCAAGCCCCCATACTTGACTTTCCACGAGACAAGAGTGGTGCTGAGGACGCACCCCTCCTTCATGCCCAAGGTGCCATCGGACTTCCATTTCAACAAGCCCTTGATGTTACCTGTTTTCTTCTCGGTCGTCCGAGAGCCCATTCGACCAGAGCAATCGCTGCTACCACGGCGTTCCTATCTGGTGTGCCCCTGCTGGACATCTGCAGGGCTGCTACGTGGAGGTCAACGCACACCTTCACAAGATTCTACTGCATCGACCGGGATTCCATGGAGGAGTCCTGAGTCCGCCAGGCAGTGCTGCGCAACCTGTTCGCCTGAAGGTGGGCCTGGTGAGGAGGTAAGAGATGCTTAATGTTGAGTTGATGAAATGCTTAATGTTGAGCCTTGCCACCTCCCGTGGTTGTGCATGTGTGTACTGGTATGTATTGTTGTATTCATGAGCATGTGAATCCATGCCAGACCCATGCTGGAGAACAACAGTTACAGGTAAGTAACTTGTTCCATTTTCAACACAGGTTCTACCAGCCTAACCCACAGCGGTATGTTCGCGCAGTCGACGAATACCAGTACTCAGACTATTCACAAGACTTCGGGTACCAGTAGCAACCAATCCGCCTGGTGGATATGACGGACCCCCTGAGGGGTACTCAGAAGATGAAAGCCAGTACATGTTCATGCCTCACCAGAGCATATCATACTACGACCAACAGGCACAAGATGAATACGTCAACCTCGTCCGAGACATCGAGGAGGTCAAGGAGGCCCCGAGAATCCCTGTCAAGATGGGTAACAGCCTCTTTCAATTTCTAGTAGACTCGGGGGCCACAGTAAACATTATGGGAGAGCAGGAACACCTGAGAATCCCTGATAAATCAGCATTGGAAACAACATACTCCTGAATCTTCCAGTGGGGTGCAGTGAAGCCTATGCACGCCATCGGCCACTTCAAGTGCTGCCTCCTTCTCAAAGGGCGGCAGACCGACACAACCATACACGTCATCCGAAGCCCCACCAAGTGTCGATGTCTTCTCAATTACTACACCGCCTCGTGCCTGGGGCTTATTGACATTCATTTTGGCACGGATGACGTGATAATGTTGGCTGCTGTCAGCCACACGAGAGAGGACACAGTAAGAGCCATCACTGCTGATAACCCTTCGGGGCTCATCAAAAAGCCCAACATCATGGAAAGGTTTCCCCACGGGCCTGGGCAAGCTAAAAGGCCCACCGGTCAAGCTGCACATCGATCCATCAGTACGGCCTGTCCCACAACATCCCAGGCGCGTTGGGTTCCATCTTCAAGAGGCGGTCACCATAGAGCTCGACCAACTGCTCACGGATGGCATCATCGAGCCAGCCATGGGGCCGACCCCATGGGTATCCCCGTTGGTCATCATGCCAAAGGAAGGTGGGAGGCTCTGCCTGTGCGTCGACATGAGGATGGCCAATACTGCCATCCAGAAGGAGAGACACCCCGGGCTATGCATGGAGGACATGATTGTGCAACTTAACAACACCAGAATGTTCTCCAAGTTGGACCTGATACAGGGCTACCACCAACTAGAGCTACACCCTGATTCAAGGGTGATAACAACGTTTGCCACCCACGAAGGATTGTTTCTATATTGGTGTTTGAACTTTGGAATCTCGTCAGCTCCCGAGATTTTTCAGGAAGCTGTTCAGCAAAGAATAAGACCAATCCAGGGAGCGCTGAACTACAGCGATGACATTCTCATCTTCGGGGTGTCCAAAGAAGCTCACAACGCTGCACTCTTAGCCACCTGCACAGCAGTCCAGGCCGCAAGACTGACCCTCAACATCGACAAGTGTAGGCTCAACAAGTCCAAGTTGAAATTATTTGGACACATTTTCTCAGTCGATGGGATGACCCCCGACAAGGTCAACACCATCACCAAGCTGAAGGAGATACAACAGGTGGCTGACGTTCGATATTTCCTGGGGATAGCCGGGTACTGTGCGAGGTATATCCCCCATTACGCCTCGATCACCGAGCCACTCAGGAAACTACTGCAGAAAGAAGCCGTCTTTCAATGGTCCCCCCATGCCAGCTAGCGTTTGACTCCATCAAGAAGGCCCTGACGGACGCCCATCGCCTGGCATATTTTGACCCATGGTGGCACATAGAGATAACCATGGATGCCAGCCTTGTCGGCTTGGGGGCTACCCTAGCACAGAGAAGTGGTGCCGACATCAACCCTAGGCACATCATGGCATACGCCAGCAGATCACTGTCCACCCCTGAATCTGCTTACTCCCAGGCCGAGAAGAAGAGCCTGGCAGCCGTCTGGGCCTGTGAGCACTTCCACAATTTTGTCATTGGGAAGAAGTTCACCTTAATCACAGACCATCAGGTGCTACTGTCCTTATTTGGAAACCCACGCACCAAGATGCCCCCCAAGGATCGATGGATGGGGCATCAGACTGCAAGAGTATGATTATGACATAGTGCCCCGACCAGGACGCGATCTGAACCCAGCAGACTACCTCTTCCGCCACTCAGGGGGCCCTTCTACTACCCGAGCCAGGGATGTCGCTTACATGGTAGCCAGCTCACTCCTACCTGCTCTGTCCTTGGACACGGTCGCATCGGCTGCTGACCCAACGACTTCCCTAGCCATCAGTCTGACAAGCAATAACAGATGGAGAGACTACCGATGTGCAACCCTGGCTCACCCGGAGATGGAGAGGTTGGCCAGAGTGCAAACGGAACTAGCCGTCAAGGATCACAATATCCTACTGAGGGGCTGCCGCATCGTCATCCCTGCAGCACTCAGAGCGGAGGTAGTTCGAACTGCCCATGAGGGCCACCGTGGAGCAGAGAACACAAAAAGGCAGCTGCGCTGTCATGTCTGGTTCACTTTCCTGGACTCACTGGTCGACGAGTGGATCAAGAACTGACTCGCCTGCCAGTGCACAGCACCCGCGGAACCACCGATACCCCTTCAACCAACGCATATCCAGGAGCGACCATGGGAGCAAGTTGTGGTTGACTTCTATTGACCGTTAGAGTCAGGGAAGTACTTTCTCCTCCTCATTGATTCATGGTTCCCCATCGTGAAGAAAATCACCACCACTGCATTTCCCCACGTTGCAGCCATCCTGGATGAAGTATTGAGTGAATGGGGGATCCTGAGACTGATAAAGTCTGATAATGGCACCTTGGGTCCACGCACGTCAAGATAACACAAGATGGCCTCAAGCAAATGGGATGGCAGAGCGCTTCATGGCGTCCATAAAGAAAATGCTCCAGAGAGCACGCATGGAGGCCACCAACCCCCATCAAGCCTTGTGCCGGCTTCTCCGGGACTATCGGAATACCCCTCACGAGGTCGTCACCAAGACCCCGGCCGAGCTGATGGTACGATATGATGGGCACACTCGCATCGTGAGAGAATCCTCGGCCCCCGGTGAAGCGGATGTTGAAGTCATCCAGAGAGAGACAGAGGTGAAGGAGAAGACTAAGCAGGAGTCAGACTTGAGGCGCCGGGCGGTGGCAAAGGATTTCCAAATTGGGGATGAAGTCCTTGTCCAACAACCAATGGTCAAGAAGACGGACTCTCGATATGCCCCGAAGCCCATGAACGTTACCACCGTCAAACGGACGATGGTGACGGCCCAAAATGAGGACAAGGAGATCACGAGGAACAGCTCCCTGTTTAAACACTTTGTCAAGAGGTAGGACTCCGAGTTGCCTCCGCCGGACCCAGAGGCGATGGAGCCTAGGGACGAATTGTGACTCCCGCCAGGTGGGGACCAAGGGCATGGCTGGGCGAGTTCTGACTTGCCAGCAGCAAGTGAGCCACGTTAAAGAAGCACCAGACCCCAGCGTGTGACGAAGAAGCCGCTACGTTGGGTGGAAGAGTGCTAAGCTGGACGTCTGAATATTTGTCAGGGGGTGGTGTAAAGGTCCACTGCTCCTTTAAGTTTGAAGCCCCTCTGTTGGGGGCGTGTTCCATGTTGTGGGAGGAAAGGGAGGAGTGTTGGCGTGAGTATGCCAGTTCCAGTATACGTTTAAATAAAAAAGGTTGTTTCCTGAATGCTCTGACTCCGCGTCCTTTATATGTATGTTCCAAGCCCAGTCCGGGCAACAGATGGTGCACTCATAATTTATTTACCAGCCTTTTAACTACCTCCAACTTTCACGATGATGCGGCCCAGGTCCCAGCAAATGCATTGCACTTTTTTACTCAATCAGACTGACACAGACATGCATGCACAGATATGCACAAACATTTGTTGTTGTAAAACTTGCCTGCCTATGGTTATGTGGTGCTTACGTTTTTGGGCGGGCCAGCGGAAGGACACGCTGGCAGTGCCGCATCCCACTATTGGACGGGTGTTCTCTGTCATCAGAAGGGGAAGGCAGCTGAGTTGCCCAGAAACCTTGTCCAGGGGGATAAACAGCATATGTGAGGCGCGCGCATATGTACGCATTTGCATTTTTTTTTAAACAAAAGCGAAAGCCGGAACTATTTACAGCCCTGTTTACTAGTGTTGTGGGCTGCCTCCGGTCTCCGGGGCAGCCCACAGCTGATATCGGGATCACCCGACAAGGAAACATACGCCGGGGCAGCCGGCGAATCGTTGGACACCCTATGGCGCCCGGTGTCACCAGGCGCAGGCTTCACACTGTGGGGGTTTCACCCCCAGTCTCCAGCAGCCGCGGCTCCGAGGGCACTCGGGCCGCACTGCGCACTAGGCCACAACCACGTGGCAGGCCCACAACCCACAAAGGCACAGACACGAGTTGCCACTTCCTGGGGCTCTGCTGCTCTGCCCTCGCAACGCCAGCAGAGCCCCTTTTATTAAGTGAGCGTCATGACACAGTCATGACGCTCACGTCACATCAGAACACTAGACCACCACATAACATCCCTCCTTTATTATAAAGAAACAAAAATAAAACCCCACCACAAACATCAACTTGGTGCCTTCTAGTCCACGCACCCACTGTGCTCCTACATCATCACAGCAAACATTGGGTGCATTCCAGTCCGCGCACCCCCTAAAAGCTACTAACACCTCACACATTTTAACACTGCAAAACAAACAGGTGTGTTCCAGTCCGCACACTACTGAGCCCGACGACGGGCTCCTCCGACTCAGAAGATCCTGGGATCAAACTGGCCACCTGCGCCACTGCAAGACAAGAAAAAATATATTCTTTTCATATTCCTCCTCCCCATCTCATATGGTACTTCTCGGGTCCCTTCTGCCACCTGGACCGCCGCCACCTTGGGGGTCCTTCTCCCCTTTTCCACGTTCCCCCCTGATGTCCCCACCATGCTGGCTGGGGCTAGGCACACCCGTGCAAAGTGGTCTCCTTTCCCGTACCTTCCACAGATTTGTCCTATCGCCGGGCAGTCCTGCAGGTGTTGAAGATCCCACCCAGACTGATGGCATATTGTGGCATTGGGGTCTCTCTTCGGCCAGTCTCCCCTCCTCATCCCTCTTCCTCCTGGCCACCTGCCAACAGCGGCCACCTCCTCAACCTTCACTCGCTGCATGGGGACCTCCATCTTGAGGTGGTGTCTAGAAGAGTCCATGACCGAGGCCCGCACCTCCGCCAGTTCCTGGGCCCGGCCAAGCTCTAATATTCAATCGAGGGTCAGCGCTGGGTCCCTCAGAACCTGCTTGCTCAGTTTGGTGGAGCTGCAGCCGTAGATGATCTGCGCCCGGATCTCGTCCTCGAAATTCCCCAAGGCACAGGACAGTGCAATTTCGCGCAGCTTCCCGTGGAATGCATCGAGGCTTTCCCCTTCCTCCTGCCTCGCACACCTCATCCTGAACCGTTCATAGTCTCTGTTGACCATGGGCCTGAAATACTCATTCAGGGCTGCGATGGCTGCATCGTATGACTGATCTCGGGGCCTTAATGTCTGGAACAGCCTCTGAAGAGCCAGTCCGGCAGAGTACAGGTGTGTCTGGCGTTTGGCTGCGTCTTTGATCTACATTGCAGCAAAATACAATTCCAGGTTCTCCACCCAGGCCACCCACTGGGCCCCCAGACTTGCAGGCGCACCCAGGACATCGAAATGGGGTATTGGTGCCAGCTGGCCACGACATATCCCCTCGTCGGCTGACATGCTGAATCTTCTTGGGGATGCCAGCTGCAGTCACCAGTGTTGAGGGGTGCCCGCAGTTACTGGGCCTCAGGTAGCTTGACCACCTTGTGGGGAGGTCTTTCGACAGCACCCCAAATGCTCCCGGGGTAGTCGTTTCCCTTTCGGGGGTGTTGCTGGTGGCAGATCGGGGCATCCCCGCTGCACTCTACACCAATGTGGGCACACAACTTCTGCCCAGGGGCGCACAAGCACTCCAGGTGGAGCCGCTACCCCCAGGGCCTGGGCAGGTACAGAACTCTGGGGATTTTGATGGCACCCCTCCATTTATCTGGGCTTTCAATGTTCAGGCCAGACCCTTTTGGAAGATAGACTGTTATTGTTTTCCCTCAGCCCAGGGTGTTGATGGGCCCTCCTTCACTGTGGGCCAGCCGAGGCTCTTCACCACTGCGGCCCGGGTGCGGGAGTCTTCTTCCCTTCTTCGAACGGGCAAAACGGAGGGAGAGCTCTGCTCCTCTGTACCAGCTGCCGAGTGCAGAGGGACTGTCCACGGGCCAGCTCTTCCCCGTATATGGTGCTTCGTTTTCACCCAGATGCGGCCCGAGGCTGGATGGGGTTGCTCTCACTACCCGCTCCGAGCGGGATGTCCTCATTGATCCCTGCCGCGAATCCGGCTGCCTCGGCTCCGCCTCTTTTCTTTGTCCTCGGAGCCGGATCGGGCCATGCCCCCTTCTTTTGTCGGGCCACCTGGGTCTGCTCTCGGCCCAAATTCTGGGGGGGGGGGCAGGGATGACTGCAGCGCAGCCCCCGTCTGTGGGGATCACCGCTGGCCACTACGGGCCAGCGCACTCCGCGGCCCCCCACCGACTCCTTCGTGCGTCAGGCTGCTACTCCGCTCTGGTCACGCCCCTTCACAGCATGCGGCCTCTCCGTCCCCCAACCTCTCATGCGCCTTCGTGCAGAGCACCGCTGGGGCTGGGGGAAGGGTGCTGGTGGTGACAGATGATACATGGGCGTGTGGGCACCAGTTCAACCCACTTCTCTTCCCACATGCGGCCAATGCCGCGACACAGGCTACTGCAGGGCCACCCTCAGTAGGATGCGCCGTCTCTTCCACATGGCCGCCGACTGCGACCGTGTGCGCGGGTCCTTTCTTCCGCCCACCACGAACACCACCTGGCAGGTGCGACCTCGTCGCCAATGTTGTGGTCTGCCTCCGGTCACCGGGGCAGCCCACAGCTGTTATCGGGATCACCCGACAAGGAAACATACGGCGGGGCAGCCGGTGAATCGTTGGCAGGGGGACACCCTAGGGCGCCCGGTGTCACCAGCCGCAGGCTTCACACTGGGGGTTTCACCCCCAGTCTCCAGCAGCCACGGCTCCGAGGGCACTCCGGCCGTGCTGCGCACTAGGCCACGACCATGTGGCAGGCCCACAACCCACAAAGGCACAGACACGAGTTGCCACTTCCTGGGGCTCTGCTGCTCTGCCCTCGCAGCGCCAGGAGAGCCCCTTTTATTAAGTGAGTGTCATGACAAAATCATGACGCTCACGTCACATCAGAACACTAGACCATCACACAACAACTAGTAGGACAAATTATGTAAAATAAGTCTACCACGAAAAACGTAATGGTTTGAAACCCTATCCAGCACTCACCTATATCACTGCACGTCAGTAAAGAGCAAGGAGCAGCGGCATACAGGAACAAGCCACCTGCACTCCTAGAAATATATGTTGCCTGTCATCTTTCAGGAATGGCGGCTGGATCCAGACCTAAACAAGGTCCAGTTTTGAACAAGAACATTAACTCAGTTTGTACTATGTCCATAGAGAGCTTTCAGATTCCCCTCAGCTTTTTGAAGCACAGACTGAATGGCGGAGCACATTGTTTACTTCCTGGCTACATACTATGCTTCAAAGCCCAGCACTGTGACAAGGATATACTATGGTAGGCTATTTATAACGCGCTTAATACCCAGAGGTTTCTAAGCGCGGACCGAACCTGTGTTGCTCCATGTCGTCTTGCTCCCAAGGTGAGCATGCTGCCCCCGAGCTATCCTCACGAGCCATGGGAGCAACGTTGTGTAGACCTAAGCAGACATCTAGGAATGAACTAGGATTGCAGAGTGTCTGACTACCTGGCCCTAAAGAAAGTAACTGGAAGAGCTGGGTATGTCACACTAAGAATGTAGGCTGCATAAAAGCTACGCGGCTCCTAATCTAAACCAAGAGATTCCTAAACGGAGCGCCCCCAGGCTTCCAGTTCTCTGAAGTTCTATACCCTAAAAGAGATCTGTGCACTGGATCTGGTTACCCTCAAACCCAGATGAAAACTTTCCTAAGCAGCATCTCAGATCAGAGCTCCCGAATCTGTCTGGGGCAGTGCACTAGAACGAATACTCCAGGAAGTATGAGGCCGGAAGAACCACCTTAAACTCATTCTGAGTTCAAAAGGATCCATCTTGATGGCAATTTACATGGCGGTGTATTGCTTCATATGTCCTACCAAGTGCAAGAGTTGGCAATCCTCATTGACTCAAACATGTTTAATTCAAGTGCTAAGTCTTCCAGTGCTGGTGTGAGGTACTAATATATGTTCTTAACTGAGGGTCAGCTTAGACTCTATAGTACCTCCTACCTGTCCTTGAAATAATGCATGTATGTTATGCTGAAGCCACATGGAAATAATACTTTATGAATGACTAAAATATAAAAAAAAATAAAGCAAGGTAAGATATGAAAAAGAAGATAGAAATACATAAAATATACAAACTGTCAAATGAATTTAGGAGCCTACTTTATGGACGAAAAGCTAAAATAAACTCGTTTGCTAGTTATCCTTTTCTCCTATTCCTTTTTTGGCCCAATAAGAGATGGAGGGACGGGGGCAACTCTGAATAGTCACATAAAGCTAAATAAAAAATGTAAACAGTGTTATAGACGTCAGTGAGGGCTCTGTGGGGACTATGTGGAGTACAGAGACACTCATGTCGCTACACAGCAACACCCACCCCTGTTTAGCCTACTGTGAGTGGGGCCTACATGTTATTTAACAGGTGGGGTCTTGAGATATCAACTTACAGTGCCCTGCGCCCAACATTAATGGTGTGTCGCAAACCTGTGAAAGTATGGAGATTTACTTTCACACATGGGTTGCGCCACTATAGTAAAAAACTTTCAGCAGCACATAAATGAGGTTGATATTTGGTTTAATATATCATGGTAGCCCTTATTTGAGACACGTTTCGGCACGTACTGTGCCTTTTTCAATCAGGGCGGTTAACAAGTACATTATAATATAAACAAAATTTTAAATAACCAGCAAAAATGGAAATGAAAAAGAGACATTACAATGGCAATTTGAACACATTCAACAGAAAATAGTGAAAAGCAAATGCAATTAGAACATATTGAGACATATAATGTACATTTGGCACAGAGATGGGGAGGCGGGAAAGGGGTGGAAATTTAGGGAATGGAAAAGATGGAGAGAAAAATAAAAATAAGAATAAAAATAAAAACCACTGATAGGTGACCAGTGAATAACCTATGGAAATCTCTCCCCATTGCAGCTTTTTGGGTTCGTGGTGATGGCGGTCTTCTCCTACGATGCCTATGGGATCTTCCGCACAGAAATGGCGCAACAGGAGTCTGCTGATCCAAAAGCAAGGAGGGGTAAGTAACATTCTCAGAGACCAACCTGAAAAACAGTGTATCACTCCAAGACCCACAATGAGACGTATCCTCCCAGTCCCACGTGCGTCCTCTTCCTCACACTTCCACAAACCGGCTGTGCCATCCCATCCCACAAACCCTCTGTCCTGCTCGATCCCACACATATTCTGTTCCTACCTCTACCACAAACCACCTGCTCCTCCACTTGCCGCCAGCAAGATGCTTCTCTTAGCCTTACAAATGGAGGTGAAAGTGTAACAAAAAAGCAATGTAAGTATAAAAAGAGGAGGCATCATGGAGTGGTGGGAGGGCATGGGAGCCATTGAGACCATGAAACAAAGCTTGTATTACAAAGTTTGTGTTGGGGCTGTTAGGCAGCCAACACAGGGGCACAGGCTAAAGAAGGGGTCCCCCTCGAGGGCTTTCATTTCAGTAAAAACAGATTTCGGTTTAGCTGTAGCTGCTATTGAGGGCTTTGGAGGTTTTGCCTCCTGAAAATTCTAAAAAAGAAAAAAGGAGGCAGACTTTTTCATTTCATTTACAAACTAGTAGGATATTTTGTATAATTGCACCACAGTTCTGCACTCTTAATTCATAATAGTTCTAGTGTATTGAAAACGAATCGTGCAATGACCTCTATGTAGCCCCTGCTTTCTGGCCCTGATCCATGTAAGGGAGTGCGCTTCCCTTCCATGCAGCAGGGACAATCCCTATGGAACCCACCAGCTCCACCCACCAGTCCATCTGGATAGGGAGGGCCGCTGCACCTGACAAATAAAATCGCTGTTAACAGGAGATGGGCTACACCCTGAGTTCTTCGTTCACTAATGGACACAGACACCAGAGTCAATTTGATAGGGAACCCACCGGGGACCCCTCATTATTTATAAAAAACACGTTTATACTTTTAACCTAGGATTCCCCAGCGTGAGCACCAACTAAATGGCAACCTGCTACGTCAGCTCACCCTTACTTGGAGGGGTCTGAAGGACCCCTGGGGCGTGTCCGACGCAACAGACCCCTTACTTTCACTCATGTACAACCCAAATGGAGTATGAGGCCAGAGGATGACACCTGCGGGTAGTCCCATCTCGCTAGGCGGCTCAGGGCAACAAAGCTGATGGAAGGGCTGGATTGTAGTGCCGTTTGCAGGCTGGCTAGTTATGGCTGAGGCCTGGTGGCAATGATGGCTGGGGCCTGGTGCAAATGACGGCTGAGGCCTGTCCCCTGATGTGACTGGGGCAGTAGGGCAGACCACCAGAATAAAAACAATCCTCTAAGGAAAAAGGCTAGGTGCACTTCTTGCACGTATAACAATGTTTTATTTCTCATACAAAAGAGAAAGGTACATGGCAGCCGGGGCATTCAAACCCGGCTGCCATGGAGCGCACTGGTTAGTTCTAAGCAATACAACACTTTTAAAAAGAAATTGTCGTCACCTCTGACGCAAACCAAATATGGTACTAATTCCCCTAGCTCATTGGCTGCCCCCTATGTACATACCACTGCTCCGCATGGCATGTCAGATGATTGGTTCTGGTTTCTTTGCACCCATCCCCTTTCACGCGGTCTTTGGACTTGGCACTTTTGGTTCTAATGACATGAATGGCGGCCCGCTTAAGAATGTTCCTCTTTTACAAACACCTCACGTGATGCACACCTGGCAATGAAACATGAGCTCAGTGCCTGTTCCGTGCTCCCCACTTGACGGCTGCCCTCTCCCCAGACTTTAACCTGGGCTCCTCCAAGACCACATTAGTCAGTCACATAGTGAGGGATTTAGGAGTTTTATTGCGAGGCATCTGGTAGTTCCAATAGAGTGGGCCTCATTACAAGTTTGGCGGTAGCCATGCCGGTAAAACCGGCAGGCTGCCGCCAAACTTGTGATTTTTTTCCGGCACCCGCAAATGGGTAATTACCGGGTCATTACAGCCCTGCGGGACCGGTAATTGCCCATTCACGGGCACTGGAAAAAAATGCTCCCCATTCTGGGAATGGGGAGGTTGGATGCAATGGCACCATTCAGAATGGTGCCGGTGCATCGGACATGCTCTGCTCGCGGGTGCCGGTACGCAGCCAGGACAGTGATCATTATCTAGGGGTGCGCTAGTGCCCTAAATCTGTGTTGGCTCCTTTGGCAGCTCAGGACCTCTGCCCTGGCACCCAGTAGATCGTCGTTCAAGGATAGGTGCAGCCCTACTCGTGCTGAGATATTTGCATTCCTTTCTGATTGCATGGGTCTGCAACCTGAGACAATGGCTGGTGTGTCAGTGTGGCTTTAATGCCTTTCTCATCTACTGCATGGGCTAGGAATGGGGATGGGAAAGTTTATTTGCACTGAATGCCAATATACGCTATTGCTGGTACCAGGGCCTGGCCTTCTTGAATTCAATTTTAAAATGGCGGCATTTCAGTGCTTTCTGCCGTGAAGCAGGGCTGGCTGTTACATGGTCCTTACTATTATATTCCCTCACCCCACAGGTACACCCCCTCCTCCCCCGAGCCTTCTCAGAACACCTCACCCCCCCACTCCTTGGCCCCCTCCTGTACGTCACCTACTGCTAAACCCCCCCTGGCCCCTTCTTCCTGCAGCCATGTTTCCTGAATTCTTTATGCCCTCAATAGATTTTTATTCAGACAAAAGTACACAGAAACTCTAGGGACGAGATTGGATAAAGACTTGGGTGGAAGGTAAAGAGTATAAACTGTATAAACAGCTGGGGCTTGAGGAGAAATCATTTGGCTTACCACTGAGCTACATAAAGAAATTCCCGGATTCTATTTGTAGAGCCAATTTGATGAGAATTAGGTTTAACCTTCTACCATCTATGGAGATCTTGGCAGCAAGGGGAAAATGTCTGCCAATGCTGCCTATGTGCAGATTTTGCAGATGGATAGAATCTCGGCAAACACTGCAACATCTAGCGACTGTCTGCGAGGCTCTAACGGAATTGAGGTCATAGCATTTAGCCAAATTCCTCAAAAATGAGGAAACTTTAACTCCTGATGAATGGTGGCATCTGGCCCTAGCCGAACTATTGCCATGATTGTCTTCATTAGAAAATGCCTGAATCTAAAAAAACTAGACCTGATGCCAACCTCTGGCTTTTTTCTTTACCATTTATGGATAAATGGGGCGGTGCTGCCCTTTGAAAAGGAGGTAAATGGCGAAAGGAAACTATGATTGAAATGATGGCCCTTTCTTGAGAAGTACTGGGCTTAGCAGAAGAGTTTTACTCTGAGGTCTTTTGGAGCTGAGGATCTGTCTTAGTCTGTATTTTGTAAAACGTTTTGTAATAAACTAATAAGCAATAAAAACATTTTTTTTTTCATCAAACTGCCGTTTAGGGGGCAGGGATTTGGACATGCATCCCAACAGGGCCCAACCCCACTGTTCATTCTTCTGGGTAGCTCCCTGTACTCGTCTTTGCTTCTGAAAGGACTGACACATAGCACCTACAAGGCGGGCACAGGCTACATCTAGGTTTTACAAAAAACTCAATTCAGGTGGACGAGTGAATGTCCCGATATTTTAATGTAGAAAAAGAATCATTGAGAAATCTTCCCCTCTCCCTCTATACAGACCCTGTCAGATGCTTCTGGAGGGTGCCAATAACAACCCACATGGCAATATGGTCAAGGCACTGTTTTTCGTATGGCTTTAAATTAACAAATATGTGCACACCTTTGAGTCAGCAGAAAATGGTAATTGATATAAAAAGGACATTATTTATCTGCTTTGGCATTGGCTTTTAAGAAGAACAACATAGACGTCTGATGCATTTGTATTTCTCAACTTTTGCAGCATACTTTGCAAAACCTGTATCTTTCATGCAGGGCAGGCTCTCCCTGCAGCCCTTGCCCCACCCACCCACCCACCCACACATGAAACCGGAAACAGAATTTAGCAAGGTCTGACACACAGCTGCATCTCTTACCAGCTCTGGAGGAGGCCAAGCGACGTGACTACCTTCCAAATGTCTATGAAGGAAAATGAAGAGGCATGCTTGTAACAGTACATGGTATATCAAACCAAAAGACTATCCCCTATCCGTACACTTTTGTGCCACTCCTCCTCACAATGTGTGCACAATCTTGTTCCTTCCTTGTCCTTGCTTCTAGCGTCAGGCAATTGAGGACAAGGGAACTATACGTGAACTTGTCACACTTCTTATACTCATCTTGCCTAAGTTATATAACGGAAAAAGACACGCTTAAGCCAGACATACAATTATATATATTTTTTAAGGTAAAAATCAATTAGAAAAAACGTATAGTACAGAAACAATTATTCACAATAACATGTACATATACGTAAAATGTAAACAAACAATCACATTCATCTTTTAATATTCAGATCGCAATCAAGAAAGGCATATATTACAACACCAATTATTCACGGTAACATATACATAACGTGTAAACAACAAATCACATTCATGTGTAACAGTACATGGGACAGTTGAAAAAGGGAAACGTGTAACTGTAAAAATTAAAAGAAGTGACACCCAGTTCCCTACTGTTCTCGTTCACTACAATCTTTGATCACAGCACTCCCTTCCTGCAACCCTCAAGCATCCTAGACCTGTTCCCTCACAGTTGCACACACTGCTTGTTCTTCTTGTTCCTGCACACATCCATGTCCTCCCTATGCCACAAGCAAGCTGTTTCTCCTACCCCACAAGCAGCCTGTTCTTTCAGTCCACAAACGCCCCCTCAGACCGCGTGCATCCCCCAGGCTCCTCACCCGTTTCATCTACAAAGGTTGCACATGGACGCCTCAATTCTCATCTGTGGCGGCCTTCACTATCCTACTTTCCACTTTCTTCATGTCCTTCTTATCCAAATGCCTGCTTAATCACCAGAAGTGGCTCCTAAATCTTGTTGTGTCTCTCTGGTTTGTGTTCCTAGACTCGTCGTACGGCCCCGAGTAGGCCCAACTGGCTGAATGAAGGCTCATCCAAGTCATCAAACGGGCAGCATCCGTCGCAGACACGCAGCCGTGGGAATTGCACCCGTCTGCTGTGTGACATCCTGGCTCGATCTGACAGCCTGCACTGATTATACAGCTGTAATGGACGCACGGGGCAAGAAAGATTCCCTTGATCTAAAGCACCAACAGGGGATCAGGGTTCAGGTCTGAGGCCACCTGATACCTGTTAAGCACCTTAACAATACCATGGGAGTAACTAGTGCTCGATGTCTGTTACTACTCACAAATGCACAGTAGAGCCTCTGCTCCCCTTCTTAGAGAAAAGCATTTTCTATGGGCAACCCCTCCCCTTTTTAAACAGTCATGGGGTCTCCCCAAGCCAACACTGATCTCCCTATGAGCTCCATCCCCTTATTGATGCACGCCTTCCATATACATAACACATCCCCAACAAGAACTTTCCCTAGACCACCTTACCTCCAGTGGGATGTGTGATGCACAGGACGACATCCCGATGCAAAGTCTACTGCAATGGTGCCCATGCTACCATTATGTGTGTTAGTAGCATCTCTCACCTTTACTTTGCTCAGCAGGAGTCCCTTCAGTTTTCCTTCACGTGATGGCAGAACACAAGTGCCTACTATGTTGTAGTAACCATTGCCATAGTCATGCACAGGCTACATTTCATGCGTGCTGTATCTAACATGAGGTAGAACTGGCAGCCACCGCAGGAGGACGTACAGGCACTGGAACATCCCAGGAAGTAGACCCAGACCCCAGCACATTAGTTCCATGGAGATCCTGGTCCCAAACACTGCCTCTTGTATACAATCCCATCTCTTCTCCAGGCTGCTGTGTGGTCGACCTTCCCCACAATACCACGTTTGCGGAACAACTTACTGTGAATGAGTCTTCATGGCGGTGGCAAACAGAAGGGCAACTGCTTCGGGCGAAGCTGACCACAGAGGCCCCATGTTTGCCTGGGATGATGGACTGAAAAGGCGGATTAGAAAATATGTGAACTTGCATATTCAGTATTTTCAAAGGGATGTGTATTCTGCTTATTACTATATCCCTGTCATATACTGGAACCAAGCAGATATGGGCATCTGCAGGACAATACACACTTAATGGGGCATTCCCAAGCTGGCCTATTCATCAAAACATAGGAGTACTCATGTGTTGCGCATTCGAGTACAGCAGCAGCATTGCCCTAGAATGAGCCCTCCATTTGGCTTCTGTGGGAAGACCTTTTACAGCCAATCTTTTTGCCTCTTTTTTTTATTTTCTTAACCAAGATTTGGGCTCTGAGGCCCTGTCTCAAAGTCTCATCCACTATGCTCTGTGCTCCAGCACTCTTTATTAAATGACCATGTCTTACGGCCCCTCCATGATGGATTCTTCCCGCTTCTAATCGCTGTAAGAATTGGCGTTGTTATCTTGAGCACATTTTAACAGTACTCCATTTTATTTTTATCTAGGAGGCATGAAGGGCTGAGGCAACCTTTGAGTGGATTGAATCTGTGACCTCCCGAGTGAACACAGATCTCTGTATCTTGCCTGCTAACAAGTTATTGCAAAATGAAGGCAATGGAGGATAAACATTTGGCTTTGGGACATTTTCCAAAGGTGGATTTCAAACAAGTTAGAAAAGGATTACTTACACCTTTTATTATTTTTCATGTACACCGAGGTTTCTTGGTTAGGTGGACTTCTAGCTTCACCTCTCTCTTCACCTTTGGTCAGAGTTAGTATTGCGTTCTCTCTCCTTCGAGGCAAACAAATCTGCTTGTGTCTCAAAGCTTGTTTTTTTTTATAATGCTTCACCATTATGCAGGTAGATGTTGCTTCTGGTTGAATCAAGGAACGTGTTATTTCTTCTGACCCTCAATATCACTGTGTCAGTTTCGTCAGCGTCTAGGAGAGCCAGCATTCAACGCTTCCTTTTTCCTTCACAGCACATTCATGCTATACCGATTTTCTTTTGGTACTCTTGACTGTTCAGGTGTGGGAAGGACATTACCCCGTGTGGAACTCTTCCTCGGTTCAGTCAACGCTACTGCTTTGAGCTGTTGGAATGTCCAAACCACAAATCTCAAAAAGCAATTCTCTTCTGGTTCACTTGGGTTTTTCAGTGCCATGCCGCTAGTTTTGTAGTGTTTCAAACACAGTGCCAAGTTATGAGTTCTTCTCTCATTCCCTTAGGTTTGTCAGCACCACTATGCCAAGTCTTATTAGTGGTGGAACCACAACCCCCAATAGGCACATTTTCTCTGGTTCAAACTTGCTTTGTCGACGGCACAGGGCTAGTATTTTGAAGTGTTGGAACCACAACTTCCAATACGCAAGACCTCTCTCATTCCCGTGGGTTTATCAGCCCAACTATTCTAGTGTTATGGAGTATTGGAACAACACACAATCTGGTTCCCTTGGCATTGTCAGTGCCACAGTACTCTTCTTTTGAGGGAGCCACTACTTCAATATGAAATTGTTTGCTGGTTTCCTTGCCTTTATCAGTGCCACTGTGCTAGGCCTATGGTATGTTAGAGCTACAACCCGCACTTGTCCAATCTTCTGTGGTTCACCTGGGCATTGTCAGCACCACTGCGCTATTACTTTGGAATGTTGCAACCACAACTCACAACTGTCTCTTTTTCTCTGGTTCCCTTGACTTTATCAGCGTCACTGTGCTCTGTCTTTGGAATAATGGAACCACAGCTACCAATATGCACATTTTTTCTGGTCTCTGTCACTTTATTAACACACTTGTGATTGGTCTTTGGAGTGATAAACCTCCAACTCCCAACATGCACTTCTTTTCCGATTCCCTTTACTTTATCAGCACCACTTCACTTGGTCTCTGGAGTGATGGAAACAATATGCATTCGTTCTCTGGTTCCTTACCCTTAACAGCACCACTGTAATCGGTCTGACAGAACCACAACTACCAATATACAATACTTCTTGTGGGTGTCCATGTGCATGTTCCTTGTATGTTCTTCGTTAGTGTTAGGTGCAAAGCCCCAGAGGAACTGATTAGCTTTCTTCCCAGTCTGTCAGTCAGAGAGAAACATAACTAATTCTGCTAACCAACCGACTGGGCAAAATGAAGGTACAGCAGTGCGCCACCCGGATCTCTATCCAAGCTGAAAAGTAAACCCACATACACTTTGAATAAAATAACACGAAACCAGTGACCCTCCTGTAATATCGCATCACGGACAGCATCTGATGTAGGGGACACGTGGAGCAACCCACAGTCATGTGAGCACACTTGACAAGGGAGCAGTGTGTGGGAATAAACAGCAGTTAATGCCAGAGGGTACACCTGTGTGGGCTCCATCATTGTGTGTCTGAGTGAGGGCCGCCTGTGAGGCAGGATAGCACACTGGCGACAAGAGAAATTGGTATACCCGCGTGCGCCTCACAATACGTACCAGTCTGACACCCTCCAGAGCAAAGTGCTCAACGTCCAAGCCTGCTGTCAATGGAGACAGAGAGAAACACCGGCACCAGGCCGCAGTAGATATCCCTAGCGGCCAGCATACCACACCCCTGCGATGTTGTGGGGGATAGGAACAACTGATGCCGAATCCGCCAGCAGACAGCTGCAGGCACTGCTGGGACCATAAAGAAGACATGCCCTGGTGCCATCTAGCTGCCGGAATCCGCTCCTGCGGTTCTGAAAGCTGGCACAACCGGCTCACCTAAGGAAAGCCTGGGATGACATATATGCCTACAGTGCCAAACAACCGCTGCCTTGCATAGTTGCATTCATGGCAACCTGCAGACACAACGACAAATGGGACTGCATCACCATGCACGTCATAGATGCAGAAGCAACTTATGGGTATGTCTTCAGTTTCTGGTCGACGATCCAAATGGGGCTCATACATATCCTATACAGCCTTATGGTCGTCAAGTATATCTCGCCAGTGGTCAAGATCGAAGCGACATTCCCGGCATTATTCTAAGAGATAGATAAACTGAAGGGGTGCAAAACAGCTGCATATCGGCACATCAATAAAACAACAGCCCAACACTACAGGAGCATCCCCTTTAACATCCAGCACCAAGTTGAACGAGAACTGCAGGCGCTCATTGACACCAATGTCATCGAACCAGCCACCGGACCCACCCCATGTGTCTCGCTGGTTATGCCAGTCCCTAAGAAATTCACTGAAGGGCATATACAGCTCTGTGTTGACATGCGCGTCCCCAACCAGGCAATATGAAGAGAACACCACCAGTCTCCACGCATCACCGACATGATGCACCTGTTAAACAGTGCCATAGTATTCTCCAGACTCGACTTTAACAAAGGGTACCACCAGGTAGCGCTGGATGAAGAATTAGGTTACATGTGATTTTATCGAATAAAACAAAAAAAGAATTCATTTTTAAAGAACCCAAAACATTGGGAAAAAAATAACAAATTTGGTTTTTTGTTGTTTTTGGGGTTCACCGCCCGAAAACCCCCCTTTAAAAAAAATACTTTTCCACGCCCCATAAACCAATTTCCCCTTCCCAACCACATTTAATTATCCTTCGATAATTAGTTATTTTTTCCTGTTGTTTTGGGTTCGTCCAAAATTGCATTCTTTGTCATCTATTCGATAACATCACTGCATACCAAGAATCCTGGTACATTATAACGTTTATGACTCACATAGGGCTCTTCCGATATAAGAGACTACATTTTGGCATATCTTCTGCCGCAGAGATTTTTCAGGAAGAAATTAGGGATCACAAGAATCTACAAAGCGCTTGACGAGGCCAATCTCACGCTCAATAAAGATAAATGTGAATTAAATAAATTGATGCTGAAATTCTTTGGCTACAATTTTCTGAAAGAAGTATAGAACCAGACTCGGAGAAAATTAAGCCGTTGACCGAATACATGAGCTTTCACCATAGAAAAGTCACCCCAATGTGGTCTTAGGCGAATGACGCAGTTGACGTTTTATGGCCCAAGAGGGTGGTAAGGATATCTAACATAACCCAGAAGCCGCTGGAGCAGGCGATCTACAAACACGTGCGGGACCACCGCAACATGGCGGACAGCTCCATGGTAGTGTGCCCAGCCGAGCTGATGTTTGGCCGCTCATTGCATACGAGGCTTCCTCACAACACATGCTGACGAAAAACGAGCAAGCACGATCAAGAGGTCAGAACTAACGACGAGGAAGTGAGAGAGAAAATGAAAGAGTATGCCGCCCACAACCGCAGAGCTCACGATTCCCAATTTCAGCTAGGAGACAGTGTCATCATGAAGCAAACAGTCATGCACAAACGAATGGCAACGTTTGACCTGTGACCACTAGTCATAACAGGCAGAAATGTATTAATGATCACTGCAGCACGTACAGATAAACGAGTGATGTAAAATGCCTCCTTCTTCTGGGGAGTGAAGGATGAGCCTCAGGGAGAATTGAGGGAGTGGAGTAACTATGAGGAAGAAAGGTGAAAGGGGTCAGGATACACAGGAGATGTGGACGAATTGGCAGCAGAAGGAGATATCCACCAGAGAGAACAACACCCAGGAGCAGAAGGGCAACCCTGCCTGACCGCAAAAGGACCGAAGAGATTGATTGAAGAAATGGTGGAGGACATTGTTATTTTGGGGGAAGATGTAAGCCCGCGACAGCCCATGACGGGACACGTGGAGCAGCCCACAGTCATGTGACCACAGCTGATGAGGGAGGAGCGTGAGTGAATAAACAGCAGTTAATGCCAGAGGGTACACCTGTCTGGGCTCCATCACCACGTGTCGGAATCAGTGCCGCCTGCGAGGCAGGCTAGCACACCCTTTTATAGCTCCCCAATCCCTTTATTGATTACCTGGAGTATGTGAGGAGCAAGTAGAAGTAGGGCCAGTATTAGTAGGATCTGACCAATGCAGAAAAGAGAAAATAAAAAAAAAGAAACAAAAATGCAGTTACTCAAACGGTGATTACCTGGAGTATGTGAGGAGCAGGTAGAAGTAGGGCCAGTATTAGTAGGGTCTGACCAATGCAGAAAAGAGAAAATAAAAAAAAAGAAACAAAAATGCAGTTACTCAAACGGAGGCGGTACAAGGACGCAGGGAGGGAACTAAAACTGTCAGCATAGGGCAGTCCTAAACCACAAGAATGTCCATAGAGACTGCCACAAAAATCAAAAACGATCCAAGGCAACAAGAAAAACAGGCATCCTAGCAAACCAGAATACGAAATACAGAAGGCAAGAAGAACGGGTCTTCAGCTACTCAATGCGTGTCATCACAGTCGAGGAGCACAGAGACGCAGAACGCCAGAGCTTTAATCCCTGCATTCCGAGCACAGCCTCCGTTTCCCGAGACCGGCGCAACGTGCAGCATCAGCTGATGCGTGTTCAGCACGCTCGGGAAGCCGCGAATCGTAGTCCCCTTTGCTGTGCTCGAACCGCGAGGTGCCACGTCAATCTCTTTTTTTCGGCCGAGGTAAGTGTGGTGCCTGACATGTATGTTCTGGCCTCAATTTCCACCTCATCAGATCCTCACTGGTACCGCTCAGTTTATCAGCCTTCTTTCGCCACCTCAGGCTACTCATTTTAGTCTCTCTGTTATCTCTTCAGTATTGGAGGTGGCTCCACCCCCTCATGGGTGGTCACCTCAACCTCAAACTTGGTTGCGAGCCTGTGCTCGCCTCTTGCTTTGCCAGATTACGTCCCTGAAGATTTATGCAAATCGGTCCACTTTGTTGGACTGATTTCCATTGGCAACTCTGCAGCAGGTTATTTTGCCCTCGAGCTGTCTGGGTAATGCTCAGCATCTTAGCACTGCCTTGTCACCCCAGACTGCCACCTGTCTCCTGCAATGCTTTCTGCGGTGCATCTACTCTCTCAACTGTACTCTCCTTAACTATCACACTGACTTTCTGGTCATCACCTGCAGATCTGCTCACAGGGCTACGTGACCACAAAATGGGAAGACATGTTCCCCGTCATCTTTTCTTGGTTCGGCGAATGGGGCTTATTCACCACAACTATCCACATCATGTCTTTCAATGCTTTCTT
This sequence comes from Ambystoma mexicanum, assembly GCF_040938575.1. Taxonomy (NCBI): domain Eukaryota; kingdom Metazoa; phylum Chordata; class Amphibia; order Caudata; family Ambystomatidae; genus Ambystoma; species Ambystoma mexicanum. The sequence goes on from NC_090938.1 coordinate 389,462,726, forward strand.
CCTGGAAGTGTAGTCCTGTGCTCCCAGATTTGCAATTGGCCAGTAACCCTTCCAGGTTTGCTGACTTCCTATGCGTTTTGTAGTGCATAAAATCATGCAGACAGGGTAGGAATTAAGGTGCTTGGTGCCCATATGCCTGGAAGCGCCCATCTCCCCTTACACCTGCTTTTCTCAAGTCTGTGTCTGAATGCCATTATAGCATGGGGGGGGGGGCATTCTGTCCTTTTTTCTGACCTTGCATCCCATCACCACCAAAGAGACCCATATCATCTAGTGTAGAGAGCTGCACGCAGGTCTTTCACTCCTGTTACTCAGGGTTCTCCTCAGACTTAATTTCCTGAATGAGCTGGGTTGCAGGAGCCAGTATTAAATGTGCTGCCCATTAGTAGGATGAATAAAGACAGCATGTTTCTGGCAGCTGCAATCTTACAGCCTGCTTGCTAGTGGATACTTTACCTTCTGGCAAGCAATGCTTGTTGCTCACAAGGGGTAGAACCAGCCTTAAAGTCTGGGGGTCTAGGGAACAGTTTTCATGTGTTTTGCAGTTGAGATCATAAGTGATCACCTAATACCCAATCCCTCCTTGTGCCAGCATGTCCACCATTATTCGTGCCTTTGCTTTGTGCACTCTTGCCTCGCTAACCCTAACACATTACCTGTCACTCTTGCTTCTGATTCTCCTGGTAAAACGTAGAGAAAAAAAGTGAAGCCTATGTGTCACTGTTGAAGAGTTGCTTGTGATAGGAATCAAACAGGGCAACTTAACGGTGTGATGTTAGGTGTCTGCAGGTTCCAGGATACCAAGCAAGCCTGTATCAATATATCACAGGGAGCTGGATGTGTTGCCTACAAGTTAAGCAGTGATAGCAGCATTAGGTGCATTAACCCACTATGCTCCCTGCCCCTCTTTCCTCTGAGTCCAGGAGGCTGAATTGCTATTGTGCTTCCATTTCTTGGAAGGCCTTCTGGCGACTACCATGGCACCCCAGAAATGTGTCCTGCATGCTGCATCAAGACTCATTAAAGAACTGCAAGTTTGACCACAACACCCCGACCCTCATCGAACTGCACTGGCTCCCACTGTAAGCCTGTATCATCTTCAAATCCTGTTGCATCACCTACAAGACAGTCATCCTGAAGTCCCCAAGCTACCTCACTGAGAAACTCAGCATCTCCCGAGGCCTGCGATCCACCAGAAGTAAGGAAATGTGCAGACTTGAATTACAACAGTGCAGGAAGGAAAGCATCAGCAGACAGGCCTTCTCTGTCTTCACTCCAAGACTCTGGATCCTCTTCCCAGGCAACATCAAACTTGCCCCATCACTACTACAGTTCAGGAAAGAGCTCAAGACCTTCCACTTCAAGAAGTGGCTCCTCCTTAACACCCTGCACTCCCCAGCCTACCTGAGACTCAGTGATCTGTTCCCCACTGTCTACCCCCTGGTTGCTTGTAGATCCCTTGCTGCCAATTGCCCACCCTCGCCCTCCTGTTAGTTCCCCGCTCCTTTTCTCTCTTCTTCACTCACTGTGTCCTTCCCCCTATGATTGTAAAGCGCTTCGTTGCTTCCCGAAGCTAGGTCCTCATTCAATAAATACCCTAATAATACTAATAATAATTTGGGCCATTAGAGCCCCCTTTTAACCCAATTCAGAGGATACTTAATGTCATAAAGAGATGCTGAAGATCTGCAAGCTGAGCACAGCAGTACATTTTTTGGTATTTTCATGGTGGGTATATGGATGTGGACCGGGAAGGCTTATGCCCTCCGGCAATGTAAGTTTGTTGCTGCTGACTGTTCATTATTGCTTAAATGTAAACACTCTGCTGTCAGAGGTGAAAGATTTGACTAGCTCTTGCTGCAGCAGCTCTTTCTGATCAGTGCCCCGGGATGAGCGCTACGGAAGAGTGCTGAGTGCTACGGAAGAGTGCTGCCTTCTGCTTTCAACATCTTCAATGTGGAAGTGTTTAAGTCCTCCCAAGCCAGTGACTTGCTCTGCCAATGTTACTCATATTGGGCTTGGCTACGAGCCTTCGTCACATTTTCTTCCGCTCTGTTTTTTTTAAAAAAGTTGGCCAATGGGCTATTTGATTTTAGTCAAGCTTTGACACTGCGCATTTTGTTTTGGGATATAACACTTATAGAAAGTCTATAATGAAATATGTGGCTTTTGTTAAGTAATTAGGTGAATCTGCTGCCCTCTTTTGTTTGTGACCCCTCGCTACTTAGGCGAATATTGGCAGGCTTCATCGACATATCAGGGATTTGCCATCTGCTCCCACTAGTGCATCATGAACAGTGGCCCCCTTCTCTGCCCCCCTTCCCTTTTAGGGACCCCTGTCCATTGCATATGGGTTTACACCCGCAATGGGCTATGGGAGGCATGTCTTCCTGTAGGACTGGTCCATCTAGTGCCCCTTACCTCCCTGTTTAATCGGGTGTGATAGAGTACGACTAGTTATGTCATGTTACTGGTCTTATAAAGCACCGCTTCTGTCATTGCCGGCACTCTTGGCGCCTTTGGTCCTGTAAGAGGTGCCATAAGAGTGGTCCCTAGGATGGTGGGGGGAGAGTAAGGTGGAGACTGCGCTAGGCATTTCGGGAAACTGTGGCCTGGTGAGTGCATCAATGAATTCAATGCGGAGTGATGTGTGTGATGCAGGATGGCATATGAAGTTGCTTCATCCCAGTTGCTGTTCGGCCTGTGTATACCTGGGCATATTGGTCCGTGTGAGGTTTCTCTCCAGCCTTTTGGCCTTGGCTGTCTGATGGTACTTCGTATTTCCTGTGTGTCCTTTTACTCCTGTATTCTGTGTCACAACTCGTCTCTTGGGCCAAGAACACTTTCGGAGAAAAGGAGCGCACAGTCAAACCAATCAGAACTGAAACTGTGAACCAAGCTAAACGTTTACTGCAGATATGAGAAGCTTAAGACTGTACAGCTTTCCCCGCCTGGTGTGGGGACGGATAACAAAGAGCCACCTTTTTGGAAAAGGAAAGCAACATATGAGACTGTGATACATGCACTAATAGTCTAGTGCACCCTACTAGTGATGCTAGCATCTACCTCCCTCCCCCATGATGTATAGCAGAGGTGCCTCCATGTTGCTCTCACCTGATAGTAAACAAAACCTGAAGCTACATGGACATATCAGTCAATTGTAAGATGGCTGCCCTGTCAGCAAGCTGCCTATAATAGATAATGATGGGAGCAACATTTTCAAAAACTAGCAGTTTGCACATGCGCAAACGCATTTTGCGTATGAGCAAACGGCATGAGCACAAGCGCAAATACATGTACACTTTATTTTAAACACATCCATCAATTTTATAGCCGTCTGCGCTGTCTTCTTGCACCATAATAACGTTTTTTGCTAAACAACTTCATACCAACTGGTTTTTCTGCCTTACAGGTATAACTGTGACTTTGTACATTTTTAACACATCCGTCGATTTTATAGCAGTCTACGCTGTCTTACTGTAACATAATAAAGTTTTTTGCTAAACTTCATAGCAACACGTCTTTTTGCTTACTGGTGTGTGCGTGTAGTAGAATGAGCTTATATATTGAAGGTTGTGGTTGGTCAGTTACTGACTGAGGGGCCGATTCTGAGCTGAAATGCGACATTCACCCCTCCAGTTTCCAGCACCACCATTCTGAAGTGGGCAGAAGTATTGGAGGGGAAATATACTTTCCAGTAGCAAAAGCTTCTAAAATCACACATTGTGGGGGAAACATGCGCCAGTGGGATTGCCAGCATTTCTTTAAAGACTACCACTTTATTAATTTAACGTTTTCTTAAACTTTCATTAAACTAAAAAATATTATAATATAAAGGTAAAAAGTGTGCAGTGGAATTTAAAGTCACCTCAGAGGTGTTGTATTTTGGCTCCTTTAATTGACGCGCTAAACCCGTGCTGCTTGGAGGAGAATCTCCTCCATGTGGCTACTTTGCATTCCTCCTGGTTGCTAGAACTGCAGTCAAGCCGTAAATCAGGCTCGTGCAAACGCTGAGGCTTTCATGTCCCTGCACCACATTCTTTCCCTGTCAGAATATGATGCATTTAAAAAATGTGTTCTGGCTTGGAACAACACATTTCTATTTTTACCTGGACCTCTGAATCAGGCCCTCAGAAGGCTAATGAGAACCACAGGAGACCCCCACGCTCAGAAGCAAATCCTAGCACTTGTGTCCTGCTCTTGCTTCGGCTCCTCAGCAGCGTGCCTCGCGCTCTACTGCATGCTCCTCAACCATCCCGCTAGCTGACGTGCAGCAAAGGGCAGTGTGGTGGGAGGAGAAAGACTGCGTGGCGCACATCTCTCGTTTTACAAACAGAAGAAAAAAGATGACATGAGTTAGTTGTAATGTGTCTTGCTAGCTGAGTGGATGACATCACTGCTCATGGAATGTAGTGATGTCAGTGTGAGTGGAGTGTTGGTGTGTTCTTATCTTACGGGGATTCTATGCTTGGCAGTTGGAGGTATGCTGACTTGGAAAGGACATGCCAATGTTTTGTTCCTGGCAATTGAACTACAATAAATCTACTTACTTTCTTTTTTTAAAATTTGTTTTAGTTGAAATAAATCAACCTTTCAAATACAAATACAAAATACATAAACATGTAAAACTTTATATCGTAAAATTTAAACTAACATTAAAACATAGACTCAAAGAAGCGAGAAAAGGGAAAGTAGGGGATAAAATGAACCTAAAAGAGAAAAACACAAATTAATTGAGAAAAGGAAAAGGTCTCAAAAAATTAAATTAAATACAGCTGAATAATCAGTTAAATAGTTAGTTAGCTACTTGATTACTTGGTCTCTAAGTTTAGGCTTAAAAGAAAATGTACAGTAGCGATCTATAATGGCAAATATCCTGAGCCTAGGATCCGAGACCAGGTCAAATCTTGAGATGCAAGATGTAAGTAATTGCAGTGTCGTGCAAAATGAATTGCTCGTAGGGGCCAAAGAACTGTACATTCCGTAATAAGATGCATCATGGTTTCCCGAGTGTCCATCGAAGTGCAAAAGCGGCAGAAGTTTTCCGAATTACTCAACAGTCTTCTTTTGGCTTGTAACTCTCTAGTGCACCACAGGTTAAATCGTAATTTTAAAATGTGATGCCGATATTTGGGAGATGGACAACGTTTTAGATAGGATGGTAAAGTACGCATTTTTTTATGTGGAAAACGAGCTTCATCTGCATCACGATATGCAAGACATACAGTTCGAGTTGAAATCCAGTCTGTATGATATATTTTTCGCTTGGCTTTGTCCGGATTTTGCATTAGAAGATCTAGTGAAACCTCTGCCTGGATTAGCACACGATAGAAATTTGTTAACAAAGATTTAATGAACAGCTGTTGTGATGAAAAAATGTATGATGAAACATATTTTAATAGGACTTGTGATGTTGAAGACTGCAAACATTTCCTGAAGAAAGAACATTTGCGCCAATTGTAAAGGGCCTGTATTGAAATCAGACCAAGCTCATACCTTATCCAGGCTACTGGGATGCAGTTCGGAAGATGTAATATTCGGCGCCAGTATTTCGCCTCCCATTTTGCCAATTGTAGAGACGGAATTTCTTGGAAAGTTTCCAGGCCATATAGTAGGGCTGGAATGGTTTTTGCGGTCCAAAAATGCCAAGCTGGCAATACCGAAAATTTACCAAATTTGTACATTAGAATGCTGGCTTGCGATATGAAAGATGTTAACCTTGTTTCCAGCCGCAAAAAGTGGCCTGTAGGGTGTTTTAAACTCTCAAACATAATACCCAGATAATTGTAATGGGGCAACCTATTAATCGGGGTATTGTTCGGAGACAACACATAGGAGAGCGGGCATCGCCTTTTTGGAGAAAAAACTACGATTTGAGTTTTTGTAAGATTTACTTTTAATTCGTTGGTCTCAGAATAATTGAAAAAGGCGTTCAGCAGTCGCTGTAACCCCACTTGTGTTCTGTACGTCAGGACCAAATCGTCTGCATATAAAAGGGTTTGGATTGTATAGCCATTCAATTTTGGTGAGTCTGAAATGACGGTGGACAAGTCGTGTCTTACATCTTGAATGAAATAATTAAAGATGGCAGACGCCAACAGACAACCCTGTGTAAGTCCTCTTGAAGTTTGAATTTGCTTTGGCAACATGCCATCTAAAGTTAAGCGAACCTTGATCGATGTGTTGGAATGAAAGGCATGTATTACATCCAATAGGGTTGCGGGACAATGATCTCTCTGCAATTTCGCCAAAAGGAGAACCCGACTCACTGAATCAAAAGCTGCATTAAGATCAATGAATGCATTAAATACTTGTTGTTTTTGCTGGTAGCATTGCAATTTGATTGAGTTCAAAGTAAATAGATTAATTGACGTACCCATGCCTGCGACAAAGCCCGTTTGATGGGGGTCGCGCAAATGTGCTTGGAGGGTCCAGGCATTGAATTCAGCAAGGATGATTTTAGCGAACACTTTCCTAGGAGCGTCAAGAAGGGCAATCGGCCGATAGTTGGCTGGGATGCAGCGATTGCCCTTCTTGAAGATCGGGATTATAATGGATGTTTTCCAGGACCTAGGGATGATGCGAGTAAGAAGGATGTCATTAAAAATGAGATATAGGATGTGTGACCATTCATTTGGATAGGCCTTAAACATAGAGTTAGACAACCCATAAGGACCTTGCGCTGTTGATGAGCTAATTTGCATTATGGTGGAACAAATTGATGATTCTGACAGTGGGGGTTGACAGGGGGAATTGGTGGCTGATGTGTATTTGAGCTCATCAAAAGCTGGGTCAGCATATAGGGTGGAAAAGTGCGTGATCCACTCAGCTTCAGAGACGCCATTAATTTGTGCATCGCCCTGTAAATAAATCTACTTAATAAATTACCTGCTGGCTCGGGTGTTCATCAGCTTCCAAGTTATTACACTGGCGACGAGGATAGGATCCTGTCGAGGAGGGGGCAGTCTGAAGCCAGGAAACATTGCCCTCCAGTGTTTTCATGTCCAGTGCCAAGTTTTCAGCACGTTGATGTCCAGTGTTGTTTTGATCTGGACTGTGCAGGTTCTTTAGCAGGCCGGGTGGTGCTGAACTAGGGAGCCTGCCTGGCATACTAGCTGGTGTGCGGTAAACTGGGGAGCGTCTACCATCAGGACCAAGCTGGCCGTGTGGAGCTTGTGCTTGGCAGATCCCCAGCTGGTGCCTTGGAAACTGTTCGGCACGCGTGTCGGTGTGCGGAGTACTCTGGAGGCTCCCAGTGCACAAATCGGTGTGCGGCACTGTCTTGGGCACCTTTGTGCACTTTCGAGTTGGTGGGCAGGCCGGGCGGTGCAGCGCCATGGACGGGCCCCGTGTCGGAGCGGAACCACGATCATGTTCTGCGTTTGGGACGAGATGCCCAAGTAACGCCTCCTGCGTCAGGGCGGGAGTGAGCTCTTGTCACGGTGCTGGAGGGAGAACAGTGTTTGCAATGCGCGTCTCCTCTAGTGCCCAGCTGGTTGAAGGCACGACAGAGGATGGTGGTCCGCGTCGTATGTCCAAGGGGAGAGTGTCCGGGTAGAGCTGCTCCGGTTGTTGTGGGCTGCACAGGACCCACGTCCATCCATGAGCGGAAGAGATGTTGCTCGGCCGGCAACCCAAGCGGAATGATGACGTTGCCTTCCATTGAGCGTGCGTTCGAGCATGGGAAGCTGGAACGCGTATGTATGGTTGGCTGGAGCACTCTATGCTCCCCAAGTGTGACGTTGCCACGGATTCTGCGTGCGTTCCAGCGTGGGTGGCTGGAAAACGAGGAAGCGCTCGGTTGCGTTGAATGTACGCAGCCGGGGAAGAATCAGTTTGTTACGCCTGATGTTGCCGGAAGACATGGGCATCGGTGGAAAGACGTCAAGGAGGTGGATTCCGGAGTTTCCAAGTTCGTCAGTGAGGCAGATTCACCTGCATGGGTGGTCGTTGTTTGGAACTGCGAGATCGACTTTGGTGTTCTACACGACTTGATTCCTGCAGGTTTGTCAGGGCAAGTACTGAGGACAGTGTCCCTGTGCCCTGTGATTTGTCTGGTGTGGTGCGCGGGCTGGGAAGCAGTCGAGATTTGTTTCACTGCAGTCCGCTGCGAGGAGGGGAACGTTTCCATTTTTGAGAACATTATCACTAGTGAAGTTGACATATTTGTGTGCCGGCTGTGTTGGGTTGTTGTGAGTGTGCGTATTATGGGCCTGTGTGAGTGAGTCTGGATGCGCGCGCTGGATGCTTGTATGTGTGTGAGTGGCTGTCTGTTGGGGTTGTGATCATTGTATGCAAGTCTCAGGTGAGTGAATGTTGTTTAGTGTTTTATTGTTGCATTAATATGCCTGAATTGCAATATATTTTTGTCAATTACAATTTTCTTCCAGGTGGACTGAACATTTTTAGGGTTTGGACTTGTGGGTGGGGGCACTCACATGTTGTTATCAGTAGTCATGTCTTGATTAATGTGCTTAAGGCCTAACAATGTGTTCTTTACAGAATGGGTTTCATTTGGCTTTGGATGGACTCATGGGTGGGGGTGCCCGCGGGTGATTATGGTTTATCGGCAGTCATTTCTATCCAAAGGTGCTTTAAGACATTTATCATCCTAATTGTTCAGTTATGTTATGTCTAATCTTTGGTAGCACTGAATATGCAAGTGAAAGTCAATGTATCTTTTAGCAGATATGCATATGGTGTGTGGAGGTGTATATGGAGAGTGGGGGTGACTCTATCCTTGTTGTGTGTGTATGTGGACTGTGCTATTGTTTACAGTGTGCCTCTATTTGGGGTTTCCAATAGCAGCATGCAAGGTGGGGCCATGGGGTAGGTCCCATGTTGGAGTAGTCCTGCTGTTTTGCAGGTGGTTGGACCAGGGGTCCAAGGTGAGTAGAGTGGTGCCTGCGTTCGCGCAGGAGGCTGGACCTGGGGTCCATGGTATGTGGTAGGTGTACTGCGGGTGGCAGTAGGCTGGACCTGGGGTCCAAGGTATGTAGTAGGTGTGCTGCGGGTGGCAGCAGGCTGGGCCTGGGATCCAAGGTATGGAGTGGTGTGCTGCGGGTGGCAGTAGGCTGGACCTGGGGTCCTAAGTGAGTGGTAGGTATACTGCGTTGTGCAGTAGGCTGGACCAGGGGTCCGCGGTGGTTGGTGTGTGTGTTTGGGGTGTGTCTGGTTTAGGTGGTTGGTCATGGTTGTGTTCCGCATTCTTGCGGGTTGTGTTCTCTATGGTTCAGGGTTTTGTGGTGTTGTGGTACCCTTAGGGGTGCTGTGGTGAACTGTTTCGTTGTTGTGCCTGTTGTTGCTCTGTTGAGCTGTGTGGTTCGTGCCCGGGGGTGGCAGCCCTGGTGTCCTAGGGGGCAGACTAGGATGGGAGGATGTTTGTGCACTGAGGGTTGAGGAGTGTTAGGTAGTAATCTGTGGGGACGCTGGGTCGTGGCAGGACCTAGGTTCCAAGGGGCAGCTTGGAACAGGTGGAGGTGCGTAGTTTTGTTATTTTTGTTTCTCGAAGGTTGTCCGGTTTTGTTCATGGAAGGAGTGAGCCCTTTGTAGACTGCGTTGGGCTCCTCTCTGTTTTGCTTATAAAGGGAGGAGTGGAAGTGGTGTTGAGTTGGGCGTAGGACTTGGTGTAAGGGTTTGGTTGACACAGGGTGTCATGTTGCCTAACGTGTTGGCACAGTTGTTAGTATTCTGGGGGTGCCATGTAGGTTTTATTGGGTTCTTATTCCTTTGGTGGAGCACTTTCCTGTTTCCTTGATCTTTTTGGAGTGTCCAGGGGTTTGGTGTTCTCTGGGGGCAGTTTCTTGTCGCCAGTGGTGTTACTAGTTGGTGCATTACGTGCTGGCCACAAGTACATGTGGGGTTTTTTGTCTGGTGGTGGTTTTGGTGTGATCTTTCTCTGTTTCCAACAAAGTAAAGTAGGGAGAAGTGTTGTAATGTGTCTTGCTAGCTGAGTGGATGACATCACTGCTCATGGAATCTAGTGATGTTAGTGTGAGTGGAGTGTTGGTTTGTTGTTATCTGAAGGGGATTCTATGCTTGGCAGTTGGAGGTATGCTGACTTGGAAAGGACATGCCAATGTTTTGTTCCTGGCAATTGAACTACAATAAATCTACTTAATAACTTACCTGCTGGCTCGGTGTTCATCAGCTTCCAAGTTATTACATTAGTACAGTTCAGAGTCTCTTAGAAATTGGGTAATCTATGTTCTCTCCCAGGTCGATGTGATGGGGATTTCACATGGTTCTTCGGGTATAGGGGTTATGCTAGTTTCTGACAACCCTGGTGGTTTCATTCATTCATTTGTTTGAATTTTTATAGCGCTTTTGCTGAAGCGCTGTAAAGATAATTTACAAAAACAGCAACACATTAATGAATGAAAATCAAATAAACAACATGAAGTTGAAATGTACCTTCAGGAATTAGAAAGGAAACAGGTCTTGAGAGAAAGAAAGAGAGAGTAGAATGAGGAGAGCATTATGGGGGCCGTTTTGGGACATAATTCAAGATTCATAAATGCATAGAGTGCATACTGAAATGTATACATTATATACTAAGATGTATATACAAGTATACTGAGTTTTACATCCCATTATACACTGTATGTATCTCAGTATACAGTATATATGTTTCAATATACAATGAATGCACCCCAGTATACTGTATATACATCTCAGTTTATAATGTATGTATCTCAGTTGTAAGTGATTTCAATCTGGCACACACCCAAGTCTCGCCCAGCATCTAGTGCGCAAATGAAACCCTTATTTATTTGTATCTATAAGTTCAATATTATGAATGATATACCACTCATATCACACCCTTCTCCTGAGACTCCCCCGGTCACAATGAACCAGGAATCAGGCTAGTTTGCAAAGGTAAATATTTATTTAATTATTTGGAATTTAAATCACAAAATATTTTAATAGGTAACAACAATCACCAATGGGGTGACAGAACACTGAATAATGTCTTTAATGCACTGGGAATCAGGTAATGAACACAAAAGGAATGCAGCACAGAAAATAATGCTTTTGGGTTGGTTTGGAACAGATAGCACTATGGTTAGGGGTTCCCCTTGCAACACTTCTCAACCCACCAATAGGCAATTTAAATAGATGTGAGGTGAGAGCAGGTACTCATGAATACGACAGATCAAACAGAATATCACTCCCACCTTCCCCCTTTAAACACAAGAGAAAACAGATTTGACTTTTCAACTGTCAGAATGGCTTTGAAATTGGCTGAACAAAAACACTAAATATGTTCAAAAATGCTTAAAGTCTTATCAATTCCTATGGGAGCCGCTTTGAACGGATACAGGCAAGCAAAATCAATTATTTAATCAAAATAAAACAATTGAAATCTCAAAGGCCAAGTAGGAAATGATTTAAAGGCAATTCACACGCGTAAACTTTTTCAACAGGGAATTTTTGACAAACTTTTACTTATGCGGTTTTTTATATAACAGGTCAATTTCCAAACAAACAAAATACCACAAGCGTCTTCAAGAAAAAACGGTTTCTCTAGCTCAGCTATATAAATGTACATTCATTCCAAAATTAATTGCGAGTCATGAAATACTGCTCTGGATCAATTCCAAATTCAATTCCGGATTCAAAGTTAGTCAGACAATTGCGTTTTCCTTCCTACGGTGAACAACATTGTGGACGAAGCATGCTCTAATTCATAACATCCCCAAGACAGACAAAACATAAAACATACAAATATCTATTCCCACGAACTAACAAAAAATACAGCTGCACACGATGTTTAAACTTCGACTGTTGAAAAATAGATAAGTGGAACCCTCCCTTCCATGTTATCAGTCAGCATTAGTGAAGTCCCACGTTACAGGCGCCATTTAGCTCTGCGGTTTGGGTTGTGGAGATAGCAAAAGATGTTAGGTACAAGTGGGAGTTGAAATTTCACTTCTATCTTAAAAACTGAGGGAGTTACGGAGGTTTTAGTGAGAGGTGTTTTTCGAAAATAAAGACACACATTTGGACAAGGACTTCAGTTTAGAATCAGAAAATATGGCTTATGCTTTTACTCAAGGCTAGAATGTTAAGGCTAGCCAACCAAGTCGGGACAAAGTAAGCTCTGAGACTGATTAATGACTTCAGTAACAGATCCCCATCACCTTCCCCAGCGGCACCAGTCCAAAGGCTCAATGTGGGATTTATGGATCAGAGTTACACAATAAAGATGACTATGAAAATGGCGCTTTAGCAACTAGACAGAATAATATAGCACTAAGGATTTTGGTTATTGAAGTAAGGATAGTTCAAAGATTGGAGTGGAACAAGATAATACAAGGTATACAATAGTTCTCTAGCATCCACTGGGATTTAAGATTTTTGGACAGTCACAGTTCTGGTCAATGGATTGGGTCTATCAAAGAAGGACAGCACATCAGGCGCGGGACTGGATCAGCTAGGCCGGTCACCGGAGCTGCACAGGATCTGCCCTTCTTGTTTCTGGGTGTTCAAATCAGCGGGATAGCGAGTTCATCAGGCAAGCCTTATGGTAGCAAGCCAGATAGTTTCAGGATGCTAGTTCAGGATGCTTTCTCACACCACAGCGCTACACTGGGTTGTGAAAATAAGTTTGAGGATTGAGGCCTTGCTGAAAATGGTTCAGCTACTGCTTGGCAAGATGCTTGGCATCTGGATCTGGAAGGATGTTAAAGGCTGAATATTGAATGCGAGAACAAAGTGTTTAACTGGAATCAGACGAGTGAGTGTGTCCTATGTGTTGTCACCTGTCTCTATTTATCCTTTCAAATGACATCACAAAAATGGTTGTATGGGCTGGCTTAACTAAGCTTGCCCCTGTGAACTGGGATTGGATCAGGGCCTCATCTCCGCCTTGCATCTGAGTGATTGGATCAAGGACGGATGATGTCACATTTATGTTTTGGCTTTTACAGTCCTTAGAAACCTCCCCTAGCCACTAGTATCAAAATCAAATTTTGTCCTAAATACATATTTATACATTGGCAACCTCTACAAAAATCACACACAAAGATTCCATATTTTATGTAGTATCTGTTCATCCAAATCCCGCAGCTGTGAGACCTTGTTTCACCTTTCTGCAGAATTCTGTCCATTTCACCATGAACACAATTTCCAATTTTTCTCCAAATTTCCATAAATATGCATGTTTACCCTATGAATGTGTGTGCAAAGTTTAACAATTTTAGCATAAACACCGTTCATATAAAACCACATTTATTGCCATTTTGTTCTGAATATGTTACACAATTCCACTACATCTTTAAATGTAAAGCCAAAATTTAGACTAACAAATCTGTCATTTTTATATTTTTCTCCACTTTGGATAACAAGTTACTAGTCCCTAAAAATTGTTCATTATTTATTCTTAGCAGCAAAGGGTCCGCCTTTTGTCTGTTCCTGGAGCTCAAGGAGTATCCCCCTCCTTTGGGAAATTCCTTCAAGGAGCAGTTTATGACCTTTTCACACGTCCATTTCCTGGCCTGGAGGATCTGCCATTGTTCATTCCTTGGTTGTAGACAAAAGTCTGGCTTAACCCACAATTATCACATGTCAGTGAGTTTCTGCTGAGAGGATTTTTCCTCCCCTTGGGGGAAACCTGTTTTTCCACTTCTTGCAGGCCCAGCCAGGCTAATTTATTCTTAATTTCTTGACTTAAAATCCAGCAGAAACCAAGCTTGTTGCATCAAATGGCATAGATAGATTACATTCTTAGCTTTAAACCTGTGGAATCAAAAACAACTGAGATCTGTATTCCTTTTAGCACCAATCCTTTTATGTTTGCTAATCTGGCAGAATTTTAGTTTAAATAACTTTGAAGTTTCATCAGGAGAGCCCCTCTGACAGGGCTGTCATTCAGAGGCAATCCAGTTTTTTTTAGAAAATGTTTTGCTCTTCACATTTTAGGACTTTATACATTAACGGTGCTTAATTAGATTAAATGAATTTTAGTGCCAAGCAAGATTTTGAGTGTTGAAACAGTATTATGTACAGGCCTCTTGGAGTTTTCGCAGCAAAATAAATGTCATTTACAGGCACATTTTTGAGTTTCATTTGCAAAGCGCTGCTTCTCCCTCTGTACTCTGTTTGCTTGTCCTGGAGCCCACTGGCACTTTTTCCGCAGTGTGTGCTCTATTCCACCACACATGCACCACGGGTGGCAGGTTGTGCAGCCATCTTTTTGTGTGTTGGAAAACGCGGTTTGGGAGGTTTTTTGGCGCGCACAAGAGTTTTGCCGCCATTGTTGCTGTTTCTTGCACCATAAATAGCAGAGTGATGCCGCATAGCATAGCAAAGTGGGTCAATACACACCGCACAGTATACAGTGTATATATTTCAATAAATAAAATATGCATATCAATATACAGTATATGTATGCATAGCAGTATAATGTATGTACATCTCAGTATAGAATGTATATATCTCAGTACACAGTGAATACATTTCTATATATATATTGTGGGGTGCATTTAAAAGCCCTAAACAGAAATCCGTTTCACCTGAAAAGCCACATTTAAACACTTTGAACACTGCAACCCTAAAATGGCCCTGCTTTGCTTTTATTGCACCTGAATGACAAGAAGTTATACACTACACCCAAAAACAGCCCTGCTTTGTTTTATTTCAACTTAATGACAAGAAGTTAGACACTGCATCAAAAAACAGCCATGAATTACTTTAATTCACATGAGGGGCAAGAATTTCAACACTAAAATCAGAAACAGCTTTTGCTTTCACTTGAACAGCAGCCCTTTTAACACTGCAAATGAAAAAGAAAGGCTTGGCTTTTTCTTTTGTTCATGTCAAATTAAAGAACCATATGGAAGGGGGCCTACCCCTCATTATCAATGGACAAACCTCAAATGCAAACTTACTCAAAAAGAAGAAATCAATCAAAGAATCCTGTGACCTGCAAGACAGGATTTTAAACATTAGAAGCAAAAAGCCTGCATACGTGTGAAAAGAAAAGCGGCTTTAAAAAGCCACTGTGAAAAGATGGCACTGCTCACGCAGAAAATGGCAATGAAATATGATGTGCAGGGTTGCCCAAGCAAATGTACATTATGTTCCAACCCACAAGACTCCAGTCACCTTTGAAGAGACACTCACTACAGGAAAAACCAGTTTGGGCTAAGGCAGGAAGCTTCACAATTAAAAGCCCTGCTTCCAACTGGAAGTCGCACCTACCAGTGAACCATCCCACAATAGAATGTGATGCTGCTGAGGGCGTAATAATTCCCTGCTCAGCCAGACTTGAAGGCGGGAGCCCAGAGATTTCAAAGGAGGCAAAGTGTGGCTAAAGCTTGACCCGGCGGTGTGAGCCCTTCCTGCACCCACCTCAAAGAGCAAACTGCAAAGTTCAAATGGACTTATATAAAAACCCTCTGGTCACAAGCTTACCCGGGGTAACAGATGATTGTGGAGGATGAAGCATGCCTCCCACAGGTGGAACAAGACACTCCCAAGTGACATTAAAAGACTGATTTAATTTTAGACATTTTTCGCAGCAGTCAGAATATGAATTAATTTAGTTTTATGATATTTGTTCATGTTATTTCCAGGCGGTTTTAAAGGTATTGATTTCATTTTCCTAGGACGTTGGGGACTGAAATAGCCAATTAAGACTAGTTTTTGGCTGATCTAAAAATGGGACAAATATGACAGTTGGTGGAAAGATGGAAAATGAAATTAGGAACATGCTTGATCATTTGCAGAGTTATAACTGTTATACATTTTATGAAAAAGACAAAAATGTGTCACTGGGCCATTCTACATCTTACAGAGCATGCGATTGGCTTACCTAATTCCCATCTCTCTTTTAAAAACCTCTGCGTTGTTTGCATAAATCCTCTGTATTTTTTTTAAGTACATCAATGAATTTCCCTATTTGAAATTCATGGTACAAGATTGTTGCCATTCGAAACCAATCATCTTGTCCCTGGTGTTGTAGTTAAATATTATAGTCATTAAAGTGTTGCCTTATAAAAATTAGTCTGTGTAACTGAAAACCGAATTTGTCCGTATCTTGTGTGCATTACCCAACAAACTCCTAGTTGCATCTGTCCTATTAAAACCCAAACTGTTGTTCTATTGTGAGCAATCCCTTTTGCCTAGAAGTCTACCTGTGTGTGCCTCTGTCCTTGCCATTGAACATCGATTTTCCTATTGTGAGCTAAACCCCTTCCCTGAGCTGGCTGTCATTGTAAACCCAGTGTAAACAAATTTCTATTTAACACCGTATTTTCCCTTTACATTTGCTTTCTCCCAAAACTGATTTTCCCATTTCATTTCTATTTTTGCCCTGGTGTGCTGATTAGTATTCTCTAAACCTTCCCTATCTCGTATGTGTAAGCAATCCGAATTTCCTTCTATTCTGCCCCCTAGCAGTTGTGAGTAAGAATCAAAATTAATTTCTGCCAGTTTGCTCCAAAAAATGGGTTTTTACTTTCTTTGTTGGCTTTCCATCTGGGGATGGTGGACTGTACCACAAATCCAATTTTCTCTCTCTATTGCTACTCCTCCCCACTGCCTTCCATTCAAAGGAATCAAGTTTAATTGATGTGTGGGGGTGAGTTTACAGGGGGTAGTGCTAAAACTGTGGCGTTATCACTTTCAAACTGATGGTATTTTCCTGTTTTGTCATTAAAACCAAAGGGAGAGTAACATTCTATTTCCACCTGATGGTATTTTCTCATTTCGTCATTAAAACAAAAGCGGGTGTAATGGTCCATTTCAACCTGATTGTATTTTCCATTGTGTCATTATAACAAAAGTGATTGTAACAGCCCATTTCTCTAGATAGGATATTGCATTTGTGTTGTCACAATTGTGGTGGCTGCTGTTTGTTAACTATTTTCCTTTTTTATTAAATATCTATATAAATAAAAATGTAAATGTTTGTTCAAAACCTCAAATCTCTGAAAGTTCTTCACTGATTGCTTTGAAATTTTGACACAACGTTGCATTCGAATAGGTGCATGTTTTATATACCTACTATACATTGATGTCACACCTGTGACAGGTAAAACATGCTTTTTCTGAGTAACAGCGCCATCTGTTGGATGTAAAACAACACACGCTATACTAAACATTTTATTGCAAACCAGTGCCATCTGTTGGACGTAAAAGCAACACACGCTGGCTCAAATACGTGCCGAGGAAGCAGCAGAGCGACGTGCAGCCAGACTTTAGGATGTACGGTTACGAGCACAGCGATTGCGTTCTGCAGCTTCAGATCTGCTTCGAACGAAGACGTCAATGAGAAACAGCAGATCAGTATCAAACACGACTCCGTGCTCAGCAATCACGTGATTACAATCGCCTTGCATTCCGGTACAACCCAACTGATGATTATAGTTTTAGCCAGCATTTTCTCATCGGCACTATGACTGAAGATTGTCCTTATGGGAAGGCTCTGAAATTTAATGGAGAAATGAAAGGAATGTGTTGCGCCACCAGGAAAATTAAACTGTCTCAACGTGGAGAACTGCCAGAGGCATTAAAAACAACCCACAAGCATTGTGAAATGAAACATATTACAAATGTGCGCTTTCTCTTTTCTTTCTTTTCCATTTAACCAGACTGGGCTACAGCAACGCGTGGCCGGGAACAGCTTGTAAATTAATAAATATCTTATTGATACACACTGGCCTGGTTCCTAGTCCATTGTTACACGGGGTGTTTGTGGAGGTTGGGTGCGAGATGGGTTGGAGGCCTACTCAAAGGAACCAGTGGTTTATTAAAAATAAAAAGCGCTTTATTGTATGCCGTATTCATTGTCGGGGAAGGAGTCCCTGGCTGGAGCGTGCCGTCTTATAAACCGTGACAAAGTGTGGGCTCGTGCCGTGATTAAGAAAAGAGTTTTCACCCATGACAGTGCAACACAGCAGACTAACCCAGTGAAGGTAGTGTTACTTTTAGTGGCTAAAAAGCTGGGTTGTGTTGTAAAGGCGCCATCCAAAAACCTGAACCCTACGTATCAGGGCTGTGTCGCAAAATAAAATATTGTAACCATACACTAGGAAGGAGCAGTGTGGAGATTTTGCCCTTGCTTAGATAACCCACCAGCAGCAGAACACATTTCATAATGAGCACCATAGAAATTCATATAGCTAGACAGCACCTCCTATCCAAATTGTTCATTAGATGGGAATGAGCAGAACAAAAACATGAAGCCTGCAATCGAGAATGATGCAAGAGGTGACCCCTATAGATATTGATGTATCGCTGGGCAATGGCCTGTTACATCAAGCCCTGACAGACTTATATATAACGCAGAACGTCAAAGATGAGCAAATTAAAATGGTCCAACTCACTGCATACATGTACTTCCACATGATAGTCATGGAAGAAAGGTTACAGGAAAGTGTAACCTCTGAGCAAAATCAGTCTGAGCTTTTAAATCAAACACAGAGCAGATAGAGGAGAAAATGCGAGAGAGCCAAAATTCTGAGTTAGAATTAGGAAATACCATTCAGCAGCTAAAGGATGAATTTAGAGGGAGAATCTCAATTATCTGCACTAAAAGAGGAGTGCCAGGAAAGGGTTGATTTTCTGAAAGAGAATCCACTCAAATTGAACCAACAAGTGACATACAATAGACCCTGCTTAGAGGATATGTGCACTTTACAAAACCAGATCAAGCAATTGGAAGAGGAGAATAGCAAGTTAATCATTAAAGAGGTCCATTCCCAAGAGGAATTTGACCAGGAGCGGTAGAAGTTGAGCACTATGAAACAGAAGAGAGATAACCTGACTGAACAGGTTGGCACCCTGTATCAGGAAAAATATGCCCTATGCCAGGAAGTGTGCACATTAAAGAAAGACCTGGAAAAAAGTGAGTTGTGTGTTCAGGAACTGACTAACATAAAATTTGAGAATGAAAACATAATGGGGCATATAAAACAGATAGAATGTGATCTAGAGCAGACGATACAGACCAAAAATGTGCAGGGTGAGGAGATTGGTCTCCTGCAACAGAAATGGACTGAGTACTCCCAGACAATACAAGAAGCACAAAAAGAAAATGAGGCCCTTTGTGATGAGAACAGGGGACTCCGTGGCCAAGCAGTAGCACAAGGTAAGATCATAGAAGCCAGTCAAACCCTAATATCAGAGCACAACGCTCAGGCCTTTGCCTACTATCAAGAAATAGGGGTTGAGAAAGAGAAATTCGAGAGATTAGAAAAAGAGTGTGCTAGGTTTAATAAGGACTTGAAGAACCCAAACAGTTAGAGAGTGACAAGGCAACCCCTAACATGGTGTAGGGCTCTTGGTACGGTTTATAGTCATAAAATCGAATGACATTATGTCGAAAGTCATAATGTCTTACTTGCCGCATGACCTGGTGAAGGAGTCTCTGGACACTGGATAGCTGCAGTTCTTGTCACGGTCCCAAAGCTGTTATTGGAGGCAACACAAGAGCCGGACCTAAAACAGAATAAACACATCAAGGTGTATGGCTTTTGGCACAATCCTGTGTTGTGGGACACACTGATGCGTCCCTCAATAAGCCCATATACTGGTCAGCACAAGCACAGTGGCAAGGCATTGCGGCATACACTTGGCCCCTGGAGCACAAAGGAGGACAGAAAGGTACACCAGATAAGGTCCCCTCACGCAAAAGAGAATGACAACCAAGCAGCTCAAAACCAAAGGAAAACAGGCTTCCATAGAGGAATTCACCAGGGCATCGCCAACGATGGAAGGGGCAAAGTCGAAGGGGCTGTCTGCACAGGAAGCTGGAGCTGTCGGCTGGAATGACCAACAAATACTAGATGCTATAGCTGAACTAAAGGTATCTTGGGGGCTCAAACTTGATACAGCCATATCTGAACTAAAGGCCTCAAGGCCTCGCTCAAATTTAAATTTGATGCGGTAAGCGTGGATGTGAACCTCTTGTGACAAGATGTTCGGGCGCTGGCGGAACGTACAGGGAGCCTGGAGAAAGAGGTGGGCGCTAACACAAATTCCTGTACAGCCAACATGACAGAAATCCACACGCTGTCGTAACAGGTGCGCCATCTAGAAGACAGAGCTGAAGAAGCGGAAGGGCGTGCGCACAGAAATAACTTATGCATCATAGGGCTCCCGGAGGTGAAGAGGGAGCAGACCCGATGGACTACGTTGAAAACATGTTGTTGCAAGAGATAACAGGTGGGGCACTTAGTCAGGGGTTCGTGGTGGAAAGAGCATACCAAGCCTTGATCAGGAAACTGCCACCGGGGCCCCCCCACGGCCAATCATCGCCATGAACCTGAATTATAAAGACAGGGAAAAGGTCTTGGAACATTTCCGGAAGAGAGGAACGATAAACAGGGCCTCCGCGATCATCACTGCATACCGTGACTACACACTCCAGGTGCAAAGGCGACGCTTGATTTACGTGGCAGTTAAGACGAGACTACGAGACGTAGGCTTTAAAAAAATGCTATTGTATCCAGCGAAGATGAAAGTGCTTCACAAGAACAAGGCCCTCTTTTTTGACTCCCCGGAGGAAGTATCTACATGGCTGGATGCGAATAACTGCCCATCGGGAGCGGAGAGCCGGAAGGAGAGCGAGACAAAGAAGTGACCCATCCCTGTTTTTTCCAGAGCCATTCTGTTGGACACGTACATTTTGTGAGAGGTAAGTACAGCACGTAATCATTAACTTTGGGGCAGATGTGGGGGTCGCGGTAATGACTGGAAGGGGTACAGTGGGCATGTGAGCAAGCGTAATATGGACTGGTTTGCATGCTCTTCATGTGGACCTTTTGGACTAGAATATACTTATGAGCAGAGTCACACATGAGCCAAGCACACGTGGCATACTATAAGCATTGATGCGGGAGATACAAGGGAAACGCGACCTCACCCCCAGTAGTTAGATTAGTTGAATCACCAGTAGGGTGATATCCCCCTACGGTGTCCTGAGTACTGGCACAGGCCAAGAACGGACTAGATGCGGGGTAGCCTGAGATCCAGGGATGGAGCTGGGCATCAGTTGGGGTTTGGGAAGGTAGAGGGAGGGGTGGGAACTGGGGAGTTTGTGTTTGGGCTGGGTCGGGTTGGGGGCGGGAGGGGAGTTGGGGGATTTGGGGTGTTATTAGTTAGAAAACAAGCCTACACATGCGTGCTGCTGTGCTTGAAGCAGAAAAGGAGGAGGGTCAGAGGGGGGACTGGGTATGGCTGAAACATGGGAGACCTTAGGATAGTGACCTAGAATGTCAGGGGGTTCAACAGCTACTTGAAAAGAAACAAGATCATGATGTACTTAAAGAGACAGAAAATAGACATCGCCCTAATACAAGAAACACACCTCACGAAAGAGAAACTAGAGGTGATAAAGAGGAAATGGAAAGGAACCCTTATAGGTGCAATATACTCGGCATATGCCAGAGGGGTGGTCACTTGGGTGGCGCCACATGTCCCCTTTCAGCTGCTACAGTCTACGGCTGTGGCGGACGGGAGGATGGTAGTAATACGGGGATTGATAGAAAATAAAGAAATATGCATTATTAATACATATGCCCCGAACCAGGATACAGTGGCCTATTTTAGGACCCTATATAGTAAAATGAGCCTGTACCTGGGGGGGCGCGGTTATATGGGTTAGCGACTTCAACTGCACACTAGACCCATGGATGGATAGGTCAGATAGGAAATTTGACAAACCCAACCCTGCTGCCAGAGCCCTGAGGACCCTGCTGGGAGACCTTCGACTAGAGGATATGTGGAGGCTACACCACCCACGTGATAGACATTATTCACATTTCTCGGCCCCACAAAACTTGTACACACGGCTAGACTACGTATTTGCCTCACAGGAGATTGTGGGGGAAATGGTGCGATCAGAGTATAAAGCGAGAGTCCTTTCTGACCACTCACCACTGGTCTCAACATGGCAATACGTGGCTCCGAGAGCTAAGATCCCTACTTGGCAACTTAGAGCAGAAGCATTGAAAGATACGGTGTTCAGAGAAGACCTCAGAGAAGAAATTATAGAATACTTTGAAAATAACACAGGGAGTGTAGAGTCGGCCAGAACCCTATGGGAAGCATTTAAGGTGGTAGTGAGAGGAGCAGCTATAGCTAAATCTAAAGGGCTGCAGGGAGGTATACTAGCAAGACTACAGAACACAGATGTGACACTGGAGACAATCCTAGGTAGAGGAGGAAACTCCCGGGAGGATGCTGAAACCATCAACCAATTGCAGCAGGAATGTGTGGGACACTGGGAGAGATTATGCAACTTAAACTATAAGAAATACATAGAAAGGCAGCATGCTGGGGGAGACAAGTCGGGGAGATTGCTAGCATGGCTGTATAAAAGCGAGACACCCAGACAAACAATCAGAGCGGTACTGGAGAAGAGTGGACAAATTGGACAAATATTAGATACCCAAGTGGGTGTGAATGAAGGGTTCCTTGAATTCTATAAACAATTGTACAGGGACGCAGGAAGTGATGGAGGGAGTGAGATAGCTGAAACACTGGAGGATATCGGCTTAACAAAAATAAGTGCTGAAGAGCGAGAAAACCTAGAGGCCCCAATCACACTGGAAGAGCTAGAGGCGGTGGTTGAGCAACTACCTACCAGTAAGACACTGGGAGCGGATGGACTCCCCAGCAAATTCTACAAAATGTATAAGAAGGAAGTGCTCCCCCCACTAATGGCAAAGTTAAACGAAGCATTTGAACTAGGGATAATGCCAGAATCCCTTAGAGAAGCGATCATTGTTCCACTCCTCAAACCCAATAAGCCAAGCATGGACTGCGGGTCGTACAGACCGCTATCTATGCTGAACCAGGACAGCAAGATACTCACGGCTGTGTTGGCAAATAGAATGAAAAATGTCATAGGCAGACTAATACATCCTGATCAGACCGGATATGTTCCACACAGAATATCGACAACCTTAGACGTTTCCACCATGTCATAGAACAAACAGAAGGAGCCTCGGGCGAGTTGGCTATTGTATCATTAGACGCAGTGAAGGCCTTCGACTCCGCCAAATGGCCTTGGCTGCTGACAGCCCTAAAAGAATATGGGATGGGAATATGGGATGGGACCCGTGTGCCTGAAGTGGGTGAAATTACTGTATAGCTCACCATTAGCCAGAGTCAGGATGAGAGCGACCATTTCGGAAAGGTGGCAATTTAGCAGGGGCACTAGACAAGGATGCCTTTGGTCGCAGATGCTGTACATTCTTGCACTGGAACCCCTAGCGATATACCTGAGACAACAATATGAGGAAGTGGAGATCTACACAAAAGGGGGACCACACTTAATATCGTTATATGCAAATGACATGTTGTTATACTTGAGGTACCCTGAAGAAAATCTGCAATATATCCTAGAAGTGATGGAGCGATTTGCATTGCTGTCTGGCATTGCAGTAAACCCTAAAAAGTCATGCATATTCTCCCTGGGAAGGTACATAGGGATCCCACGAGACCAACTACCAGTACTACCAATACCCTGGGAGACCAGTACCTGGGGATTGACATTTACCACACGGCGGAAGCAGAATATACATATAACACTGAGAAAGCACTGACAAACATCGGGAATAGCATGAAGTTCTGGACTAGGCTCCCCCTGGCCATGATGGGGAGGGGGGCAGTGCTGAAGATGGTTGTATTACCCAGGCTACTACACTTTTTTGGGAACATACCATACATGATAACTAAGCGGTTCTTCGCTAAACTTCAAGGCATATGCAGGGGCTTCCTCTGGGCTGGAACCAGGAATAGGATAGCCCTATGGAAACTACAGAACACATATGACAAAGGGGTATTAAGCTGGCTTACTTTGAGATCTATTATTTGGCCAGTCAACTACGCTATGTGATGAAATGGTTAGCGGAAGACTCAACGTCAGAATCCAGACTGTTGAGATCTGAATGTGTCCTGTTTTTCTTAAAAGAATGGATATGACTGCCTAAACAAGAGATAAAAGGGTGCCCATGGATGCTGAAACTAGGATGGAAAATATGGCGTAGGCTTGCCAATCCATAGAGAACCCGACCTTGTGTTCCCTGCAAGTGCCGCTAGTGGCATTGACTGGAGGAGACGTGCAACTGCGGAAGACGATTCGTAGGCATTGGGAACCAGTGGGAATTGCAACAATGGGAGACATAAGGCAAGAGGAAGGAATAAAGGAATTTAATGTGCTGGTGGAAGAAACAGGTCTACACTTGGGGCAGTATATTACTTATAGCAGACTGGTACGGCGAGCAAGGGAGACATGGTCGGAAATAATGCTAGATGAACAACCAGACACAGCCATCGAAACATTATATGATGTCGCAGAGGGAGGGCACAAGGTTTCTCGAATTTACGAATTACTGATGTCCAGGGTGGGAAGGGAAGTGACCCAGCTGAGGCAGGAATGGGAGGAGGAAGCAGGGGTTGTGGGAGCGGGTTCAAGGGTATCATAAAAAAGTATCTAGGAACGTGAGGCTACAACAAATACAGCTATATATAACCCACAGAGCATATATGACTCCCCCGAGAATTTCCCGATTCAAAAGCGCGGAACGACAAACATGCCCCAAATGCGGAGAAAAAAACCAGGCTGATACACATGCTTTGGGCATGCCCGGAAATTGGGAAGTTCTGGGGAAAAATAGCCCACTGATTAACGGGAAAGGGATCCATTTAAATGTGGCATCAGTGTAGGCATGCATGGTAGGGGGGTTTCCTAGACCGCGCCAATTGAAACATGTCAGCAAACTCAAAGATTTGGTTTATATACTCGCCAAGCGCAGAATTGCCATGGGGTGGAAAGCATGTTATAGACCTAAGATAGAGGTCTGGTGGAATGATCTCCGTAAATGGACTGAAGCAGAAACAGTAGTATGGAGTGAGGCAGCCAATAGGGGGGCAGGGGGGAGAAGCGGAAAACCTGACGGCTTGGAAACACCTAGTGGCCACATTGTCTGTGCCTACCCAGAGCGGCCCAAGCGATAATTCCTCTGAGAATACAGATGAGGAGATACCTCCAGAGAACAAAGAGAAGGAGGGCAAAGTGACATAGGCTTCAGCTGGAGGGTGAAATAAGGGTAAGCAGTAGAGACTTAAAATGTTTTAACCATGCTAAAAATGCTATGACAAAGCACTGCTGGGGTTGTTTGTTTATTGTTGATTGTTGTAAAAATCAACAAAAATTGTTTTAAAAAAAAGACCCCATTAGACCAAAAAAAGCCATTAGACATGTCATGATCCTTTACCATAGCAAAACAAAAGAGGTGATGGCTGGAAGGTTTAGAATGAATCTTAACCTCTGGTATTGCTCTGGGCAACCCTCCAGACCATCGTTCTTCGCCTGCCAAGCCATTACAGAAGGGGAAAAACCATATGAAAATCAAGCTTGGTACCACCCCAAACGGGTAGTCCAGCCCGAACTGCTAGGTCACATCCCTTCTGCACGAGACCACAAGCATCCCCAGACATGTTTCAGCCTTGTTGGGTGTCATCAGTGAGGAGTAGCTTGGGTCTCTAGGCCCAGCAGACACAGTTGCCTAGGCAACACTACATATACGCTCTGCAGCTGCCGTAAAGGGCTCTTAGTGGAACCCGACGTGTGAAGCAGGAAACCAGATTGTTAAGGTAAGCACTGGAGGGCAGCGGAAGCCCACCCAAATAGCCTCCCAATCACAAACAGGTCCGCAGCTAAACAGGCGGATTTACACATGCCGCTTTGTTTTTGTGGACGCTGCGATATGTATATGCACGGAACACTCGTTAAAAGCCCTGGTGTTCATTTAATACATGAACGCTCATCCACATGAATGAGGAATACAAGACATGCATGCTTTATGAACAAACGTCTCTTTTAATGATCATGTTTAATCGTTATGCTGGAGTTCTTGCTCCTAATTGAAACCTGGAGAAAACGTAACCTAGTTAAGATTTAAATGCAACATCTCCAGGTCGGGCACTTTAGTATGAACAATTAATTAAACAACTTATAAAAAACAGGAGGATTGTCAGATACCCGAATCCTGATAGAAATAAGAATCTAACATAAAAATTCAAATTTCAATATGGTATCAAGCAGGGCAAATTAACATATTCTCCGACTGTTTTCTTTTTCTTGTTGAAGTGCTTGCAGCGCTTATGAGTCTGATGGGACTCTCTCTAACAACACAAGATCAGTGCACGCATTTCCGACGATAGGTAAGCCCTATCTGGAGACAGATCTAGTTTAAATATAACTAGCAAGTGAAATATAAACTAATCTTTAGTCCTTTTCTGTTATTTTTTTCCTGTTCTACCAATGATGTTTCCCTCCCTCCCCTTCCTCTCCCACAGTGATTGCTCATGTCCCGTCACTACGTTTGGGCGCCATGATGGTATGTTTATGTTTTTATGTTTTGATGGATTTACACATGTTTTCTCAGAATCATAATGGTGTGGAAACAAAAGGGTGATATATTTTGTTTTTTGTTTTGTGTTATTAACAAAAATGCTGAACTGCACTGGTCATATGCTGGATAATATGATTGATATGCATTTGGTCTTTTGGGAACCCCTGGGAATCTGTTTTATCTATACATCACACAAATTGCTTTTTAATTTTATTTAAATTCTGATATCTTGTATATAGTTTATCAAGCGACCCTTAATGCCCAGATTTAAAAAAGGCACACTGAGGGTGCCGAAACACGTGTCATCCTGATGGGCTATCAATAAATATATGATGATTTAAGCAAAACTGGTTTTGGTTGATACCTGAACTTCACTGTGGCGCAGTAATAGATGGGCGCAGAAACCCTATTTCACTTTTTGCAAACGGAGTGGGGGAACTCTATATCTCCGTTCTCTGCTCCCACCGGTGCGACACTTTAACACTTTTATGCTGTATCAAGTCGCAGAGGTCCTAGAGTGACTGCACAAAAAGTTCCCCGAGCTTCATTTAATTCAGGAAGGGGGAGAGTCACCAAATTCCCCTCACACCTCTTCCTGGACAACTCCAGAACTTTGACGGGAATGACATTCCTGTCGAGGGGACTGCAGATCTGGAGATCAAAATTGGGCAGCACAAGGTGAAACACCCGGTCATAGTCATTACTCCAGAGGGAGCACCCTGTCTCTTAGAGAATGACCTCCTTTGGAGATGTTCACCCCTAATAGACTGTGTGAACAAGGTCCTCTGGACCCAGACTAACCGGCCAATAAAATTAAAAAAGAGCACCAACTATGTAAGTCTAAATGGCACATGCCATATCGTTCAGCAGTAGTCTGACAAAATTGAGTTCCACTTTAGGAACAACCAAGTCCGTACATAACTGTAATTGCTGTAGGATATCAAACTGGTAATGTGAAGCCTTCTTCATTCCTGAAAATCAACCTTCCTCCTAGTTTTAAGTGGCATTCCACACTGGAAGGAAATACCCTGAAATGTTATACTGATCCACAATTTGAGAACCCTAACCCCAGAATAAAAAGTGATGAAAAGCCAGCTCAAAGCTTGGCTGATATTCAGAAAGAGGGTGAACAGATGACTCTCCCCATTCTGGTAAATGATGGGGGGGAGCCTGTTCTCACCAGAGTATGCCTGAATAATGGAAAAAGCTTCATCAGCGAAGCGTTATTCAGGAAACTCCAAAAAGATCAGACCATTCCCACATTTAAATTGATTGATAGGTGGGAAATGGGCCTGGAGATTCCCAATTCCAAACATCTTCTGCCTAGCAGGTGCATGCTCAAAATTTCCATTGGTGATAAAAGCATAGAGAATAATTGTTGGGTTGAGCAGGATGTCCCCTCTGCCTTCTACTTAGGCAGTGATAATCCTAATCGATTCGCAATTAATTAGGACCTGTTTAATTACAAAGTCTGGTCCCGTCTGTGGGGTAACCCCATGGGCTTTGACAATTCTGAAAAGGCATTTCGGTCAGCTCAATTGCTACCATATGCAGTTGACATTCAAACTGTAGAAGAGGACACCATCCCAGGATTACCCAACAATTCCTAATCCCCCTAAAAGTTAAGAGAGGGGAGAAACTCCAAAACCCGGATGCATATGTACATTTAAATCATCATCTCCAACAGCAGGGGTTGGGTTTGAACCTGACCCCATTAGTCGACATAGAACACAACACCATTCCAATATTGGTGGATAACAGCGACCATAGGAGTATCACTCTGGCTGCAGATACTTTTATTGGAATGGCGGTTGCTGCCCAACATTTCTCCATTCACTTAGGGAATGAAATCATGGGACAGATCCCCAATGACTGCTGCAACTGTGACAATGACATAATGCCCGAAAAGATCTTCACCCGGCAAGGGTGGAATTTCTTGGTGTACTCTTCCTGCCTTCGGTTGCCTCTCACATCTATGGAGTCCCTCACAGAAATCATAAAGAACCTAGAGTCCCGTGGGATAATTCGTCCAGTCCACAGTACCTTCAACAATCCGGTACAGCGGATACTAAAACCTAATGGCCAATGGAGACTATGCGCATACTTTAGGGAGTTGAACAAACGGGTCCACATGTCCCGATGGCCTCTTCCCTACATTGACCAGGGACTGGCCCAGATCCAAGTGTCAAAGGTGTATACCACCATTGACCTGACCAATGGATATTGGGCAGTACCCGTGAGTAGGGAAGACCAGTACAATCTCGCCTTTACCTTCGGGGGGGCAACAGTACACATGGGCCCCAACTCCCTTTGGATATATAAACTCTGGCAATGAATTTAACATCTTTCTGCACAAGGCCATGCCCGACTTGGGTGAAAGTGGAAACCCTGGCCTACGTGGAAGATGTCCTAATTAAAAGCTCCACTGTGGAGGAACATATAGTGGAAATCTGCTATGTTCTGACCCAGTTGAAGAAAGACAGAGTGAAACTGTCTTTCCAGAAGGCGCAGTGGTGTACGACCCTTGTGTACTTCTTAGGGCATGAAATCACCCCTGAGGGTCTCTGTTGCCAGGCGAAAAAGATTGAAGCATTATTCAAATGGAAACTCTGCGTTAACTAAGGAGCCTTCTTGGACTGACTAATTACAGTAGAAAGTTCATAGAGGACTATGCAGAGGTCACAAGACCCCTGGTCCATTAATTAAAGGCCAGGGTCAAATGGGACTGAGGTCCAGAGCAAGCCGAGGCAGTGAAACAACTGAAGGGAAGCCTCTCACAAGCGCCTTGTCTAGCTTACCCCGTCAAAAACAAGGAGTTGTTCTTGGAGACAGGGTTCTCAAATACGTGCTTAACAGCAGTATTATACCAGAAGCATGAAAAGGTCAATAAAATAATCTCTATGCGAGTAAGACTTTATCCTCTGTGGATGGAAAATTCAACAATTGTAAGAAGGCACTCCTGGCAACGGGGTGGGCATTGAAAAATTACATCATGTTCATTCAGGGGGAGCACATCATCATCGAGACTCCTCACCAGCCTTTGCAATACCTCCAAGGTGACAGAATTCGGGCAGGGAATGTGAGTAATTCCAGAATTACTTCCTGGATTCTGTCCATGCAAGGCTTTCCTCTGGAGGTCAGATATGGCCAAAACAAGAAGAGTCCCCTTGCGCTTGGTTTGGCTGACTTGCATGATTGTCCTCAAGAAAACTGTCTCGAGGACGAAAGTCTCAAAACACAAGACAACTTGGAGGCGTACCTGAATTCCCTTCACAAGTCTATGAAGAAGACATGTTCCAGGGGATGCCCACAGTTTATGTGGACGGGTGCTCCTACCATGTTGATAGCAATGGGGAAAAGGAACTGGTGACCGGCGTTGGGAATGCCTGGGTGAATGATGCCCCGGAGCCCTCCGCCGGGTACAAGATAGGTCCCCAAAGTAGTCAGGTGGCGGAGTTGATGGTGGTTCATCAGACCATCCTCACTGCCATTCAACACCGACTCCACAAACTGGTCATATTCACTGATTCAGATTATGTCCGGAACGGGTTCATGGAGCACCTGATCAATTTGAAAACTAGATACATGCTTTGTGCAAACAATAAACCACTCAAGCATGACAAACTAACACAATCCATTGATGATCTGGTCACCTCTAATGGGATGACCAGCTACTGGAAGAAGATCAACGGTCATTCCAGAATAGCGGGACCAGACAAAACCAGAAATGACCTGGCTGACCAGTTGGCCAAAACCAGAGCCATCCACGGGGAACTCCATAAGATCGAATCTCTGTTGGGGGAAATCCAGGTCGTTGCTGTCACCAGGTCCCAAACACTTGCCCACAATGAACTCTCAACTGCCCAGTGGAATAAGGAGACCCCCAGATGCTGATCTGATTATGGCACAAAAATGGAATCCAATTATTGGGAAATGTTATCAACACATTGAAGACCCCATGAATTTTCCTCTGACCAAAACTGATCACATCGGGAAAGAGGATCTCCGGGTGTTGATGAAGTTTCCCAAAATGTTCTGAATCCAACATGGTTTGTTGGTTGTTGGTACGGAGATTCATCTGTGGATGTGCCCAGTGGGTGGTACCTACCTCATTCCGAAGCCTGATACTCAGTCATGCCCATGACGCAGACACAGCCGGTCATCGGGGGTTTCGTACTAATTTGGAAATCTTGCGAGAGGTCACATACTGGCCACACGCGGGTCAGGACCTTGACCAATATTTGAAGGGGCATCTTGTATGTGTGCAATTTCAGCCTAGTTCACTCACACACCAAGCTCCTCTCCAGAAAAGGGGGATGACACTGCCTTGGTCGGATTTACATGTAGATTTCATTGGGCCTATGATTCACTCCTCTAGAGGAAACAGTACATGTTAACAGTAACATGCTTGTTTACCAAATGGGTGGAATGTCTCCCGGCCCCAAATTGCAAGGCAGAAACAACAGCTTCCCTGATAATCAACCACATCTTCTAACACTTCGGCCTTCCCCAAAGGATTGAGTTGGGCCGGGGAAGTAATTTCACCAGCGAGGTGATGACAAAGATGTGGGAGGTACTTGGGGTAAAGAGAAAAGTCCATATTGCCTTTTGCCCAGCCTCTAGTGGTGGGGTTGAGCGGTACAATAAAATGATTGTGAGCATTCTAAAAATGTTTGTGGCGGACTCTGGGCCTAGTTGGGCCCTCCGACTTCCGCTTGTCCTGATGGCCAGCAGGTCTACACCATGTTCTGCGACCAAAATGCCTCAATTCGAGCTAATGACTGGACGAAAAATTGTGCTACCCCAGCATCTGCTCTACAGATCTCAAGAGCAGACCCTGATTAACGCCTCCACGACACTTGAATATATTGAGAATCTGAGAAAATACATTCAGCATGCTTTTGCATATGCTCATTGGAATCTGGAAAAATCAGCAGAGGGGGTAAAAACCCACTATGATTTAAAGACTACTAAAAAAGAATTTGAAGTAGGAGATAGGGTCTACTTGTACAATTTCCAAAGGTACCACACCAAGGAACAGAAATTCCCCCCCCCCTGTCGCAGCCCCTTTGAAACTGTAGCCAAAATCTCACCTGTCGGCTATAAGATCTGCATCCCCAAAGGAGAACTGTCAGAAGATAAATGGGTCCACATCAATCAGTTAAAAAGCTGTCATCCCAGACACACTTTGCAGCTGATTGATGAGCCCAAGGAAAGTCAAGCAGAGGAACCATCTGAAGAATGAAAAGAAAGGAGGAAAAATCAGACGGAAATATTAAGATACATATCCCTGGGAATTTCTTTTTTTAAAGTACTGAAACTTGTTTTTTTAATCTTCTATTAGAGAACTAACATCCTTAAATTCCAGCCTGGAGAGGACCCGAGGTACCTGGAAGGGAAGGAAGAAAGGGGGTGCCGTGCTACACTCTCCATCCCAAAGACGAAAAGGGAGGGTGGAGTGCCCACTCACAAAAGAAGGAAGAAAATGGGGTCCCCTGCCATACCCCCCAACCCAGAGATGGAAGGGAATACTGGAGTGCCCACTCCCTGATGAAGGAAATTTACGCCGAAGGAAACCCCTCCCTGCCCTATTCTTCCCCAACAAAAAGTCATGGAAGAGAAGAGGGAGATATGTGAGGTGCATTTAAAGGCCCTAAACAGAAATCCTTTTCACCTGAAAATCCGCATTTAAACAGTTTGAAAACTGCAACCCAAAAACGCCCCTACTTTGCT
Source organism: Ambystoma mexicanum (assembly GCF_040938575.1). Lineage (NCBI taxonomy): Eukaryota > Metazoa > Chordata > Amphibia > Caudata > Ambystomatidae > Ambystoma > Ambystoma mexicanum. The sequence goes on from NC_090938.1 coordinate 389,494,831, forward strand.
TTTATTTCACCTGAATGACAAGAAGCTATACACTGCATCCAAAACAGCCCTGCTTTGTTTTATTTCAACTGAATGACAAGAAGTTATACACTGCATCCAAAAACGACCTTGATTTACTTTTATTTCACATCAGGGGCAGGAATTTCAACACTAGAATCAGAAACAGCTTTTGCTTTCCCTTTCACTTGAACAGCAGCCTTTTTAACACTGCAAATGAAAAACCGCTTGGCTTTTTCTTTTGTTCACGTCAAATTAAAGAACCATGTGGAAGGGGGCCTACCCCTTATTAACAATGGACCAACAGCAAATGCAAACCTACTCAAAAAGGAGAAATCAATCAAGGAATCCTGTGACCTGCAAGACAGATTTTTAAACATTAGAAGCAAAAAGCCTGCACACGTGTAAAAAGAAAAGTGGCTGTAAAAGGCCACAGTGAAAAGATGCCACTGCTCACGCAGAAAATGGCAAGGAAATATGATGTGCGGGGTTTCCCAGGCAAATGTACATTATGTTCCAACCCACAAGACTACAGTTACCTTAGAAGAGACACTTACTATAGGAAAACCAGTTTGGGCTAAGGCGAAAAACTTCACAATGAAAAGCCCCGCTTCCAACTGGAAGTCACACCTACCAGTGAACCACCCCACAATAGAATGTGATGCTGCTGAGGGTGTCATAATTCCCTGCTCTGCCAGACTTGACAGAAGGAGCCCAGAGATTTCAAAGGAGGCAAAGTGTGGCTAAAGCTTGACCCAGAGGTGTGAGCCCTTCCTGCACCCACCTCAAAGAGCAAACTGCAAAGGTTCAAAGGGACTAATAATAACCCTCTTGTCACAAGCTGACCCAGGGGAACAGATGGCTGTGGGGGATGAAGCACTCCTCCCACAGGTGGAACAAGACACTCCCAAGAGAAATAAAAGACTGATTTCATTTTAGGCATTTTTCGCAGGACTCAGAATATGAATTAATTTCGTTTTATGATATTTTTTCATGTAGTTTTCAGGTGGTTTTAAAGGTATTAATTGCATTTTCCTAGGACTTTGGAGACAGAAAAGGCCAGTTAAGACTAGTTTCTGGCTGATCTAAAAATGGGACAAATATGACAGTTGGTGGAAAGATGGTAAATGAAATTAGCAACATGCGTGGGCATTTGCAGAGTTATAACTATTACACATTTAATGAAAAGGACAAAAATGTGCCACTGGGCCATGCTACATCATACAGAGTTGGCGATTGTCTTACTTAATTCCCTATGACCAACTAAAACCACACATCTAGTTCATATGGCAGGGGCCAGTAGAATTATGAAGTTAGGAGACATAACTAGTTTTTGCCAAAATGTGGTAAAAGAGAACAAAGAATTGTAATAAATGCAAATAGACAGATGGTGCTCTCTTCCCTTGAACCAATTATGCCAGGGGTGGAGAAAGTAATGGTAAACTGTCCTATCCGAGCGGCAGGGATAATTACAGGGTACTCTCCCTAGATTGTAAAGTTAGTGATGTCATTCATGCTATATAAGTGGGACTGTACTAGGTCAGAGAGACAAAAATCTGGGGAGACGGGAGAAGGAGGACAGAGAGAAGGCGGCTGAACCTTACCATCTTTGAGGGTGCAGTGACCAGACCACTTGCCCTAGCTTTCTAGAGTGTCCTGAGATCCATCTGGCTGTCCTGGATCCTAAACCAAGGCTTGCTTTGTAAGTAGCAGATAACCCCAGTCGTAAATTGCATAAGCCCTTCATTTTTGTAGCATTGCATCCAATATTTCCCCCATTGAAAACCCCATTGAAAACCCCAAATTGCCAGTGTAATTCAATCACTTTACCATAGAATAATCTATTGTTAGCCTGTGTATGTTAGCATCTCTCTTTTAAAAACCTCTCAGTTGTCTGTGTAAATCCTTAGTAATTATTTTAAGTAAATCAATTATTTCCCCTATTTGAAATTCACGGTGCAAGATCGTTGCCATTCGAAACCAACCAGCTTGTCCCTGGTGGTGTATTTTATTATTATAGTCATTAAAGTGTTGCCTCATAAGAATTAGTCTCCTTGTAACTGAAAATCGAATTTGTACTTGTATTGTGTGCATTACCCACCAAATTCCTAGTTGCATCTGTCCTATTAAAACCCAAACTGTTGTTCCATTGTGAGCAATCCCTTTTGCCTAGAAGTCTACCTGTGTGTGCCTCTGTCCCTGTCATTGAAAACTGATTTTCCTATTGTGAGCTAAACCCCTTCCCTGAGCTGCCTGTCCAGTGTAAACGAATTTCCATTTGCCAATGTATTTTCCCTTTACATTTGCTTTCTCCCAAAACCGATTTTCCCATTTCATTTCTATTTTTGCCCTGGTGTGCTGATTAGTTTCTCTAAACTTTCCCTATCTCGTATGTGTAAGCAATCCGAATTTCCATCTATTCTGTCCCCTAGCATTTGTGAGTAAGCATCAAACTCCCATTCTGCCATTTTGCTCCAAAAAAGGGTTTTCACTTTCTTTGCTGGCTTCCCATCTGGGGGTGGTGGGCTTTACCCCTAATCCGATTTCCTCTCTCTATTACTACTCCATCGCCACTGCCTTCCATTCAAAGGAATCAGGTTTAATTGATGTTTGGGGTGAGTGTTGCAGGGGAGAGTGCTAAAACTGTGGCGTTATCACTTTGAACCTGATGGTATTTTCCTGTTTTGTCATTAAAAACAAAAGTGAGTGTAACAGTCCATTTCAACCTGATTGTATTTTCCTATTTGTCATTATAACAAAAGTGAATGTAACAGTCCATTTCCACTTGGTTGCTCTACATAGGATATTGCATTTGTTTTGCCACAATTGTGGTGACTACTGTTTGTAGAGTATTTTCCTTTTTCATTAAATAATAAATGAATAAATATCTTATTGATACACAACGGCCTGGTTCCTAGTCCATTGTGACACGGGGTGTTTGTGGAGGTTGAGTGCAAGACGGGTTGGGGGCCTACTCAAAGGAACCCGTGGTTTATTAAAAATAAAAAGCGCTTTATTGTAAGCCACATTCATTGTCGGTGAAGGAGTCCCTGGCTGGAGTGTGCCGTGTTATAAATGGTGACAATATGCATCTCAATATACAGTGTAGACATGTCAGTGTACAATGAATATATCTCAGTGTACATGTTTCAATAGGCAATGTATGCATCTCAGTATACTGTATATACACCTCAGTATATAATGTATATCCATTTGTGAATCTTGAATTATGGCCCAAACGGCCCCCATAGAGAATAGATACAGCACATATAGAAAAGTTCAGAGCATTCCAACATTTTGGGCTAAGGAGTGCAAAGGAAGGAAAGCTGGATTGTGCACATTCAGGACGAGGAAAGACAAGAGGGTCATCGGAGAGCGTGAGTGAAAATATATACAGACGCCATGGCAGAGAGATATGATATGATATGATAGTTTATTTATATAGCGCCTATACACAATGTGTTTCAAACCACTTCAAGGCAAGGGAAGGAACAAGGGAAAATACAATGACATTCTTACAGGCCATGAACAGTAAGGATGTGAAATTAACTATCGTACTCGGCCTGACGACATTTCAGATAGTGCAAGAGCTAAGATATAGATAAGGAAGGGAGGGGGAGAATGGGAAGGAAATGAAGACAGACAGGCGACTACCGTACTAGGCCTGACGACATTTCTGGAAGAGCCAGAGAAAAACAAAAGGTGAGGGGTGCAGAAAGGGAGGGGAAGAACAAAACAAGCGACTATCGTACTAGGCCTAATGAAATTTCAGCTAGTGCTGGAGGGCGGGAGGGAACAAGTAAGGCGAGGGGGAAGGAGACAGACGAGGTTATCATAATAGGTCCAGGGACAATTCTGATAGAGTAAGTGCATAGAAGAAAGTAAGGGGAGGAGGGGAGGAGATAGGAAAAGGGAGAAAGGGAGAGGAAGGGAGAACAAATGGAAGGGAGTGAGACCATGCATAGGCGCTGAGTACATTGCGGCAGATGACCCAGTACTCCTTGAACCACAGGGCAGGAGTGTCATTTTGCCCCGGTGGAGTTTCTGCATATGATTTTATGGGGGCAACCAAAAACGAAAACATAAAAACAAAAACGATTGAGTGCCATGTGCTTTTAAATCACTCTCAGTGAAATGTTAGCATGCATCTTGCAAAATTAGCAAGCGCTGCTCCCTTCGAAGTAGGAAGGCTGCCTCATCAATGGCCCACTTGACCCTTAATTGCAGAGTGAATTGTGGAGGTGATACGTGGACAGGCCAAAGCTGTTTGGCAGAAGAAGTAGGGGGAAAACGGAGATCCAAAAGCAGAATAGAAAGCCCAGGCAGTGAGGGGACTTCTTGTTGAAATGTCAGATGTTTAGTCCTGCCTGTTAATCCTAGGTTTCTTTTTCAATTCTTGCTGCAAAATGTGCTCTAAAATAGTTTGTTTCGACATAGGGATGGGTAAGGCTCCCGGTGTGGGAATTTCTGCCTCCATAGCGAAAATGCCCCAAGAGACAATTTTGCAATTTCATTTGAGTGTCTTGAAGGAAGGTCCATAGTTAACTGTTCGAGCTGTATGGGGACATTGAAATTCAAAGCCACAATAAGCTCTCATCACCCAAGGATTAATGGAAAATTAGAGGACTTGCTGCCCTTTCAAATCTATAGAAAAGTCAAGTGATTCATAGGGCCCTAACGCCAGGTACGGGAGAGGTAGGGGGTGGGTGGCATGAGCGAAACGGCCTTCTATTCAAGGTTTTGGAGGTTAGGAGGACTGGCAGGCCCCCTCAGGAGAGCATTGCTAAAGTCTGCAAGGCAAAGGTCAAAGCGCACCTCCTTTGTCAGTAGATAAAAAGCATTAAAAAGAGTCTTCCCTTTAGCAAAGGTATTGATCTGGTTTCTCAGCCTGCGCTGCGCCAAAGTTTTCGGAGACCTTTGCGGCCTCAAGGGTTTGGTGTTTAATTGCGGGCCAAAACTGCAAGTCCTGGGTCAGTTGGCAGTTATGATGATAGCAGTACCTGGCAAAAGTCTGCTTAATGCCTGTCAACAAGCCAAAACTGTTGGCTTTACCAATGCTTGTTTTTAGCAGCGCATCAGTACAAAGACATGCACAAATTTGTTATATATCAAGTGGATTCGGGCACACTTGCAGGGTAATTCATAGAAATTCGCACAAAAGTGGCGCACGCGACTGGCGCACAGCGTGCCCGTGCGAATGTCTGCGCCAGCCGCGTGCGCTAAAATCGATTTCCGCGCACAGCGTATTCATGGATTTTCACATCCAAAACCAGCCGTGGCGCAGCGTGGCGCAGCGACCGTGCAGCAGCGCCAGTTACGCCCCCAAGAACGCCCTCGCGCAAGGAAAAGCCTTCAAAATCCCCAAATAATCGCAAAGGGCTGCGCTAACCCTGGACCAGTTCACAGGGCTGGCAAACAGCAAACGCCAAGCGGGGAACATGTATTTCAGTGGTTCACGGGAAGTTCCACACACGATTGTCCTGTGTACGTGTGCATTAGGGGTGCGCGGGAAGTATCACACGCAAAATCAGCAGGGTACGTGTATTTCAGGGGTGAGCGGGAAGTATCACACGCGATTCCAGCAGGGTACGTGTATTTCAGGGGTGCGCGGGAAGTATCACACGCGATTCCAGCAGGGTACGTGTATTACAGGGGTGCGCGTGAAGTTCCACACGCGATTTCAGCAGGGTACGTGTATTTCAGGGGTGCACGGGAAGTTCCACACGCAATTGGCCCCGTGCGAGCAGGGTACGTGTATTTCAGGGGTGCGCGGGAAGTTCCACACGCGATTGGCCCCGTGCGAGCAGGGTACGTGTATTCCAGGGGTGCGCGGGAAGTTCCACACGCGATTTCAGCAGGGTATGTGTATTTCAGGGGTGCGCGGGAAGTTCCACACGAGATTGGCCCCGTGCGAGCAGGGTACGTGTATTTCAGAGGTGCACGGGAAGTTCCACACACATTTTCAGCAGGGTACGTGTATTTCAGGGGTGCGCGGGAAGTTCCACACGCGATTTCAGCAGGGTACGTGTATTACAGGGGTGCGCGGGAAGTTCCACACGCGATTCCATCAGGGTACGTGTGTTTCAGGGGTGCGGGGGAAGTTCCACATGCGATTGGCCACGTGCGAGCAAGGTACGTGTATTCCAGAGGTGCGCGGGAAATTCCACACGCGATTTAAGCAGGGTACGTGTATTTCAGGGGTGCGCGGGAAGGTCTACACGCAATTTCAGCAGGGTACGTTTATTTCAGGGGTGCGCGGGAAGTTCCACACGCGATTGGCCCCGTGCGAGCAGGGTACGTGTATTTCAGGGGTGCGCGGGAAGTTCCACACGCGATTTCAGCAGGGTACGTGTATTTCAGGGGTGCGCGGGAAGTTCCACACGCGATTGGCCCCGTGCGAGCAGGGTACGTGTATTTCAGGGGTGCGCGGGAAGTTCCACACGCGATTTCAGCAGGGTACTTGTATTTCAGGGGTGCGCGGGAAGTTCCACATGCAATTTCAGCAGGGTACGTGTATTTCAGGGGTTCTGGGGAGTACTACACGTGAACTGGCCGTGTGGGTCCTCCCAGGTGTTCGCTCTACAACCTCCACGGCCCCTGCAGGCAGCCCACACCACGGGGGACTACCCTGCACCCCTGCTCATGTCCCGCAGGCAGCCCATCCACCATGGGCATGCCCCCCAGCCAACCCACATGTCACCTTGCACTACTGATCAACAATGCATGTCTCCCAGCACCCCCACACCCCAGCAGTCAGGGACACCATCCACCTGGCACCCACTCATGTCACACTGCACCACCTACCCCCCAGCAGTCAGGGGCACCCTCCACCAGGCCCCCACTCCTGTCTCCCTGCACCCCCACCCCCAGCAGTCAGGGGCACCCTCCACCAGGCCCCCACTCATGTCCCCTATTACCCCCACCCCCCAGCAGTGGAGGGGCAGCCTCCACCAGGCCCCCACCCATGTCTCCCACCACCCCCACCCCCCAGCCACCAGGGGCAGCCTCCACCAGGCCCCCACTCATGTCTCCCACCACCACCACCCCCCAGCAGTGCAGGGGCAGCCTCCACCAGGGCCCCACCCATGTCTCCCTGCACCCCCATCCGCCAGCAGTGCAGGGGCAGCCTCCACCAGGCCCCCACTCATGTCTCCCACCACCCCCACCCCCCAGCCACCAGGGGCAGCCTCCACCAGGCCCCCACCCATGTCTCCCTGCACCCCCACCCCCCAGCAGTACAGGGGCAGCCTCCACCAGGCCCCCACCCATGTCTCCCACCACCCCCACCCCCAGCCACCAGGGGCAGCCTCCACCAGGCCCCCACTCATGTCTCTCACCACCAACCCCCCCAGCAGTGCAGGGGCAGCCTCCACCAGGGCCCCACCCATGTCTCCCACCACCCCGACCCCCCAGCAGTGCAGGGGCAGCCTCCACCAGGGCCCCACCCATGTCTCCCTGCACCCCCACCCCCCAGCAGTGCAGGGGCAGCCTCCACCAGGGCCCCACCCATGTCTCCCTGCACCCCCACCCCCCAGCCACCAGGGGCAGCCTCCACCAGGCCCCCACTCATGTCCCCTATTACCCCTACCCCCCAGCAGTGCAGGGTCAGCCTCCACCAGGCCCCCACCCATGTCTCACACCACCCCCACCCCCCAGCCACCAGGGGCAGCCTCCACCAGGCCCCCACTCATGTCCCCTATTACCCCCACCCCCCAGCAGTGCAGGGGCAGACTCCACCAAGCCCCCACTCATGTCCCCTATTACCCCCACCCCCCCAGCAGTGCAGGGGCAGCCTCCACCAGGCCCCCACTCATGTCTCCCACCACCCTCACCCCCCAGCCACCAGGGGCAGCCTCCACCAGGCCCCCCCTCATGTCTCCCACCACCCCCACCCCCCAGCAGTGCAGGGGCAGCCTCCACCAGGGCCCCACCCATGTCTCCCTGCACCCCCACCCCTCAGCAGTGCAGGGGCAGCCTCCACCAGGGCCCCACCCATGTCTCCCTGCACCCCCATCCCCCAGCAGTGCAGGGGCATCCTCCACCAGGCCCCCACTCATGTCTCCCACCACCCCCCACCCCCCAGCCACCAGGGGCAGCCTCCACCAGGCCCACACTCATGTCCCCTATTACCCCCATCCCCCAGCAGTGCAGGGGCAGCCTCCACCAGGGCCCCACCCATGTCTCCCACCACCCCTACCCCCCAGCAGTGCAGGGGCAGCCTCCACCAGGGCCCCACCCATGTCTCCCTGCACCCCCACCCCCCAGCAGTGCAGGGGCAGCCTCCACCAGGGCCCCACCCATGTCTCCCTGCACCCCCACCCCCCAGCAGTGCAGGGGCAGCCTCCACCAGGCCCCCACTCATGCCTCCCACCACCCCTACCCCCCAGCAGTGCAGGGGCAGCCTCCACCAGGGCCCCACCCATGTCTCCCTGCACCCCCACCCCCCAGCCACCAGGGGCAGCCTCCACCAGGCCCCCACTCATGTCCCCTATTACCCCTACCCCCCAGCAGTGCAGGGTCAGCCTCCACCAGGCCCCCACCCATGTCTCACACCACCCCCACCCCCCAGCCACCAGGGGCAGCCTCCACCAGGCCCCCACTCATGCCCCCTATTACCCCCACCCCCCAGCAGTGCAGGGGCAGACTCCACCAAGCCCCCACTCATGTCCCCTATTACCCCCACCCCCCTGCAGTGCAGGGGCAGCCTCCACCAGGCCCCCACTCATGTCTCCCACCACCCTCACCCCCCAGCCACCAGGGGCAGCCTCCACCAGGCCCCCCCTCATGTCTCCCACCACGCCCACCCCCCAGCAGTCCAGGGGCAGCCTCCACCAGGGCCCCACCCATGTCTCCCTGCACCCCCACCCCTCAGCAGTGCAGGGGCAGCCTCCACCAGGGCCCCACCCATGTCTCCCTGCACCCCCATCCCCCAGCAGTGCAGGGGCATCCTCCACCAGGCCCCCACTCATGTCTCCCACCACCCCCACCCCCCAGTCACCAGGGGCAGCCTCCACCAGGCCCCCACTCATGCCCCCTATTACCCCTACCCCCCAGCAGTGCAGGGGCAGCCTCCACCAGGCCCCCACCCATGTCTCCCACCACCCCCACCCCCCAGCCACCAGGGGCAGCCTCCACCAGGCCCACACTCATGTCCCCTATTACCCCCATCCCCCAGCAGTGCAGGGGCACCCTCCACCAGGCCCCCACTCATGTCCAACTCATGTTCTCCTGCACCCCCACCCCCAGCACTGTGGGGCACCTGCCAGCAGGCCCCCACTCATGTCCAACTCATGTTCCCCAGCCAACATGTCATCACAATCTAGATCCCTGGTCCCTATGGTCAGCCTCCAAATGCAAAACACACACCCGAGTATTGCATCCACCCACTCAGAAATGGCAATAACATGATAGAACAGCAATTGCAAGTTTGGAAACGAACACATGTCCCTCACATACACCCAATGGGTGTCAGTGAATCTCAAAACCCATATCATCATATGCATGAAACCAATGAGATGATACTACACATTGAAGTTTGATCAAAAAATATGTATTAAAGGAAACATGAATTGAATCAAAAATAAACTAACAGAAATGGGAATGTAAAAAAAGTAAAAAGAAGCATGTCCGTGAAAAAATGCAAAACCAAAAATCAGAATCCAAAGGAATGGTGTCCAAAGTCACAGTCCACAAAAGAAAATCCAATGGGAAATTATAATTGAAAGCCATTGCTCCATGGGTAAATTGTAAAAAGAAAAGAAAATCCAACAGTGAACTATGTACAGGTGAACAAGCCAGGGTCCATGATCCCAACAAAAGAAATGAAACCTATCTAACAACACTACCTAATAAAAAATAATTATATACAAAAATGTGGCCCATTGTCCAAAAGGTCCAAAGAAAATGCAAAAACAAAGGAAACCTAACACTAACTACATAACTATTTACATGGGCAGCGGGCTAGTCCAACGGCTCACTGGATGTTGTCATGGGCCAGGGCATCATCGAACTCCTGTTCAATGGCTTGGAGGCGGGCATGTTCCCTGGCCCCGAGGTCTCGCAGGGATAAAGCAGTGTCCAGCTCCAACTCCCTGCGAAGACCCTCGAGGCACTCAGCCCGCCTCAGCGCCCTCCGCATGGAGTTCTCCGCCCTGACCATTGTGAGCCGTTCCTCCTCTGCCCGCTGCCGCTCCGCACCTATCTGCTGGCCCAACCGCTCCCACACGGAAGCCACTCCCATTCCAGGGGTCTCCTGCACTCCGGCCGATGCCTGCACCCCTGATGTTGATGGCCCCGAGCCATGATGCCTCCCACGTCGAGCCTGCCGCTGCCTCCGACGCAACTCCCTGTGCCAGCACGACGGCATCCAGGCTGATGGAATCCACCGACACCGTCGTGCACGTGCCCTGCCCGATGATGCCATCACATCCTCCATCTGCTGGGTCCAGTTGCTGTGGTGTCCACCCATGCTGGACCTCCGACTCCCGACTGTGGCAGGGATGGGATCCCCACCAAGCCGGCTGCATTGGTCGGGGCAGGTCCACAGGGGGCCCTGGTGGCATCTGGGCCGGAAGATGGCATGGAGAACGACTGGTGCATAGTCTCCACAGAGGAGGAGAGGGTGGCCAGATTGGCCGTCACATGTAGGAAACCCCCGACCATGGCCAATCCCAACTGGGCCACGTCGGCACGGTGCTCTCCGTGATGACGTGCATGCTCCTCCCGGGAAGCACGCACCTCATCACGAATTGCACCTGTGCGCAACGCGACACCAATCAGGACTTTCTCCATACGGCCAGGGGTCCCCTCGTCCGCAGGTGGAGGGGAGTCAGATGCATGGACATCCTCCCTACCTGCGGACGGGCCTGGGATGGGGCATCCCTGCTGGTGCATGGTGGTGCAGACACAGTGTCAGGGACAGTGACATGCACAGGCCCTTCCACGGCGACCTGTGCTGCCTCCTGCCCCTGCCCCTGGACTGCAACACTTGCACCAGCAGGGATGCCCCCACCAGGCCCCATGTGCGCCTCAGTAGCGCCCTCCTCCTCCTCTGTGGAAACCACCAACCTGGATGGCTCCACCCCGTCTTCCGCCGTTGCAAGCCCCTGTGGGGGCTCACCCACCCCTTCCGCTGCAGCCGTGGGGGCATCCCCGCCGCTTTGCTCCACAAAGCCGTCTCCGCCCTCTTCTTCACGTGGCGTTGTGTAGAGGGAGACATAGAACACAAGCATCAGGGTACTGTACAATGGTCCCCTAGACAGGAAGCAATAGCAGATGAGTGGCACTGTCAAAGATCACTTCCATCATGTCCCTCCACAACACATGGCTCAGTGCAGGTAGAACACATGCGGTAACAGGCATGGCGCATGCTATGGACATTAGCATACAAGTCCAAGTGATTCTTGAAACATATACTGTTGTTTTGGAATTCACATGCATCATGGGCCATGCCTATCACATGCGCACACTTCACCCTAGTTTCATCCATCTGGCCTCGTACACCACAGACACAGTGGATACAAGAATGACTAGGCTGCATCAGTGAACCTGAACTTTGCGACAGACATGTGTCATGCATCCCTGGCATTCACAAGTCACAGACACGCAGGTCAGACACACTGACATGGACAGCATACATGTACATGGCATCAGCACCCATCCCTCACCCATGTCCAGGAACAGAGACTGGCATGCTTTCATGTGGCCATTCCGCATAGGGCAACCCATGTTGCATTTGAACACATGCACCAACCGCGTGGTTCATTACTGGTCTCACATGCATGATGTCCCTGCACACACACATGCATACATGGCCTATGTGACCTATACAGGCAAGTATCAGACAACCAGCACACTGCGACATGCCCTGTCTCACACTGCAATGCTTGGCCACTTACCGCTCAACTCCAGACCGGTCTGCCTCTCAAGGATCTGGGCGTGGAGCGCTGGGCCTACGCGTTCCAGGACCCTCATCTGGATGGTACTCATGTGGCCCCGGCCCCCCTCCACGAGGCGCCGGGCCTTCAAGAGGGTCCTGGACCTGCAGTCATCCCAGCGCTTCTTGACATGTTGGTAGTTGTGGACTGCCACCCCCTCCTCATTGATGGCAGTCACGATGTCCGTCCAGATCCGAGTCCGTCCTTCCTTGTTGGCGCGCTTACTTCCGAAGAGGGCATCATACTGCCCCAGGACTTGCTCCACCAGGACACCAACTTCGGTGGCAGTGAAGCTGGTGCCCCTCTGCCTCTCTGGCCGGGAGTTGCCAGTGGTGCCAGATGTTGCAGTGCCTGACATGGCAACCCCAGAGGCAGGAGTGGGTGGGCAACTGGGTCCTGGCGCTGGGCTGTGGAGCGATGGTATCCCAGTCGGGAGTCTTCTGTTCCAGCAGGGGTGGACACAGCAAATGGACCCCTGCAGATGGCTGATGTGCAGGCACCAAATGGCACGGCACGGATGGCAGCAGGCAGGCAGGCAGCAGCAGATGGCTCGTGGGAGGCTGCTCGGGGCTCTGGGGGGCAGTAATTCGGCCTTTTGGGCAGAAGCGTGGTCTTCCGTGTGCTTACGCGTGGCCAGCTTGATACGGAGTGATTTGGCACGTGAAAATCCTGCACGTCTGCGTGTAAATCGAGGAAAGGCCCTTAACGCGTATGCACGTCAGCACGCATATGCGATTTCATTGGACCAAAGGCCCTTAGCGCGTGAGCGCGTCTGTGACGTGAGGCGCGTGGGTGTTTCCCTCATTACACGTGATGACAGAGCACACGTGGATTTCCACCAATCGCGTGTGGAACTTCCTGCGCACCACAGAAATACACGTACCCAGGCCAATCGCGTGTACGCACACTTCCCTCCGATTACACGCGATGACACTCGGACGTGCAGTTTTACCATGTGTGCTCGCATATGCGAATTCATTGGCCCAAAGGCCACCATGTGCAGCTGTGACGTCACGCGCATGGCTGTAGAGAATGGCGCGTGTAAAAATGAAGAGATACACGTCCGAGTGTCAAAGCGCGTAATTGGTGGAAATGGCCTCATCGCGTTTGCGCGTCTGACGTGTGTATAAAAGGTACGTGTAGAACGCCATTTCATTGTACGTGCTTTTCGTGGAGAGCGAGTGGGTGAAATCTGTACTTGTCGGTTCACACGCGATTTACTTCACAGCGTTTCCAGTTCGTACTCCCTGTTACCTCTGACAGCTTTTTCTCTTTTCCTCTTTTTCCTGGGCCTGTTTCCTCAAACAGCGTTCCCTACTACTGTTGTCCTGTCTCCTCAGACAGCATACAATTCTTCTTTTGGCGGGGGTGTTGCCAACGCGCACACGCGCATATTTTTCACGCTTTTGTTCCTGGCAGACGGTGAGTCACGCACGTATTTAACATCTGTGCTTGCCCCGTGTGTCGAGTACCCCTTCAGAGGTCATTCTAGGCTGCGTGTGACACGCATACGTTCATTCTTGTGTTCCTGGGTGCCACAGCGTAGTGCAGGTTTATTTTTCCAAGCACGTGGTATAGGAGGGGTTGCATGCACCTTACTTCACTTTTTTGGGGTGCCTGTGCATTGCGTGACCCGTCATCTTTCCCCAGGGGTGACATACAGCCTTGCTAGAGCACTAGGGTACGATTACCATCTGGTGCCCAACCCCTTTGACTCCCAATTGCCCAGGACAATAGTTCACATCGACTCCCATACGCACAATAACATCAGTGCCATGGCTGGAAGGCGAACAAGCCGTAAGGGTGGCAAAGGTGGCCGAGCCCCAAGTGGTGGCCGTGGTGGATCCGGTAGGGGACGTGGCCGTGACTTGCAGGGTGCCCCTAGCCCCCCATGTGTGGAGGAGCAGTCAGGGAACCCATGCCCCCCCCGGTTGAGGTTACCGTGGCTGACACCATCCATGCTCAGCCCTTGTTGGACCAGCCCACTGTGGAACCAGACCTGGCACAGGGTGACTCCATGGCTGACTTCCAGGTCAGCAGGTCTAGGCCATGTGCGCCGGTGAACGTTAGTGTCATCAGGCCACGTGGATCAGGGGCAGCTAGGTCATCTGCTGCCCCGCGTAGGCAGGCTGGGGAGGCTGCAGGGGCAGCTGCGGCTCCATTCACCCCACCTCTCACACACCCATCCAGGACAGTGTCGGTCCAAGTCCATAATGCTGACATTCCCCCTGACACCATCACACTTGAGATAATGCCTGCACCAACTCCCATGCTGAGTGTGCAATCCCACGCTCCTGCCCCTAGTGTCCAGAGCGGCGCAGGACACTCCGGATCCCCACCACCTTCCAAGCGGAAGAGGAAGAGTGCTGGTCCAGTAGAGGCTGATGCCCCAGACACGGCTACACAGTCCGGCCCGTCAAGGAAGCCCAGCTTCAATGAGGCCGAACTGAATGCACTTGTAGAGTATGTGTCCGCACATGACCGCGAAATGGTGATTGTTGCAGGATCCAAGACCACACCTGCACAACGTCAGGCACACTGGCAGGCCATTGCGGACATCATAAGTGCCCTTGGAATCGTGAGGCGCACAGCTAATGAATGCTACAAGCGCTGGAATGACCTGAAGCGCAGGGCAAAGAATAAGCTGGCCTCAAGTCATGCCGCAACTCTAGTGACTGGAGGTGGGTCTCCAGCAGACAACATAGAACTCACTCCACATGAGCAGGTTGCTGGGACCTACTTCACAGAGGAACAGATCCAAGGCATGAGAGAAGTGGCAGATTACGAGGCATTGTCCGGTGAGTGCACATGCATGTGTGTGTCATCCATTTGCATGGTGTGTGTGTGAGGGCTTCTGTTTGGGTGCCAGGGGAGGGTGTGTGTGCCTGAGTGGTTCGGCTCACCCATGTGCCTCTTCCTATACATTCTTGGCAACAGCATTTGGGTATAGCAGCATCCCTTCGGCCAACATTAGACATCCAGCCCAACACCACGCCAGTTGCCCTTGGAGTGTCATCTTGCCACAACACTGTTGCTTATTTACCTCTGTTTATTCAGGCAGATTGTTTGCATACCACCACTTTTACTCGGGATTTCTCAGTCCTATTGTCACATGTCTGACATGGCTATGGTACAGTGGACTGGCTCAGTTTCGTGGACATGATTAGTTTGGACATGTCCCTGTGCTATAGGACCATTTTTGACTGGCAGCTGCAGGTTAAACATTTGAACCATTACAATGAAAATAATCAATTATATGAACAAACTGGACTGAATGAACAATTGGTGACCTCCTCTCCCTCTTCACTTCATGGCTAGGGTACATGCCATCTGTGTGATGGCATGTGTATTTGACCTGCCAATCGCTGGCCAATGTGTGATGCCACTGCTAGGCAGCATGCAGTAAATGTGTTCATCTTCCATCTTGGTGTCATCAATGTGTGCCATCTGCCTCCCCATCACACGCAGTGACGGTGCATGCATGGGGGTGTTTTAGTCATGTGGGACATGTGTCAATCAAGTACTGTTTCTGTAGCCTCTCAGCCCTAATTGTGTGCCATAGTGTTAATGCCTGTTTCCATTTGTTTTCTTTTATGTCTTTGCAGGGGAAGACGCACTTGATACTGCTGGGGTTGTGGAGATGGTGCAGACCCAGAAGGGGTCTGAGGGCCGACCGACCACCAGTGAGGGACGTGGTGTGGTGGTGGGTGAGAACCCACAACTGCTGCAGGTCGTGCTCTCAAAGGGTGTCTCTGGCTGCACCTCCCTCGAGCTGTACTCAGGTGTTGATTCGGATGATGAGACCTACGTGCCGTCGCAGGTGAGTGTTCCTGGGAGGGATTCTGTTCTGTCCGACCCACCTGCACCAGGGTTAGAACCCTCAATGGGGATGTCAGTGTTGGCAGGTACGCCTTTGGTGGTTTCCGGATGCAGGGTCACACTCCGCGACATCTGATCCTGTTCCTGGGCCAGCAGATCAGAGGGGGAATGCAGTCCTGCAGCCTCAGGCAGCGCCGGCACTGCAAGGTGCAGTTCGCCTTGCCCCAGACAGGTGTGGTGCCCGCCGACGTGGTGGCCGTACGCCACCTGGCAATACCGCATGGGAGCAATCCATTTACGGTATGGCAACCCAACAGGCAGCATCATCAGAGATGATGGCTCAGGCCATGGATAGGGTGGCCACTTCCCCCCCGAAAGGCTGATGGAGCGACTACAGCAGGCAACCGACTCCATCTGCCAGTCACACAGGGAGGACATGTTGGCGTCCGACAGGGACAGGCGGGCGGCACTGGCGACTCTGCAGGAAGCCATCAACATAGAGTCCCAGGGCCACAGGGAAGCCCTGAGGCTGGAACTCCTTCACCTCAGGACGACTCTTGTTGAGCTTAAGGCTTCAACAAACCGAAGAACAGAACAGCAGCTGGAGCGTCTCACCCGTACGCTCTCAGCTGAGATGCAGGCAACTAGGGCGGAGGTCCGGGCATCCCGTGAGTTGTTGCATGGGGACCTCCGCACACTTATCCTCCAGAACGAGACCTACCACACCTGCATGCTTGCAGCCATGGAGGAACAGACTAGGGCTTTGCGTGGGCTGCCTCCCATAGTGCCACCACCTCCTGATGCAGCTGCAGAGGGTGAGGATAGCGACAGCAGTGATACTCCCACAATAGGGTAGCCGTGTAGGCCATGAGCCCATGGAGGTGTTTTTTTTCCGCAAGATCCACACAGGTGGGTTTTGGTGTGCACCCTGTCCTCTGACCTCCTGGGTGGCCTCCCCCCCCCCCCCCCCGGGCCCATTAATGTTTTTTTTTTTTTTTTTTGGGACAGTGTGTTGCCTTGTGTGGCTCCCGTGGGCATACGCTGCATTGTGGCTGGGCACATGCAGGCTTGTCATGGATTTGGTTCAGATGCTTGGGTTTTTGTCACACACACCCCTCCTGCTTCCCGTTTCCATGGGCTTGCAAAGGGTGTGCCCAAGTGACATTGACGTACATGGTGACATTGGACTCCCATGAGCTGTGTGGGCAGTCTGTAGTCAATACTGTGTATACATTCATAGTGCATATGGTTGTTGTATTGTACACTGCGTGGTGTATTGATATGTGCCTCTGCATCCATCTCATCCTCCATATTTGCAGGTCCATTCCTCATGTCTTCACAATGCGATCCACCTTGGAACTGGAGTGCATGTTGTAAGCAGTGCACCTACACTCTTGCGTGGTGCTAACACTGTATACTTGTGTTCGGAGGGCTGTCATCATCAGGTGGTGAGGCTAGCTAATTTTTAAGTCTGTAATGTCATGTTTAAGGTAGGTTGGAGGTTGTGTAGGTGATTGGTATTCTTGGTAAGTATTTGGTAATGTGGGTTGTAGGTCCTGCATTACTGTGAGCATTTCATGTGTGGACATGTTTCCATTAGGGACACTGTAGCTGCTGACACTTGGGGCATGTTGTGGGGATTAATTTCTTTCCTCTCACATTGCATGACATGCCATGGTGTGTTGTGTGGCCGTGGTGACATGGCACTGTTTTCATGTAGTATTTTGCAAGTGGGTATTCATTTCTGCAGCATGGAAGTGTCTTTTCATGACACTGCATTGGTGGTGTTTGTGTAGGTAGGGATGCACACATTGTGACACTTCCACATGAACAATCTCAGGCTGCTATGGTTCTGACAGTTGACAGTCCCTTTGTTCGTCTTAATTGTCAGGTCGAGTCATCATTGCTTATCAGATAGTATGTGCCAGGCCTGTGTGCACTCCACTGGGATGTGATTTCTATGTGAAGTAATTAGCCACCAGCTGCCTCACCCCGTGCCCTCTCCCCTCCCATGCGCAGCGGCCGTGCATGTGGTTGGGGATGTGGGGGCACCACCATGTCCACAGCCAGGCCCCGGCGTGTTGCAACATTGTGCAGGACACATGCTGCCACTATGATCCTGCACACTACTGGGGGCGCATATAACAGCTGCCCACCAGAACGGTCAAGGGAGCGAAAGCGTGACTTGAGCACTCCGAATGTGCGCTCCACTATGCCCCGGGTTGCAGTATGGGCTGTGTTGTATCTTACCTCTGGAGGCGTGATGGGGTTCCGAATTGGCGTCATCATGTGGGTGCTCAGAGGGTAGGCACTGTCCCCTGGTGAGGAGGTGATGGGTATCATTAGTGGGGTAGTGACATAACTCTGCATCTGACATGCATGCATGTGCAGTGGCATTCATACTCACCAAGCAGCCATGTATTGCCATGCCGCCCAGCTTCTAGGTCCCGGCTTAGGGTAGACATTCGGTAAATGAAGCTGTCGTGGGTGGACCCTGGATAGTTGGCATATACTGAGGTGATGATTCCCTTAGCATTACATACTACCTGCACGTTGATGGAATGCCAGTGCTTGCGGTTCCTATAGATGTGCTCAGATGCCCTGGGGCGACGTAGTGCCACA
This sequence comes from Ambystoma mexicanum, assembly GCF_040938575.1. Taxonomy (NCBI): domain Eukaryota; kingdom Metazoa; phylum Chordata; class Amphibia; order Caudata; family Ambystomatidae; genus Ambystoma; species Ambystoma mexicanum. The sequence continues at coordinate 389,513,205 of NC_090938.1, forward strand.
TGGGTGCAGTCAATGGCACCTAGCACTTTTGGGAATTGTGCCACACCGTAGAAATCGAGGGTGGCAGCCTGCCTTTCTGCAGGTGTCCAGGGCAGGTATATGTGCCTACGGACTGATGGGCGTTCAGTGATGATGTTCAAGACCTGGTGTAGGCAGCGTGACTGCGTGGCCTGTGACACCCCACCCACTATGGCACTTGTCCGCTGAAATGATCCTGTGGCCAAGAAGTGCAGTACATTGACGACCTTCTCCAGGGGGCTGAGTGCTTGGGAGCACAGGGTGGGTGATGTGAGGTCATCCTCCCACTCACTGACCAGGTCCAGTATTATGTGTGGGGGAAACCTGTACCCCCCATACACCTGGTCATCAGGCATCCCAAAAAGGCTGGTTCTGGGAGTGAAAATTCGGGCCCTCACTATCCTCCTCCTCCTCCTTTGGTAACCCACAGCCACTGCTGCTAGGAATGGTATATTCATCCTGGCGTATGAGCTTGTTTGTTGTTTGCGCACTTTTATGCTGCGCGGGTCGACGTACGCCTGCTTCATGCTGGCGTACGTGTCTCAGGATTGGACCAATTATTTTTCGGCACGTCGTAGGCGAACGTGTGAATCTTCCCGCCCACCCCAGGAATACACGTAGCACGCTCTCACAGGCACAGTCGCGGGTAAATATTCCCGCCCAACCCTGGAATACACATACCCCACTCTCACAGGCCCAATCGCGTGTGGAAGTTCACGCGCACCCCGAAGTACACGTACCCAGGCCAATCGCGTGTGGGACTTCCCGCGCACCCCGAAGTACACGTACCCAGGCTACTCGCGTGTGGAACTTCCCGCGCACCCTGAGGTACACTTACCCAGGCCAATCGCGTGTGGAACTTCCCGCGCACCCCGAAGTACACATACCCAGGCAAATCGCACGGCTGGGGGGTGGCGGTGCAGGGGGACATGAGTGGGGGCCTGGTGGAGGCTGCCCCTGGTGGCTGGGGGGTGGGGGTGATGGGAGACATGAGTGGGGGCCTGATGGAGGCTGCCCCTGGTGGCTGGGGGTTGGGGGTAATAGGGCACATGAGTGGGGGCCTGGTGGAGGCTGCCCCTGGTGGCTGGGGGGTGGGGGTGGTGGTAGACATGGGTGGGGGCCTGGTGGAGGCTGCCCCTGCACTGCTGGGGGGTGGGGTGGTGGGAGACATGAGTGGGGGCCTGGTGGAGGCTGCCCCTGGTGGCTGGGGGGTGGGGGTGGTGGTAGACATGGGTGGGGGCCTGGTGGAGGCTGCCCCTGCACTGCTGGGGGATGGGGGTAATAGGGGACATGAGTGGGGCCTGGTGGAGGCTGCCCCTGGTGGGTGGGGGTGATGGGAGACATGAGTGAGGGCCTGGTGGAGGCTGCCCCTGGTGGCTGGGAGGTGGGGGTGATGGGAGACATGAGTGGGGGCCTGGTGGAGGCTGCCCCTGCACTGCTGGGGGGTGGGGGTGGTGGTAGACATGGGTGGGGGCCTGGTGGAGGCTGCCCCTGCACTGCTGGGGGGTGGGGGTGGTGGGAGACATGAGTGGGGGCCTGGTGAAGGCTGCCCCTGCACTGCCGGAGGTTGGGGGTGGTGGGAGACATGAGTGGGGGCCTGGTGGAGGCTGCCCCTGGTGGCTGGGGGGTGGGGGTTATGGGAGACATGAGTGGGGGCCTGGTGGAGGCTGCCCCTGCACTGCTGGGGGTGGGGGTAATAGGGGACATGAGTGGGGGCCTGGTGGAGGCTGCCCCTGGTTGCTGGGGGGTGGGGGTGGTGGTAGACATGGGTGGGGGCCTGGTGGAGGCTGCCCCTGCACTGCTGGGGGGTGGGGGTGGTGGGAGACATGAGTGGGGGCCTGGTGGAGGCTGCCCCTGGTGGCTGGGGGTTGGGGGTGGTGGTAGACATGGGTGGGGGCCTGGTGGAGGCTGCCCCTGCACTGCTGGGGGTGGGGGTAATAGGGGACATGAGTGGGGGCCTGGTGGAGGCTGCCCCTGGTGGCTGGGGGGTGGGGGTGATGGGAGACATGAGTGGGGGCCTGGTGGAGGCTGCCCCTGGTGGCTGGGGGGTGGGGGTGATGGGAGACATGAGTGGGGGCCTGGTGGAGGCTGCCCCTGCACTGCTGGGGGGTAGGGGTGGTGGGAGACATGGGTGGGGGCCTGGTGGAGGCTGCCCCTGGTGGCTGGGGGGTGGGGGTGATGGGAGACATGAGTGTGGGCCTGGTGGAGGCTGCCCCTGCACTGCCGGGGGTGGGGTGGTGGTAGACATTGGTGGGGGCCTGGTGGAGGCTGCCCCTGCACTGCTGGGGGGTGGGGGTGGTGGGAGACATGAGTGGGGGCCTGGTGGGGGCTGCCCCTGCACTGCTGGGGGGTGGGAGTGGTGGGAGACATGAGTGGGGGCCTGGTGGAGGCTGCCCCTGGTGGCTGGGGGTGGGGGTGATGGGGGACATGAGTGTGGGCCTGGTGGAGGCTGCCCCTGCACTGCTGGGGGGTGGGGGTGGTGGTAGACATGGGTGGGGGCCTGGTGGAGGCTGCCCCTGCACTGCTGGGGGGTGGGGTTGGTGGGAGACATGAGTGGGGGCCTGGTGGAGGCTGCCCCTGCACTGCTGGGGGGTGGGGTTGGTGGGAGACATGAGTGGGGTCCTGGTGGAGGCTGCCCCTGGTGGCTGGGGGGTGGGGGTGATGGGAGACATGAGTGTGGGCCTGGTGGAGGCTGCCCCTGCACTGCTGGGGGGTGGTGGGAGACATGAGTGGGGGCCAGGTGGATGCTGCCCCTGCACTGCTGGTTGGTGGGGGTGGTGGTAGACATGGGTGGGGGCCTGGTGGAGGCTGCCCCTGCACTGCTGGGGGGTGGGGGTGGTGGGAGACATGAGTGTGGGCCTGGTGGAGGCTGCCCCTGCACTGCTGGGGGGTGGGGGTGGTGGTAGACATGGGTGGGGGCCTGGTGGATGCTGCCCCTGCACTACTGGGGGGTGGGGGTGCATGGGGACATGAGTAGGGGCCTAGTGGAGGCTGCCCCTGCACTGCTGGGGGGTGGGGGTAATAGGGGGCATGAGTGGGGGCCTGGTGGTGGCTGCCCCTGGTGGCTGGGGGGTGGGGGTGGTGGGAGACATGAGTGGGGGCCTGGTGGAGGCTGCCCCTGCACTGCTGGGGGGTGGGGGTGGTGGGAGACATGAGTGGGGGCCTGGTGGAGGCTGCCCCTGGTGGCTGGGGGGTGGGGGTGATGGGAGACATGAGTGGGGGCCTGGTGGAGACTGCCCCTGCACTGCTGGGGGGTGGGGGTGGTGGGAGACATGTGTTGGTGATCAGTAGTGCAAGGTGACATGTGGGTTGGCTGGTGGGCATGGCCATGGTGGATGGGTTGCCTGTGGGACATGAGCAGGGGTGCAGGGTAGTACCCTGTGGTGTGGGCTGCCTGCAGGGGCCGTGGAGGGTGTAGAGGGAACACCTGGGGGGACCCACATGGCCAAATCACGTGTAGCATTCCCCGGCACCACCGAAATACACGTACCCTGCAGAAATCGCGTGTGAATCTTCCGCGCACCTCGGAATACACGTACCCAGGCCAATCGCGTGTGGAACTTCCCGCGCACCCCGTAGTACACGTACCCAGGCCAATCGCGTGTGGAAATTCCCACGCACCCCCACCTACCCAGGCCAATCGCGTGTGGAACTTCCCGCGCACCCCGTAGTACACGTACCCAGGCTAATCGTGTGTGGAACTTCCCACGCACCCCGAAGTACACGTACCCAGGCTAATCACGTGTGGAATTTCCTGCGCACCCAGGAACACGCGCACATGCTATTTTTCACACAGCAGGTGTCCGTGTTTGTTGGTGCCCCTTTGCACCTCATTTGTCCTAGAGGGCCACTGTATGGGACATTCATCATGGCTGTATATGGGTGTTTTTTGTTAGCGCACATTTTGGCGCACATTTTTTCCAGTCGCAGGGGCGCTACCGCCTGCTTTCTTGTGGCGTACTTGTTTGGCCCTGTGCGCGTCTTTGACCGTGCGCTGGTTTGCCCTATTCGATTCCATGAATACGGGTTGTAGGCGAGCGTGTGGGCGTTCCGCGCACTTGCCTCCTGTACTTCCCCCGTGACGCCTATATTTTCACGCGTTGTTCCCCATTCCGAGTGTTACGCCCTGTGTTCTGCCTACTTTTGTGATGTGCGCCGCGCTATGTGCGATTTCGCAGTGGCCGTGGCGCACGCTGTTGGATGACCTGTGCGCCGGCGTGTGCGGCGCACATTTTTAGAGCACATACAATGTTTTTCTCGCGCACGGACTTCCATGAATCGCTGTGCGCTGGTTTTCCTGCGATTTTCGCACTTACACTGCGATTTTCGCACTTTTCCTGCGAATCGCACGTTTGTCACCTCTGCGCGGGAATTTTCGGCACACATTAATTCCATGAATCGACCCCCTGGTTTAGACATTTTACTTACAGCAGTAACTCATTTACAACTCCAATTACACAATTAACTCGCAGAAGACTGCTTTGAAATAACACTGTCAGGCAGTTACAGCACAACGTTTGATGTTACTGATTTATAAATCTATCTTAAAGAGATCATAGGTGAATGTGTTTTAGGCGGGCAAGGGCCGGTAGTGTGTGTGAATCGTCATGAGGATTAGCATGGCCATGGGCAGTCAATGGGTGGGTAAATAACCAAACAACACACACACGCATCTCCCTCCTAGCTATATTGTAATGCAACAGCTTGGGCTTAAATCGACAACTAACGTCCAAAACTAAAAACCAACTGAAGAGGCGGGAGAGCATAGGCAGGTAGTCCTACAAGAAGAGAACTGTAATCAAATCTGGAAAAAACCAAAGTAAGAATAAGAGTTGTCGTGGTAGAAAAATACAAGGAGAGAACACATTTTAAAATAATTATTGGGTTGAAAATGACAAGTTTGGGCTAGAGTGGAGATGTGACTAGCAAGTTAAAGTAAGAAATCAGAAATAAGGCCCAAATGATGCGTGGATGGAGATAAAGAAAGGGTCTGCAAATAAAGAGATACTAGAAAGAGGAGTGCAATTATAAGGCGATTGTGCAGGAAAGAAGACACTTTCACTTCTGAAAGGGTTCAAATAAAGGAAATGCAAAAGTAACCACAATTTAACAGCAGAGAAACATTCAGAAAGGTAGGATATAAGGGGTCATAAAAGGAAGGAAAGGAGAAAAAGATCTTGGAATCTTTAGCCTAGATATTGCAACGAAAACCAAAAGACTGAATAATGGTAAGAGCAGTGCGGGACACCAAATTGCAAAGGATGATTTTCCAGCCTAAGACACAGAATGCGTGTGACCAGAGAGGTTAGATGAAAACCAAGACACAGCCCATCCCAAAATGCCAAAAGAGAATAGAGTAGAAAAAAGGATCAAATGGTTCACTGTGTCAAAAGCAGCAGACAAGTCAAGAAGAATAAGAAAGAAGGTTGTTTCAGATGATGACATGAAGTAAGAAACTTGGTGACAAGAGGAAGAGCTGTTTCTCTAGAATGCGTATGTCAGAACCTCCCCCTTTATGCTCTGGGGTGTATGCTAGGACCGGCAATTAAACTCGTTGTGTAGATGACAAATTCTTCCAGCCAATGTACCCCTCAGGTGTACCTAAGGACAGACTGAGGGATCTATTGACCGAAAGATAAGTTGGACGCTTCCGGGTCACAGCTGGCTGGGAAAAACAAACACACAAAATCAGCACCAAGTCTGAAATACCTTAATGTATATACAATAGGGATAGTCGGAAGGCTAACCTGTGTATTACAGTATTTACAGCAGAGAATCCCCTTGACAGTAACTTGGAGATGGGATCCTTGTTAACAACCTGGAGATGGTGTTACCCTGTAACCAGACAGTGCAGTTAGATAACCCAACGTGATGAAACAACAAGAAAACAAACAACAGGTATGTGGAATTTCTTACCAGAGGAGGCGGTCCAATAAGATTGAAAGTTCAATGTTCTTTGCAGGCGATGATACTTGACTAGACTTTGACAGGCTTCCCCTGACCCGACGGCAGGAGGAGGTCCATGTAGTCTAAAGCTGGATTCTTAGTCCCGTCAACAGGCTCACCTGACCCGACAGCACGAGGACGCCTACAAAGTCCGAATAAAGTGCTCTTAAAGAAGTCTCTAGTTCGAGCACCAAACAAATAAATCCAAAACAAAGAAACAAGAAAGGTTATCCTGATCGAGCTCTGTGTTGGTAACGAGCGGGCAGAAACAAGACAATCCACAAGGCAAAGGGAATCCAGGGACAGTCTGAGTCAACGTTCGTCAGGAAGGTGCGGTACAAGACGTGAAGCACAAAACAGTCTGGGGGAAGTTCTGAGTCATAAACCAGACGTGTCTTTAAACAAACCAGGGACAAAACGAGATCAATCCAGTAGGCAGGCAAGGTTTCATAAGCAAGATGAATCGTAGGAATAGAACGTAGCACAAGGGTAGAGAATGACAGAACCAAATTCGGAAGCAACGTAACAAAGGCGGGGCAGTGCTAAAATGGAGAAATCATCTAACTCACAATACGCGAACCTGCTTTAGCGGCGTGCCGGGTGACAGGTGTGCAGGGCGCCATTGTCACCATGGCAATCCCCAACGCGCACGGAAAGACGTGCCATGCATGGGAATTTTGCTGAAACGTGATCTTGCAGGCAAAAGGCTCCCTCTACATGGTCAGGAAGGGACAACTTTGGAAACTTTGAGAAACGAAGAAGATCTGTGTCCTGCAATGCAACGTAACTTGTGCTTGACCACTGATGGTTTCCTGACAGAGTGTATCAAGATCCTGATTGTAAAAGAAGCAGTTGAGAGTTCGATTTCAATTATAAGGATAGCTGGGAGTCTTCATCACGTTCCAAAGGTTTGGAAAGAAAAGGAAGAAGAGAAATAGGACAGACCTTGGAAGGAAGAGAGGAACCGCTTGCTTAAACCAGGAAGGAAAAGCCAAGGAGTTAAAAGGGGGCGGGGTAAGTAAGTAAGAAAGACAGGCTAATCCTGTGGAATGATAGCAGATGGAAGGAGATCTGGTAGAGCAGCAGTAGGATTGACCTGTTGAAACAAAAGTAGAACTGAACTTTCCGAGAGATGGGTAAAGCAAGAACAGGTTGAAGAAACAAAGGAACTTGGTTGAAAAGAGCGGGATGGAAATGTTGAGGAAGAAAGAAGAGTATTGATTTTAGAAGTGAGGTAAGAAGCAGATCGAGAAGAATTCAGTGTAGGATAAGGAGTGTAGGGAGCCAGCAGGTTGTTAAGAAGAGCAAATAATTGGTAGGGATGAGAAGAGAAAATGGAAATATGGGTTAGATAATAAAGGTGTTTGGCACGAAAGAGATCAAGATCATAAGAGGCAAGAAACTGGTCTTTTTATGTATGTGTGAAATATTGCACCACATGAAACTATCTGCGGGTTTTAGACTTTGTTCATGAATGTGTAATGATGAAAAGAATACATAATTCTCCTTATAAACAGATTTGTTTATACTGAAGGCAGGGCATTCGAGGACCTGTAGACGATAGTGTGAAGAATGTTAAATGTTAAATGTTAGAGGTATTTGTACCGCGCACCGTCACCAACGGAGTTGGTCCCCAGGCGCTCAGGCGGATCTGCAAACGAGAAGGTGAGATGGGTTAGTAAGTGAAGCGGGAGTAGGATAGTAAGAGAAGTGGTGTTCTGTTGGCAGCTTCAACTCGGTATACACTCGGTGCTGAGCTTTGGTGTGAGTATCGGATCGATACCAGTCCTCGAGTATTGTTGGTGCGGCTTATGTGTGTTGCGGTGTTGTTAAGTGCGTGCTGGTTGTTGTGCGAGAGATGGTTGTGTGAGATTTTTGAGTGAGATAAGTCTGCAGAAATGCTGAGTTTTTTTGTTAGTAGGATGTAAGAAGTTTAATATGCTAACATTCAGTACTCTGTCCGAGTGTGGCGCTCCCCAATCCTCCCAATCTCATCAGGGTGGGCGAAGGGGTTGAGTCTGGCAGGGTTTTAGGTTTGTGTGAGGTGCTCCCTGTACTGTTCTAACACGCTCCTCGCCGTTCTATTCTAGAGAACTCTGTAGGAGTTCTAATGCTGATGCATTGATTAGTGTGGGTTGGGTGTCTATTCTCCTCCTCGAGTGCTGGAGCTGGTGTTGTGGTCTCCTCTCACAAACTTTCTATCTAAGTGTGTCTGCTGGGGATTTGGATATGGTACGGCCGGGGGGCAGTGGATGAGTCGTTTAGGGGCTTTCGTCTCGGTCTGAGTGTGTGATCTGTCTATGGTGACCTCCTTTTTTGGTTAATTCCCTTAATATTTTATGGTCTGTCATGGGGTCGGTTCTTTGGGTTCTGTGGATGTCCGTATTGGGAGTGGCCGAGGTTGGTGTTTTCACTGTTTAACGAGGTGGTCATTCTAGTGTGTCGCTGTTGTAGTTACTCTGTGAAGAGCCATGATTTAATAATGTTTATTATGCTCTTTACCATACTACACTCATTTTTCAGTGTTGTTTTATAATGAAGAGAGGAAAGAACAGCGAGATCAGAGGAAGAATGTTTTTTTTCCAGTATTGTTCTAACTTGCGCTGCCGTTTCTGAGTTGTTTGCGAAGAAGAAGGGAACCATAGTTGAGGAGATTTCCAAGATGGAGCAAATAGAAAAGAAGCAGAAGGAAAATCCAAAGTGGATAACATTGCAGATTAAAAAGATAAAATGAATAATCAGAATGCAGAGATGCGAAATCAGGGATAGAGCGAGAAGAAAAACGAGCATTCGTAGCAAAGAAAGATTCTATCTCTATTCTCCAAATGAGGCCAATCTGGTATGGCCTGGGTCGGGGGTGCTTTTAGTTAAACTCTCCTTTTCTTTTGTGTCCCCAGCACTCATTCTGCACACAGCCAATTCCTGGCACTGAACCCTCCATCAGCGGGTTCGGCTTTACCCTAACTAGGGTGGCGTATCCAATATGAGTGTCTGCCTAGCAGCCCCCACAATGCCCAGGAACACTTGAGCACACTTCAAGGTCACCAGTCCTCTTCAACAAGCCTCAGAGACCTCAGGACTCATGCATCAAGTGTGATTCTCACACACATAGACTTCTGGTTCAGCTGAAGTGTGTAAGTGCTGGGATCACTGGAGAAAGCAGACAGAAGGCTGGAACCGCCAGGACCCCCACCAGCAAGGCATACAATCAAGTAAACAATGCAGCTTTCTGTCAATCGACGTTTTGCTTGGGCTTTCAAAGGCCCCACCTTATATGGCAATTCCACAATTATTTTAAAACTGATTACATTGCATATAAAAGCTCAAACGAACTTCCAAACCACCACCACCAACTGCAAGATTTTGCTTTCCTTCTTTTGCGAGAAACCTCTCTCCATGGGCCACACGCCAGCACGAGCTGCTCGGCATTCTCCAGCACAAGTGTGCATCCGAGGGTGGTGGCACAAGGGGGAGCATGCAAAACTAGCAGCAGTCTCTAGATCCTCACCACAAATTTAGTTTTATTTATTTAACAGACTGGGCTGATCCATGCACCATTTTCAGGCCCGTGGTTAATGTTTAAACAAAGATTGTGACCCACACCGGTAATTCTCATTGTGCAAATAAATGTTGACAGCCGTTAGATGTGTCATTTTTTCAAAAGGCAAAGGTGCGCAGGAAGCTCTTTAACATGATGTATAGAAACCCCCTGCCTACAACTGTGAAAACCAAAATGCATATGTTAACAACAAAAATGCACTGATCTTCTATGCTTTAGGGTTGTTAAATGCAAAAGAACCATGGAAAATGGTGAAAAAGATTGTTGGAGCTTAAGTGATGGTAGTTGTAGTTGTGCATCACCGGAGCACAGATCTGATCACACAATCAATATAATAGTCAGAATTAGAGGAATTAACTCAGTGCAACATATGCAAATGACCTCTGCTGGGGGGAGGGGGCAGGTTTATGGTGCATAGATTACACAGCAGAATATGTTTTCAAATGCAAATTGTAACATGTCATTTCCCCGGTTTCATCCTTCAGTTTGTATAACAAGAGCTCACTTAATCTCAAAGCATATTCCCTGTCCCATGCCAAAGAGCCGAAAACAGGGTAAAACATGCCTGTAATAGTTTTGACACCTTTCAAAGAGGTCTGTCATTGGCCAGGAAATGCACGTTGAAAGAGTTAAAGCCTTTAGTTTGTGAAGACTGGTGCTTCCTTACGGAATATGTGCATATCATCAGACTACCTTATGGCCTCATTCTGTGGCAAAATACTAGGTAAGGCAATGTAAGGGGTAAATGCAGATTCACGGGAAAAGGCTTTTAGCCTCTGCACAGCAGAACAAAGAAAGGCAGTCACCGGGGAGCAGAAACACACACATTACCACTTAAGAAAAGCTATTAAACTTTCTTTTTCAGTCAGAGCCCCCTTGCTACCAAGGAGTGGGGGTCCATTTCAATTAAAAATGACAAAAGATCCTGACACCTGACTTTATTTATTGAGCATTTGTAAGGCACGTATACAGCAAGTAAATTGTGTTTCAAAGTACCCACTTGTGCGGTGCAGCCGTCCTCCATTCAATGCCACCCGTGTGACTATCTGATTACTGATGAGAAGAGAGATGCGGTCCATTTGCTGCCACAATACATGTGCTAAATTGGGTGCATGTAGACAAGCCTTTCTGTGCTTACTTGGCATAAAGGAACTAGGCCTCACTGTCCGAAATGGGCATACTGGCATCTAACCTTCCTCTACTTACTGGGTCTAATGACAACAGACCTAACTGTGCTAACTGGGAATAAGGGCATCGACCTTACTGCACTTACTGGGGTTAATTGAATAGATTTTACTTTACAAACTAGGAACAATGGTCTGACTGGGCAAAAGGTACCATGCCTTCAATGCGAATTGGTTAGTGATATCTGGCCTTACCATGCTTAATGGCTTTAACTGAACCTGGTACCACTAAGCTCACCGGAAATGATAGTATATAGCCATGCTGTGCTTACTGGGGCTAATGGAGCAAGGCCTCCCTGTACTGATTTCCTGTGTTCAGGGACCTAATAGAAACATGCCGTGTAGTGCACACTAGGAATATTTGCTTTTGATCTTACAGCCTTTGCTGGACCTAATGGAAATGGGGTCCTCACTAGTCTAACTGGGAATAAGGGCATCTGGTCTTACTGTCCTTCTTGGGACCAACAGAAGCAGACTTTACTGTGATCATTCTGAATAGTTATATTTCACCTTATGGTGGCAACTGGCAGTGATGGTATCTGTGCAGGCTATGCCACCCACCCGATGCTCCCAGATGCTACCTGGTCCTATGCAGGATGGCCTTCTGTGCTAACTGGGCATGATGATTACAATTGTGATGATCGAATAAATGTCAGTGCCCACACTCAGATCTTTGTTTACAGATACATTATTAACTTATAAAAATGAATTATGTGCGCAAATACTTTCAGGCTTTCCGCTATGATCAACACAAACATGTCACATAGACAACACATATGTGAACAGTATTGCACTCTCCAATACAATATTATTTCTTCAACAAACAAATTGTTGACATGCATAAAACTCAAAGCGAAAATGTTTAATGTTTCAATGTAACGAAAGCCATCCCTAAAACATATAATACAACAATCTTTTGTAAGATTCAAGTCACATTTTACATATTAGATGAAAATAACACAATAAGTATGTATATTTCAAATAGAGCGACATAGAGCTTATTCAGTGAAAGAGGAATCTTATACAAGTACATTCTCCATGGTTGCTTAATGATCCTGCATTGGGTCAACTCGACGTGTCCCAGGTACAATCTTACCCTTCTTCAGGAGTAGCCGGCTCAGAGCTTCTCTAAAGTTCTGGTGATTGAAAACATATGGACATAATAATAGCTATTGATGCTTAAAGAGTTAATTAATATAATGTTATATGTATAATTTCTCATGCACTAACCTTATTTGCCAAGGGAACTTCCGTAAAATAGCCCAAATCAGAGTCCAATGTGTGGGGTATTTAACATGATGTATGGTTATTTGTTCTAATTTTTCTTTTATTGTTAAAAGGGCAGACCTAGCTCCAAGGGAGTTGAGCACTGTACAAGGTTTGCATGGCCGGTGTTTGGACTGGCATGTTTAAATAGGAGCGATGTACTTGAGTTGCATCTATACATCCAATTACGCCGATTTTTTAATAAGAACTGCGTAACTTAATGTCCAAAATATATTTAAAATCATTTAAACCTGGGGGTAATCACACCTGAATTGATTCAGTTTGCTCAGAATGTGTGCCAAGCTGTACCACATTTGAGGTTCATCAGCAGTAATGGGATGTACAATTAACAAACATACATTTTTTCTATAAAAGTAGAACCACAAATAAAACAAGGTAATGCTAATGCTTACCAGTCTGTCAATGCCAAGGGTTCCTCAAAGAATGAAATGAAAAACCTCCAAACGGTTTCCTTTCAACATTTTCCTAATATGGAGGAATACTGATCAAGTGATGACACCATCATGTGATGAGTCACTAGTCAACTATGCAGACTACACTGATGAATAGTGTCTGTTAATGGTGGCCATCTTAGAATGGTAAAAATCAAAAGACATATATAGTCTCCTTGTTAGTTGACTACAAATAAAACATCTTAAAACCAAAATATCTAATTTAAGATAAATAGATACAATTTAGTAATGTTATTGGCTAACAAACACATTCATATTATATCTGGGATCGAAATTCGAATCCTGTATTCATGGTTGAAAGAATGCATTTACAAATTTAGAGAACAAAAAATTGTAAAGGATACGCAACAACCTTAATCCGTTGAAAATGTCAATACATTATACTAGATACATTATACTAGAGGGAGTTCTAATCCTGTGATGTCACCGTCATGTGTTAGGTCACATGTAAATGCTCAAACTCCACTAATAATGAAAGTATTTTACATGGGGCCATCTCTCAATGGTAAAATTCATTAGATCTAATAAACATCCTATTGCAGTTGACCAGAAGTTCAAAATCGTTGGGCATAATTTTACAAGAAATGATTATAAGATATATACCGAATAGCAATCATAATGTCTAACCAACAAATTAATCATGTTATAAGAACAGTTTCTAATGATTCTGATCTTCAGACATAGAATGCAAGACTTCTACGTACATTTAAATCTAGAGATTATGAAGAAACAGCCTTTGGAGCAGCCAGATATAAATCTTTGTTAAAACAGAGAGGGGATCTTTTAAGATTATATCCCAAAGAAATTGGACCTAACTTAGTTTATGCAACCACATATTCCAAACAGTTCTAGAATCAAAAATATCATTAAGAAACACTGGATAATCTAGAAGTCTGATGACATTACATGCCAGCTATTTTCAAGACCTTCTACGTTTGCTAATAAGAATCATAGTTCAATTAGGAATGTACTGGTAAAAGCAGAGAGGATCTCTACCCCAAAATCGGAGATTAGTTCAAAAAGAGGAGCATCTCTCTGGCAGAACTGCGAGAATTGTAATAATCTGCTGAGTGGGGCGGGGGGTGATACAATCAATCATCCATACACAGGGACGTTGATTTGTTTGAAAGACTTTGCTATATGTGACACGGTTTATAGTCATTTGGTCGAAAGCAAAAATGTCGAAAGTCATAATGTCGAAAAAAAAATGTCGGAAAAAAAAGTCGATTTTTTTTTCAATACGTTTTTTTTTCTAAATGGGGGGTTCCCCCTCAACCCCCCCCTTTTTTTATTTTACCCATTTTTTATACTTACCAAACCCAAAAAATACATATAAATAAAAAAATAATAGATTCAACTTTTTTTTTTCTGACATTTATTTTTCGACATTTTTGTCATTCGACTTTTTATTTTCGACATTATGACTGCACACCATGTGACACTAGTAATGTGATCTATGCTCTGCAATTTCCCTGTGGACTTTACTGTGTGGCCCTCACTGATAGAAAAGCTAAGACAAGGTGGTCAGAAGACATGTCCAATATGGGAACAACTAATATGAAATCCCCTGTGGACATGCATTTTAAAGATATTCATCACACCATATCCCAAATCCAATGTATTATACTTGAAGTGGTGAAAGTATCAAAGAGAGGAGGGACCCTCCCAGGTGTCTGCAACCTGTGGCTCTCCCGCTGGGTTGGACCCCAAATCCCATGATCCCTCACCATTAACTATGCTAGCTATGGATGATGGTAGAGGTAGTCTAAAACATCTAGAGAGCCAAAGGTTGCAGACCCCTGCCTTAGACAAAGATTTGCACAAAGTGAAATGTACTGCATTAACAAACATTCATCCCTACACCTAAGGGCATGAACACAGACTGGAACTTAGGTTGTTTTGTAAAATATATTGATAGTTTACAAGGCTTCATCACAATGTACTTTTTTTAATTGACAATGGATCGATTTATGTCAAATACTGTCAAGTTGCTGAACAATTGCAACAGCATTGCATGTATGCCATACATTGCTTCAAATACACATGCATACGTTGCATTAATTCCATTAAAACAAAGGTGATTCTGTTTCCTATTAAGCACTTCTCTTGGTGAAATGGTAAACAACAGCTGGAGCTGGTTAATCACCTCATTTACCTAGGCTTTCCTATTCTTTCAAGACCTGATAAAGCCGATATTAGACAGTATTGGTTATTCAAGACCTCAGGTTTGGCAAATCAGATTAGCAAGGTAGATGGAAAGTATGGAACATTTTCAATATTACCGGCCCTAAACTTTTACCAAGGCACGATAGTGCCATAATTGATCTATGGCATTCAGTTATACAATCTCTCAATTTTGAATCTGTTGCCTGTATTGGAGGCATTAATCTGGAGAAACGTATTGAATCTGCCAAACTCGTTCCCTGGGGTTGCTATAAGATATGAATTAGGCATTCAATACCTCAGAACTAGGGGGGTCTGGAACTATCTTAACCTATTTTGAAGAATCTTGAACAACGAACCAGATACTCTCTATAGTGATATAAATGAGGTTACTACCAATCACCAGGAGGATGGTTCATGTGCCATGAAATCGCTTGGTAGCCTCTGTGATGGCCTTTTATAAGAGGTCGGCTCTAGTCGAGAGGAGCTTCAGTTTAGACCAGAGAGTACAAAAAATAGATTGGGAATATGGGACTGGATCATGCATGGTAACTCCTCATTAATTCATCTGGTAGCAGGACATAAGGAACAGGGAGTTTTAGCCCCATTTCTTTCTATTTACCCTAGTCGGTCGATAAGGAATGAATTCTTAAGGTTCCAATAGAAACTAAATCCAACTAAAGAAATTCTCCTTAGACACAGCACAATTGGAAAGGATGAGACTGACTGTAGATTCTGTGATGCCGAAAATGTGGTAGAAACAATCATGCATTTAGTGTTGGAACGTCCCGCCCTTCAATGCGTTCGACTGAAACATTTGAAAAAATGTTTCACTCTTTGGATGGTATTGACTAGTTTTATCGATGGGGGAGTTGTTTGGGAGGCTCAGTAACGTCAGATATGATCGCCGTTTTAGGTTTCTTGAGGTCATTTGATTTACTGGAAGGTGATTTATGAATTGGAAGAGTGGGTATTTCGGGCTTCATCAATTTAAGGTATTATTTAGTGCTTTTTAATTGTTTTAAGGAATTATGGTTGTGTTTTAAATGAAAAAAGTGTAATACATTTTTCTCTTTTCTTGTTTTTTATGGTATACGTGCCTTTTTGTAAACTGTCAAAGGTTAATTACTTTAACCACATCACAATAAAAACAAAAAACAAATACATATTCATTATTCAAACTTTGATCCAGTTGTATTGATACCAGACCTTACTGTGCTGGCTGGGCATAATTGTACGAGGCCTTCATGTGGTCATTGGACATATTGGTGTCCGTCCAGGATTCTTCGGTTTACTAGTCCTAATGGAATCTGCACTGCAATGCTAACTAAACATGATAAAGACATCTTTTGGATTTGGTACTGCGGGTCTAACTAGCATAATGGAATCTGGCACCACAGTCCTAACTGGCATAATGGAATCTGCCAATGCTATTCAATGTGGCATGATGGAATCCGGCACTATGGTGCTTTTAAGGCCTATCAGAACAAAGCTCTCAACTGGACCAATGTGAGGAAGTTTAAGCCAGTCCAGTCCTGTTTTTATTTTTTGTATTCTGGAAGTTGCAGTTTTGCATTTCTATTTATAAATCTAGGACTACCAGTCCCAGACTGAAAAGAAACAAGACAAGACAGGTTTCACCTGTTTTACATGGCTCAAAATGAGAGCTATGATGGCATCTGACATGGCTGTACTCACTTGGCATAATTAAATGTATCACTGCTGTGCTAAATGGACAAAATGGAAAATGGTATTGAGAGGTAATTGTTGGTCACGTGTTAGACACATGGTGAGATCTTGTCATGATGTTCTGTACGCGGAACATACCAAAGTATGTTGCAACCTCCGTCTCCCCTCTGCTGTTTCTTTATCAAGTCTACTTAAGATGGCCATGATGACACAGCTGGACTCCACATTACCGCTCAGCCTGAAATGGCTGTGGTTTCTGCAAGTTAGCAATGATATATGTTTGCACATTACGTATAGACTAGTGAAACAGCTGTGTACGCAGGCCAAAGTAAGTGAGTCAATCAGGATGAACGGTCAGATTTATTCCCACTTTGGGTATTATTTCTTCAATTAGCCTCTGAAAAGGAGAACTTGTTTTTCTAGGCAGCTTAGACTTGGCTCAAGTCCATATTTCTCAAATTTCACATTGAAAATGATTCCTGTCTGCTGTGCCAGGCCTGCTTCTACAGCGCGATCGTGGTGGGAGCACCAGAAGTCTGAAACGTTGCACATGGCCAGTTTTCCTGCCATCTTCGATCAATTACAGATTTTAAATGGTTCCTAAAATATCATTACAATTATTTCATGGTTTTTCATTCGGAACACTATCTTTAAACTTTAAAACAAATGTCCTACCTTGAGCGTTAAATGAAGTGTGCTCAGTCCTTTACTTGATCCCTTTAGTGTACCTCAAGTACTTACTTTTGGAAATCAATTGACTACACTCCTAAGACAACAGCTCCCTCTAGTGGTGACAACAGGTGAAGCTATGAGAATTGGCATTATCTCTATATATATTAAGGCCACAGCTCCCTCTAGCTGTTATGTTGTGTTATGTTATGTTACTTTGCATTTATATAGCGCCTTATGTACCATTGGTATGGTCTCAAGGCGCTGGTAGGTTAAACACCCTCGGGAACTGAAGTTCAAGTCAATAGAGAGAGTAGAGAGAGTCAAAGGTGCGCGTGTGCACCGGATATGTGTGCAGCTGGTGTGGCATTCGTGTGATAGCTGCTTCTTAACGGTAGGTGTGGTGGTTGGGAGATCAAGAGTATGTGTTTGTTCTGGTAGGTTTTATCCAGACCGATTCTGGCTGCGTTAGGCTTGAGGAGAACGCCTAGGCTGGAGGGTGTGTAACCAGCTGTGTTTAGATAGGATGATGGGGAGTATGAGGCAAGTGATGGTATGAGAACAGCTATACCGAATGGTGTCATAGTATCGCTGTGTTGTAGTTGAGTGGTGGTGTAAAGAAGAGAGTAATTGTGGAGATGTTATATGGTGGTTTACCTTAGGTGTTTGAGATCGGGCTCACTCCAATAGTTCCATGTACTCCATCCGTTCCATGTACTCTGACTGTTCCTTGCATTACGACCTTTTTCAAGCATTCAAACCCGTTCTTTTCCATGCTCTCTCAATCATTCCATGCACTCCAAACCATTCCATGTAAGTCACGCCATTCTATGTACTCGAATCCATTCCATGCACTCCAATCCGTTCCATTCACTCAGTCCGTTCCATGCACTCCAGTCTGTTCTATGCACTCCAGTCCATTCCATGCACTCCAATCCATTCCATGCACTCCAATCCATTCCATGCATTCTAATCTGTTCCATGCACGCCAATCCATTCCATGCACTGCAATCCATTCCATGCACTCCAATCCTTCCACGCACTCGAAAATGTTCCATGCACTCCAATCCGTTCCATGTACTCCTAGCCATTTTATGCAATGCTCCTTTCATTCGTTCTACCCACGTTATCCTTCCTTTGTGCGTCATCCATCCACATGTGTCATCTTCACACGTTCCATCCACTTCACTGGTTCCACCCATATTACACGTGCCATCCACTTCAACGGTTCCACCCACTTCACCGGTTCCACCCACTTCACCCGTTCCACCCATTTCACCCATTCTACACCCGTTCTTCCGTTCCCTCGACATACTTCACCCGTTCCTTCGACATATTTCACCCGTTCCTTCTACATATTTCATCCGTTCCTTCCACATATTTCACCCGTTCCTTCCACATACTTCACCCGTTCCTTCCACATACTTCACCCGTTCCATCCACCTACTTCACCGTTCCATCCATGTACTTCACCCGTTCCATTCATGTACTTCACCCGTTCCGACACCCTACATTGGCTCAACACCCTAAATCTGCTCAAGACTCTACATCCGCTCCACTCTATTATCCACTCAGCTGTGACAACAGGCGATGACTGCATCGGACAAACATACATCTGTCCTTTTATTATGTTGCTAGATATTTGTATTGATATTGCATATATTTCTTTGATTGTTTTTTATTATAGTTTACTTTGTGTGCATTTTTATCTCACCTCCTCTAATGACATGCTTAGTGAGGTCACTTCCTGTGACATCATGGAAGTCAAAATTCATGTGACATCACTTCATGTGATGTTCACTATCCAAATGAGTATTCACTCTTAACAATCTTGAAAAACTTTGCATGACTTAACATATCACCACCACACTCCAAATTATTGGCCTCGATGAAAGTTCAGCCACCCAATTAGGGAAGTTCTAGTCCTTTCTTTTGTTTACATTTGGTCAAAGCACTCAAAACGTTACGCTCATCCCATCGATTACTATTACCTACGCTTATGTTTTAATTGCCCTATATGTTGTGAGTTAAGTTTGTGTGTTTTTGTCTCCTGGAATGTTCCCACTCTTACCCTTTCCGTCTGTCCTTGGCCCTGTTTCCTTTTCACCCAATACACCAGGATCTGCTGCCACCCTGCGCAAGGTCGCAATCTGCCTCTACATGGGCAAGGCTCAGCGCTCGGAGACCACTAGGGTGGTGATTTGCACAGTATAAAAGACTAATAACACAGAACTGAAACAGTAGGACGAGAACAGGAGAAAGCAGAGGGAAGAATATGAAATAAGGAAACAAAGAGATGACCAGTGGAAAGGAATGCAATTCTGAGACAGAACAGTCAGGAGGATGAGTGGAGAAAGGCAAGTAAAGAGAGGAGCCACAAATGGGGGAGGGGTATGGAACTGAAATAGGTGAAAAGAATCAAAATAATGTACAAAGGAGCAAGAATAATGAGTGTCGAAAACATGAAGGTTGAAGTCACCAAAAAGAAAGAAGGAGGAGTCAGAAGGAAGAAGAGAAAACAATGAGTCAATATCATTACAGAATGACAAAAAATGGCCTGGGGATGAGTGACGAGAAAGAAAAGCAGTAGGGTTTAGAGAAAGAAGCACAGAGATATTCAACAGAAGAAAACAGAGGCAAGGGGGTAGTAAGAGGTTAAGGAAACCATGAGGAATGAAAGAGGATGGCAGTGCCACCCTCATTCCTGACTGACGAGGGGAGTGAGAAAAGAAAGAAGCAGTAGTCAAGGCTGCAGGAGTTGCAGTATTAACAGCAGAATCCAAGGTTTAGTGAGGCAAAGAAATTGAAGCTTGAGACCCAGAAACGATCCAAAGATGAGAGAGTTGTGTTGCACAAAGAATATGGATTCCAAAGAAAAATAGAAACTGTTTGGGGAAGAAAGGAAGAGATTGCAGGCTACATGATTGTCAACATTCCACCAATGGATGGAATGTGAGGCAGGGCCGTGAAAGAAAAGAGAGAGAGGAATAGATTGAGCCTAATGAGAAAGATGAATGAATTAAATAAAATTAGTACTCAGCGAGGGCCAATCAGGATTTGAGAAGCATTCTTACTGGCCCTCGCCAGGTCCATAACCCATGCGGAATCCCTCGAAGCTGAAGTATCATTCCCGTTACTGGCAGGGTGGGGTGGCAGCCCTCCAGCCAATGAGGAGGCTCGGAACAGGGTAATCCTCACTCTGAGCCTCCGAATGCCTTGAGGCTGCCATCCTCCCCAGCCGGGGATTCAGGCGAGTGTTTGCCCCACCCCCACACTCCCAACAATCCCCTCCGTGCCCTCCCAACCTCACTTACCTTGTTTTCTTTAGAGTGCAGACGCGCTGGGGACGCAACGCTGCAGCATTTCGGAACTGAAAAAGATTGCTATTACTATCCTGGTCTTGCGGGCCGGGGTACTACTAGCAATATGCCCCTTGCCGCGGGGCCATTACCGAGTCAGGTAATGCCCGGGGGCCCATAGTTACAGGCCCGAGCAAAGGCGAGCGAAGCTCGGGCCTTTAACTATGGGCCGCGGGGCATTATCTGACTCGGTAATGCCCCTGTGGCTTGGGGCATATTGCTTTAATAAAATGAAGGAAGAAAGGAATGATAACCTAAAAAAGAAACACAACAAAAAACGAGGTGGGAGTCACAGCAGTCACCACCAACCGATGGAAAACAGGGACATGTGAAGTTCTCCTCCAGTGAAACATGTACACAGTTTACAGCAGATTCCCACTTCCAATGATGGTGAATGGACTGGAAAAATGGGTTCCGGATCACTGGAAAGTGATACAAAGTGATGGTATCTGTGACAAATCCAGGGAATTTGTTACCTTTCCTAAAGGGGGAGACACCCCTTTTGCGACTTGGGTGGTGGGTGCACCCTGGTCAGGGTGCAGAGGACTCCAGCTGACTCCTTTCCAGGAAGTGCAGATATTGGTACATGTATTGCACTTAGACAACTTTTGAGCGTAGCCAATGTACTGCACTTAGATGAATTATGAGGTTAGCCCTTGTATTGTACTTAGATACATTTTGAGGGTAGCCAATGTATTGCATTTAGATACATTTTGAGGGTAGCCAATGTATTGCACTTAGATGCATTTTGAGGGTAGCCAATTTATTGCATTTAGATACATGTTGATGGTAGCCAATGTATTGCACTTAGATTAATTTGAGGTTAGCCAACATAGTGCACTTATATTAATTTGAAGCGCTTAGATGAATTTTGAGGGTAGCCAATCTATTGCACTTAGATGAACTTTGAGGGTAGCCAATGCATTGCACGTGGATGAATTTTGACGGTAGCCAATGTATTGCACTTAGATTCATTTTGAGGGTAGCCAATGTATTGCATTTAGATACATTTTGAGGGTATCCTACCACTGCACTAAGCACACATGCTTCTCACCTGCATATCTCCCAAATAGCACACAAGCGCTAAAGGGCCAGCCACACTAGACATGAAACACACAAACCACACATCCACCAAAACAAATATCTGCAAACAGCAAACAATCCCAGACACTGGGCTTACCCCTCCAAACACAATAAGCCAGTGCACTCAATCAAAGTACGCATAGAAAGCCGCCATGCACAGACACCAGTTTCTCCTGATTCTGCAAGCATCAACAGAAGAGCACAACCTCTATCCTATTCCTCTGGCCTCACTAACCAACCCCACCCTCTTTCATACAGAGCCACATGAGTTCCTGGAGACCATGCAAATGGTAACGGTGCATGGTATAAGTCAACATATTTATTTATTTATTTGTTTATGTATTTGAATAATATACGTGTGGCTGTTAAGCCTTGTATATACAACATACAACATTTTGAAACATAAAAACAATTATATTTATAAGAACTGGTCATTAAAAATAGAAGGACTGATTAAAACATGTAAAACATAAAAAACAACACATAATTACAACAGATACATCTCAGTGTAGCTAAAAAAGGATCATATCTATCTGTCATAATGTTCTAGGAGGAAGGTAATAATCAATACATAACTTAAAATCAGATCATAAAATATAATCATAAAATCCTTGAAATTTCAATACATTTCCAATAAAATGTGACCAAAAAGTTAATCAAATTTACATCTTTGCCTTCCATAAATATTGCCCACAAGGATAACAAAGCAGTACAGTCCAGTTGGTTGTTATACATGTTCATAAAATTAGCTCTAAGTGGGTCCAAGGTCTCTCAAAGTACCAAGATGTGTTTTAAACTTTCGATTGTTCCCTCACCACATAAGTGGTAATTACGATTTTCTACATAACATAACAGAGCATGTGTGTGAAAGACCCCACCTTGATTTTGCATTTGGCACACTCTGCATTCGCCCTCCTACCCATGGTTCCATGTGATATTTTCACCACAAAAATATTGCAACCCCAGCATCATTTTTTTATGTGCGGGGGACTCCCCCCGCAACCCCTGCACCTAATATTTTCGACACCAAAAATATTGCCTATGGCCGTTCCCGACGACCATATGTACGGCGATATTTTTGGTGGCGAAAATATTACCTGATATCCTACCCATTCTATGAAGTGTCAGCGGGGTATAATGTATTCTACACAGGTTCTTGAATTGGCCGATCCTATATCTAATGCTGACTGCTATATCTCTCGCTGGCCCCAGTGCATTTGTCGAGTCCCCGTTGTGCAATGCTCCTGGGTCCTTTTCACACCTAGCCCCCAACCCTGACATGGATTTGGCTGCAACAGATGCAATCCACCTACATGCCATGGTAATTCGTTCTCCTTGAACCTTGCTGTCCCCATCAATGCCAGGAGAGTGGATTCCTGTGAGATGTCACCCCCCCTTATCTGCTTCCAGAGTGTGGGCCTCATTACGAGAATGGAGGTAGCCATGGAGCTATTAGCTCCATGGCTGCCTCCATTCTGGGCTCCATTACCGGGTTCCTGCAATGAGAAATAACTGGGTTATTCCGACATTGGAGGACCCGGTCATTCCTCCTTGCAGGAACCATTCCCCATTCCCACTTGAGCCCCCATAGGGCTCAATGGGAATGGGGATGGAGGTAACAACGGGCACATTATGAGTGCCCCGTTGTTACCTCCTTCTTCCCCTCGCTGGACCCAGAAAGCATGCCTGGTTTTACCAGGCGTGCGATCTGGGTCCCGCGATAGGACGCTCGTAATCGGCGCTCCCGGAATGAAGGGGGCCTGTCCCGTACTGGCCCCCTTCATTCCGGGAGCGCCAGCCTTATAATGAGGCCCTGTGTGTCTTATTTACAATTATTGATAAAGTTTTGCGTTTGGAAGCCCCATCTGTTTTTAAGATCCTAAAAAAGAGCAGATAGCCCCCTCCTGGATGAAATCCCATAGGGTCCCCATCCTACTGTCTCTCCAGCTGCGCAGTCCCTGGATCGATTGCAGCTCAGGCATCAGCCTATTGCCCCATACTGGCAAGTCACCAGCTAGTCGCAATCCCCAACCAGTTTTTCCCAGTAATATATGCCAGGTTTTTACGAGCAATTTACCTGCTGGGCAGTAACTTCAAGTTCCTTTTCCTATACAAGATTTTGTGTGGGTCATATGGCCCCATGTTCCATATATCCATTCTGATCGCAGGATCTGCCTCATCCATGAAAATCCATTTATTGGCCACAACCAGTTGCACTGCCCAGAAGTATTTCTTAAGGCTGGGAAGATTGAGGCCTCCGTCCCATACCGAGTTGGACAGTGTGTCCACTCTGATTGTAGGGATTGAAGAACCCCATAGTAGCCTTCACCGCCCCTTCTCCAGCTTACCAAACTCCTCTAGTGGGATTTCCAAAAGGGTTGCCTTAAACATAAAGAGGAATTTTGGAAATGCAATCATTTTAAATGGGGCCGCTCTTACCATCAAGAACAGGGGGAGACCTGCCCATCTTTTAACATCCACCAAGAATCTAACCAGAAGGGTATCCCAGTTTAGTCTAAAGCATTCTTCCCTTTTTATTGTTGCCTGCAGGACCAAGCACCTAAAAGGGTCCCTTGTGGCCCTCAAAATGTCCACATGTGGCTCCCCCCACCTCCATTGTTAAAATGTAGCATGTCAGCTTACTCTTAGTCCACTGATATCACCAACCCAATTCATGATGTTAACAGCCCTAGACCCTGTCTCCTCCAGGTCACTCAGGTATAAAAGGATATTGTCCGCGTAGAGGGAGATCTTGCCCTCGTTCCCTTCAGACAGCCTAAACCCTGTGAGGGCCCCTTTGCTCCTTATACATAAGGCCAACAATCCATCATGAGTGCAAAGAGAAAGAGTCATAGGGGCAACCTTGTCTCGTTCCCCTTTCCAGTTGGAAGGGATGTGTCGGGCAATGCAATAATGATTTGGTTGTGAGACCTCACGTGTGGCATGAACTTAGCGACTCAGGGACCTGTTATGGTGCCGAGGGCTACGTTACCCAAGATCCCGAGCAATTACACAGCCACCTCACATGGCACTCTACGTACCACGTCCATCACGAGATGCGGAACACGCGCCATAGCTGCAGGGATTTAGTCCCTGCCTTCCCGCACTGCGGTGTTACTCAGGTCTGTGTGGTTTCTGAGTAGCGTTATCAGACACTCTTCTTGCAGATTTCAAGGCTCTTCGACCTTGGCTCTTGCTTACCTGTATTCTGCGTTATCTCCACAGATGTCTGCTATAGTACCTGACCTTTCCCCTTTACCCTCGGTTCGGATCAACTGGATTTACCAGGACTTTGGATTTTGTTTATTTGGTTTGCACTTGAATTATCCCTTCTCACTTTGGGCTCTTTGGACAACGATCAATGCAACTCATTTTATTGACCTTTTCACGACTGGATTGCCAGCATCTCCAGACTGGACACCATCTTATAGCCTGTCCTCGTGCCGTTTGGGTTAGGTCCTTTCGTACTTGGCTTTTACCGCAGTGGGACTTCCCACATATGTTTCTAGTACCGCTTTTTGGTGTTTCTCTGTCCCCCTACCTCCTTCAAATTGGAGTGCTCATCTGTTGCCAGGTAAATTATCATGCCGCACGTGCATATTATTCTAGTGTTGTATACTGTCCGGTTGCCTGAGATAACTTCCCACTTACTTCCTTTGCAGCCCGGAAGTGAAAGCCTGCAGGCGTGCCTCCTCCTTTCCTTCCTTTTGTCCAATCCTCTGGCCAGTGCAGTCTGTTTATATTGACCTGCCTAGCTGGTAGATTGTGAAGAAGGTCTTCAGAGCCCAGCCCATCACTGTTTGAGAAACCTACGCTCTCACCTGAACTGACATTGGAGGCAGGCGACGACCCCGTAGCTGTACCCATCCAGATTATAACTACCCTGATGGCAAAGATGACAGCCTCTAATATGGCAATCCATCAGCGTCCGGATCTCATCCATGGTGGTCGAAACCCTTTCCCAGTAGAGCCATAATTCAATAACCTTCCCATCAACCCGCCAGGTCCCATGACCACTCATGAACATTTGATCATGAATGGGTCACAATTAACAAGCTCTAACCTTTACCTATCCCTAAGAGCACGGGCCTATAGGGCCATATGGAATACATGCACACCCAGACCCTTTAGGCAGCAGTTTACATCAAGAGTTCTCAGCAGATTGCTTTTTGCTGTTTGATTGTGTCTTTTACATGCCTTTAGTGGTACACTTGTCAATCACTATGTTTATTACGATTCTTGAAATGAATTGTGTTTTTGCATATGAATTACTGTGTCACTATGGAGTATGTTACTGAAACACAGGTAATCAAGGATCACACTGCATTATTTTGTGTTACACGTTTCAACACCACAAGTCTATGTATGTTTTTGATACAACATGTTATCCCAGAATGAAATGGACACAGAAACAAAATGTATATAAAAGTTAGACCAGTAATACTGAAAATAATGTACGATATGGTCAAAAAATGAATCGAGAAAAATAAGAATAAAACATTATTTGTGGGCGATTCATAGACCCGCCTCTTTGAAGAAAGAAAAACACCCAGAAAAGGTTGTTATTTTTGTTGTTTGGACTACTGAAAATACTCAGACATTAAATGTCACGCGCTAGTTATAAGAGTAATGCACACAAAAGTGCATATTCATTAGTCTGTTGGGACATATTTCGCTTTACCTGTAGGGGCCCAAGCCATAGACCCTGCAGTACCTATGAATGTATCCACAACATTCCCTTTGGCTCCTCCCAAGCGCTTATTAGGGGAAGCACATAAATTATGCACGCTTGGAAACCAGTGCAAACTGCCCTTTCTGTGTAGGCCCTCCGCTTTTCCTGATTTCGCTACCAAGGCAGCCATCATGTTGTCTCACCTTGGCGGGATAACAGCGATTTGGGCAAATCGTCTTCTAGAAGTTAACAGTCCAGTGTTATATGACCTTGATACCCCCATCACTGAAATGACTAAGGTTTTTGACCCACGATTCAAGGCTCAAGCTAGGGACTTTGAGATGTTAGAGTTAACCCAAGGCAAAAGGGACATCCTTGATTATGTCACCTGCTTCAATCAGTTAGCCACTGAAACAGCATGGCCCAAACAGAAGAAAGCAGCAGTATTTTATAAGGGTCTCAAAGATGGTTTCAAAGATGCCTTATCTGTGGTCCCTGCTATTCCAACTTTCTATCCCGATGTGGTAGACCTGATCTTGCAGATCAATGCCCACCACACTGAGAGAAAAGGTGAAGCATATGCGCCCCCTCTGTTCTTTGCTCACATAGGGTTATCTAGTCCCTCTGACACTCCTCCAGAGCTCATGCAAACAGGGAGAATACGTGATCTTTTGACTCCTACTGAAAGAGAGAGAAAACATGCTACTAATGCATGCCTGTAGGGCAGGGAGGTCACTTCATTAGGGAATGCCCCAAAAGACCCAAGAAGCCCATGAATTTTTAGTTGGCTTATCCATAAATCGGGGTACTTTTATTAGCCTGATACATGACCATTCCCCACATGAACATTCGAATGGGCCAACAACCAATGTTTTGGCCAAGGCATGCTCGTCTGTACCTTGTACAGAAATCAATTCTGTGCATGTTTCATTATATTCTGTTGCTACCGGTAACTACATAGACATAGCCCTAGCCGAGTCCTTATTCCTGCCGTTGCTAGTCAAAAAGCTACCGGGCGCCATGAGGGCTTTGGATGGCACCGCCTTCATATCGGGCCCTTTCCGACAACAGACGACTGCCTTACTTCTGGTGATTTTGCACAATCACAGTGAGACAATAAGTTTTGATCTGATAGCAGCTACCCAATTCGGCATCAGATTGGATATACCTTGGTTGCAAATTCACAATCCTTGTATCGAATGGAACCAGAAAACCCTGGATTTCACCTCACCAATGTGTATGCGGAATTGCATTGGGGCTACACACTAACCTCATAGTCATGCTTTGGTGTCAGTTGGTCACCTAGTAGGTGCTACCAGTCTTGGGATACCAGAAGAATATCACACGTTTGCTGACGTATTATAAAATGCCAGGCAGAACATCTGCCATGTCATCCCCCCTACAATTGTCCCATTTATCGCCTAGCAGGTTCTGTTGTGCCTTCTGGTAGAGTTTATTCATGAACCAGCTCAGAAGATACCATTCTCAAAGTCTACATATGAACCTCCTTGAAGAATGGTCACATACAGCCCTCTTGCTCTCCCGCTGCTAGCCCCACATTCCTCATGCCAAAAAGGGAAGGGGACATGCAGCCTTATATAAACTACAGAAAAGTAAACCAGATAACGATTAAAAATCGGTATCTAATTCCCTTGAGGTGCTACTTAACTGTGAAAGGGGTCACAATGAGCTCAACCAAAGTCAAGGCTATTCTGGTTTGGCCACCCCTGACTTCCGTAAAAGAATTGCAAACCTTTTGGGGGTTTTCCAACTTTTATCAGAGCTTTATATGTGGGTCTTCTGCTATAGTATCACCTTCAACAAGTTAAGTAGCATGTCAGTCTTGTTTCCATTGCACCCAGGAAAAGTAAGAAGCATTTGAGACAATTAAGTGTGCTTACACCACTGCTCCAGTCCTACAACACTCAAACCCCAGTCTCCCTTTTGTGGTGGAAGAAGAGGCCTCCAGTGTGCAATTGAAACCCTCATTTATTTTTATCTATAAGTTCAATATTCTGAATGATATACCACTCATATCACACCCTTCTCCTGGAATCCCTCGCCCTACGGTCACACTGAACCAGGAATCAGGCTAGTTAGCAAAGGTAAATATTTATTTATGTATTTCAAATTTAATCACAATATATTTTAATAGGTAACAACAATCACCAATGGGGTGATAGAACACTGAATAATCTCTTAATGCACTAGGAATCAAGTAATGAGCATAAAACAAATGCAGCACAGAAATAATACTTTTGTGTTGGTTGGGTATAGATGACACTATGGTTAAGGGTTCCCCCTGCAACACCCCTCAATCCACCAATAGTCAATTAAATAGATGTGAGGAGAGAGCAGGTATTCAGGAATAGCACAACGCAAACAGAATATCACTCCCAGGTTCCCCCTTCAAATACAAGAGAAAACGGAATTGACTTTTCAGCTGTCAGCATGGCTTTGAAATTGTCTGTGGAATTGACTCAGCAAAAACACCAAATGCGGTCGAAAATAATTAAATTGTCATAAATTCCTATGGGAGCCGCTTTGAACAGTTGCACACACTCACAAACAATGATTTACTCCGAAGAAAACTTTTGAAATCTCAAAGTCCAAGTGGGAAATAAATGAAAGCTATTTCACACGTGTAAACATTTCTCAGAATGTAAAATTGCGGCAAACTTTTCCTTACGCGATATTCGATTCTATCATAAAAATTGAGGGAGTTATAGAGGTTTTAATAAGAGGCGTTTTTGCAAATAGGCGCGAGAATGGAAAACAGAAATGCACTTTTGAAAATGACAGATGGGTTGATTACAATAGATTATAACTATGAAAAAGCGAATGCCACAGATGGATCTTACAGTCACGTGATCAGCGTAACCTGCCTGTTGTGGATACTCTACTTCTTCAGATGAGAAAAGAGTCAGCGCAAAGATAGTTCCAGCAATCTACAGATAGGATGGGTTGAGATTGGGATAAGACAATGCAACATATACTATGGGTCACAGTTCTTCCTATTAATACTCACAGGAGAAGTAATTAAATTGGACCGTCAGTTCTGGTCATGGATTGGATCCGGTCTAGGAAGAACAGCACATCAGGCATGGGATCAGATCAGCTAGGCCGGTCACTGGATTTGCACAGGACCTGCCCTTCTTGTTTGTGGGTAGTTCAATCAGCTGGATAGTGAGTTCCTCAGGCAAGCCTTGTGGTGGCAAGCCAGAGAGTTTCAGGATACTAGTTCAAAAGGCCTTCTCACCCCACAGCGCATCACTGGGTGTGAGAATAGGTTTGAAGATTTGGACCTTGCTGAAATCAATAGTTCTCTACTGCTTGCAAGAGACTTGGCATCTGGATCTGGAAGGAGGTTAATGCTGGATGTAGAATGCTGGATCAGAGTGCTTCACCGGAATCAGGAAAGTGAGTGGATCAGTGAGTCCCTATGTGTTGTCAGCTGTCTCTATTTATGCTTTAAAATGACATCACAAAATGGGTGTATGGGCTGGCTTAGCTAAGTTTGCCCCTGTGAGCTGGAATGGGATCAAAACCTCATCTCCGCCTTACAACTGAGTGATTGGATCAAGGCCGGATGATGTCACATTTTATGGTTTGCTTTACAGTTCTTAGAAACCTCACCTGAGCTACTGGTCTCAAAATCGGATTTCATCCTAAATACATATTTCTGCCTTGGTCACCTTTTCACAAATCACACACAAAGATGCCATATTTTATGTAGTAGCTGTACCGCAGAATCCCGCAGCTGTGGGATCTTGTGTCACCTTTTTACAGATTTTTGTCCTTTTCACCATGAACACATTTTCCAAATGTTCTGCAAATTATCACCATTGTGCGCGTTCAACATGGGGATGTGTGTGTACATTTCACAATTCTAATATTAATACATTTCACAGAACACCACATATATTGCCATTCCTGTCCAGAACATGATACACGGTTCTGCCTCCTTTCCAAACGTGCAGCCAAAATTTAGACTAACATATATCTCCTTGGTATATTTTTCCTCACTTTGAATCATAAGTTATGAGTCTTTAAAAATTGTTCTTTGTTCATGCTTAACAGCAAATGGTCCTCCCATTTGTGTCTCCCTGCAGTCCAGGAACGGGCCCCTCCCTTGTGAGTGCCTTCCAGGAGTAGTTTACGACCACCTTCACACCTCTGTTTCCTGGGCTGAAGGGCCTGCTATTGTTCATTCTCTTTCTGTAGACAAAAGTCTGGGTTAACCCACAATTATCATCTCCCGTGAGTTGCAGCTGAGAGGATATCCCTCCCCCTGGAAGAAACCTGTTTGTCCACTTCCAAAGGGTTGCAGCTCAGCCATTCTTAATTAAAGAACCAGGAAAAACCGAACTTGTTGCATCAAACATAAACACATTACTTCCTTAGCTTTAACTCTGTGGGATAAAAAGCAACTGAGATCTGTGTTCTTTTTAGCCACACTCCTTTTTATGTTTGCTAATCCGGCAGATTTTTAGTTTCGATCACTTTAAAGTTTCATCAGTAACTCATCTGACAGCTGTCATTCAGGTGGCCCAGGGTACTGCACCCAGATTCTGACAGGGGCTGTCAGTTTACAGAAAATCCAGTTTTTCTGAAGAATGTTTTGCTCTTCACATTAGGACTTTGTATGTTTGCAATGCTTCATTAGATTACATGAATTTTAGCGCCAAGCAAGATTTTGAATGTTGAGGAGTTTTGTGTTATAGGCATTTTGGAGTTTTTAGCAACAAAGCAAATGTCATTTGTAGGCACATTTTGGGGTTTCACTTGCAAAGTGCTGCTTCTATCTCTGCACTCTGTTTGCTGGTCATGGAGCCCACTGGCACATTTTTTGCAGGGTGTGCTCTATTCCACCACACATGCACCATGGGTGGCTAGTTGTGCATCCATCTTTTTGTGTGCTTGAAAACACGGTTTTTGTAGGTTTTTGGAACGCACAAGAGTTTTGCTGCCATTGTTGCAGTTCCTTGCACCATACTATCAGAGTGATGTCTCATAGCACATCGGAGTGGGTCAATACATCCCACAGGTCATCCTTTCACAGGACTACCCTTCCTTAGGAAAGATGCATCTAGTGGCTTTTCATTTGTGCAAAATAATTTCTATAGAATTGAACTACACTGTGACAGAGAAGGAACTCATGGCCATCAAGGAAGCCTTCTGAGACTGGATACATCTCTTGGGACGAAATGGCCAATTCCTGTCTATGCAGATCATAAGAACATGCAGGAATTGGGTTCTCTGAAATTTACCAATGGCCACCAGGTACGATGGCACCAGTTCTCTCACCATTCGAGTTTAGCATCCGCTATCATCCTGGCAGTGAGAACAGTAAGGGTGATTCTTTATCCCGCATGTCAGGTGAGGAAGTGTTACCCTACACACCCAATACCATTCTGTAACCTAGGCATACCAGTTGCCTCTGTACTCCCTCACCACCTATGGGCTTGGACATAAAACATTGGGTGGCAGCTCATCCTGACCAATTGGCGGAAGGGAACGTTGAGTACCTGGATGGGTTGCCATACATCCAGGGTCATGTCTTTCTTCCAAACCCCATGATAGGACTCCCAGCTCTGGAGTGGTCTCATGACAATAAGATAGTGTGACATCCAGGAAAAAAGAAAATGTTAGCAATGCTACAGCATTGGTGGCCACAAATGAAGCAGGACACCATCGAATATGATGCCTCGTGTGCTGTATGTTGTCAAGGAAAGAATCCAAGAAGGAAACCCGTTGGCCTGCTTCAGGCCATACCCATACCAGACAGACCGTGGTATATGGTCTCTATGGGTTTTATTACAGATCTTCCCCAAGTGGGTCAACAAAACAGTATATGGTTCATGGTTAACTGTTTTTCCAAAATGGCTCTTTTTATCCCATGTGCTGGTATCCACTCGGCTCCAAAACGAATGGATTTGCACTTACACCACATCTTTTGTATTTTTGGCCTTCCTTCTGTTATCATCACTGAAAGGGGCTCACAATTTACCTCCCAAATTTGGAGAGCCCTTACCTCTTTGATGGCCATCAATGCACGCTTTTCGTTGGTCTATCATCTTGAGACAGACGATCAAACCAAGTGCATCAACCAGACACTAAAACCGTTCATGTGGTGTTTGTGTATTCTACATCAGGATACAGGGCTTTCTGTACTGAGTGCCTCTGAATTAGCCTATGAAATGTCTCATTCTGCCACTGGTTCATCCCTGTTTTATGTAGTCTATGGTTACCACCCATGTATGTTTTCTCTGGACATGACTCCAAAAACTCTCTTACCAGTGGCAGAAGCATGTTATCAGCATCACCTGGAGATACATGCCCAAACCCGGGACGTTTTAAAGGCTCAAGAAAGTGTGTGCCACTTCGCAGACAAACACCGACAGCCATCACCTATGTGCCAACAGAATGATTCTGTGTGGTTGTCTATGTGCTATCTAAAACTGTCCGGTTCTCGCAAATTTTGACTGCATTTTGTTGGACCATATACAAACAAAAAGGTCATCAATCCTCTGGTCTTTAAGCTACAACTGCCAAAGACCTGTTGCATTCCTCAAGTGATTCATTCCTCGCTCTTGAAGCCCTTTGTTCCCCAAACCCGTAGGTTCCTGCTTCCCCAAGCGACCCAGGTAGGTTCTGCAGATAAATATGAAGTCTGCAAAATGTTGGACTCTCGGGTCTCACTAGGAAGCATTTATAGAACTTTGTTGATTGGAAAGTGCATGGACCTGACGAACGGTCCTGGGAACCTGTTGAACATGTCCATACTCCTCGTCTGGTTGCCCATTTTCATCACCTCCACGCAGATCGCCCATAATGACTGCGGGCATTGCGGAGTGTTGCGAGACCTCACATATGGCACTGACCCTGGTGACTCAGGGACCTGTTATGGTGCTTGGGACTACTTTACCCAAGATCCCTAGCGCTTACACAGCCACATCACATGACACTCTATGTACCATGTCCATTACAAGACGTGGAAAACCCTCCATAGCGACAGGGATTTAGTCCATGCCTTCCTGCACTGCTTCTCAAAACTGTGTGGTTCCCGAGTAGCATTATCGGACACTCGTCTTGTAGATTTTCTGGCTCTTCAACCTTGGCTCTTGCTTACCTGGATTCTTCCTTATCTTCACAGATGTCTGCTCTAGAACCTGAACTTCCCCCTTTACCCTCTGATCAACTGACCTTTGGATTTTGTTTATTTGGTTTGCACTTAAATGGTCCCTTCTCGGTTTTGGCTCTTTGTACAACGATCATTGGAACTATTCTTAATGACCGTTTCACGTCTATTGGATTTCCTGCATCGCCAGATTGGACTCCTCCTTATAGCTCATCCTCGTGCCATTCGGGTTAGGTCCGTCTGTGCTTCCCTTTCTCTGTACCTCCTGCAAATTGGATTGCTCATTCGTTACCAGGCAAATGATTATGGCACAACGTGTATAGTATTCTAGTTGTGTATACTGGCTGGTTTCCTGAGATACCTTCTCACTTACTTCCTTTGAAGCCTGAGGTTCATCTCTGCCTTTCCTTCCATTTGTGCAACTCTCTGGACGGTGCAGTCTGTTCAGATTGTACTGCCTAGCTGGTAGATTGGGATGGTCTTCAGTTCACCTGAGAACTCAGCCCGTGACAGGTGGGGATAGGCTTCGAATTTACCTTTACTGTCGCTATAAGGGATGCATACAGTAATCACACCCAGCATACGAAAGCCCATTAATACCAGCACTTTCCACATTTATGTTCAGTCGAGCGTGTTGAATACCTTGTGAGGGACGAGTGAGAGAATTACAGTTGACCTAAGCGGGAGCCCCTAGGCCATTGTCATGACTCTGAATACTCTCTGCAGGTTTTGCCTTGTGGATCATCCAGGCATAAACCCATTCTGATGCAATCTGTTGACCAGGATCGTTCCCAGGACCTTGACCCAGAGGTCAAAGTGGGCGGGAACTGAATAGAACGACGTTCCATTACTTTTTGGGGAAATCAGTCATTGTTGCCTTACTTTATGTTACCTAGAGCACTGTTCTAGGATGGCAGTGAAGGCCACCTTTATTTTATAACTTCTCCCCTACTGGGGATTTGAACCGGGAGCCGTTCTAGTAACACTCCAGTGTCACACTGTCGTGCTGTCTTGCAGGTGCTGGGTTGCTCTTGGTTATTTGTATAGACTGACTGGGACGAGCATGCACACACACAGTGTCTGTACTGTACTTCTTGGTGGCAAAGTGATTTTTATTGCAATGTATAATGTTTGGCTTACGCTTGAGAATCTGCTCAGGCTATCAATTTAAGTTGGGGTAAGGGTTTTTTACTGTTGCACACATGATGTATTCCCTGAATAAGTAAGCAATTAACTTGGAGAAACATAATTGTTCTCATAAGTATATGTTTTAGATGTATTTCTTAGCATCTGTTTTTTAATTATGCTAAGCGCATGATTTTAGTAGAAAGGACAAATTAAGTTAGATGATTTTTAGATATTTGTACTTGTCTGTATATATGGATTATACATGTATTTAAATATGTTCATGATGTATATATACTATGTGAAAAGTTTATTTATAAACTAAAACAATAGTTAAAGGGCAGGGTGTGTGGCTATATTCCTAGGTGTGTCCCTCAGGAGGTGGGAATGGTGGGTGATTGAAATGGGGTGCTTAAAGCTGCATGCTGTGGGGGACAATGGCCAACTAATGGTGGTTATTTGAATGCATTTTCTTTCGTTGTGTTCTCTGTCTTTATAGTATATTCATAAAAACAGCAGAGTGGAGAAAAGAAAGGTGTGGTGTTTGAATCGTTGGGGGCTTGAGTATGGGTCAGTGAGGAGCAGGTAGGGTGGGGAGAGTATGGCTGGGGAATAGAAGAGGGCATTGGAGGGATAATAGTTCTGCAACTTTTTTTTGTTACTTTTCAAGGGTCTTCCTGCTTGCCGCCTTTTTTCACCACTTAGCAAGCCCCGCCTACCTGGTGCCTTCCTGCTTGCCGCCCTTTTTCACCACTTAGCAAGCCCCTCCCACCTGGCGCCTTCCTGCTTGCCGCTCTTTTCCCTACTTAAGGAGCCCTCCAGCCTCTTCCTTTGCAGCTGGGGAGCAGGTGTAAGTGGATCTAGGTCACCTGGCCTAAGCACCACCCACCTTCTATCCCTGCCTCTTCCTTCCTGCTCTTAACACTTAGATCAAGGGCGTCTCTCGCACTGGCGTCTAAAGGGAAGGGCAATTCCTGTTTGGACCTGTTCGGACCAGGAGGATCCAGGCCCCGAACCCCTGCTAAGTCAGCAGGTAAGCATGCACCAACATCACATGTGTTTACACCCTCTGTCCCCACAGGTCTTCCCCACACTATCTGGTCCCCCCGTGTTGTTCCCTTGTGCCCCCCACCCCACTTCCCACACACAGGAGTCTGTCCTGCTACATTCTGGTTTCACCATCACCGTCATGTGGCCAATGCTGGATTTGACTTTTATGGACTTCATTGATTCACGGTGCGTTACCTTTCCCAACTCTCATGCTGGACTTCCTTTGCATCTTGTACTCATGGTGGCCCTGAATCATGCTGTTCCCATCTTCATCTTGTATCCTGGCTTGCAACATTATGGGTTACTACTGACTTCTGCAATTGTATTCACTCTCCCCTCTTGCTTCTCCACTCTTTTTGACTGCTTACTCTCTGTTCTCTCCTCCTATATCCCTTCTCCTCCCCTTGCTTTCTTCTATGCACTTACTCTATCAGAATTGTCCCTGGACCTAGTATGATAGCAACCTCGTCTGTCTCTTCCCACCTCCCCTTACTGCCTCCCACCCCCTCCAGCACTATCTGAAATGTTGTCAGGCCGAGTACGATAGTCGCTTGTTTTGTTCCTCCCCTCCCTTTCTGCACCCCTCTCCCTCACCTTTTGTTTTTCTCCGGCTCTACCAGAAATGTCGTCAGGCCTAGTACGTTAGTCGCCTGTCTGTTTCCATTTCCTTCCCACTCTCCCCCTCCCTTCCTTATCTATGTCTTAGCTCTTGCGCTGTCTGAAATGTCGTCAGGCCGAGTACGGTAGTTCATTTCACATCCTTACTGTTCATGGCCTGTAAGAATGTCATTGTATGTTCCCTTGTTCCCTCCCTTGCCTTGAAGCGCTTTGAAACACTTTGTGTATAGGCGCTATATAAATAAACAATCATATCATAACCACTGCCTTGGCCTGACAGTTTAGCAGAGATTGGCCTGTAGGCCTGGCCTCTTTGCGGAAGGAAGCCTGGCCTGCAAGTGCACCGAATTTGCAGAGGAATTGCTTCAAAGGTGCACGACTTTGGCCCCACTCTGCTGACATTTCCGAAATGAGCCTACATTTGACTCGGACCCCGTCCTACTACCGGTCTACCAAATAAACGGCCAATCGCAAACTGTCCACATTTCCTAAATGCTCCTTTTCGCTTTTACTGAAACGTCTCCCCTACCGCCTTTCTCAATAAATATCACCATATGTTCGTGCAGAGGACAGGGTCTTATAATTTCAGGGGTCTTGGTTTTTTTTTGCCCTCCGGTGGACGTATCCCCGAATCAACCAGCTCTTTTATGATTATTCGTACATGTGAGTACGAGTTTTGCATTGCTCTCTGCAGCAAGTGTATTAACCCACTGAGCTGTCCCAATAACTTGGCAAATCGTTTGACTACGTACGTGTCAGAACCCACACCTGCACCTTTCAAAAAGGCCAATTTCCTCAATGAATTGAAGGAAACTAACTAAACAGCCATAAAAACACACTTGCAGCTTTAGCAGCTGCGCAATGCCTCGGCTCGAGCCGCAGCCAGACCCCCGATATCAGCGCCGCACCAGTTCTGAAAGGGTATAAATATTATAGGCACACCCCCTCATGATAGACACGGCGGCGGATTCTACCGGCTCCCCCTCCCCAAAACACAACTAAGGGGGAGGGGCGGTCTGATGGTCCTCTTGAATCCCTCCTCACCATATGGTGGAATACGACGACGGATAACAGGGAATAACGGATATGTGGCCCCTGACGTCCCCCATCGCACAATGAAAGGGGATGCTGACGTGTTGCGTAGCTCCCCCCCCCCCATGGCCGCTCTACATTTGGAAGGTAAGTCAACCTCTTATTTGAGTCGCTGAGGAATTTGGGGGGTACTCTGCCCGGGCGCTATCCCAAACAGCTGCAGCCTGGCGCTGACTAAGCACGAGGTTCCACTTTTGGTCTTGGAGGGAGGGGTGGGGTAAACGGGCCGACGCGAAGGTGTGCGCCCACGATGAAGGCCTCCCCACCATTCGAAGGAGAAGGTGGGGGGGCGGCAGGAGTCAAAGCAGCAGTGGGCGGGCCACTGAGGGGGCTTGTGTGAGAGGCGGCGGGGATTATGTCACAATATTATTGCTGGCGTTGACCTTGTGTGTGCGCGTGGTTGAGGTGCGAGTGTTGTGTCGGACACGGCTCGAATTGAGCTAACGTGTCACATGGCAGTGAAGGGGCCCCCTCCAGAGACTTTGGGGCACATGTTCTTGTACATACATGCCAGCATTAATAATTCCATTTGGGAAGCAGGAATCCAGTCCTGGTTTTAATTTTGCATTCTGAGACTTGTAATTCTCGTTGATAATTGCGAAATCCAGGTCAAGTCCCAGAATGCAAAGATAAAACCAGGACTGTACTACTGTCTCCCAAATGGAGAGGGCAATGTTGGCACGAATGCTTGTATGGTGCCCCATTCCTGTTGTCCCAAATAAATGTTTTTGAGAACGAATATCAAATTATCAACCGATGGTGCAATTTAATGCTCACTGGGCCAGTGACATTGACCAAAAACATGATATTTTTGTGCATGGTTATGATTGGTTATTTATACCCAGAGGTTTCTAAGCGCGACCCGGGGATCGCACCTGTGTTGCTCCATTTCGTCTTGCTTGCAGGGCGAGCACGTTGCCGCTGAGCGATCCTCCCGAGACTGGTTAATTTTATCAGTTGGTAATTCATGATGCGTATACAGCTGCATAGCACCATCATGGATATAAGACTGAGTAGCGCTACAGTGTCTTTGAGGTGTCAGTGGTCAGTCAGAATGGAGGTCCCAGGAAATTGATTAGATACTGTGGTCCCTGAATTTGTGTCCTGGCATTGTGTCACCTGGCACAGCATGCCCACAACACATCTCGACACTATCCGCGAAACAACAAAGGTTACCCAATGGACTGTACACTGATAAAATGTCTACACTGAATTTCCCAAATACTACAAAAATCCACCACAGATACACCAACCCAAGTTTCCACGCTCCTTAAACACCACTCTGGCAGATACCACAGTTAACCACACAAGCAATTTACGTTAGCAACATGGAGCTCAAAGTAACCACAGATCTAGAGTAGTCACAAACTAGCTAAAACGTACACATTACAGATAGCCTTCGCTTTTCAGATCTGTACACATCAACGTTGCAGCAAAGCATCCTTGCCGTGCCCTGTGTTAATCCTCTATCGTGCAGCTTAGAGAACGGTTAGAGAACGGTGCGTTATGCAAGAGCCAGTAACGTAGCATAACCATTTGGGAACTATGGACGGCCCAGGCAACTTCAGAGACTGGCAGAAAGAGGGCAGGGAATGAATGTCAGCCGCTAGTGCAGTGACTGGCTGGTGAGACTATATTCCTGCCTGCCAAATTAAGTGATAGGGGAATGTGTGGGACATTCAGTGAACCAATAATGAAATTCTAGGTGGTGGCACCAGGGGCCACTAATGGAGGCACAATAGGAGACACCATTTTGTTCCAGAAATCACTTCTAAAAGTATGAACATAATGTTTTGTATTAATCTTCCATGGTTAACAAACCTTACACACGTTAAAAATAGCAAGCCACAGCTTTTAGTAAATACATTGCCTAAGTAAAATAAGAAGTATTGAAAATAGACCCAAATCCTTCCTACAATTCACGTTAGTACTTGGTTAAGTGTGGAGAGAATATATTACCAGAAGCAGGCTTTAGCCAGTAGGAGGCCTGGTGGAGAACCATGACAACATCCAGCCCAAAAGAAATCGGGAGCAATAAGACATCATCTACACATTTCTTAAAATACAAATATCCGACCTTAGATAGAGGTGGACAAAAAAGGAAACAATGTTTTAGAGTTGCTGGCTCATTGTCAGCTTTGCAGAGATGACTCAACCTTTTAGACCTTGGCAACCCAATTCAGAGTCCTATAGTCTCACTTTCCACATGAATGTCCAGTCGATCGTGTCGGATGCCTTCTAAGAGTCGAGTGAGAGTATTACCTTTTGACCTAAGCCGGAGCCCCTCGGCCATTGTCATGGCTCTGAATAGTATACGTTAGGATGTTGGCTTTTAGAGGGCTGGACCATTAGGCCACACTTATCCTGCTTGACTTGATCTTAATATATTGCCACACAGTAAATTATAATTTGAGAGTTCCACTGTTGCTGTCACTTCTTGACTGAGTAGGGTAGTCGAAAAGCCTAGTAAAACACCAGAAATAACAGTCTATCTACACACTCGGATGTAAGACATGCGCCAATGAACTGGCGCATGTCTTACATCTGAGTGTGTAGATAGAATGGCTCTGAATAGTATCTGCAGGTTTTTCATTGTGAATCGTCCCAGTATAAACCCATTCCGATGCAGAGAAAGCGGATGGGGACGAATTTCCAGGATCTTCGCCAAAACCTTGACCTCACCGTTTAGCAAAGAGTTTGGCCTGTTCTTTGCGGAAGGAAGCCTGACCTGCAAGTGCACAGAACTTGCAGAGGAATTGCTTCAAATGTGAGCGACTCTTGTCCAGCTCTGCTGACACTTCAGAAATGATCATGCATTTGATTTGACCCAGGCCCAATCATACCGGTCTACCAAATAAAACAGAGAATTGCAAAATCTCCCCATTTCCTAAATCCTCCCTTTGAACCCAGGTGCTTCTTGTAGCGT
The DNA here is from genome assembly GCF_040938575.1 of Ambystoma mexicanum. NCBI lineage: Eukaryota > Metazoa > Chordata > Amphibia > Caudata > Ambystomatidae > Ambystoma > Ambystoma mexicanum. The sequence goes on from NC_090938.1 coordinate 389,553,238, forward strand.
TTATTGCAGACCCGAATCATCTGGATTTTGTCTTGCTCTGAAGGTCAGTATGGCCCAGAAATTCCAGGGAGGCTGGAGCTTAAAGGGATGGTCTAGTAAACATTTTTATTTAAAAAATAGATAGGCAACATAAAAAAAAATACTAGCATTCTCCGTTTTAAAACTTCCTATGTAAAATTTTGAGCTATTCAAGCTCAAAATTCGCAAAAGCAAGCACAGGGGCGCAGCCATTTTGTGAAATGGAGGCCCTCCTGTGCTGGCTTTTGCTTTTGCTTTTGCGGCACTAATGAAGGAAAAGCCAGCCAGCTGTAGTAAACAAAGGCTACCGCTGGGTGGCTTTCCCTTCATTAGTGCTATAGGCGGAGGACGGGGACTGGAGACCAGAGCAGGAAAGCTGCAGCTGAATCTCGGTAAGTGCTATTTATTTTTTTTACAAAAAATAAGCACTAGCTGCGTTTTTTTTTCTAAGTTTTCCGGGCTGGAGGAGCCCGGAAAACCTAGAAATAAAACCGCAGCTTTAAAAACGTTGTATTTATGTTTGCGGTCGCTTTTGAAGCGACCGCAAACATAAATACAACGTTATTGTGTTGGAAAACGCTGCGGTTTTTCTTTCCAAGTTTCTCAGGCTCCTCCGGCTCGGAGGAGCCTGAGAAACTTGGAAAGAAAAACCGCAGAGTTTTCCAACACAACCGCGTGTGTTTCTGCCTGCTGTGGCTATCACTTTGGGTCTCCGGTGCTCCAGGGGAGCACCGGAGACCCAAAGTGAAAGCCACAGCAGGCAGAAACACACGCGGTTATGTTTACATGCCGCGTAGTGTTTCTACCTGTAGCTGATTTCCCATTTGGGGCTCTCGGGCTCCCCGTGGGGAGCCTGAGAGACCCAAATGGGAAATGCTAAATGTTGCGTCTGCCGAAATCTGCTTTCCCATTTGGGGCTCTCGGGCTCCCCGTGGAGAGCCCGAGAGCCCCAAATGGGAAAGCAGATTCAGGTAGAAAGAACGCGGTTGTTTTCCGCAATGCCGCGTTGTTTCTGCCTGAATCTGCTTTTCCATTTGGGGCTCTCGGGCTTTCCCTGTGGGGAGCCCGAGAGCCCGAAATGGAAAAGCAGATTCAGGCAGAAACAACGCGGTGTGTTGGAAAACGCTGCGGTTTTTCTTTCCAAGTTTCTCAGGCTCCTCCGAGCCGGAGGAGCCTGAGAAACTTGGAAAGAAAAACCGCAGCGTTTTCCAACACAATAACGTTGTATTTATGTTTGCGGTCGCTTCAAAAGCGACCGCAAACATAAATACAACGTTTTTAAAGCTGCGGTTTTATTTCTAAGTTTTCCGGGCTCCTCCAGCCTGGAAAACTTAGAAAAAAAACTGCAGCTAGTGCTTATTTTTTGTAAAAAAAATAAATAGCACTTACCGAGATTCAGCTGCAGCTTTCCTGCTCTGGTCTCCGGTCCCCGTCCTCTGCCTACAGCACTAATGAAGGGAAAGCCACCCAGCGGTAGCCTTTGTTTACTACAGCTGGCTGGCTTTTCCTTCATTAGTGCCGCAAAAGCAAAAGCCAGCACAGGAGGGCCTCCATTTCACAAAATGGCTGCGCCCATGTGCTTGCTTTTGCGAATTTTGAGCTTGAATAGCTCAAAATTTTACATAGAAAGTTTTAAAACAGAGAATGCTAGTATTATTTTTTTTATGTTGCCTATCTATTTTTTAAATAAAAAATTTTACTAGACCATCCCTTTAATTCTGCTTTCTCCATTATACCCCCACATCAGAGAGTAGGAGTTCCTTTTAGTCTGGATCGAGATCCAGTCATCTTCATAAATCTTATGCTTAACTCGACCCGGGTTAGCAATTTAACTCTTCGATAGTTGCATTCACGTGGGCCAAGCATAAGGCATATTTGTCTTTTCAGTAGTCCAGTGGCCATTCTGAATGTTTTCCTTCTGCAGTCCCTAATATGTCCCTAGTGTTCCAGCATCCCAAACGCAACTCCTCCACTGTCTTTATGGGTTCGCATTATGCGTTATTTTCCTTTGACAGGGCTCCAGGTAGCCATGCCCAGTCCATTGAGGACTCCTTTCCCAGTGTGAGTTCAGTCTGTTGGTTGTTCTTCGGGGCTCATTCTTTGAAGTGGCGAAAGTGACAGTCAGACCATCACAGTCCCTAGCTTTTAGGCCAGGGACTTGTTCTGTGGAGGTATTTTTAGCATGCATCCTGGGTAGATGGGATTTTATCAACCTTTCTTGCTAGTATTCCTTTTTTATTGGCGGGGTAGTTGGTCCATGTTATTGCCGATCTGTTCTCCTGTCTAGAATGATCGATTTCTTTTAGGTCAAACCCTAGTGATCTAAGCCTTTCTGCTGCTTCACCCACAATGTTTTTGAGCAGTTTTGTCCTAAAGTGCAAGGGTACCCAGTCCATTCACATTTCTGTAACGCATTCCACCACCAAGATGTCATCTGATAAAATCACCCGTAGGGTTGGGATATGGTGGAGTAGTAACATAACGATTCTTCTGTTAAGAATTAGGTTCTCTTTGGTGTGGAGTACACATTCTAATGATGGAATCAAATCCTGATTAGGTGAAGATGGTAATAGGGGTTCCACCTCAGCAGACTCATTTGTTTTATTCCGCCCCCTTTTTGGTTTATTCCACTCCCTTCCCCTATAGTTATCATCAACCAACTTTCTTTTTTCATCCATAGTTATGAATGCTACACCTCTTTGTTGATTTGATTTAGTTTCCACAAGTGGTCTGTCAGCCGCTGGGGGGGATCAAGTTTGGAGATTTCTATGCCACTGATATCTGATTGAGCTTCTGGATGGTTCCTACGGAATACACAGAGCATTCCAGGATCGATTCATCATGAGGCTGGTCCGTTTCAGAAGTATTGATACTGCGCGTCTTGTGCTCTAATAGCTGTTTTTTTCCATCCTCTTCTTTTTCCCTTTGACAGTTATTGCCTGATTCATGGAATTATTTGCGTGAAAAACGCAGATTTGCGCGCTTTTCTGCCCGAAAATCCCTGTTTGAAGTATAGGGGTTTTCGGGCAGAAAGGCACGCAAATCTGCATTTTTCACACAAATATCTCCATGAATCAGGCTGATAGACTTCTTTTCATACTGTCTGCCCAACAGATGTCTCTTTTGGGGCGGTGGTGAAGATTAAAAATTTCTTAGGACATTTTTAGCTGCATTGGATTTTAGACCTCTGTGAGCAGGCTTGTTTTTTGACATTTTTTCCCCACTAATAGCGTTTGCTCCTTTTTCAAAGATTGTGAAGTTTTCCATTGTGGGTTGCATCTTCTGTTTTACTATTTTGGTAATTTCTGTATCAGAGTCGAGGGTAGCTTGCTGGGCCTGGTTCCGATGTTTCATCGAATCGGCTCTCACCTTCTTCAGTCACCATGTTGGGGCAGCCACTGATTACTTTCACGCAGTCTTCAGAGGTGTGCGGTTCAGAGCTTTGTAAGGAGACGTTTCTCGGGGCAACTTGTCCCTTATTTAGACAGCTCTTTTCCTGTTTTTTTTTTGTTTGCAGGTTTTTCAATGGCGGAACAGGGAGGTTAAGGGCACCATCAGCTTTGCTTCGGCGAGATTCCTCCTCCAGCCGCAATACCTTCGGAGTCTGTTTAAATGGCATGCCTATTGTTTCTGTTTGATGATTCTTAAAAGGAGGTATTGGTTCCAGTAGGACTCGCAACCACTTTTGTGATTCCAGTACCAATTCCATAAGGGCTGTTTTGTCGAACATTTCCCCCCTTGCCAGGTCACATAATCGATTTTGCCATTGTTGAGATTGTTCTGCCTCTCTATCTAGGCGTGTCTGCATGGCCGCAGTAAAGCTTTCTAGAAAGGTAAGTTTGGAATGCACCATCACTAGTAATGTGGCTTGGTCTTTGTAATTCTCGTTCATTGTTTCATATAGTTTCATGAACGGGGCAAAGGAGATGGACAAGGCCGACATTATGGAGCCCTGAAGTTGAGCCGTGAGGTTATTTCTCATGTTCTCTACTGGAGACATATTAGGTGAGAATACAAATTCATTAACAGATGAGGTAATAGAGTTGGACGAAGACGGGGAAGGATCCTCTCTATGTGTGTCGTCATCCTCTTCTCTATACAAGGAGGTCGGTGGGTTTTGCTTCTTATTGTAGGCACCTGTTTTTGGTTGGTTCTAATGGAGGACAGGTACCTTTCACTCCTTTATGATCGTTCATGACTATCTTGGTGAGCTGCCTCGCTCTTTTCTGGCGGTCTAGTTGGTAGAACCTCCCTTCTATTTTGTTCAAGCGGATGTGGGTAGCGGCAGGCGTAGAGGAAAGGGGGCTGTAGATTTCTCTTTGGGCTTTCTGGTCCAAGTTGTCTTGAATGGCAGCAATGTCTTTTGACAGCAGCAGCACCAATAAAGAAGTAGAGGGTCCACTCTTCCCACCCACTTTCAACATACCTTTTACGTTGTCACCCTGCATGTCCCATGCACTCATTCAAGATTTTTGGGGGATATGGTAATGTTTATTATATGCGAAGCCACCATCTTTATCCTCAATATTTCCGATTCCCCCAAATATTCATTGACTCTGGTAGGATCTACCACTTCTTCAGTCGAAATCTGCGAACAGCACTCCTGTTCTGGACATTTAGGAGTCATCGCAGTGTCCTCATGGAGAGCGGATAATAGTTGTTTACTTCCACTTTCAACCAGTTGTGAAGATTTTTCTGCTGGAATCAGGATTTCTTCTTCAACAAAGGAGTATCTCATGATCTGTTAGATCAGCCAGCTTTTCTCTTGGGATCTTTCAAAATCGGGGCATTCAGCAATGTCTGCTCCTGACATTTTCCCTGGGTTATAGTCCTCGTTTATTACAAGTTCAGGGCCCTGTTCCAATATGGACATCCATCGGGAGGGTGCTGTCTCCTGCGCTTTTAGCTGGCTCCTCTTACGAGAAGAACAGAGGAAGAGGACCCAAGATTGGAGTCCTCTGTCCCCTGCACACTCTGGGGCTATGCAGCAAAGGCGTAATTATTTAGGGAAAAATGTCAGTGTTCTATTAGAGAATTTTGTGAAGTAACATGTTAGATTTTGGTGTTCCTTACTGAAATCAAGCGAGAATAAGCAATCACGAATCACGTTTGAAGAAGCCTCTGTTTATCCTTGTTTGGTCTTTCTGCCTTCACGAGTCTATCTCTAAGGATACAGCCTCTTTTGAATGCCATCATTGGTGTTCTTGGAAAAAGTTCTTTTTAGGTGTTCATCGCTTTGTAGTAGGTTCCAATGTTTTCGTATAGACTTACGATCTGAAAACTTTGTCGCAAATACTTTGAAGTGTACATCAGAGGAGCGGAATCGCTCTTGGGTTTAGGCGTTAATAGATCTATTTGTGTTAGATGGTTGGATCTCATGTTAGCGTCTTGTAAGATGTCGTCTCGGTATCCTCGTCTTTCAACACGTTCAATCAATTGAGAACATTCGACATACAAACCGGCTGGATCAGACATGATTCTCTTCAATCTCAATATCTGGCTATAGGGAAGACTTTTCAACATGGTAAAGTGTAACAGGTTATTGACATCTGTGGGTTTATGATAGATGGTGGTAGTTATTTTTCCTTCATGGATGTTCAGTCTAACATCTAAAAAATGTAGATCTGGTTCTCCAACGTCCATTGCAAATTTGATCTTCGGATGTACTGAGTTCATGTAGGACAAGAAGTCATCCTATTCGGCTCTTGTGCCGCACCAGACCCCAAAGATGTTGTCTATAAACCATTTCCATAGAATAATCTTGGCAGACCATATTTGATTGTTACGGACATGTTCTGATTCAAATCTGTACATGAAGGAGTTTGCATAAACAGGGGCCATTGCGGACCCCATTGATGTTCCTGATATCTGCTTATAGAAAGTTCCTTGGAATCGGAAATAGCTGTTGTGTAAAATCAGCGTAAGTAATTCGATGATAAATTCTGGATTGCCTCGGATTTGTTCAGAGTTGGAAAGAAGCCAATCAACAGCATCATTGCCTTCATTATGGGGTATCGAAGTGTAAAGGCTGCATACATCCATGCTAAAGATCAAGCAACCCGGGCTAATTGCTGAGATTTCTGCAAGGCAGTTCAGGAAGTCTGTGGTATCTTTAAGATATGTAGGGATCTCCTGAATTAAGGGTTGTAGGAGTCGGACCACGTAAATAGCCAGGGGATCGAAGATGCTCTTCGTACCCGCAACTATAGGTCTCAGTGGGGGATTCTGGTTGTCTTTAAGGATTTTTGGGAGGCCATAAAACACTGATGTTATGGGGTGTTTGTTGGTAAGGAATTCGCTTGTTTTAATACTAATCCAGTCGTTATCCAGTGCATTGTGTATTGAGGTTTCAATGAGGGTCTTAATGTCCTGAAGAGGATCACCATTCAATTTGGTGTATGTTGTGTGATCATTGGGTTGTTCCAAGCATTTGTTGGTGTAATATCTTGTATCCATAACCACTATGGCTCCTCCCTTGTCCGCCGGTTTGTAAGTGACTTCTTCATCTTTTGCCAAAGTCTCGATGTGCTCAAGTTGACTGTTCTTAATGTTGATTGGCGATGATTTACAGTAGTTGGTTCATTTAAAGTAATTGAGTACTTTTCTCTCAAACAAGTCAAGGATAGGGTTTTGTATCAGTGGGTCGAAGGAACTCTTAGGTCGTAGCTCTAAGTTGTCTTCTGTCACATCGTCTTGTCCTGGTTCACTTTTGAAAAACATCTTTAGTCTGATCTTCCTCATGAGTCTATGGAGACAAATATGTTCTTCAAATAGAGATGTGTTACATGTGGGGACGAATGAAAGACCTCTATTGAGGATAAACAGTTGGTTGCTTGATAAAGGCTTGCTCAAGATGTTAATCACTAAGTTTTCAGTTACTTGTTTTTGGCTTTTTGTGGTCTTTTTCCCTCTTCTGGTCTTTCTCTTTGTCGTCCTCTTAGGCCTAAAAAAGCCCCTGATGGTGAATTGTTTCATCTAGAAACACTGCATACCTGTACAGTACTAAAATTATAGACCCTTAACTCTTCATTATGTGCCATCTTCAAACACTAGGTTACACTAGGTTACATACATACTTCTACAGCATATAATGAGTTGTCCTATAATTGGCATTTCTTTAACTAATGAACAACTTGATATCTCATTATATGACATAATATGTATCCATTATTTTTTAAATTAATTATGTTTGTATGTGCATCTATACCTAGAATTTAAGGACAACAGCTCCTTGAAGTGGGTTGTCCAGTTAACAATGTGGAACAATGTGGAACGGCCTATCTAAAGACTAGGACACATACATGCTCTTATGGCATTTAATGAGTTGTTTAACAATTGTCATTTCCTCAACCAATCAACAATTTGACTGTTTTCAACCATGGTAAAATATGTGACTGTTGTTCTGAAAAAACTCTGTCTCTATTTCGACCTAAATTCAGACCGCTAAGATAGCACCTCAATTAGGCGTGTTGCTTAATTAATAATGTGGTAATACAATACACTATCATTACCGTTGCTGAATGTATTAATATGAACAAACCCAAGCAAGCTCAATGTGTTTACCATCTCGATCAGATGTTGTTACAAATATTTATCTCCTTTAGAGATGCTGATCTGTCAACATTGTGGAGACATAAATGTATCCGGACAGTATTTGGCCTCGTTACCATGAGTTAACCCTAACAGGCGCATTGTGTTTACACGGCAAACTCGATGTCTATCTATATACAAATGTGTGTAATATGTTAATTACTATACTTGAAACTAATATTCATTGTACATATGCATGAAATACAGAATTGCAATACTAGACTAGAGTGACTTCACCTAGGGTCTATAGAAAACGTGCTGTAACATATATACCACCATTGAATAGTCAGGTACCAATTTCTGTCAAAGATGTCCGCCACAATAATACATCTTTGTAGAAGTCCTTTCTTCATTTCCCCTACATGTTCCTTCCTACTCGTGATCTGAGTAACGCCCACTATAGAAGCGCCAGTTTCTACACGATCCCTTGTCTCCATGGACACGGATCTAGCCACGGAACGCGTCCTACACTGCACACGCTAGAAATCAGGTACGCACTATTACTGTGCATTTGTAGCCTATTCTATTGCCGTACTCTGCCCCTGGGCATCCCTGATGTTCGATGTAGTTATACAGGAACTTTTATTCTCTTCAGAGAACATTCACGGCGTTCAACTTCTTACTTACTGCCATTTGATGCTGTTCGCAATTCCGCGCGCGGCTCGGCGATGATACTAATGTCACATTGGAAACAATCACTGCCATAGGAGGCCCTTTTGCTACACTACTGGCAATCATTAGGTTAGTATTCTGCATTCGTTGTTTACCTACTTGTTCCATCACCTTTTTAGGCATCGTACATTTATTGATAGTTGTACTATCATAGATATGGACTTCTATACATCTTTTCATTACAGATGATATTTGCCCACTCCTTTGCGGCACCTTGATAATGGATCTTGTTCCTGCATTTCAAGAGTGAATTTATTTTCAAAGAGGGCATTTAACTATTGATTTTATTAAACACAGACTCTCCTTGAACCGTGACATGAGTTTCACATGTTGTTTTCATACATTGTTTTTGGTCACTATTTTTGTTGTAGTGCCCTAACGCTATCCATCAGATCCCACCGGGACTGTGATTGTTGATCCCCCGCATGACACGGATCCTACCTATCAGTACTTCAATCAACTTAACTATTGAGGTATTATTATTTTCCCTCTTTTATGTACCCTTTTACTACTGTGCATGTACTTAAACAGGACTCCTCCTTGAACCTTAAGACAGCATCCGATGCATCCCCGATCATGGTCATTATAGGTCCACTGATATTCCCTGAATATTATATGATATACTATTCACCCTGTTTGCCACGTATTAGAATAGATTAAGGTCTAGAAATGTATGGTACCTGTACAAACTTCAAACGGATGAATGTCTCTATACAGTAAGAGACACTATATGTGTGATTTCACAATTAATGAGTTACCAACCTACTGGAGCTATGTCTAACAACACTCTTTCTTTTATATTTTCTTTGCTTTTTCTATGTATATACTATGTTCAACAATAGTTCCACAGAGGCTTCTGAAGAAGAGGATTGTCCTCGAAACGCGTCAAGCCATCCAAAGTGGAATCTATGTCAACTATGATTATGTAGACAATGTACTGTTATTCGTGATTGCTTCTGCTTCAATTACCATTTATGAATAAATGGGAGATCTTTCTCCTTTATTTTTTAACACCATTAACAGTACTCTCGCTTGATTTCAATAAGGAACACCAAAATCTAACATGTTACTTCACAAAATTCTCTAATAGAACACTGACATTTTTCCCTAAATAATTACGCCTTTGCTGCGTAGCCCCGGAGTGTGCAGGGGACGGGAGGACTCCAATCTTGGATCCTCTTCCTCTGTTCTTGTCTACTATAGGGTTTTTGTGCCAAAACCCTCCTTTCCTCCCCTGCACCTTGTGAGAAATAAAGAATACTAACACCGCATTGGTGGTATCTTTGAGAATATTCCCTTAAAATATATCAAATTCTGGTGTGCACCTACTTTTCTGTCTTGTTCCTCTTACGGGAACCCATCAGGAGTTCTCGTAAGAGGGAGCCCTTCCAAATGGCAGAAGAGTACCAGTAAGATTGGCAAGGACTTCCGAGAATAATCCAAATCAATATCGTAGCAGGCCCAACAAGATGCCAGGGACGTCGCCAGTGACACCAATTTGGCGGCTAGTGAAGAGACTGGCTCAAAGGCAACACACCTGCAGTCGCCAGCTCTTCAACTAGGTATCTAGGTACCGGGCGGTATCAGTTTGACATCCATGGGAGGGACTGGCTCAAAGGCAAGGAGCCGGCAGTCACAGGCCCTCTAGATGTTACACAAATGTCTGCAAGTGTTAATAGATATTCAAAGTAAGAGCCGGCATATGGACAGACACCATCCTTTGCGATGTTCTTGGGGCTTTTGCGAAATATTTCCAGGAAGGGTTTTTTCAATATCGAAATCGATCAGTAAGGGGCCCGAACTAGATGGGAAAGTGCAGGGCCCTAGGTGGACTGGCGTCGTTATGGGGAACAGAAGTAAATTCTGGTGTCGCCAATACAGTCCCTCCCATGTAGTTATCCTCCTGACCTGCAGTCCTCGTAGTAGTATGGTAGACGTCGCAGTTCTTAATTTGGGCGGTCCTCTCTCGCTGTAAATCGCACGGCGGTTCGTTATCAAAGTGGGACCCGGAGGACGATAGTCAGAGTAGCTCCTTTAAACCAGTCCACCTCAACAGTCCGCACAGACTGCAAGGACTGCTACTCTTCGCTACTCTGCACCGCTCCGCGGGTAGCACGAGTTTTAAGGCAAAATTCACCAAGGTCCGCCTCCAGCAATAGTAGATAGGGTTGACAGACTCCACAGCAGGGTTAACAGACTCCACAGCCAGCACAGGGAAAACAGAGTAGCTGCAAGGACTGCTACTCTTCTCTACTCCACGCTGCTCTGTGGGTAGCAAGAGATTTTAGGCAAAATTCACCTATAACCGGCCCCAGCAATAGTAGATAGGATTGTCAGACTCCACAGCCAGCACATGAAAAACAGAGTAGCTGCAAGGACTGCTACTCTTCGCTACAATATGTATTTCAACCACACAAAGTACATACAAGCGTTGAATAAGATAGCATCAAATAGGTTTATGCAAAAATAATCTCATGCGATGTCAGCACGTAGTCTACCACACTGGCTTGGTTCCAGAAGGGGCTTCCATTCTCTCCGAAAGCCCAGGTCGGCGCACTGTGTGTAAAGTTTCACTGAAGTGTGTACACTTTTACGGGCAAAACACACACATGAGGCTGTGTGCATCTCTGCAGAGCGGCAACAGTTCCCCTCCTTCATCAGAGTTCTAGGACAAAGTATCTCAGCATCAGTGTTTGTGAATCAGTCACTCACCAATGTTTGTGTGTATGTGTGTTAGTTTGACACCCATGTATACAGCACGCTTACTGGAGTCATTTAAATGAAGGAGTGCGGGTGGGGACCACTTACAGTAACACTTCTGTGCAAAAGGACGCACCCATGCAGTTTTAATGGTTTCTAACACATAGTGGTAAGAAGATGTTATAAAAGCTGAAATCGCTCACACCATTTATGTTCCACCCGTGTTAGAAAAAGTGCAGATACCTCCCGCAATCAAGGATAACGAGGCATTCACAGTGGATTTAATTGGCACCCATTGATTTAATGCCAACATGACACTGTAGACTGGTGGTAACTATCGTGGTGTTTTGCGGCTGAGGAGGATATACTTGACGGACATGGTTAGTCCACACAGTGCCCCGGATCGGAAAAAAGCTGTAGAAGACATGGGTTAATGCAAACCATCTATCCTTTTCCTTACACCTTTTTTCTGACCCGGGGCCTTGCAAAATGACTGCCGGTAGTCCTTATGCACTTCCCAGCCTGAATGAGCAAGGCGGGGGTTCTAGTAAAAAGGTGCTAGACAAACACAAGAAGAAAATGGCCAAGGCGCACATCTAAGAATGAATTCCATTTCATATTGCCGAAATCAAATTACTGGAAGATGAATACTGCCTTGTTGAATGATATTGGTCTGGTTGATAAGATTGTGAAGGAGGCAGAATTCTTTATATGATATGATGATAATCAAGTCATTTATAACGAGCCTGTGCACAAGTATTTCTAGGCGCAACAAGACAAGGGAGGGAAGACAGAGGGAGGACAAGAGGGAGGACAAGACAAACGATCTTATTACGCCTTGTGTCATTCAGATCATGCATATCTGTAAATTGGTCTCCAGAGGTGTGTGTGATATCAACCTGGAAAGCATGTAAATGTTATCTGCGTGGCTTATTTGTAGATCTATCCAGCAAGAGAAGTGCTGAAGTGTTAGCTAATCAGCACAGCAAGCTGAAGTCCTACAGCTAGAGAGAAGAAATGTGTCAAATCCAACTGTAGAAGCCAAGAAGGTACAAACCGGTAGGAAATTTCAGCTGAACAAGATAAACTCCGTTTTAGAACCTGGTGTAGTAACTACGGAGGTGGCGAAAGATGTGACAGACTGCTGGCACACCACTTGAGGGTCCAAGAAGCAGAACAATCAGTGCAATAATTCAATGGTCAGGAGGGCTAATATTTGACCCTGCTAAGATTAATAGAGAATTCCTTAACTTCTAGTCTACATTACATACTTCTGACAAACGGCATGCAGACACAAGCTTAAGGGATTATCTGGATGGCTGTGGTTTGAATAAATTACCCGATGGAACGAAAACATCTTTGGATCTAGCTCTGTTGGTGGAAGAATTGATGGGGGGCAATGTGCCACTTAAATGGGGGAAAGTGCCCTGGTCCAGATGGGCTACCTGCAGAGTTTTGCCGAATCATGCCGAGAGTTGTTTTCAAGCTTTTACCAAAGGTGTTCATCGAGTCTAGGCAGAGTGCTGTATTGCCTGCAATGACAAGACACGCGTCAATTTCTGTAGCACTAAAGAATAGGAAAACACAGACTTTGGTAGGGAAGTACAGGTCAATCAATACTGGTAATAAGATCCTGGCCAAAGCACTTCCTTGAGGGTCGAGAACACTCTGGAGCATTTTATCAATCCAAACCAGTAACGGCTTTGTGAAAGGACGGAGCCCTTCCACTAACATGGTGTAAATTAATACTGACATTGGAGGAATGCAATAAATTGAACTGAGAAGTGGCTGCTTTTTCATTGGCCGCAGAGAAAACAATTGACAGAATTGAGTGGAGTTTCCGGTTTGCTTTTCTGAAGAATTATAGAATTGGTGCAGATATTGTACACTGGATATTGTTACTCTATTCAAAACCAATGGCGTTGTTGAATACTAATGGATGGTCATCCGAGCCGTTTGAACTAGGCCGAGGAACAAGGCAAGGTTGCCCACTGTCGCTTCTGCTCTTCGTATTGGCTATGGAGCCACTGGCGAAAAGGATAAGTCGCGATGAAAAGATGTGAGTACAGTAGGGAGATGTGTTGCAGAAGGCATGGTTGTATGCAGAGACATGATGTTGGTGTTAAGGACCTGTGACTCCCCACTGTCGGCTATAAAGAGGCAAATAGAAGAGTTTCATTCTTTTTCAGGATACTAAATCAATTGGGCAAAATCTAAAGCCATGCCGGCTTCATCTGCCTGCTCCAGCACAAGTGTCACGAGGCTTGGATGTCAATGGTTTGTGAAGCAAATTAAATATCTGGGTACCTGGCTAACAAATCGCTGCATGATGGATGTTAATGTTTGAAGTGTATAACTTCAAAGCTGAAGATGGAACTTACAAGATGGTCTGACTTCAAGTTATTGCTATGGGGGAAGGTAAATGCCATCAAAATGTCATCTGCATCACGCTTAAATTATGTGATGAGCATGTTACAACTACACATAAAAAAGAAAAATGTCAAAGAGATTGACCGCTTGATACAAAACTTCTTGTGGGAAAACAAACAGCCACGGCTTAAATTGTGGAAGTTACAACTTGCTTGCGAGAGATGGGGTCTCGGGATCCCAGACTTTGCTTTATATCATCTATCGTTTTCTGGCATACATCTGATACCATTCCTGGAGAATTCGCCTGACAATTGGACAAAGGCAGAGACGGAACTGAGCACGCTGCTGTCCCCTCAGGCACTATTGACATCCATGAACATAAGGGGTCATTCAGCATCAGCGGCGACAGATTATTTTTATGAGAACGTGGGAAAATTTGGAGGGGATAACTGAGGAATGGGACAGTGTTCCGGCAAGGTCATTGGTTTGGTTAAATTGATGTGTCAAGATCGAAGGGAAACCATTTTTCTGGCCCGACTGGTTCTTGAGTGGGGTGCAGTGGATCGGAAATCTGATTGAGGATGACAGGTGGTTAACTTTCCACAATTTGGTTGCCACAAGTGGCCTTCAAGGATGCACATACAGTGAATATCGGAAATTAAGGCAAGCATTGAGAGAGCTGAAAGTATCAAATGATGATGTTCTTAGGAGACACCTACTGACACTAAAAGTAAAGGGCCACTGTGTCTAAAATGTACAAATTCCTGGTGAGCTTCTGAGGCCGAAATGTGCAACTTTTCAGGGTTTGTTCTGAATGCCTGGACTCCGAGGTGACGGCCAAGAGATGGGAAAAGATGTGTGAGAATGTTATTGTGACATCGCTGAATCTAGTGGAAAGAGCCCGCCAGGTCAAAATACTGAATACTGTATACAGGACACCAGTCAAAATGCATGAGTGATGTTTGTGTCATACTGATGTATGTTGGGGCTGTGGCCGCATGGAAGGATCCTTTGCACACATGATTTGGGATTGTTAAAAGGTGAGGTCGTTGTGGCTGGAAGTCACAAGAACCATGAATTAAGTTTTAATAACATATATGGATTTTGACTTTCAGTCTGTAATATTGCGGAAAGGTTGCCTACTGGAAGATTTGGGCGACCCTCAGGGGTGCTGGTTTTTTTAGAGTGGCACTTTCCGCCAAAAAGATTATTTTGAGAGATTGGAAAAATGTCATAATCCCTAGCAAGTCTTCTTGGATTTATGATGTATGCAGAATGTCTCAAATTGAACTTGTATGGAGGGATATGGGGGAGGTTCTTGGAGCTAATGTAAACATTGGACTTGTGTTTGCCAAGCCTGGCCCATGTTTGCGTAAACTTTTCTGAAATGTACTATAGAAAATCGAATAAAAACGTGAATACCCAAAGAAAAAGTATTCCACTGGTTCCTGTATGGTTGCCATTACATGATTCTTTTTATCTGCTTTACCTGCAGGTGGCAAGTGTGGGCTGAGGACCAGGCCGTTCTGAAGCATGGACTGAAAGACTGACAATTTTCAAGTATTAACAGATGGCAAGCCCTTCTTGGTTAACCAGCAGCAATGAAGGAGTCCAGCCCACTCCAAGTGGCCCGATGGGCAAGAGCAAAGACAGCTAGCTATTTGTGCAAGCACTGTGGCACAGACTTCCTGCGGCTCTGGGACCTACGCTATCACATGCGCGCGCACCCAGAGGGCCGTAGCTACTCCTGTGCACTCTGTGGCAAGGCATTCTTCCGGTCGTCAGCCCTCCTGCAGCACAAGATGACTCACAGCAGTGAAAAGCCCTTCAAGTGCCTAGAATGTGCAAAGAGTTTTGCCCAGTCAAGGCAGTTGGAGAACCACACACGTGTGCACAGTGGAGAGAGACCTTTTGCTTGCCCTCAATGTGCAAAGGCCTTCATGTCATCCTCACATCTGACGCAGCATCGCCGCATTCATTGGGCAAAGCGCACGCACACCTGCCAGCTTTGTGGTAAGAGCTTCCTACGGCCCTGGGACGTAGTGCAGCACCAGCGCTTCCACACCGGGGAGCGTCACTTCTGCTGTGACTACTGTGGCAATAACTTCTTCCGCTCGTCAGACTTGCTGCGGCACCAGCGCACGCACACTGGTGAGAAGCCCTTCTGCTGTTCTTTCTGCCCAAAGACCTTCTCACGCTCCTCTGTGTTAGCCAAGCACACACGCACTCACACCGGTGAGAGACCCTACAAGTGTGAGGCATGCAACAAGGCCTACATCACCTCATCACAGCTGACTGAGCACCGACGGGTGCACACCGGCGAAAAGCCCTACCTGTGTTCTGAATGTGGCAAGACCTTCACCTACTCCTTTCTGCTGCGGCGCCACGTCAGGATCCACAGTGGTGAGCGGCCATACACATGTTCTGACTGTGACAAGACCTTCAAGACCTCTGGTCACCTGAACAAGCATCAGCTCACCCACACCAAGAAGAAGGACGGTGGCAAAACTACCGAATAAGTTATCAATGGCATCCAGCCACCACACTACCACCAGTCCAGACAGAAACAGAGGAGGGCCAAATTGTCAAAAAAGGCATCAGAGGGGGCCACAGTGGCATCTGGGGAGCATGGGAACTAATCACAGCCATTTCTAATGTAAATGCGCATATGTTTATTTGCCAGGTGGTGCAGGCTTGCCCCGTGGAGGGTCTTGGTCAGGCAAGTATTCAGGCAGAGTGCCAGGATCCTTCTGGAGAGGCAGCGTCCCTAAGCTCTCGATGTTTAAAGCTGCTTTGGGCTGCAGAAGGAATGCAAAGAAATCTAAATCTTAGGAAGTCGAAGCATATGAGTTAATTCAGTAGCACACCACGAAAATGTAGAGGAAAAAGACAAGTTGAAATTGAATCAAGAGAATCTAAGAAAAGCTCCTACACTGCTAATCTCCTCCCTCCCAAGCCGAGATGATTGACTAGCAAACTCCAGTGTTAAAGAATGGTTTGTATTATCTATGTCCAAAATGTATATGCCCTGCATTTTTAACAGAATCGGAGAGACCGGCCAGAAAGAGAGTGAGACGCAAGCAGCATCCCTCTGGGAAAACAAAGGTGTGTTTGGTTGTAAACAGTGGCAAAGCACCACTAGTGATACTATAAACTATTATCAAAAGGATCCACTCTGGATAGCAGCGAGATTCAGACCTTTAAGTATTGAATATGGGACACGTCTACTCTGATGGTAAAAGATAACTAGAAGCTATGGTAGTGACTTACAAAGTAGAGGAGGTGGTGCCATAGGCCATACATTGGGAACATCCCCTGCTGCAGGACCAGGGCATTAGGCATACCAGGAACAGAGGTCTGAGTGGCAATCGAATTTAAGGGAGCAGAGGATACAGTCTACGAGGCAGCTGCCTAACTCTCCGGCAATGAAAGCAAAGCAAGAGTGGAGGGACGCAGGCATCATCTGATCTCCCCCCCCCATGGTAAATGTAATGCAGTGATTCAAGGCTGAAGGCTGTATCTCAGAGAGAACAAATGGAGTCCAGGCTTCCAGTGAGGAACTTGACCTGGCAACATAGCAGCAAAAGATGGCAACGTCACCAGTAAAGGCTCGGATGGAGGCAGGCCACTACTGGGGGAGGCAACATTGCTGCTTGGGAACTAGCATGGGAAAGGATGGAGCTCTTCTCATAGAGATGGCTACTATGTTAAGTCAGGCACTGCAGCCAGAGGACACCCGAGTAGGCACAGCAAAAACTAACAGCAAATGGTAAAGGAAAGTATTAAGAAAATGAACAGGATGTGGTAAATACTGATAATCAGGACAGACAAACAGCAGCTCTGAAATACAATATATCAAAGCAAAGCATAGTGCATTCCTCTGTGGTGTTCCCAGTATTTGATAAAGCTTTCCGATAGAGACTAAAGATATCAAAAGTAAGATCCAACAGATTTCAACAGATTTCACCGATGAAGACAAGAAGAACATGGGGTGAGGGTCAAGAACTCCAGACAGCAACACTCACTGGTATCAATAATGGAAATCACGCAGAAGAGGATGAAAAGCATGTCCGGCGCATCATCATAAGCCAATGATCCCTGACGATCCTGTTTTGCAGCCTCACCATTGGGTAGAAGGGAGATGACCGACGAATATATAAGATCGGCAGAAAAGAACGGACAAATGATCCTGAAAAATGTATGCTACAGGGCACACTACATGTATGGTGTTATCGCCAATAACTCCTTCCGCCAGTCCGGCTCAAGGAACCCGTCAATGCAGGTTTCTTCAACGATCCTCCTACTGAAACCTGGCAAAGACCCTAGAGACTGTACCTCATACAGGCACATATTGCTACTTAACATAGATGCCAACATCTATTCCAAAGTGCTGGCCAACTGCCTTTCACTCGTTCTTCCTAAAATAATTAATTCAGATCAAACTGGATTCATCAAAGGAAAGTCCACAGGAGATAACATTCGGCAGGCCCTAGACCTGGTCGAAGTGGTGGTCTCAGACCACCAGAAACTGGTACTCCTTGTTTTGGCGCGACCAAAGCCTTTGATAAGGTGGACTGGCCTTTCTTAAAATTAACTCTTGAATCCTTTCAGTTCGGCCCCCTCTTTCGTAAAATGGTCCTAGCCAACTATAGCTCACCTAAAACATCTCTAAGGGTTAACCAAGGCCATACAGCTCCCATCTCTTTGACTTGTGGGATGAGACAGGGATACCCCTTATCTCCCCTACTCTTCAGCCGGGTAATGGAATCATTGGTCCAACGAATTCGGAACAATTACACTATTGAGGGGATCCAGCTGGGCCAGACACACCACAAGCTCTCCCTCTATGTAGACAACGTCCTGCTCTCCATAACGAATGTACACCACTCCCTCCAACATTCTCTTGCAGAACTAGAAATATTTGGTAAGGTGGAACGGTTCGCTATTAACTACCATAAATCATCGGCATGGGCGTGGGATTGACCCTAACAGAATTAGATGCCCTCCGACCCTTATGTCCCATCCATTGGAACTTGAAGATGATAGATTACTTAGGGGTACACATTCCATCCATCCCAGGCGAAGTATATGCAGCAAATGTCCCCCTCCTATTTAAATAATTAGTGGCTGACCTGAAAAGGTGGACCACCCAAGAGATCTCGCTGATGGGGCGGATCAACACAGCTTGCAAAATGAACCTTCTCCCGAGGTGCCTATTTACTCTCTCCATAGTGCTCCTGGTACCCCACTACTTCGCCTAGCACAGAAAATGCTACAGTTCATATGGAGGGGTTTAAAAGCAAGAACACCTAAAAGGGTAATGATGGGCAACGGCCGCTTAGGAGGTCTGGGGGTCCAGAACCTGCATAAATACTACGTGGCGGCACAACTGGCGTGATTCCAGGCATGGCTCTCCCTGGCAGACCTCCCAAAATGGGTGGAGATAGAACAATCAAGACTGCCGCTGCCCCTTTGCTCCCTCCCGCACATCCCCCAAATGGCAAGGAATCACTGGCCGGGCCTACTCCACAAAAGCTACAGAAAAGATTTGGGACTGGGCCATGAAACTCAAAGGCATCCCGATCAGCCTGGGTCTACGCTCCCCGGTCCTTAATAACCCAGCCTTCACGCCAGACATGCACCCTACAAACTCTAAAAACTGGGTGAGGGGCGGGCTACGAACTCTGGTGCAGCTATTTCTTAACGGTCAGCCACACACCTTCGAGGACCGTAAGGGAACATTTCAGATGGGCGAAAGTGACAGATTTTACTACGCTCAGTTTCGTCACTGGTACACACACCCTCTTGTCTACCAGAAGGCGACGCATAATCTCAGCCCCATTGAACACACCTTACAGGAAGGACTACAAGGGGGGAATGTCTCCAGGCTATACAAGGTATTGCAGGAGGACATGTCAACTCATCGCCTGACATATACGACCCAGTGGGAAAAAGACCTGAGGTGCCCAATTGAAGACTTGACTTGGGTGGGCACCTGGCCGAGAAACAACTATACCCCTCAACCTGTGTGACGAACAAGGAATGCGCACTTAAATTGCTTCTTCCCCGGTAATAACCCCCCACCCCCCAGTGCAACTGCCCCATATTATGAATGCATTGGACCCGCAATGCTGGTGGAAATGTGAGAACCTAGGCTCTTATCTACTCATGAGGTGGGACTGCCCCTCCGCCCAAGCCTTCTGGGAGGACCCACAGTGACAGTGATTAAAGCCGTCAACCAGGTTAAACTCCCAAGAATCCCTGAAGTGCTTCTCCTGGACGCCCAGGTGCCAGAGGTCTATGCAAGGTCTTTGACGATAGATAAACTAATAACCCAGCTCCTCCTGATGGGGAGAATCACGATTGCCCAGGCGCGGAAATCTCCTGAAGTCCCGTTGATGTCCCTGTGGTGGGTCAAGATATGGGACATACTGGTGGCAGAAAAGGTCACAGCAGGCAAGGAAGGCCTATTGCACTGCTTCACGGATGTATGGGCCGCCCTCCTGGATTATGATAAGGACTCCTCCCCCCCTCTCAGACACACAAACCACGGCTCCAGAGCCTATTCCTTCAGGACAATATTTGAAACAAGACCCTCTCAGCCAGCTGCTACCGGACTAGGGGAAAAGGGAGAAGCAAACTTGAAGGGTGCAGGGCAAATTACCTATTTGCACAGGGATGTTATTATTTGAATGTCTAATGCCAGATATATATCTCGACTCCGCCCTACCCATGCAAGCAGCCGAATAAAATAAAGTTGATAAAAATAAAACTGCACATTTGAAGGGGAAGTATTTGCAAAAGCTTGGGGAAAATTAAAAACCTAGAATCGGAAGTGACCAGTGCCTTTAACACAGGGGTCTGCAACCTTTGGCTCTCCAGGCGTTCTGGACTAGAACTCCCATCAGCTCTAACCACTACAGTCAATGGTGAGTGATCATGAGATCTGTAGCACAAAACAGCTGGAGAGCTGCAGGTTGTAGAGCCCGACTTTACGGTCCACTCATGTATGGGTTACACAGTGTCCAGAAGAAGATGGGGACTAAAGACAAGGTGTGCTCCCCCCCCCCCGAGTTTGAAGGAAAAGTGGTTTAAGCACTAGTGGGCCAAGGCTCAGTGTACTCTAGCGGGGCTGCTTCAAGTTGAGCCAGGTTTTAGGAGGAATAATAATGACACTGGGAAAGAGAGCATCTGAGGGAAACAGTGGGAGTAGAAGTGTTTCAAGGGAAAATGTAAAAGGTGATGACCTGTCAGAACATTATTAGGGGCAAGAATAGAGGTGGAACAAACAAAAGACACAAATAAAGGTTAATTCTGCACGAGCAATACTTAGCGGGACCGCAAAACCATAATTAAATTAAGTAAGTGGTCTTGAAGGCTAGCAGCAATGAAGTGACATAGCTTAATAACTCCATACATTTGCAGCATCCGGTGATAGTATTCTTTTAAACAACACACTTAGTTTGTTTGGCTATCAGGCTATTCCAACCACTATCAGAATAAATAGACAGATATAGTTTGCAAGATTGACAAATGGACTATAGTGCTTAATAGTTGTAAGCTGTACTTTTTTTATAGAGCCCAGACCTGTTGGATGTGATTCAAACACCATGTTCAACCAAGTATACGATGTGTGGGGAAGCAAAGTAAAGGCTATTAATGTATACACTATTTGCAGATAGAGTATGGTGTCACAGATGGCATTACAAATTCGTGAAGTCTCCAAGAGAGTTGAAAGAGGTTTTTATTTCTCGCAACATAAGCAGTACAAATTATTCAAATCTACTGAGAGCAGACTGTTCAATGTTCTTATGCTTTGGAGATGGAGAGGGGTGAGTACAGTATGGGGCGTCCCTCTCTTCCTCCCTAGCCCAGACTCCGCTATTCCGCAGTTTGGCAACTAGAGATCGATAACGCCTACTATCTAGTGTTAGCTTTTAGTGAGGGCCTAAAGGCAACAGCTTTATCTATCTGGCTGCCTCGGGGTTTGGAGATCTGATGGTTTAAGTTTGACAATGTAAGACCTGCTGGTTCGTCCTCTCTCTGTCACTCTGTTTCTCTTCTCTTGCTGATAACTATACTCTATCTCCCTCTCTTTCCCTCTCCTTTTTCTGTCCTGTCTCACTCACTTTGGTCCTCTTCCCGCGCTCTTTTCTGTCGCTCCAATGTTCACGCTCTCTCCACGCTCCTAATGCTTTCCTTTCTCTTTACCCTTCTCTTTTCCTCCCTCTTCTCTGCCCTTCTCTCTTCTCCACTTGATACTCTACTCTCCCTTCTCTATTCCACTGTCCACACCTCTCTATCCTACCCACATCTACACCTCTCTGCTGTAACCTTACCACACTCTCTCTGCCTATCTCTTGAAACTACATCTACCCCCTACTTCACTTGACCTTCACCACTACTCCCTCTACCATTTTATAATCTCTCCACCCTCTCCCACTATACTCTCTCTCGAGTTCCCCCTACACGTCCCCCTTTCTCTCATGACTTTCTTTCTCTCTCTCACACACTAACCTTTTACATGTGCTCCATCTCACGCTACACACCACATAACTGATACCACTCTCCCTCTGCAAATACCTCACCTGAACTCTGCCACCAACTCTTCAGCAGTATACTCCTCCTTCCATCCTGGGCCTGGTCTGCCACTCCACTGCCTGAAGTCACACCTGCAACTCTCACTCTGCCTCCTGTTCTGTCATTCTTTTATGCTGTGGTCCTGCTGGTTCTATCTGCCCCCTTCCATTGTCTGTTTAGCTCACCTGACTGTACGGGCCAATCGAAAGCTCTTATTTCCCTGCAAGCTGGGTCACACAAGTGATATGCTTTAAAAAAAATGCTTTAGGCCCGCCCCCTTTTCTGTGTTGGCCGGCAAGGTAGTAGCTGAGAACTCAGGCTCCTCAGATCCCTTGTGATTTTCCTCCTGTGCAGGTGAGTTTTTCCAAATTCGATTTTGGAAGAATTTTTGTGTCTCTGCTGTTGCCCTGCAGTCTCTTCCCACTCCCAGTTGCTGCCTCACCATTTACCTGGGGGCCGCCTGTGGTTTGTAGGTTTGGTGTCCCCTCTCTGTTTGACAAGGGGAATTCATGTCCATTCCTTGTCTCTTCTCGATTCTGTTCCCCAGGCTCCGGGCAGGGTTTTCTTGGTTGCCCTCTATAGTGCTGAAACAGGAAACGGAGAACGGTGGCCAGCAAGAGTACCGGAAGGCATCATGTGACAAGGAGTGGCACCATTAATAACATACAGGGGACTAGTGAGACTCCCACTCCCCGCATTAGAAACAGGGCTGGCTCTGGCTTTTGTCCTGGTAACCTTCTTTGACCAAGTTGGAGGGGTTCCTCTCCCACCTTGATATGATCATGATCCAGATGAGAATGGCCCAAAGATATGTGATGGAAAATACCAAAGTACAAGATGAGCATAATTCTTCAAACAATTTGAAAGCCATGTCTAAACTGATTTTCACCTACTAAAAATACACAGTTTACACCAGTCACTGTTGTTGTTTATGATATGATATGTCATTTGTGACGTGCCTATACACAAGTGTTTCAAGGCGCGATGAGGCAAGGAAGGGGGAAGAGAGGGAGGACAGAGACAGCGATCTTACTAGGCCAAGTCACATTGAGATTGCCCTAGAGCAGGGGTGGGGGAGGGTAAAAGTGCCAGGTGAAAAGGGAGGGTGCAGTGCTGTACATGGGATCTCAACAATGCCAAGAAGTGCGGCCAGTAGGTGGCAGGTGCAAGGGTAAGTGCAGATAACAGGTGTCCAAAAGTGCAGGTACAGGGACTGTAGGGTTACAGATATAGACCCAAGTGCAAGGGTTGCCTGGAGGCAGTGCAGGTGTGTATCTGGCGGGCAGGGACCTGGGCCCAAAATCAGAGGGTAGCCAGGTGACCAGTGCAGTATCAGACAGGAAACCAGCAGGGGAGAGGGAGAGAGAAGGCAAAAGCAAAAATGAAGGTCTTGAGGTGCTTCCGGAACCGGAGATGGTTCTCCTCAAGTTTCAGAGAGGCAGGGAGGCTGTCCCAGAGGGAGGCCCCAGCCGAAGAAAGAGATCTACCACCAACTCATTGCTTGGAGAAGCGACTGACCCTGAGGGAGTTGGAGTTGGAGGTGGAGGAGCGAAGATCTCAAGTAGGAAGCTATTTATGAAGAGAGAGTTGGCGGTATTGAGGACCCTGGCCCCAGAAGGCCTTGTGGACAATGCAGAGGGTCTTAAAATGAATCCTTGCAGCCACTGGGAGCCAATGCAGAGATTTTAGTGCTGGAGAGATACGATACCTGGGCTTGAGGCCAAGGACAAGTCTTGCAGTCCTGTTGTGGATGAGTTGCAGAGGGCGGAGAGTAGAAGCAGGCAGATTTAGAAATAGGCTGTTGCAGTAGTCCAGCCTAGTGTGAACCAGACCTCTAGAGACAGTGAGCTTCTGGGGGAAGTAGAGGAAAGGAAGAATTCCTCTGAGGAGGTGCAATTGGTTGTTTGACTTCTTAGAGACTTCAGCGATGTGATGAAAAAGGAGAGTGTGGAGTCGAAGATGTCCCTGAGGTTCTTAGCCACACAGGTGGGAGCAGCAAGAGGGCCAAGGGAGGCTGGCCAGAGAGTGACAGGAAAGGAGGATGCAGGTGTGCCGATGAGGAGAATCTCTGTCTTACTGGCATTAAGGCAGATCGTTGGTGGCACACCACTCCTGGATTGCAGACAGACCGTCAGAGATGAGAGAAGGAGAAGTGGTGGCAGAGGAGAGCTTGAAAACGAGCTGAGTGTCATCCGCATAGCACTGAAAGGTGGAGCAAAGAGCGGCAATGCGGTGGGCAAGAGGTGCCAGGTATTGGTTGAACAGAAGGGAGAGAGATTAGACCCCTGGGGAACACCACAGGTATAGAGTGAGATAGAGGAAAGGAAGGACCCAAGTTGGACCTGGTAGGGTCGATCAGAGAGGAACGAGGTCAACCAGGCCAGGGTCTTATCGGTGATACCCAGGTTATGACTGAGACGATTGAGCAGGATGGCATGGTTGACCATGTCAATGGCAGAAGAGAGATCGAGTAAGATGAGGACAGAGGGGAGTTTAGAATCAAGGTTAGAGAGCAGGTCTTCACAGATGTTCAGGAGTGCAGTTTCCGTGCTACTGGCTGCTCTGAAGCCAGACTGATGGTCATGGAGACAACCAACAGATTCAGTGTGAAGATGCAGCTGGGAGATGGCCAGCTTTTCCAGGTGTTATCTTGAGATGAGGGTGCACAAGAGAGTGCTTGAGGGGGGAAGGGAAGGCTCCAGTGGTGAAGGAGTGGTTGCAGAAGTCAGCAAGGGTAGGAGCGAGGGTGTCAATGCGGTCCTTGATGATTTTGGAAGAACAGGGAAGAACCTAGTTTGATGAGACATTCATAGATCAAACTTGTCCAGAAACCTTGTCAGGCGAGAACAGAGGAAAGGAAGAGAAATAGGGAGGAGTGGTGGCCACAGGGGGGCCGGAGGTAGAGAAGAGAGTAGAGGGAGGAGGAGGAGAGGACGAGGAGGTGGACAAGATGTCCTGGGTTTTAGAGATGAAATGAGAAGCCAGGGCCGTGCATTGTTTATAATGAGAAAGAAACAAACTAGGTAAACTCACAATAGTGGTGGTCCGGAAACAAGGGTGCCAGTAAGCTCACCGGCTCTCTTGTTTCCAGACCGCCACATTCCTAGTCTGCCTGATGGAGTCACTGTGTCCAACAGGTCTGACCCCGCCAGGCACAGCGGCCATGGTAGGCAGACTGGTCACGTAAGCACCAGCACCGTTAACAATGGTGCTGGTGCTTCTGTGTCCCCACTCCCATAGAGTCCTATGGTACTCTATGGGAATGGGGACTTACATTTTACCGGTGCCTGACTTTCCGTGGCGCCGGGGTTGTAATCTTCCGGTGGCACCGGGAAGTCAGGCACTGGTAAATATTTACGGGTCTGGTGGCCAAACCGCCGGAAGCACCGGCAGGGTTACCGCCGGACCTGTAATGAGGCCCAGTGACTTGATGATTAGCACAGAGTGTAAGCAGTATAGAGAAGAAAATATACTTTTTTTTTTTTTAAGAAAAAAGGTTTTTACAGATTCAATGTTCCAACAAATACTAAAGTCCTTTGAGTTTCTTTTTTTCCAAAGTCAATGCTAAAATAAATGTATCTACACTAAAATGCATTGTATGTAAACTTGCCTTGTACTTAGAGCAACAAAGACCCCTGTCTGACCTTGGGGATCCACGGTGGGGTGGTCATAGGGGGCAACGGCAGCCCCAAGCTAGAGGATGCTTGACCCAGAGGAGGTGCATGGGGTATCCCCAGACCACCCCATATGAATTCCCTGCACTAAGGCAGAGGATGTGACAGGGACAGTTGAACCTTTCCCAACCCTGATGATAGGGAGGATCCTCAAGGGGCAGTACCAGGGAGGATCACCCTTCTACCCCTAAAGCAGGGCCTGGACCTGAGGGACAGCCACCAAAGCATTCATCCCCACATCACACCTGCCCTTAACGTTGACCAGAATAAGGATATGGGATTGCCCATACACAGAGTTTTCTTCCATAAAATGGATGCTTTCAGAGAGCCAGTCAAGCTCCATAGCCAGACCAAAACTCAAGTGTAGGATGGGGAGCCTCTCCCTTTAAGGAAACAATATTACAACTCTTCATAATTCCCGTCGATTGAGGACATTCATTTTCCTGTTTGGCACGTGTGCCGGAGGAATTAGTTTCAGTTAATATATATATCATATGGCATTTATAACGCGCCTATACACAAGTGTTTTAAGGCACGACAAGGCAACGGAGGGGAAACTGAGGGAGGACAAAAACAACGATCTTACTAGGCTTAGTGACATTCAGATCGCGCAAGTGCAGGGGAGCGGGGAGGGGAGAAGTGCCAGCAGGGTTGGGGAGATGGACAAGTGCAGGACAAGTAATCAGGAAATAACAGTAGTGCAGCCAATGAGTGGCAACTGCAAGTGTTAGAAGTGCAGACAACGAGTGTCTAAGTACAGGAGAGGAGACTGTAGGGTTACAGATACAGACCACAAGTGCAGGGGGTGCCAAGAGGCAGTGGTGGTTTGCAGCTGGACAGGCAGGGACCTGGGCACAAATTCAGAGGGTTGGCAGTGCCAGATGACCAGCGCATGTATCAGACAGGGGATCAGCAGGGGAGAGGAATAGAGAAGGCAGAAGCAACGAGGAAGCTCTTGATGTGCTTCCGGAACTGGAGATGGTTCTGCTCAAGTTTCAGAGAGGCAGGCAGGCTGTTTCAGAGGGAGGCACCGGCCGAAGAAAGAGATCTGCCCACAACTTGTTGCTTGGAGAAGCGACTGGCCCTCAAGGAGTTGGAGGTGGAGTAGTGAAGAGCTCGAGTAGGAAGTTATTTCAGTAGATAGAGTTGGAGGTATTGCGATCCCAGGCCCCAGAAAGCCTTGTGGACAATGCAGAGGCTCTTGAAATTGATCCTTGCTGCCACTGGGAGCCAATTAAGAGATTCCAGTGCTGGAGAGATACGATCCCTGGGCTTGAGGCCAAGGACAAGTCTTGCAGTCCTGTTCTGAGTTGTAGAGGACGAAGAGGAGCGGCAGGTAGGTTTAGAAAGAGGCTGTTGCAGAAGTCCAGCCTAGAGAGAACCAGAGCTTTGGTGACAGTGAGCTTCTGGGTGAAAGTGAGGAAAGGAAGAATACCTCTTAGGGGGTGCAACTGTTAGTTTGACTTGAGCCATCAGAGATGTGAGGAGAGAAGGAGAGTGTGGAGTGAAAGATGACCCTGAGGTTCTTAGCCTCACTGGTAGGAGCAGGAAGAGGGCCCAGAGAGGGCAGCCAGAGATTGACAGGAAAGGAAGGTGCTGGTGAGCCGATGAGGAGGATCTCTTTCTTACTGGCAATAAGGCAGAGATCATTGGCGGCACGCCACTCCTGGAATGCAGACAGAAATCCAGAATAGGAGAGGGAGAAGAGGCGGCTGAGGGGAGCCTGAAAGCGAGCCGAGTGTTGTCCACATAGCACTGAAAGTTAGAGCAAAGAGCAGCAATGCGGTGGGCGAGAGGTGCCAGGTATTGGTGAACAGCCAAGGAGAACGATTTGACCCCTGGGGAACACCACAGGCAGAGAGAGAGAGAGAGATAGAGGAGAGGAGTTGGACCTGGAGGGTCGATCAGAGAGTAAGAAGGTCAGCCAGGCCAGGGCGTGATCAGTGATACCCAGGTTATTACAGAGCCAGTTGAGCAGGATGGGATGGTTGACCGTATCAAAAGCAGAAGAGCGATCAAGGAGGATGAAGACAGCAGGATGGTTAGTTTGAAGGTTTTAGATGCTTGTACTCATGCCACCCGTTGAGGTCTGTGGTTACAAAGCTGCATCTGAGAAAGTGATTCACATGGAACAGGCACAGAGAGAAATAAACACACACCATTCTCTTCACGGGTTGGAAATTATGTTATTGCAAATTCCCTGTGACAAAGGAAGATTAAATGTAGCAAACAGCCTCCCCTGATTACCAAGTGATTTTATGACTCCAAAGTCACACTAGGAGAGCAGAGGGACCCATACTGATGCAGGAAACGACACCAGAGGTTCTAGATTTGGGGAAGGAACCTCCACACCTACCCATAGATAGTCTGGAATCCAAGATGGCAGGAGGCTTTCATGTTATTTCAGGCCAGCTCTCTTTTCAACCACAAGACCACCAACCCAGGATTCCATCACAAACCAGCACACACCTCAGTACACAAGCTTCCTTAATATTAGTAAGCAACACCCCAGGGGAAGAGGGAGCCTACTGTATGTGGGGTATTTGAGTAGTAGTGTGAGGTAAGAGTTTGACAGAGTGGCAAGAGTGTAGAGTACTGAGATGAGTACATGCAAATATAGGTGTATCCCACCCGTAAAAAAGAAATAAACTAAAGCTTGTTCTAGAAAGCACCCTACTTATACTTAGCGGGTATCACTTATCGGTATTCAATCATCCAGAATGGTTATTTAAAAGTGTGTCTATGGACAGTTGAAGTTATTGGAGAGAAAACACATGCTCTGTACAAGGTTAAAGCAAGTGTCATGTATCAAGACTGTGCAAATTAATAAACAAATGGGCAGCGGAAAATCATCTGGTGTTTTAATTCTCATGTGCTAAGAAAAAAGACAAATGTTTGGCATAACAATACAATATTTCCAAGAAATGTCCCTAAAAGTAAAAACTGAAATGGTGCAATGGACAAATGAAATCATGATGCATTTCAATGTAATCATGAACACCATACAGGAACAGAATAGCAAAACAAAACACACAAAATGAGTCAATTAGATAACTTGGTTCAATTCCCAATTATACACCTAAAATGAAGTGTTGTTGAGTATCCCCTGTGTCACCGAGTATCTGTTACTTGCTTGGTGAAAAACAGAGAATCCTGATTTAGGATAGTGTCCTTGGGCTAAGTTAGGCCTATATCCGGGTCTTCGGGTAAAATAATTCTTTGCCTATGTGGATCTTGATGGCAAACCAAACTCTTCACGTTTCGGCGGTCATTAAATACAATTGGCCCGCCTTCATCAGTTTGGAGACCCTGCGTAAAAATATACAAAGAGCAATCAGTAAGTCCCCCTCTCAGTAGGTGCCAAAATGTATTTGGCCGGAGAAAAAAATAAAAAAATGTAATTCAACTTCAAAGTAGCCGGCCATAACTTTACCTGCCGGTACTTATATCCCAAGTCTCGAGTCGTGTCTGGAATGGAGCACAAAGCAGTCCTTGGACTTAATCGCTGTGTGGTCTCTAATTCTGTAGTGCATAGGGTGCATGTGTGCACCTGCGGGTGATGATTCTTCTGTTGGTAGCCCCTTAAAGCTAAATAGAACTACCTGTTGGTGTAAAAAATAGTAAAAGGCTAATTAAATGAGGAGTTTTTAATACTGTGAGCGAGAGAATTTCATTGAAATATGTTGCAAGTCTGAATCCAAGATCTCAAAGTTTACCTCGGGGTCTTTTGGTGCTTTAAGTCTGAAGTGGTACAGAATTAGACTGGTATGCTTGAGGAAACATCTGTTCCTGTTGTAAGGAGTTGAAAGAGCGCTGAACCCCTGCTGCAAAAAGGTGGTAAAAGTGCAGGATCTGATGAGTATCTATGTTTTAAAATGCTATATTCTGGGTGGCATCTATCGCCACATGTAGCATAGGTAAATACCTGTTTTTTCTGGCACGGAAAGTTGGCTCTTAACGGAATTTTGATCGGAATTATGATGACTCAATTAAACTCTGTCCCTGAAAATTAAACAGAGAAAATGTGTTGTCACTATAACTTTCCTAGTTAGCAGGGGACAGTATATAGAGCATGCCACAACATCAGTATACATGCACAGTGGTCGAAAAAGAGGGGAAAAGTAAGCAAGTTCACTGTGAAGTTGTTTGTTAGTGTGTTGGGTGGAGCGCGAGCTCTCCGTACAAAGATGTGTGAGCCTAACAAAAATTATTACACGTTTGCCGTGGTTTTACTTGTTATAGAGGCGAGTTGTGGGCTGAAAGCCGAAGGGGCTTACCTCAAGACAAACAGTAGTGGACTGCCGAGCGGTAGCTTCTGTGTGCTGGGACTGAAAGCTAAAGGAGTGAGCGCGGCCGTGCAATGCTAAATAAAATTGGTCGTCATGGGAATAGCGCTGCGGGTGCCTTTCGCTATTGGTCCACGTGAACCGGAAGCGAGATATCTAAAGAGGCTGCATCGTTCTGTTGTTGGTGGTTGTCCCGGTAACAAATGAAAACTCTTAATGAGTACTGAGAGGAGAGCAAGAAGCAAGCTGGAGGCTGGAAGTTTAATATGGAGGAGGTTGGAGGAGAGGGAGGTGTCAGCAGAAGGAGGAGACATTTGTGCAGTAGAGGATGTTGGAGAAGGAGAGAGGTCTCTGACAGGGCAGAGATCTGTCCCCGTCAGGTGGGTGTAGAAGGCCTACCAGGGATTGCATCAGAGCCAGTCCTACCCCGGTTTGGTGGTGTGGGAGTTTGGAGGATCCCAGTCCCTATCCCTCCCTCCTGTGCCTGAATGCTTAAGAACAGTACCACAATCCATCACCCCATGCCTGCACTGATCCATTTCGACTAGCATCTTTCTCTTTGTCTCATAGGATCTCCAATGTCAGCAGGACTGAAAATGGGGCAGCCAGAAGGCCACCAGTGAGAAAGAAAGACGAGCAAGCAATAGGCAGTGAAAGACGCCTGAATGTAGCAAGCTACTGCCTGACCCACCTTCACATGAATATCAGCGTGACTCAGAGCGCAGGGCACTTCAGTCGGATCCACCCACTCAGGTTGAGTGACCCGGGTCATCACAATGTCCGTGCACATCAGGGTGGAGCACCCAGTGGGATTCGCCAGCTCATGAACATTGCACTCACCTGTGTGGGGGCCACAAAGTGGCACCCCATCATAGAGCAGGCATTCTCCTCCAGTCGGGCACCCCTCACATGAACTGGGACATTGACTGTTGCAGGCTGTCATTGCCGGAGATGGCAGACCCATGTATTAAAAAAAAAAGGGCAGAGCTTAAGACTCAGTTAGAATATTTCTCTGATTGTAACTTCTCCCCTGGGGAAAGCAAGTGGTTGGCTCTAGAAGCCAGCTGAGGTAGAGAGCTAAGAGGGGGAGGATAAAAGGAAGGACAGGAAGCAGGAGGTTTGGCTTGTTTGGGTGAGGCCAAGGGAGGAACAGGACGACCACGGGACCAGGCAGAGGAAGGATGGAGCAGAGGAGTTTGCAGGAGAATTGCTGTGAGAGTGTGCAATGTGAGGTATTGGTTGGTGGGAGAGTTTGGTACTTGGGCTTGAGTGTGTGAAAGGTGGGTGTGTGTGAGAATAATAGTGGGAAAGTGAATGACAAGGTGACTGGGGAAGCAAAAGGAGGGTGAGTGTGGGAGTAGGTGTGGGTGTAGAGGAGAGTAGTAGCATTGTTTTTATGTAGTGTAGTTTATTTCCCTTCGCCACATCCTGGTTTGCCAGAGGACCCTGTGCACCATCTGAGGGTCAATCCTACAAAACAAAGCTCCCTGGGCATACAACACCCAGGATTCTACCTGGAAGTGTGGAAGCTACCTGGAACACTTTGACTGGCTCCCAGCTCAAGCCAGGACTTCACCAAGCTCACCCTTTTCCTGACTTCTTACACGCATAGGGATCCTTCAACCCATTGACTATCCATTCACTGCAGAGCTTCTGTTACTTCACAGGACCAAAGGCATAGTTGTTCTGAGTCTGTTAACTGTAATTTGGTTACCTATAGCCCCATTCTAGTACCAACTCAAAACGTACACTTGCTTCTTCTCCGCCAGCAAACCACCCCTTTCTTTTCTGCGTACCCCCCTACCCTCCCTCTCTCTTTGACTGTACCTTTTCTTCATCGTCTTCAACTGCCTATTTCTTCTAACTTTACTCATGCATCTTGATTGTGCTCCTTTCCTCCTTCTGCTCATTCTTCTCCTTTCCTTCTCTTAAAACATTCACTCTCAACTTGGTGTAACTTCTGTATCAGTGTCTGGCCTCCTCTTCTTTCTTTCCCCTGCACGCGCACTCCTAAAATAAGATGCTACTCTGCTCCCAGGATCTCCAACCTCATCTATTCTCCCCACCTACTGCACACCTGCTTCTCCTCACACCCACCTTTCACTTGGCCTCTGGAAGTCACACTCCCTCTGAAACATGTCTTCCTGAATCACCGACCACTCTGACTCTTATCACCCTCAACCCTCACTTCTTTCTATCAAAGAAACCTGGATCTCCCCTCATGGCTCTGCTGCACTTGGAGCTCTACACACGGACTCTGCTACCTTCTCCCGCTCCTGTTTGAAGGGTGATGGTGTGGGTTTCCTTATTAATCAATAAGGCCCTCAACATTGCCCATCCACCCCTCTATGACATCACTCTTCCGCTTTTGAATGTACTACTATTCAACTCCTCCCTCCTACTCCTCTCCCTGTTCTGGCCCGCTATCGACCCCCTCTTTCACTCAATTCCTTCCCTGATCTGACCCTTCTGCTCGAGTCACTTCCTACTGACATCCCCATTGTCAAGCTGAGGGACTTCAACCTTCCCAGCCCCTCTGCAGTCTCCTTCCTTGAACTTGAATCCCCCCCTATCGGACCATTCCCCCTACTCCCTCCATGACCACCCTACCCACTGTGGTGGGAACTGTCATTACCTTGTTTTTCTCTCTAGTTCACTCTCCCTCTGATCCCTCCGTTGTTCACTTTAACATCCATCGACCTTCCTTTCCTCATCTCCCCTGTTCGACTGAGAGGAAATTCAGGCTGGACTCCCTTGCACTTTACCTTGATGATGTGAGGGCCCCTCTCCTGTCTCTTTCCCCTATTTATGCCTCCTCCTTTTTAATCCTTTCTCTGAATGTTACTATGCACTTATGACTCCATTACACCAATACCTTTCTGCTCCACATTCACACCTTCTCACCCCTGTCCTCAGCCTTGGATCAACTCTGAAATGCAGGCCCTCAAAACAAAAATGCACTTTGACCTGCAACTCTGGTGCAAATTACACACACCTTCCCTACCCCTAGTTTACAAAGATTCCCTTGCTGCCCTATTCTCTGCACTGAATGTGACAAATCCTCCTACTTAACAAACCTGGTCACCCCCTTTGCAATCACCCCCTCTAAATGGCATCTACCCTTCAATATTTCCTTACACCTACCAAGCCAATATCCATCGCCTTCTCCCTTTCTGCTAATGACTTTGCTCACTACATTTCCTCTAAACTGTCTTAATATTTG
Source organism: Ambystoma mexicanum (assembly GCF_040938575.1). Lineage (NCBI taxonomy): Eukaryota > Metazoa > Chordata > Amphibia > Caudata > Ambystomatidae > Ambystoma > Ambystoma mexicanum. The sequence continues at coordinate 389,586,351 of NC_090938.1, forward strand.
CGACACTCTCACAGGCCTTCTCTCTCCCTCCCCAACCCTCCTTCTGTGCACCACCTCTCCCCCTACCTTTTTCTATGCTCGACTACCTATCCCATTGAATTGGCACTCATTCTTCATAGTGTCAATCCGTTGCGTTTCTAGTGACCCTTTTGCTCCCCAAAATGTCAAAGATTAAGTCTCAATCTCTTGCCCTCATTCTCTGAGCTCTTTAACCACTCTCTCTCCAACGGACCCCTCCCTTTCTCCTGACAAACTATCAGCTAGTTTCTCTCCTTCCCCATTATTTAAAAGTCCTTGAGCAGGAGGTCTTCAACTAGATCATTAAATGTCTTGAGGATAATGTCCTTTGAAACCCTCTTCAGTTTGGCTTCTGTACTAAACACTCCACTGAGCTGCACTCATGGATCACTCCAAACTCTCTTCTGTTCTCATTCTTTTGGACCTTTCTGCCGATTTGACACTTTCGACCACTCCCCTCTCCTCCTTACGCTCCAAAACCTTGGGTTTCTGCCTGGATTACCTCCTACCTGGAAGGTTAATCCTTTAAAATCTCTTGCAACTCGCAAACCTCTGACCTTCACCCCCAACTAGAGGGAAAGGCTTGGGAGGGACTATTCCACGCCTTATCTTCAGGAGTAGTTTTCTTTCCTTAACCTCCAATAAATTGAGATAATTTTCAAAGCTGGGGTGTATTTGTTTGCTAAAGAATCTCCAATAATGCGTTTGCCCATACTTTGTTTCATTGCCGTATATCATGCCCATTTCCTGTAAGCCTTGTGTATCCTACCATTGATGTTAAAAGCGTTGTTTTAATATACCGTGCCGAGGGCAAATCTCTTGCACCAGGAGTGGGCAGGAAATCCTGGAAAACTAAGTAATATGGTGACAAATTCTCTCTGTTTCAAATTCTGGTGCAGTAAACAAGGGGTTTTAATCTAGCGGTATGATTAATAGCTACTACCCCATATTCCATCCTTACTGGCATTGAGGGGGAGCTGAAATGAAGTCCCAGGACCCAACTTTAAGATTTTATTCTCTTTGATTTCCAGTGTGTTTAGCCAACAGTGACCTCACAATTTGGCACCATAGTGTGAAGCAGACACTGCTTGACCATGTAGACCTGCATAGCACTGTACATAATCCTTTCACCGTGCTGTTTCAAGAATTTCAAAACCACTTGCCCTCTCTGTACTAGAATGTTTCCACTCTTCTCCACTTGAGGCTTCCAGCTGGCTGAACTATTCTTAGACCTAAATAGTCACATGACTGTACTATTTCAATTTGTTCCCCATCTAATTTAAATGTTGGCAGTGGAGCCTGCTTCATCCTTTGTGGCTGGCATACCATAGCCTTTGTTTTGCCAGTATACAATTTTTACCTTAGGAGGGTTAGAGAAGGTTGTGAGCAGCTTTTGTAAACCTTTTGCGGTTTTTGAAATCAAGACTGCGTCATCGGCAAAAAGGAGGGCTGCTATCTTGTGGCCCCCCTTGCTTGGTGCATCTGCGTCTAGCCTCATGATGATGTGTGACATACCATTCATATATAGAGAAAATAATAAAGGGGCCAGTACACATTCTTACCCTACACCAATCCTGATAGTGAAAGATGACGTAAGACACTTCCCTTGTCCAGTATGAACAGCTGCACAATTATCAGAGTATAGAAACTTGATTGCAGACACTAAATCGCCCCAGGATTAGCAGATCTTCCAAGATCCACTATAGCTTAGCTTGTGGAATGAAGTTGAAGGCTGGTTGCAAGTCTACAAACGCCAGATACAGTGGCTGCCTTTTTAGTAATACAAATGTGTATAACATAATAATAGTCTAAAGGATTGCTCAGTAGTGACAACACCTTTTCTAAAGCCAGCTTGCATAGGGGAAAGCAACCTGTGTGAGTTTCACCATTCCTGCACCCTTTGCTGAATCAGTTTACTAAAAAGCTTCCCGAGTATATATAAAAGTGAAATTGGACAGTCATTTTGTGAAAAATCACAGTGGAAAATTGGTATTAAAATGCCCCCCTGTCAGCTGCAAGGGATCTGCCAACTATTTGGTGTTGCCACTCAAAAATATTTTTTCTTTCCCTCCTTCACCACAGTCATTTCAAAACAGATTATGAACTGTCTCACTGCAAATCATCACTAGATGGCTCTATGTTGTCCCATGCGGAATTCATCACTAGATGGCTCCATGTTGTCCCATGTAGAATTCATCACTAGATGGCTCTATGTTGTCTCATGCGGAATTCATCACTAGATGGCTCTATGTTGTCTCATGTGGAACTCTTCAAAAACAGAAGTCCTCTTACTCCCAGCTTCCAATGCCATCCTTCCCATCTCCTCTCTCCTATCTCTTTCCCAGCTGACCTTCTTGCTCCTTCAGTCAAGGCTCACATATGTGCAATCCTCTTTGATAGCTACCTATGACTGCAGCAATTCATCACTACCACTGCCTGTGCTGCTTGTATTAACCACCTCAATATTTGTAACATGTGTCCTTCTCTTACCACTGTACACAAACTCTAATCTCCACTCTTGTGCCAAGCAAACTGGACTGCTGCTCAGGCCTGCTCCATGGCCTGCCCCCCAACTCATTCCTCCATCGCGACACATCTTCTACCTACCAACAACATGCTGCATGGCTCTCCAGGCACAATCAGTCTTTTTTCAAGTTCCTTCTCCTAGTTTACAAAGCTATAAATGGTCTTGCTCCTCATTACATGTCTGATTGTATCTCACTTTACTCAACATCTTGACCCCTCCGATCCTCCTCTGCGCTCCTTTTCCCTACTCGTCCTGCTCCACTGGAATCCGCTGCCCACAACCATCAAAGCCAGCCCAATTGTGGATCTCTTTAAAGCTTGGCTTAAACTTCACTTACTTGATAAAGAGGGAGCTCCCCTGCCCTTTCCCCCATTCTCCCTTCCTGACCCCACAACTGCCTCCAGTCGTGCTTAATAAAGTATTTTTGAATATTTCATTATTATTCCTCTTTAGTTTTAAACACTTGCCCACTTAGATTATTGTCACCTTTGTAAGTCACCTGTTTTCTTATATACATTTTGTTCCTGTTTGTTTTGTCCATAGTATATGTCCTAGTTTTTAATATCCTCATAAACTGGTTCACTGCTTGTTTTCATCTTTATGCTATTGTATATGTACCCTTCGTGGTGATGTTTCCGTCATCTGTAAATGTGTTATTGTAAGTCATTTCTGATCGATATTGTCATCCCTATTCATCAAATAAATACAAATACAAATTGTGGAAAGGAGAGTAGTAGTGTGATAAGGGGAGTAGTAGAAGTGTGATAAGGGGAGTAGTAGAAGTGTGAAAAGGGGAGTAGTAGCATTGGTAATGCCCAAAAGAAACAAAGTTGAAAATAGCAAGGCTGAAAAAGCCAAATGTTTGTAATGGAATGTTCCAATTGTTTTGCACTTTTTTCCCAAACAAATAGATGGTGGTGTGGGTGTGTGTGGGGGGCTGGGGGGGGGGGGGGGGGGTTAAAGGAATACATTAAAGTAGGGGTGTGTGTGGGAGGGGCTGCAGGGATTTCCCCCCATATTTAAAATGGAACAAAGTGCAAAAAAAGAAAAGGTCTTTTCGGAATTCGATAAAGAAATCGTTTTTTCAGCCTTGTTATTTTATTCTCAGTATTATAATGTAGATACGTAGCATTAGTGAGTAGAGGGATACAGTAGGTATGTGGAGAGGAGAGTAGTGGTGGTGTAGAGAGGGGAGAGTAGTAGTTTGGAGGAGGTGAGAGTAGTAGGGAGTAAAATCAGATGGTGGAGATGTTTCGTAGAGAGAGTAACATCCGAGGGGAGGAGGAGGGAGTAGCAGGGAGAGCAAATAGAGACAGTGGGTGGAGTAGGGGGGAGGAGAGTAGGAAGAAGCAAGGCCGAGCAACAGATCTAGGGAGGGGAACATTAGGACATGAAAGGATCAGATCAAGTGGATCATGAATGTAGAAGAGTCACAAATTCCTTACTTAATCACATTGGGCAATGTAGAGCAGGGACCACCTAAATTGTCCCTGAGCTCGTCTTCGAATAGACAAGGTATTTGCCTTTAGGCCATCACACTTAGCTAGACAATTTGGTAGATAGAGGAGGTTACGGATCTCTAGCGACATTCCCAAGGTTGAGGGACGCCAGAGTTAGGGGGGGAGCACCCATCTCTAGAAGAGATACAGAGGGGCTGCCCTTAGGGAACTCCTTGATCACTGAAACAATACAAACCCTAAAACTGTCTTTAAGAGTTGTGTTCTTGTGGCCATCTGTGACATGTGGTGTCATCCTGGGATCATCCACACCCTGATACAGCAGTCATCCACAGCCCAGAGTGATGTTGAGAATAGTATGCCTGCCTAAGATGGTCCGAATCCTTACCAGGGCCACTCCCAGGGCAGCTGGATGTGATCTCTACGGAGACGAGGAGGTGGTCCTTCCACCCCAAGCCAAAACCCTAGTCAAGACTGGTTTGAGGGTATAAGTGCCAGAAGGAACCTATGAGTGGGTTGCACCAAAATCTGGATGGCCCATTGACACTCCTTTGATGTCAGCGCTGAAGCAATCCATGGAGACCACTTAGGAGAAGTAAAAGTGGTCCTCCTTAATCTGGGCAACCTTACTGACATCATAAAATGCCACCAACTCATAGCTCAATTGGTCTGCAAGAAGATCCTAGTACCAGAAGGTAAATAGGTAGAAGACCTAGATGAGACCGAACGACCCAAAGCCAGGTTTTGAGAGATGATGGAGGCCCAACAAGATGACTTGCAAATCCAAGGAGCTGCAAGACCTGATGCAAGGGAATTCACTGAAGCACAGAGAACAGATCAGTTCCTGGAGCAAGCCCACAAGAATGTAGTTTCCAAAGCTTAGAGACGAAGTCTGTAGACCCCCATATTTCATCGACAGGAAGGGGCTCCTGCACAGAGTTGATATAAACAAGAGAGAGGAAGATACCAACCATATATCAACTCATGGTCCCAAAGCAATTCCGGAAACCAGTGTTGGAATTTGCTCACACCAACCTGATGGCTGGCTACCTGGAACTGGAAAAGACACTGAAGACCCTGCTCAGTAGCTTCTACCGTCCATGGTGTAAGTGCAGGTCAAACAGTTTTGTTCAACTTGTCCTGCCTCCCAAAAGATGATGTGCTACAGGCTCTTCTCCAGCCACTTCCCATCATCGGGTCCTGTTCACTCGGATAGGCATGGGCTTTGTCAGTCCACTGGGACCGGGAACAATTACATCTTGGTGATCCTCAACTATGCCACTGTGTATCTGGAAGCCTTTCTGTTAAGGAATAAAATGACTAATGAGATCCTTAAGGTGCTTATACCATTCTTTACTAGAGTTGGCTTCCTAACCGAAATCCTCACAAACCAAGGAAGTAGCTTTATGTCAAGGTTGATGGGGGAAATGAAAGACTTACTGAAACTTAAGACCCTGAGAAAAATTGGTGTATCACCAACAGACTGAATGAACACTTTAATCAGACCCTTAAGTGCATCCTATAGAGATTGGTGGTAGAAGATGGGAAGAATTGGGATGGCCTAATTCCCTGCACCCTGTTTGAGGTGAGTAAAAAAAATCCTCTACGGGGTTCTCCCCCATTGATTTTGTGTATTCCAAGGAACATCTTCAAGTGGTCCAGGCTCACCAAAAGATAGCTGCAATAACAACACCAGGAAACATAGTCATGGTCCTGTTGCCCACCATGCACAACAAGCTATTGGTCACATGCCATTGCTGATATGTCGTCACTGAAGTAGTGTTGACAATAACCTATGAATTCCAGTAGGCAGATAGAAGGAAACTATTGTAGCTATAACATATTAATAAACTGAAGCCTTGGCGAGAGAATAGCAACCCTGAACTCCTTGTATTATAAGAACATTACACCAGTTAGACTCTGCAACCAACTCAAGTTCATGGGTAACCAGACTTGTCATCTCCCCCACATCATGCCACAAAGAACTGGTTGAGTTGCTAGGAAGATACCCATATGGGGTTTAAATAAAGCTGGCACGGGTAAGGGGGGTGTTACAACAAATTCCAGCACCTCCTGGAAGAGTCATCAGACTTAAGCCTTGCGATCTACTAGAAGTAGGTGAAACGCTTGTGTATAGGCGCGTTACAAATGTCATATCATATCAAATATGCAAGAGATTTGTCAATGAAGAATTAAAGAAGATGCTGGACTTGGGAGACATTGAGACACCATACTTGAAGTGACTGCCTCCCTCATTGTGCTGGTGCCCAAACCCAATAATATTTAAAGGTTCTGTATAGACTTCCAAAGACTAAACGAAATGTCCAAGTTTGACGCTTATCCCATGCCCCAAAGAGACGATCTGGTGGAGACCATGGAGGCATCCAAACATATCTCCATGCTGGACCTGACAAATGGGTATTGGTAGGTAACACTAGATGAAGAGACAAAACAAAAGATGGCCTTCTCCCCGCAGAAGGTCTCATAACACATCTGACAGCTGTCTTTGATCAACGAAGGAATGCCAGCCTCATGGCAAATCCTGTGAAATGTCACTTGCTAAGTCATCAGTTAAGTACCTTGGCTTCCAAGTGGAAAATGGGCAGGCGTTGCCCCAAATCAGCAAAATAGAGTCTGCCCAATACACCAAACGGCCCATCATTAGAAAGGATATTCAAGCTTTTCTGGGTCTGTTGGGGTATTACCAGAGGTTTATCCCCCAACGTCTCTGAGTTGGCAGCCTCCTTTACACACAAACTGACCAAGGATCACTCCAACTGTGTAAAGAGGGACCAGGGGGCTCAACTGGCCTTTGAGAACCAGAGCAGCACCTTCTGTAAAACTCCAGCTTTAATCTTGCTAGACCTCACATCGGAATTTCTGTTACAAACTGATGCTTCTTCAGTAGGACTTGGAGCAATCCTCTCCCAAATTCACGAGAGAAGCCAATTCAGTTTATCAGGAGCAAACTATGGAAAAGAACTGTCCAGTGGTAGAACTAGAGTGCTTGGCCATTAAGTGGGCCATGCACAAACTAAGGTGCTACCTAGCAGGAGAGATATTCAGATTGAAAATAGACCATGACCCTTTGTGCGGATGGCCTGGAACAAAGACACTAACCCTCGAATTCTGAGATGGTTCCTGGCTCTCCGACCATATGCCTTTGTGATCGAACTCTCAGTGGGCTCTAAAAAAACCAATGCTGACTTCTTGTCCCAGAACTCGAAGGCAGTCAAAAACGTAGTGGAGTGGGGCTCAAAGGAAAGGGCGGAGGTGTGTAAACCTGGGGCCTACAATGCTTTATGCCAGAGTTAGGCATAGCCCGGGGTGGGGTGTGGGAGATGAGAGGGCCCCAGACCCTATCCTTTCCCTATGTGCAAGCATACCTGTGAAGAGTACAAATATCCATCACCCCATGCCTGCACAGCACCATTCTGTCCAGTATCTTTCTCTTTGTCTCAGACAATCTCTAATGTCAGCAACCCTGACAATGTGGCAGCCAGCAGACAACCAGAGGTAAATAAGCAGAGCGAGTAAGAGTCAGAGAAAACCACACACCACCCTCAACACAGAAAGCTGCTACGTGACCTACCCGAGCTTGAAAATCAGCGTGACTCACTGTCAGGACTGCTACAGCCGGATCCACCTGCTCCGGGAGAGCAACCTGTGGCAGCACAATGTCAGCGCGTGTCAGGGGAAGGGGCACACAGCATTGCGCGCTCACTCAGGAACATTGCATTCACCTTTAGGTGGGGCGGGGCACATAGCGGCATTATCATCGAGCTGGCCTTCTCCCTCAGCCAGGAAGCCCTTATATAAACTGAGACATTGATTGCTGCAAGCTGCCGATTCCAGAGACCGGCAGACCTGCGTATGAATAAGGGGTGTGGCTTTGAATGTTTTCCTCATTGTTATACCTCCCATGGGGAAAGGAAATGCAGTGGTTCGCCAAGGGAACCTGCTCAGGCAGAGGGCCCTTGGGAGGGGAAGGGGAGGATAAAGAGATGAAAGGAAGCAGGAAGATGCCGGTTGTTTGGGGGGGGTGAGGGGTCAAGGGAGGAGCAGGAGGACCAGTAGACCAGACAGAGAAAGGGTGAAGCGGAGGAGCATGGAGGATATGCGCTGAAGGAGCACGCAATGTGAGGTATGTGTTGGTGGGAGAGAGTGGTACATGGGTTTGAATGTGCGTGAAAGGTGGGCGCGTGAGATTGATAGCAGGAGGGTAGGGAGTTAATGACAAGTTGGGTGGTTGGGGAAGTGAAAGGAAAAGGAGGGTGACTGTGGGAGAAGGTGTGTGTGGAGAGGTGAGTAGTAGTAGTGTAGAGTAAAATGATAGTCAAGTGTCTCTGAGATTGTATGATTTACCATCACTTTACTCTGGATCGGGGTCATTGTACTCCGAGTCTCTTTACCACATATTTTGTTTTCTCTGAGCCATATTTCCGTGGTACTTGTCTCTTTCTCTCTCTTTGACACCCTGCACTATGGGCCTCCCATTGTTGTCAAGGAAGCCCCCCAACCGTGTCACCTCGTAGTCATGCTGCCTCACCTCGGCCAAAGCCTCCCAAAAATGGCCGTCTCCGGTGCTCGCTGATCCCTGTGGCCTTCCTGTTTACTGACACACCGGCCCCTGGACGAGTCCAATTCCCTGAGTAGATCAATGAAAGCTTTTTTCTCCACGCCATTGCGTCCCTGAGGCAGACCGCTGTGGCATTCCGCCGCATGGAGCACACCCCCATTAACCATATTTTTATTTTGGATGTGGTGATCCCATTTATCTGTGCCCCTTACTCTTCCGCCCCTCCATGCCGATGCAGGAAATCCACAGCAGCTGCATGGCAATGACGTCAAGGCCCCTGTGTGATAAGTTTGTAAGCGAAATCTTATGTGTGAAAACGTGACTGGATGCACCTTTCAAAAGGAGAAATAACGTCCTCGAAAATAAAGCTTTAACTGGTGCTTTGTTACATTATGAGGCACACCAGCAGAAGACAAAGCGGCACTGAGTTGTATGACGCATCCACTCATGTCCCCAGGCCTGTTTACAAATATGTAATTGCAACAGAAAACAACACCCAAGTCAATAACGTTTTGGTGAGGCTTCTTAAAGTTCAAATTTTACAGTGTGGGTCTTACCTGTCAATTTCAATACTGAATGCAAACCACATAAACATCGCTAAAACAGCAGCTTCCCCATTAGCACACTGATATCACAAGCTTGATTTAAAGCTGGATGAAAACTATTTTTAAGCACACACCTCCTAGGTGAATTCATATAACAATCCCTAATCGCAGTAAGTCAGTGGATTGTTACTGTCGAGGGCAGCTGACTGCATTGGACTACCGCCGGACCTCATAAAGTGTAGCGCTAACAGCTCTATTTAGCATTTCATTTTTCTTTGGATTAGAGCCATTCCGGATCATATAAAGATTTTTTTCCTCCACATAAGCTAAGGTGCTTCTAATTTTGCACCATAGGTGCTCTTATTTTGCTCATGTTTATATGAGTGTTGGTACAAGGCAGAGCTCTAGTCGAGGGTGCACGCATGTAGACGGCATCCCCCCTCTTTTTCCAGGAGTTACCCCATTTTTTCAGGGGCATCTTGATATGCTCATTTCTGGGGACGCCTCATTCGATTGGTATGTTAATGAGTCCCCACCCGTTTTAAAAAAACATTTTTTTAGGACTTGACCCCTAGTGCCAGGTGGTGGGAAACTTAAGTATAATGTCATTATTTTTAATTTATAAAAAGATTGGTTGGATCAGGTCCTTCAGTGGCAGATATTCCTGGAATCCGTACAGAGCCCGCCTTCCCTTTCCATGGCGGCCATCTTAGGAAGGGAATTTCCTTCACTCAATGGGAGGCGCGTAGCATCCCGTTTAACAGGAACATTTTTTGTTTTTTAGCACCCCGGGTTGCTAATGGCCTTAACACCCGATCCGGCCCGCTGGATCGGGTGTTAACTCCACATTCAATTCTATTGATTCATCAAGGATGGCTGCAAATAATGAGAGCATGTCTTCCACCGCTCAATATTTTAAATGCTTGTGAGGTATTGCAGCATACTGCTGCCTCACACACTGATGCGCTTAATTTAGTTACTGAGCGCTTATCTATTAACAGACCCTGTACTGATGTGGTACAGAGGAAAGAGCGAAGAGCGTCATGACGCTTGTCATGATTTATTGGGCGGTCGCTCTCAACTCGGGGCGCTCCTTTCCCCCCCAAGCCAGATGGCGCACAACAAAGCGCTTTGCAGATTCAACTTTACCACCAATGAGCCAGGAACCAAGCCGGTGTATAGTAAGAATATATATTTAAGTACGTTTTTACTAAGAATAATAGAACAGTCACCAAAACATCAGCCACTAATGCCGTGGCACTACACAATATCACAATTTCAAATTACTAGCACCAATTGCCTGACCTATATTTCTAATGACTTTTAGTTACTACAACAAACACAGGTTGAATTTGCAGACTTTAAATCAAAAAACGCATAGGATTTCTTTGCACATTAACAAGTAGGAAATTTGAAACAGCCCCCAGTGATTGCTTGGGCTATCACAATGGTCTTCTCGCCCAGCAACCCCCACCCCTAGGCATCAGTTGTATATGACCCCTTAATTTGATGGAAAGGTACAGGTAGTGGGAATACAGTAGGGACATCGTTTGGGCTTTTTATCAGACAGGCAGGGTTTGGAAAATAAACACAATTGGAAAGCAAGGTTTGGGAAAGGAACTCAGTGGGAACATTGTTTGGGTTTTTTTTATTTGAAAGGCAAGGTTTGGGAAAGGAACTCAATGGGAAAATCGTTTTGTGCTTTTTATTTGAATAAAATGCAGGGCTTTGGGATTCTGATTTGGGATGCAAGTGAATAAATGGGAAATTTCATTTTGCACACTTTACATTCACTTCAATGTCAGAGTATTAGGATTACTTATTTTGGGATTATGGACACCCCCCTTCTGAACAGAAGTCAGGTGTTTTAGAAAAATAGTCACCCAAGTACTTATTGTCTATACTGGTTCCAACACACTGGGCATGGACTTTGTTAGTTTTTAACTCATCCCGTGATTTCCTATATGGGAATTAATTGATTTAACTTTAATTCAACGCGCTAAGGGTCTACACAGTTTAACTCCCTTCCCACAATTTAATGGAAAGAATTAAGGCAGGTAGTTCCCAACACAATTCAATTTAAATGGAAAGGGTGATTTTCTATGGGGGAATTGATTTGAGTTATATTTAATAAAATGTGCAAGGGTCTACCCAGTTCCACCCCCCCCACCTGCTCTCCGAGTGTCATGCTGCGGCCATGGAAACTTCAGCACAGATGGAAACACCTGCACAGAACTGTACATGCTCTGCCACGACCTGCAACAACAGTCTAGTCCTCACCCAAGATGTCCGTCGCAGGTTGGAAGCCGTCACTATAACAACATCCTGTTCCGTCAGCATGGTGCATTGTATCCATTCCACTGGTGCTCGCTGCTGTGGTTTTCCGCAGTTTCCTCTTTTGTTTTCCCGGTTACCCTTGCTATTCGTCCTATCTCCTGTTTCTCCCCCGGCCGGACTTCACTTGCCTCTTCCGTAGCCTCTGTTCTCTGTCTTGTCCCTTTCACTGTTTCACACGCCGTGCCTATGATGTCTGGGTACCGCTCTCCCTGTTGCCGGTACGCCTTCTCTTTGTTTCCTCGGCTTCGGCCGCTTGCCTTACTCCTGCTCTGTTCTGGTGCTTTACCTTTCTTACTTTCTGCTTTCGCTTTCATACGGCAGTCCTAAGCCATCTAGTACCCGCACCCGCTTTGTTGGTACATCTACTCCTCTTTCCTCTGCTTAGGCTGCTTATCTTGCTGTCTTTCTGTTTCTGGTTGCTTGGTGGAGTTGGCCTTTCTAACTATTCTTTTCTATCAGCGTCTCTATGCTACGTTATATCCTCCTGGTATTCACTCTACGTCCTATCCCTTAATTACTGCTGTGTTCTTCTCTGTCTGTCTTCCTTCATCTTGACGACCCCGGAGAGTTACTGCAACATTGTTATCAGCCAGCAACCATGTATTGGACATTTTCTATCCAAATCATCCAATTCCTGCTGGATCCACTCCTTTCTGAAGGAGTTCAACTGTGCAAAGGGTCCTAGCACAACCATGAAGCGATTGTCTTGTGTATCTCATATCATCACCTTGCTTAGTGGACACACCTGGAACAAGATACTCCAAGGACTTAAAATCGCTGTTGGTTACATCTTCACAACCAGGATTTTTTGGTGCCTAAAAGCCTTTTCCCTGGATTGGGGCTGGCTGCCTGGGGTTCCCTTTGGCGTGGGCATCCATCCCTGTCAAGGTGGCCTCCGGGGGAGCTAGACCCTATTTACACAAGAAGAAGGAGAAGAAGTTTAAAGACAAGAAGGCCAAGGATGTCAAGAAGACCTGAAGGAAGGAAGCTTCAGAGACCCAAGACAGCTAATCAGAAGAAAGAGGTGAGGAGAGATCACAGGAGGGTACGCCAGAACCTGCCAGGCATGACACCGAGATGAAGATTAAGGCTGGGAGATTCCTCCAACACTTTTTTTGGCATTTGGATTAATCTACTTACATGGGATGCCTTGATTATGGGGCATCCAGAGAAACAGCAGGGCTCCTCTGAGGACAGCACAGATCTGGTCAAAGGCTTCAGTCAAGGATAGTCCCCAGCACCCATACCTTCTCTGGCTCCGCAGATGGCAGGCCCACCGAGCTTCTAGATTTCCCAGTCTGTCTCCCATGCAATGTTTAAGGCCTTGGTAACTCTCCTTGTCTCTTTGCTAGTAGTTCCTTACAAGAATTCAGAAGTAGACTACCTCCAGGAATAGAGTGGAAACGTCCATCCAAAGTGCATATCATAATTCCAACGATACAGATTAGCTAGCTCTGCCCCCAGCCCCCATGCGCCCACTGGCTGCTGAAAAGCCCTCGCAGGACAAGGCCGTGATGTTGAGCAACACAGGTGCACAGGAGACGCTGCCCGATGATATGTAGCACCTATCACTATGTCCATGCTTCCGTGCCTATAAGAATATAAGAACTGAGGTATGGACCCTCTGCAGCAAAGCCTTTGCAGGACTGCAGTGTTGAGCAACACAGGTGCACAGGAGACGCTGCCCTACGATATGTAGCATGCACCGCTATGTCCACGCTTCGTGGGTCTCAGAACCGAGGTACGGATCCTCTGTGGCAAAGCTGTCGCAGGCAAAGGCCACGGTGTTGAGCGACGCAGGTGCGCATGAGACGCTACCAGACAATATGTAGCACGCATATCTATGTCCATGCTTCTGTGCCTATAAGAAGTGAGGTATGGACACTCTGCAGCAAAGCTCTCGCAGGACAAGGTTGCAGTGTTGAGCGACGAAGGTGGGCAGGAGACGCTGCTTGACAATATGTAGCATGCATCGCTACGTCCACATTTCTGCACCTATAAGAACCGAGGTAAGGGCTCCTCTGTGGCAAAGCCCTCGCAGGACAAGGCTGTGGTGTTGAGCGACACAGGTGTGCAGGAGACGCTGCCCGATGATATGTGACACGCATCACTATGTCCATGCTTCCATTCCTATAAGAACTGTGGTACGGAGCCTCTGCAGCAAAGCCCTCGCAGGACAAGGCCACATTGTTGAGTGACGCAGATGCGCAGGAGACGCTGCCCAACAATAGGTAGAACGCATCGCTACGTCCATGCTTCTGTGCCTATAAGGACTGAGGTACAGACCCACTGCGGCATAGCCTTCGCAAGACAAGGCCGCGGTGTTGAGCGACGCAGGTGCGTAGGAGACTGTGCCCGATGATACGTAGCATGCATCGCTGCGTCCACACTCCCGTGCCTATAAGAACCAATGTACAGAACATCTGCAGCAAAGCACTCGAAGGACAAAGCCGCATTGTTGATCGACAAAGGTGTTTGGTGGCAAAGGGGTAGCGGCGTAGACAGTGAGTGCGGATGACCTCATCCTCCTGTCTCCGGCCACAAGGTAAGATGATGCTGGGAGAGTTAAATTGCTACTCTCACTGCACCCACCCCCCGGACCTGGTGACCCTCTCACTCTTGCACACGTGTTGTTTCCCCACGACCGGTTCTCGCACCCCCCAGGCACCCTGCCTCCCTTGCATCTTAGGCTCTGTGCGCTCCCTCAAATCTAGGCCACCTGTGCTCCCTTGAATCTTGTCTGCATAAGCTCCTTCGCATCATGGCCCTGTGCGCTGCCTCGCATCTTAGGCTGCATGTACTCCCTCGCATCATAGGCTGCCATTCCCCCTTGCAACGTAGGCCGCAAGATTTCCCCTCGCAACTCTTAGGCCATGTGCGCTTCCCTCTCTACTTAGCCGTGCACTCCCCTCCTTTCTCTTAGTTGCTCCGCTCCCTCGCACCATAGGTCCCCTCATTACCCGCCATCCCTTCCCTCCCCTATTGTGTACTGTTCTTGACGTTTGTCTCCATGGTTGTTGGCCTACATTGCATTGCATCGCCTGCATGCTGTGTTCATTTCTTACTTCTAGGTTCCTTTGCTGATTGTACTGTTTTTTTTCGTTTTTGTGTCTCCACGGTAGTTGGCATACATTGCATTGCCTGCATTCCTGCTGTGTTCCTCCTTTACCTCTAGATTCCCTTGGTGATTGACTTTTGTCTCCTCCTTTGCTCAGTTTGTGCTTCAATATGCTGCCTGCTTCCTTCAATCTAGGTCCACTGTTGTGCTCTTTGCTCTGTTATTGCCCCCCCTTGTCACCTGTTGCATTCTGTGCCTTGTTGCTCGTTACCTACAACTGCACCCTTCTTCTTAGGTTCCGTATTGTGCGCTGTACATTGCTGTTGTCTATGTATTGCATCTGGGCTGACCTCTCCTCCTCCCTCCTCGACTCTGACTCTCAACTTCTCCTCCTCGGACATCTGAACATCCACCTGGATGCTACTTGCCCTTCTTCTTGACTCTTTTGCAACCTCTGTGACTCTCTGACTCTCTCTCTCACACTTTCTCTATCTCGCCTCTCTGTCTCTCCTCTCTCTCTCTCTCTCTCTCTCTCTCTCTTTCTCTCTCTCTCTCTCTCTCTCTCTCTATTCTTCCCTCTGGCCCGACTCACTCTGCAGGGCACACACTGGATGTTCTGATCTCCCCAGACCACCCCCTCTCTAACTCTCCCACCAGTGCTCTCTCCTGAACTGATCACTTCCTCCTTTCCTCCCACCTCTCTCTCTCTCTGCCCCTCAGGCCAAGCTGACCCCATCACTGCCACCTACCTTCTCTGTCATTTGACCCATGAGGCAGGTGTCAGCTGAGGTTTTTGCTGCTACTTTCTTTCCTCCTTCTGCACCTTTGGCTGACCCACACCCTGACACAGCACTATCTACCCTTCATCTTTCTATCTCTAACACTTTTGATGTCCTTTCCCCTGTCATGAGGATCCTCTTGAAGCCCAAATCCAAGTGCAACTCTTGATATGACTCCGACCTCGTCACCCTTCAACGCAAGTGCAAGGTGGCTGAGAGGAAGTGGAAGGCATCAGTTGACCCTCTGACAAATTGGCCAGCTGCCTGCTCCAAAGGCAATACAGACTCTCTGTCCTCGCCAAGAAGAGAGCCCACATCCAAGCCTGCTTCTGTGCAGCATCTAACAACTCTGCCAAACTCTTCAAACTCTGCAAGGAGCTGGCCAACCTTGCTACAGTCTCTGCCTCTCCTGTTCCATCCCAGGCCCTCTGCACAGCCTTGGCTTCTCATTTCATCACTAAAAATCAGGACATTCTGTCCACCCTCTCTGCTTCTAACTCCTCCTCCTCCACTCCTGGCCCACCTGTGACCGTCTCTCCTCCTCCCTTCTCTTCCTTTCCCATGTTCACCCCAGACAATGTTTCTAGACAAGTCCAATCTATGAAAGTCTCATCATAGCAGGTTCTCCCCTGCTCATCCAGAACCATCAAGGACCACATTGACACCTTTGCTCCAGCCTCGACTGATTTTTGCAATCACTCCTTTGCCACTGGAACCTTCCCCTGCCCGATCTCTGTCACTCCTTTCCTGGACAAACTCTTGGAAAAGCTGCCCATTTTCCCAGCTTAATCTTCACACCCAATCTGTTGGTTGTCTCCACAACCACCAGTCTGGCGTCAGAGCTGCCAAAAGCACGGAACCTGCTCCCCTGAACACCTGTGAAGACCTGCTCTCGAACCTTGGCTCTAACGTTCCTTCTGTCCTCATTCTTCTCGATCCCTCTTCTGCATTTGATACAGTCAACCATGCCATCCTGCTCAATTGCCTCTGTCCCGCGCATAGGAGCCTTGTAGCTGAATGAAAGCACAACGTTTCGTAAGCTGGTGGATTCTGACACCAAGAGCTGCAATTTGAGATGTGCCTACCTAATTCAAGATGTGGAGACAGCATAAGAATTACTGCCCTCCGATAGCCCTATGAGGCATGGTGAAAGAATAAACCTGATCAAGTGAGCATCCGTCAAGGAGCCAGAGGTGTTCGGAATAACTTTACTGACATCACTCCTATAATGTCCCGAAGCAATCTGCGATACCTGCAGATCACAATAGAAGTACCGGGGAAAGTATTTGTTACCTTTGTTTGAATAACGGTGTTATCCTGTCCTGAAGACGGCCAGTACCAACATACTCAACAGCACGAGAGAGTGCTTTGTATGAGATAAAAGGCCGAAACATATGTCGACTTTACATTAGGGAATTTGTATTTTCCGTTTCCTTTCTCTCAATTCTACAATTAGCTTTCAACGAAAGGCAGGGTGTAGATTACAACCTTTGAAACCTTTGATTGGTCTTTAGAAGAAATGACGAGGGGGTGTGAAAGAGGTATATTAAAATTAACAATCCATCACCACCCCAAGAATACTGAGAGACATATATGTATACAAGAGGGAATCTGTTCCTAATTGGTCATCAATATACCTTTGTTATTAGTTTTTCACTTATTTCCCGTGTGTATGAATTTTTTCTGTTCACTTTGCTTTTATTTGTCATGAAAGGTTTGGTGTTACCACATCATTTAGAGTGTAAGTGGTTAGCACACACTTGCTAATTTTAGTCATTTTTGTGTAGGACCTTATGTTAGTCCTTTTTATATTTTTGCATAAGATGCACATAAATAAATGAAATTGTTTTTTCTAATTGATCAAATTGTGGTATGACTAATCCTTGATTTATTAGGATTACCTTGGACTTAGCCTGTGAGTGTCACAGGGACTCAAGGAGGGGGTAGTTGATCTATCATCTTTGTTACTGGCGTCAGAGCTGCCAGAAGCATGGAACCTGCTCTCTTGAACACCTGTGAAGACCTGCTCTCGAACCTTGGCTCTAACGTTCCTTCTGTCCTCATTCTTCTCGATCTCTTTTCTGCATTTGATACAGTCAACCATGCCATCCTGCTCAATTGCCTCTGTGATAACCTGGGTATCACTGATTGGGCCCCGGCATGGCTGAGCTCCTTTCTCACTGATCAACCCTCTCAGGACCAACTGGGGGACTAACTCTCTTCTATCTCGGTCTCCCTCTATTTGTGGTGTCCCTCAGGGGTCTAACCTTTCTCCCTGGCTCTAAAATAACTACCTGGCACCTCTTGCCCACCGCATTGCCACTTTCTGCTCCAACTTTCAGGGTTATGCGGCTGACACCCTGCTCTCTTTCAGGCTCCCTTCAGCTGCTTCTTCTCCTTCTCTCATACCAGACTGTCTGGCAGCAATTCAGGAATGGTGTGCCACCAATGATCTATGCCTTAATGCCCTTTAGACCGAGATCCTCCTCATCAGAAGACTGCTCCCTCCTTTCCTCTCTCTCTCTCTGGCCACCCACTCTGAGCCCTCTTCCTGATCCTACCTGTGAGGTTAAGAACCTTGAGGTTATCTTTGACTCCAACCTCTCCTTCTCTCCTCACATCTCTGACGTCTCTAAGGAGTCAAACTATCAGTTGCACCTCTTCAGAGGTATTCTTCCTTTCCTCACTTCCCCGCAGAAGCTTACTGTCTCCAGAGCTCTGGTCCTCTCTAGGCTGGACTACTGCAACAGCCTCTTTCTAAATGTTCCTGCTTCTACTCTCCAACCTCTACAACTTATCCAGAACAGGAGTGCGAGACTTGTCCTTGGCCTCAAGCAGAGGCATCGTATCTCTCCATCTCTGAAATCTCTTCACTTGCTCCCTCTGGCGGCAAGGATCAAGTTCAAGACCCTTTGCATTGTCCACAAGTCATTCCAGGCCCTGGGACTGCACTACCTCCAACTCTCACTTCCTAAACATCTCCCTTCTCAAGCTCTCTGCTCATCCACCTCCAACTCACTGAGGGCCAGTTGCTTTTCCAAGCAGATAGTTGGGGGCAGATCTCTCTCTTCAGCTGGGGCCTCCCTCTGGAACAGCCTCCCTGCCTGTCTCAAACTTGAGAAGAACCACCTCCGGTTCTGGAAGTAACTCAAGACCTTCCTTTTCACTTCTGCTTTCTTTCTTCCTCTCCTCTGCTGATGTTGTGACTGCCCCACACACTGGTCACCTGGCTACCCTCTGAACTTGGGCCCAGGCTCCTGCACGTCCTGTTGCCTTCACACTGCCTCCTGGCTCCCCCAGCACTTGTGGCCTGTATCTGCAACCCTACAGTCCCCTTGCTCTGCACTTATAAGCCACCCGCTCGCTGCACTTATTGAGTTAACTGAACTTGCCACCAGTTGGCTGCACTTGAGTTACCTGCACTTCTCCCACCCCCCCCCCCCCCTTGGCACTACTTCCCCTCCTCTCCCCTGCACTTGCGCGATCTGAATGAGACAAGGCCTAGTAATATCGTTGGTTTGTCCTCCCTTTGTTTCCCCCTCCTTGTCTTGTTGCACCTAGAAACACAGGTGCGTTATAAATGCCATATCATATCATATCATATCATATATCATAGGGCAAGGAGTTGGGAGGTGTGGATGATGGATGCTGAGGGAGGAGAAAGATTCATCATCCCAAAATGGCAGGTGAGGTTACTCTTTTCAGTGTGCTTAAAAATTCACACCATGGTAGCTACCTTAATTTTTCAGATAAATGCAGGCATATGTATATTTTTGAGTTCTATATTTTATGGCAAGTCAGAAAATACTAATCTTATTTCGGCACACCCTTCCTTGGAGGAGCTTCCATTTTTTCGATTTGCTCCTTTGCCGAAATAGTTAAACATCTGACACTTCAAGATTCAACATTAAAACATTAATTTCCCACTCTATTTCCACACCAACTTTCAATTTCCTCAGAATTATGATCAGGCTGGAATCATCATTTTCTTTATAACACAAATTGTATACATCACACTGAATAAATATGTACATGGTACCAACAGGCTTCTTATTCCCTTTAGTATGAGTCCGGGATGAGCTCACTGGGCCACACAATGCTCTTTCTACTAAGGGAAATGTAATCCTATGTTAATGCTTCTCATGTGAGTTCATAGTTGCATATGCAGCACCCACCTTTTCCTTTTTGAAGTTTAATTTCTCTTCTATGACCTGACACGAACATCTGTTTATCAGCAGGATGTGTTCCTCCACACCGTTTGAAGATCCATTAGTGGCTCTGAAGGCCATTTATTGAGGTCGAGTGAGCCCTAAAAAGGTCATTTCTGTTGGCCACTAATGCACAGTTAATGGGGAGGCCTGACCTTAAAGGTAATTTCTGCTGGCCAGTTTATCTACCGCCCTACAATTCCGATCTAATTCTTTATATTTCTTTTGCATTTAACTGAAACCCAGGCCTGTTTTCTCCTAGAGGGCACCAGCCAAAGGCCTTAAGGACACAGTTTCATTTCAGTGGAAAAGACACAAGCTGCATCCATACTTCTGAAAGTACAGCTTTTAAATCAACAACATGTGTTTATATGTAACACTTAGCATTTTATCTGGGCATGTTGTTTATAATACAACCTTTCTTTACACACAGTTTGGGCAGATATAAGTTTACTTTTGGTATTATTCACTCATAGGCCATAGTTACATAGAAACCAGTGTTCATTTTTACACAAAACGAAGTAGGCCTTTCCCTTTAAAGATTGTCATTGTATATGATTAAAATAATTATTTTTGTTATGAACAAATGTAAAATGCGAGGCTTCACTTTGGATTTCTGCATCACTGTCTTGTGCTGTAATAAGTCAATGTCACATGCTGCTATCAGTCTCTTTAAATTGAAATTGTAACTTTTCATATTTTAGGAAAAAGCATTTCCAGCCACACATGTCTTTTCCCATTCATTTGGCATATCCAGCAGTTTTAAGCTCTGAGGTAGATTACCTTTCACTTGAGCATCTGTCCATTTTAACACAGTGGAAGGAGACCCATTTCTTTCATTTCACTAGGACTTATGTCGTAAATCACTGTTTTGTACTGGCTTTTATATTTCAATGGGTCAGTAGGGGCCTAGCATGGCCTCTCAATCTCTGTCACTCTGGGGCTGTATTTTCACCCCACAGTGTGAGAGAGCGAGAGGTAATAAAGTGGCACAGAGCCTGTTACGCGGGATTCATAGCAGTGAAACCTACTGACCTGTGTGTGTGTCAGTGCCTGCGGTGATGGGCATAGCTGCCCCGCCCGACTGAGCACACATCACACTAATATTGACCATAACTTCAACAATTTTATCACTGAATTACCCTCCTCACTGAACGAGATAACACTTAGTACCGAGACCACCACGGTAACAGCGCTATTCATTAAGTCCTTTCTTCTTATGTTTTTTTATTTTAATTTTATTTAAGTATTTGTATAGCGCACTACAGCCCATGGGCATAGATAGAGGCGCTTTAAAGAATATGTATGCGGGCTTGCTTCAGGGTTAAAAGAGAGCGGCCCAGTACAGTGGATTAATACAGTTGCTTAGTTTACAGTGCGTTGCATATCAAGGTACAGTACATAGTAAGATAGTCAGATGATGGGAGAGAGGGGGAGGCGAATCAAACGAAAAGCATCGTCTTTAACACCTTACGGGAGGCTGTATGAGATTCAATCATTCTGAATTGGGATGGGAGGGTGTTCCAGTAGGTTGCAGCCAGGGTTGGGAAACTGGAACCACCGGCTCGCACTCTTCATGTAGGAGGAACAATGAGACGATTGGTATATGCAGTTCTGGAAGGTCTACAGGGTGTTTTTTTGATGATCCTTTGAGCTAGGTAAATGGGCGCTAATCCATGGAGATATTTATGTGCAATAGCCAGTGTTTTGAAAATAATCCTTTCTTTGACAGGTAGCCAGTGCGCCTGCCTTCTGACCCCAGAAATGTGATCCCTATGTGCAATACCATTTGCGGCCCTCAAGGCATTATTCTGAGCTACTTGAAGTTTAGCCAGATTCTTTTGGGACAATCCAGCAAATAGAGCATTGCAGTAATCCAGCCTGGACCTGATGATGGCCCTAGCAATGGTGATGCGGTTCTCTTGTGAGAGGAATGGTCTGACTGCATTGATAAGTTTGGAATGATAGGCAGCAGAGGAGGCGATGGCATTAACTTGCCTCTCCATGGTCATGCTAGGTTCAAGATACACACCCAGTGTCTTGATAACTTGAGACACAGTGATGTGAATGTTATCCATTGTGAATGAGCCATATTGCGTGTCCAATTTACCCAGAGGAGCTGTGGATCCAATTAGCAGCAGTTCCGTTTTCACACTGTTTAGACACAACCAGTTTTTAGCCATCCGGGACTGAATTGTGGAGTAGATGAGGTTGAGAGGGTTCATATCAGTGGGGTAGTTACCTGTCCGTGAGATGAGCACCTGGGTGTCATCTGCATAGTTAGTATATGAGATGCCCATGACGTCAAGAATTTGGAACAGTGGCCTGGTAAAGAGGTTGTAGAGAGTTGGTGCTATGCATGACCCTGGAGAGACCCCACCTTTAATTGGACTTGGGATGGCACTTGAGGAATCGGAGAACACCTTCATCACCCTTTCTTTGAGGAAAGGCGATATCCATTCACAGGCTTTCGGCGAGAAGTTGGCCGTGGAGGACAGATGATGACATAGGGTTTTGTGATCTACCAGATGAAATGCCGCTGAGAGGTCTAGCAGGAGAAGGAGAGCCGGCTTACCTACGTCTCTCATATCATCGATTTCATTTTTGAGATCAAGTAATGCCGTTTCTGTTCCATGCCGTGGCCTGAAACCAGACTGGCGCAGTCCCAAGAATGTTTGAACTTGCAGGTAGGCTGCTTTGTCCAGAATCTTTAGCAGGAAGGGGACATGGTGCCCTCCCTAGTACCAGTGGGTCAAGGGAGGTTTTTTTTAGGAGTGGTTGGACCCAGGCTTCCTTCAGTGAGGTTGGTACCTGGGCAGAGCGGAAGGATGAGTTAATGAAGGCAGTGATGAAGGGAGCTAGGTCAGGGGCACATTCCTTAATCATGTGTGCTGGGCAGGCATCCCCTTTACAGTTGGACGGTTTGATAGATTTGATAAGGGCTATGACTTCTGATTCACACATGTCAGAGAATTTGAATGTTGGTACCGCCTTACCCGCAAGGGCAGTACGGAGAGTGGGGGGACGCGTGTCTATAAGAGAGGATAATGCTTTTTTTGGTGCGAAAGAATTTTGGCTTGCAAAGTTTATCTAGCAGGGCAGTTTGAATAGTGTTGCACCATGACTCATCCTTTATGAGGGTAGATGGAGGGGTTGTGGGAGTCTCCAGTTCTCTGAAGATTGCAAAGATCTCCTTAGATCCAGATTTGGCATTGTTAATCCTCATATTGAAGGATGCAGCTTTAGCCTGAGTGATGGCTACTTTGTATTGTCTAGTACAAGCTTTGAAGGCTACTTTAGTTTTATCATTGGGGTTTTTCTTCCAGGTTGCAAGCAAGGCCCTTTTAGTTGAACGTAGTTCCGTAAGTTCTTGGGTGAGCAATGCATTGGAGTGCTTGGTTTTCTTCGCTTTCTTAAGGGTGAGAGGTGCTATGGTGTCAACTGCGCAAGTGATGACCTGATTAAAGGAGTTTGTGAGGAGGCCTGGATCATTGGGAAATGGAGGCTGGAGAGCTGGTGCTAGGCAATGTGGGAGAAGGATCTCTTTCGTAAGTTTGCACGAGCTTCTAGAGAAGGCTCCTGGTAGCGTTATACTCGGTTTGCTGGACCCATTAGTGGTGGCGATGTCTAGTTTGATGCAGAAGTGGTCAGACCAACGGATGAGGGAGATGTCTGGGACGAGGATGGCACAGTTATGATGAGCTACCCAATCCAGCGTGCGTCCTTCCATATGGGTAGGCTCAGTAATGGCTTGGATGAACCCTAATGTGGTTAAAGCTTTTTGTAAAGTGGATGCGTGAGCATCGTGTGTATCATTCAGGCCAAGATTAAGGTCACCCAGTAGCACTATTATGGATTTTTTTTATGTTGTCAGATAGCGTGTGTATAAGAACCTCTTGGAAGTCTGTTGAGGGGCCAGGAGGACGATACACAAGATGGAAGGCAATGGTGGAGGTGGGTGAGGTCTTAAGTTTGATTAAGAGATATTCAGCGTTAAGGCCTAGGTCACCTTGAATTCTCCTGATGTTAAGTGTATCTCTAGCAATGATGGCAACAGCACCCCCTCTTTGGCCAACCCTATCTTGCCTAAAGATAGTATAGCCATTAGGGATAGCCAGAGCGAGGGCAGGGCCGGAAGATTCCTGTAGCCATGTCTCGCAGAGAAAGAGGAGGTTGAGATGGTCACTGGTGATCAGGTCATGCACATCAAGAGTGTGGACAGGGATTGATCGGGCGTTTACTAAGGCAAATTTAAGAGCGGGTGCTGCGCTACCGTCAATAGCCAGGATATCCAATGCTAATGGTTTGGCAGGCTTAGTGACAACATGTTCATTCAATACAATCACCGGGTTAGTGGGCACCAATGCAGGGCAATTAGCATCAACAATAGCTTGGGTGTCAACATTACCATTTTTCCCAATAATCACAGGGGTAGTGTGCACCAATGCAGGGCAATTAGCATCAACAATAGCTCAGGTGTCAACATTAATATTTTTCCCAATAATCAAAGGGGG
Organism: Ambystoma mexicanum; assembly: GCF_040938575.1. Classification (NCBI taxonomy): domain Eukaryota; kingdom Metazoa; phylum Chordata; class Amphibia; order Caudata; family Ambystomatidae; genus Ambystoma; species Ambystoma mexicanum. The sequence goes on from NC_090938.1 coordinate 389,610,373, forward strand.
GGGTGGGCACCAATGCAGGATATTTAGTAACAACCATTTCATGAGTGGAGGCATGATTAATCTTTGAAATAATCAATGGATCAATGGACAACAAAGAAACAAGGTCAGAAATCACAATAGGCAGTAATACATCGGTAGCCTTAGTTAATGGTATTTGGGGGGTTAGTGGTGGGGCACCCATCAACGTACCTGGTGGGGCAGGAAGTGAGGAGGGTACTGCTTTAGATCTCAGCTTGGAGGTTGCACTTAGATGAGGGTCACGCGGCTGAGTGTTATATGTTCCCACGTGATACTTCCTCGGGATTGAGGGTGTGTGGGCAGGCGGCAGTTGTGCTCTGGTCGGTGCCAGGTCTTTAGTGTTAGCGAGTTGCTCGGGGACTCTCGAAAGGCCGTCCCTGTCTGGGAGATTTTACAGAGCGGCTAAAGGAGACAGCGAAAGTTCGGCGTGGAGTGGCGAACTTCATGGTGGAGAACGGGTAACCAGGGCAACAGCAGGAACAGCCTTGGTGCGTTTAAAACTTTACAAGTAGGCTGGTAAGCAAAACGAGTGGCGTGGCTCGTTGGGGCGGAGCTGTTGATAGTGTGGCATTCCTTTGACCTCATCCTCAGGCAGGAGTTTCGAATAATAGTGGGAGTGGATTTTTGACCGCGCTCGGTCGTGAAGCGCGATCGGAGGCGCTCATTTCTGTGTGCAACAGCGCAGCTAGTGTAGGGTGTTGGCGAAGGAGGGGCAGCACGACCCTTACCTTTGAACGACCAGCGGGGCACAACAGGCAGCCGCTCCGAGCAGCTTAGAGCTGCAGAGAGGGGAGTCGGCCTTTCCTCTTGGCCTTCCCTCGGCGGCTTCGTATTCATTATCCTGAGTACACAAATCCACTCTGGTGATCTTATAACCACTCTTGATGCCTGTGGAACACAAAGAACAGTTGACAGTGTTAACAATGATATTACTGTTGATCCACTCTCATCTCAAGAAAAAACAGTGTTGGCAGCAAGCAGTAATAAAGGAAAAAGAAATTCCAAGAAAAAAGCAAAACAACTGTGTTTAGTGCCCTCTTCACAAACAATTATGACTAACCATTTTGGAAGGAAAAACCAAAATCTCGATCGAAGAAAAAACGCAAAGGCATTGCAGTATCCCACTCTTTACCCAGCGATCTGATTACCAATGAGGTGCGCTTGTTTGATGTAGCGAGTTCTACTAACCAGAAAGGGGGAGACAAAGATCAAGAACATGAAGAAGCAAAACAAAAATAGGACTAACGAGGGGAATACAGATGGGTGCGACATTCAGTCTTCTTTGCTTAAGGACACGGATGCCTTTCAAGAATCCACCTCTCTTGCTTCATTGCTGCAACAAACCATGTCAATTTCTAACCATGAAAGTGGAGATACCCAAGTTCTGGACGAGACAACTGTTGCCGAGGTCGCGGCACAAAGAAAGGACGCACACACGGAGGCATAAAGGAAGCTTCTTTATTCTTCTACCAACTACGCAGTAACTGGCGCCCTACGCGCCTTTTCCCACAAACCCCCACTTCCCCGCTCCCACGTCACACTAACACTCCGCCTCCCCAACGGAGGGGGCTAAGTGCCTTTAACTCGTGGAGTGCTGGGTAACACTACCCCCGAACATTATATCCTGACATCAGCTCAACATTCCTCAACAAGTCTCATTGGTTTCTTGATCACTCGTCGGGGCCTCTCATCTTGAGCTGTCGCCTCTAGGACAAGTGGATTGTTCACTCCCTGGCTCGTCCCTCCCGGATCCCCGACCGGAGGGGTCCACAGGTCATCTCTCTGCATGCGAGGTTCTGGGGAAACAGACCTCCTCGGCTCTTCCGAGCCCTCTCTCTTGATATAGTGTCTAAATTGTTGACAGTTCCTGGTGACGGCTCTATTTTGATCTTCAGCCGTCACCATAGTACCTTTTACTGCGACTACCCTCATGGGACTTGGGGCAAATCGCGGATCTGTCTTCCTGGTTATTTGTTGTTGCACAAGGACGTCGTCTCCTACCTGGAAATCTTTTGTTTCAGCGTGTGCCTCGCATCAGTGTCACGTCTTGCCTTCTCCTTTGCTTCAGCATCACGTTGGAGCGTCTCAGTGTCAAGCGGTTCTTCACTTGACGGGTTGCGTGGGATGCGGGTTCGCACCTCATAGCGAAACATTAGTTCAGCAGGAGTCTTGTTCGTTACTTCATGCGGGGTATTCCTGTAAGCTCTCAGGAGGCGGCACAGTGCTTGATGCGGGTGGACTGCCTCCACCTTGGCTCTTTGTATCGCTTTCTTGATGGAGGCCATGAAGCGTTCCGCCATCCCATTCGCTTGCGGGTGTCGAGGGGTTATCTTCATGTGCTTGAAACCCAAATGCATCGCTAGTTCTCCGAACTCGTGCCCGCAGAATGGTGGTCCATTGTCAGACTTGATGGTTTTGGGAACCCCCCACTCGCTGAATACTTCCTCTAGCACCTCTGCCACCTGGGGAAACGCTGTGGTGGAGACCCGCTTGACTATGGGGAACCTTGAATGTTCATCTATTAGCAGCAGGAGGTAGTCGCCAGTTTCGGTCGGTCCGTAGAAGTCCACGGCTACTCGTTCCCAGGGGCGATCTGGTATCTGTGTGTGTTGCAGCGGGGGTGGACGTTCCATTGAGGCGGTGCACTGGCACGCGTGACAGTTTTTCACCCATTCATCGACCGCCACATCTAGGAAGGGAAACCAGACGTAGCATCTCAACTGTTTCTTGGTGTTCTCCGCCCCTCGGTGACCTTCGTGGGCCGTGCGGACCACCTCGTTTCGTAGTGTGGCGGGAATAACAATCCTGCAGCCTCGTAGAAGAATGTTGTTGTCCTTCACAGCCAGTTCACCCTGCACTCTGGCCAGTCTCGCGATCTCCTGTTTGTTGACGCCCGGATGGGCTAGCATTGCCCTGTGGTGGTCTTTCCATTTGTTGGTTAAAGTCAAACTGATTGCAAGGGCTGTCGTCGGGTCAGCGGCAGATGCGGCGGCCACCCTTTCGAGGGACAACGCCGGTGGTAGCGATCGATCTGCTATATACTGCACATAGGCCACATCTCCTTTCCGCGTCAGCGGGGGCCCCACAGGGTGTCGTGACAGATAATCGGCTGGGTTTAGCTCACCTCCGGGGCGATGGATGATGTCGTAGTTGTACTCTTGAAGCCGGATGCCCCACCGCTCAATCCTTGGTGGCATCTTGGTGTGCGGGTTCCCGAACAGGGATAGGAGTGCCTGGTGGTCGGTAATCAGCGTGAAATTCTTCCCGATGAGGAAATTGTGGAAGTGTTCACATGCCCATACTGCGGCCAAACTCTCCTTCTCGGCTTGCGAATAAGCCAGCTCCGGCGTGGATAGCGCTCTGCTCGCATAAGCGACCACATGTCTCGGGTTGATGTCCGCCCCACTGGTTTGAGCTAATATGGCCCCGAAGCCGACTGGGCTTGCGTCCACCACCACCTCGGTGTGCCACGCGGGGTTGAAGTAGGCCAGGCGGCGAGCCTCCGTGAGGGCCTGCTTGATGGCAGTGAATGCCTGCTGGCATGCGGGAGTCCACTCGAACACTGTCTCCTTCTGCAGGAGCCTCCTCAACGGGTCGGTGAGGGAGGCAAAGTGGGGAATGTATCTCGCACAGTACCCCGCCATGCCAAGGAAGGAGCGGACGTCTGCAACCTGCAGCGGTTCGCCAAGGCCAGTGATTGTGGCAACTTTGTCGGGATCCGGCATCATCCCTTCCCCGGAGAAGATGTGGCCGAAAAATTTAAGTTTCGTCTTGCTGAATCTGCACTTGGAGATGTTGAGCGTGAGACCAGCAGCTTGAAGGGCTTCACACGTGGCGTGCAGCGCTGTGTCGTGGGACTCCTTGGAGGCGCCGAACACAAGTATGTCGTCGCTGTAATTCAGAGCACCCTTAACGGGTCTGATAATTTGACGTATGGCTTCCTGAAAAATCTCCGCAGCGGACGAGATACCGAAATTCAGTCTGCGGTACCGGAATAGGCCATCATGTGTCGCAAATGTTGTGATGACTCGAGAGTCAGGGTGTAGCTCCAGCTGATGATAGCCCTGAACCAGGTCGAGCTTGGAAAACATCTGGGCGTTGTTCAACTGCACGATCATGTCTTCTATGCACGGACCTGGGTGCCTCTCCCGCTGGATAGCCGTGTTGGCCACCCTCATGTCCACACATAGACGGATTTTTCCACCTTCTTTGGGTACGACCACCAGGGGGGAGACCCATGGGGTTGGGCCCGTTGCTGGCTCAATAATGCCGTCGGAGAGCAATTGCTGGAGAGCCTCGGACACTGCCTCTTGGAGGTGAAACCCGACCCGTCTGGGGTGTTGCGGCACTGGGCGTACCAGCGGGTCGATGTGTAGCTTGATGGGAGGGGCTATGAGTTTTCCCAATCCGGTACACAGCTTTGGGAATCTTTCCATTATGTCATCTTGTGTGATTAGGTTCTGGTTTCGAACGCATGCCATTGTGCTAATTAAGTCCTTCGGGTTGTCTGAAGTTGCGGTAATGGTATCACCTGCTTTCACGTGGATCTCGATCAGACCCAGGCGGGATGCTGTGTGGTAGCTGATAAGGCATCTACTCCTGGTGAGCGAGCGAATGACATGGATGGTGGTGTCCACCTGTCGTCCATTCAGGAGAAACCGTCGAGCGAATTGACCCACCGTCTGCAAAGGGGTAGCAGCGCCCCACTGGAAGATTCTTGAATGTGACGGGGCAAGCTGTGGTGGGTCTGACATCCTGCCGTAGTCCTGCTCGCCCATGATGTTCACAGTGGCGCCAGAGTCGATCATGAACTGGAATTGGTAATTTCCCATCTTGATCAGGATTTTTGGGGCTTTCCGCGCCTCTTCGTTATCAAGAATGAGATTGACAAACTCGTCCTGGTCATATGGATCATGCGGCGCATTGTAGGCCGCCTCTTGATCTTCATGATAGAATGCCTCAGGCCTTTGTTCCATGGGGGGGTTTTCGTATTCATCCACGAAATGCCTGGGCTGGTCCACCTGGTCTGGTTGCACGTAGTATCCCTGCATTTGGTACTCATCAATTGCTCTGACATATCGTCTCTGGTTTTGCCCTTGTTGGTACTGCCTCGGTTGATTGTATTGTGGGGGTGGCGGCCGAAACGGCGTTCTGGCAGGTGCTTGTGGACGCGTCAGGGGAAATGGTATGCCCTCCCTACATACAGAGTGGAAGTGCCCCTCTCTTCCGCAGTTCGTGCACCGTTGGGATAATGCTGGGCACGACCCGGAGTGTGGGAAGGACATCCCGCACCGATAGCACTGTCTTTGCTGGCGCGGGGTTGGTGCCCCTGGTGCTCTATATTGTTGTGGTCCTCTGTCGCCTTGTCGAGGCGGCTGTATGGCGCCTATGAGTTCATTGGTGTCTTGTTTGGGGTTATTTGTGTTGCTCATGGATGAAGCTTGTGCATCAACTCTCTCGTGTATGCGAGCGAGTTCGCTCACTTCGGGGATGGTGAGAGGCTTTTTCAAAAGTTGTTTCTTGAGCGCAGGAGAGAGACAACCTTCTATCACTCTCAGCCGTATTGCTTCTTCCAGGGAGAAAGCGTCGAACTGGCAGTTAGCACCTTTCACTCTTAGGCGAGTTATGAACTCATCAACAGTCTCGTGTGGCAGCTGGGTGCTTTTGTTGAATAGATATCTCTCATAGTCTCGGTTGACTTCGATGATGAGTAGCTTGTCCAGGGCCTTAATCAGGTTGGGGAAGGAGTCTTGTTCTGCCGTCGGGATTGTTTTTACTACCGTCTTGATTTCACCCCCCACGAGGTTGAGAAAAATGTCCCTGATGTTGGGGGAATCACCATCGCCGGACCCCCGCACAAAATGGTGGAAGTCTTCCATCCAGTCAGTCCACCTGGGTCCTTTCGTCGCTTGTGGCGTCATGGTGAATGGCGGGGGCAGCCTCAGCTGTATTGATTTTGCTGCGCGCACAGGCTGGGGGGACCCAGGATTGGATCCCTAGACGCTCATGTCGTCAGGAGATGAGACCTCTGCGATCTTCGGGCGGTGTGTGGTTATGGAGGCACTGGCGTGCACCCGCGCACTCACCCAAGCGTGCGAAGGCAGGTCCGGCTATGGACCATTAACGGTGAGAGGTGGCTCACAGACGTCGTCGCCTGCGTGGTCCGTGACAGGGGACTGGAGCAACCGCCTTATGAGAGGGCGGGTTTGCCGGCATGCGTGAACAGTAGGGACCGCCTGGAGTGGAGGATGCGGTTCACGCGCGTCGTTTTAAATAAATGAGAAAGAGAAAAAAAAAAAAAAATTTTTTTCTTTTTTTTCAGCTGCAGCCTTGCATGCGGAGGAGGAGGAGGAGGCGCGGCGGGTCAGCGGCCGCCCGCGCGAGCACTGGCGGGTTTCTGGGCCCAGCGCCACGGAAGGAGGAGCAGGAGGAGGAGGCTCCGCGTGATTCCCTGCACGCGAGCCGGGACGCGGCGGACTGCCGCTGGAGGACTCCGGTGTGCGAGGAACAGCCTCGTCGCCAATGTTGCCGAGGTCGCGGCACAAAGAAAGGACGCACACACGGTGGCATAAAGGAAGCTTCTTTATTCTTCTACCAACTACGCAGTAACTGGCGCCCTACGCGCCTTTTCCCACAAACCCCCACTTCCCCGTTCCCACGTCACACTAACACTCCGCCTCCCCAACGGAGGGGGCCAAGTGCCTTTAACTCGTGGAGTGCTGGGTAACAACAACTAGTCTGGAAGGGGTGGCTCAATTGTTTCAAGTGGAGGAGGCTGGCTTGCACCAACCTCTGGCTTTACCGCTGACATCTAACAGCTCTACCAGCACCTACTCGTTATTATGTGGGGGCAGTTCTACTTCAGCTATAAGTGTTTCAAAGTCAGCACTGCTTCCACGTCATCACAATACATCTAAGGGCCATGCTTACTTTGCATTAAAAATACAAAGTTTGTTTTGCCTCTTTAATCAAAAATATTTGAATCGTTCCACAATGTTACAGTTGTTTAACTGTGTCATTCTGTTGCGATGTATTTCATTGGATGACATAGCTATTGTGGAACAAATTGAGGGCACGGCTTACTCCACATCTATTGTCCATTTTTATTCTCCGTTGTCACTCTAATATGTCTATTCTTGTCATATGGACCTATGTAGGTTATGATTGTTCTATCATTGATGTTGTTTCTCGTCAACTTACCAGGACAGATCGACCTATTATCTGGGATAATACTGTTGTCAGCACCTCTAGTTCCCTCAATTACAGTAGGAATGACCAGCATTCAGGTGACTTGTTATTGCACAAAAGAGACCAATTTGACCCTTCAGTTATCAATTATGATACGTTGGGAAATAGACAGATCACCTCTAAAATGGAGCCTCATTTCAGTGAGGCCTCTATTAATATGGACTGCAATTCACACGGTACAGTCTCTGCTAATTTGTTTATTTATTATTTATTTGTAATGTGCAATATACAACAAAAACTGTGTTTCAAGGTACATCAAGACAAGGGGGGGAGGAAAGAGGTAAAACAAAAACGTTCTTAAATGTTCTTGACGCATTCATAGCGTGCAAGTGCTAAAGAAATTTGAGCAGGGAAGAGGGGATGGAGGGAAGTGCAGGAAGGAGAGGAAAGGTTGTACCGTGGCCTACGAGGCCGTGACGTGATTTGGGTTGTGCAAGTGCTGAGATATGAAGGAGGAAGAGGAAGGGGAGTGCAGGAGGAGAGGAGGGAAGAGATACAATGCAAAACAAGTTAATAAGTGCAAGTAAAAGTAGGTAGGCTGCAGTATGAAAAAAACAGAAATGCAATTTTGACAAGCAAGTATGGATGACTGCAGAGTGGAAAAGCTGTGCCCCATGGCCTCAGGGGCTACATCAGGCGAGCAAAACAAGTACTTTATGGATAGGCAGGTAGGAGAGAATGCAGACTGGAAAGCCATGCATCATGTAGCGAGGGGCTACATCAGGTATCCAAAGATTGAATGGGAGAACAGAGGTGGAGCACTGATACATTACATTAAAAAAATCAAGCAGCAGAAATAATTCAGTGTGAAACGTCAGTCAGTGGTTGCATGTAGGTCAATGCAAAACACAGCGAGGTATCAAAGTCCAACAGTGGATGCAGGTAAGTCATTTCAAAACACAGCGAGGTATCAAAGTCCAACAGTGGATGCAGGTAAGTCATTTCAAAACACAGCGAGGTATCAAATTCCAAAGTGGATGCAGGTAAGTCAATGCAAAACACAGCGAGGTATCAAAGTCCAACAGTGGATGCAGGTAGGTCAATGCAAAACACAGCGAGGTATCAAAGTCCAACAGTGGATGCAGGTAAGTCAAAAGCAGCACATAGCGAGGTATCAAAGTCCAACAGTGGATGCATGTAGGTCAATGCAAAACACAGCGAGGTATCAAAGTCCAACCGTGGATGCAGGTAGGTCAATGCAAAACACAGCGAGGTATCAAATTCCAACAGTGGATGCAGGTAGGTCAATGCAAAACAGAACACAGCAAGGTATAAAAGTCCAACAGTGGATGCAGGGAGGTCAATGCAAAACAGAACACAGCAAGGTATCAAAGTCCAACAGTGGATGCAGGGAGGTCAATGCAAAACAGAACACAGCAAGGTATCAAAGTCCAACAGTGGATGCAGGGAGGTCAATGCAAAACAGAACACAGCAAGGTATCAAAGTCCAACAGTGGATGCAGGGAGGTCAATGCAAAACAGAACACAGCAAGGTATCAAAGTCCAACAGTGGATGCAGGTAGGTCAATGCAAAACACAGCGAGGTATCAAAGTCCAACAGTGGATGCAGGTAGGTCAATGCAAAACACAGCGAGGTATCAAATTCCAACAGTGGATGCAGGTAGGTCAATGCAAAACAGAACACAGCAAGGTATCAAAGTCCAACAGTGGATGCAGGGAGGTCAATGCAAAACAGAACACAGCAAGGTATCAAAGTCCAACAGTGGATGCAGGGAGGTCAATGCAAAACAGAACACAGCAAGGTATCAAAGTCCAACAGTGGATGCAGGTAGGTCAATGCAAAACACAGCGAGGTATCAAAGTCCAACAGTGGATGCAGGTAAGGAAAGGCATCACACTGCACAGGGCTGGGGAGTGACATGACGAGGGTAAAGGAGGGCCGGGATGTAAGAAACTGCAAAGGCTGGGGCTGCCCAGACTGGTGGTTGCAGCTGAAAGAAAGAACAGGGGAAAGGTGCAGTGGGAAGGCAGGGTTGAGAGTCCCCAATACAGCACAGAGCTGATTGGTTCCCCAGGGAAGTGCAGAATGGCTAGAGGGCTGCAAGATAGAAGGGTCCAAGAAGGTGGGCTGAAGAGGAGGTAAGGACAGGCACGGGGAGAGAAGAATTTAACAAAAGGTTACACTTCACCACAAGTGCAGGGAGCATTGTTAGGCAAGAAGTACATATTAGAGCCCTCAGCAGGACAGTGCAAAACACAAGCGTGACAGTAAGAGAACAGTCCGAAGGGCAGCTAGTAGGCTGGGACCAGTGGCGCATACCGAGCGGCAAGGAGGAGGGAGGGCAGGGCCCAGTAGACCAGTCAAGCAGTCAAGCAGCAACACAGTGGCGGACAAGGGGAAGGCTGCAGCCGGGGTGGCGAAGCACAAAGGGTGGGGAAAACCAAGGGGGAGCTGGAAGAATATAACGAAGAGTGGAGGCATCAGACTGAGGTGGTGGGGGGGGGCACTAGGGAGAGCTCAGGAATAAGGGTAGGAATTAAAATTAGGAGAGTGAAGAGGAAAGTAACAGGGCCGAGCAGCAAGGAAAGAAGAGAGGCGAAAGAGTGAAAAAAGAAGCATGGATGAAGGATAGTTAATGGTGGAGGCCAAGGGAACGGTGGGTTGGGGGTCATACCTTTAGGACAGAAGCGAGGTACGTGGCAACGCCTCATCCAGGGTGGGACCAAGTGGACAACAGAGGTATCGGAGCACAGCATAAGAGCAGGAAGAGAAGCAAGGGGAGGCCCTTTGGCCTAGACAGGGTCACACACGGCCCTTAAAGGAGGCCCTTTGAGGGGGGCCGCATCGCCTGCTTGCTCCCAGGTTGTTGTAAAAGGAGCCTCAGCCTAAGTGCTTTTGGCAGAGGCGTACTCCAGGACTTGATGTAGGAAGTCCTCAGTGGTTGTTGCAATGCGGCAGCCATGATGGAAGGACCAACCGTGGCAAAGGTGAACGGAGCCCCTCAGGGGCTCATGTGCGGCAGAGCTCACGCACGGGCAGAGCACCCCTTTCAATATCTTATCTTGGAATACCTGTGGGCATGCCCACTATAACTCTGATTGGGGGGGGGCTATTGGAAACCATTGCTGAGCATAGTGTGGTTGTTTTGCAGGAGACGTGGATGGTGACTAACTCGGAAATGGATGGCAGGCTCTGTATACACAAGCCTGCTGTGAAGCGCTTTAGAGGGTGACCCAAAGGATGACTTATTATCAGTGTTTGCGACTTTATTACTGTTTCAGCAGTAAAAGCATGTACTGACTGTGTGGTAGCAGGGGTCTTAAATTGGACTGCTAAGCAGGGCATTACCAGGCGTTTGTTATTCATTAATATTTATGCACCCCCTTATGGTTACTCTCAGCCTAGCATTATTGCAGGCGCGGGTTCTTTCCTTGAAAAAAATATCGATACCTACCCACGTTAGTTTGTGATGATTTCAATGCCATTATGCCTCTGGAGTGTGACCCCCCCAACCCCCAGTCGATTGATATTCTTTCATCTCATCAGGTGGTGGTTCTTTGCTGATGAAAGAGGGGTCTTTTGGGCCAAAATGTTATATCAGCATGGCCTTACAATATTAAACGGCCAGTGTTACCCTGCAAATTTTAGGAGATTGGCCTGTAAAGGTGCGTCCATCATTGTTTATGTGTTTGTTAACATGGCTCTTCCCTCTTAAATTGGACATGAGCGGGATTCCACGGGAGGAAAGTGATCACATGGTAACCTATTTTGAGTTTGACCACCCTCTTGTGTGCCTCAACAGCATTGGGCCTATTAATATTAGCCCAGCTAAACATCTCATCTTGAGCGCACAGAGTCTTGAAATGGCAAACTATGTTGCCTTCCAAGGATTGACAGCGCTCACTGGTGATCAAAACTGTGGGTCTCAACACCTTGGATTTGATCACGAAGCGATCAAGTTTATTAAAAATGATGACGACGTCTTAAGCTCCAACAATCAAAGACTAAACAATTGATACAATCACACAGTGCATGAACTTCAAATATGTTTTATATGAGTAGAATTGGCGGATTAGTTTCAGCCAATTGTCTGAAACCAATCCACCAATTCTACTCATATAAGAAATTCTTTGAAGAACATGTGCTGTGTGATTGTATCAATTGTTTAGTCTTTGATTGTTGGAGTCCCTGGGCATGGGTAGCCCGCTCAGATCCAATCACCTGCCGCAGTATTATTATTGATTGCTAAACGATATATTGTCTCAGATTGTCTGTATCCGACGTATAAGCACTGTGGATTTCAGTCTCTCTATGCTTGGTTGTATTCATAATGCTATTGGAAATAGGATAATAAGGAAGAGAGTGATGACAGCTAATTCTAATCTTGCGTACTCACGTAGATTTGACAACAGCATACACTATGCCAAAAAGAAATGGAGGTCAAACATTCACACTATTTTGAAAGATCAATTGACCCCTGATATTGCAGCTGTTAAAATAAGTGAAGTAAGAGCTATCAAAAGTGGCTCCGAACCTACTTTTGGCTGTGGGACCAGGCTCTATGGCATACATTAGCCACGGGATCCAGTCAATATGTCAAAACATTTTTTTCGAATTACCAAAATGTCGAACCACAAGTTCAGAATTTTTTTTTTCCGAATTTTTATTTTTTTATTTTAGAGGGTTTCGTTTTGTTTAGTTAGCAAAAAAAGATGTTTAAAAAAAACAGGGGGTTGGGGGGAACCCCCCCAAAAAAACATTTTTAAAAAAAGGCATTCGACATTTTTATTCTGGCACTTTTGGTTCGACATTTTGGTATTTCGAAATAGTGACTGTCGGAAAAGTCACTATAAACCATTAGCCACCTCTGCCAACAATAAAGATTCATTTTTGTTTTGGACAATCATGAAAGGTGTCAGTGCTAACCAATCGCTGCTCTGCGGTGTCTCTCAAGGGGCTTGCGTTCTCCATATTAATATAACTATTGTCTTGAATAATAATCTATGTGACAGTGTTAACTTGAGAACTCATAACTGGTCTTATGCTTTTACAGTTTCCCAAGCTGAAAGCCCGATAAAACCGTGTAAAATGTCCAGAGCTCTCGGGCCTGATGGCACATGTAATCTTCTCCTTAAAATTAATACAGCGATTTGGGCTGTAGCGTTGCACGGGCTGTTCCGAATGATTAGTCTTTCTGGTCTGCTGACCCGCACATGGACTGATAGTATCACTGTACCTGTGTATAAAAAGGGTCCACATGAAAATCCTGCTAACTATCGCACTCTGGCTATGTTGGATGCGCCAGCTAAAATATCTGCCCATGTCCTTCTTTGTGAATTAAATGCTTGGATTGACCAATCTGGCATTATCCCTAAAAACATACTGCCTTTCAGAAAGATCACATTACTCTTGGTTGTAGAATCTGACAAATAGTTTGTGTTCCCTGATTTTAGTACAGCTTTTGAGGCAGTGGTGAGAAACAAACTCTGGGCAAAACTCCTGGAGCGGAACATCGCCAAAAGGCTGCATACTATGATTGTTTGTCTGCACAAAAACATTAAAGATATGTATCGGCATGCGGCGGTCATGGATTGGGTGTGAACCAGTGCAGGTTTAAAGTAGGGTTGTATTCTGGCTCCCAGCCCTTTTTAATCTTTATTTGGCAGACTGGTCTGCTGCCCTGACCGGTGATGGAGCCTGCCCCACCAAAAGTCGGGAGTGAGCCTCTTCACTGGCTGGGATATGCAGACGACTTGGTTATAATGGACCTTACCCCCATTGGCTTGCAATCATCACTTAATTCACTGTCCAAGGGTTTTGCTCAGAATCGGTTAAAAATTAACATTGGAGAATCCAAGGTCATGGCTTTTCATTCGACACATTTTAAACGTAACGTTTTTAAATGGACCCTTGATGGCTCCCCACTCGAGATAGTCACTGAGTATAAATACCTTGGTAGTGTAATTGATCATAAGTTGAACCGGCACTCATAATTACAATGTGTCATTGTCAAGATGAAAGTAAGACAGCAAGTTGGGGTGCTTAGGCATTTATTAAGACAGCAAGTTGGGGTGCTTAGGCATTTATTTGATTTATTTTATTGTTTAAAGTGCAGACCATAGATGGAGAGCAGCGTAGCGCTGTACCGAGTGTGGGTAGCCAGCATTTGGACTGGCATCTTTTGATAGCGCAGCACCGTAAGGTCTGTGCATCGGTATGTGCATCCATTGGAATTGGTCCTTGGTCCGGTGCTGTTGAAAAAGCCATGTTTTGAGGGATTTGAGGAATTGGAGAATTGTGGTGGCATTCCAAGCCTACGCCGGGAGCGAGTTCCAGAGGGTGGGTGCATGACAAGAGAAGGATTGTTTGTGGGTCCTCTCTTTGCAGACGAGTTGTGACTCAAGGCGGTTGGTTGATTTGCTGCGCGAGGAGCGTGTGCCACCAGATATGTGGAGCTTAGCTGCTAGGTATGCTGGTGTGCTACACGTGGCTGCTTTGTAGATGATGCATACAGCCTTGAATAGTATCCTGTCTTGGAGTGGAAACCTACTATGTATTTTGCATAGCAGGGTGGTGTGTGGGTCAAATTAGACCGCATTGAAAGTAAATATTTTAAAATACTGCTCAAACTACCGTTATGTACCCCCATTGAATATGTATACTTTTGTATAATTTTGTATTTGTAAGCTTGGTACCATTATGAATACTAGGCGCCTCCATTTTTATTGGAAATGTTGTCAGGCTGCTCCTAGTTCCTATTATATGCAGCTGTCAGAGGTTCCACTAATCTTGTTACGTTTCTTAGAAAATGTACTCTCTATCACATTTTGTGTCTGATGTCACACTGTAGGCTTTATTTCCCAGAGAATTGTGTTAACTTAAGCTACATGCAGCATAAACAAACAACGAGATATATTCTTAAATTGTTTGACTGGGAACAAAATGTAGTGGATCTTGCATCTAAATCCAATAGTGGACTCTTAATTGCATCCTTTTGACAAGCTACTATATACCCCCGCTTACACTATAGGGCCGATTCATGGAACAAATGTGTGCTGAAAATCATGGCGCAAACCAGCGCAAGTGTGAAAAAGCAAGCACACGCGCACGCGTGCGATTCATGGAAGGGCCTGCGCGTGTTTATTCTGGGATGTGCGCCAAATCCGCATGTGGCGCACACGGACGCACATGTCACTGCAACATCCCGAACGCTGTGCGCGATGCGCACAGCAAAAGCGCACAACGTTAGCGCGCACACCAAAAAGGGGGCGGAACACACGGAGTGGGGAACAACGCGTGAAAAAGAAGGCGTAACTGGGGAAGTACTGCAGGGAAATACACGGAACGCCCACATGCACGCCAACAACACGTATTCATGGAATCTAACACGGGAAACCCGCGCACGGCAAAAGACACGCATAGATGTCAACACGTCCGCCACACGAAGACAGGCGGAAGCGTCCCCCGCGCAATATAAAAGTGTGCGCAAACAACAAACACGTATATACAGCTACGATGAATGCCCCATTTGTCGCAGCACTGATCGTCGGACACCGCAGGAGGAGAATAGCCAGGCCCCGCATTTATCTGCCCCGGACCAGCCTTTTTGGGATGCCTAATGACCAGGTCTATGGCAGGTATAGGTTTCCACCTTGTATCATCCTAGACCTGGTATGGGAGTGGGAGGATGACCTCACATCACCCACCCTCTGCTCCCAGGCATTGAGCCCCTTGGAGAAGGTGCTCAATGTCCTGCATTTTTTGGCCACTGGGTCATTTCAGCAGACAACTGCCATAGTCGGGGGTGTCTCACAGGCCACGCAGTCACGCTGCCTACACCAGGTGTTGCCAATCATGACTGCACGCCCCTCAGTCCGCAGGCACATATACATGCCCAGAACACCCGCAGAAAGGCAGGCCGTGGTCCAGGACTTTTACAGGGTGGCACACTTCCCCAAAGTGCTCGGTGGCATAGATTGCACCCATGTGGCCCTACGTCCACCTAAGGCCACTGAGCACATCTATCGAAACCGCAAGCACTGGCATTCCATCAACGTACAGGTTGTATGCGATGCCCATGGAATCATCACCTCTGTCTATGCAAACTATCCTGGGTCTACCCATGACAGTTTCATTTACAGAATGTCTGCCCTGAGCCGGAACCTGGAAGCTGGGAAGCATGGCGACACATGGCTCACCGGTGAGTACAAATGTCTGCGCACATGCATGCATGTCACACACAGACAAATACACAAACCCAACTAATGACAACCATCCTAACCTCCCCAGGGGACAGTGCCTACCCTCTGAGCAACCACATGATGACGCCAATACGGAACCCCACCATACCACCCCAGGTAAGATACAACGCTGCCCATATTGCAACTAGGGGCATAGTGGAGCACACATTTGGAGTGCTCAAGTCACGCTTCCGCTCCCTTGACCGCTCTGGCGGCCAGCTACTATATGCACCCCCAGTAGTCTGCAGGATCATTGTGGCAGCATGTGTACAGCACAATGTTGCAACACGGCGGGACATACCGGTGGACATGGCGGTGCCCCCACATCCCCAACCACAAGCACAGGCGCTGCCCATGGGCGGGCAAAGGGCACGTGGTGATGCAGCCTGGACCCAGCTTGTGGCCACATTTTTCACCTAAACTCCCACCCCTGCGGAGTGCACCCAGGCCTGGCACATACCAGGTGACAATCGATGATGACAAAGAGACAGTCAACTGTCACAACCTTACCGCCCTGCCTGAGAATGTTGCCACGGAAGTGCTACATTGTGTGCATCCTTAGCTACTTAAACATAACCAATCCTGTGTGACCAAAAGGAACACATGTAAGGTATGTATCACACCACCCCCTGAAAAACAGGCCATGACAATCACTGGTATGTCACCCAAACCCTCCCAACCCACATCACCCTTGTCTGCCACACCATGACATGGCATGCAACAGCAAAAGCCCAACACATGACCAATTACATACGAAGTGACATGTGATAAATGGAAAGAGGCCCGAGACAATCACGCCTGACATGGAATCAGATGAAATGACTGACCAACAACTTCCCACACATACAAAGTCATACCAAATGCTTGCCACTAGTGGTAGCATCAACAAAAGACTGAATGCCTGTTCTCATGCACATTGGCCAAGCCAAATCCGCTAATCCCTAACCCGTGTGCTGTATGTGTCTCCTGCAACACACTGCTCAGCACACAGCACAGTGAGCAGCCATTGTGTTGGGGATACACCTTGAGCATCACATAAAAAGGACAAGCAACAAAAATAACCTATTGACGCATGTACACGATCCCCAAAAGGTAATTGATCATGCGCTGCAGGGACACAGTGTGCCAGAGAAGGCAATCTGTGTGCATGTGTGGGCAAGGAAGGGTGGTTGTATGTGTGGTGGAGCATTGTGTAAGTGTGTGTGTCAGTAGGGACATGGACTCAATATATTCATGTGAAATCAAGTGACCCTCAGTGTCCTGTACACATCACATGTGAACATTGCCCATGTGTACACCCCAGCATGTCAAACCACAACAATCCCCTGACACCTGAAAAGTAAACATAACACAGGAACAGCCATTGACCAGCAGACACATCATGTACATAGTACCCCACAATGACAATGTCAGAGAGTGGCCAAACACTGTAGCCCAAGCTTACTGTCCAACAACAAAAGGCCCTCCCTCATTTACACATCACCATGACCTTCTGAACAACTGTGTTTGGGGTCTGTAGCCTTCTTCCTTCTAGTCTACCAGGCTTCAGGATCCCCCTACCCCTTGGTCTCCATGTTCTACTTTGCGTGTAAATAGGGTCCAGCCCCCTCAGAGGCCACCTTGACTGGTAATAATACCAAAGCGCAGAGAACTCCAGGGAGCCAAACCCCCAAATCAGGGAAAAAGCCTGTAGTCACCAAAAAACCCTGGAAGAGTCTCCAGTAGATTACTTGAAGTCACAGAAAATGTCCAAGCACATGTTCAAGCAGAATGATAGAACAACCAAGGTAGCACAGTTCGACAATGGTTCAACAGGATGGGTAGCATTTTCAGTACACAATATATAATGAGGATGCAACAACTGATGGGTAGTGTCACAGCTCCGGTCTCCAGACGCAGGAGTGGCACGAACCAACCACCCCCTCTGTGGTCTGGTGCCTGCAAGGTAAAAATTACACAGGCCTCCGAAACCCCGGTGGGGAAAGAGGGTCAGGGATCCGTTGTTTGGATAGGCATTGGTATTCAGGATAACCGGAAAGAGGGGCAGGAGAGGGGAGTTGGATGGGCAAGGGTAAGTAGGCAAAATACAAAATACAACTATTGACAAGAACACATACTCAATCAGAGAAACCATGTTCTTCATGCACATTGTACAAAATGGGTCAAATGCAAGCCAAAGAGAGACTTATCTCTGGGGTGAGTGCTGGCCTCCTGTCTGCGCACTCTCAGGTCCGGTAACAGGAGAAGTTCAATGCTGTAAAGAGAGTGTGAATTACTATTCTGTGTGTGTTTTCACCACACACACAACACCATTCATGCCTCAAACTAAGTGACCTCTCCACAAACAATCTTGTCTGCTGCTTTGTTCGTATACTTTTGCTTGCCCCTGTGATGGTTCATACACTGTCAATGCAGTAAGGCAGGCGCATGTGGCCCCGCGGTAAACGGAAGACCAATGTGTTAAGAATCACACATGATAGAATGGTCCTTGGGTGAGCTGCAAGACGCGTTTGGCGAGGTGCGACTTCAGTACAAGTCGTGTTCTGCAGGCCGCGGATTTCAATAGGTATTGCACGTGGTAATTTGTAGATGCAAATGATATGCACTGCACTCGAGTCTGTGCGTCGCTGGGTGCCCCCGTGCGCTGTATTAGTTTCTGGCTAGGAACGCTACCGTGCTAATAACTCAGCTTCTATGGAGCAGGGGGGACTCGAGGATATGGGTGACGGCCCCTGCGTGTGCCCCTGACAACTTGTAAAGCTACTTGGCATTTGTTCCTCAACGCGTCTTAGCTGTACTGTGTGCTTCTTCCCCAATGCCTGGCCAAGCTCCCCAGCACTGGTGCTACTTAGCATGCATGTGCAAGGGGCCTGGAGGACGGTCGGCTGGGGTGTGGCCCCTCGTGCTGCTCACCTTGCTTGGAGCTCCTTGAAACACGTCTGCTTCTGTCGGACGTCTGAGAACAAGCCCTGTGCTTCTGCTTGCGCACGCATGCGCACGTGTGCACCACCCAACGTGGCCAGGTTTCTGTAGTTCTTGGCCCTGTGTCTGCTGGGAAAGGTAGTCTGGAGGCTCGTTTTCCTGCAGAAAGGGCATAAAAGCTATTAATAAGGCTGGAAACGTCCCTGTGTGTGTGTCTTCATGCTGGTTGTCACTGGGCCGGGTTTGAGACCGACGTCCGAACTCCTCCCACCATCAGTGTGACTTTGACAGTCAAAGGATGCAGGCTACTGTCTACAGCATGAAGTGCATCAAGCATATATACAGGCAAGAAAAGAACATACATCACAATCAACATCAATAAATGGACATATCAATTATGTACTCACCAAAATTGATTGCAGACATGCCGTGGAGCCAACCTTCTTAATCCCCACTAGGGGTGTTAACACAAGTAGTACAGCAGCAGACAGGCCACAGATATGACGAAAGTCCAATGCCCTTGTGTAAATGGTTGTAACACCGAACCATCCTTGCGAGCCCATTGATAGGGGAAGCAGGAGTGGCATATGTGAATCAGGACCCCAAGCTGCAAACACATACACGAGACACGCTTGAAGGGCCCAGCTGGAACAGACAGTGGATGCCTTCAAAAGCCGCAAAGCACCACACCGTCACATGAATGCACAATAGACAAGCAATTTTAAACTATATTAACTAATTAAACTAACTATAAAAATCAAAAATGGCCACATACAACCCGGGGGGGCAGGCACCGAGGAGGGGCGAGGTACAGGGTGCACCTCAACACCCACATGCGATGATGTTGAAATAAAAAATAAAACCTCCATGGCCTCAACGCCAGCACAGCCCGACCTGTGTGGGAGATAAGTCGTCGTCCTCCTCACCCTCTGGCTCAAAAGGTTGACGTGTCACAGTACCCTGACCATGCCTATGCACAGCTTGCCCCTCGTCGGCAGCAAGTCTGCAGGACTGGTGAGCCTGGTTCTGTGCGGCGATGACCCGTAGGTCAGCATGCAGAACCTCGCGTGATACGTGTGCTTCCTCTTGCAAGGTAACACGTGTAGCACGGAGTTCTTCCTGCATGGCCTGGCTGGACATCTGGTACACCTCCCGGCAAGCACGTAGCTTGGCCAAGATGGTATTCTCCAGCTGCTCCAACCTCTCCTCTGTCCGCTTCCTCTGGGTCATCAAGAGCACACCCAGAGTAGCTCGGAGGGAAGCATGGTCTTCGCTCAGGGCCTCCTGGTGTGCCTCTGCGTGAGCAGCAATTGCTTGATGCAGAGACACCATTTCAGCCCGGCGTGCCCTGTCTGAGGCCACCATGCCCAGCCTGAGTGAGCGGGCCGTGGACTGTGCCGCCCGCTGCTGGAGATCCACCTGCCTAGCAGGGGGAGCACGGATTGGGCCACACGCTCCATGCTCTGAGCGATATTATCAATTGCTGCCCCCTGTTGTTCGGAATTGGCAACCATGGCTTGTTCCTACTCAGTATACCTCGGTGGCGCACGTCCACCGCGTTGCTGGGCTTGACACCTGCGGGGCCCAAGGAGCCGCTGTCCTTGTTGGGTTGGCACCACGCGCGGCTGCAGGACTACATTCCTCCGTTGACGTGATGCCCCAGGCACATCAGAAACTGGTGTGGAGTGTTACCCTGCATCCCGATCCACCACAGGCGGAGGTCCCACCACCGTCTGGCCCCTCAGTGCAAGTGTCGTGGACAGAGGAGCGTCCACATCAGAATCACTCACCGTTGACAAATGAGAGTGATCATCCGGGCTAGACTCATTGCCAGCCCTAGACACAATGGTTTGTAACACAAGTGGGTTCTCGTGGTCTACCACCGCACGACCCCCACTTGTGCCGGGTTGCTGGTGTGATAGCAACCCTGTGCCTGGCATGACAACACCATCTGGCTCCATTGCATCATCTGAAAAGGGGAAAAAACAAACATGAGTACACATGTCAGAAGCACATAACCCACACACACATAGACATCACATTGACAGCCAACACATGAAGCAGACATGTCACACACAAATGAGAACCTGGCATGCATCCAGTGGCCTTGATATGCAAACACATCCCAAAAGCAGAAATGGATGTGTCTGAATAGCAAAGCCTACACAAGTACAAAATGTAGTATATCACCTCCATCAGACACCACCTCGGTCAGGCACATGTCACAGGCAGAAAAGACAGATGGCAACAAAGAGATGACACATACCATAAGCATGTCTGAACTGCAAATTGACCACTGCTGCAAGTGAATCCAAACACACAATGACACACGTAATATGCATGTACACATGCATCACTAAACCATCATCACCAATATAGCTCATTATTATTATTATTATTATTTAATATTTGTAATGCGCCGGTAGCTCGCGAGCCTCGGGGCGCAGAGATAAGAACACGATAGACAGACAGACAGGAAAATGGACAGCAGAGACGGGAATGAACATACAGAGATTACTCCAGCTGGGGTTTGGACATGTGGAAATTTATTTGAAGATGTGGGTTTTTAGCGATTTGCGGAAACGGATGTATCTCATCCATCTGCAGCTCGGCCCGTACCGGGTGTCATAGGCCATGAAGATATTGTGAATGTCCCAAGCAAAGCAAGGGCCTGTAACCAGGCATGAGGGACCATAACGCCCAGTACGGTCCGAGCTGTAGGACATAAAGCCTCCACAACACCCCTCAGGGCCTGATTGAGCACATTGTGCTATGAATGTGCCCTATTCCATCATTCCTTGTGTAAAATCTCCACGGCCAGGCCCCACCATATTAGCTAAGTGGGCCTGGGCGTACACATACTGCACAACAGTGCACCTTCAGGATTATGCCAGTTGAACATAACGTGCGCAATGCAGAAATCTCACCAGCATTAATGTCAATCAACTACATATTAGTCAGTCAACATAAAAGCTGCGGAAGACACATGTGTAAATTGACACTTTCACACACACATAAGTGAGTAGTCACAATGTTGCACTACACAACGTTGAAGCTGCTTGCATATGTACATGTGAAAGCGTTCAAAAACACCCCTTACCGCATACACCTGTATTGTGAACATGAACAGCATCTGATACAGCAAAGCAAGCAGCTACAATGCTGCTTGCTTTGATGCATGTGAAAGTGTGTACATACACACGTGAAGGCAGCTCCACAGTCATTACAACCCAATTGGCATGCTACATTCAATCTGCGCCCTATGCCAGTTGGTATAGGCCGCAGATTGACCAATCAACTTTGCTAAACAACCACTAGGGAGTTCCAATACTGAGTATATGTGTCACAGGATGCACCTGTGCCCGTGGCATTCATGACAGAGAAGGGATGAAAATCTGACCATACATGCCAGGTCACTTTGACATTGCAGCAATGAGGAGCATGTAGAACAGTGTAACACGGCTCAGAAGTGGGTTGATGCAGTGCAGAACATGTGTATGTTACCCACTATCTACATGAACTAGTACATTATGATGTCTATCAATAAACATAAAGGCAGTGTAAGGGCAAGTTCAGGCATCACGTGCAATGTACATGCAATGGGTTGCATGGCTACAAGCAACCCCCCCCCACCCCTAAGTGAAAATGCAGGGAGGCATTGCATGGCAGCGAAAGGCTGACCAGAGACCTGTGTATTGGCAGACAGTGTTGACTAGCATCAATTGCATCGTCTGAGTCAACTGACAACACAGCAGATGATAATGGGACAGTAAGCAGGACACATGATGAACCCTCAGTAGTACACCCATGTGTGCAGAAGCCACTACACCAGTTGAACTGAGTGAGGGGGCCTGAAACAGGGGGAGGCCTGTGCCCCACACAGACTGTGACACCCTAAACATGTGCATGATGCAGGACTGAGCCAGAATGGGCATGGAATGGATGATCAAATGCCATGAAATGTAGGTCATCCTGGACACCTACTACAATGATCATCTGGGCAAGGACACATATGGGCATGCATGGAATGCACATGGAGCATGAATGGGCACTCATGTCCCTGCAGAGCATCTGCCATCTGCACAGTCCGAGTGAGACACCCTGCATCAAGGACAAAGGATGTACCCCACTGTATGTGTCTGGCAGGTTGTCAGGGGGAAGTGTGCATGTACACAGGAGCTTTGAACAGGCCATTGCTGTACTCCAACATGATACCCACCAGTGCCATGGTGAAATTGGGGTGCAGGGGGGTGGATGGGCAAGGGAGAATGCCTACGTGGAGTACCCGCATGCAGGCAGAACACACATGCACGTCAGTCATGCGATGATATAGTCCCAGTGCTGAGAGGAAAGACACCCCAGGCTACATGGAGAAGGGCCAGCGAGCTGGAACATGGGCCGGAGGGGCAGCCGGGTGACTAGCAAGTGAGTAGGGTACAAGTGTGGTGATGAGGACAGTCCCCGTCTGCTCTACATGTCCAGCATGCTGCACAGCAGGCATGCATCAGTGAAGCATTGCATGACTCGCACATAAGAACCATGTACACATGACATGTAGTGGCAGTCAAGCACAACACATGACACAAGAAAACCACACATGGTCTGGACAAACACACGACAACACTCACTGGACGGAGTATCTAAGTCCTGCATCTCTCCCACTCCTTCGTACAATTCTGCCGGTACGTACTCTGAAACAATCGACTTGTGCGGAGTGAGGTCTTCCTCCTGAGCTGGTGACCCACCGCCAGTCAACCCAGTCATGGCATAATTGGAGGCACGCTTTGCCAGAGGTCATTCCAACGCTTTTTGCACTCTTGAGCTGTGCGCACCTCATGTCCGAATGCACTCACACAATCCACAACATGCTTCCAGTGGGACATACGATGGGCAGCCATAGTGTGAAAATTTGGCCCCAGTAGCATATCACGGTTATGTTCCTGCACGTAGTCCACAAGTCCAGGTCCTGCACACAGAAAGGCTTCTTCCTTGACGTGCCGGAGGCCAGAGCTGTGTCTGGGGTCCCAGCCTCTACTGCAGGTGCAACCTTCCTCCTCTTGGACAGTGGTCCGGACCCTGACTGGCAAATTCAGCCCTGATCAGTATGGGCAGTGGCGCTGGTGGATTGAACCAAGGTAGTGGAAGGTGGAACAACAAGGATGGAAGCCCTGACTTGCGTCGATGGCTGCTGGGTGCCCCTGACTTGACCCTGTGCAGCAACATCTGCTGTGCTAAGGGCACTGACCGGGACTGTCCTGGATGCTAGACTCACAGCCGGGGTGGTGTCGGGTGCATCTGCCCATGCATTTGCCGACACCGGCTGCTCGGGGCAGCAGATGACAATACTGCCCCAGGGACATGTGCCTCGGTCAGGGCAGCCCTGCGTGCACTTACCCTGTGCCTTCTGAACTCCTGGAAATCATCCAGGGACTCTTCAGGTGCCAACGCAGCATGCGCTGGCCCACCCTGAGCCTGGGTGGTGGTGTCCACAGCTGCACCTGCAGCTACCACTACCATTGGGCCCGTGGGAGTCGATGAAACAGACTGCCGGGTCACATGGGCGCCAGCGCCAGATGCAAGAGCTGCATCTCCCATAACCACAGGGGGTGGTGGCATGACTGCACCAACATGTGCACAACATTGTGCCAAACTGGCGCACCCCTGCCTCTTCCCCCCTCTGCGGCCACCCTGGACACCCTGGAGTCCCCCTACTCCCTGGTCATCCCAGCCACATCCCTGACCATGCCCGCCACGTGGAGTACGCCCAGCTGAGGCACCCCTCAGCTTTCGTGCCCTCCCAACCATGGCACAGATGGAGTAGTGCCGGCACAGATGGAGTAGTGCCAATGGGAGGTGTACACAACAATTGTCCTGGGCAATTGGGGTGAAGGGGTGGGATACAAGATGTTAACAGCACCCCTGTGAACCTACAGGGCTTTATGTGACCCTGGTGATAAAGTGACGGGTCACGCAACGCTCAGGCACCCCAAAACTGCAGTAAAACCGTGCATGCAACCCCCGGTAGCCCACGTGTGTAGAATTAATCTCCCGCAGTACGCAGTGGCACCCAGGGACACGAAAAACACGTACGCGTGGGACACGCAGGCTACTATGACCTCGAAAATGGGTACGCGATACAGATGGGCACCTGCAGTGGGAAAAATAGCGTGCGTGAGTCACCGTAAGACTAGCGTGATAGTGAAAAACATGCGTAGCCAATGCCCCCGCCAAAAGAAGAGATACGTCCTTGATCCGCTGTGAAGTTGTGATGGCGCACGAAACAACCAGAAGTAGTAACACACGTCGGTCTCCATGAAAGGCACGTACAGCAAACTGCTGGCCCCGCTCACCTTTAACCCGTGCTGAGGGAAACACCCGCACGCATCACGTCACTTACGCGCTTAGGCCCTTTCCTCGAATTACACGCATTAACACATGGACATGCTGTTTTTTCACATGCTGAATCACTATGCACCCGTGATGAGGGGAATGCCTGCGCGTGTTACATCACAGATGCACTTACACGCTAAGGGCCTTTCCTCGAATTACACGCTGACGTGCTGTTTTTTAACGTGCCAAATCCCTCCGTATC
The DNA here is from genome assembly GCF_040938575.1 of Ambystoma mexicanum. Taxonomy (NCBI): domain Eukaryota; kingdom Metazoa; phylum Chordata; class Amphibia; order Caudata; family Ambystomatidae; genus Ambystoma; species Ambystoma mexicanum. The sequence goes on from NC_090938.1 coordinate 389,635,355, forward strand.
AAGCTGGCCACGCGACAACACACGGAAGACCACGCTCCTGCCCAGAAGGCTGAATTACTGCCCCCCAGAGCCCGGAGCAGCCTCCCATGAGCCATCTGATGCTGCCACCGTGCCCTGCCGTTTGGTGCCTGCACATCTGCCATCTGCAGGGGTCCATTTGCAGTGACCACCCCTGCTGGAACAGAAGACTCCCGACTGAAGTACCATCACTCCACAGCCCAGCCCCAGGACCCAGTTGCCCACCCACACCTGCCTCTGGGGTTGCCATGTCCGACACAACACCTTCCGGCACCAGTGGCAACCCCCAGCCAGAGAGGCAGAGGGCTACCAGCTTCAGTGAAAATGAAGTTGGTATTCTGGTGGTGCAAGTTCTGGGGCATTATGATGCCCTCTTCGGAAGACCACACGCCGACAATGATGGACGAAAGAGGGTCTGGAAGGACATTGTGGCTGCCATCAACATGGAGGGGCTGGCAGCCTGTGACATAAAACACATCCGGAAGCGCTGGGAGGACTTCAGGTCCAGGACCTTCAGGAAGGCCCGGCACCGCTTGGTGGCAGAGGATGCAGAGGGGTGCCGGGTCCACCTTACCGATGACCAGATGAGTGTCCTGGAATGTATACGCCCAGCGCTTCACCTCCAGGTACTTGAGAGGCATACCCGCCTGGAGTCGAGCGCTAAGTGTCCATGTGTACTGATTGGACGCAGTGCATGTTCAGGTGTGCAAGGTGTGTGCAGCTTGGACATATGTCTTGAAAGGCTCATGTATGGATGTGTATGTGCAGGGACATGAGCCTGCCGCATGTGAGTTCAGTCATGTGTGAGGCACAGCAATGGTGTATGTGTTACAATGCATGCAGAACGCACACATGTATGCATGCCTGTGTCTGTACTTTGACATGTTTGGGGTGTGAGAGATGTATGCTGCTGTCATGGACATGTATGATGTACATGTCTGTGTGTCTGAGTAGTGTGTACGCCATGGATGCATGACACATGTCCATGATGATGTGTTCATTCACTGATACAGCCTAGTCATCCTTGTATCCACTGTGTCTGGGGGTATACAGGGCCAAATGCATGACCCTCTGGTGATGTGTGTGCATGTGACCAGCATGTCCCATGGTGCATGTGAGAATTAGCCCACCATTGGATGCAACTACGGTGCCTTGGAGATGGATGCCCATGTATGTTGCTTGTGCCAGGCCTGTTCCTGCATGTGTGTCGCGTGGCCAGCTTGATATGGAGTGATTTGGCACGTGAAAAAAAAGCACGTCAGCATGTGATTCGAGGAAAGGCCCTTAGCGCGTAAGCGTGTCTCTGATGTAACAAGTGCGGGTGTTGGCCTCGCCACGGGTTGAAGGTCCCACGTGGGTTTCCATCGCTCTGAACGTGCTCTTCGTGGGATGCGGTACGTGTATTCCGGGGGTGCACGTGCACTTTTCTGCACCTTTTCGCTAGTGCGAGCAGGGTACGTGTATTCCGAGGGGTGCGCGGGGAGTTTTCCAAATGTTTTCGCTAGCGCGAGCAGGGTACATGTATTCCGAGGTGTGCGCGGGGAGTTTTCCCACGCGTTTTCGGTAGTGCGAGCAGGGTATTTCGCAAGCACGAGGGGTGCACGGGGAGTTTTCAAGGCATTTTCGCTAGCGCGATTGGGGTACGTGTATTCCGAGGGGTGCGTGGGGAGTTTTCCACACGTTTTCGCTGGCGCGAGAAACGTACCTGTATTCCGAGGGGTGCGCGTGGACTTTTCCACACGTTTTCGCTAGCACGAGCGGGGTACGTGTATTCCGAGGGATGCGCGGGGAGTTTTCCACACGTTTTCGCTAGCGTGAGCGGGGTACGTGTATTTCGAGGGGTGCGCAGGGAGTTTTCCACGCGTTTTAGTGCTTGGGGAAGCTGTATGCTGGTCGGTCCCCTGCCCTTTGCGCCATGTAGGGGATTTGTGCAATGTTTCTGGCACACAGGGCGGGTTGGGGGCGTTACTGGCGCTGTTGCAGGGTCGCAGCGCTGCTCTGCACCACGTCATGGATGTATAAATCCATGAATACGCTGTGCGCCTAAATGGGTTTTGGCGCACGCGGCTGGTGCAGACTGCCACACGCCCACTCTGTGCACCAGCCGCGTGCGCCACTTGTGCGCCGAATTCTATGAATTACCCCCTTTATCTGATCCTGAAAATGTTATTGTTTGGAAATACTTGAAAGTTAAATTTAACTTGGTCAACACACATGAGAAGATTGGAGCTCGATGAATATACCAAGAATGGAAGGCAATTGTAGACTGTGGGTTGAAAATGTACTGGAGACAGTCAAGCACCTTTTACTTCAGTGAAGTAGTTTGCATGATGCGCGTATCAAGACATTTACGTCTTACGGCAACATTGATTTGAATTTTAGCAATTCAAATTCTAGCTAGGACTGCTAGATGGCCACAGACAATATAAATCTGATGCATCATTTTACTAAGTTTTGGATATTTGTGCAGGATGTTCTTAAGGATTTAACAGTTTTCCAGGATTAACTTTAAATGCAAGGTGATGTCTTGCACTTTTTAAAATTAATTTGGAACTCCTCTTTTTATATACTGATTTTGTAATTAACTTATTGGGAGAAATGATGACTTCTGCTTTAATGTACGATTTTGATTGATATTCTGATGTCTCCTTTTTACTTTTTGTTGCTTGGATTTTGTATGTGATATTATTGACTATATTGTCTTAGTAAAAAAAAATGTACAAAACATTTTTAAAGAGTGATTTCACCAAAGACACAGTCCAGGTTCCTTGGCTGGTGCCAACCTTTCATTTGTTTCTATCTTCATCACTCTTTCCGTCATTTATTTTTTATTTCCTTTCTTTTCCTCCACCTTGGTCTTCATCTCCCTTCATCTCTTTCCTTTCCCTTTTCCCCTTCTTCTCTTTCTTTCTTCAAGATATGATATGATATGATGTGGCATTTGCAACGCACCTATACACAAGTGTTTCAAGGCGCGACGAGGCAAGGAACGGGGAGCAGAGGGAGGTCAGAGACAGCGATCTTACTAAGCCAAGTGATATTGAGATCGCGTAAGTGCAGGGGAGGTGGGAGGGGGAAAGTGCCAGTGGGAAGGGGAGGGGGCAGTGCTGTACATGGGATCAAAACAATAACGAGAAGTGCGGCCAGCAGGTGGCAGTGCAAGGGTAAGTGCAGACAGCAGGTGTCCAAAAGTGCAGGTACGGGCACTGTAGAGTTACAGATACAGACCCAAGTGCAAGGGTTGCCGGGAGGCAGTGCGGGTGTGCAACTGGGCATCAGAAATCAGAGCAGTATCAGACAGGAAATCAGAAGGGGAGAGGAAGAGAGAAGGCAGAAGCAAAGAGGATGGTCTTGAGGGGCTTCTAGAACCGGAGACGGTTCTCCTCCAGTTTCAGAGAGGCAGGGAGGCTGTTGCAGAGGGATGCCCCAGCCGAAGAAAGAGATCTACCACCAACTCATTGCTTGGAGAAGCGACTGACCCTGAGGGAGTTGGAGGTGGAGGAGGGAAGAGCTCAAGTAGGAAGATATTTATGAAGAGAGAGCTGGAGGTATTGAGGCCCCAGGCCCCAGAAGGCCCTGTGGACAATGCAGAGGGTCTTGAACTTAATCCTTGAAGCCACTGGGAGCCATGCAGAGATTTCAGTGCTGATGAGATACGATCCCTGGGCTTGAGGCCAAGGACAAGTCTCGCAGTCCTGTTCTGGATGAGTTGCAGAGGATGGAGAGTAGCGGTAGGCATGTTTAGAAAGAGGATGTTGCAGTAGTCCATCCTAGCGAGAACCAGAGCTCTAGAGACAGTGAGCTTCTGGGGGAAGGATAGGAAAGGAAGAATACCTCTGAGGAGGTGCAGAAGATAGAATAAAAGGAAGAGAAAGATCAATTGAAAGGAATGGTAAGGCTGCCACAGACTCTGAAGTAGAGGCTAAGTCTAGTTGGCAACTTCCTGTATCCTCGACCGCCTGTGACCCAGTGTTGGAGTGATTGTTGGATGGTTAACCTCTGGAAAATGAATCTCTGCAAATTGAGGGCAGTGAAAAATAAATGTCATGTGATATAGTGGAAAATGTGCACCGTCACTAATGTAGCATCATCCCCAAAAAAATTAGCACCATGGCTGCCTCCAATACCGGGTCCGGATCTGGTCTGGCTGAATGGGGACTTACCGGGTCATTCCGACCCCGGAGGACCCGGTAAGTCCCCATTCAGTAAACCATTCCCCATTCCCATTTGAGCCCCCATAGGGCTCAATGGGAATGGGGAAGGCGCTAATAACCGTACCGCAAATTGCGGTACCGTTATTAGCTCCAAGGTCCCTTAACGGGAACCGCAGAGAACGTGTGGTCAGACCACCCGTTCCTGGTGGGACCCGCTAAGGGACCTCGGAATTGGGCGGTAAGGGTTTACCGGCAACGGCATCCTTACCGGTGCCCATTTACCCTTACCGCCCAACTCGGAATGACCCCCTTTGAACCATTGGTAATTGGAATTCCTCAGCAACTCAACCACATAAACTGTGATTTAGATTTTGAGATAAAGGCAGATGATATAGAGATATTTCTACATCCAAAAATACGTAAAGTAACCACTGCGCTTCAAACATTAGATCAATATTTAAAGTAGCACAATAAGAATTTAGGAAAGGATCTTGTGCCATAAAGACCATCAAAATTTGCCAAAAGAATTTAAATAACCAGACCGGCAGAGCCCACAATGAGATTTAGGAGTATACTATTCGGGAGCATTGCAAAAATTGTACTAAACTAATTTTAAACAACTTTTAACATAGATTAATAAAATCCCAAAGTGTGATCTACATTTCTTCTCATTTTAATCAGAATGTTTATCCTTATTAAAGCAGGAGTCTTACCTTGATTTGCATTTGTTTTTTTTCACAATGCATTGGTATATAAGTATACATTATTTTCAAAAGATAAAATGATTCCCTAATATTTTTTCATATGTGTGTTTACATCCTGTAGGATTAGCCACAAAAGCAAAGTAAAGCTTTCAAAGTTGGCATAAGAGCTCCCTTGGAACCCGAGGTTATTAACTGGCATCTGCATTGCAATGCTGGCCAAAGAAGGACCCTAGTATTCAGGTTAGAAGTGCTCACAGCATTGACATACAGATGAACTCATTTTATATTCAAATGAAATCCTCTGAGTCGCGGTAATGGTAAAGGAGTTTGGTTATTATTCTGCAGGAACTTCGCAGAATTACTGCCATACTTGTAATGAAGCATATATCTTAACATGAGCAAATAGATGGCTCATAACAAAGTTTGAAATATTAAATAAAGCAAGCCACTGCTTTAGGTGAAGAGCAGAGCACACAACTAGATAGTTAAGGACCATTCCTAAACGAGAGCAAACTCTTAAAGAATTCTGTACTGATACGTCTCCGTATACGCTGCGCCGGTCAGAATGGGAACATTCAGGAGGGGAGCCGGATCCAAGGGTTTGGGGAGAGGGTTTAAAGAAGGCTCTGTTTACCATACTGTGCACATGCGCAAAGGTATTCAAATCGCACCAGGAGGCTGATCGGTTAATGAATTAGGCTACTCCATTAAGGGGGGCAAAACACGTTTACACGTCTAAGGAGAACATTCAATGTATAACCATGTCAGCAGCAAGGACACAGACAATTAATTACACCTGGCCAAAAAAGGAAGCGCCACAAAGGCAAGACTTCCTTACGAAATGGATTCAAGGAGCAATTCTGGAAACGTGTCATACACAAAAATGCAACTCAAAACTTCCTTTCAAATGTGTGCAATAGTTACGGAATACTTGGATTATCAATCATATCAAATTGATCATCCTGAGAAGGGGATATTGTGGAATCGAGTTTGTATTGATAATTTGACCAGGAAATGACTGGCTTCAGAAAAGTATTATTGTAAAAAAAAAAAAACGTGAATCAGCTCATATCATAGAACAAATGAACTATGGTAGTTGCAGTGAATAATATAGGTGTGCCATAGGCAACCTGCGCAGGTACCCGCTCAAGCAGGGCAAGAAGAAGGCCGCAAAGATATGGAACACGCACGTACTGTTGCTGGGACGCTTAGGGGGTAATTCATAGAATTCAGCGCACAAGTGGCGCACGCGGCTGGCGCACAGTGTGTGCGTGCGAATCTCTGCAACAGCCGCATGCGCTAAAATCAATTTCCGCGCACAGCGTATTCATGGATTTTAGCTACCAAAACCATCCATGGCGCACAGTGGCGCAGCGACCCTGCAGCAGCGCCAGATACGCCACCAAGAATGCCCCTCGCACAGGGAAAAGCCATTAAAATCCCCAATCCAGTGCAAAGGGCTGCGCTAACCCTGTACCAGCACGGCAAGCGCGGAACGTGTATTACTGGGATTCGCAGGAAGTTTCACACGCGATTGGCCCTGTGCGAGTGGGGTATGTGTATTTCGGGGGTGCGCGGGAAGTTTCACACACGAAAGGGCCTGTGCGAGTGGTGTACGTGTATAACCGGGGTTTGAGGGAAGTTTCACACGCGATTGGAGCAGGGTACGTGTATTACGGGGGTTCGCAGGAAGTTTCACACGCGAAAGGGCCTGTGCGGGTGGGGTATGTGTATAACTGGGGTTCGCGTGAAGTTTCACATGCGATTTCAGCAGGGTACGTGTATTACGGGGTTCGCGGGAAGTTTCACACGCGAAAGGGCCTGTGCGAGTGGGGTACGTGTATAACTGGGGTTCGTGGGAAGTTTCTCCTGCGATTTCAGCAGGGTACGTGTATTACGGGGTTTGCAGGAAGTTTCACACGCGATTGGAGCAGTGTACGTGTATTACGGGGTTCGCGGGAAGTTTCACACGCGAAAGGGCCTGTGCGAGTGGGGTACGTGTATAACTGGGGTTCGCGTGAAGTTTCACACGCGATTGGAGCAGGGTATGTGTATTACGGGGTTTGCAGGAAGTTTCACACGCGATTGGAGCAGGGTACGTGTATTACGGGGTTCGCGGGAAGTTTCACACGCGATTTCAGCAGGGTTCGTCTATTACGGGGTGCTCGGGAAGTCTCACATGCGAAAGGGCCTGTGCAAGTGGGGTACGTGTATTCCTGGGGTTTGCATGAAGTTTCACACGCAAGGGCAACACCCGTGTGTGATACGTAAAAGACGCGCTTATGCGCTAAGGGCCTTTGGTCCAATGAAATCGCGTATGTGTGCTGACCCGCTTATGCGCTAAGGGCCTTTTCTCGAATTACACGCTGACGTGCAGATTTCTCACGTGTCAAATCACTCCCTATCAAGCTGGCCACACATACACACACGGAAGACCACACTCCTGCCCTGAAGGCCATTTTCCTGCCCCCCCACAGCCCCGAGCACGCTCCCACCTGTCATCTGCTTCTGCCTGTCTGCTGCCCACATGCCCTGCTATTTGGTGCCTGCACATCAGCCATCTGCAGGGGTCCAGTTGTTGTGTCCACCCCTGCTGGAACAGAAGGCTCCCGACTGGGATACCATCGCTCCACAGCCCAGTCCCATGGAGCAAGACATGACTGCCAATTCAGAACGGCAGGGGGCAGCAATAGAGAACATCGCTGAGAGCATGGAGCGTGTGGCCCGATCCGTGCTCCCCCTGCTAGGCAGGTGCTTCACCAGCAGCAGGCGGCACGGTCCACGGCCCGCTCGCTCAGGCTGGGCATGGCGGCCTCAGACAGGGCATGCCAGGCTGAAATGTCGTCTCTGCGTGAAGCAATTGCTGCTCATGCAGAGGCACACATGGAGGCCCTGAGGGAGGAGTATGCTTCCCTCAAATCCACTCTGGGTGTACTTCTGATGTCCCAGAGGGAGCGGTCAGAGGAGAGGTTTGCACAGCTTGAGCGTACCATCTCGGCTGAGCTACAGGCTTGCCGGGAGGTGCAGCGGTTGTCCAGCCAGGCCTTGCAGGAGGAACTCCGTGTTACATGTGCTACCTTGCAAGAGGAAGCACGTGTATCACGGGAGGTTCTGCATGCAGACCTACGTGTCATCGCCACACAGAACCAGGCTCACCCATCCGGCAGACTTGCTGCCGACGAGGGGCAAGCTGCGGCTAGGCATGGCCAGGCTACTGTGCCACGTCTGCCTTTCCAGGATGAGGCAGACTCGAACGACAATCTATCTCCCACATAGGTCGGGCTGTGCAGGCGTTGAGCCCATGGAGGTTTTTTTTTTGCTCAGCATCATCGCATGTGGGTGTTGAGCAGCACCCTGTACCTCCCCCCTCCTGGGTGCCCCCCCCCTGGGTCATATGTGGCCATTATTGATTTTTCTTTTAGTTTAGTTATTTAAGTTTCTGTTTGATAGTTAGTTTAATTAGGTAATGTAGGTTTTTCATAGTTAGTGTAATTAGTTAATATAGTTTAAAATTAGTTGTCTATTGTGCTTTCATGTGACGGTGTGGTGCTTTGTGGCTTTTGAAAGCATCCACTGTCTGTTCCAGCTGGGCCCTTCAGGCTTGTCTTGTGTATGTGTTTGCTGCTTGGGGTCCTTGACTCACATATGCCACTCCTGCTTCCCTTATCCATCGGCTTGCAAGGATGTTTCGGTGTAACAGCCTATTACACAAGGGCTTTGGACTGTCATATCTGTGGCATGTCTGCTGCTGTGGAACTTGTGTTAACACCCCTAGTGGGGATGATTGGGGTGTTATTGACCACTGTTCTGCTTTTGCTAGATGGGGTGTTTCATGATTCATGTGTACATTCATTGCTATGCATTGTGTAGTATGTTTCTTATCTTTACTGTACATGTGCTTGTTGCAATTCATGCCGTAGATAGTGTGTTCCACACTTTGGCTGTGATAGACGGACTGATGATGTGATTTCTGATGTACATCTCTGACATGGTCCAGTGATGAGATGCCAGAAGAGACACACACAGATGAATCTAAAGCATTAATTATGTGTTTCATGCCCTTTCTGCAGGGGGATGAGCCTCCAGACCACCTTTTCCAGCAGACATGGGCCATTGGACGTCTGGAATCTGGACACGTTTGGTGGTGCCCACATGCACATGTGTGCGCAAGCAGAGGCACAGGGATTGCAATCATACATCCTAAAACTGCTGACGTGTTTCAAGGGACTCCAGGCAAGGTGAGCAGCACAGGGGGGCCACAACAAAGCAAACCTTCAACCAGGCCAGTTGCACATGCATGCTTAGTAGAAGCACTGAGGGTGAGCTTGGACGAATATTGGTGTTGAAGCGCACAATACAGCTCAGATGTGTTGGTGCACTCATGGCTAGTTGATTCTAAGGTTGTCTGGGGCACCTGCAGGGGCAGTGGCACATACCCTCCGGTCCACCATGGTCCATTGAGGCACTTGTATCACCCATGTAGCGTTCCGAGACATGGAAAGAAGCAGCTCACAGGGACAGACAGCATGGGACAGACTCGGGTGCAGTGCATTTCATTTCCATGTAGAATTTGAAACATGCACTGCCTACTTTATTTCGGTCATGGTGGAACACGACTTGTTCTGAAGTCATACCTTGCTATATGCGTCTGTCTGCTTACCCAGGGAACATTGCATGTTGTGTGAATCGTGACACATTGGTGTTCCATTTGCCACGCACCCACAGGCGCCTGACTTACTGCATTGACTGTGTATGAACCATCACAGGGGTATTGTTATGTATGGGTACGAAGCAACCACACCAGATTGTCTGTTTGTAGAGTAGTTTGTTACTTTGGGGCATATTTGGTGGTGTGTTTGTGTGTTATGGGCACACACAGATTTTTAACTGTGGCTCTCTTTGCAGCATTGAAGTGCTCCTGTTACCGGACCTGAGAGTGCGCAGGCAGGAGGCCAGCACTCACCCCAGAGATAAGTTTCTCTTTGACTTCCATTTCAGTGAATTGCTGCTATGTGCATGATGAACAAGTTTGGTATGATTGTGTATGTGTTAATGTGAGTACTACATTTTTGGGCATTCTCTACTTTCCCGTGTCAATCCTACTCCCCTCTCCTGCCCCTCATTCCGGTTATCCAGTATGCCAACGCCTGTCCCGACTGCATATACCTGACCCTCCTTCCCCACCAGGGTCTCAGAGGCCTGTGTGAGTTTGACCTTGCAGGCACCCAGACCACAGTGGGGGTGGTTGGTTTGTGCCACTCCTGCGCTTGTACACGGGAGCTGTGACAGTACACATCCGTTTGTGGTGCATCGTTCTATGTTATGTACCACACATGGTACACATCCTGTTGTGACATTGTTTTACTGTGCTACCTTGGTTGTTACGTCATTGTGGTACTACTTGGCCTTTGTGAGGTACTGCTACTTCAAGTCATCTACTGGAGGCTGTTCTGGTTAGTTTTTCTGCCTGCAGGCTTTTTGCTTGGCTTCTGTGTTGGCCTGCTTTGAGTTCTCTTGGATGTAGTGTTTTTGCAAATCAAGGTGGACTCTGAGGGTGCTGGCAACTTTTTACACACAAGGTGGGAGATGGTGACAAAGGGGAAGGGTGATCCTGTGGCCAGGTGAAATTCAAGGATGAAGGCTCCATAACCCCGGTGCAGTTGTTCAGTTTGTCATGGTGATTTGTGAGGGAGGCGGGTGCTTTGTTGGTGATAGTTGCCTTGCCCTGCAGTGTGATGGGCACCCTGACATTGTAATGGTGGTATCCTATGTACATGATGTGTTCTGCTGATCAATGCCTGTTCATGTGTTGTGTTTACCTTTCAGGTGTGAGGGGATAGATGTGGTTTGACATGCTGGGGTGTACACATGGTGAATGCTCACATGTGATGTGTAGAGGACACTGATGGTCACTTGATTGCACATGCATATGTTGAGTGCATGTCCCTACTGACCCACACACTCGCACTATAATGCACTACATGTACAACCACCCTTCCATGTCCACGTGTACACTCTGTTTGCCTTCTGGTGCCCACTGTGTCCCTGCAGCACATGTCCTATGACCAATTGTGGATCCTGTACATGCCTAATTTGCTTTTTGATGTGGTTTGTCGCTTGGATGTGATGCTCAGGGTGTGCATCACATGCAATGGCTGTTAACTGTGCTGTGCACTGAGCAGTGTGTTGCAGGAGGTGGACACGGCACACAGAAGCTGCAGTGTTGATTTTGCAATGCACAATGTGCATGTAGACAGGCATTCATTGTTATGTTACAACTACGACTTTTGGAATGCATTTGGGTATGACTTATTTTGGGTGGGAGGTTGTTGGTCAGTCATTTCATCTGATTCCATGTCAGGCATCATTGTCTGATGCCAATTTACATTTTTCACATGGCAATGTGTACCTTATTGGTACTGTGTTGGTGTATGGCTATTGCTTGCCATGGCATGTTGTGGTTTGGGAGGGTTTGAGTGACATACCAGTGATAGACATGGCCTGTTTTGCAGGTGTGTGTGATTCACACCTTGCATGTGTGCCTTTTGGTCACACAGGATTGCTTGTGTTTAAGTAGCTAGGGATGCACACAATGTGGCACTTCTATGGCAACAATCTCAGGGTGGTAAGGTTGTGACAGTTGACTGTCTCTTTGTCATCATCGATTGTCACCTGGTATGTGCCAGGCCTGTGTGCACTGCGCAGGGGTGGGAGTTTAGGTGAAAAATGTGGCCACAAGCTGGGTCCGGGCTTCCTCGCCACGTGCCTTATCCCCACCCATGGGCAGCACCTGTGCCTGTGGTTGGGGATTTGGGGGCACCACCATGTCCACCGGTACGCCCTGCCGTGTTGCAACATTGTGCAGGACACATGCTGCCACAATGATCCTGCACACTACTGGGGGTGCATAGAGTAGCTGCCCACCAGAGTGGTCAAGGGAGCGGAAGCGTGACTTGAGCACTCCGAATGTGCGCTCCACTATGGCCCTGGTTGCAATATGGGCCGCGTTGTATCTTACCTGGGGTGGTGTGGTGGGGTTCCGGATTGGTGTCATCATGTGGTTGCTCAGAGGGTAGGCACTGTCCCCTGGAGAGGTGATAATGGTTGTGATTATTGGGGTTTGTGTATTTGTGTGTGTGTGTGACATGCATGTATGTGCAAGGGCATTTGTACTCACCTAGGAGCCATGTGTCGCCATGCTGCCCAGCTTCCAGGGCCCAGCTCAGGGCGGACATTCTGTATATGAAACTGTCATGGGTGGAGCCAGGGTAGTTTGTATAGACAGAGGTGATGATTCCCTCTGCATCGCATACCACCTGTACATTGATGGAATGCCAGTGCTTGCGGTTTCGGTAGATGTGCTCAGTGGCCCTAGGTGGACGTAGAGCCACATGGGTGCAATCTATGGCACCGAGCACTTTGGGGAAGAGTGCCAACCTGTAAAAGTCCAGGACAACGGCCTGCCTTTCTGCGGGTGTTCTGGGCATGTATATGTACCTGCGGACTGAGGGGCGCGCTGTCATGATTGCCAAGACCTGGTGTAGGCACCTGACTGCATGGCCTGTGAGCCCCCCCCCCACTATGGCAGTAGTCCGCTGAAATGACCCAGTGGCCAAAAAATGCAGGACATTGTGCACCTTCTCCAAGGGGCTCAATGCTTGGGAGCAAAGGGTGGGGGATGTAAGGTCATCTTCCCACTCCCTGACCAGGTCTATGATGATATGGGGTGGAAACCTATACCTGCCGTAGACCTGGTCGTCAGGCATCCCAAAAAGGCTTGTCCATGGTGGAAAAAATGCATGCCCTGGCTATTCTCCTCCTCCTGCGGTGTCCCACGATCAGTGCTGCGACAAATGGGGCATTCATCGTAGCTGTATATACGTGTTTGTTGTTTGCGTGCACTTTTATACTGTGCGCGGGGACGCTTCCGCCTGCCTTCGTGTGGAGGACGCGTTCACGCCTGTGTGCGTCTTTTGCCGTGCGCGGGTTTCCTGTATCTTAATCCATGAATACGGGTTGTTCGCGTGCGTGTGGGCGTTCCGTGTAGTTCCCTGCAGTACTTCCCCAGTTATGCCTTCTTTTTCACGCGTTATTCCCCATTCCGTGCGTTACGCCCACTGTTCCGCCCACTTTTGTTGTGTGCGCTGCGCTATGTGCGCTTTTGCTGTGCGCGTAGCGCACGCCGTTTGATGACGTGTGTGCCTGAGAGCGACATGCACCGATTTGTCGCACAACCAGTGGGAAACAAGCGCAGCGCCTTCCTTGAATCGCACGCGTACGCGTGCGCTTGCTTTCTCACGCTTGCGCCACCTTGCGCCTGCTTGCGCTGGGATTTTCGGCGCACATTTGTTCCATGAATCGGCCCCTTAGTGTCTCCATAACACTGCCCCCTTTACCTTTCACCGAGAATTGCGAAACCTTCCACAGACAGACCCACAAGAACCACATGCACAAACCAGATAACCATTCCTAAAACCCTTAGGATTCGCGCAGGAGGCTCTAGCTTGCCTGTCATAGCCGCAACCCACAGGAACTCCCTACCACTCCACCTCAGAAGTATGGACTCGCACACAGCCTTTAGGAAAGCTGTCAAAACGCTATTGTTTGTATAAACTGCACCCAACTGGCTCTGTTATCTTCTAACACTGTATGCTACCTTTACCCATTCTCTGTAACCCGCTCTGCTTATGTATGATTCATGGAAAAATACAATCACCATTGCATTCAGTTAGGCTTTCGCTCTCAGTAACCCTTAGCAAAGCCTCCTACCTGTAACTAATACACTTTCTTGCAACAGCGCCTCGATGCCCTTGGGCTGTAGTGCGCTTTACCAATTTAAATAAGAAAATAACCCTATGCCCAACTAGTGAGACAGGGTGGCCATATGCAAAGGAAGCTACCAGAGGAGGGCACGGGGCCTCTAAGGAGGATGCAACCAGGGCTGCTGATGTCTGTTTATCTTAGTCCAGTCATAAGATGGTTGCCTCCTGGCATCCAGGTGCTCCATAATGTGCCAGGGTACATGGTGATAGTATCACAGCCGCCTCTGCCCGTCATGCTTTACTTGCTGGCCAGTCACCATTTTGTATGTTGTATCGTCATTCTTGTTGACCATGCTTCTGCTTTCTCTATAAAGGGCGGCCTTTTGTGTCACTCTTATTCCCCGAAAGGAAGGTGGTTTACACGAGTCAAAATGAGGGTGTCTCTCGGGGAAGCAGTGTGTCAAGGCTAACAAGTCCCATGGTAACATTACAACAGGAAAGGGCAGCAGGGACCCTGCACGCATATTAACACAAAAATTGTTTGATCAACTCTCCCAGGAGGTGCAAATTCACACTGACAAAAAGAGGTGGCGGGGGGGGGCTTTCCACACACGGCTCCACGTGTAGGAGGCATTGTGCCTTAGAAAATATTAACAAATGCTATATTTACGCCATTTAGATTATTTTTTTTATTAACAGTGTCCTTGCTTTTAACCCAGATAACTGTGTTAAATATTTGGTTAAACAACCTCTTTTTGTAAGCACAAAGTTGTTTTGTTTAGTTTTTGTGAATGTCAATTCCTTAACCTTAAAAATGCATTAACGTGCATCATAAATCACTCATTGTGGTTTATTACTTAATAAAAGCTTCCATTTTGATCGAAACGTTCTTTCATAAACTAAACAATTCATTTTGATTGCATTCCAAATGCAAATGAAAATATATTTTGCCCTCAGAATTATTTTGTTTGCAGTTTAATTACAAAACATAATTACTACCTACTTTTTGAACGCAATAAATAAAATCCCAAAATGTTTACTTTCTTTTTTTTTAATTTAAAAATGATATGGTTCAAATTTTAAACCTTTCATCTTTTATACAATTCAACAAAAAATCGCTTTGTTACTCCTTTTTCTTTTCCCAATTAGATTCAAATAATACATTAAAGAAACTGACAATTGTGAAAATGTCTTTCTTTGTGCCACCATGCAGGAATTTAGCCCATCGGTCTTCAGGTGACAATTTGATTGTGGAGGATAGATACATGTCTCTAATTCGTGATTTGGTTTCATCGAGTGCCGGACATGAAATAACTATGTGCTGTAAAGTTTCTAGTTCATTTTGTTGTTTGCAGAACCGACAGAAGGAATTATCTTTGGATAGCAGTTGCCTGGATTGTAATAGCTCTCTCGTTGTCATCAAGTTAAATCGGAACCGTAGGAAAGCTTCTCTGACAGAGGCAGATGGAAAGCATTGTAAATATAACGGAAGACAGTTTAATGGATGCATGTCCATCTTGCATTCCAGATTTAGTTTTAGTTGTCTTTTGGCGTTGATAGTCGCTATCCAATCGTTACGAGCAAGTTTTTTTTTCGCTTTTCCTGGGCGCTGAGTTGACTGTTCAATGGATATATCTGCCGTTATTCTAATGTTTTCCATATGGTTTTTCCAGGTTTGTAGTGCAGTTGCCTGAGTGATACGTTCTTTTTTGCTGGAAAATATGTAGCGCTGGAATATGTGAGTCAGAGACAATTTTCCTATAAAGATCTAGTTTTCGCCATGTTTGGAGTGAGGTAAGGGACTGAAGTGCCAGTTCGTATTGAATACTGGCCATCGGAAACGATTGAGGTAAGGAAAGAACTTTCCACCAGAACATGCCTTCTAGACGCAGCCATATAGATCTGTCGATGTTAATCATAGATTTGCTTCCATAAAGTAGAATTGCTGTGGCTTTTTGTCTGTGGAATGATATGATTGGTTTTAATGTGAATTTTCCATATTTCAAGTGGAGGAAACGTCCCTGGCATGCTAAAGATAGAGTTTTTGCCAATAAATAGCTAGACCAGTTTGTTTCAGTGGGTGATTGATTTACCCAAATCCCCAAGTATTTAACTGTTGTCACTTGTTCAAGGGGTTGATTGTTGAGAAGAAATGGTTTTGAATGCTGTTTTGTTCTATGAGATGGAGCTAGAAGCATTACTTTTGATTTTTGTGTATTTATTTCAAGTTGGTTTGCCTTCATATACATTTCTAGTTTTAACAAGTCTGTTTGCAGGCCTCTTGGGGTTTGTGAGCACAGAACAATATCGTCTGCATACATCATGCAGGCGACAGTTGTGGCATTTAGTTTTGGTGGGTTTGACAATGGCGAGTTTGTCTCGGTTTCGTAGTCAGATGCAAATAAGTTGAAAAGCGTGGCCGCAAGTGGACAGCCTTGTTTGAGACCATTATTAGTTGGGATGGATTCCGTTACTGTACCGTCTTGTGATAATCGGACTCTAATAGATGTTTCCCCATAAAGTCACTTTATTGGTTCCAAGATGTCATCGGGACAGCCCCATTTTCGCAATTTCCACCATAGGAGTGGTCTATTGACTAGGTCAAAAGCGAGTTTCAAATCTATAAATGCTGCATATATTTGCCTTTGATTATGGATGGCCTCTTGTTTCAGCAAATTGAGAAGGAGTAAGTTGATGTTGGTTCCCACGTATTTAACAAAACCTGTTTGTCTAGGTGCTTGTATGTTGTTTGCTTTGGTCCAGATGTTCAATTTGTCCAGCAGAAGATTAGCGAACATTTTCCCTAGGGGATCTAACAGGGCAATGGGCCTGTAGTTGAAGGGGTCTTTTGTATCTCCTTTTTTAAAAATGGATATCAAAATTGCCCTCTTCCAAGAAGGTGGAATAGTCTTGGTCTTGTTAATTGTTTCATAGATGTAAGAGGAGATATGTGCCCACAAGGTTTTATTAGCTTTGATAAATTCATTTGAGAGGCCGTCCGGTCCTTGAGCATGTGAGGGGTTCAAGTTGGAGATGGCTTTTTCTAGGTCTTCTAGCTGCCATGAAACAGTCCAAGTATGTTGTTGAGCACGGTCTTGGGTATGTGGGTCAGAATTTGTATTATAAAGCTTCTGAAAATGTAATATCCATCCGTGCTCGTCAACATCGTTTGTCATCTTGTGTATGTTCGCTGTTGGTGGGGCCAATAGTTTCCAAAGGTCTCTGGTGTTACGGTTTTTAAGAGCATGCAGCATTTGTTCTGCGTTGTTTTGACCTTAAAGTGCTCTGTTAGATCTCATCCAATTTTTGTACTGTTGTTTTAATACTCGAATTTTGTCATGATCCTTGTCTGAAATCTGTTGTATTTTTTTATATCGTTTCTCAGTTTCTTTTTTTCTGCAATTATAGGTAAATAAGCATGTATATGACAGTGTTTCTTATGGGTATTTGATGCTCTGGATAGTTTGAAAGGAACCAGAAGTTGTGGATAATTTAGCCGTTTGTCATCTGTCATAGCTGGTGCAGTAATTTGATGTGCTAATGTTGCCAGGGCATTTTGGGAGATCTTCAGTCTATTCTGACCAGAGTTTATGACTAGTTCTGGCAGGTTTATTTTGGTTTTCTGGGGATTGTGCATTTCCCACGTAATTGTCATTAATACATGGTCGCTGTGATTTACTCCAAACGAATTCCGTTTCCCTTTCCTCAAAGCATATCTATTTGCTGACCATGAACTATATTTTTATTATTTTTTATGATAAAATATCAGCTATTACCCCAAAATAAATTTTACTTCTAAAAATAGGGGTACTTTATTGGGGAAGTCTAAAGTTCACATCACAAGCGGATCATTTTGAGTAATATAGAGCAAGGTACGGGGGGGCAAGGGAAGGGAAGGGGAGCCGAGGGGAGGCGAGGGGAGGGGAAGCAAGGGACAGCAAGGGAAGGGCCGGGGAGGCGAGAGAAGGGAAGGGGAGCCGAGGGGAGGTGAGGGGAGGGGGAGCAAGGCACAGCAAGGGAAGGGACGGGGAGGCAAGGGAAGGAAAGGGGAGCCGAGGGGAGGCGAGGGGAGGGGAAGCAAGGGACAGCAAGGGAAGGAACGGGGAGGGAAGGGAAGGGGAGCCGAGGGGAGGGGAGGATGAGAAGGGACACCAGTAAGGAGGTGACAAGTGGTGGATAGAGGGAGAGAAAGCGACTGGAGAGGGGCAAGGACAGGTGAAGTGTAGCAGAGGCTGTGAAGATGGAGGAATGTGGCAGAAGGCAAGTGAAGAGAGGGCATAATGGCATAAAGGTGCACCCAAAGGCAAGTACATAACAGGTATTACAGGTGCATCCGAAGGCATACACGCTGTGTTGGCATGCTTGGAAGGCATAAAGGCTCATACAAGTACAATAAAAGCATGGAAAGCAAAACAGAATGACATCAAGGGCATGTATAATTAACAGGGTCTTAACGGCAGAAAAGGGACAGGGGGCATGTAAGGCATAAACATCACACAGGGCAAACAGGCATACACGTCTTTCAGGACATTACAGGTGTGGGAGGCACAGAAGACATAAAGGCATCAATGGCAAAAAGGTCATGGAGATCATAGAAGGCATGGAAGGCATAACATGTTCTGGAAGGCATGAAAGTCCTAAAAGACAAAGACGATGTGGAAGGCACAAGGGTGCATGGAAGCCATAGTGGCGCGCCGGGCACACAAGGCATAGAACGCATTGATGAAGCTTAACTGGTACAAAATGCGGGTAAGGGACGGGAGGCATTTGGAGCATGGAAGGCAGAAAGAGACAGATGTTCAAATATGAGCGCAAATCAAAAATGCGCGGAGGCAGCGCTTTTTTCGTTTGCGCTCATTGTAGAAACGTGCAGGTCACCTTATTCTGAAAGCTGGTTTAGGCATTTGAGGGGAGGCTTGACAGGAGTGCAAAGGTGTGCTGGCTAGCCCCCTTGCGTACATTCGTGGGGTCAGCATTCTCCCGACAATAATGTTTGACATGCTCCCGGAAACCACTAGTCTGTTGGGAGCACATCTCACAGAGGCGGGCCCCTAAACGCCTTGTCCTAGTTAAACAAGGGAAAAAAGGAAGCATGTCCATCCCTGTTTGGGGGATGGGAACACAAATGTAACCGCTGCGGTTTAAACTGTGGCTCCCACTTCAAGAAACACGTATGATGGGGCTGGACATGTCCCTGTCACGATTTTCAGATCCCCTGTTATTCTTCCCCACAAGTGCAGGGGAAAGTGCCTCATTTCTGCACACCTAAAAGCGCTTCCTGTTTGTGATTTCAAGATGCGCTTCTAAATGTGCAGAAACGCACCAAGGGGTGAACGTGTGTATCTATGATGCGCTCGTTCAGGTGCCCTTTGTGAATTGGTCTGCTCCTTTTAGCGCATCGCATCACTCGCGCCCCAAAAGGTTTTGAGAATCTGCCCCACAATGTCCTAATGTGCTGAAAGCCGAAAAGGCATCACATGGCAGAACTATAGGGATTGAGCTAGCTGTCAACTGCCACTCTCTATATAGTAGTGGCAAGTGCCAAACTGCAGGGTGGAGCCTGGTTGGATATGTTTGCAGCTAATTCTAAGTGCCTGAGCCGGTTTGGGTCTATTTGACCTAAAACATTTGTCCTAATCACATTTTATTGAATATATTTCACCTTTTTTTGTTCTAAAATGCGGGGGGGGGGGGACCCCCAGCAACCCCCCCCCACAACCTAATCCTTACCCACCCCATAAATATTTAATTAAATTTGACTGAAAAATGGTAAAAAAAAATGCAATGAAATGTTTTAGGTCAAATGTTTTTAGCTCACTTATGCTAATACCCTTGAGCCGCTTGCATATTGTGGCAAAGCCAGTGCGATCGAGTATCCTGGTTCCGTAGTTGCGCGTGTAAGAAGGCTGAGGCAGGCGTAAAACGGTCCTTGTCCAGTTGTTTTGTACCATTTCTCAAGACTTCTGGGCTTCGGATATAGAGCTCGGAGGAGCATCTACTAAGAGGTTGAGTCATTGAGCTTAATAGAGTTGACCGATAAGACTGACGATTGTCCACTGCAGAAGAGGCTTAGAAAGAGGCCTTTTGCGGATGCCTCTGGTTCTAGTCCAGCATGCCAAGCCTGCTGGCGCCCAGATGAGTGTGAATTTGAGAGACCAAGCCATTAAACTCTGTACTGTCCTACAAATTCAAGGGATGTGCTCATTAAGTACAGTAGGGGTTAATCATAAAGGTCGGGGTGCCAGAGCCGACTGGAGCCTGTTTAGATCCCAATGCCTGTCCCTGGCTCAGCTGGAGTGCATTTGTGAAAGAGCCAAGCCTCACGACATCCCCTGTTACAATCAGGGAGTACTTTACCTGCCAAGCTTATTGCGTCCTGGAGCACAGCTCTCAGGAGTGTGTATTGAGAGATCAAGCCATTGCTCTCAATAGGGGTGACCTGGAAAGGGTTGTTTGATCAATAAATGCAGTAGAGGGTGTGGAGGAATCTGATTAATAATGGGCATAGCTTTAAGTGAGCCAGGGCAAAGGCGACCACGTCCCCCCCCACCCCTGCAGTCTCCAAATGCTGCCTTTGAGCCACAATGCTGTGGGTCTCCCCAAACTGAATTCCCGACCTTATTTCAGAGCACACTAAAGTAAATGAAAAGATGAGTGCAAATAGTGCTCTTAGCCAGTAGATGTCACTATCAGCCATGTTTAGAATAAGCCCATCAGATACAGACATTTGGAATTAGAATACTTTTGTTTTCTAATACTGAAGGGATGAGAAAGCCTAACTATGACTAATTGTCTGACTTTTGCAACACATTATATTGAAATCTTATCATTAGAATGATTAAATGCAATTAATATGCAAGAATCATAGATGTCCTTCAAATGAACTGGGGGATTGGAACCTGCGTTGAACTATTTTGATTTTGTTTTTAAATTTGAATATCTTTATTTTAGTTCATTTTTTAACTGAACATTAAGTTTAACACACATTTTAAAATATATTTTACTCCCTTTCCGTTCACGGTATAGAATATGTCGATATCTCTTATGCCACTCCTTTAATTACATGGACAAAAATCTTTTAAGATGTTCCTTAGCAATTTCAGATTCTGTGGCTGCGCGAGAGACTGTTAGTCTCCGCCCTCAACACAGTTTAACGGTGCATTAGGGCCCCCTTGACTCCTTACGCCACTTAAAGCACTGGCTGCGATAAGCTATAGCTAGTAACCCCCAGCAAGGAAGGGCTAAAAGTATGCAGATTTTTCCTAGGGAGGCACAAGTCTTCTCAAACTAAAGTCTGTGGGCCTCATTACACGGATGGCGGAGAACCATGGCGCTATTAGCGCCATGGTTCATGCCGGTAAAATACTGGCACCGCCTTGGCGGAAAGGGGAATTACCGCCCCATTCCAAGGTTGGCGGGGCGGTATTTCCCCTTTCACCATTGCCCTTCCCCATTCCCATTTTTGCCCCATAGGGCATAATGGGAATGGGAAGGCGCTAATTACGGTACCGCAAATTGCGGTACCGTAATTAGCTCCCTGGGTCCCTTTGCGGGTTGGTTTTTAACGCCTGCAAAAAGCAGGCGTTAAATCCTCCAACCCGCAAAGGGACCTAGTAGTAAGGCGGTAAGGATTTACCGGTACCGGTATTTTACCGGTACCGGTAAATCCTTACCGCCATCCCTGTAATGAGGCCCTGTGTCACTTTAAATGTGCTTCTGCTGGCCACAGACAGACGTCAATGTTTTACTATATCCCTGACATCTTCTGCTGGCCATGAAATCTCCCAAGAGGGCACCCGTGGGAAAGAGGAGCAGGAGAATTAGCGCCAATGTAAACTACTTTGTGCTGTGCCTTAAATCAAAGAGCATTTTGGGAACATAACAACGCACATACATTTTTATGTTGACATAACTGGCCTTTATGATTATTTCATTTATGGTAAAACCCTGCCAGTAATGTGATGTAAACTACGAGTCATATATGCACATTTGGGCTGAGCTATCTTTTGGGGACCAGTTGATGGCTGTCTGTTGAGGGCACCGGGGAAGGAGGAAACACCAAGAAGAAGCCAGGAAGTAAGTTACGCCTTTATTTCGTAGCCTGCTCCCAACGTGGGAGCCGCACCCTCTCTCAGGAAGGCAAGCGTCAGTCTGGTGGTCCCCTGAGCAGCGCATCACACAGAGGCATTCGAAGGATGCCTCTGCGCGACCCGCTGCACGAGGCATGAGTCGGCCGCCACGGGCCAGTAAGATGGCCCGTGGCTAGAAGATCCCTGTACACACCTTCCCCCTTAATCAAATAAACTCAACACTTGGGGCCTCATTATAAGTTTGCTGGTGCGGAAACAACGGTGCTGGTAAGCCTACCGGCACGGTTGTTTCCAGACCGACAAACTACAAGTCTGCCTGCCGGAGCCGCTGTGCTCGACAGGTCTGACCCTGCCGGGCGCAGTGGCCATGGTAGGCAGACTTGTCTGAATGAGGCCTAATGTCTCGAAAATCCTACACCGTTCCACGCCCAAGCAGTTGAGCAAGAAAGCGTGCTTCCTCTCTGGATCAAATCCTTTCCCACCAATCACAATCAAGTAGGTGTCAAAGATGTTCTTCCATTGGACCCACACAATGGATGGTTCAGCAGGCCTAGGTTGGAATACAGGTGGTGCCTGTGTTATTGCCTCCATTCTATTGCAATCTACTGGGTGCGACTCCCACATGGCTAATCAAACATTTCTTCAGCACTGCAGCCAATGCTATATTTGACAACCTCCTTGACAAACTCAGTACTGCAGCTGGAATCCTGGACAGCACACGCAGCCAGATTCAAGGATTGGCCGCTACCCCAGACACCCGTGTTTCCAATGTCTCTAAAGAGACCGGCACACAATGGAAACTACAATACTCCTTACTGTGTGATAGCTGCTGTTGCGCCTTTGGCCAGTAGATGGCGGCAGGTCCCCGCGATTGCAGCAGCCACGGCTGGAGGAAAGCAGGCAGCAGGGGAGGGAAGCTTGGGGAGAATTCCTTCCTCACCAGTATGTTGAGGGCACCGGGGGAGCAGGAAACACCAACAAGAAGCAGCCAGGAGGTAAGTTAAGGCTTTGGTTCGTAGCCTGCCCCCAGCGTGAGAGCCGCACCCTCTCGCAGGAAGTCAACCGCCAGTCTGGCGGTCCCCCGAGCAGCGCGTTACACAGAGGCATTCAAAGGACGAGCCGGCAGCCACGGGCCAGCAGGATGACCGTTGGCTGGCAGATCCCCATACATTGTCCTGCTTTGCAGGAAGGTGACTTATCTGCATGTACCTCTCTTATTGCACCCAAGTTCAAGGATAGTTTTTGGAGACTGCCAGGGCTGTGTCCCAGCTAACCAAGGCCCACTTAAAGCCCTGGTCCCGGGACAGGCAGACAGCAGGGAAGCCAAACCACCATATTTAGTGAATTGGGCCTGGGTAATCCTAACAGGAATGGAAAGAAAAGGGAAAAGAATAGGAAAACAACTACAATATTAATTAAGGGCTGGAAGAGATATTTTATGAACATTTTATGATAATGTTTGTGATTCTGATGAAATTTTTCTCTATTTTAGTATGGTATTCTTGCATTTTTCTCATTTTATATTTGTATATGCTGTCTTATAAAATTAATTATATATTTGAATTGTGCGCGAAATGTTGTATAAGGTTTTATGTAAACTAACAATGCAACAATACATTTTTTTAAAAAAATAATTTATTTACAGAGTGATATCAGAAAGGGATTTACTTACAGGCAGGAGTTTATTTGGAAAATGAACCAGGGGAAGCTTTTTTTTTTATAGTATGCAGACTTTATGCAAACAAGGCCGCCTGAGACCATGCATGAGTGACCCAAAGGATGTTTGCAGGGCTTCTCATGATGTACTGATTGTTTGGAGCAGGGGGCCCTTGCCTAAGTCATGCTTCTTGATTGTCTGGAGACATTACTGAGAAAGATCTGCGATCGGTTCATTCTCCTCCTCAGAATAGATTTAAGGTAAGGCTGACAGTGCCGTCGTTCAAAGTCACCCCCTCGTCAACCCGAAACTGAGGCTAGTGCAGGGTCTATTGGTGTCAAACAATATATTTTATTTATTGGGTATTCATAATGAACCTATACAACAGATGGTGTTTCAAGACTCCACAAGACAAAAGGGGGGAGGGCAGGGATGAAGAATAACAAAAAAAACCAATCCCACTAGGCCTTGTGTCATTCGGATCGCGCACGTGCAATAAGAATAAGTGCAGGGGAGTGGGGAAAGGGGCGCGTGCCGGTCAGAGCTGGATGCGCTAATGCTAAGGTGGGAAGGGAAGAGTGAAGAGCACACAAGTCCCGGGGCCTGGTGAGGGTGGGCAGAGGGCCCCTGGCTAGGCGAGTGCTAAGGGGAGGCCAGGTGGACAGGTGCCCGGGAAAGCAGGGAGTGAAGGGAATGAGGATCCACATGCTAAGTGCAGGGACGGGCTGGATCAGGCTCAGTAGGGCTGCGGGACACGCCAGGCTAGTACAAGGGGAGACAGCCCGGTAGGGCAGTGCAGGTTTGGAGGGGGCGCAGGGGGGAACGAAGTGTTAAGGTAGACTGGGCGATGAGGGCCTGGTGCCCTGTATGACTCAGGAACCAGGCAGCCAGTCAAAATGCGGCAGAGGGGGACATTAGCAGGGGAGGGGGAGAGGGAAGGAAGATGAGAAAAGGAGGGTCTTCAGAAGCTTCTGGAACTAAAGGAGATGTGGCTCAAAGCCTGAGAGGGTCAGGGAGACCATTCCAGAGAGAGGTTCCTGTGGAAGAGCGAGATTTATCCCTCCACTCTCTGCTTGGAAAAGCATCTGATCTGCAAAGAGTTGGTGCTAGAAGATCGAAGGAGGTAAATTGGAGGTATTTAGAGAGTGGCAGTTGCAAGCAGTGGGATCGCATGCCCCAAAAAGCCTTGTGGATGATGCAGAGGGTCTTGAACTTGATCCTTGCAACAACCGGGAGCCAGTGGAGAGATTTTAGGGCTGGAGAGATGTGGTCCCTGGGCTTGAGGCCAAGAATATGGATTAGTTGAAGGAGGAGAAGGGTGGATTTAGCCTAGAGAGGACCAGACCTCTGCAGACAATGAGTTTCTGGGGGAAGGTGAGGGAAGGTGGAATGCCTCTGAGGAGGTGCAGCTGAAAGTGGGCCTTCTTGGCAAGGTCCACGATGTGAGGAGAGAAGGAGAGAGAGGAGTCAAATATGACACCATTGTGTTTTGCCTCACAAGAGGGTGAGGGGAGGGGGCCCATGGAGGCTGGCCAAGGAGAGTAAGAGGGAAGTAGGGAGCAAAGGATCTCAGTCTTACTGGTATTAAAGCAGAGATTGGGCGCTGCCCAAACTGGGAGGATTTCAAATTGCTCTGGGGGCAGGAGGGGAGGGAGAAGAAAGGGTATCACTGTAAGCCGATGATCTCCTAATATATATGAGCAACCCGGGGATCTCATGCCAGGTAGTAACTTGCATATTGACGGCATACCAAGGCTTTAGTGACTCAAAGTTAATTGGCAAAAATCGGTCCTGTTTCTGGTACAGAGGGGGGCAGGGACTGGGGGTGCCGTGATCCCACAGGACTGCCCGTGCACAATTGCGGCATCAGGTTTAAATATCTAGGCATCCATCTCAGTCCGAATCTAACAGACGTCTCCCGACTTAATCTCTCCCCCAAGGTGAATAGGTTCGCATCAGATATAATACACTGGCAAACTCTCCCACCGACCCTGATGGGCATAGCATTCCCTTTTAAAAATGCTAACACATTCCAAATTCCTTTACGTCCTGGAGAATACCCCGCTCCCAATCCCCAAACCAACTTTTATGGAAATTGAGGGTTCCCTGCGCGGGCTGCTGGGGATGGGGAGGAGGGTGTGAAGCAACCGCTAGTGGCATTAAAAACACTTCAGAGGTTGGTATGGGAAGGGGGTATAGGCCTGCCCAACCTGCTTAGGTATTATTGGGCTGCACAATTAGGGACAGTAAATGACTGGTTACAAAGCGACTCAGCGCTCCCTCACATTGCGCTTCAGAGAAGGAGGATGAAGGGACGGACGCCTGGCCAGGTGTTATATGAGGGGGCAAAGGACGGAGGGGCCCTCCCTGCATTGACGCGGCATACTTCTCTAATATGGGCTGAAGCACACTTGCACATTGGGTGGGGGGTAGATCAACTCTTGACCAGCTCATCTGGCATAACACGCACCTGACCAAACTGCTGAAGGTGGGACATCTTAGGAGCTGGGAGGCAAAGGGCATAGCCACCCTGGCAGATGTGGTGCAGGTGGGCTCACTTAGCTCCTTAGAAATGCTTCAGCAGAAATATGGTCTGCCAATTGAGGAACGGTTTCGATATATGCAACTTGCACATGCTATGGGCGCTCAATTTCCTTCTCTTGAAGATGTCCCGAGGTACTCACCCAAGGAGGCTAACCTGTTCTCAGCAGTCATCTTCTCCAGGGTAACGTCCACGTTGTACCAGGTGATCACAGCCTTTGGGACCAAGGAGCTGACCTGCTTGAAGGAGAAATGGGAATGGGATGTTGGACGATTAGAATCAGAAGAATGGGTTGAGGCCTTAATGTTTCCAAGAGAGGTGGGAATCGTGGCCAGCCTGCGGCTAATACAATTGAAGATACTCCACTGGGTGGACTACTCCTGCACCGCGCTGGCTAAATGGAGGGTTGTGGGGAGAGATACATGTCTAAGTGTGGACAAAAGGGTGACATCTTCTATCATATACTATGGGACAGTGTGCAGCTACGGGTCTTCTGTGAGCAATGCCTGCATAAACTGTCTGCTACAATGGCCACTCAGGTGCCACTCAAACCAAAACTGGCCCTGCTGGGAATACTGGGGGGATACTGGGTTTACAAACCATGAGAAACTATTTCTGGGGGTGACATTGGGGCATATCAAAAGGTTGATCTCAGCATCCGGGGATTCTGCGGAACGCCCAAGACTCAGCCAATGGATTGCAGAAGTGGACCGATGCTCATCCTTGGAAAGGAGAGTGTACAGAGCATGGGGCTCCCCCAAAAGGTTTGTGAAAATATGGGGCAAATGGGTGGGGGAGGGCTGAGAGAGAATGGTAGCTTGTTTTGTCCCAATCCAAGGTCTTCAAAGCGGCGCATGAGTACCTGCCTGCACCCTGTGTTCTGTTTATTATGTCATAACATTTCTGTCACTCTGTGAAATCTGTGGTATCATGCATCTATGTACCGAGGCAGTTTGTTTTCTTTTGACTGTGCAAAATTCAATTAGAACGATGTTATATAAAAGGCAGAGATCGTTAGCAGCACACCATGCCTGATTAGCAGTCAGACAGTTAGGAATGAGAGAGGAAGAAGAGGAGGAAGTGGAGAGAAGCTTGAAGTAGAGCTGCGTGTCATCTGCGTAACACTGGAAGAGAGGGGAGAAGGCAGAGATCAAATGGGCTAGAGGCCCATGGTATATGTTGAAGAGCCACAGTGAGAGGATAGATTTAATGCACCAGCCGTGGAAGGTCTGGTGTCATTGGAGACACATCTAACATGGAGGCTGTAAGCCCGACTTAACAGTCTATGCCTCTTCCAAGATTGCTTCCAGCACGTATTTACGTGGCATGCACAGGTACTCTGATGCGTTGTATCGTAATACTTTCGTGTTTTCCCAATGCTAGTTCTCGGAGCTCTTTCTCTGCGTACCAATATAGTTCAACATTTCAGTCTTCCCTTCTTTCGCTATATCTACTTCTTTCACTCGTGGCTTAAAGGAATGGTTTGCCCAAAAAATGTTACTGCCCAAAAAGATGGGCAATAATAAAAAAAATATACTGGCACTTTTTTTTTTAAGTCCCTATGTAAAAGTTTGAGCAATTGAAGCTCAAAATTTACAAAAGCAAGCACATGGAGGCATCCATTTTGTGAAATGGATGCCCGCCTGTGCTCGCTTTCACTTTTGCGGCACTAATGAAGGAAAAGCCAGCCAGCTTTAGTAAACAAAAGCTACCACTGGGTGGCTTTTCCTTCATTGGTTTTTCTTTCTAAGTTTCTCAGGCTCCTCCGAGCCGGAGGAGCCTGAGAAACTTAGAAAGAAAAACTGCAGCGTTTTCAAAACAGAACCGCGTTGCGTTTCTGCCTGCAGCTGCTTTCCCATTTGGGGCTCTCGGGCTCCCCACGGGGAGCCTGAGTGCCCCAAATGGGAAAGCTGCTGTAAGCAGAAACACCGCGGCATGGAAACACGACCGCGTTGTGTTTTTTCCTGCCTTGGCTTTCCCATTTGGGGCTCTCAGGCTCCCCATGGAGAGCCCGAGAGCCCCAAATGGGAAATCTGCTGTAAGCAGTAACACTGCAGCATGGAAACACGACCGCAAAGTGATAGCCACAGCAGGCAGAAACACAACACGGTTGTTTTTCAATAACGCTGCTGTTTTTCTTTCTAAGTTTCTCAGGCTCCTCCGGCTCGGAGGAGCCTGAGAAACCTAGAAAGAAAAATCGCAGCGTTTTCAAACACAATCACGTTGTATTTATGTTTGCGGTAGCTTCAAAAGCTACCGCAAACATAAATACAACGTTTTTAAAGCTGCGGTTTTATTTCTACGTTTTCCGGGCTCCTCCAGCCCAGAAAACTTAGAAAAAAAACGCAGCTAGTGCTTTTTTTAATTTAATAAATAGCACTTACCGAGATGCAGCTGCAGCTTTTCTGCCTGTAGTCTCCGGTCTCCGTCCTGCGAGTCCCGGCACCAATGAAGGAAAAGCCACCCAGTGGTAGATTTTGTTTACTACAGCTGGCTGGCTTTTCCTTCATTAGTGCCGCTAAAGCAAAAGCGAGCACAGGCGGGCATCCATTTCACAAAATGGATGCCCCCATGTGCTTGCTTTTGTAAATTTTGAGCTTCAATTGCTCAGAATTTTACATAGGGACTTAAAAAAAAAAGTTACAGTATATATTTTTTATTATTGCCCATCTTTTTGGCCAATAACATTTTTTGGGCGAACCATTCCTTTTTGGGTAGCTATTTTGTGCGGTTCGTATCTTTATTAATTGCACAGGAGGTAAGTTCTCGTACTCCTCAGTCGCTATCCACTTCCTTGTTTGCTTCTGTACTTTCGTTTGTTTCACTATACTGCTCTCTTTCCGATTCTTACCTTTTTCTGCGGTTGCTTTGAATTCCTTACCTCATAACTTTCATCTGCTTCTTTCTGTCTTCTGCTTGAACGGACTGTCTAAAGCCGTTCTAGCAGACTTAGCGCTTTTGGTTTCTTCAGCGCTCCAGCTTCATCTATTTCTACAAATCAACACAACTTTTGTCGTCTACCTCGACACACCTGCGTTTGCTTGCCCAGCCAGTTGAGCGCTACTTGTTCCTCGGCGCCTCTGCTTGGCTGTATCAGCATTTCAGAGACTGTTCTACCTGCCTCATTTCCATTCAGCCAGTGCTAATGGTTCCGTTACTTCAAAGACCGCTGTGCATGTTGATACATGTTTTAACAGTGAACGAACCTGCAGAGCGGTCACACCCTTCGGTGCCTTCCGGAACCAGAGTCCTTACTCCTTTGAATTATTGGACAATTCTACACAAACTCACCAGTCTGCAAGAAGGAACGCAATCTACACAGGGTTTTTTCCAGCCGATTTGGTTCCTATCCGGTCACGGTGGCCTCTGGGGAGTAACGTCCTTATTTACATCAAAGGAAGGACAAAAAGAAGAAGGTATCCAGGAAATCTAGAAGAAAAAAGGAGACAGAATCCCTGATAGACTCCATCGAAGAATCAGGTGAGGAGGAGTTGGTGGAAAGGGGATACAAAGGTGAGAGTTTTGACAATAGAGCCTTGAGGGACGCTGCAGGTGGAGAGTGAGATGGGGGAGAGAAAGGGGCCCAGTTGAACCTGGGATGGTCGGTCGGAGAGGAAGGAGTTCAACCAGTCCAGTGCCAGGTCCGTGATGCCAAGGATATCACTGAGCTGATTTATAAGGGTGGCATGATTAACCATATCCAAGACAGAGAAAGAGTCAAGAAGGGTGAGAACAGAAGGAGAGTTGGAGTCGAGATTAGAGAGTAGCCATCACAGGTGTTCAGGAGTGCAGTTTCCGTGCTGTGGCTGCACTTAAGCCAGACTGGTGGTCAAGGACACAACCAACAGATTCTGTGTGGTGTATCAGCTGGGAGATGACCAGCTTCTCCAAGAGTTTGCCCAGGAAGGGGGGAATGGAGATAGGGCGGTAGTTAGCCGGGCAGGAGTTGTCGGCAGAAGACTTTTTGAGCAGAGGGTGCACAAGGGAGTGCTTGAGGGATAGCGGGAAGGAGCCAGTGGCAAAGAACTGATTGCTTAAATCAGCCAAGGCTGGAGCAAGGGATGCAATGATGTCCTTGATAGTTCTGGAAGAGCAGGGGAGCACCTGTTTGGAGGAGACTTTCATAGAAAGGACTAGTTTAGAGATCTCATCTGGTGGTATGGGCGGGAAAGAGAAGAGTAAGAGGGCAGGGAATATGGGGGACAAGGAAAGCCTGAGAGCGGGTGAGGGAGAAGGGAGGGGTGAAGAAGAGAGTGAGGACAGGATGTCCTGAGTTTTGGTTATGAAGTGAGAGGCCATTGCAGTGCAGAGGGTAAGGGATGGCAAAGGAGAGGTGGAGACTGCAGTAGGATTGGCAAGTTCCTTGCAGATTTTGAACAGTTCAGCCGTGTTGTTAGTGGTCGCAGAGATGCAGGCTTGGATATAAGCCTTATTCAAATGGATGGAGTGTCTGTATTGCCTTTGGAGCAGGTGACAGGCCAGGTTGTCAGAGGATGTGCTCTAGGCCTGCTACTACCGCTCAGCAACTCTGCACTTGCGTTTCAGAGAGGCAAGGTCGGAATCATACCAGGTGTTACGCTTGGAGGCAGGCTTTATGCAGATCCTCATGCAAGGGGCAAGGATGTCCAGAGTGTTGGAGATGGAGAGGTGAATGTTAGCAAAGTCTGTGTCAGTGTGCGAGTTAGAGCCTGGAGTGGGAGTGGCAATGAAAGTGGTGGCAAAAGCAGCAACTGACACTCGCTTCCTCGGTCGAATGACGGAGAATGAGATTGGCAGTGTGGCCAGAGGCTTAGCCGGGGGACCCCAGGGATCTAGGTGAGAAGGCAGGACGGCATGGTCAGACTAGGAGAGGGGAGTAGTGAGAGGGTTGGAGATGGGGAGATGAGAGCATCCAAGAAGTATGCGGCTGTGTATGTCAGACCAGAGGGAAGAATGGTGTAAGAAAGACAGTCAGAGAGGCTGCATAACAGTCCAGAGGCTGCATCAGGTGAGTCAAGGTGAATATTGAAGTCTCTGAGGAAGAGGCGCTTGGAGGTGGAGGCCAGGAGAGAAGAGGGGAGGTCATATCATGCTGAAAGAAGAAGGAGACGGAACAGGGGTCCTGTAGATGATTGCAAGAGTCAGTGAGATGAATGGAGAGACCCCAAGCCTGCAGATGAGGCATTCCAAAGAAGGTTAGGACTGAGTGGGTATGACAGTAGCAGGGATGCCTGGGAAGATCAGGGCCATTCCACCCCCTAACTGGTTAGGCCTGGGCTTAGAGAGGATCTTGGAGCCATCCGGGAGGAGTGTGTCAAAAATGGTGGCAGAGCTGGCAGTGAGCCATGTCTCGGTGAAAGCGGGGTCATCAAGGTCGTAGTCTTCAAGGCAGTGGCAGATGTCAGAGGAGTGTTTAACGGAAGAGAGAGAGTTGAGAGTAGCTAAGGGCAGCTGTTTGCCATCTTTGGAGGTCTTCCAAGGAGGGGTACAGGAATGTGGTACACCCATCGGTGGCGACGAAGGGGCCATAGGGGTGGCAGAAGGAAAAGTGGCAGGAGATGGGGGTAGTTTATGAGAGACAGGCAATGCCTATCAAGAAGGAGGTTGGGCTGAGAGCCCTGGGCCATGACAGTGCCTTTCTGGTAGACAATAATGATGAACCTAGAGGATGGGAAGTGTGCCAATAGTACTTCCCATCGGGTTTCACCATTAATGGGCAAAGCAGAGAAAGGGGAGAGGACTGAGATCATATAGGGAATCCAAAGATCCGGAGGGGGAATAACAAAGAGGATGTCAGTGACAGTCTGCCTGGAAGAAGCATTGACATAGGTGTCAGCGATGGGCAGGCCTGGATTGGAGACCAGGAGATCTTTCTTGAACTGTTTCCTTTCAGACTTTGAAAGAGAGTTAGGATAGGTGATAGAGTAGTGTTAGGAAAGATTTCATAGTTGTATGTAGTTTTCCCTCCATGTGTCAACCCCCAAACTTGTTGCTGCTGTTTAGACACCATTGACTTACTTTGCCAGAGAAGCACAGCCTTCAGCTGCACTCCTCTGGGATTTTGCTCACTTTTTATGTGGAAACTGACATGCCCGTAAGACATTCAGTACTGGGAGACTTTGTTTCCCTTAGTCCTTTTCTCATGTTGCAACTTTTGTGCAACATGTAACAAGTGTGCAATGTATTTTACCATACAGCAAACTTCGGTCTATAGCCATTTCCAAATGTCCTAGATACTCTTGCTGGACTTTTTGTGACCTGTGCAGATGTGTCATGGACAGGACTGGTGGCAGCTATCGTTTCACATTTTTTTTAACCCTTTCCTGCCATGCTAACCACGTTAACCGCGTTTGGCACAAATAGGTGGCATTGCTCCCAAATGGTCATGCAACGAGGTTCTTTGTCCTGTCCTTTGGCCATCTTGCCCCTTCACCTTCCCCAGGTTGAGTCGACCCGGCCCAGTCCTTATTCAGTCATGCACTTTCCCGCGAATCCCAGAGCTTTCGCGGGCTTCTGCATGCCTTGTTTGTGTGCTTCCAGAATGTGGGCTGGGATGTCTGGTCCCAATACACATCCTGGGTGCCAAAGAGTCTGGAGTGCCCTGAATTCCTGAGACCACCGTGGTCTGTGATTGGTCCACGTATGGGGTGTGTGTCTGTGAGCAGATCTTCCATTGGGTCCTCTCCGTTTTGGCACGAAGGGAACTTTGGATAAGAGGAGGCTGAAAACACCACTATCAGGTCGATCTCCTGATTTGTCACTGAACAAAGGATAGGATCCAAGTATCCTGCAACTATGAAGCTGAGTCGAGGAACCGCTGGTGACCCGCTGGAAGGTTTGACACTCCGAGCCCGCTGTCGTCCCGTGGGACCCCTCTGCATCTGGTCATCCTAGAAGGTCTGCAAAGATGCTTCGACCCATTGGAATAGTGGGACCAACTATTCCCGGCACCATCACCCAAACCTGCAAGTAAGCTTTCTCGGAAGCGTCCCTGGGCCAACCAGTGGGCTGAACAGTTTACACAAGACCTTTGCTCTGTCTCTGCCCTCATTTCGAGGAGGCCCTCGAAACTTAGGATACTGCTAGCTCTGTGTCCACGGCATCCTCACACTGAATTACGTACACTTGGCATTCCCAGGTCTGAAGTGAGACGAGTGCGCCCAGACCGGAGTAAACGCGGTTACCGTGTTGCCCTGCTGCGGCAACGACCTTTGCAAATCCGCTGCATTTGTGACCCTCTTGCCCTTGAAGCCTGCTGCAGTGAAACTAGGGCGATTCATCCACCCAGAGCGGAGAAATCGCCACTGTCCCATTTGGGAATCATCGCTGGATCTCAGGAACTAAAATGTGTCGAGACGTCGTTTGTGCCGCACTCGAACCTGCAAGCGAATTGGACTGACCTGCTGAAGTTTGGGGTCTCCTCACCTCAGGGACCGGTGAGTAACCAATACCCCAACTGGTGGCCCCTAGCGCTAGAGCCCATTTTTATGCACGAGTGGCCCCTGGGGGCCCGTCTCCTATCCACTGCTATTGCGCAATAGCAACTCCATCCCAAACTCTCAAACTGCCTCTGCCTTCAAGTGGAGGTCCTTCTTGAATAGTGGGAACTTATTCTTCATTGTCTTATCCACCTTCCCGATCTGCTAGAGACCCCTGAAGAGACCCTGTTTTGCCCATTGGAACAACCGCGTGCGTTTGGCTCACATGTACTATTGAGCACAAGGCTCCCCTCTTCTTAGGACTTGGACTGCCTCTTAGTTAGGTGAATAATTGATGCTGAACTGGGCCTAAAGATTAACTGCACTGCCTGTTTCCTTCCCATCTAGGTTGTCGACATATTTCGTGCAGTCACCCGTTTAGACCACCATGGTCTTGTATATATATTTTATTGAGTGTGATGTATTGGTTTACTTAGTGTTACTGTGATTCTTTTCTATGGTCTATGTTACAAAGGCCTTGTAATAAATGTGTATATATTTTTTATATAACACCTGTCTGGAGTAATTTGTAAGGGTCCTTGCTCTGTGTGCTCATTCAGGTCCTCCAGTCACCCTCACCCCTCCCGAGACTTAGTCTTGACCGCCTGACATAGCTACCCTGATTGGTCTGGCTTATCCAGAGGTTACCCTGTTCCAAGAAACTAGGTTGGCCTTCTGAACTTGTGCCCCTCCTGGACAGAGTTCAGAAATCCTTCTTAACTAATTGGTGTACAGCGGTGGGATAGGACTGAAGGTATCCAGTGTTGCATACTAGTGAAGGCATTTCGAGTTATTCCTACCAGGACACATAGTGAATTGTTGTAGTATAACTGAAAAAGGCCATAGTCCTATCAAACAGTATGGAAACAATTACCTAGTTAACTTTAAATGCTTCTAAATCTGAAACACTGAGAAAGATGTGTGCTGAGAGAGGTGTTCAAGGCACAAAAATGGAAATGATCCAAAGAATCGTGGACCGGCAAGAAGCTCAACTTAGTGCCATAGCTCCTGTGGACAGTGCAGAAGGAGGTGGGGCTGCTGACACTGGCAGAACTGACAGTTCTGTCACTGCACTTGTTCATGGGACCCATGAGGATTTGGAGGATTTAATATCTAGTGTTTCCACTGCCAGTACTAGAAGTGAGGGCATGCTTCAATTCAAGAAGAAAGAGCTGCTGTTTAGGCAGAAGGAGCTTGAATTCAACATGACCAAACTGAAAATAGAGCAGGCATAAAAACAGAAAGACAGGGATCACCAGTTGGAACTGGTCAAGCCTCAGGTTGCCAATGGATCCAAGGGTCCTGGACATGGGTCTGGGGCCTCCTCTCATCCAAGGTTTCCTAAGGATCTGCTCAGTGTATATGAGGAAAAGAATGACATTATGGACTGGCTGAATATGTTTGAGTATGCACGTGAAGTTCAACAAGTTGACAATGCATGATAAAATTGCCTGGTTACTTAGCAGACTGCCCCATTCTGGCTGTAGTGCCATTATGGAAATGTCAAAAGCTGAGAGAGTAGATTTTGCAATGTTGAAGCAAACTCTCATCTTAAAGTTTGGAAAGACTCCTGCCAAATACTTAAAAAGATTCAGAGTACAAAAAGAAAGAAGGTGGTACTTGGGTATCCTATGTAACTGAATCCTTAAAAAACTTGACTGGCTGGGTTGAAGGTTATAAGGTCTCTACTTTTGAAGGTATGATATGTCTTGTCATGCTGGAACACATGTTTGCATCTTCTTCCCCTGAGCTTAATCAGCATGTGACAGATTCAAAGGAGATAGATCCTAAGAAACTTGCCATAGCAGCAGACTTGTGGGAGTCACATAGAGTGTCCCATACGGACAAGACTCATCCTGGTAAGCAGGAGGAGGGGGAAAGGTCCAACGATAAGGAGGGTGGAGAAACTGATAAAACTTCCTCCCATAAGGGCCACAAAAGAAAACATAAGGATAAGACACAAGAGCACTCACAGGGTAGTGGAGGTCAGCCTCCAAAACAGAACTCTGGTTATAGTAAGCCTCCCTATGTAAACATACCCAGTGGATCTTGTTTTGCTTGTGGAGCAACTGACCATGTGAAGGGGATCCCAGATGTAAGGTCAAAATCTTGGGGGTCCACTCTGCTAATCTGGCCTTCTCCTCCTATTAGGAAGAAGAGATTACAAGGGCATCCTTCCCCTCAGACTCCATCCCCAGTGGGATAGAAGCCGAGGTAGTTTTAGTTTCCCTGGGCTCCTGGGAGCCTAAAGTCTCAGAGGCTTATGCTAGGATTCCAGATAATACCAAGCACTACTTTAAAGACAGTGTGCTGATAAATGGAGTAGATACTCCAGCTCTTAGGGATGGTGGGTGCAGTCGAACTGTAGTGGATTCTACCTTGGTAGAGCCAGAGGAAGTTGCCAGAGCTCCTGTGGCCCCCATTAAGTTGGCTGAGGGCCCACCTCTCATGTTCCCAGTAATACCTGTTACTATCAATGGTACAGCAGTCAGAATTCCAGTGAGCATACAGAGGAATGTCCCAGGAAAGGTCTTGCTAGGAAATGATCTCAGAGCTTTAGGGCTTGTGGGAGATACAGCTGAAAGACCCTGCACAAGGTCTCAAACAAGGGCAGCACTGCCATGCCCAGTCCAAAGGGGAAACCCAAGGCTAAAGGAGTAAGAAAATCTAAAAGAGGGAAAGAAAACATTCCCCCTAACTCACCTACCACTGAGGTGAAGGTAGTTGGTCAATTACCAGGCCCTGATAGGGAGGTGGTGATACCTGAAATAATTGACCCACATGACCATCCTGAACTAAATGATTTGTTAGTAGAAGGTGGTCCTGACAGGGAAGAATTTAGTAAGGGCCAACATGAGTGCCCATCTCTGGAAGGCCTAAGGAGACAGGCCTGCTCCCAGCTTGAGGGTGAACCTCCTGGGAAGCACACAATTTATTGGGAAGATGGGCTCCTGTATAGTGAGCCCACAGAGTCTACAGAAGGAGACAATGGAGGTTGGTGGTTCCCCTTGCTGTAAGACCCTTCCCCCTGCAGCTGACGCATGAAGTGCCCCTTGCTGGTCACCATGGAATCAAGAGAACCAAGCAAAGGTTATCCATGTACTTCTACTGGCCCAAGATGGGGTGAAAGTAGAAAGTCACTGCAGGAGTTGTGCCTCCTGCCAGTTGTCTGGTAAGAGTGGCTCAACAATCCAAGCTCCATTGGTACCACTCCCAGTTGTGGGGGTACCATTTGATAGGGTAGGGATCGACATTGTTGGTCCCCTTGACCCCCAAACATCCTCAGGCAATAGGTTTTCCCTGGTTGACCATGCCAAAAGGTATCCCGAGGCCATCCCATTGAAAACTGTGACTGCCAAGTCAGTTGCAAAAGCTTTGCTTGGCATATTTACTAGGGTTGGCTTCCCTAAAGAAGTTGTCTCTGGCAGAGGCAGCAACTTTATGTCCAAGTATATGCAGGCCATGTGGAAGGAATGTGGGGTCACCTATAAGTTTTTGTCTTCATATCACCCACAGACAAATGGCCTAGTTGAACGGTTTAACTGAACGGTTTAACAGGACCTTGAAGAACATGATTGGGGCTCTGGAAGAACCCCAAAGAAGAAAATGGGATCTTCTGTTACCATGCTTACTGTTTGTCTACAGAGAGGTACTACAAGAGGGTGTTGGCTTCAGCCCCTTTGAACTTCTATGTGGTCACCCTGTAAGGGGACCCTTAGCCATAGTCAAGGAGGGATGGGAGATGCCCACTCCCCCCATAACTACCAACGTAGTGGACTATGTGCTGGGGCTCAGAAAAAGGATGGTGCTCCTGATGGGCCTGGCTAGTGAAAAATTGAAAGCAGGACAAGCTCTGGTGAAACAATGGTATGACCAGAAGGCTTCCCTCATCAATTTCACCCCAGATCAGCAAGTTCTGATCATGAATCCTATCAGGCCTAGAGCTTTACAGGACAAGTAGTCAGGCCCTTACACGGTGGTGGGGTCACTGGGTGAGGTCAACTATTTAGTGGACCTTGGAAGGGCTGGTCAGGCTCCAAAAGTATTCCATGTAAATAGGCTGAAGGCTTTCATCCCAAGAGTTGAAATCGCAGCACTGCTGTTGGCTTCAGATGTTGAAGAAGAGGAGTCTGAACCTCTTCCTGACCTGTTCCAAAGCAGTCCTTCAGACAGCTCCATTGAGGGTGTCCAAGTGGCCCCTCACCTGACATCTGATCAACAGGCTGAGGTGAAAACTTTGCTTAGGCAGTTTTCCCCCTTGTTTTCACAGTCCCTTGGTTTGACATCTTGGTGCAAACATAACATTGACACAGGAGACAGTGTACTTACCAAAAGTAGGGGATACGGGATGTCAGACAAAGTAAAGTCTTACATTAAGACAGAGGTCAACAAAATGTTGGATCTTGGGGTGATTCAACCCTCCAGTAGTCCTTGGTCCAGCCTAGTGGTTTTGGTTCCAAAAGCAGGTACTTCTGAACTGAGGTTCTGTGTGGATTAGAGGGCTCTGAATGCCGTCACTAAGACAGATGCACGCCCCTTGCCTAGAACAGATGAGCTGGTGGATACTTTGGGTGCCTCCGAGTACCACAGCACGTTTGACCTCACTGCAGGCTATTGGAAAAGAGCCCTTGCAGAGCATGCAAAGGGGACGACAGCTTTCTCAACACCAGAGGGTCTTTACCAGTTCAGGGCAATGCCTTTTGGGTTGAAGAATGCCCCTGCCACTTTCCAGAGGCTTGTGAATCGTGTGTTGAATGGGTTGGGTGAATTCTGTCTTGCATATCTGGATGATATAGCAGTTTTCAGTGCCACCTGGGAAGACCATGTGAAACACCTTGGGATTGTGTTACATGCTCTTCAGAAGGCCCACTTGACCTTAAAGGCCAGTAAGTGCCGGATTGGACAAGGATCAGTGGTCTACCTTGGACATGAAGTAGGTGGAGGGAGGATACAACATCTACCCAGTAAAGTACAAGCAGTACAAGACTAGCCTACCCCCACTACTCAGACCCAAGTGAGAGCCTTTTTTCAGACTCACTGGGTATTACAGAAATTTCATGGCAGACTATGGAACCATAGCTGCCCCTCTGACTGCTCTCACTACTCCAAAGAAAACCAAGAAGGTAACTTGGTCTGAAGAGTGTGAGAAGGCCTTCAATGGCTTAAAAGACTCCTTGTGCCAGGCCCCTGTCCTCAGGGTCCCTGATTACCAAAGACCTTTTATTGTGCAGACAGATGCCTCTGACACTGGGATAGGAGCTGTACTATCACAAGTAGATGAGAAGGGTACGGCAGACACTATTGGCTTCATTAGTTGCCATCTTAAGGACAGAGAGCTCAGATGGTCCACAGTAGGGAAATAATGTTTCTCTGTTGTGTGGGCCGTAAGGAAGCTGAGGCCCTACCTCTATGGGACCCCCTTCACTGCAAAAACTGACCAGATGCCCTTAAAGTGGCTAATGAACATGAAGGGAGAGAATCCAAAATTGCTTAGGTGATATGATATGATATGGCATTTGTAACGCGCCTATACACAAGTGTTTCAAGGCGCAAAAGGTGCCCATAAGTCTGGTGGTCCATAGGTCTGCAATGCTTTGACTTGACTTATTGAGCATAGGCCAGGTGTCCAACATAGCAATGCTGATGGGTTGTCCAGAATGTTTAACCGACCTGAACAAGAAGCTCATCCAGGGGTGGATTAGTTCGCCCTGTCCTAAGTCTGTGAGGGGCGAGTGTTAGGAAAGATTTCATAGTTGTATGTAATTTTCCCTCCATGTGTCAACCCCCAAACCTTTTGCTGCTGTTTAGACACCATTGACTGACTTTGCCAGAGAAGCACAGCCTTCAGCTGCACTCCTCTGGGCTTTCGCTCACTTTTTATGGGGAAACTGAGATGCCCTTAAGACAGTCAGTACCGAGAGACTTTGTTTCCCTTAGTCCTTTTTTCATGTTGCAACTTTTGTGAGTAGAGGAACCGCTGGTGACCCGCTGGAAGGTTTGGCAGCCTGAGCCCGCTGTTGTCCCGTGGGACCCCTCTGCATCTGGTCATCCTAGAAGGTCTGCAAAGATGCTTCTACCCATTGGAATAGTGCGACCAACTATTTTCGGCACCATCACCAAAACCTACAAGTAAGCTTTCTCGGAAGCGTCCCTGGACCAACCAGTGGGCTGACCAGCTTACACAGGACCTTTGCTCTGTCTCCGGCGTCGTTTTGAGGAGGCCCTCAAAACTTGGTATACTGCTATCTCTGTGTCCACGGCACCCTCACACTGAATTTCGTACACTTGGCATTCCCAGGTCTGAAGTGAGACGAGTGCGCCCGGACTGGAGTAAACGCGGTTACCGTGTTGCCCTGCTGCGGCAACAACCTTTGCAAGTCCGCTGCATTTGTGACCCTCTTGCCTCTGAAGCCTGCTGCAGTGAAACTGGGGCAATTCTTCCACCCGGAGCGGAGAAACCGCCACTGTCCCGTTTGGGAGTCATCACTGGATCTCAGGAACTAAAAGGTGCCGAGACGCCCTTTTTGCCACACTCGAACCTGCAAGCGAATTTGACTGACCTGCCGAAGTTTGGCTTCTCCTTGCTTCAGGGGCCGGTGAGTAATCAATACCTCAACCGGTGGCCCCTAGCGCAAGAGCCAATTTTTACGCACAAGTGTACCCTGGGGCCCCTCTCCTGTCCACTGCTATTACACAATAGCAACTCCATCCCGAACTCTCGAACTGCCTCTGCCTTAAAGTGGAGGTCCTTCTTGAATAGTGGGAACTTATTCGTTATCACCTTATCCACCTTCCCGAGCGGATAGAGACCCCTGAAGAGACCCTGTTTTGTCCATTGGAACAACCGCGTGCGTTTGGCTCACATGTACTATTCAGCACAAGGCTCCCCTCTTCTTAGGGCTTGGACTGCCTCTTAGTTAGGTGAATAATTGATGCTGAACTGGGCCTAAAGATTAACTGCACTGCCTGTTTCCTTCCCATCTAGGTTGTCGACATATTTCGTGCAGTCACCCCTTTAGACCACCATGGTCTTGTATATATATTGTATTGAGTGCGATGTACTGGTTTACTTAGTGTTACTGTGATTCTTTTCTATGGTCTATGTTACAAAGGCCTTGTAATAAATGTGTATATATTTTTTTATATAACACCTGTCTGGAGTAATTTGTAAGGGTCCTTGCTCTGTGTGCTCATTCAGGTCCTTCAGTCACCCTCACCTCTCCTGAGACTTAGTCTTGACCGCCTGCCATAGCTAGCCTGATTGGTCTGGCTTGTCCAGAGGTTACCCTGTTCCAAGAAACTAGGTTGGCCTTCTGACATCCTTCTTGACAAGTAGCAGTTAAAGTAGATGGGGAGATGGAGAGCACCATGGGATGGAAAGTGAATATAGATGGGGAGGGGGAGAACGAGAGGTACAGAGAAACTGCATACTGCACAGCGAACTCACCAGATGGCATAGCAGCAAGACCAGCGCAGACGAATCAGGTGCATGAGAAAGGAAGTCCAGAGCAGTGAAGAGACCTGCTGCAGTCCGCCCTTGACACCAGAGCATACAGCAACGTGTCAATAAAGATATGCAGTGCCCCGGTCCGACAGGACTACGAGTTACAGTGGTGAACGTCTTGGACACCCTTATATTTGTCTGCGGGGTGTTGAACTGATGTGGAAGCCTGGAGAGGTACGGGGCTGTTTAGTACACTCCTTCTAGGTATGCCAGATACCCTCAAGCATTGTTGTGTAGAGTGAGGGTTGCTATATCTGGCAATACCCAAGTGCTGCACCAGGTGTGTTCAGACTGTGTAACTTTATTTATGATTAAGCAGTTAGGTTATCATAGAAGGAGGTCAAGGAGAAACTCAGTCTGGTGGATTGTGCCCAAAAAGTTGTGTAGACTTAAGGTGCCCCAGGACCCCTGGCCCTTCAATGCTGGGTAGTTGTTGCCTGCTCTGTTGTCTTGCAGTCTCTGAATTTGCAGTCTTTCCAGAAGTTCACTCTTCCAACTCCTTGCCCAGCTTGTGACGCGCAGCACTTTGTCTCCAGTCCGTGTTATTAGGTGGCCTTGGGGTACTACGTAGAGCCTTCCTTTTGAAGAGGTATCAGGTACGTTATAGCTGGACCCCTCTCACATGCCGCAGTTCGCCAGAAGTCAGACGGCAATTAGGGCTAGAACCAAGCTTGCTCCCCCTCCAGGTTGCTTGTCCCTGATCTGTAGGTGGGCCTGCTAGTATTGCTGTTGCAGGCACCATTCTAATCCGGCTCTAGGTGGTGTGGGCCTGCCATAGCATAGTGTCGGGCTCCCTATTCGGTAACGCAGGGGTACGGGGAAGGGTGTGCACCCCTTCACCTGCTGACTCCGGATGCCCCGACCGCCTCCTACCTCAATCATGCATCGAGTTCCTCTGTCCCCTTACTGAGCTGTTAGATCTCTTTGCCCGACCCTTTGGCAAACCGCGGTTGCTCCCACGTGGTGTATGATCCAGGCAGTCGGCTCACTTATGTGCCCTCCATTGTCAGATTTTGCGTGGCTGTTGCTGGCCGTTCATGGGGGAAGCTCCTGCTGATTTCTCTCTTGGTAGGAGACCCCCACCTTGTCCACTGTGGCAGCCGACCAAGTTTGCTCACAGTGCTGAGTCGTG
Source organism: Ambystoma mexicanum (assembly GCF_040938575.1). NCBI lineage: Eukaryota > Metazoa > Chordata > Amphibia > Caudata > Ambystomatidae > Ambystoma > Ambystoma mexicanum. The sequence goes on from NC_090938.1 coordinate 389,677,375, forward strand.
CCAACCACTGAATTCTGCATTCGGAATGCATTCTACTTCAGAGGCAGACGTGGCCATCTTGGAGCTGTCGATTCTGCACCTTTTGTCCCAAGAGTCTATGGTGGGGAACGGGCCCTGGGGGCAATTTTTCCTGAAGTTTGAGGCAATGTGCCGGTTCCCCTGGCGTTCCGATCTCTGAGACACTGTGTAGATTTAGAATTTGTCATCTGCAACCAGAATATTAATCAGGATTTTCTTCGGGCGGCCACAGGGGCAGCGGAGGACTGAACATGGCCACTGACCCGCAAGCAGAATTGATTAATATTGAATAGCTGCGAGCTAAACAATGGAGAGAAGAAATGTCGAGATTGGCACAAATCTACATACTGGGGATGATGAGGAAAATCACCAACAAGCCCACACAAAGACGCAAGCAAGAACAAAACAGAACTCTACAAAGTCATACTATATAGCTGTCTACCCAACCACTTCAAACGCATACAGGTAAACAGAAAAAGAAAAAGAGGAGGAGGACTTGCAGTAGCCTAAAAAGAACACCCAAAAAATAAAATAAAAAGAGTTCATCCAGTGAACACTCTGAACTGTGAATCCCTCATCCTTTGCCTGGCACCCGACCCACAAACAAACCTCACATCTATACTCTTCTATAGACCACCGACCTATGATGCAAACCTTCATAGACGACTTTGTAGAAGCCATCACGAATCTGGCCATTAAACATGATCACCTGATCATCTTCGGGGACTTCAACATATGGTACAAAGAAGAGAACACGAACTAGCAAAAATCACTAACTAAGCAGCTTGAGACAATGAGACTATGACAGATGTTGAAAGTAGTGACTCACGTGGCAGGACAGACTCTTGATGCAATCTTCACCAATAAAAAACTGATCTCAACTGCACCACCAATACAAATACTATGGAGTGACCACCTCATTATAACGTTTGTGATCCATTTACCATCAAAAGCATCCAAAAAGCCCCAAAAGAACCCCCAATCTGAAAAAGAAACTGAAATACTGTCAAAAGCAGTAATTTAGAAGAACAACTAGAATCCTCAAAGCCATCGATCGCAACCTGTGATATAACTGTAAATTCCCTTTTGTGTAAATCTGATATTTTTGTAATTCTCACTATTGTACGGCCACCTGTGTAACCAAGAAACTGCATATCCTTGTAAACTGCACCCAGTTACCCCTTGGTTGGGAGCACATTATAAATAAATAAACAAACAAACAAACTGTCAATGGGAAAAATACCACACGCATTCAAATCTACCTACATCAAACCACTCCTCAAGGATACAACGGGCGATGTGGAAAACTTCTCAAACTACAGACGATCTCAAACATTCAGAAAAACTATTAGAGACCTATGTCTATGAAATAACACTGGAACAAGTAGAAAATATCCAACTGTTGGACCAGGCACAAGTAGGCTTCAGACCCATGAGAGGGACGGAGACGGCACTTCTCCCTATATGGGACGACCCAAAGATAAACGCAGACTCCAACACGAACTCGACACTGATACTACTCGATTTCTCTGCGGCATTCGACACAGTCAACCATAACATCCTCATCAAGAGGCTGGAAGAAATAGGGATCGCCGACACGGCGATGCTCTGGATTAGATCTTTCTTGTCTGAAAGAACAGAAAACAGTACAGAGAAAACCACTCAAATCCGCAACGCGAGTCAGCACCCGTTGTGTACCACAAGAATCCTCGTTATCCCCACTTCTATTCAATATCTATATGATGCCAATAATCAAGCTCATCAAAACACATGGCTTCAACTATTACAACTATGCAGATGATACCCAAAGAATCTATAAAATCGGCGAGAAACAAGAGGCGAACACAAGGCTAATAGACTGTCGCAAAGAACTCTACCAATGGATGAACACTAACAACCCCAAAATCAACCCGGACAAGACGGAAATCATGATTACATCCAACTACCAAGAAAGCAACCAATACATCCCACGGCCCACAGAACTGGGAACACCACCAACACCATCCAAAGTTGTCAAACATTCTTAGAATCCTAATGGACAATGGGTTAAACCTAGTACTGCAAGTAAACGCAATAATTAAGAAATGCTTCTTCTATCTACAATCAAAAACATCCTATCATTCCTCTCCTTTACACACAAAACACTGCCCATCATCTCCCTCATCATGTTCAGGATAGACTATGCCAACAGCTTATACCTCGGAATGCCGGACTATTTGCTGAGAAAACTACAAGGAATACAGAACACAGCCGCCAGACTCTCACAAAGGGACCACATCACACCAGCGCTGAGGATGCTACGTTGGCCCCCAGTCAAAAAACGAATCACCTACAAAACAATGTGCATAACACACAGAGCAATCCACAACCAGTGAGCGGAACTCATACAAAAAAAAAATCACCTTCTACCAGCTGACTAGAACACTCAGATCAGCGACAACACCCCTTAGATTCTACACCATGCACAAGCACATACCTGGTGGATCAGCATTCTCCTGCATAGCTGTACAACTTTGGCACTACTTCCCCAGTGAAATACGTGCTATGAAAGATCATCGAAAATTCAGAAACCTTTAAAAACCTGGCTCTTTAGCTCTGAATGGGATATAAAAGAAGGAACAATGGGAACAACATCCACACACCATGAAGTGAACACACACATGAGAAGAAGTGGGGAATAGGCCGGCCATGAGTGGAGAGCACGGGATAAGAGAGGCGTGTAGTGGAAGGGGTGGTTTGAAACCTAGGGTGCGCCCATCCCGATAGAGGGCCAAAGGGGAAACGGCAGGGAGATGATGTCTGACTTAATTGGACCACTGATAGAAGGCCTAAAATGGAAAAAGGTGAGAAAGAGGTGTCCCTCTCTCGCACGGATTGACCACGGGGCACAGGGAACACATCTCCCTGGAGGGGGCGGTAACTGCAGCACACCAGAATGTACTAAAGGGCAAGGGATATGGGCGGCACTTACTTGGAACAGCGAGGGTAGAAAAGGTACTGCCATTAAGTAACCCTGAAGCGTGTCACAGAACTGAAGCTGCCCACAGGACTTCACAGCTCTGTTGCTGTTTTTCCCACTCACTCATATTAACTTAGCCAACTCCCTCCTTGCCTTACAGATCCGGCAAAATGGCAAGAAACCACGCAGGTGGCAACAGTGCGCAGTATAAGAACCTTTAACATAACATAACAAATCGGCAGGAACAAAAAGGGGACAAAAGCTGCTCATGAGAGCTGGATGAAAGGCTGCGAACCCACTTTCCCATGGTCTGCCCAGAAGTCGATCCGTCATGCCACTCTCGCCTTCCCGCTGCAACTGGACTCTAGTCATCTGGCTGGTTTTTCCTCGTAGTAGGACAGAAAGACTTCCTCACTGTGGTATGGATTTCACTCAATAGCGATAACCTCCCTGATAAGGTAAGAGGGACCTTTTTCATTCCTTAATGCTTAGGAATTGTATTGAGGTCTGATGCCAGGTTTACCTTTGTATTCAAATGTGTTCTACACGTTCTACTTGTATTTTTGCATCTTGTCTGTGCACAGCTTTCACAAGAGCTTTATTGTTATCTAGTTGATGTTAAAAAAAACCTGTTCTCAGGGAAAACATGAACAGTAAATAACTTTAATAAAATTGGGGATCCATAGCTACCTTTTCGTTATAGCATTTAAGAGGTTCGTTTTCTTAGTTTGAGACCCTGGCAATATAAGGAACTGAAATTCACCAAAATTAAATCGACAATTCGCAATCTGCAGGAGCGTGAATCATCAGGTTAGTTCACATAGGCGGCCACAAGAGGGCGAAAAATGCTTGGAAATATAACACACTCGTACAAATTAACGGTACACCCCTTTTTGGTGCCGCCATTCCGACGCGGCCGGTTCGGCGCGACCGCTTCGGCGCGGCGGCCAGTTCTGCGCGCCCATTTTGGCGCAGAAGCCTTTCTGGCGCCGTCGATTTGGTGCGAGGGTCGTTTGATCGTGGCTGACATTGCACCCAAGTCCAAACGTCCCTCGCGCCAATCTATATGAGTGTGTTTCATTACCTTCTACTGGTAGCGCACTCGCATGCAGCCTTGAATAATAACCGCAATTATTTTTTGTAAAACTTTTGTAGAGTCTGGACAGAGCGCCTGCCTGCACAGAACACCTGCCTGCAGAGGACACCTACCCAGGCAGAGTTCCCTCCTACAGAGAGCACTTTCCTGCACAGAACACCCCTTCACCGAGCACATTCCTGCACAGAGCCCCTCCACGCACATAGGTCCTGCCTCCACTGAGATATCCCTTCACAGCGCGCCTGTCTGCACAACGCATCCCAGCACATCCTTGCATATAACACCTCCCTGCACAGTGCACCTCCCTGCATAACGCATCTGCCTACACCGAGTAGAGCAGCAGCCCGCAGCAGCTGCTTGCACACAGGACAGGGCCCGAGATAACCGGTCTAGCCAGAGCACCTAATCTGCACGCATAGAGCGTCAGACTCCCGAAAGCCACCCAGCTTCATAGACTACCTGGATAGCCCACCTCAGGGGCTGACAGACACCTGTATTCCGAGAGCATTTGCCTCCATAGAGGACCCTCCATCCAGCGAATACCAGTTTCATTCGTCATTCCATGGAACACCTGCCTCCACACAACACCTCAATGTTTAGAGCGCCTGCCTCCATAAGACACTTTCCCCATAGAGTTCCAGCCAGGGTTGGACTGGGCCCATCGGCCAATCGGCCCGTGGCCGATACAAAATCACTTGGGAAGGAGGCGAGGGCCGGTTTCTGAAGCAGTCCTGGGCCTGTTTGTTACATTGGTTTTCTAAGGCCTGCTATTTTCATTTTTTTTTGTAACGCTTGCCTAAGAAACAATTACAATGATAGATGAGCAACGTTATCATGATGAAGAGGGATTTACTGTCTGGAGAGGTACAATTAGTGGAGTCTGAGCAGATAACACCATTAAAAAGACAGGCATTTCCTTTGTGTACGCTCGGCATAAACGAAATGTTGACCTTGAATCCATGAAACCTTAAAACAATGTTTTCTGAGTGCTGACATATACCCCTCCTCTGCTGCCTGGTTGGGAGGTTTGCAGACTCTTCTGTTTTTCCCCTAACTGTGCTTCTGTTAAATAAGGCGCCTTCTTCTGCATTGCTCGGCAGAGACACCATGGCGCCAGCCGCCAGGTGAACCTAGACACACAAGTGTTACTTTTAAACAAAACGCTCCCAGTGCATTGTAATATAGGTCCCGGCCCGTCCGCATTTGCAAGTTGCAATTGCAAGTTGCAAATTGCTTCAGTTCCCTCGGCCTGGGGGCGGGGGGTGGACTGTCACTGGGTGGGTCGATCATGAGCCTGGGTGTGCACTGTGCTCACACGCTGCAAGGTTCAGCTAACGAGGCGACTAATGAGGAAGTGACAACTGTGTTCTTTCAGCTTTTCCTCGAAAATGTGCAGCACGAAGACTCCTATGTTTGTCTTTCTGCTATCCAAGGTAAGGGGGTTTTGAGAAGCTTCATCCCACACTTGGTTCCATAGGGTTTGGTGATGCAGAGCTGCTTTTGAACCCATACAATGTGGCACTGGGAATAAATCTGGGCGACCTCAATCCCCCAAGAAATATGTTCTTAGCATTATGGCTGTGGTCCCCTGATGCCCCACTTGGCATTGTTCCTACGTAAGGCAGGGTGAGGCCTACTTTCTGAAGGAGTAATGGGACCCTGTGTTTTCATATCCCGTAGAGTACTTCCCTCAAACCCAAAAGAACGTGCCTCATAGAACCCTTAGCTCTTGGGAAGTAGAGATAGATACCGATTCAGCTCGGTATTTTGGCTCCGTATAAGCATTGCATGGGAAATGGCAGCGCATCCAGAGCAGTTCTCTACATCACCATTTCCTTGCTTTAAATTGGTTTCCTCCGTCAACAATTCATTTAAAAATAAGCATACCGAGGCAAGTCTCAGACGCAGCCAGTACCACACATACTATACATACTTTCATGCCAGTAGCAGTCGACGATGGGCAGACATCTTAAATGATGTGGTGTGTTTCATTGCGTGTAATTTCTGGTAGATTCTTTCAGTGCACTCAAAAGTCTGCCCACTCTTACGAAATGGTGATAAATCACATAAGGATCAAACAAGGGCAAAGAAAGGTGCAAATCGATGTTGCACTTTGTTCAGCCTGCTGCTTTAGTAAAAAGTAAGCAAGCACACAGGTCTTGCATCAATTCACATGGAATAAAGATTGTCGGTCACGGCAACCATTAAAACATGAAACCATTTAAAAACATACCAAAAACATCTTTTGATGTCATGTTTCCTTGGCAAGTTAAGCGCTGCAAGTCTCCCATTCACTTGACATCTCCTTGCTGCACACATAATTTGTATCTTCAGACCGAGAGAAAAGAGAGTGAGATAGAGAAAAAAGAGAAGAAAAGGTCGAAAGAAATGATTATTAAAATGGATATGTCTGCAGAGGACTGGTGGAGGGCTTTTCTGAGGGGGGGGTAACGGAGAGCGGGCGCTGAAGTGCATTGGCAAGGATGGGTAGTGAAATAGGAGAGAAGAGCAAGTACATCTATTCCCCCTGTGCCCCTCTCCTTGGCCCTGATGTGGCCATTTACACTGTATGCCCAGTGATATCAGTGCCATGCAAAACACCAGAATTATTATTCACATGTGCCACATCCATTACACTCAATCTGACTTTGCCCACGATTATACTCCTGCAGGTCAAGATGCCACCTCTGGATACCATTTAACATGAAGCCACTTTACCACCCTGAGATGTTATCCTGCAACTTCTTCACACATGTTTTTATGTCTGCTCATACGTTTACCAGGCATCGGGGTACAGTTCAATATGAACTGCTGTGCATCACTGTTTTTGCAATGACAGCCTTCCTCTTCTCTTGCTATGCAGTAACAATCCCGTCCCCTCTCGCAGGACCCAAAGCACCAAGGGGCTATGAAAATATCAGAACGTGCAAGATATAATACCCGATAACATAGCCTATAACATATCTGATGATACAACCTTGTCAAGGTGGCAGCACTGTGTGACCAAACCTCTATTCTGCGTAAGGATTATACAGTGTTCACACGTTGTCATGCTTTTCGAACGAATAACTATGTGCTTACATACCAGATTAAAATGAGCAATCCTCGTGGAGTGATTAAAGACTGAAAGCCCCATGTTTGGTTTTGGCTATTAGGAAGCGCTTAAGCATGAACTATTGCACTAAAGTACAGCTTGGAGTAATATACAGCTTGTGTGTGTTTGGTTATTTGCCTATCTATTTTCTGCCCATGGCCATGCTAATCCCTATGGTCATTTCCACCCATCACTAGCCCCTCGCCACACAAAATATATCCTACTGGGATCTCTTCAAAATGGTTCTGTCAGACAGCAACATCTAACTTTGACCTGCCAGTGTTATTTCTAAGCAGTCTGCTGAGAGTTAATGGCATAGTTGCAGCTGTAAATGAGCTCATGGTATAAAAACAATGTTTAACCAGGTGTGTCTTCAGCCACTTGGTTTCTATCTGTCCTTGCACTAAAGTCCTGATAAGAACAAGCATGACAAAGCCAACAGTTGTGGCTTGCGTTTAGGTGTTCAATAGGTATTTGCCACGTACTGCTAATTACACAATTTCCCAGCTGATACCATTTCATATGCCGGTAGAACTGTTATGGCATTGCCTGGCAAATATCACATGCCAACCCAAAACCCCAAACTGCTGGCTTTCCCAATGCAGGTTGAATTATTGCATTGCACTGAATGTGTTTGATAGGGGAATTGTTTGTGATGTGCGGCTTTGATTGTTTGTAGCAGTTGGAAACATGCTTGAGGGTTATTCTGAAAATAAATGTGCTGTCTTGTTCTGGAAAAATACCTAATTGATGCAGCATTGGTGGATACATTGACAGATTCCCACTTGGGTGATAATCAAGTGTTTGTTTGAATTTTGTTAGATTATTTTCTACAGGATCACATCTTTATTTATTATAATTTTCTGTGGGTGAATTGTTAAAACACACCCAACCATAATATCTGTGTTAAGATGAAAATCACTGCAGTTAGTGTTAAGGTGAATGACTTCATAGCAAATGCATTTATTTGGTTTATAACAGATACGCACCTTTAGCTGCTTGGATGTCTCTAGTCATGGCATCCCTGGAGGCAGCAATATTCAGGAATAGAGGACCACGTTTTGAGGGATGGGGCAGTGCATGTGCACGGGAGATGTGGTGTGTGGCCCAAGGCTCCTCCTGGTGTCTTGTGGCAGGCTGCCACAACCAAGGGGCCAGAGAAGCTGAGCTGCTCTTGCCCGTCGACTCCGCTGCTGCAGACAGTGCTGTGATAGCTTATTGCAACAGCGCCCCTGGCATTTCCTTCCGCCTCTGCATCACACACCAGCTTTTTTCCTCCTCCCCATCACTCAGTCCTTTCCTCCTCCCCATCGCTCACACTGGCACCTTCTTTCCTCCTCTGCATCACACACCTACACCAGTTCCTTCTTCCCATCACACACTGGCTCCTTCTTTCCTCCTGCCTATCACACACCAGCCCCTTCTTTCCACCTCCCCCAGCTTCTAACAACCAAACGACACCTACAAGCTTTGTGTCCCTTCTCATTTACCATTCTCCCCATCTGTACTCTAATGCAATAGTTTGGGCTTAAAGCGGCACCTAATAGCCAAAACAAAAAAAGATAAAAAAAATACAGTGAGCAATGTATTAAGCCATTGCCTGCTAAATGGGGGGTAAATGGATTTGGGCAGGGCAGGCTATTGGGTCTTTATTACTGGACTGAAGGCACAGGGGTACCAACACTTTGAAAGCAGAGCCATTCATGCGGCAGTGTTTGATATGTGCACTAATTGTAGCACTCGCTCCCTTGCAGCATTTGAACAGCTACTATGACACATCGTGGCAGTGGCACACCAAAATCGCAGGAGACAACAACAAGGGACACTCTGGGCGACAACTAACCTTAGCTAAGTGCTGTACTACCTCATGTGTGTTTATTATGCTGCTGTGCCTTTGTATACTGCGATAGTGATATTGTATGTGTGTGTAGAGTCAGAAGAAGGGACATATGTTTGTATGAGTGCTGTGTAACAGCTCACTGAAAGCATGCGATGTGGTCAAAACCTTACTCTAATATCCCCAACCTATCCATAACCTCTCCCTAAACCTCATTCTGGTATCCCTACTTCCCCCTTCGTATCCACCCATCGTCACCATAACCCTCCTTCCCTGCTGGGGTTGCGGAGCCCTGTATAAGCATCGACTTGCAACAGGTCCCAAAACTGCAGTGGGGTTGTTTGGTTCATGCCACTCCTGCGCCTCGCAGCAGTGGACCCTGTCACAGAACTGTATGCAAAGTTATGTTATTTCATGAGTTGTGTTGTAATGTAACAGACATATAAACCCTCTATAAGTAGCATTTTCCGTAATGTAGTGAATTGACGCGATTCACGGATGATGGGGTGTCGGACACTTTTTTGAAGCGAGGGATGGGCCACTTTATTTTGGGTGTCCGGGCCTATTTCTTGTCCCAGTCCGACCCTGGTTCCAGCCTGCTAAGAGCGCATGTCTGCACGGAAAACCTGCGAATGACACCTGCCCTCACACACCACGTCTGCACTTAGAGCACCTGCCTCCACAGGGAAACTACCCCAGCAGAGCACCTGACTCCACAGCACACCTGTCACTACTGAGCACATAGCTGCAGCCACCCAGTGTGCCTGGATGTCTTGTGCACATTGGGAGCGAGAATGTCCCGTGTAGAGGCTTGATTTCCTGTCCTCATAACACCCAGCAGTAACGTGCACAGTGATTTTTTATTGCACCCAGTGTATCTGACAGTATGTCAATGGTGTTGGAGATGGGTTCTTTTTGGGCAAGATCACATGGTGCCTCGTAAAAGGAGGGATTGTTTTCACACCGACCACTGCCGCCGAGCTGGGGGGGTCGGGGGGATGCAGAGTGAGGGGGCGGTTGGTGGCAAGCAGCCGATCGAGCCGCGATTCTGGCGGTCTGCTGAGAAAGGAGGATTTAAGCTGTGGAGGTTTTTGGTGAGCTGCCAGTGGACAGAGTTTGCAATGAGGAACACGTTTGGTCTGCTGAGCTGCGAGCGTTTAAAGAAGTGTGCATTGTACACAATAGTGACTGGCGAGGTGCCCTGCATGAACTCCATACACACAACATGTAAAGACGGGAATGGACAGCTACACAAAAATAATGACACTACGTTTTTGGTGCAGCGCTGCCGAGGGTGTGCTCGCCTGGAGAGAGATGTCCCTTCTCAGACATGTGCCCTGCCAGGATCTGTCTACTGAGTACATCACAGAGAACCCCCCTCGCGCCAAAACATACTAGCGGCGAAACGTTCCTGTGGCCAAAATGGGCGCACCCAAATATCTCCTGCACCGAAGCGGTTGCGGCGAATCGGCCCGCGCCAAACTGGCCGTGCCAAATCGTCCTGCTCCGCAAATTAAGGTACGCATATTTCAGAATTCAAGATGGCGATGTGGGACGATCAAATACTTCTCGCCACCGGCTGTGGGAGATGAATAGCCTACCTAACACTTTTTATGCTCTTCAAATGTATCCTGAGTGTACTACATCCAGCCTCCCAGTGACATGGGGTCAAACTAACTATTACAGCTGGGTTTAAAACTTCTTTTGGATATATCATGAACCGAGGAGGTAGGCTATTCGACTTCCTCCTATATGAATAGAATAACAAAATGAACACTAGATATATTGACGAGTGGTCTTTCCGCGCAGGTTTTATTTATGTTTCTTAGACAGCTCAGAAATGAGACACTCAGCACTTGTAATCATCTAGACAGCACAAGAAGCGCCTACAAACTGCTAGAGCAATTCCACCTGTCTGTGCCCAGTAGCACAGGGGAAGGCACCCTTTCTTGATCACCTCTAAGCATGACTTGATGGCTTCTGCTATTTTCCTTCGTTTTCCATGAATAAGATCACCTTTTTATACATGTGCCATTTTATTTTATTTTGACGGACAGTTCAACCAAGGTGAATATGTTTACTTGGTCTTTTTTTGATTCATAAGATGGCTTAGTGCATATTTTGAGATGTAACACATCTACCGAATCAGCAACGCCTGATACGTGTCTTTATGGATATTCCCATCTGTGAAAGGCACAGTGAGCAAAAAGCAGATGGCTGCGAACTCTCAATGTGGTTAACAACCACTGAACAGGTTATCATGCCGCGTTCTTTAAGTGGTTAAAAACCACTGAACAGGTTATCATGCCGCGTTCTTTTCGAGAGAGAGGGGCGCCTGCTAACTTTTTTGCATTTTTGGAAGGAACTTGGGGTTGGTCACCCTAAGTTACCTGGGGGAAACCAGACGTGGACTCCCTGCTCACTGTGCTCAGAGAGGCGCAGCTTCACCTCACTGATGAGGCCCAACAAGGCTGAAACACGTGTATGGGGTTGCTGGTGGTACTCTTGTTCAGAGAGGAATTGCCATAGCATTTCGGTGCTGGACTGCCCATGTGGGCGGGACAAAGACTGATATGCAAATGGTTATTTCTCATCTGTGAAAGGGACAGTGAGCAAAAAGCAGATGGCTGCGAACTCTCAAAGTGGTTAAAAACCACTGAACAGGTTATCATGCCGTGTTCTTTTCAAGAGAGGGGCGCATGCTACCTTTTTTGCATGATACATGTCTTTAATTTGTTTTTCTAGATATAATTGTGGATTGAAGATTGAAAGTTGTTTGTAGTGGTGCCTTGTGGCTGCTGTGTTCCTCACTAGCTGGCACGCATCCCTCTGCCCCCCCCCTCCCTTGTGCCATCCACCTCTCCCTATCTCCAAGTGCATCTGTGCCTCTGACTGGTAAGTTTCTCCCCTCCGCCTTTTCACTGCAGCCAACCATGTCGCTATCTATCTCCCCTATCCCCTCCAACTGCTTCACTATCTCTTATCCCTCTCCCATCACTAAATCTGGCCGGAAGAAACTTAAGAAGGACACACTAGCCTCCAACCCAGGCCTTCCTATTGCAGACACCGATGTCACGGGTTCCACCTGAGAGACTTTCACTTACATCCTCTTCTTTGTTAACGCACCTGACCTATGGACTCGCTACATGGTCGGCTTTCTCTCTCCTATCTCCTCCTCTCCCATTAATGGTGACACTCGCTGGGAGCTTCTCCTCAACCTCTTCGCCATTTCTAGAATCATCATCAATGTTTATCCCAATGGAACCATCATGGTCCAGGGTCCTCAACCCAACCTTTCTCTCTTTGACAGGCTCCTACCTCACCTCTCTAACCTCACCTCTCCCTCTGCCAGGCTCCCTTGCCCTCTGTGCCCTTCTCCACCTCTGCACAGGCTCCCTTGCCTTCTGTGCCTTCCTCCTCCTCTGCACAGGCGCCCCTGCCTTGTCGTACTGTCCCGGCTCCCTTGTCGGCCTTGGCTCTTTCGCCATTCACCACTATGCCTCTGGCCCTCTTGCCACCCTCTGGGGGGAGTACCGTCCCCTGTGCCCCCCCATGGAAGACCCTCAAGGCCTACTCCTCCTTCGAGAGCCTAGTTTGCAGACTCTCACTATCCCCAAAATCTTCTCTCATTATGGCCACCTTCTATCAGCCACTAGGTCAGTCCACTCTCTTCCTCTTGGAATGGGCTGGCCTGGTCTCCTCCCTATTCTCCACCTCCTCTCTACTCCTCCTGATGGGTGTTCTGAACATCCATCTGGACTCTCCTGACTCCTCATGTCCTTTCCGCAACCTCTGCGACTCTCTCGCCCTTTCTATCCGCCCCTCTGGCCCCACACACACCGCGGGCCACACCTTGGATGCTCTCATCTCTACTGATATCCCTTTCTCTATCCCTCTCACTACCTCCCTCTCTTGGACTGACCACTGTCTTCTCTCCACACACCTTAAGCTCTCCTCTCCTTTTGCAGCAATACATCCGGCACAGCCACTGGGTCAAAGTTACCAGACCCATGAAAAAAGTGACAGTGGCTACTTTTGTCTCTTCCTATACTCCTCCACCTACTCCCTTGGCTGACTGCCACCCTGACACAGCCCTCGCTAACCTTAATCTCTCCAACACCCATGACATTCTTGCCCCTGTCATGAGGGTCCGACTGAAGCCTTCCAAAAAGTGCAACTCTTGGTATGACTCCGACCTTGCTGCCCTTAAACGCAAGTGTAGGGCAGTTGAGCGGAATGCGTTGGGCGAACCATCTCACAAACTGGCCTGCCGCCTCCTTCAAAGGCACTATCGACTCTGCATCTGTACCCAGAAAATAGTCTTTATTCAAGCCAGCATCTCCGCGGCATCAAACAACATGGCTGAACTATTCAAAGTCTGCAAGGATTGGCCAATCCTGCAGCTGACTCTTCTTCTGCCACGCCCACCCAGGACCTTTGCTCGTCCCCTGGCTGCACACTTCACCACAAAAACCCAAGACATCCTTTCCACCATCTCTTCCACACCACAGCATACACCAACACCAGAGCCTCCCTTGTCCCCACCCCCCCCACTTACCCTCTCTTCTCTCTGCCCTGTCACATCAGATGAGGTTACCAGACAGGGCCGGTCTATGAAGGCTTCATCTAAACAGGTGGATCCCCTGCCCCTCAAAAACCATTAAAGACAATATCGACTTCCTCGCCCCAGCCTTGGCTGATCTCTGCAATCTCTCCTTCTCCACTGGAGTTTTTCCAACTGCACTGAAGCACTCCCCTGTGCACCCTCTGCCCTATCTCTGTCACTTCCTTCCTGGGCAAACTGTTGGTTGCTTCCATGACCATCAATCTGAATTTAGAGCATCCAGAGGCACGGAAACTACTCTTCTGAACCCCCGTGAAGACCTGCTCCCAAATCTTGACACTAACACCCCCTCTATCCTCATTCTCCTTGACCTCTCCTCTGCCTTCGACACGGTTAACCACAACATCCTGATTGCACGTCTCTGTTACACTTTGGGAATCACAGGTCAGGTGCTGGCGTGGTTAACCTCCTTTCTCTCCGACCACCCATCCCAGGTGGAACTCAGAGCCTTTCACTCGATTATCACTCTCTCAACCTGTGGCGTTCCCCAGGGATCTAACCTATCCCCCTGGTTCTTCAACGTCTATATGGCTGCCCTGGCATGGGTGACTGCCACCTTTACCTCTAACTTCCAGTGCTATGCGGATGACATACAACTATCTATCAGACTACCCTCAGCCGCCTCCTCCTCCTCGTACATACCTGACTATCCGCTATTCAGTCATGGTGTGCTGCAAACAACATCTGCCTCAACAAGACTAAGACTGAGATTGTTCGCATTGGGACCCCTGCTCCAACTTTCCCACTTTCACTCTGGCCGGCCTCCCTTGGCCCTGCACCTGCACTCACCTGCAAAGCAAGAAACCTTGCGGTCATCTTTGATTCCACTCTCTCCTTCTCCTCTCATATTTCAGACATCTCTAAAAAGTCTATCAGCTACACCTCGTCAGAGGTATTCTACCCTTTCTCACTTTCCCCCAGAGGCTCACTGTCTCCAGAGCGCTGATTCTCTCCAGGCTGGATTATTGCTACAACCTCTTCCTCAACCTCCCTTCTTCTACCCTGCGCCCTCTGCAACTCATACAGAACAGAATCGCAAGACTTATTCTTGGCCTCAAGCCCAGGGACTGCATCTCTCCGGCGCTGAAATCCCTCCAATGGCTCCCCGTGGCTACAAGAATCAAATTCAAGACCCTTCGCATTGTTCACAAGGCTTTCCGGGGGCCTGGGACCCTCCTACCTTTAACACTGCCGGCCTAAATACTGTTCCTCATGAGCCCTCCTCTTCCTCCAACCTTCTGCGAGTGAGCCGGTTCTCCAAGCAGAGATTTGGTGGGAGATCCTTATCCTCAGCAGATGCCTCCCTCTGGAATAGCCTGCCTGCCGCCCTACGTCTTGAGCCAGATCTCCTGAAATTCCAGAAACTCCTCAAGACCTTCTTCTTTTCCTCCTTCTCTCTCCCGCTACCCTGCTAACCCAGTTGTCTTTCCTTTCCCTCTCTCCCCCCTATGCCTTACAGCTTGCTGACTGGCCACCTGTTGTACCTCAGAGTTTCACTGGTCCCAGGCTCCCTGTCAGTCCTCCCTCGCACATGCCTCATGTCCCTACACCCCACCCACACTCAATGCACTGATAAATTAACCCAAGAGAGTGGCTCTCTCTGCACTTACCTCAGTCTCAACTGATCGGGTGCACTTGATCCTCCCCTCCCTGTGACCCTCTGTGCACTTGCATGATTTGTATGCACCACGCCTGAAGATTGTCTGTTTCTCCCGTCTTCATCCCTAATTGTACCGTTAAAATTGCAGAATCGCCGTCAGGCCTATTTGCTATATCCAATACTGTTAAATGTGTTTTATGCACTTACTCTCCAGACTATTATCGTCTCAGATTTTCAAGGGCTCTGAGCGACTGTTGTTTTTTCCCCGTGTTCCCACCCTCCTTGAGCGCTTTGAAACACTTGGCTTTGTATAGGCGCTATATAAATAAACAATACCATACCATACCATGATTGAATTATAAGTGTTTTTGCTCCTGACGAAGAGATAAGTACTCCCAAAACGCGATGAGCTCTTTCTATTTTCTATATATACAAATATATCTTGTGGAATTCTTCTGTATGTTAAATTCACACTGTGTACAATTAAAAGTTTAAAAAATGTAAGACTTTGTAAAATTAATTGAATGTATTGTCTCACTGGAATTATGAGTGTATTAAACAAACATTACTTACAACTAATTACATACACTTTGACTGGTTATATCACTAGTATATAGGGTGTGCAGGGGGCAGGAGTCTCCATCCATTCAGGACTCTTTATTCCCTCCTCTCTGATTACATCAGTAAAATGGATTATGTGTTCACATAGATCTTGCTTCTGGTTATTGCTAAGTTCCGGTGGAATCCGAACTTTGTTATCAGAACCCTCAGGTAACAAACAGGACAAAATGGTGGCATTAGACTCTGAAGGATTTTCCCTCCACTCCTTTAAAAGGTTAATGTGATATACTTGTGTTTTTTTTAATTCAAATTTATTGAGTTTTAATATGCATATCAAACATGGATAACAGTCAGTTCAACATTGAAATTAGTAGAAAGCATCATTAATAACAATTCAAAATCACATGTGAACGTAATTTGTTGCCGTATTATGTAAAACTTTCCCCCCCTAACCCGAAGGTTCCCACTCCCCGCATTTGAATAGATCGTCCAGAGTTTGGTTTTTCATCACAATGGAGAACAGTGACCACAGGGGAAGCCTCACGATGCATTGTATGGGCACTAGGTACACATATATTCAACTGTATTACAAACAACTTTATGAGTTCGGTAGAGCTCTGTTGCTCTGTTTTGCGGCGATGGTGTTGCACGCACTATCTTAATGTATTTGATGCAAAACTCGGTCCATGCTATGTTGATGGAGGTGCAGTCTCCGTGAAGGGCGGCCATCAGACTGTCCATACAGTCTAGGTTCTGTGCTACATTTATCCATTCTGATTTTCTGGGGAGGGATTCCCTTTTCCAGAAAGTTGTAAGACATGCTCTGGCTGCTAACAGTAGACCGTGGATCATTTTGGGAGTTTACCGAGAATGTCATCTTGTTCTTCTAGACCAAATAGAAGTAGCAGCGGGGCTTTCGTCCTGGTTATGCCTTCCAGTTCTTTGATCCAGCTGAGGACCTCGTCACAGTATGCTTGAGCAGCTGAGCAGTCCCACCACATGTGCCAGTAGTTGGCCTTCATTCCGCATCCGTGCCAGCAATATGGGTTTGCGCTTTGATACATTTTTGTGAGCCTAACTGGGTCGTACTGCCATTGGTATAATAGTTTGATGCCATCGAGCTTGTACTGACATGCAATAGATGTCTGTGCGGTTCTTCTGCAAATCTGGAGCCAAGTGTGTGGGGGTATTTCTCGTCCTAAGTCGGTTTCCCATTTTGCTTTTAAGATATTGGCTGAGGAATTCTTTACCTCCACTAGAGCTGTATACATAGCCCCTATCAGGCCGCTAGTGCCTGCACCAGTGTCTAGAATTCTTTCGAATGGGGTGAGCTCTCTTCGTAACTTATCGCTCCAGTTTTCTTTAGTCATGACCCCTTTAAGCTGTAGGTATAGGAAGACTGGAAGTGGTCCCAGACCAAGTGCCTCACCAAGTTCTTGTATATTTAGGAAGACTGGAAGTGGTCCCAGACCAAGTGCCTCACCAAGTTCTTGTATATTTAGGAAAGTTTCCCCTTCCATAGTTGTCCAGCTCTTTCCAGTCCGGCTTCATACCATGTCTGGAATCGTTCCGAGTCTGGGATGGCATCTCAAATACCCGGAACCCACAGGTGACTAAGGGGGATGGCCATATTGTGATTCTATTCATGCCCTTACCCTGTTTCCACACATTCCATAGGGTACCAAGTATGGGGTGTTCTCGTATTCTCTTGAGTAATTTTGGTTTGGGTACCCACAGCCATTCCCCTACGGTAGAAGGTTGCAAGTGATAGTTGTCTAGGTCTACCCAATGTACATCTTTTCTTTGTCTGAGGTGTGGAATTAGAATTCGCAATTGAGTGGCCTTGTAGTACAGGTGTACATCTGGGAATCGAACTCCCCCGCTGTCCTTGCAGAGATGAACGAGCGAACTGGGGGCCCTTGGTTTTTTGTTTTGCTAAAGGAAGCGGAGTAGGGAGCTTTTCATTGTCGTGAAGAAAGTGTCTGGTATGTGGATGGGGAGCATTTGGAATAAGTACAGGATTTTGGGTAGGATTACCATCTTAACGGCATTGAGCAGTCCCATCCATGAAATTGTGAGTTTGTCCCATCTCATAAGGATGTTTTGTATTGTTTCCATCAAGGGGGTGAGGGGGGGGTTGAAATTGATGCCTAGGTATCGTAGTGTGCCCAGACTTGTCTTCATGCCTAGAGGTGTAAATCGTGCCACCTCAGCGTCTTTGCTCGTGTCTATGGGGAGGATAACTGATTTTCCGGTGTTTATTTTAAGCCCTGCTAGGCGGCCATATGCCTCTATTTTTTCTACCGCTGCTGGGATCCACGTTAGGGGGTTTGTTACATGTAGGAGTATGTCGTCAGCATAGAGTCCCAATTTGTAGGTTTGACCTCCATCTGTGATCCCCTCCACTCTTCTACCTTGTTTTAGTTTTTGGGCTAGTGGTTCCAGGGAAAGGACGAAAAGTATGGAGGATAATGGCCACTCTTGCCTGGTGCCTCTTTTGAGTTTGAACTATCTCGAGTAGCCTCCATTGACCGCTACGCAGGTCCTCAGAGAGGAGTATATCGCCTTGATGCCTTGGAGGAGTCTCGGTCCCAAGCCTATTTTCACAAGGACTCTATCTAGGAAGTCCCATGTCACCCTGTCAAAAGCTTTCTCAGCATCTATTGAGAGTAGAGTGGGGTCGCCTGCCATTTTCTTTGCCTTGTTTTTTAGGTGGAGTGTTTTTCACATTGTGTCTGCCCCCTGGCGTCCCATTATAAAACCCACTTGGTCGGGTTGTATTAGTTTCGTTAGGTGTTTTCCAAGTCTCGCTGCAATCACTCTGGCGTATATCTTCGCATCAATGTTGAGCAATGATATTGGGTGGTATGAGCCACAATGCTTGGGGTTTCTGCATTCTTTGTGTATCACTGTGAGGAGGGCTTGGGCAAATGATGCGGGTGCTTCACCCGTTTCCAAAATGTTATTGAAGAGTGTCATTAAGAAGAGGGCGAGGATCAAAGAAAATGTTTTGAAAAATCCAGGGGTGATTACGTCGTAAACAGGGGCTTTGCCTAATTTGAGGTGTTTAATGGCCTATTTTATTTCTTCGTCTGTGATCGGTGCCTCGAGGGTCTCAGATTCTGCTTTAAAGAGTGATGGAAGGTGTGATTCTGTGATGTAATTATCGATGTCTTCTGTGGATGCTGTCCCTTCATTGGTATATAGATTCTCATAAAAGGTGGCGAATGCTTCTTGTATCCCCTGGGCTGTATTCTCTAGAATGTTTGCGTGGCTGGTATCTGGTCTCTCTATTTTGTTCACCCACCTTTCGGCACGTTGGCTGCGTAGACGTGCTGCTACAATGGCATCGGTCTTGTCTCCTTTTTCATAGTATTTTTGTTTTAAAAATTGCTGATTCCAAACTATTTTTAACCCTCCTCAAGTGCCGCTAATTCTTCTGTTAGAGTCTTAGCTTCTGAAAGATGTTTCTGTCTGTCTCCGGGGGCAGATTGAGCAGGTCTTTCGGCAGCACCTATCCTTGTCCTGAGTCCTTTCTCTATGAGCGATTGCTCTCTTTTTTTCTGGGCTCCCTCTCTGATGAGAATGCCTCTACATGTGGCCTTGGCTGCCTCCCATACTAATCTCTTTTTCACTTCTCCTGTGTCGTTGGTAATGAAGAACTGTTTGATCTCAATTTCTAGTTCTTCTCTGAAGACTGAGTCCTTCCATAAGGATTCATTGCATCTCCATTTCGAGTTGGGGGGTGATAGGCCTTCCCAATATAAATCTATTGTGACCATATCGTGGTCTGACCAAGCGATTGGGTGGATGGTGAAGTTGTCTAATATTTGTAATAGATCTTCTGATATAAAGAGGTAGTCAGTTCTCGTGAGGGTTCCATGCGGGGCAGAATAGAAGGTGAAGCGCTTATCCTGTGGATGAAGGTATCTTCAACTATCCCTCAGACCATATAGTTCTAGGGTTGTGTTGACTTCTGCTATTTCCAGACCCTGGGGTTCATTCTGTGTGTCAGTTTTAGTCTGTCTATCTAGGGTGGTGTTCATCCAGCTGTTAAAATCCCCTTCTAATACAAGGTGTCCCTGTGTCAGACCCACTATTTTTTCTGTGATTCTCTGTAGAAATCTCCCTGGCAACTAGTGATCTTTTTGTGGGGGAGTTTAGACCCTTGACATTTAGCGTACAGATACGAAGTGTGTTGCTCTTATGGGCTTCTGTTATTGCCGCCATAAGTAGTAATGGTAAAAATAATTTGCTTGTGTGTGCCTAGTGTGCGCTCTGGATGTGATGTCCGTATCTGTGGTGGTTATTGTTGTGTGAACCTTCTTGGTCTGTGGTGCGATCCCTGGTGTTTTCTCTTTCTCCCTCCACAATCTCCCCAACTCCCCCCCCTCCCCTCCATTCCTTCCTCCCCTCCTAGATTTCCCTACCTTGGAGGCACCCGGTATCTCCCAGTTGTAAGGACCAGGTGAGTCCGAGCCACCGGTGGAGTCTTCAAACCGGACCCCTTCTCTTTGTTCCACATTGATGGAGGCCCCCCTTCGCCTTTGTTTTGCTATTTTCTAGCAAATCGTAACTTTATAAACTATGTGTTTTGCACAACTTTCCTTAACATCACCAGGTGATCTGTTGAGTCAGAGTCACTTGGGTGGATTGGCCAAGGCTCTTTGTGGCATTTCTGATCTGGTGCTAACATTGTATCCATCACCGACGACCTTTTGACTGATAAGCCCATGTAAATATCTGTGTGTGGTGGTCGGGTGTCATTAGGTGTGTGCGTTTCATGTTGTGTTGGGTGAGGATGAGTTGAGTCTAATGAACTTTCTTGATCCCAGTATTCTTCTCCTTGTGGGTCTGCCATTCTGCGTGTTTGCTGGATGATTGTGACTGATTGTCTGAGGCAGGTTCTCCTCCCTCGACCAACTCTCCTATAGTGTTGTTAATTTCCGAATCAGTGACAAGTTTGTGTCTCTGGCCGTCTAGTTCGAACGTAATGGAGAAGGTGTAGCCCAATCTGTAACGTATCCCATTTTCCTTAAGCCAGTTGGTCAGTGGTGAGCATAGGCGTCTTTTGGCGAGAGTTAGAGATGACAGATCCTGATATATGGTGATTCCCACTGCACCTACTGTTATTGGTCCTTTTGTTTTGGCTTTTTCGAGGATTTTGAGTCTGTCTGGGTAGTTATAAAAGCGGACCAGGACGGATCTCGGGGCCCCAGCCGGACCACCATCTCTGTGGAGCCTTTCGATTTTTGTGGCATCTATGGATTTGTCATCGAAGAGGAGTGTCAGGATCCGAGGAATGACATTCTTTAAGTCTCTCTCAGTCTCTCCAAAGACACAGAGATAATTTTCCTTTCTCGATTTTCGAAGTCATCCTTTTTTAAAATCATATCCGCCTCTCGCCGCTCTATTTAATTTTGCCGAACGTCTATCTGTGTTTCAATGGTGTCAAAGGAAGGACTGGTTGTGTTCCACTCCTTGAGTCTGTCCTCCATTTGATCCTTTCTGCTATTAATTTTGTCCACCTTATTGCCTATGTCTGCACGCATACCCCTTATTTCATCCATCAATGCAGCGATGGCCATCGACGCCTGGGTTCCTGATGCCATCCTTATTATTGTACTCGGGGGGGGTTGTCTTTGTGTTCAATGGAGAATGCAAATTTGGCTAGCCTTTTTTTATATTCCATGCACTGGGCTCGTGAGTTATAAATCGCCCCTTGGTGCCGTAGGAGTGGGGTGAGTGTATTGCATTGTGCGTTTGAGGTTTATTAGTGCTGTGGAGCGTAGTGCAACGGGTTGTTCATAGTGTCCGGTTGCTTTTGTTGGGAGTGCGCCCTCAGAGTCAGGTTCAGTGGTCACTAGTTTAGTTGATCTGATTGACTTTGCCGTCTATGGGAGGAACAGGCAGGCACACGCCCCTTTGCAGGGGCTTCACACCTCTTCTCTCTTCCGAGTACTTTCACAGTGCTGATCGGTATTTCTGTTGTAACCGTGGGTTTCTTATTTGATGTGAGATGGGCTCACTGCTGGTGTAGTGCTTTAGGTGATAACGTGGGTAGGGAAACCGGGACTCAAAGCTTGTTCTGGTTGAAGCGCCTCACTATTGCGTTACTTGAGGATTAAGGTGGTGGGTTTCCTCGGGAAGGTTTTCTAGGCCTGTTGTAGTGTTTGGTGGATTTGCAAAGTCTCTCAATCCTGCAAATGTTTCAGAGCTTTCAGGAGGTTAGGAAGGTGGGTTTTGTGTCGCATGGTGAGTTGCGTGGAACAGTGTCAGATCGTCCGACCTGGGAGGAAGGTTTATTCCTGCAGTGAACAGAGTTGTACCTTTCTGATGAGTCCGCCTGTCGCACCTCGCCAACTTCAAGAGTTCTATGTTTCGCTGAGTTACATGCACTATGTGGAGGAGGTGATTTGTTTTATTGTTGCCCGGAGAAGATAATGCTGATGAGGGGTGTAATCCGCAATGGGACAAGCTGTTCAGTGCACACCAGCGTGATGTGTTGTTGTGTGGGAGGAAGCAGGGTGGTGCGTTTCTTTGGCGATGGTGGGTTCCTTTCACTGGGTCACACATATACCACAGGCGGTAACTGTAGGTTTTGCAGGCACTCATTGGTTGAGGGGGCGTATAAATGTTTATCCCTGGGGAGTTGTATTCAGACCTCGGCGTACGTAATAGGTAGGCACACAACCCTGATCAGGGGTCACACACCTATGACACTTGTGCTATAGAACTCAGGTCTTCCCTGTTTCTTTGTTGGGTCACCAGTTCCTGTTTTACCTCGCAGGGTTGTTGTCCTGTTGTGATCCTTACAGGTCAAAGTGTTGCAGGTTGGATCACAATTGAGCCCTGTGCTTGTTCAGGGTTGTTTCTGCGTCCTGTGATATGGCGAGTGTGTTTGGCCTTCACGGTGGGCATCAGCCTTGCAGCGTGAAGATTGTAACCTTTTTTCTATGGAGCATTCTCAGCAGCTGCCTGCTGCGCCTGAAGACCGTAGGGGGTGCGTTGTTTCTTAGGGCGGTCACTGTTTAGTGTGGTGTGGCTGGCAAACGGTTAGGCCTTTCCGAGTTTGTCCTCCTCAACCCCCTGCATCCAGCACGCTTTGTGACGCTAACTGGGCTGTTGTCCGGCCTGCCGCACAGTGCCTCTGTTGCTTAGTGCATTCCTCCTTCTGTGGTTGAGGTGTTGTTACAGCATTTGGACACCTTTGGGAGACACTGTCCGAGTTGCGTGTTACCCCTTCTGCTCCTTTCCCAGTGTTGACCTTGCCGATCCTAGTTGGTGGGTGTTGCTGGTGTCGCGAGGAAGCACAGTGCACCGGGGAGTTGCGGTGCAAGCCCAGGGAGGTAGTGGCACGGTACAGGCCCCGGGGAGAGAGGAAGGGCACAGACGCCCACTGTTCTCAGGGCCAGTTTCGGATGTTCGGTCTCCACTGATTTATTGCCCCGAGGACCGGGCTGGGCTTTTCCCCTCTCCCGCTGTGTGTACCTCTGTTGGAGGTCGGGTCCTACCTGTTTTTGTGCCAGCGTTCCGCACTTGGTAATCAGGTGATTGCACCTGTGGCCTGTGCTGCAGAGGATGGTCACAGCTGTTCCGCCGCATGGGTTCCACGTGTGAGCTGCACCGGTCGTTGTTAGGTGCTGTAGGTATCCTCATGCGGTGGCCAGATCATGGTTCGCATTTCACTTTCACTTTTGAGGGCCTTGTGTGCATCCGATGGTGTATCTCCTCGATTCCTGCACCGATTGTGTTCGAATTTCTGCCCTATGACTGCTCCACCAGATAGTTGTCTCTCTGGGCGTCTCAGGTTCCTCAAGTTTGGGGCAAATGGGGGCACCTTTGCCAAGTTGAGGGGTCAGGGACACGGAGGAGCTCTATCTGAGTCTCTCACACGTGCACCTCTAGTGGCCGTCTATACTTGTGTTTTGAAGCAGCGATCATGTTTGGACATTTTGTTATCATAGGGTCCTGTCTGCTCTAACACCTCATATGGTCAATGCCACTTAGATATTAGTTTGTTCTTCGAAGTAGGCAACAATGCGAATACCTTTTGGCCTACGGAAAAAGATCCTAAAGTAACTTTTCTATCATATGAGGCTTTCTGTTGTTTCCGTGCCTTGGCCATATGGGGTTGTACTAAAGACCTACCTACCAGCATGTGCTCTTTTAGTCGGTTGGCAGTTTGAGAGAGTGGGATTGGGGATTCCTCCCTTTCTTCCGAGGTCTCTCTCAACATATCCAGGATATCTTGAGGCTCCCGTCCATAGAGTCACTCAAACAGGGAGAATCCTCTAGAAGCATGGGGTGTCTTCCTAACAACAAATAAAGCCCAAGGTATCATTTGATCCCAGTTTCTGTCATCCTGTTCCAATAATTCCAGCAAACATAGTTTTCTAGGTCTTATTAAACCGTTCTATAAGTCCATCTGTCTGTGGGTGATAGACTGAGGTTCTTAAGGTGGTGATATGTAACAGTTGTTTTACTTCCCCCATGAGTTTGCTTATAAATGTCAAGATTTCCCAGGGAAACCCCACTCGTGAAAAGAAAGGTAGTAGGTGTTTCAAGATCTGTTGGGTGGTGCTAGATCTCAGGGTAAAGTCTTCGGGATAGCGAGTAGCATAATACACTATTATCAAGATGTACTTGTTCCCTAATTTCAATGTTTCCAGGGGGCCTTCAATGTCCATACCAATTCTTGAGAATGGAATTTCAATGATTGGAAGTGGCTGTAAGGGGACTGGTGGTGGTATATGGGGACTAGCTTCTGACAGATTGCACAAGACTGGGTGACGTTTTTAATGTCAGCATGAATTCCTGGTCAGTAGTATTTATTGAGAATTTGAGCCTGAGTCTTTGTCTGTCCTAGATGACCTTCTGTCAGATGGGAGTGAGCTATTTCCAGGACTACTTGGTTATGGCTTTTAGAGATAACTAGTTGGGTTTTACTAGGCCCTTGGAAGTAATGTCTCATGTGTAAATTAGCCAATGTCTCAAAAAGATAAAAGGTCCTCCTCTCTAATGGCCCTCTTGATCGGGTATAATTTTCAAAAAGGCTTCAGACAACAATGGTTCGTTCCTTTGGGCAAAGACTAGGTCTGGAAGATTTTCGGTTTCTTCTTCCTTGACCCTTCTGGGTTTTGGGGTTTTGCAGGGCATCATGTGTATCATCAGCCTCCCAAAGATTCGGGTACCTCGATTTGTCACCTCCTTCCCAGCCTCTTCCTTTATCCTAGGCAACACTGCTCTCTCGAGCACCCTGTGTACAATGTTATCCCCCTGATGGATTCTGTAATAACACTTTGATGTCACCTCTGAAGTCTGGATCTATAACCCCAGATAGTACATCACCCCCAAACCTCCATACTAGTCCTGATTTGGGAGCCAGTCTAATGCAGGTATCTGGGGGTGGAATCTGAATCAAATCAGTGGCTGTTAGTTTTCTTTCGAACTGGGGGAATAATCTCTTCCCTACTGCTGCAGATATCAAACCCAATAGAACTCTTTGTGGCTACTAAGGGGTCAGATGCTCTGGGACTTAATTTATCACATGTTAGGGTGCCCCAGCTTCAATCGGTTGAGCCACATCCCACTTCTAACATTATTTGTGAAGGCATCATGAAGTAGACACAGACAACAGATTCAAAATTGGTTCTCAAAAGTTTTCTTAACTTAAAAGGCTTGGTGGAGTAAGGCCTAACTTGCCCTATGCTAAGGTGGGATTTCCCTACCTAACGAAATCTAGGGATAGACTGTGTCAGGAAGTCCAAATCAAATGTCTGTTTGTGTCCAAAACCTATACTTGCCCTCACAACTAACTGCATACAATGTGTAGGGATGTCAGCATCAAAATGAATAGTTTTCAAAATAAAGTTAAGAGTTACTTCCTGCTCCTGATCAGCTTCCCATTCCCCAGATATCGGGGTTCCCTTCCCCAAGAGTTTCAATCTTCCAGCTTTCAAAAACAACACAGTTCCTTAGGACACTTCCCAGCTTCTCTGATATCAGTACTTTTCACCAGTTCACATAGGCAGTTCTGTTTCTTGACGTCAAAATCATGTACAAGGTTGTTGCAAAACACAAGCTTCTTTATGGATACTTTCATTGGCTTTTCCAAACAGGGGCCAATGGGCTAGGCGCAGTTGTCGGACAACATGGTCCACCCATTACATGTCACAGAACCAATACCCCTTCTTGACTGCTTCCATCAACAATTAGCCATGCTTCCATTTGACAGTGATGTTTGGTTGATTCCCCAGTGTCACATTCTTCTGACTCTGTTTCGTGGCTTGGTTGGGCACCATAGTTATACTTTTCTGTATTGCTCTGGCTCTTGCCAACACAGGTTTCCTCTTACACTACATTTCCTGGAAACCTTTAAGCTTAAGATCAATACTTTGTTTTGTCATTTCATACCCTTCTTGGTATTCTCTTGACATTGCCAATACTTGTGTTTCATACAATACATTCTGTGGTATCTGCTACATGCACCACCTTTCTTTCACTCCCTTCATGAGGGCTCAACTTGCTTTAATTCCTCTGTGCAGCATTCAAAAGGTGCTTACAATAACTGTCAGTTTGTTCCGTATTGAAAAGTACTTGTTTTGGCATTCAAACGTACTTACAATGACTTTCAGTTCAGTCGGTATACAAAACCACTTTGTTCCAAGTTCCTGGAGTGCCCCGGGATGAGTGTTTTCCTGGTTTACACTTACCGGTCACACATGGCAGCTCCCTTCTGCTTGTTCTCCTTCGCGACGGGCCTCTCAACGCTCCTCGTTCTGCTTTCCAGCTCCCCCAAGCTTCGCCTCTACCTTGCGGCAGCCACAGAGAGCACCCCTCGCTCTCCTGGTTTCCCACAGTGGCTGGGGTTCATGGGAGTGCCACAGTTCCTGCTGCGTGGACCCAATAAGGAGGGTAGCAGGACTTCTAGCCCCTCTTGCAGCATCCTCGGCCTCAGCGTCATGATTATAGCCGTAGTGGCATTGAAGCCCTTTCTGTTCCAGGCCATATGGGAACTGGTCATCGGCTCCAAAATTCCAAATGGGGTAGTGGGAGGATAAACCACTTGTATCACCTCATCCTTCGAATACCCCTCCAACTCTGAGGATTCAGGAAGGCTCTTCTTGTTTAAAACCAACTGAAGGCTTGCCCACCCCCAGTATGTCAATTTCTGATGTTCCAGGTGTGTTTTGGGTGGATGTTTATTTGTTTAGGAATTTCAATAATCTATATCTTTGGTGTCTCGTTACTGTGATCTGATCTTGTATGTTTCTTGAGTTTTTCGTGCATCAGCGCCAACTGCCCTCGATATATGGGCCCGGTCTGACTCTTATTTCTTTGGCGTCAACCCTGAACGCTTAGCGCTCACTTTGGGGCAGATGCCTTCAGGATTTGGCTTTTATTGGGCTTCTGTGTCGCAGTCACGTGGTCACAAGGTGTTTCTCTTTTCAGGATTTGATGTCGGCCCACTGGAGCTAGGGGCTGTCTGCAAGGTTCCCTTTCTTGGCACCACCTCATATGGCTCCTCTGGGTCTGAACCAACCCAGTTATTCCAGCATTGTGTACCTTTGGCAGGGCAGTGGTCTTGCCCTGACCCAACTCTGCTTGCATGCCATATGCTAAGCAGCACTTGGTTCTGCACTGTTCAACAGTCTTAGGCTTGAATATTAGGCACACTCTCATGCCATCCTCAGTGTGGTGCCTTGTAAGGCAGGTGTTACACAATTTGTGTGTCCTTCCAATGGAACTTAGTTACCCCGGGGCAAAACCTAAATGGCGTGTTCCCCATGGTTTTGACGGGAAACTATCAAGTCTCTGGGAAATGCGTGTGGGGAAATAGAGGCATTGTACAAAGGCCTACTGGATAATGGGACCCTCCACTCTGCGTCTGAATGGCGGTTGTTGTTGAGCAGCTTTGAAGCGATCTTCTCTGCACTTGCCACTTATTTGATGTCGACTAATCATTGAAAGACAGCTTTGAATGAGGCAGCGGTATGACGTTGAAGTCAATAGTCTTTCTCAACTCTGCGTACTTGCAATGAACCAATTCCGGAATTAAAACTATCAGAAGTAGTGTACGCATTACCTGCCTAGTCTCCGGGTTTATCTCAGAGACTGCGGGTTTTTACGCTCTTCTTCAGGTCATTGGGGAAGAGCGTGGAGTCTCCAGGATTTCTGGCCGTTCCAGTAAATCTGCTCACTCATCGATGTGATTGGCTACAAACAGACTGATAGTAGCCAATCACATCAAGGTATGGGTAGATGTGTCTAAATCTCACACAGATTGGCGTCATTTGATGTTGATTTATTTAAAAATGTGGGTGGCATGGGTGGGCTGCGTCTCAGGGAAAAGGGGCGGAGCGTCCGATGACGCCATCCTCTGGGTTTTTCTTTAGCAAATGTAGGAAGGTATGGTCTATGGATGAAGGATCATGGGTCCCTGTAGAACTACGGTAGGGATAGTGTGACAGGAATGCCTCATCCACGGTACCTTTGTCAAATTGAAAAAACAAGATGTGATACTCTAAGCCAACCACTAGATGGCGGCCTATCCAAACTATGTGAATCTAACTGGATTCACGAGTCTCAGAAATAAATATATTTGTTAAAGGGACATAATGGTTCCATAATCCAGCCACTGACTTGGAATAATAATTAGAGTCGAATTAAGCTTTGTTCTTTCTGGCCCTCAAACCCAATGATCAAATTTATAGTGACTGTAACTAGTTAGCAGGTGCTGCTATTTTTTCGTAGTTCTTTCTGTTCCTCTTGTGAGTTAAGGTTTAATTTGTAACGTAATGGACTTTCTTTAGAGTCTGTATTTGCAGTAAACTTAACGTTGGCATTTGTAATGTGTGAAACAACTTTAATTTTTAGTTAATTTGTTTACTTCATTGTGGAATATTATGCTATAAAAGTATGCAATTACAAATGACTATTCCCTATCATTTTAAGAAAAATAACAAAAACGACCACATCTTAATAAAGCATCATGGACAATACCGAAAAAAAGAAAATCGTTTAACGAAGCAATCGCTATTAAATACAATTTGCCACAAAAAGAATCCAATTTTATGCACAAGTATAAAATATGATTCATGAG
This sequence comes from Ambystoma mexicanum, assembly GCF_040938575.1. Taxonomy (NCBI): domain Eukaryota; kingdom Metazoa; phylum Chordata; class Amphibia; order Caudata; family Ambystomatidae; genus Ambystoma; species Ambystoma mexicanum. The sequence goes on from NC_090938.1 coordinate 389,706,269, forward strand.
GATATAAGGAAGATACAAAGTCACATATATGTTCTCATTGAGAAATGATGGATCAACAAATTAACAATCATGCAATTGAGTCTAAAAAAGGACTTATAGCGGACTAAGCGCTCAATAAATATGTTGCTAGTTCAGCCCTTTCGACTTCTCTTTAAACGGCTCGTGGCCCTTTATCTCCTCTTTCTATATTTTCTCCCTTTTGCAAGCCTTCTCAGCTTTGGACTACTTCTCAACTTGTCTCTATGAGAAGGGCGCTTCGTCGCCTTGAGCCTTGTTGGCATAAGTCTCGCCCTGCTGCTTATGGCATTATCCTTTTCTTCCCATCATACTCTCTATGATGAGGCACTTCTCTCTTCTGAACGCTCCTATTACTCTGACCTTTTGCACTCTCAATCACCCCATCCTCGATGTATTTTCCAATCTCTTTCTCGTCTCTTGACTCCTCCATCTCCTGACTTCTCTCTTCAGTCAACGCTTACTGCTTCTGACTGTACTAATTTCTTTACTTCCAAAGTTGACTCTCTTTGAGCAGCTATTTCTCTCACTCCCTCCTTCGTCTCATTCTGCTCCTCCTCCTTCTTCTACTATGACTATTTCTTCTTTCTTGCTTATTTCTAACTCTGATACCTGATTGCTCATTTTGTTGGCTTATTCTACTGCCTCTCCTAAAGATCCTGTTCCCTCCACCCTTATTCCAAAACTATACCCTTCTTTTAATTCCTATTTTACAGGTCTCTTTACCATCTCTCTTGCTACTTCTACTTTCCCTCTCGTATTTAAACTTGCTATAATCCTTCCTATCTTGAAAGAAACCCTTGTTGGATCCATCTTTACTCTCTAATGCCGATCCTGTTTCCTCTTTTGTCACCCTCAACTCTATTCTACCTTGTTTGCAGTCTGGGTTTCAACCTCTTCACTCCACTTAAACGGCTCTTCTTTCTGATTGTGATTCTTTGCTTTCTGCTCGCTAGTCAAAACACTCTTCTGTTATCATACTTCTGGATCTAGCCTCTGCCTTTGGCATGGTAGACCACACACTACATCTCCAGTCTCTTCCTTATTTCAGCTTTTCTCCTTCTGTATTATCGGTTCCATGTGTTAAAATCGCGGCAAAAATAGCCGTTTATACACAAAAAATCGTGGCAAAAAGGCTGTGGTTTTGCCGCCGCAATCCATGTAAAGGTTGCAGGGGACACCCCCGCAACCCCCAGACCCATTTTACCATTTAAGGGGAGCTGGGGACACCCCCGCAACCACCACTCCCCTTAAATGTTATAATGGGATACACCTTTACCGGGTCAAACCACAGCATTTTTGCCGTGATTTTTTGTAGAGGTGATATTTTTGCTGCGATTTTATTACTGCATACCATATTATCCTGGTTTTATTCTTACTTTTATTCTTACTTTTATTCTTATCAAATCGTACTTATTCGGTCTCTTGGACCAGCACTTGCTCTGATCCTTTTCCTCTTTCGCATGATGTCCAACAGGTCTCTGTTCTTGGTCCATTTCTCCTCTCTCTTTATGCCTCTTCAGTGGCTAATATTATTTCTTCCTTCGGGTTGTCTCATCACTTCTATGCTGATGACACCCAACTCTTTTTATCTTTTTATTCCTTTACATCTACTACTCCCTCAAATCTTTCTCTCCGCTATTAAAACCTTGATGTTGCATCACTTTCTTGTTCGTAATGCCTCAAAAACCGAGGTTCATTTCTTCCCAGCTTGTACAATCCCTTCTCCTATTCCTCCTTCCTTTGTTCTGTTTCCACCATCTCGTCTTCCTATTTCTCTTACTGCCTGTAATCTTGGTCTTCATCTTGACACCGGCCATTTTTTTGCCTGTCACATTTCTATTACATTGCACTCCTGTCGCTTCCATTTTTTAAAAATTCATAAAGTTAGGACCTTCCTTACCTTTAGTGCCAATAAACTTTTAATATCTTCTCTAATTTTCTCACGTTTATTCTATTGTTCTCCACTTCTCTTTGGCCTCCCTGCTTCTCATTTAGCTCCTTTAAAGTCTGTCTTCAATTATTCTATTTGTCTTTTGTATTCTATGCTCTACCTCTTTAGCCTCCCTTCGTTGGCTACCTTATCACTCTCAACTGAAATTCAATTTTCTTTGCAACGTATTCAAGGACCTCCATGGTCTTGCGCCTATCTATCTTTGCATCCCTTACTTCCTTCTATGTTCCCTCCCATGTTCTTCGCTCTCAGTTCAATTTCTTCTTATCTGTACCTAGTCCTCCTTGTGCTGTCTGTTCAAATAAAGGTCAAGCTATTTCAATCTCAGTGTTTAGTATAAAAGGAAGAAAAATAAAAAGTGGAAAGTTCATTCAGTCGCCCAATGTCCAGTACGCAATGTCTCTATCTGAAACCAAAGTCAGCAGGTGCAAAGGTTCATGATATAGATTCTGTAGGTCGGGGCAGCTAGCCAGCATAATTTGCAAGGTTTTTAGTAACCATAACATTATTATTGGGACAGTTTCTAAACATAACTCTGTATAATTAGTTACTTCTAAAATAAATAATCAGTCAAATAATTCTGCACGCCTTTGTGTGTGTTTGCCAATGCTGAGTGTGTGTGTGTATGTCAGTGTGGCTGAGTGTTTTGCCAGCGGTTGAATGTTCATCATTGTTCCTTATACCTCTTATGTGTTTAGTATTTATTCTTTGAGCATGGAATGGGCCAATTGGGGAGGTGCTGGGGGCTAGAAAAACCCAATGCTGCGAACAATGTGGGTTGTATATGGGGGAATCCCTCAGGGTGCTCCCACACTCCCCACAGTCCAAAAGGAGGATCGAATTGTTCCTTTTCGGCACCTCCGAGTTCTCATAAAAGTCCATGGCCCTCATTACGACCCTGGCGGAAAGTAACTGACCTGACCGCCATAGCGTAAATAGCGTTTCCGCCATTGCACGACGGAGTAAAGTGCGGCTAATTCTGACCCATCGGGCACAAGCACTACGCCATGGCGGAAGTGCAAAGTCTGCGATGGCGGAAATGTCCCCAAAACGCCCCTCACCGCCGTCGTACGGCGCCCTAGGTGCAATTCCGCCACCCATCATAGCGGTCACCGTAATGAGCGGTAATCGCAAAATACGGTGACCGTAAATATACGGAAACGGAAGTAAAAACATGGGCCCGGAACGGGAAACAGCACGCCGTACACCTATAAAATCAGAATCCCAACACAACCATTAAAAATCCTACCCTGAGACACATCCCAACCCGTTAGCCACCCTAGTGAAAACAATAAAAATGGGAAAAGTTGCGAAAAAAGCGTGCGACCGCAAGCGGCAGGTCCACTTCTCCCATGAGGAACTCACCGTGCTCACAGAGACCCTCCAGGAGAATGCTGCCGTCGTCTTCTCGACGCAAATGACCAGGACGGCACTTGCGAACAAGAAGGCCATATGGGCCCTGGTGGCACAGCGGGTAAGTGCGGTGGGGACCGCACCCCGCAACCCACAGCAATGCAGAAAGCGATGGGACGACTTGCGGATACGCGTACGGAGCATACTATCAGCCAACCGTAACATTGCCACAGCTACCGGGGGAGGATCGGAATCACCCATCAAGTTGACCCCCTGGGAAGAAATCTGTGCCTCCACCATTGGAATGGAGAGTATAGAGGGAGTCGGAGGGATGGAGAAAGGAGTGCAGACATCCGAAGAATCAGGTAGGTGGGCCAAATAAAACAATGCTAAATCCACAATGTCCAATCATGTGAAGTACCATGTGTCCACATAGTGCAACAGAAACACATGTCCAGGAGAACGTCCACATACATTGGCCTGATAGCGCACTTTAAAAGTCACATTAAATACATAAATAATTAAAAATCCTAAAAACACCCTCTACACGTGCAGCATGCACACCCTGACTGCAGGCTGAAAAACAACTGCATCCTCAATCCACACAAAAATGAAACCACCTCCAAGGCCCTGACCCAAATCACCCTCAGGTACCACCCCAATGCATGTGATACATTGCCATTCCAATTTCCACAGACCCATAAATAACGCTCTCCCTCCTTTACTCCAACACAGGGTCCGATTCAAACGACGAGCTTCAGGACACCCCTACCAGCACACCTGCAAAGAGGGCCAAGACCAACGGCCAAAGACCCTCCACCTCAGCTGCACGGATCAAGACACGGCAGCAGCACAAATCAAGTGGCAGCACACAGGAGGGGACTTCAACAGGCACCCCAGCAGCCAGCATGCCCACAACAGCAGCACCACAGGGCCCCCCAATGGATGCCACAGAAGGCACTGCTTCTGGTGGCAGCCGCACCATAGGTGACACTGCATTAATGGCAGCATGCTCCGACACAGAAAACGGTGCTGTCGATGTAGGATCCATCCATGACCTGTCTCAATCCCCCTGTTTGTTTCATCCCGTACACCATGAGGATACCACGCAGGGGCACCCACAAGACGACGACTGGCCATCCCCCACAAGCCCTGTGGCAAGGCAACATGAGGTGATCAGCCCCTCTGTGACACCACCGCAAATGGGCATGGCCCAGCAGAGGCAACAGTCCCTCGACCAGGTGATCCTGCAACAGCAGCAACTGGCCACGCTCCTCAAGGAGCATGCTGATGAATGTGGGGGTACTAAGGCAGCCATAGAAACATCTACTGAGACACTTAGGGCAGAAATGGAGAGAAGTACAGAGACACTAAGGGCACAAATGGAGAGAAGCACCGAGAGCCTGAGGGTACAAATGGAGAGAAGCACCGAGAGCCTGAGGGGGGAACTGCATGCGACGTTCAAAGACGTATGTGCTGAACTTGCCGCTGTGCGCCGTGTGCTCACTGAGCTCTCACAAACCCTTAGGGACATGCATGGACGTGAGCAGGCAGAGACATCATCCGTTGCAAGTTCCGTCCAGGGCAGCCCCCAACGTAGATCTGGGAGGAACCTGCGCTCCACAGGCAGGGGTGCCCCTGATACCCGGAGAGGGGGCTTGCAATAGCGTCTGCCCACTGACAATGAGCATCTTTGGACACTGGTGTTCGGGGGGGAGGTAGGAGGGTGGAGGGGGTGTGTTGGGCTTTCTTGGGTGGCGGGTCGATGGGGTGTGTAACATAATTTCACATATGCTATAAACATTTCACAATCATCCAATGAGATGTGTGGACATTGATCTTTGTGTACGAGGCCTTTATAGGTGTACAGTCCATATTGTGCATGTTCCAGACACACACAGTGCCACAAGTCCCGTGTCCATGTATCAGCCACCAGGCGTGAGTGCTAGAAGCATGAATCTATGATAATCTGACGAATTTCACGGCCCTCCTGTGCCTCGCGGACTCCTTGAGGTGCTGCCACATCCCCACCCTCATCATGACCATCTTCAGGTGCTTGCAGTTCTGCGTCAGGGGCCATGGGCACATTTCTACGTACGCACATGTTGTGTAGCATGACACATGCCATGACCATCTTTGCAACCTTCTCATGGCGGTACAGGAGTGCCCCGCCAGACCTGCTGAGGCAGCGGAAACAAGCCTTCAGTAGGCCGAATGCCTGTTCTATGACTACACGGGTACGTGAGTGGGCATGGTTGTAGTCCTCCTCATGCTGGTTCTGTGGGTTCCGGAGTGGTGTAAGGAGCCATCTCTTCAGTGGATGCCCGGCATCACCTGTATGTGGACAATAAAGGATGTTTGTGGAATGACATTGCTACGTACGCATCCCCCCCCCCTTCCTGCCAGGTCATTGCCGCATCACATACCCCACATTATCATGCATGAAATGAGACTCACCGAGTAGCCAGGATCTGTTCCCTGCGTGTCGCTCCATGTAGCGTGGTATTGTAGAGTTCCTCAAGACCATAGAATCATGGGTTGATCCAGGAAATCGGGCACAACAATGTGTAATGATCCTGTTGGAGTCACACACCATTTGTACATTAAGAGAATGATATTGTTTTCGGTTGCGGTACTGGACCTCCATGGCATGTGGGACAACCAATTCCACATGGGTGCAGTCGATGGCACCAATGCAACCCGGTATGCCGGCAAGTGCATGGAATCCCACTTTTGTGTTTGTAATCTCCTGCTCCGAGCGTGGTAAAGAGATGTAGTCGTCTGCGTGCTTCAGGAGGGCATCGAGCACTTGCAATAGTGTCCGTGACAACAGTGGCTGTGAAATGCCATGCAACTGTCCGACTGTGTGCTGGTAGGTGCCTGTGGCCAGGAAGTGAAGTACAGACACCACCTTCAGTAGGGGTGGGATGGCGGTTGGGCTATCTATCATGCTGACAAGGTCAGCGTGTGTCATGTCCACAATGGCGGTTATGGTGTCCCGGTCCAAACGGTAGAGGGTGTGGATCTGCTCATCAGTGAGGTTGAACGGATGAGCTCGGAGGCGTGGGATTGCGGGCTGCCTGCGTGGTGGTAGTGGCTGTGCTGGTGGGCCTTGCTGGCCCTGCCTTGCCCTCCTCCTCCTCCTGCGTCTCCTCTGTGCGGCCGGTTGTTGTAGTAGTTGGTGTTCGTCTTCTTCTTGAAGTTGGAGTACTTGCAGTGCTATCAGGTCCCCCAGGGCCAACATCGCTAGTCCTGCCGGTAGCATTTTGGAGTGGGTGTGGTTGTGGGAGGGGGTTGGGTGTGCAATTTATGTGTTTTCAGGCTGTATAGCCTCCACCTGTGGTGATTCATTCCACCTGTGCAAGCTGCAATCCCCTTTGGGCGAGCACGTCCCGCACACAACGCTGCAATTTGACGCATGGCATCTTGCTATTACAATCATGTATTTAATCCCGATGGCAGTGAAATATTGGTTCATATGTTCATTCTGCTATGGTCCCATTGTTTCATATACTATCTTTGCAGTCGCGAACAAACTTGTGAAGGGTCAGTGGAATGTAGTACTCGATTAACGGTGGACCCTCATGCAGCACTGTACCGAGGTTCACCGACGGGCGGGGCGTCCCATTTGTGAGTGAAGTCAGTTGCCATTTTCACACACTGCCGCACTACATGGATGAATTTGTGATTTCAAGCGGTCACAGATGCCTTTTCGACGTGATGTTGCAAATGAGGAATTCGAAGGACAGCGCTTTCGGTTTTCAGCTAGCGGCGAGGAGACGCCCACAGGTCTGACTGCAAATATAAAGTTCTATTGTTTAATGTCCTTCGGACAGGGGCCATGGCGAGAATGCAATGATTGATATGAATAGTATGGGATGCGCAATAGCGTAGTGGACGATAAGGCCGGACGTTCCCAAATACATGTTACTTCACAACACTGGAATTCCGGGCTGGAGCACAGTGGATTTTGCAGACTGCATTACGCACAGACTCAATGGAAATTTCACATGTTATGTGAGTAAATAATCAGGCGTTTTCATACCGGGATGAGGGAATGATGTATGGATGCATGGACAGATGATTTAATTGAGAGTTTGCCATGTACATGGCTTTTTGGAATCTATCCACTTCCCCTGCGCTATGTGATGCAGAGCTGCCATAGTGGGACCATCGTCTATCTGCCCTTGTTGAACCCTCCCTGTCTCGACGCGCCTTCAAACACTTGTGTCTATGCACGTTACTAATCCCATCTAATGGATTCTGTTTTAACAGACGCATGCACACAAAGACTCGTTTGTAATAGTGTTTTCACCTCGATTTATATAGTTATGATTCGTAAGTGATTTTTGGGTGGGAATAATCCTTTTGAGTGGCCTAGCATGCATATGGCTGTAGATTTAGTGTGATCATTGAAGTGAGTAATTCAAATGAAGTTCTGATGCCCATACTATTCTTTTTCATTTCATTTGGGTGACAGGTATCTCCTCCCCTTTTGCCGCTGCCATCTGTATGCCACTCCTGCAGATGGCTTTTACTCCCGACACCTGCTGCTTTGTGTTAATCAGTGGAGCACCATTACGATCTTATGGGACGATCGCCAATGGGCCACATGCCCTTACGCAGTACTAGTGGCTAGGAGCAACATATCGACCTTTCAGCTGGACTAGTGCCTACCTAATGGGACGGCCCTGCGGTTCTAGGCACTTCCATGTTGCCTTTTTGAACGTGAATGTAGCCCCTGTGTACCATGAAGGAACAGGGCGTCACACAAGAAGAAGCTGGTCATTTATTGCGGATGCAGCCCACAATAATGAAATATATTTTGGAGTTCATGACCTAATAGCTGTATGGGCTTGGTGATTTTGTTGTGCATTAAATTTTAATTATGATATTAACCGTGTAGCGTTATACTTTGCAAGTAATGTAGCATATTCCTATTTGTGGAGCGATGTATTGTGAGAAGATCTGCATTGGGTTCCGGCTTCTGAGTATAGTTGCGTGGTACTGTACTGGGCGCGTTTGCCTACGAAGCCCAGTGAGGTCAGGGATAGGGGCTGCCATTATGACTGTTTTAATGATGTCATGCTCAGGGGCGGGGGATTAGCTTTTGTGTAACAGATGCCGGTCAGCCAGGTGGATTGGTGGAATGATGTGATTATCAGAATATGGCTGGTCACAGGTGCCTGTGTTTGCGTGCGTTTCTTGGAGGGAGACTGAGTCATGTCCATTGGAATAGCTTCTGTATTCGTGTCATCTGTGCCCTGCAGCTCCCATTGGCCCCTCTTGAGATGAGCCTGGCTGCTCAGTCACTCTGCCAACTTGTGTGGTACATGCTTATGCTGATGGTTGGTTTGTTTACTGGCAAGAGTACAGGGCTGGTGCAGTCTCCCTCAGGATACTGCTTTGAATGTTGCCTTACACTGGTGTCAAGCGATGGGGGCCTGTTGTTGTTTTGTCTCATATTTCAGTTCATATTGCTGTACTTGAACCTTCACATGCCTGTGCTGCATCAGTACGGCAATGGTGACATGGCAAATATGGATGGCCACTCACAAGGCACTTGGAGCCCCTACATTCATTTGTTCATTGGCATGCATGGGTGACTTGTACATTTCACTGGTTGCATTGTGTGACTTCATTGCACCTACGAGGAGTTGTGCAATGTGGCCAGGGAGTGGTGTACAGGCACTCAGTAGGGCCATTTACGGTTGGTTCGCGATGCCGTACTTCTCACCATGGCGGAATGGTACTTTCCGCCATGCTTGATGGCGTTAGGTAAATGTCCGCTAGGGTCAGAATTCGCGTACCGTTGCGCCATGGTGGTAATTACGGTTTTGCATGGCGCGCGTGCGTGTACTTGGTGCAGTTAGCATTGGCGTTCACTACGGTGTCGCTAATGGCATCGTACTTTACGGTGACGGGTCATAATCGCACCGAGCGCTATTCGATGGCGGTATTGCATTTCCGCCATCGTTTTTCGATTTCCGCCAGGGTCGTAATGAGGGCCCATATATTGTTTACAAGGAAAACATATTTTTGGGGGGTTTCAGAATACTGTACACAATGGACATTCTGGTACAAAGTAAGGAATACAAACCCTCCCAAATTCAACAGCATAAGGGAAAGAAGGACGCCATTCACGATTTTCCAAGTTTAAACCCTACCTGTAGAAAAGGTGACAAACTGGGCAGAGATGGGTATATCTTTCTCACCATAAACCCTTCCAAGGCCCATGTTATGGTTCAAAGATGGCCGCATGTTTAAAGATCCCCTCCCCAACTCCCCCCTGAGTGCTCGATTACAAAGCCTCAAGCTCAATCCGATCTCAGCAGGAGACCGTCTGGTCACTCCGGCCACTCAGGGAACAGCGATCTGCTGTAAGAGGAATATATAGAGCCCTGTCTCCTTAGTCAAGGTGGCAGTAGTTTGAAGACAATTGGAGATTCGCGAGCAGAGTAGGGACAAGAGAAAGGAAAGTTAGGTGTATTTGCAGGGAAAGATCAAAAGCATGGAGGAAGGAAGAAGGTTTAAGTAGAGCAGAAGGTTGAAGGAAGGAGGAGAGAGAACATACTGGAGGTTGAAATAGTAGCAATAGAAGGAAACAGGACAGAAAAGTCAGAACAAGAGGAAGAAGGAAACCACCAGAGAGAAGGAGAGAAGATTTGACAAAGCAAGGAGTCATAGAAGGAAAATGGCAGGTGAAGGAAGGTTAAGAGGGGGTCTGGAGATGCTGGGAGCAGAGCAAATGCATCCGAATTAGAGGAAGGAGGGTGTTGGACTGTGAGGTCCACGGATTAGACCCTGCATTAATCAAGAAAAGCTAGACCAGCAGCAGATGGGAAGATAGAAGGTGGATGTCAGAGCCAGTGAGCCCAAGTTTGAAGAAGCCAATGTATCAGAGATGAGGCAGCTGAGAGCCTTGAGTACCTCCTGGGGTTAGAGACTGGGAGGTTACAGACTCCTGCACAGTAAAACTGATTAGGCAAGCACTATGCTAGCTGAGTGTCATAATCTGGACAAGGTGAAGGTTGATAAGCCCAGCAACACTAAAGAACACTGCCCTCATAAGAGGCTGAGCATCCAAGTTCCAGAATCCAGACCAGGAGGGACTGGCAAGCACACTAAAGATATTAAAGATGGCTTGCTTAGCAGTCCCCAGATAAAGCCTGGAGCTCCATGGGCACCTGCAGTGGCGCCCCCAGCCATTTTTCATAGGGGTGGCCTGATGAGGCCACATGAAATCTTGGGGTGGCACACCAAAACAAACACATAACTGAATTTCAGGAAATCTCTTATGGTGATGTAGTATATAGTCCAGTTGAAAACTATGTGTATATGAGAGAACGAATTGCACGTCTCCATGTATTATTTAACAGTTAACTAATTAATGTATCTGATGAGCATAAACTAATACCAGTACCACATTCAAGCATGCGCACAATCCCAAAATACAGCCCACGAGACACCAAAATCTAAATGTCCTTATGCTACAAGCAAAACACTCCACACACACACATAGACCAAAAAATAAACTAAATTATAACAACGCTTGCTACCACTAATAGGGAATCCACATAGTTTCTCCTCTTGTATTCATGCACAGCCCATCCAAAGTGCAAAGAAATATGATATGCCATATGTGCAACTAGTCAGCGTGAATTCACTAAACATAACGCAAACATACAGATGTTACATGTTGCTACCACACCAGGAATAGACCAGCCAAATCTGAGTGGCTACTCAAGTAGATGTACTTAGTCTACAAATTAAGTGTGGAGCCACTAAAGACCCAGCTAGCAGAGAATGTTCCACGTGGAGTAAAGATCGTGGAAGTGAACAGCTGAATTATCCTGTTTTGTGGAAAGGGACAGTTGTAGAAAAGGAACAAAGAATGGCGAATCTGGGAATAACACCTCCAGCCAAGTTGTTGGACAGACCGGGAGAACCCATTACAGAGTGGGAAGACTTGTTCAAGTTTTATTTACTAGCAATGGGTGGCAACACATTTTCGGATGGACCCAAACATACCACATTAATGAACTGTTCGGGCAAAGAGGCAGTAAGTAAGCCTTATTAAGAATACCTTGGATCCACTTCCAGCAGCACAAGCTATAAAAGCAGTGGTGACCAAGAAGAACAAAGCTCCAAGTGCTCGAGGAAGTCCATTAGTGGGAACAAGCTTCAAATGTGCTTGTTTCCTGTATGAATTCATAGGTCACATGGTGTCGGACCCAGGTTGTTCAGCAATAAAAGGGGTGTGCTGGAAATATAGCAGGAGAGGACAGTTTGCTAAAGTGTCACAATCATATTATTCAGGGAGGAAGCAACCCGGACAGAAAGCTCGAATAAACATGGATGAGGCAAGAGAATATTCTATGGTGGTGGTCAGGGGAGTATCCAGCAATTGCAAGAGTGGGGGTGTGAGCCACTAAAAAAGTCCTGCTACTTTCCCCCCAAATGCAGTGCGCGCAATTCTGTACGGTCTCATTCGCACCCCCAATCCACCCACACCTGCCCCAATCTACTTTTTTGGTAACATTAGTGGCAGATGGCATTTTAACAAAACAAAAACAAGAAAATTGCAGAATCATTACAGATGCAGGGAACTCATCTATTAGAGCTCTGTCCAGGCTCTCTGGGGCAAAATACATGCAAACCTCCAAATGTGCATAAGGATTGCACCAATAGAAATGACTTGACAGAAATGGAAATTTCAAGGAATATCATCAGTCTTTGATACTTGGAGGCACCATGGAAGTGCCTTTAGAATAAGGTGCCATAAGCAAGCACTTGCAACCACACCAACAGATATCCACATCATGACAGCTCTGCTGAAATGGAAAGAACTGTACTCATGTTTGTATTAAGTAAAATGCATATCGTCGTTACAGAAACACTATTTTCAATTCAACAACAAAATAAAACCTCTACCTTTGGCGATGGTGAACCGAAGACGTAAACCACTGGCCAGTCCCTGCACAATTGTTCCTAAAAGCCTTTTGCGCACAACAACCTACATGCAGTCTAGTCGAGGATGGAAACTCGGAAATAAACACAGCCTGGCTGAAAGCATGAGCCAATGCAGAAATGCGCACATCCAGGCTCAGGATGTGTTTATTTCCGGGTGCATATGCTGCCATTTTACTAAGGCCTGCGGTCTGCTTGTCTGCGTTTCTGCAAGATGAGTGCCCGTTCAAGTGTTCTCACCTTTCGGCTTTGTTTAGTGTCACAGTGGCCTCTCATGTTCTGAGGATCTAGGTATGCACAGTGTGCTTATTCAGATACTTATTGGGAAGCATTGCAGGATAGTGGCTGTCATGGGTAGGCATTGCATGCACAGCCATGTCTGCAGTGAATGCAAGGCTTGTTTCCTGCAGCCATCTGTGGGTGGAAGGGCAAATTCCCAATTTTGAGATATACTGTACAGATGTTCCAATTTTTAAATGGAATTGAATTGAATTGCTTTATCCCTCTTATACATCTTAACCTGTGTTTGGGTCAGTTATTGCTTATAAATAAATCAACAAACATACATGCATTTTTCCTAGTACGTGCAGTGCAGACGCAGCGTGGTAATAAACATGTTCTTATAGTGCTCTCAGCATCACTCTTTGGTTCCAGTTCTGAACTGTTTTCACTTGGGTTCCCTACCCAAACCAGTTAAAGAATTAAATATCCATTATCCTTCATGATGGACAGGTACTGCATATCTATATTGTTTGGGGGATAGGAAAAACTCTATAGTAAAATGTACTTTTTAGTTTTCATGTAATGCTTGATACAGGGTTTAAGTTATTTTGAATGCTCCCAATTGTGCCAATTTAGGGGACTTAGGACAAGCGATATAAGGTGATTTGCCAAGAATCACACAAATTGCTTCAGTGGAGCTGACATTAGAACTCTGGCCTCCCTGTTCATACATCAATTTAGCAGCCCTTAGTTGAGTAAAGGTACAAATAGGAGACATCAATGCTATCATTTACATAGGCCGGGTGGATAGCTCAGGGGCAACTTGACAACATACATAGCAACACAGGTTTGAATCCTGGTCTTGCACTTAGAATACCTCTCTGGTGTCAAGCACGTTGTAAAAGAATAATTATAAAGATACCCTGGTAACACATGCTCCCCACAGTCACCCAGGGATCTTTTTATTTTCCCAAGGGTATCATGAATTCAGCTATGCTATACATTTTGTAGATAGGTAGGTGTACAGGGGCCTTCACTACATGTTGAGTTGTAGTATTCGTGCTGAAGAATCTTTATGGTCCTGTTTGGCAGGGTAGATTGCAGTTTTCAGTGCTTGTGACTAATGGTGCCTCCCCTGTTCAATGGGCTAAAGGTTTGCACAGCTGAAGCAATGACGACCTGCTCAATGCGTGTGCGTGAGTGTTTGGGGGCAGAGGTTCATGGGGGTCTTCACTTTTAATCTTTCCTGCTATAGTCATTTCATAATCTTTCCTGCTATGTTTTAAAAAGATAGTTTAAAACCTGAGAGGGAAATAGTCCACGTGGCCGTGGTGCTTGCGCCATGCAAGGGCCTGTGTCTGGATGGGATGACAAAATGGCCTTTCGCCCAGAGCAACAACAAAAACGTTCACTGCCACAGCTCCAGTGCTTATTCTCGTGTGAACTCAGTACTAACAATAATGCGTAGCGTGGAGTGAAGGGTTTCATGTTCATACATCTCTATGTAGTGGGCTGAGAGAAAGAGAGTGTTCTGGAAGGACATCATAATATCAAATCTCAGCAAGTTTTTTGCTTGTTCGTTCAGAATATAGAGGGACCCAACTCGAAAGGAAAATGTAACTAATTTAAGCCGTTACTTGGATGGAGTGGGGACAGTCACTTTCCCTGCTCGTGCTTTCTCCCCCCCCCGCCCTCTGTAGTCGCTGAATCCCCAGTCCACTTGCTCTTGCTTCCTCCCTCTCATCATCTTTTGTGTCCTCTCTCCCACATGATGCCTTTCTACTTCTCCACCTAAGGCCCTCACTCGGGGTTCACTGACTGAGCATGTGAGATCAGTCAGTAATGGGGGGGCCACCATCATACGTGCCACTCTAACCCTGTGGCAAAAAAGCAAAAAAAAAAGACATTTCTTTTCGCACCGAACTGTGCATGTTATTTGTCCATGCACAGTTCAGTGCGGAAAAAAAAGTATTATTTTGTTTGCTTTTTTGCAGGGTGGCCAATGGGGGGGCTAGCATTTTTATAAGGGTGGCCATGGCCCCCCTTGGCCACCCCCTGGGGGCGCCCCTGGGCACCTGGGACAAGTAGGTGGCCCAGAGATCTGAGCTCAGATGACAAAACCAAAGAGAAAGCTGTGCCTGTGGTGAGCTCCAACCAGATGCCCCCGATGGAGGCAATTGGTGAGAGCAGCCTACCAGTGATTAGACCAACTCACAAAAGACTGCTCTCGGCAGGAGATTTAACAAGGAGGGCTTGAAAATGCGCCCAGGACACGCTGGGGAGAAATAAGCTGTCATCAGACAGCCAGCTGGCCACTGCCCAGTAGAGCTGACACATTTCAGTAGTGACTAGAAGGATTGCCGGATACACCACGACCCTACAGAAACATGAGTATCTCAAACCCTAGGTCGGGAGTGGTTTTCCATGACTTTGTTACACTTGCTCTGTTGATCCTGAACCCTCATTTTCTTTTAATGAGATTTACCCATGCTCACTTACTGTTGTTATGCACACAACACGTCAAGAACAAACATATTTTGTCTTTTATTTTGGCACAGAAAGATCTTTAGTATTTAAGCAACACATACACAGAGGAAAAATCAGTTTGTTTCATCTGTTCATCTGATCTTTTTCATCATTCTGGAAAGGAACCAAAAACTCTAAGGTTCCATGTGACTTGGACAATTAACTTGAAACTCACCAGTCCCAGCAAATCCAGCACATGATTTTGTTTAGTGTGTCCATTTCTCGAACATTAACATAACATAAACTGTGCTGTGCATATTATAAACGCCAAAAACGAAACCTACTAGGAAACTGAGAAGTGCAAAAACCGTACTTCTGTGACTGTGAAAGATCGCACAGAGTTTAGTAATCTAGCTAATAATATCAGGCATTGCTGGTATTTGACATGTTTTAATGGGCAATAGAATCATTTATTAAAAGTACCTGCTCATGTTATCCAATATTTATACTGCACCCCATCACCACAGAAGTGGTTTCATGGCACCTGGCCTAGTCCGAAATGTGTCATGTTGTGACCCTGCCAGGGTGTCGCCAGACCTTAATCTGTGGAAAGGAAGCAGAAGTTTGGGGAGGAGGTGCATGTGCCACAATAAGGTTAACACAATGAGAGATCTTTCACATTTCCATTATGTTCCTAGAAAGAATTGATTGAGAATTTAAAACACACTCTTCACAAAGAAAACACACACAAGAATAAAAGGTTCCTCCAAAAATGAACATATTTTTATTTTTCTGGGTGTGCGACAAACCTGTACAGAAACAGAACCCCAATACGCCAGCCCACAAACTTGTACAGGCAACAGCTGCAGACAATTACCTAAAGGAATTGTGAGTGGCTTGTTTTGTGGATCCTTTTCTATGAACATATGTTGAACTCTTAACTCAGGGTGACAACTCTACCAGACACAGGCCCTGAGCCTTTTAAACATTCCCTTCAATTATCAATTTACTCCCCTCCCTTTTGTTACGAAGACATATTCCAATTTTATTTTCACTTTTTTACTAATCCCCTTGTGCAGAAAATACTAAACTTGTTTTCTTTAATGCACATTGCCTCTCAAATGCTTTGTTCACTCCCTTTGCATAAAATATGGTGGCAGCAGTGGGATTCTAGAGCTTGATATTAGAGGGCTTAACCACCAATCGAGCTGTGTTAAATCTGACCCAGTGGATAACATTATTGAGATTTTGACTCTACCAAGCACCACAAGACTATTTATTTATTTATTTTACATTTATAAAGCGCTCACACAGCCCGCAGGCATCGAGGCGCTGTTACAGGAATTGTTAGTTTTTCTTAGTTGTGTAATTGTGTTTTTTCTTTGTCTTAGTTACGTATTTATAACGCGCTTAAACACTCAGAGGTTTCTAAGCGCGGACCCGGGGATCGAACCTGTTGTTGCTTTGTGTCGTCTTGCTTCCAAGACGCGCACTCTGCCGCTGTGCTATCCTCCCGGGACGAAAGGATATCACATAGATGCCACACGAGCAGCCAGTGAACAAGGATCACCCACTGGAGAAGATCTAGAAACTCTCTATCAGCGAGTGACACTGGATGCTCTTCGAAGGGGGGCAGTTCAGAGTATATCCTTCTGGGTGATCACAAATGGTTATTGGGGTTCAAACCATCTCCAATAGCTGGTAGTCCGCATCATCTGCAAAGTCACACAGACCTTGTTAAGCATCTAGCTGGTCCGTTCTTGTCACCCCACTTAAACGCTATGGAGAGAAGATGCACAGAAGCAGAGGAGTGCTTGGGAACAGGACCAATCCTGGTAATTGGATTTATTTTTACAAATTTTGAAAGGGAGGCAGAGATTGCAGCACAAGGACAACATTTGAAGAAATGCACTGCTCCATTATTGATGAGGAGATGCAGTCTGCCTTCAAGGTATTGAATCCTGATGGGACCCCCCCCCCTACACTCAGCTTGATGCAGAGATCCTAGAAAGACTAGGCCGAGATCCCAAATATCACCATCAGAAGCTAAAATCCCTCCAGTTAACCCCTTCAGAAACGCCCATACAGTTATCAAATTGAATCTGGGATAGGGTAAATAAGTGGGTGGGCGGTATGGTGTGATGAACAAGTGAAGACTCTTGTAGGAGAAGTGAAACTCATGCTATCATTTTCATTTATTAGCAAAGACAGAAACAACTTTATTATCTTGCAAGACAAGCGTACAGAGCTACATGTTCACGCTACAAAAACAATCCTGCAAATACCAGTCTGGTCAACCAGGACTCTACCTATAAAGGTCATGATCCAGTGACCAAAAGGAAACTAAAAAAGAAACCTTTGAGGAACAAAATGCACCACCAAGTCCCTAAGAGAAGGCCTCCCTTTTCTGTCCAGTTAATGCTCTACAGACCCGTAAGTCTGTCATCGACGCAGACGCTCTAACCTGAAATATTAACAGAATCACCTTCTTCCATCAAGCATGTGGCTGTAACTTTTGGATGGGGTAGATTTGATCGAAAATATTTTACCTAATGGAGAAGTGACCGAATCTATTTTAACGAAAAATCGAAATTAACTTTGTACATTTGAAACTTTTTTTAATGTGGGGGAGAACCCCCGCAGCTCCCTCTTACTCCTCCCTACCCCAACTTTTACCCTTACCCCACACCCCATCTATTATGCACTACACATTTACCACATTACCTACCATTTGTGGTCAAATAAATGTGGTCACTTCTCCTTAGGTAAAATTGCATTCGGTTAAATCTACGATATCAGTAACTTTCCATTACCTTCTCAAATCTCTACCCTATATTGTCCTTACCAAGTGGCACCACTGGTGCCTCGCACAGAACTACTGCCTCGGCAGATTTTCTATCTCAATTAAGTGGTGCAGTTAGTTCAGAAAAAGGAATGAAAGCAGAAGACACATAACACACTAACAATAATTACTTATTGAACGTCTGTTCTTATTAGCTCCAAAGGATATTAAAAAGCTGGCTCTTAATTTGTTTATGCAAAAATTATGTAAAAAACTGTGAGGAATCAGAGGGCATCCTCTCTTCTTTCCCCAATATATCCTCCCCCCAGGTGGCCAGGGAAAGGCAGTTGCTATCAGATACTGACAATGGGGGTGGATATGCGAGGGAGGATCACCTAGATGGAGGAGACTTAGAGGGAGGAAATGAGGTTTCCTTAGATGAGACATGGTATCCCCCTTTTCCCTCTCAAAATGTCCCCTCAAAATCAGACCATTGTGGGCTACTGTAGGTCACATCCCTATTTTCCCATTGAAATTCATTCATACACACATCACTTTAGTACTGGGATGAGGAAGAAGCAACAACAAGAGACAAAAGACTCTAGAACCAACAATGTGTGGTCTAGTAGTCCAAGAACCATTCATCTCTGTGGGATGTTTAAATAGCCGCAATACAGGAAGAAGGAGAACAATGTGGGCTACGGCTGTGGATGCAAAAGGACCAAATCTCCCTGGGACGCTGTGCAGAGGAATGAGCGAGTGCCGGTGTGGTGGAGCCTAGAGGGCTCACCGACGAGAGCTGCAGCAGCAGGCTGTGGGGACGCCGACAGCAGAGGAGAAGGTCTGGGGCATTTGCAGGTGCGCGCAAGCTGGACGAGGCTTACCGGAGGTCCTATTTGAGACGCTGGGAGAAGTGGTGACTGCGGAAGCCAGAGGGAGCCTGTAAAGACTGGAGGGGGTATATATATTTCTGCCCTCTATATGATTGTGACAAAGGCACTCAATTGGGCAACGTAGGGCGAGCAGCGAGGCTTAAGCTCTGATGAGGTGATGCAGGCTGGTTCTTAAGTACAGCGTTTCTCTAAGCCCCCACAAAGGAATGTCCACACACTATGCTAGGAGAATACACAGCTTTATTATATAAAATAAGGTTCAGTAATATCTATACATATGAATAACACTTTGTACTCAGGCAGTTCAATTCAAAGAATGGCAAATATATACACTCTATATGGTACCATACATTGCTTACATTCAGTAATAGATGCACCAACTGCAGTTTTAAATAGGCATGTGAATTCTTAAGTGAGGTGTAACAGCATAGGTTAGGGAAGAAAGGCAAGTTAGTCATGAAGAGTAGAAGAATGCTTAGATACACAATTCTGTGTGAGGATCCCCCCACCTGGGCAACCTGTAATGGAAAAGTTAGGGAGCACTTATCTTATCTTTTACAGCCTAGTATGCAAATGTTCAATAATGCTCTGTTTTCTTATCAAAGGTTCTTCCACCCAAAGTACTTGAGAGGCTGCAAGAGAACAGGATCCCAGACGTATCTGGGACCTCTGGATGACTCCTGAGGCTAGAGGATGCTCTTCCTCGTCACAGCACCTTTGGTGCCTTGGCAGGCGAAGTGGCATTGTTTCTCAGTGTCACTTGATGATTCCCCTTGAGGATGGACACCCTTGGAAGAAGGAGCCACTGGAGTGCTGGGTCTAAGTAGAAAAATGGAACCAAATTCTTTCTGAAGTGCATCAGTTTTGCTTTTCGCAGTGCTCTCAGTTGCTCGACGATTTCTCTGACTGTAGGATTAAAACTTGCTATGGGCTCCTCAAAGGCTTGGCAGATGAGAATGAGACCACTGGGCACCTTCAATGACTTATGGCGGTGACGGGTGCATAGGTCACTTTTGGTGTCAGGTTTCGGAATAGTGCGGTTTTCCACCTTTCAGTTTTTTGGTGCTGCAGCCGCAACACAGACCTCTAGAGGGCTTCTGGTGACCTGGACTCGACCACTGGAGTGGATCACAGACCCTCATCAGGTCTGGACCCTCGGAACATCTTCGTTGGATTCTGGTGGCGAATACCCACCGACGGACCTTCCTCTGCACTCAGCGACCCTCGACCTTCTACGGTGGGAAAAAGTGGTCAGTGATGATGGCAAGGATGTCCCCTGAAGTATTCCTCTGCAGTTTGGAACGTTTGCAGCTCCGGGTGTCAAGCAGCACTATGCCAGGGTGCCCCTCTTCTTGGTGGTAGATAGCAACGGGCTTCCAGTGGTCACAAATGCTCCTCTGGACCCTGGGTGATACAAATGGACTTCTTCAACTCGAGATGTCCAGGCACTCCTCTTCTGAATTCACGAAGACCCCTTATCTGGACAGCCGGCACACAGGACTGGCTTCAAGGATACTTCTGATGAAAAGCAGCAGGTTACACAATGATCCCTCGTAGCTCGGGGAGAGGTCTGCTAGCCAGGTCCTCTCTTGGTTTCGTCCTTGGAGTGTCACAGTAGCTTTTGGATTTCGATGAAGAGTAGCAGCCGCAATCTTCTTCCTCCAGCTGGACTCCAGGGATCAGATTCGGTTTCGACTTCAGCTTCTTCTGAACAGCTTTAGTGTTGTGTTCAAGCTTCAGAAAAAATTGGTTAGTGCAGGGATCCTAATTATACACATTTGTTCCACGTTCACTTAGGCTGAGCCAGGCGCAGTCAACCAATCATGCAGAAGGTAATTCATGCAGGCAGGCAGCCAATCAGGCTCAAAGGCATTCAGGCTATTCACTCCACCCAGACACCCATAACAAAGAATGCAGATTGGTGTAAGCACCCAGCCTTTCAGCACACTACAGTGCATTCATGTCAGTTTCAGTCAGGGCTGTCTCAGGCATTGCGTCACAAACAGAAACCAGACACCCCTAACACAGAATGTGAGTTCACTTCAGACTTCATTGACACAGGTCCCACCCCAAGGGTGTACCCACACACACAGACCTGGGAAGGCTCCAGTCAGTCTGACACAAGGCAGCCCCAGAGCCACATATGGTGTTTCCATCAAACAGCCAGTCAGGTGGTAGGGACAGAGTCAGGACGTCCCAGGACTTTGGGAAACTGTTAGAGGATCCTCCAGGTCCGTCTGGTTACATTGGAAATTACATCATCCTCGTTATACCACATGGCATCCAAGATGGCCTTGCTCAGTTCCATCTCAAAGGAACATGGGAACAGGTCTAGTCTTTTTTCCAAGATGGCGAAATCCGCCTCCACCGTTCCTCTCATTCCAATATCTACTCCAGAGAGGAACAGGTAAACGCGTTGCTACTTCACCCTGTTCCTGGCCACAGCTTTTGCTATTGCTCAGTGAATATTCTGCCGCTTCTGCAGCGGTTCCTTTTCTTCCAGTTCCATTTTGTCTTCCTAGTTTAATTCTCCTGTCCTTCAGTCTGCCTTTCTTCTCTTTTACTTTCCGTCTGCTCTGCCTTTGTTTGCACTTCTTATCCCTCTTCGTCCTTTTGATTATCCCGTTCTACTTCTATTTCTTCATTTCCTTTTTGCCTTCCAACGCGGCTCCTCATGCGACCTCTGTTCTGGTGCAGGTATCTGCCACCGTTCCGAGGCTGATCTGTTCCCTGCTGCTAGTCGCGCCATCATCCCGCAGCATTGTACTTCCTCGAGGATCTCCGCAGCGTTCTGTTGTGCCCGTGCCTTTCATGAAGACGTCCTCTTCTAAAATACGACTGCATCCGCAGTTCTGCAAACAGATTGTTTATTAGGAGCATTCTACTTTTTCTGTGCCTGCTACTTCTGATTCACCGACAGCCTTCTCTTCATGCAACTCGGCTGTATTCAACCTTGCCACCATCTAATCCACTCCAGGCTTCCTTCTCCTTCATCTGTCAACTTGGACCATTGTGGCAATCTCATCAGCCACTCGTTGTCTCCTAGGCTTTCTGCCCAAGAGGGTTTCCCAAGGGTGCTGCCCCCGGGTGCACAAAGCACAGTCACTGGTCTCTGGACACCTAGACGGAAGCACTCACCTACTTCAAATGCCTATATCAGCACGAAGAGGACACAACTGTGAGTACCTTCTCATTTTGCATCAATAAAACTGCATTATTGTTGGGAAGCTAATAGACAGCGACACCTTAAAAAGATGGACCAGCAAATACGGCAATTGGTTGCTGCAGTCCAGAACCTCAATACAGAGGTACAAACTCTGCGAAATGAGAATATCATACTACGCCAAATGATTAACACCCGTGCTGAATTACCTCCAGGACCATTACCTATGGGAAAATATGATGGAAACCCTAAAAAGTTAAAAGAGTTCACAGACTCCTGTATAGTCCAATTTACTTTAAAACCTGCGTTTATCCCAACAGACCAATCCAAAGTCTGTTTTATGATTTCTAACATGTCTGGGAGCGCATTGGCATGGGCAACTCCTCTTGTAACCACCAATAACCAACTGCTGGATTCCTCTGTGGGGTTCACCAACAGTCTACAAGCCATGTTCGGAAGAAGACAATTTGTGGTTACTCCACAAGAGAACATACTTGATTTAAAACAAGGAACTTTGGACATACTCACATTCATTACGCAATTCAAACAGCTAGCCAATGAGACGGCCTGGCCAGACAATGCTCTTCTCACTATATTCAGGAGAAACCTCTGTGAAGAACTTAAGGACGAATTATCAAGAGTTCCACACCCTCACAAATTGGCTGAAATGATCACCCTTGTTCTACAAATGTATTACAGAATCCAGGAAAGGAATCTTAAAAAAGTAAAGGGTCGAGCCCGATTGAACCTACCGCTTCCAAGAACCTAAGGTCACAAGGCTCTGAGAAACCTTGATGAAGAGCCTATGCAATTAGGGATTGCCTGGGTCCCCTAACCCCTGAAGATAGACTCAGGAGGTGTACATTAGGTTTATGTATATGTTGCGGCGCTGACAAACACGTTTTGAAAGATTGTTCTCTAGTGCCCCCAAGACATTTGGGAAACAAATCCACCCATCCATAAAGGGAACCATGAACAGGTTTTTTGCAAAGAGTTCCCTGGACTGTATCCCTAAGTCACAAAACATGGTGCTTCTACCTGTCACGCTTCAGTACCAGGAAACCATGTTAAACAAAGTTGTAGCCCTCGTTGACTGTGGTGCGGCAGGTTTATTCATGGATTCTGACTGGGCCATACAAAACAATATTCCACGTCTTCCCAAAACAGTAGCAGTACCAATTCAGGGGGTTGACGGTACTCCACTAACCTCAGGACCAATCAAGGAAAACACCACCACGATTACCATGAAGATATCTTCACATGTAGAAAAGATTTCTTTTGACTTAATTAAGGCAGCTTACTACCCGGTGATCCTAAGACTACCATGGCTAGTAAGACGCAACCCCTACATTAACTGGTCTGCCAGAACTCTATTTTTGGGTTCTGAAAACTGCAATTCTTCTTGTCTTCCGGACGGCACTGTTGGGTTGTATGCTACACCTCAGCAGGAGAAAATCTCCCCCTTGTTATGACCTATATCCAACCTTACACTCCTACCGGAGTGCTATCAAGAATACCGTAAGGTTTTCTCCAATGAGGAATTTAAGGAGTTACCACCTCACAGAAGTGAAAACTGCTCTATCAACCTACTACCAGATGCACAAGTTCCATTTAGCAGCATGTACACTTTATCAGGTCCTGAAAAAGAATCCTTAAGAGAATACCTTCAAACGAACTTACATCATGGTCTCCTCACTGAATCAAAAAGTCCAGCAGGAGCCTCTCTATTCTTTATACCAAAGAAGGATTGTAAAGAATTAAGACCATGGGCATCATTACGAGTCCGGCGGTAAACGAGCCGGAAAAACCAGCAGGTTACCGCCGGACTCGTATTACCATTCTGCCTCCGTGATTCCCGGAATCACTGGGGCATTACGACCCTGTTGACCCGGGAATTCCGGAGGCGGAATTTGATAAATCCCCATTCCCATTGAGTCCCATAGGACTCCATGGGAATGGGGAAGTGGAAACACCGGCACCATGCTGTAATGGTGCCTGTGTTTCCACGTCCTCCTGCAGGCGGGTGGTGTTAAGTGACACCTCCCGCCTGCAGAACTCGAGATCAGCCGGTCCGGAAACAATGTTGGCGGCGGGTTTACCGGCACCGTTATTTCCGGACCGGCTGACTCGTAATGAGGCCCCATGTCTTGACTATAGGGATTTAAACAAGGTAACACTCAAAGATCAATACCCCCTATCATTGATACAAGGCATTCTAGAAGCAGTGAGAGGAGCTTCAATCTTCACAAAACTAGACCTAAGAGGAGCATACCATCTTATCCGAATAAAAAACAGAGACGAATGGAAAACCGTTTTACGCATGCCTTTCGGGCATTATGAATACCGTGTGATGCCCTTTTGTCTAGCCAATGCTCCTTCGGTTTTCCAACGTTTTGTAGGTCACGTTTTTATAGACCTACTACTAGACTCCTTAATCGTCTATTTAGACAATATTCTCATTAATTCAAAAAACTTACAAGAACATATCAAACACGTGGCCGAGGTATTACACCGGCTTCAAGTTCATCACCTGTATGCCAAGCTGGAAAAGTGTTCATTCCATCAATCCAGCATTCCATACCTAGGATTCACCCTGTCAGCGGAAGGCGCAGCCATGCATCCTAGAAAAGTCAAGGCCATTTTGCAATGGAAACCATTTTGGGGTTTTTCAAATTTTTACCGAAAATTCATCCCAAATTTCTCTCATGTCATTAAGCCCTTGACTAACTGCCTTACTACAAAAAGGAAAAAAGTTCTCTTGGAATAAGGAAGCACAACAAGCCTTTGAGAGGTTGAAAGTCACCTTTTCTTCTGCTCCTATCCTGAGGTTACCAGATCAAACAAAACCTTTTATTCTGGAAACGGATGCCTCTCAGTCAGCTCTAGGAGGTGTTCTCAAACAGACCACTTCTAAAGGCGTTGAACATCCGATAGCCTACATGTCTAAGACACATTCCTCCTCTGAACAGAACTATACCGTTCTTGAAAAAGAACTATTGGCTATAAAAAAGGCCTGCCAGGAATGGAGACAACTTCTTCTGGGGGCAAGACATCTCATCCAAATTCAGACGAATCATCGGAACTTGAAAGATTAGCAAAACTTTGAATGCCAGAACAGTCGTCAAGCCCAATGTGTGATGCTGGAAATGCATCAGAGGGACAGGGCCTCCGTATCCTTGTCCTTTACTGCTTTTTATCGTGTGTTCTGCTGTGTTTTCCACGCAGGAGTTCAGGTGGGACTCCTGGCGGTGCAGCTCTCTCTCTTTTGGTTTTGGTGAACAGACCCATGGGATACCCTTATGGCACCCATGGGTAGGGGTGCAACCCTGTGCCCCTAGTGTATGTTTTTCGGCGCCTGTGTGTGACCCACAGAGCAGGGTACGGGCTGGTGGCAGCTCAGTGCTGAAATGACTGGTGCCCTGAACGTCCTCCATTTTGGGATGTCCAGGCCCTGTCATTGGAATCAGTAGATTCCGGATGGAGACAAAATGGCCCCCATGGCCTCTTTCCTTCCATCACCTGTTACCTTGATCTTCCTGAAGTCCCGGGAAGCCCTGCCTCTGTCCCTTCCCCCTGACTGGCTGTTGGGTGGAAGTTCCGTATATGGTAGTGTGGGAGAGTGCCGACCAGACTGGTTGGAGCCTTCTCAACGACCGTATGTTGTGGTTACGCCTGTGGGTGGGACCTGGGTGAATGGAGTGTGTGACGAATATACATTCTATGTTGTGGCTGTCTAGTATCTGGTGGTTGACACAATGGTTGAGACAGCCCTGCCTGAAACCGGTATGAATGCAGCTTGGAGTGTTGAAAGGCTCGGTACTTGGCTCAATACACATAACTTGTTGGTAGTGTCTGGAGAGAAGTGAATGGCCTGAATGCCCCATGTGCCTGATTGGCTGCCTGCCTGCATGAATGACCGTAGTCGTGATTGGATGCTTGAGTGTGACTCAGCGGAATGAATGGGGGATCAGCAGTATATCTGGGGGCCTCTCACTGCTAGGAATTGTGTTCAGAAGCTGAAGTCCACTACGACGAGTAACTGGAGTAACTGAAGGTTGATCCTGTAGCCCTCCTGGACGAGAAGAATTGCTGTTGCTCAAATTCGCAATCTGAAAGCGGCTGTGCTTCAAGAACTGACCCAGAGAGGACCTGGCAAGGCGCCCTCTTCCCGAGCTATGTGGGACCATCATGCACAGCTGTTCTTTGCCTAAACTCCCTGGTAGACAGACCTTCGACAGGCTGCCGACCCGATACGAGGCTTGCTGCAGAATTCTAAGGAGAAGTGCCTGGACTGTTGTCCGCCACTGTCGACGACCGCTGTCGCCGACTGGAGCCGCTGTGCTTCCGTTGCCTAAGAACTTCATTGATCCAAGGATGCTCTCGTCCGCATCGTCACTGCTGTATCCTGCTGGAGAAGGCCTGACCGTCGACACGCCGAGGTGCATCCACCGGTGGGTTTCCCACACCCAAAGATCACAGAGACGCCAACGACTCAACGCCCTTGCTGGGCCACAGTTCTTCAACTCTTTGCAGTCCAGAACTATCGACACTGAGGTGCCCCGCACGCTTCTTCCTGGCAGGACATTTACGCTTCGCTGTCAACGAGCACCGCTAGGAACGACTAGGCCACTTCACCGTCGTAGCTCGACCTGTTCTCCGTCGGACGTTCGACGACCCGTGACTCCTGCCTGAAAGGGAGGACACTCAAGAAGGGCCGTCGATTCCCCGACGCGGAACGCTACAACGCCAAGGTACTTTGGAGTTGCAGAACTATTGGAAAGTCTAGTGTGAACAAAATATGGACTGGGCTTGTATCTTTCTTCTACAGGTTGCCCAGGTGGAGGGTCTCCACACAGAACTGCGTCTAGTAGTACGGGGCCAGTATTCTGCCAATTGCTCAACCATCTTGCTTTCCTTCCTCTCTCTACTGCTGGTTTCCTCTTTATTCTGATCTGTGTGTCATTCTGACCGTATGCACTTTAATGAGATCTAATAACGTTAGTGGTAGCACTCTAGAAACTGTATATATTTACCATTGCTGATTTTCAGAGTACAAAGTGAGCTATTGTGATATTGTATATACCTTTGAACATTAATTATATAAAGACTGTGTTGTAACCGATACAGTGTGTGGACATTCATTTGTGGGTGCTTGGGGACTACACTGTAATTAAGAACAAGCTTGCATCACCTCCCAAGAATTCTAGGCCTTGATTGCTCGACCACAACTACCAATAATAGGGCATCTTGGCAGGGGTCTCTGAGCCTCCCCTCTACCATATAGAGAGCGGATGTGCAGAACCCCCCTCCGGTCTTTACAGCTGATGGCAGCGGTGGGATGCTTGTGGTTTTAAAACTCAGTGTATAACCGTGCCACTTACGAAGGATATCAGCACTTTGTTAAATTAAGGTTTAGTCGGGTACAAGATAACTGCATTACAAGCAATGGAATCTATTGTGAATGGTAAATTGACTCGGATGAGCTTAGAGGATCTCCAGAGTGCTTGTGAAGCCAGGGAGTTAGACTTTGTGGATAAGTCTAGGGCTGAGCTGATAGCTGCCCTGGTGGACTACCAGATCGATTGTGAAACTCTTGAAGCGGGGGATGCAACCAATGAGGACTCTACCCAGGGGGTTGTCGCCAAAACTGATTCTGGGAACGCCACCATTCCTGCTGCGTCTGTTCCAAACCCCAGCAGTTCCTTAGAGCTTGAGTTATTAAGGATGAAATTGGCCTTTGAATATCGCAAGTTGGAAATAGATGCTGAGCTTAAGAAAGAGGAGTTGGCACAGAAGTGGATCACAAAAATAGGGATCTTGAACTCAAAGACAAGGACACTGAATGTCAGCGAATCCAGTTAGAGAAAGCTCGAGTGGAGACTTCAGCTAAACCAGTTGAGAGTGTCAGGTCCCCAGCAACCAAGTTTATGAAAGATTTGGTTGGTGTGTATGCAGAGGGCTCTGTTATCCTCCAATGGATTGAAGCGTTTGAAATGGCTTGTGTAATTCATGATGTTGATAAGAGAGATTGGGCTAAGTGTTTGTTAAGCAGAGTGCCTCAAACTGGATATCACTGTATTCTGAAACTGAGTGTGGAAGAAAGGGGTCAGTATGAGTGCATGAAGTCTGCCCTGATCGCCAAGTTTGGCAAAATGCCTACCCAATATCTTAAACGGTTCAGGGATTTTAAGAAACGAGAGAATGTGTCTTGGATTGACTGGGTGAGTGCTGCGCACATGGACATGATGGGGTGGATTGATGGTTACAAAGTGAAAACGTTTGATGAATTGTCTCACCTCTTGTTTTTGAGCATTTTACGGACGCCTGTTCACCAGAGCTGCGTCAGTATGTTGCTGACCAGAACATTTTGGACCCCTTTAAGCTGGCTAGGTTGGTTGACAAGTGGGTCTCCCACCGGGTGTCCCCTAAGGACTCCAGTGGGAAGGACAAGGACAAAGAAAAAGGGGCCTCTCAGAAAGATGAGGAGTCCCAAAAGCAGTCACAGTCGGGTAAATCAAAACCTTCCTCTCCGAAGACCCAAAAACCCAGTGGGGATAAGTCTGTTGTAGGTGGGAGTAAGAGTAGTGCTCCGCCTGCTGCAAAGCAGGGTCCCAGTGGCTCCAGTACCGTACCCTGCACTACTGGCATTTGTTGGGATTGTGGGGCTCTGGACCACCGAAGGGGTGACCCCAAGTGTAAGGGTAAGGCACTTGGAGTCCAGGCTGCCAGCCTGACCTATCCCTACTCCGTACCTCAGGTGGAGGCCACTGTCCTCCCCTCCTCTACTGGGATCACCTTCAGTGCTCCCATAGAGATTTCCTTAGTGTCCCTTGGGGCCTGGGACCAGTACGCAGAAGTACTGGTGACTATCCCACAAAACACTCTTAGGTTTTTGAGAAGTGTCCTCTTGAATGGCCAGCCTTCTACTGGTTTGAGAGACACTGGGGCAAGCATGACAGTGGTGGACAGGACTCTGCTCAGGCCAGAGGACTATGTAGGTGTTCCTCTGAGAACCACCAGGTTAGCTGGTGGGCCTCCCAAATTATCGCCTGTAGCCTTAGTCAACATTACGATTGGAGACAAGACAGCAAAGCTTCCGGTCCTGGTTCGGGACAATGTGCCTGCAAACATTTTGTTGGGAAACAATTTGGTCGAGTTGGGGATGATCACGAATGGTCTACCCGTGGCTGCTGTGGCGGTCACCCGATCGCAGGTCACACCGGGTCTGGTTGGGAGCCCGGTACCCTTGCTGACAGGGAAACCCAAAGCACGAAAGAAATGGAGGAGTAAGAAGGCCGCCCCTGTGGAGGGAGCCCCTGCTCTTCCCGCTGTTCCGACAGCACCCATTGGGATCCATACTCCAGACGGGCTGGGTCCAGTGGTAAATCCCATCTCAACTCCTGTGGGAGATGAGCCAGAAGACTTTCCTGTGGTACAGGCTCTTAACCCGGAGGATCATCCCGACCTTCAATGCTTGTTGGCTGAAGGGGGACCCTCCCGGGCGGACATCTGTAAGGGGCAGAGAGAGCACCACTCTCTCCAGGGTCTGAGGACACAGGGACTGTCCCAGGCACAAGGAGAAGTGCCTAGGACATTTCGGATTTATTGGGAGGGTGAGCTCATTGTTAGTGAGCCCACTAACCCTGAACCTGGTGCCCTCAAAGGGTTTACAGGCCCTTCCTGCTGCAGTTGGCGCATGAGGTACCCTTAACTGGTCATCTTCGGACCAAGAAGACGAAGCAGAGGCTCTCGGCCTATTTCTACTGGCCCTGGATGGGAGTAGAAGTGGAGTCCCACTGTAGGACCTGCCCAACTTGTCAGTTGTCTGGAAAGACTGGAGGCAGAGTCATCGCCCCACTGCAACCATTGCCAGTAGTTGGCACACCGTTTGAGAGGGTGGGCATCGACATCGTCAGTCCCCTTGACCCTCCCACGTCGGGTGGACATCGGTTCACCCTAGTCTTGGTAGATCATGCCACCAGGTACCCTGAGGCTTTACCCCTTCGGACGTTTACGGCCAAGGTGGTTGCCAGGGCTCTCCTGGGCATTTTCACTCGTGTTGGATTCCCTAAGGAGGTTGTCTCTGACAGAGGATCCAAATTCATGTCGAGTTACATGTAAACCATGTGGAAAGGATGCAGAGTAACTTACAAATTCTCCACCTCTTACCACCCTAGACCAACAGTTTGGTTGAGAGATTTAACAAAACTCTCAAGGGCATGTTAGGCGCTTTGGAAGAGCCCCTCAGGAAGAAGTGGGATCTTCCCCTGCCATGCCTGCTGTTTGCTTACAGAGAGGTACCTCAAGAGGGCGTTGGTTTCAGCCCCTTTGAGTTACTCTTTGGACATCCCGTAAGGGGGCCCCTCGCCTTGATCCGAGAAGGTTGAGAGCCCCCCCTCCAGGTCCCGCCAAGCAAGTGGGGGACTATGTGTTAGGCCTCAGACGGACGATGACACAGATGATGGGTCAAGCAACAGCGAATCTTAAGGCCAGCCAGGAATTGAATAAGTACTGGCACGACCTTAAAGCATCGCAAGTGGATTAGACTCCGGGACAGGAGGTCCTCGTGATGGAGCCTACCAAGTCTCAGGCTTTGGCAGATAAATGGACTGGACCCTTCAGGATCATCTCCAAGATGGGCAAAGTCAATTAACTGGTTGACATGGGAGCCTCTGGGGTAGGCCCTCAGGTATTCCATGTTAACAGGCTCAAGCCTTTCCACAGGCGGGCCAACGTCTCATGTCTCTTGCTAGCTTCAGGGCAAGAAGAGGATGAGAGTGAGCCCCTTCCAGATTTGCTACATACCAACCCTCAGGATGGCTCTGTGGAGGGAGTACATCTCTCTCCCGATCTGACAACAGAGCAGCAGAGGGCCTGCAGGGCTTTGCTGCAGCAGTACGCCTCTCTGTTTTCACTGAAACCAGGCCTTACACCGTGGGGTAGGCACGAGATTGACACTGGTGACAGCGTGCCTGTCAAAGGCCTGCAAAAGGCCCTGTTTGCCCCTTCCAGAGCCCATTCCCCATGCATCCTGAGGTGGAGAGGGCTGGAGCCCCCACCATCCTACCTCACTAAGCAGGAACGACCTTGCGAGAAGAAGTCGATCCATGCAGCTAATCGCTGCATTCACCCTCACCCTGAGTGCTGCTGCTTAGCAAGGGTGCGAAGCATTGATCCTGCCTACCTTTCTCCAAAAATATCCTGCCTGATTCCAGCCGTGACACACAGTTTTCCTACCCAGCTGATCAGAAGCGAGCTGCCTGCTCCTAAGATGGCGGGCGCTACACAGCGCGAAAACGTGGCCAGCTTTGCTCCGTTGCCAGGAGACCAAAATCAATAACCTCTACCTGCATCCGCTGGCAGGTGGAAACGCTGGCGCTGCCGAAGGCCTGCAAAAGGCCTTCTTTGCCCCTGTTCGCCCGTGGGTGTCAGGGGGCAACCTCCTCATCTCTAAACCCCAGTGAACACCCAATACTAAAGGACAATCCAACACCCCTCCAGTATTCACCGGTACACGTGAGTACCCAGTGATGCGCCGATAGCTCTGTAACCCCTGGGGCCCCCACCACATATTTGTGTTGCGCAATAGTCACTTTTGCAACCTACTTCTGTCTGAGACCGCATGAGACATGACTACTTATCGTCCTCTACAACAGCCAATTTGACCAGCTACTTGACATACTTACTCTTAATGCAAGTCTGCGCACCTGCCCACCAGCATTTCTATATTGCTCAACCCCTTATCTAATGCTCATGACCTTAAGGGGACTAGCCCATTGCCATATGCTTGATTAGCCTGTATGCTAAATGTGGGACTAGTCCATTGCCAATCTGCTTGATTAGCCTGTATGCTAAATGTGGGGCTAGCCCATTGCCAATCTGCTTGATTAGCCTGTATGCTAAATGTGGGACCAGCTCATTGCCAATCTGCTTGATTAGCCTGTATGCTAAATGTGGGACCAGCTCATTGCCAATCTGCTTGATTAGCCTGTATGCTAAATGTGGGGCTAGCCCATTGCAAATCTGCTTGATTAGCCTGTATGCTAAATGTGGGACTAGCCCATTGCCAATCTGCTTGATTAGCCTGCATGCTAAATACGTAAACGTGCTTGACCAGTCTATTACCCCAACCCATCACAGTTTCCAGTCACATTCAACGATGTTAGGTTGGCCTTTTAAAACTAGCCTGTCCAAGACATTACCCTATCCCATGCCCCACGCCCCTTCCTGCCACTACATTTGAATTAGCCTAGTTCTGCATTGTATTAGCAAAAATGTATCTGCCTATCTTTGCACAATATTAGCAAATCGAATTAGCCTATTTCTGCATTGTATTAGCAAAACTGTATCTGCCTATCTCTGCACAATATTAGCAAATCGAATTAGCCTATTTCTGCATTGTATTAGCAAAATCGAATCTGCCTATCTCCACATTCTATCACCTAAATTGAATTTGCCTATTTATACCTATCACTTGTACAATTGAATAGCCCATTTCTCAGACCACTAGCATTTCAAATCCACCTACTCTGTTAATTACAGTTTAAGCCAAACCTGCTTGTACCCACATACCTGCAATTGCCTACTGTGCTTACCTGCTTGCGCCCAACCCACAGCCCCCCTAACCTTCCATAGCTTAACAGCCCAGCCTACTTCGTACTCTCAATTATGCTCTCTTGGCTCATTCTCATCATGTTCCCTTTTTGTGTCATGAACAACAATACACCATTTAGCGGAAATAGCTACATATCATACAGTAATGGACTAGCCAATCTCGGCTGCCCAAGACACCACCCCATCCCCTGTCCCACACCTTTCCTGCCCACCCTACCACCTTTCCCCCACACTGTCCACCGACACCACACTGCAAAAGTCAGTGCCACACCAATTAACACCCTACCTAACACTCCCAACCATTCTAAAGAGGACTACACTGATACAAACCCCAACCCTCCCAATCCACCAGGATACCGACCCACAGCCAACCCCGACCTCTCTACCCGCAATAACAGACTGGGCTCTAGATTCCACACCACATACAGCAAGTCGCCCACAACACCTATGACTAAGGCTACCAATAAGAATAGCGCAAACGCCACCAACACAGTATCTCTAAAAGGAGCACTACTCAATGACAGATCCCTTGATGCTCATCCCACCGAAATCGCTGACATCATCCTCTCAGCAGATCTCGACTTCCTTGCTACTACAGAAACATGGTTACATGAGGCAGCAGGTCCCTACTTAACCCTTGCTGTTCCTGACAATCACTCTATCCTCAGAGCTGACAGACCTAATGCTCGCGGAGGAGGTGTAGCATTCATATTTAAATCCTCACTCGACCTCAGATCTATTACCTCCCTTCCACTAAAATCATGCGAGCATCTCACCATTAAAATACAAACCACCCCTAAGAGTACAATTACCTTGCATCTAATATACATACCCCCAGGTCCCACAGGTACCTTTGAGGAAGACATCACCTCTCTTATAGCCAAGAACTCCAAGCCTCTCTCACAAAATATCATTCCGGAGACTTTAATCTAGGGTACAACGACCCTAACGACACCTCTGCCTCCTCCCTTGCTATTGCCCTATCTGAGCATGACTTTACTCAAGTCATTACACTACCCACCCATCAGAAAGGCAGAACCATTGACTGGGTCGCAGCCCATAACTGCTACATAACCTGCAAAGACCCACAACCTCTTGCATGGACGGACCATTTCCTCATACCATTTGACATTAGCATTAACAACCCTAACCCCAAACAATGCCCCCACGCACCAGCCTGTCTGACCAGAAACAAGCGCAACATTACTGCGGATACCCTTACACCACTGGTTCTCCCCTTCCTAAACACGCTCCCAGCCACTGCTGACCTCAACTTTGTAGTCAGCACCTACAATGACGCCATGACTAACGCCATTGACGCCGTTGCCCCACTAAAGTTACACAAAGGTAAACCCAGAGCTCATCTGAACTCTTGGTACACACCTGAACTCAAAACACTCCATCAGCTGAAAATAAAACCAATCTCACGACCATCTACTCCCTTTACAAAAAAGAGATAATCCGCACTAAGAAGGAAGCTTACAATATCAGAATAAACAATGCAGGATCCTCTGCTAAAGAACTTTTCACCATTCTGAAGGAATTAGAAAACCCCAACCCACCGACGGACACTTGTGTGAAAGACAAACCCCGGTGCACTAGCATCCAAAATGCCCTTGCCAACAAAATCACTGGCCTTCAAACCAAAATTGAGGCCAAACGACTACAACTTCCCAACAGCAACTCCTCCACCCCTAGCATATCCACCCCTACCAATACCACATCTGGCTTCACGTTCAAAAAGGTCACTATACCTGAAGTCCAAAAAATTATAGCATCCCTCAAACCTTCTAATTGAAAAGGGGATAGTTGCCCCACCCAGATCATCAAAGTTGCAGCGAGAGACCTATCCTCCTTCATCTCCAAACTAATAAACCTATCCTTCTCCACCAACTCTGTACCTAACAACTTGAAACACTCATGGGTTCTCCCTCTTCTAAAAAAACAATCCCTTGACCCAGCCATTCCCACTAATTACAGGCCCATCACCACGGTCCCCTTCCTGCTAAAATTCCTTGTTAGAGTTGCCTACCTGCAAATCCAGGAATACTTAGAATCCAATCAATTGCTAGGTATGCGTCAATCCGGCTTTCGACCTCAACATGGAACAGAAACTGCCCTTGTTGACCTCAAAAGTCAGATTGATGACAGCAAAGACAAAGGTAAAGTCGCCATCCTACTCCTTCTAGACCTCTCAGCATCCTTTGACCTGTTTGACCACAAAATACTCTGCAACCACCTCTCATCTGCTGCCCACTTCTCCCCTTCTGCTGTCATGTGGATACAATCCTTCTTAGCCAACAGAACCATGAGAGTCTTTTCATCTGGGGCTGCAGCAGACCCCAGCCCCATTACCTACGGTGTCCCACAAGGATCTTGTGTTTCCCCCACCCTATATAACATCTTTACAAAGCCTCGCTTTGACAAACTGGACCATCTGGGTGTCACCTACCCTAACTACCCAGATGATACCCAGATACTCCTCACCATCACTGGCAACTACAATGTCGACGTCACTAGGATTAACTAAATCTTTTCGATCATTCAGGCATGGATGGCCACACATGGCCTCTGCCTGAATGATGAGAAGACCGAGCTTCTCTTAGTCGGATCACCCAATAACTTACAGAAACTCAGCCCCGACTACACCAACATCATCATCGATGGTAACACCATCCCCATCGTTAAAAACGTGAAAACCCTAGCCTTTAATCTTGACGCCAACACCAACTTTTCTAAACAAGTCAACATGACCGCCTCAACCACCGCCTACACCGGGAAACTAATTAGGGCCTGTAGACCTTTTCTATCCACTAACAGCTGCCTCATACTGGCCAGGGCTCTCATACAATCGAAGCTTGACTATAGCAATAGCCATTACCTAGGTGCCAACCAAGCTATAATCAATAAACTTCAGGTACTCCAAAACAATGCATTGCGAGCAGCACTAAACATTCCCAGGCGAGAGCACATCTCTCACATTAGAATATCTTGCAAATGGCTCTCCATTCAACAACAAATTGACCCAAAAACTCTCTGCCTCCCCTATAAAGCCTTAAACCATCTAGCCCCCCCCTATCTCACTAACAAACTCACTTTGAAGCCGAACACCAGAATCACTAGATCCTCCAATACTCTCTGCCTTACTGTGCCCAGATTCACCACTAAAAGAGCCGGTGGCTCGAGTTTCACGGTCCTCGCCCCTCAACTTTGAAATACCTTGCCACTGAACATCAAATTGACCAAATCCTTCCAACTGTTCATGAAATTAGTCATTGGCTGGCTACTGGATAAAACCAATCCCAAGTCAGACTAAGCACATTACAAACTGTATATACTGTACATGCCATACAAATGTTTAACCGCATGCTCTAACTACCATTGATTGCATATATTGTATATTGTATATTACTACTACAAATGTGTAATTGCAAAAGTTTATATATATTGTACTTCTGTAACCTGTCCTTAAGCGCCCTTTTACTCCTGGGTCTGGATCGCTATATAAATAAATAAACAAACAAATAAACAAACAAAAGCAGGTGCTACCGTATGTCAGATACCGTCAAGAACCACATCCAGGCTGAGGTCTCCAAGATGTTGGATCTTGGTGTTATTGAACCCTGAACCAGTCCCTGGTCCAGTCCCATGGTCCTTGTCCACAAGGCAAGTTCCCAGGCAGGTACCAAGGATTGAAAGTTCTGTGTGGACTACCGAGGAGTCAATGCCTTCACCAAAACTGACACGCACCCATTGCCACGGGCTGATGAGCTCGTGGACACGATAGGTGCTGCCAAATTTGTGAGCACCTTCGACCTTACCTCAGGCTATTGGCAAATAGCTCTGACGGACCATGCCAAGGAAAAGACGGCGTTCTCAACACCAGAGGGACTCTACCAGTTTAGAGTCATGCCTTTCAGATTGCAGAACGCCCCTGCCACTTTCCAGAGATTAGGCAACCATGCGCTCAGTGGGCTGGAAGCCTTTTGTGTGGCCTACTTAGACGACATTGCTGTCTACAGTTCCACCTGGGAAGAGCATTTGACTCATCTGGCTAAAGTGTTGCAGGCGTTAAAAAGGGCTAACCCTTACTATCAAGGCCACCAAGTGCCAGATAGCTCAGGGGAAAGTCACGTATCTTGGTCATGAGGTAGGAGGGGTTCAAATCCAACCTCTCCCCAGTAAAGTACAGGATGTACATGACTGGGAGACTCCCACTCCTCAAACCCAGATGAGAGCCTTTTTGGGCCTCACAGGGTATTATCACAATTTCATGGCAGACTATGGAACCATAGCTGCACCCCTGGCAGCTCTGACTTCACCCAAGCAACCGAGGAAGGTTAATTTGACGGAAGACTGTCAGAGGGCCTTCGATGGCTTGAAAGGATCCCGTGGGAGATTAGGCACCCTAACCTCTGTCTTGGGGGGGCGACTGTGATGCTGGATATGCATCGGAGGGACAGGGCCTCTGTATCCTTGTCCTTTACTGCTTTTTATCATGTGTTCTGCCATGTTTTCCACGCAGGAGTTCAGGTGGGACTCCTGGCGGTGCAGCTCTCTCTCTTTTGGTTTTGGTGAACAGACCCATGGGATACCCTTATGGCACCCATGGGTAGGGATGCAACCCTGTGCCCCTAGTGTATGTTTTTGGGCACCTGTGTGTGACCCACAGAGCAGGGTACGGGCTGGTGGCAGCTCAGTGCTGAAATGACTGGTGCCCTGAACGTCCTACATTTTGGGATGCCCAGGCCCTGTCATTGGAATCGGTAGATTCTGGATGGAGACAAAATGGCCCCCATGGCCTCTTTCCTCCCATCACCTGTTACCTTGATCTTCCCGAAGTCCTGGGAAGCCCTTCCTCTGTCCCTTCCCCCTGACTGGCTGTTGGGTGGAAGTTCCGTATATGGTAGTGTGGGAGAGTGCCGACCAGACTGGCTGGAGCCTTCTCAACGACCGTATGTTGTGGGTACGCCTGTGGGTGGGACCTGGGTGAATGGAGTGTGTGACGAATATACATTCTATGTTGTGGCTGTCTACTATCTGGTGGTTGAAACAATGGTTGAGACAGCCCTGCCCGAAACCGGTATGAATGCAGCTTGGAGTGTTGAATGGCTCGGTACTTGTCTCAATACACATAACTTGTTGTGAGTGTCTGGAGAGAAGTGAATGGCCTGAATGCCCCATGTGCCTGATTGGCTGCCTGCCTGCATGAATGACCGTAATCGTGATTGGATGCTTGATTGTGACTCAGCGGAATAATTTGGGGGATCAGCAGTATATCTGGGGGCCTCTCACTGCTAGGAATTGTGTTCAGAAGCTGAAGTCCACTACGACGAGTAACTGGGGTAACTAACTGAAGGTTGATCCTGAAGCCCTGCTGGACGAGAAGAATTGCTGTTGCTCTCCTTCGCAATCTGAAAGCGGCTGTGCTTCAAGAACTGACCCAGAGAGGACCTTACAAAGCGCCCTCTTCCCGAGCTATGAGGGACCATCATGCACAGCTGATCTTTGCCTAAGCTCCCTGGTAGACAGACCTTCGACAGGCTGCCGACCCGATACGAGGATTGCTGCAGAACTCCAAGGAGAAGTGCCTGGACTGTTGTCCGCCACTGTCGACGACCGCTGTCGCCGACTGGAGCCGCTGTGCTTCCGTTGCCTAAGAACTTCATTGATCCAAAGGAGCTCTCGTCCGCATCCACCGGTGGGTTTCCCACAGCCAAAGACCACAGAGATGCCGACGACTCAACGCCCTTGCTGGGCCACAGTTCTTCAACTCTTTGCGGTCCAGAACTGTCGACACCGAGGTGCCCCGCACGCCTCTTCCTGGCAGGGCATTTACGCTTCCCTGTCAACGAGCACTGCTAGGAACGATGCAGCCACTTCAGCGTCGTAGCTCCACCTGTTCTCCGTTGGACGTTGGACGACCCATGACTCCTGCCTGAAAGGGAGGACACTCAAGAAGGGCCGTCGATTCCCCACTGTGGAACGCTACAACGCCAAGGTACTTTGGGGTTGCAGAACTATTGGAAAGACTAGTGTGAACAATATATGGACTGGGCTTGTATCTTTCTTCTACAGGTTGCCCAGGCAGGGGGATCTCCACACAGAACTGTGTCTAGTAGTACGGGCCCTGTATTCTGCCAATTGCTCAACCATCTTGCTTTCCTTCCTCTCTCTACTGCTGTTTCCTCTTTATTCTGATCTGTGCGTCATTCTGACCGTATGCACTTTAATGAGATCTAATAACATTAGTGTTACCACTCTAGAAACTGTATATATTTGCCATTGCTGATTTTTGGAGTACAAAGTGAGTTATCGTGATATTGTATATACCTTTAAACATTAATTATATAAAGACTGTGTTGTAACCGATACAGTGTGTGGACATTCCTTTGTGGGTGCTTGGGGACTACACTGTACTTAAGGACCAGCTCGCATCACCTTCCGAGAAGCTAGGCCTTGATTGCTCGACCACAACTACCAATAATAGAGAATCTTGGCAGGGATCTCTGTGCCTCCCCTCTACCATATAGAGAGTGGAAGTGCAGACCCCCTCTCCGGCCTTTACACGATGGGTGTATTTCTTTTCCTCCTACAATATGGTTCTCACTTATATTGCAGGAACCAGTAACCAGATAGCAGATGCCTTGTCCAGATGCTTTTTGCAAGAAGTCCAAAAACAAAGCCAGAACATCCCTCCATTGGCTGTACAAAGACATCGACTAACCATAGAGGATGGATTGTATTACCACAACAAACAGTTGTACATACCCACAAGCCTACTCAAACAACAAGTCCTCCAAATGTGCCATGATCACAAGATTGCGGGACATCATGGAATCACTACCACGCTGGATTTGATCAACCGATATTTTTGGTGGCCACACATGAAAACCGACATCAAAGAATACGTGTCGACTTGCACAAATTGTCTTCAATCCAAGACTTCCAGAAAAGGTCCCGTGGGCAAACTCATACAGCCTGCTTTGCATACCCGCCCCTGGGAGAAGATTTCCGCTGACCTTATAGTTGAACTCCCTCCTTCATCTCGAAACACCACCATCATGATGACCATTGACTCTTTAACCAAATTGGCTCATTTCATTCCCAGGGTAAAGATCCCTCTGCTGCACAAATGGCTTCTTGTTTTCTGCACACAATCTTTCGATGACATAGACTGCCAAAAAGTATTCTCTCAGATAGAGGTCCTCAATATATTTCAGCCTTTTGGAAATGCCTATGCCAGTCTCTAAGTATACAATGCAACCTCACCTCAGGATATCATCCACAATCTAACGGCCAAACCAAGAGGCTTAACCAATCACTGGAGCAATACCTCAGATGGTTCATTTTAGCTTCTCAAGACAACTGGAGTTCATTGTTATCTTATGCAGAATTTGCATACAATAATTCTCAGCATTCAGCCATACAAATGTCACTGTTTTCTTTGCTCCTATGGTTATCATCCCTCAGTTTACCCTACAGCTGGACCAACCCCAACCAAGATACCTTCCGTAGATGCTCTAGTGGCTGAAATACAAGCTGGTCACGCCACCGCTCTTACGGCTCTCACTGATGCCAGACAAAGGGCAAAACATCAAGCTGACAAAAGACGCTCACAAGAACCTACTTACAACCCAGGGGATCAGGTAAGGCTATCCACTAAATACCTCCCCAAGTGTCTCATACCATCCAAGCTGTCTCCAAAATATTTTGTACCCTTCAAAATTCTCAAGGCAATCAGAGAAGTGGCCTACTGCATTCAATTACCCAAGTCTTGGCACTGAATACACAATGTGTTCCATGTTTCTTAATTGGAAACCCCATGTCCTAGACAGATTTCAAAGAAGACGAACACCCACTCCTCCACCAATCAATACTCCAGAAGGACCAGAATACGAGGTGGCGGCCATCAGTGACTCTAGGTATTACAGGGGTTCATTACAATACCTTATAGATTGGAAGGGTACTGGACCTTCCGATCGTACATGGGAACCGCCCACCGCTGTACATGCACCCGCCTTGGTGAGTAGATTCCACCAAATGCCTCCCTGGAAACCTGACCCTTCTACCCCACAGGGAGGCCATACTGTTAGAGGACCCTTCAGGTCCGTCTAGTTACATTGGAAATTACATCATCCTTGTTGTACCACACAGAATCCAAGATGGGGCCTTCTCATTTCCATCTTAAAGGAACCTAGCAACAGGTCTAGTCTTTTTTCCAAGATGGCGGAATCCGCCTCCACCGTTTCTCTCATTCCGATATCTACTCCAGAGAGTAACAGGTAAACGCATCGCTGCTTCGCCCTGTTCCTGGCCACAGCTTTTGCTATTGCTCAGTGAATATTCCACCGCTTCTGCAGCGGTTGCTTTTATTCCAGTTCTGTTCTGTCTTCCTCGTTTCATTCTCTTGTCCTTCATTCTGCCTTTCTGCTCTGTTACTCTCTGTCCGCTCTCCCTTTGTTTGCACTTCTTATCCCTCTTTTCCATCTTGCTTATCCTGTTCTACTTCTATTTCTTTATTTCCTTTTGTCTTCCAACGTGGCTCCTCCTGCGGCCTATGTTCTGGTGCTGGTATCTGCCACTGTTCCGTGGCTGATCTGTTCCTTGCTGCTAGTCGCTCTCTCATCCTGCGGCGTTGAACTTCCTTGAGGCTCTCCGCAGCGTTCTGTTGTGGTCGTGCCTTTCATTAAGACGTCCTCTTCTAAAATACAACTGCATCCGCAGTTCTACGAATGGATTGTTTATTAGGCGCATTCTACTTCTTCTGTGCCTGCTACTTCCTGATTCACCGGCAGCCTTCTCTTCATGCAACTCGGCTGTATTCGACCTTGCCGCCATCTAATCCACTCCAGGGTTCCTTCTCCTTCATCTGCCAACTTGGATCGTTGCGGTAATCACATCAGCCACTCGTTGTCTACTGGGATTTCTGCCCCAGTCACTGGTCTCTGGACAACTAGAGGGAAGCACTCACCTACTTCAAAGACCTATATCAGCACTAAGAGGACACAACTGTGAGTACCTTCTCATTTTGCATCAAGAGAACTGCATTATTGTTGGGAAGCTAATAGAAACAAGATAAAAGGCAATAGAAACCAAGAGGCCACAGTGGCCATCTTGCCTTCCTTCAGGAATCCCTTGATTCCTATGGCAGGGCCTGTGTTTCCAAAAATGGAGGACACGCAGAGCCACTGCCAAGTAAGCATGTAGCTGCCACCATTCCATACCCTGTTCTGTGGGCAACACACAGGACCCTACAAACACACATAAGGGGTACATGGGTGTTCCCCTCACTCACAGATGTCATAGGTATCCCATGGGTGTTGTTCAACAAAAGGAAATAAGGCAAGGAAGGGGTGGGCACAACGTGTGTCATTCAGATTCTCTTATTCCATTAGTCGCTTCAAATAGTAAACTTTTTATTAACGGGTTTGACCTGGAGATGTCAGAAAAAGGATGGTCCTTTGACACAGGGACCAAAAAATATATAGCGAAAAAAATGACGTGAAACCACCTCATTAAATCTGGCGCTCTTCACCAAAAGGAAAACATGAAGAGCTGCACTGCCAGAGGTCCAGTCTGGACCTCAGTGGCAGAAAACATAAAAAGTGGTAGGACAAGGACTTGGAGGCCATGTCCCTCCAGAAGCATTTCCAGCATTACAGAGCCAATCGAAGCGAAAGCAAAGCCGACTTCACCGTAGCTGGTGCTACGGTTTGCCGCAAGAGAAACAAAAGGCGCCAGAAGAGACAGGTGAGTCCCGTGGGATGGGAAAGGAACACCGCGGCATATTGGAGGCGGCCTGTATAAAGAAATAGCAGAAAGGGGAAACACGTTCACCTGGCAGGCAAAGAAACCATATCCCGATAAACTGAAGCAAAGTAAGGATGCAAATGACATTTCACATAGAAACACGCATTTTCTGAATGCCGAACCGAATGAAAGTACGCATTTTGAATACTGATCTGAATGACAGCAGTTTTGTGTGGAAGCTTATGAATGTCCAGGAAATGTGAACTTTGAGAGAACAAGCATTGGCAAGAGCCATATGAACTATATCAAGCAAGGAGCTGTGTGTTTTGAAAGAATAAGCATTGGCCAGAGCCATATGAACTATATCACAGAATTGTGTGATTTTGAGAGAAACAAGTATTGGCCAGAGCCAAAAGAATATGGAAAAGTGTAGTATTTGCATAGGGGCCAACAAGTAAAGGTTAAGCATCAAGAGGATGTCAAATGAGCCTGAAATTAATCTCACTGTGAATCTGAAACAGTGGAAACACGCGGGTGAAAGAGAAACCAGTTAGGTGTATCAGTTGCATGCCCTGTAATGTGTCCAACAACGGTGCCTAGACCAAGGACACCCACCTATGGAAAGCCAATTGAAATTCCTGCAACAGAGCTTGTGGGTGAATCTGAAGGAAACCCAGTGTGAACTGCAACCCAGGATTTGAACTCTGTGGAAATATTGAAAGACTTGAAGCCTCGGGGAAAGGAAAACCCATTGGGTGTTTTGTGAACTATCCTGAATCGTGGGGAAGAGAGATCCCTTGCACCCCAGAGCTGGAAGCAGACTGGAACTGTTATTTGAACACTTATTATTTTGAAGCGGACACCCCTATATATTGTATCCAGCTAGATGTGAGGGCAAGTATAGGGTTTTGACACAGACAGACATTTACCATGGACATCCTGACATAGACTATCCTTAGTAGTATTTAAATAGGGAAATCCCACCTCAATATAGGGCATGGTAGGCCTTTTCCAACCCTCTTTTGATTTAATAAAAGTACAAAGAGGAAACTTGAATTAAAGGTGTCTGTGTCTGCTTCCTGATGCCTTCACATAACATAAACAAGAGCAGGTGATTGATCTGATGAAAGAGAGATCAAATAAACAGAGATCCTATAAAGAAGAACATGTGTATCCATAACAATTCAAGAATTCACTGCCACCCTACCTGCAGAAAGTATTGAAACAACATCACCCAGCCTTTTTGGAAGAAGCAATTTAAAGCACTGGTGAGTACCAACAGGAGTATGCAGTCAGATCTGGAATGATACAATGGGACCTCAAACAAGCTCCATTCCCGAGACAGGGAGAAAAGAGACCATACATCCTATGAACGGAATACCTCACATCGCTGGAGAGAAACGCCTAGGACCGGTGGCCCTATGTGGGCATGAAAGGGCCAGATTGTGCTACTATACCACCGGTTGGACAGGCAATATAGCTCAGTCCTGTCCAGAGTCTTAGGCTCTCGGGCAGCAGAACAGGTGGATCCCATCTATTTGTGTCCCGGATCGCCCCCATGGGAGTGGCAAGAGGTGTGGCATGATCCTCTATGGGAG
This sequence comes from Ambystoma mexicanum, assembly GCF_040938575.1. NCBI lineage: Eukaryota > Metazoa > Chordata > Amphibia > Caudata > Ambystomatidae > Ambystoma > Ambystoma mexicanum. The sequence continues at coordinate 389,750,052 of NC_090938.1, forward strand.
GAAGCTGGAGATCCCAACCCATGGATAGTCATGCCAGGCCAGCGGAGGGTGGCCAAGAGTACCATTTCTCAGTGAACATTGAAGAGACCACGGTTGGTTCTGAATGGAAGCAGACAGGCAGCCATTCAATCAGACGTGTGCTCGGTGATTTATGATTACATCTCCAATTCTAAAACAGCGACATTCCATGGTGCAACACCCCCTAGTACAGAGCCCCAAACCAAAATTCTGGGACAAGAAACAGGATGGATTTTGGCTTAATGTTGTGTTTTGTTTTTTAAATAGTGAATCAGATCTAAAGTTGGCCCCCTACCGTTAGTGTGGAGAAGTCACCAGCAATGCTGTACAATTTACAGGCAGCTGGTCTTCTGAAAAAGAATAGCTTGCATTTAATCATCTTGCTACTTTACAAAGCACATATACATCCATTTGAATGAATCAGACTTATTTAAACGAGATTTCTAAATATCAATGAGCAATATACATTTCAATATTTCCGTTTGTCAGCTAGTGGGCATTTTAAACATTTCCATCAAACATAGGCAGGTCAATATACTTTGGATTTGGTTGAATATCCGATAATCCAATGCATTTTATTTTCTCCAACATCATGACAAGTGTTGATATCAGAGAAAGGTTTCAAATTAACATTCAATTGAAGTTACTCTTCGGCTATTGAGAAGTATTGGCGTCAGAGAAAATCAAAATCAAACTATATATATTAAACAAGGACGCAGGAGCCCCTCTACTGCGAAAGCCACGTGTCTGGGGTTGCTGGTAGTTCTCTTGATCAGAGGGGAATTACCCAGCATTCCCAGGTCAAATGATTTTTCTCAGAACATATTGGATGAATTTGTTCTGTATTTATCTCGAGATGGCACGTGTCTGTGTGGGCACAGTCCACTTTATTTATTTTGCATTTTTAAAGCGCTCACACAGCCCACGGGCATCGAGGCGCTGTTACAGGAATCGTTTGTTAGTTGCGTAAGTTTTTTGTCTTAGTTGCGTATTTATAACATGCTTTGTTCTAAGCGCGGACCCAGGGATCGAACCTGTGTTGCTTCGTGTCATCTTATTTCAAGGCGAGCACGTTGCCGCTGAGTTATCCTCCCACTTAATGTGTTTATTGGATGAGAGATGAAAGGGCTGAGTTAACAGATGACTGACTCATGACTTCAAAAGCCACTGGCATTCCAAGCTTCCAAAATCAAGTGTACAGAAACAATGTGTACTCCTTTGGTTCCTAAAGGAACCATATATTCGGGATGCGCTTTCAAATGGCAATATTTTCCTCCCAATTCCAACCGCAATGAAAGTCTTTTTAAAGCACAGAATATGGACTGCGCTCATAATACAGTTGGAGTGACGTCTGCATTTGTAAAAAAATCGCATACAGTTTAATTTGATCATTATTTTCAAACAACTTGTATTAAATGGTACATTTATATAGAAAAATGACAGAGCAGTTTGTAAATGTGTTACAAATATATTTTTATTAATGTGATATAGTTTATAAATAAACTTTACACATAAAATACATAATTAAATAAACAAGGTTTTAACATATAATTCCTAAAAAGACATAACAATTATTAATTCATTATCACATATTTAGTTACCTGACTTATCATACAAACAAATCATACAACAAAATAAGTACAGTCAAAATAGAACCAACGTTACATCACATCAATTTCAGTACTGAGAAAGGATTTTGATCGCACTAAATCCACATATTACAATATAGAGTACCTAATATTATTCCTGCTGATCTTCAATATTTATGTTCAAATCGAGATTCCCAATAGACTCTCTATTACTAACCAGGCATTATACATTGCAATAAAGAACGTAATGTTTGTTGTGTTAATACTGTGGCACCAGAAAATTGTCTCTGCTATATAATCTTTGTCATGCACGTATCTCCCGTACTGCGTCTGATACGTAGTTAACGTTTTTGGGCACTTCGTTTCCCTGTTTTTGTTGTTTCATTGTTCTTACATAATCGGCAGAAACGTTCAACAAATGGTATCTGATTCATTATTCCAGTAATAGCCAGCACTGGTAAGTAATGGACCCTGAGGAGTAATATGAAGCCGCTTAATCTAACTCCAGGGCAGAGATTTAGATAAAACTGTGGCTTTTGATAGGTATACAGCATGTGCGTAACAAAATGGTAATTCTCAAGGTTTCCAGATGGACGTCATTTTCTAACCAATCCCAATGTTCAGCTTTTTTAGATAGAGCAATTCTTGATGTTTTGAAAAAATCTGCCAATGCGAGTGCTCCACCCTATTTCTTTAAGATAGTTCTCTACCTTGTTTTTTAAGAGTGATTTCCCAATTCGCTTCAGAGTTTCCTGCCTCATAGAAGCTGATAGTTGGCTGCCCGAGTTGCTCAGCATGGTCAAATACAATTCTGCCCTTTTCTTGAATACTAAAGATTTTAACGAGAACAGCCCCAGTTCCGGCCTGATGATGGCCATTGGAACGCAGGTAGGGAGGCCTATGATCTTTTTCCAATACTTTCCTTCAACTACCTACAACCAATCGAGATCCATCGTCTGATGGGCTTCAAGGCCATAGATAATCATTGGGGCTAAGACCTGCTGGTAAAGAAGACGCGCAGCCCAAATGGTGAAGCCGCCATGCATGATGGTAAAGCGATGTGCCAAGGCAGTGATTTGGGCGGCTCTAATCATTCTAGTTTGCTTGCATTGGAGATAATCCCCCTTATTTTCGACTTCAATTGCCAAGTATTTGTAATCAGGAGTGTAGAGGATCTCCGTCTCCTGTACCATTAGCCTGGTACGAGAAATCCTTCTGCTTGTGAACAACATCAATTGAGTTTTCTGCAAATGTGTTACTGTTATGGAAAGAAACATTATATGGGTTTGCCCATGCATGCCCAATCATACAGGTTTGGCTTTCACGTTAATACATTGGCACGTTTCTCATATGAGCTGCAGGAGCAGAACAACAGGACCCTGGTGTATTTTTCCTTGCGTTTATCTAATGTGTGTTCTTTTTGTACTCAAGTTGGTATACTTTGCAGGTTCTGCCCCATTGGAAAAGCAGAGTTGGGAAAAACACATTGTACACAGATACAGTGCTCCCCTGCTGAACTCCTGACTGAAACTGCACTGGTCATCTAGCTACCCTCTGATCCCAGGCCCAGGTCCCCTCCCCCACCAGTTGCACACCTGCATTGCCTCCCAGGCAACACCTGCATTTGGGGGCTGTTCTGTATGCCCACAGTCCCCTACCAGCTCTTGACACTTGATGTCTGCACTTACCCCTGTATTTGCCAAAAGCTGGCCACACTTTTATCTATTGTTGTAATTTATTCTATTTATTTTACTATTGATCCTATGTATTGCACTGCCCCTTCCCCCTCCCTCCCCGCAATTTTTCACCTCCCCCCCTCCCCTGTACTTGCGTGATCTCAATGTCACCTGGCCTAGTAAGATCGCTGTCTTTGTCGTCCCTCTGCTCCCCCTCCCTTGCCTCGTCGCGCCTCGAAACACTTGTGTATAGGCGCGTTATAAATGCCATATCATATCATATCATATCATACATACCGTAATGCACCATCCGAGCACTTTGTTTTAGCACATGTGCGTTCTATTTACATTGAATAACTTTCCGACCTTGTTTTCCCAGAAAAGGTCAGAATGGACCATCTGAATCAGAGCACATGTGTCTATAGAGTGCAGGAACTGTATCCCAAGGCCCAGTGAGCCTTTGGCATGTGGGGACACCAGGCCTCGTGGAAGCCATAGTCATGATCAGACTACCTGAGACTATAGTCTCAAGGACTGATCAGGAGGAATTCTGCCTAAATTAGAGTTGAACCCAAGCTCATGAGAAATCAAGGGAGTCCAAGGGCCCTTCTAGAAGAGCCTCCATCAAGCTCCTGAATCGAGAATTAGGGACCTAAAGAACCAGCAAACACGCTCTTAAATATGGCCCTGGGATTTTGAGAACACAGACATGCATTCCCCAACTGACAAGTGTTATACCCAGACAATTGAGAGCTGGTGAGCGATAGTCCCTAGGAGGAAAGAATCTGGCAGGGGCTGAAAAGAAAGGGAGGGCTATGTGCTGGAGACCAATGTAAGAAGCATTGAAAAGTGGGGAGAGAGAGAGAGAGAGAGAGAGAGAGAGAGAGAGACCCTAAGGCCAGAGGAGACCACCTGTTATGTGATGTTGATCCAGAGGTGGAATGTGGTGGATCCTGTAGACCTCTCCCCCATTATTGGGCTACACATTAATATTGAAATTTGCCATCCAAAATTGGATCTGAGAAGTTATCTTTTCACCAGGTACTTGGGTGCGTGCACACCCTAAACCCAAATGTGCTCTGCAAACCTTCAGAACAAAGAACTCCCAGTCAAATGCTGTGGACATCAATCTTCGGCGTACTCCTTTTTCACAGACCAAAGCTGCTACTGTGTCCATGAACAGCTGGCATCATAAACATGGGAAGGGGACACACAGAAGTGAGGGGACCATTTCCCCCTATCAACTATGCACTCAGAGTCAATGAGAAGTTCATTAGTTCAAATGTCTGTCTCCTTACCCTTGCCTTACCCGTTTCCGCCTCCCTCCCCCTCCAGCACTATCTTAAATGTCATCAGGCCTAGTAAGATAGTTGCTTGTTTTGTTCCTCTCCCTCCTCCCTCACCTCTTGTTAATCCCCGGCTCTACCAGAAATGTCGTCAGGCCTAGTACGGTCATCGGTTGTCTGTTTCCATTTCCTTCCCACTCTCCCCCTCCCTTCCTTATCTATGTTTTAGCACTTGCAGTATCTGAAATGTCGCCAGGCCAAGTACGATAGTTCATTTCACATTCTTGTTGTTCATGGCCTTATAAGAATGTCATTGTATTTTCCCTTGTTCCCTCCCTTGCCTTGAAGCGCTTTGAAACATATTGTGTATAGACGCTACATAAATAAACTATCATATCATATCATACCAAGTCGGGGTGGGGTCCATTAATGTAGACCAATCCTAAAGCCCAATCCATGAGTCCCCCCCAAGGGTACCTGATTGAAACATTAACGTGACTAATTTCCAAAAGCTTAGAGTATAAAGGGAGCCTCTGATGCTGAGGCTTGTGTTGGAGTTTAGAACCAAACCTGAGGCCCTGAAAGCTTGTTTGATTTTACATCCAATCTGATTGCGAATATTTGATTGGAAGAGGCGCCATCCTTTTTAGCCTTCGGTTATTTATACGTTTGAGGACTTGAAAGTGCTAGATACCATCAAGGCCAATAGCACGGTTTGTTGTAGATCTACGAGCATGTATATCCCTAAAGAAGATTAGAAAATCAATTTTAATCAAAAATCATACTTAAAAAGACAAATAACATTGACCAGGAATGCAAACCATCAACCAAAGGGAATTACTGACTGCTCGACTGCGTTTTGTACCTTACACCATAATGACTTACATCCTTGGACAGAAGAATTAAGTTCTCCTTACAACCGGATAAATATACTCGTGGCCCTGATCACCTGTTTATTACATCACCTGTTCCATTTAACGCTTGTAACTATTCAATAGTATGTCGACAAGAAACTTGGCTTTTAGAAGAACCATTAGTGAAAGGGTATATTAGCTTTCAAGTTTGTGCCCAGAAAGGCCTAGCGGGTGGTCCTATGGGGGCCTAATCACTGCCATTCATAATAATGTGGGAAATACAGCCGAAAAGTGGGATATTAATGCAAATGACATTCTAGCTGTTAAAATGAATTGGGTAGAGCGTGGGTCCAAAATTCAGTCCCATTGCTTATTATCGAATCTATATTTAAATCAGAAAAATCTGTCTTCTTTTATCACTCTCATCCTAGAATCCCTAGAAGAAGGGTATGCAAACATCTCAGGTCACATTATAATATTGGGTGACTTTAATTGCGCTCTGTTTGACAGTGGATATTATAGCCTGGGTCTGGATCCAACATACCATCAGCTATCCGTCCGCAAATACCTCCCTTCTCGAGCACTCCGCTCCTCTACCTCTAACTCCCTCAGGGTCAGTCGTTTCTCAAAGAAACGAGCTGGCGGTAGATCTCTGTCTTCGGCTGGCGCCTCCCTCTGGAACAGCCTCCCTGCCACTCTAAAACCTGAGGAGAACCATCTCCGGTTCCGGAAGCACCTCAAGACCTTCCTCTTTGCTTCTGCCTTTGTCCCCCCTCTCCCCTGATGATTCTACTCTCCCTCAGCACCATGCACCTGGCCACCCTCTTTCCTCCGGGCCCAGGTACCTGCTCCTCTTGCCACTCGCACGCACTGCCTCCGGGCCACCCCTTGCACTGGGGTCTGTATCTGTACCCATACAGCCCCCACCCTCTTTTTTTTTGTTCTTCCTGCACTTATCAGACCTACCCAGCCTGCTGTCTTAAACCCAGCACTGCCACTTGTGGCTGCACTCCCTCTGTTTGTTGCCTTTTTTATTTATTAATTTATTTATTATTATTTATGTTTTTTTCCTCCTTGCTCCACACTCTCCTTTTTGTTCCCCCTTCCATGCACTTCTCCCCCTTCTCCCTCTACCTTGCACTTGCAAGTTCTCAATGTCACTGGGCCTAGTAAGATCGTTGTTTTTGTTTCTCCTCTGTTCCCCTTCCCTTGCCTTTGTCGCGCTCTGAAACACTGTGTATGAGTGTGATAGAAATAAAATATCAATATCAATATCAATAGCGATTTATTGTGGTCCACCCCATCATTGGAGGCACAGAAACTTGGTCAGGCAGTACGAGAAGTACTGAATCTATGGGTCTTCTTTTTGTTCAATGGTAATATTTTAAACAATATCCTGGCACATTTCACATGGATTAATGTTCAGAGTTACTCCATTTTAGATTATACATGGGTTTCAAAATTGTAAGTGAATAGTTGTAAAACCGTAAACATTATCAAAAATACAAAGTTATCTTTGTCTATTGGTTTTATCCATGGAATTAGAGATATGTTGAGGCCTGCTCGGAGAACGTTGTTCTGGATCACCTGCATCTTTTGAGTGTTGCACGATGACATGCCTGTGAAAAGTGCATTGCAGTAATCTAGTCTGGGGCCAATGACAGCTTGCGCAATGGTAAAGGGGAGATAAGAACGGTCTGCAGGCATTCACAAGTCTTGTGGTGTGGGCAGCGGAGGAGGCAATGGAATTCACTTGACTGGTGAAACATCAAGATAAACTCCCAATGTTTTCACTGTCGGGGAGACAGGGATCGAGATACCGTCTATAGTGAAGGTAGCATATTGATGGTTAAGATAGTTAAGCACCACAGAAGGTCCTACGAGGAGGATTTAGGTCTTTTCATCATTGAGGGATAGAAGGTGTGTGGCAATCCAGCAGGCCTGGATGGGCTGGTGGACAGTGTTTAATGTGTCAGAGTCTTCAGAGTAGTTGCCTGTAAATTGGTGCAGAGAATGGTTTGCTTAAGTTGGACTTTTCTGTGAAGGGTGGATATTTTGTCTAGGAGGGTGTTTTGTAACTTAGTGCATGAGGCCTCATCTTTGGTGAGGTTGGGTGGGGGGGCTTCCAGTTCTCTGAGGATGGTAAAGATTTGTCAAGGGTTGGATATGACGTTAGCAATTCTTGTGTTGTAGGTGGTAGTTTTTGCAATTAGGATGGCTTGTTTATACAGTTTAGCTGCGGTGGCAAACAAATGTTTTGCTGCAGCACAATACTCTCCCTTCTTGGAAGGTTTCTAATATAATTCCAATCTTTAAAAACGGAGATAGGCTTAACCCGGCTAATTATAGGCCTATCTCCCTTTTGGATGCTTCGATAAAGATTTTCTCAGCATTGATTTTAAATGAATTAGAAAAATGTGCAGCTGCCTCGAGTATGCTTGATAGAAATCAAGCTGGCTTTAGGAAACCAGTGGGAATGGCAGTGAACAGTTGCATGTTTTACCTAGCCTTTATAGATCTCACTATGGCTTTCAATGGCGTCAACCGTTTGAAATTATGGTGTAAGCTACATAGGATGGGTTGTCCAACACTGCTATTTAACCTTTTGGTGCAATTGCATTCAGATACTAAAGTTAATATCCGACTCAGCAGAGAGGATAATTGCTCACATTATATACATCTGAGTCACGGCCTACAACAAGGATGCGTTTTAGCCCTATTTTTATTTAATGCGTATATGTCAGATCTTTGTCAAGTATTATCTTTGGCCAGCATATTCCCCGCACCCTTGGACTCTTTATCCACTTCATCTATAGTATACAAACTCAATGTGTCAATACCTCTAATTTGCAGGATTCTTTACAGTGATGTTGTTGATACTGTAATTGATTAATTTGATTAATTAAAGTAATTGTTTTAAGTAAGATAGGTTTGAATTGACTTTTCTTCTGGTTCTTTGTGTAAGGTTTGATGTTTAAACCAATTCATAGTAATACTAAAAAAAACACAAAAAAGTTTACTTGAGAGCTCTCCTTGGTATCTGAGATCATTTGGAGACTGAAAGGTTGAGCCCGAATGAGGAGGACCAAAAAAAAGATCTAAGCAGATGAAAGACTCCAACTGGACAGAGTAAAGAAGGGAAAGAGTGATGCGTTACTGCCCTTGGAGAATGGCTATAATGATGATGGCCTGAAAATCTACATGGGACCGATGAGGAATACATAAACCGTCACCAGGCAACCATCGGCATCTTTTTCTGTGACCTGGAACCTAAGGTGCAGAGAAATACCCAAAGAAACCATTATTGAATTTGTTTTGAGGGTCCAATTTTACAAAGATTTGATGATCTCTCAACTCAGGGTAACAACTGTACCAGGCCCGCCTTGTGCCTTGTGAACATTTCCTGCCCTTGTGAGTTCACAGCCTTCCCTCTTGTTACATAATAGTCTTGCCCTATTTTGGTTGAATTTTCCTGTTGCTGTATTTCAATCAATTTTCAATGATAATAGAATATTATTGTATGGTTATGTGAATAAAACTAAAAGCAGGAAAATGATGGCTTTCACTATGATTAAATTGCGCACTGTAATTCGGTTTATTTATTTATTTACTCGTTTACATTGCGCCTTAGGCCCATGGGCAAACGGGCGCAGGATCAAACAATGTTCATAACAGACAAACAAGTAAACACCAACAACAATAATAAAACAAGTAAGAAAAAACTGTTTGTACCTAAAACTTCCACAGAAACATTCAACCCATTAACGCATCTAATAACAGGTTCAGCAGTCAATTGATTCATAAAAAGTCCAGATATTAAATTAAAAAGCATAATTCGCCCAGTGGCAAGGGACACTAGATCATTAACTCCACCGCATTCCCCAAATAATGAGTATGTGTCCTCTGCATAGTTAACCACAATATTGAAATCTGAATAGAAGTGCCGCAGCAAGCCGAAGGAGAGTGCCATTTCAGGATCCATTTCAGTTTGGATGGTATTTGGGGCTGTAAGGTACCAGATCTTGTCAGCCAGTCTTGTGAGAACACATTCTTTTCAGTGGGAGGTATACATACAAGTGTATTAAGTGTCAGTGTATTAATCCTTCATTCGCTGTCGACGAAACCTCAGATCTGGCAAGTGTATTGTCTGATGAGACCATTTAGTTATCTTTTGCCCATAGGCTGGTCTCAGTGGTTGATCCCTATGGACACATGAGAAGTCTCCTTTCCAGCCGTATGTTCTGAAGCACATCCTCTCGCTCCTCAGCCTGCCTCAAACATCTTTAACGTATGCCTTTACTTCATTCACTCCGCCATGCATGCACTTTGCCACCTTTACATCTTCTCTATCTTTCACTTCTCCTAGCATTGACTTCATCATTCAAGGTGAGATCCCCTTTACCTCCTTCGTTACTAACCCATTTTCTTCCCCGCTTAACCCTCACCCTACAGCTAACCGTGCCACCATGACAGTCAGACGAAGTAAAAGCAAGGAGAGGTAAATGCCTGATGAAGGAAGTCAATGGTAAGGTCAGAGCACAGAGCTCTAGACATGGGATTGTGAGTCGAAGAGACATAAGGAGAGGTTTGTGAAGAGGAGAGTCGTGAAGGGAGTAGAATAGAAAGGAGACACGCGAGTAGAACAGAAAAGAGAGTCAAGAGAGAGAAGGGTGGAGATAGAGGAAAGGGAGAAGGGTGAATTGGGTGCAAACCTGGGGAATATGGAAGTCTGGGCTAAAGAGGGGAGAAGTCCACGGGAGGACAAGAGAGAGAGATGCCCCACCCTCTCTCCAGCAGTGGAGCGTAAAACTGTCTGCCCTTTAGAATTGCACCATCTGCACCACTGCAGTTGTGAGAAAGAAATAAAAACCCTAGAACTCTCTTGGAGACTCTGCAAATTCTTGAGGCCATCTTTGAGACTGGGGCCACAAACATGGCACGGTATGGACGAGGGGGAGTTGGGGTTCCGCAGTATTTCTCCCGTAGACCTACATCACAGAGCAGAAGGTAGTCCCCGCTTCCAGAGTCTAGACAGTGCCATCCTCTAGCCTTGGACATGTGATTTTTCCCAGGGCCTAATTATCAAAGCAACGTTCATTGATTAACTAACCTTTTATAGCACGCCTTATACCAGAGACCAGTCTCTAAGCGAGGGACGGGATTCACACCTGTGTTGCTTTGCATTGTCTTGTTTCCAAGACAAACACGTTGCTGCTGAGCTATCCAACATACACAAAAACAGGTAGGAACAGGGGGTAGAAAGTCCAAATAAACTGTGGAGGGGGTACAGGGGGCCCACTTGTCGTAATGTGCACGGGCACTTGTGGAATGTTGATGCCGGTTCAGGAGTCAGCATTCCACAGCGGCCGTTTTATCAAACACTGGAGGAGGAGGCTGCGTCTCTGTGGGGTCCATGAATAAAAGGACTTAAATACAATTACCTGTGTATGGGAGATTGTGTCTTTGGCGACGAGGATTATCGTGGACCCCGGTTCCACGCATGCAAAGGGCGGCCATCCTTGATGCCACTGGCGCACCTCTGGCCTGCGACGTGGGCAACCGGCGGAGTCGCTACAGCCATCACGACAGCCAGTGACCGTGGTTGGGTGTCGCAGGAGCGGCAGTGGCCGTGTGAAGAACCGGAGGATCGGTGCTGCTGGGATTGGTGCTTCCTCCGCCGAGGTGAAAGGCTCCGCGTCCACAGGGCTGGGTGAACCGCTTGCAGGAGTGGCTGCGGGAGGGTCCCGCCTGGACGTGCGGCTCTGCCTAGCCGGGAGGTGCCGGAGGATCGGCACCGTGTGGACTGGTGCCGCTCGTGCTGTTTCCACCGCCGGATTGCGGGGATCCGCGTTCAAGGGGCCTGGTGAGCCGTTTGCTGAGTTGTGTGCAGTAGGGATCGCCTGGACGTGTGCGGCTCTGTCCAGCCGCACTGCTGCTGTGCGGGTTTGGCGACAACGGGCTGAGGAGACTGGCGGCTGTTTCCAGGGCTGGGACGTGACTCGCATCAGCGTTACCGGCTGTCCTTCGTCGGTTTTGACGAGCGCTGCCATCAAGGACCGGGGCTACCATCGGAGTCTCTCTGTGTGAGCAGGGGGAGTTGCAGTGGAGGAGGAGACGCACATTAAAGGATAAGCCGACAGCAGGAGCGTGGCTGCTATGGAGATGCCAGGGAGCTGTTAAGGAGTACCGGCAGGTGTTCTGGTTTGAGGGTTGTGAGTACTTGGATGGTTGGCATCAGACACAGTTTTGGATGGCTTATTACGCGCAGTGCATCTGATATTTTGTGTTGACTCACCCAAAAGCCACTTTTAGGTTGGGAGTACTGCATTAACGTGTGGGTGCACGTAGAGAAGGTGACAGTCTACGTGGAGGCTACACAGTGGTTAGGGAGCAAAATGCCTTGTGGCTCAAGGAGAAGTGTGTTGATTCCTGTTGGGGCCTGGTGATTTGGGTATCGTCGGTTGACATGTTGCATACAGCTGCCAGGCCTCCGCCTTCTTTTTTGCCTAACCCTGGTGAACCCACCGCCCCTTGGGAGCAGTGGGTGGATGCCTTCAAAGTGTACCTGAGGGCCGCCGGTGGGGCAAAGTTCAACGACGATGAGAAGGAGGCTGCATTGCTCAATTGTATTGGCACTGAGGGGCTGAGGGTTTTTCGTCACCTACCTGGGGAGAATGCAATGGTTCAAGGGGGTGGTGAGGGTGAAGTGATCATAAGTGCTTACGAGACTGCCTTAAGAAAACTGCAAATGCGTTTTTATAAAAGAGTTAATGTGGTTTTAGAGCGGTATAAGTTCTTCTCTAGGGCGCAAGGTTCCACGGAGAGCATAGATACTTATGTTACGGCATTACAGGCACTCATGGCTACATGTGGGTTTCCGGGTAATGGGGATGAACATACCAGGGACCAAATTATGATGAAGACATCCAATCAGAAAATCAGAGAAAGGTTGTGGATTGAGAGTGATCCATCACTAGATAAGTTGTTGGAGATTGCCAGAGCAATTGAAGTTTCTAAGGCGAGCGTACAAATTGTGACTGAAAGGGATATGTCTAGGGAGATTGTGCATGCTGTAATGCCAAGGAACAAGAAAGGTTTGGATAAAGTTGTTGGGCAAGGGGGTAAGGGATCTAAGAGCAAGGATGGGTGCAAAAATTGTGGCTGGTCCAGTCATGCTGTTGATTCTAAGTCCTGTAATGCTTGTAATGTTGAATGCAGGAAATGTAAGCGTTTGGGCCATTTTGCACGCATGTGTAAGCGGCAGATGGTGGCTAGTGTGGCTCCAGATGATTCCACCATGTTGCTAGAAGGTGCATCAGGAGGCGGATCTAGTCAAGGGGTCATACTGCATGTGGAGGGAAGTGGGCGGAAGGGTCCATGGGTGTCGGTATTGGTGGATCAGCACCCCGTGGATATGCTGGTCTATTCGGGGTCACCTTATACACTGGTGGCTCCGGAGGTTTATCAGGAAGTATTGAGAAAACAGGTTTCAACTTTGTTGGCTCCGGACATCAGACCATGTGCATACGGGCAGAGTCCCATTGAGCTACTAGGGTACAATTGGTCCAATTTTTCCTTCAAGGGGAGGCAAACTTTGGGTAACCTGAATGTGGCCTCAAAGGGCACGAGTGTGTTGGGTGTTGGGTTGGGATGAGCAGGCATCTCTAAAGATACAGATTCATCCGGGTGAGAAAGTGCCGGTTCTCAGTGCCGGGGAGGGAGCGGGGCAGAATCACATGATGGTTACCCCAACAGTGCTCATGAGTGAGTTTCCTGAGGTATTTTCAGACACCCTTGGTAAGCTCAGAGGTTTTACCCATCGTATTGTTTTGAAGAAGGGCGCAGTTCCCAAAGTACATAAGGTCAGGGGAGTGCCAGTAGCAGCGAGGGAGGCTTTGAAAGAGGAATTGACTAAATTGCAGACGGCGGGGATAATTGAGCCTATCGAGTCCTCAGAGTGGTTGTTTCCGGTGGTTTTAGTTAAGAAGGGTGACGGGAGCATCAGAATGTGTGTAGATCTCCGGGAGCTAAATTCTAGCATATGGGTGGATCGGCATCCCTTGCCGAATATCAATGAGTTGTTGACATTGGGAGATGCCAGATATTTTTCCACCTTTGATCTGTCAACAGCGTATCATCAAATTGACTTGCACATTGAATCCAGACCCCTGACTTCATTTGTGACTCCTTTTGGGGCATACAGGTTTTGTCACATGCCATTTGGTCTTGGTTCGGCTTCTGCCGTGTTCCAGCGGTTGATGCAGCAGATGTTGGGAGGGGTGTTGGGAGTAAGTTATTTTCAAGACAACATCTTGGTGTGGGGCAGTAGCAGGGAAGAACATGATGTTAGAGTTAGGAGGGTCATGCAGATTCTCAAAGAGAGAGGTCTGACTGTGAAATTAACCAAGCGTCAGGTGGGTGTGGAGGAGGTTACCTATTTAGGACATACCCTAAATTCGCAAGGTGTGAGTCCCAAGAGGGACTTGGTACAAGTGTTGAGAGACACACCAGCTCCGGTCAATAAAGATCATCTGAGGGCTTTCCTGGGCCTTGCAGAGTACTATGTTAAATTCATTTCCAATTATGCTGAAAAGACGGTGGCCATGAGAGCCCTCATGAGGAAGTCTGCCAGATTTGTGTGGTCTGAGGAGTGTGGGGCAGAATTTGAGTTGGTTAAGAGGGATGTGGAAAATGCTCCGTGCCTGAAGTCTTTTGATCCTAAAAACAAGACCGTGCTCACCGTGGATGCGAGTGAGGTGGGTTTGGGTGCGGTATTAGAACAGTGGGTGAATGGTGAATGGATGCCAGTGGCTTTTGCTTCAAGGATGTTGAGAGATGTGGTAACTCGGTACTCGGTGATTGAGAGAGAGACTTTGGCCGTGTTGTGGGCCTCAAAACATTTCAGGACATTTCTGTGGGGTATACCATATATTGTTAGGACGGACCATAAACCGTTGGTGCAAGTGTTTTCTACCAAAGGTGTCATGGCAGTATCCCCGAGGATTGCGAGGTGGTCAGCGGAGCTACAGAATTACAATTTCTCTTTGCAATATTTTCCAGGGAAGTTTAATGTCGTGGCGGACTGCTTATCCCGCTTGCCCGTGAGGGAGGCGGAAAGTCAGGAAGGGTTGGCGAAAGAGGAGGACTTGCAGGGATGTCAGGTTGCCTATGTGGCTTCTGCTGTTGACAGGTCATTATGGGAGGTGGAGTGTGAGGCTGATGCGGAATTGAAATGGATTAGGGAAGGTCTGGTCAAAGGTTGGCATACCGTCAAGGATAAACCCAAAGGGAAAGGCTATGCCCAAGTTTTGCATGAGTTGTCTGAGGGTCCCTGAGGTGTGTCCAGAGGCGTCAGGTTAATTCCCCCCTGTAAGTCTAAGAGGTAAAATGGTGGAATTGGCGCATGTCGGTCATTTGGGTCGGTCTTTGACCAAAAGGAGACTCAGGGAGGAGTACTGGTGGCCGTCTATGGACAAGGATGTAGAACAGGTGGTGAAAGACTGTCAGGCACGTGCTGTCAGTGATAAAAGCAAGGTACTGCATCCCCAACCTGTACATCCTGTAGAGGTTCCTGAGCAAATTTATCTTACTGTTTATTTTCCATTTGTTCAATTCATGTTTTGCATTTAACTGTTTTACAGCTTGTTAACTCTTTTGTTATGTAAGGGAAGAGGATATGTCATAATGTGCACGGGCGCCTGTGGAATGTTGATGCCGGTTCAGGAGTCAGCATTCCACAGCGGCCGTTTTATGAAACACTGGAGGAGGAGGCTGCGTCTCTGTGGGGTCCATGAATAAAAGGACTTAAATACAATTACCTGTGTATGGGAGAATGTGTCACCACTATCATTTATAAAATGAAACAAAACAAATAAAAGGAGAAAAAAGTTCAAAATGAACAGAGGAAGAGTCCAGAGAAATAGACCTTGAACTACATAGATTCCTTCAGCCGCAGCATATTAGAAACCTACACTGCCCAGCCAAAGCCTGACGCCTGACTCCACAGGACATGTTGAGGGCTACAGAATCCATGTTCGGCCTGTTGCTGTGTCTGATTCGGCGGGCCTACAATACAAGGCAAAAGGATAATGGCCCCTACTCACACTTGGCCCAGCGAATCAAGATAAGAGTCGCAGGAACAAGTGGTGTAAGAGCTAGATAGCCAATGAGAGTACATGAAGGTGGTGATGTGAGGGAACCGATATGTCCTGTGAAGTAAGGAGACCACCCCATGGCCAGCACTTACACTACCCCCGCCACTAAACACACATCCCGGGGCAATGAGTCGGCGCCGTCGACCAAACGCCCAAGTACGGCGTCAAGGGGGAGGTCTGCAGAATCCCTGTCCTCTGGGCACTCAAGGTCTCGATCGCCCCATGACAGGCCCCAGAAACCGAAAGACGCTGCCCCTAAAAAAACGATTGCCAATGCGAAAGAGTGTCCGACATGGAGGTCAGTGTACCCCAGATGTGGCAAGAAGGAGCACTTTATGAGCTTGTGCAAAACGCCCAGACAGACAGGGGGCAACAGAATTGTGAGTGGTGTGTGCTGGTTGCTCGGTGATGAGCCAGGAGATTCTGCAACAGAGTGGCGTTTCCCAGTTGCGTGGCTGATGAGGATGATGTGAATTGCCTGTGGCGGAGGTGTTGGTCATGGGGCACCGCTCCAGATGCTGGTAGATTCAGGGTCCCTATAAATTGGTACCTGAAGCAGTGTACAGTCGGCTCTGGCCTGGAACAGAACACACATTGCATTCCAGACATAAGGCCAAGGGAATATGCTGGTGGGGGTTGTTGGGGGGGGGTTCCTAGTCATTGCATCGACTGCCAAACCGTTGAATGCCATACCATTGAAAAAAATGCATCGAAAAAAAGCATTGAATGCATTTTTTAATGGGGGCTTCCCCCTCAGTCCCCCTTTTTTTACCTTTAAAATCCATTATAATTAAACTAAACCCTTTACCATTTAAAATAAATGCATTTGATGCTTTTTTTAATGCATTTTTTTCAATGGTATGGCAGTCGATGCAATGACCAGATACCGCTGGGGGGCAATTGAGGTACTGTGCTATGTGGAGGACACCATTATGCACCATGATCAATAAATCAAGGGCAACATTTACGTGGTGAAGGATGGAGACTGTCTTCTAGGGTGGCGGCACTACGGGAGTTTGGGCATGGAACTCCACCCAGGCAAGATCCAACAGATATGAGCAGTTGGTGAGGACCTGAGCCGGGATTTCACCAGAGAAGTGACAAGTACTTTCCAGAAGGTCTTTTCAACCCACTTTGGCAGATTTAATTGGTTTTGCCACCGTATTAGGTTAATAGCAGGAGCCAAACCGGTAGTGCACAGAGTTAGGTGCCTCCAGTATGATATTTTGATTAGTGCAGCGATGGGGGTCGGGGGGGTGCATGCCAGCCACATGTATTACGTATTAAAGATATTAGAAATGGTGGATCGAACAGTAAAAAGTACCAGATTAAGGTGTGCCTGGTCTCTTCATTATGTCACATGTTAACCAAAATATGACTATGGGCACTTTCCACTTTTTCTTTCTTATTTGGGGGCTGTTTCAAAAAGGGACGACCACACCTTAGGCAACAAAAGCAAGGAAACAGGCTACCCCTCCCTTGAATGCATTCAATTGCGCGACATAGTATGATTAAGGAAAAACAGGGGTTTCCTGGATTAAGCCAAGTGTATGTAAAGTAAAACAGAGGGCCTCATTACCAGTTTGCCCTCCAGAAACAAGGGTGCTGGTAAGCTCACCACACCCTTGTTTCCAGACCAGCAAATTGCGAGTTTGCCTGCCGGGGCCGCTGCGCCTGAAAGGTCTGACCCTGCCAGGTGCAGCGGCCACGGTAGGCAGGCTCTTCACAGAAGCACTGGTACCGTTAGCAACGGTGCATGCGCTTCCGAGTCCCCACTCCCATAGAGTCCTATAGGACTCTATGGGAGTGGGGACTAACATTTTGCCGGCGCCTGACTTCCCAGGCTGCCTAACTTGTAATGTCCCGGTGGCACCGGGAAGTCAGGCGCCGGTAAAATGTTACGAGTCCCGCTGCAACCCACTGGTAGCAGCGGCAGGGTTACCGCCAGACTCGGAATGAGGCCCGGAGTGTTAATCGTGTTGCTCGACTGTTGATGCTTAACACTGTTCAAATTGCATTTGCACAAACGGCACGGTCCACTAACCCCGTTTTTGTGAGCACTGTCTTTTCACATTGTATGCCACATAAACCGTTACACAGCATACCACAAAAGAAAGTGTGAAATGCTGTATGGATCTACACATTTTTTAACAGATAATATGGTACACTAGCAGATTTTGATTTAACACTGCTTGCTGAAGTCGTGATTATCACATGTTAACCAAGGACAGGATCTGCACACACCCCAAAATGGTAGATACCATTCACAAAATGGAGCCAGCTAACTGTAACGACAGTTTGATGCAAGGGCCAAGACGTCTGTAACAGTGACACTTGCGCTCAAGACCTTGGAGTGGTTCTGAGTCAGGTGTCAGAGGTGGGCGTGGTCCCCATTATTTTTGCTTCCCTTTTTGAAATTGAGTTTTACTGTTCCTATACTTTTTATTCGGGAATGTTTTTGTTTTAAAATTAAAGTGTAGGAAGAAGTTGAAACTTGCACTTCAGAGCACTGCACTGAATGTTACCATAAACAGCAGGTGCATATGTTTGTATGATTTGTGGTGATGGGGTTTGTGGGGAGTGGGTGCAGGCCAGCAGGGGAACATAGTTCCACTACTTCATTTTGTACACTTCGACCACTGCCACCCCTAATTCCACCAGTGGTAATTCCACCAAAATGTGTAATTTGGCGGTGCAAGAAAAATTGAGGTAACGGAATTACTGCCACTTTATTTCCTGCCATAAATCCCCAACGGAGTCCTATGGACGCGAGAAAATGGGGATTTACACCACCTGCCACCACTTGTAAACCCGTGGTAAATCCACAGCACCACAGGACCAAGTGGTGGTAACTGTAAATCCGTTTGGTGGTTTATCAGAGGATTTACCTCTGAAATACCTCCAAACTCGTAATGAGGCCCTTTCAAGTGTTTTGAAATAAGTTTCATTGACAGTATCACCATGTCTACGGTCATTCAGTTCTGGAGGAGGTATGCTAGAGGGAGGGGATGCTAGGAACAATCGTGTCAGACAATAGTGTTCAGTTGGTGTCCAGAGAGAGTCAGGCTTATCTGGAGGAGAAAGGGATCATGAACTGTAGAACAGTGGTATAATCCCAGGGATAATGGTTTGGTGGAACGGGACAACTGATTAGTAAAGGAAAGTGTACAGTTGGAACATGCGAATGGTGTAGACTAGGTGACGACACTACATGACATGATGGTGAAGTACACGGGTACTCCTCCCTATATAGACATGGGTGGCACGATATGCCAGGATGTGAGGGGAGGGTCATCACAGCCCAAAATGTATCCACGTTGGATGTCCGAGGTGGCACAGCAGGGAGGAGATGTCCCCAGAATAGAAAAAAGGATTCTGCATCACCAGTTCAAGAATAGGAGGGTGCAGGATACCTCCATGCCTGCTTAAACATCATGGGGCAATGGTGGAACATTTTAGGGGCATGTGGTGAGGGTACGTGAACCGTTTAGGGTCCCCAAAGGAGTTTCAGCATGTTCCCCTAGACAGGTCACAGTAGAAGAGAGGAAACAAGTGGTGATGGACGATGGCAGTAGATGGATAAAGGTTTGGGTGGCTGTTAAAAGTAGCATGGGCACTGGTGTAGGACTACGTACCAGCGTTGCTAATACATGTAAACCTTATCCGTTGCAAGACCATGAACTGGAGCAGAGGTTGCTGGCAGAGGAGGAATGGTGGAAGTAGGTGTCTGTGAGTCAGGGTAGCGGTGAGCTGCGAGAAGCAACGCCGGCAGCGTCACCGCCATAAAATAGATGTGAGACACCAAAGTCACCGACTGGCGCAACCGCTGCCCACTGTGGCTCCTTTGCTTATTCACCCCGTAGAAGCATCTCAAGTTGCGGTGTGAGGTGAGGTATGTGGTGCGATGCCAGGACGTGTTAGCACAAGGCCATCTCATTTCAATGATTACGTGTTGCATTGAAGATCTATAGGGTTGGATTTTTAGTGCCATTTCATTTCCGTTCCCTTTCCATCTTTTCCCTGTTTGTCCTATTTTCCCTTTCTCTCCTTACTCCATGGGAGTCCTTTGTGTGGGGGGAGGGCATATGTACAAAGCATGGGTTATTAAGGGGGGACTTGTGTTGTTGCAACCTGCGCCACCTTTAAGTTCTACATCGTTCCTTTGGAAACGGCAGTTGGAGACAATGGGCCTCATTACGACCCTTGCGGTCCTGTAATGAAGGGTGCCGATACGGGACCGGCACCCTTCATTACGGGAGCGCTGATTACGAGGTTCCCTTTGCGGGACTCGGAACAGACGTCTGGTAAAACGAGGCGTCCTTTCCGGGTCCCGTGAGGGGAAGAGGGAGGTAATAACGGGCCATGTATAATGTGCCCGTTATTACCTCCCTGCCCATTCCCATTGAGCCCTATGGGGGCTCAATTGGGAATGGGGAATGGTTCCTTCAAGGAGGAATTACCGGGTCCTCCAATGTTGGAATGACCCGGTTATTCCTCATTGAAGGAACCCGGTAACGGAGCTCGGTTTGGAGGCAGCCATGGTACTAAAAGGGATTCGAACCTCTGTTGCCCTGAGTAGTCTTGCTTCCAAGACCAGCGCACTGCCCCTGTGCTATCCTCGGTTTACTGATGTTTGATGATAACCTCACCAGCTCCCCAGGTACTGAAGCCATAAACCCGCCTGCGGCAGCACTCCAATGCCCGTGGTCTGTAGGCTGAATAAACTACATTGGCTCACCCAATCCCAGTCACTGCTGATGGGGATCCTCTTGACCGCTCCTCTTTATTCTGGCATCCCAGTAAAAGGATCACTGCATCTCACCAGCTCTTCTCACTGTAACCCATTCACCCTGTGACTGGGAGCTTGGTACTGCTCTATATAGGCCCTGTTTATACCCAGATAATACCCTCGGCTCCCCTTTACTCTGCCCGTGGCCCCTTGAAACCTGTATCCTAATTATCTTTTATTTTTAGTTTTTTATTTGTATGGTTTATTACAAACCTTTATCTTTAAAACAAATAAACCAATCCGCACATTGTTCATAAAAGAAGAAAGGCAAAAATAAAACAAAACCCATCCAATCCAAAAGAAGAAGAAAAAAAAGAGCGCGTAAAAAAAGAAAATGATCCCTTGATGGGGCCTCTGCTCCCGATTCTGTGTATCCCAAGAATTTGCATAGAAAACGAGCACGTGCCCTACTGTCCTCTCCCAAGCACCCACTGACCAATGAGAAGAGTAAACCCAAAGAGATCAGTCGGACGCCGCTGTGTGAGAAAGCTTGTCCCGTGTTTCCCGATGAGTGGTGGCTGGGTGAAGGGTTCCAGTGCCAATTGCTGGTTACTTTGTAGTTTTTATGAAGCTCATTTCAGGAAAAAGTTATATGTACTGAGAAACAAGTTTTAAAAAACATTGCTAGGTAAACTTTTTAACTGATTGGCTTTGCAGTGTTTTTTTGCTGTGCTGTGCTATGCTGGGTGACGTTTTGTGATTGCTTTGGCTAGATAAATAGGTCGTGTCCACGGCACTCTGCTGGGGGCTTTTTAGTTGATCCAGGGCCTGTAATCATCCAGGAGACTGTGGGTCTCTGACCTTTGATCCTGGGGGTTGGCTGGCCAGGAAATTCGTGGTCAATTTCGAAGTTCCATATTGGTTTAGCTGCAGAATTTAAGCTGCTTCCCAACGGTGGTTGATCGACATAAGAGTTATTTCGGGAGACTGTGGGGTTCTACCTTTTGATCCTAGTGCTGCAGTGCTGAGGCGACCTTGGAACAGCTACAAGCCTATGAGAAATTAGGCTTGGAAGGCTCTCATATATTTGTGTGCCTTGCAATAATGCCAAGTGAAATTTGCCTGCGGAAAAATAGATATTGAAGATACTAGTTTACCAAATCACTTGTAAACAAACTTATATCCCTGTTTGGCATAAATGTGCTACAATTTAAGAAGCGGCATAGGTGGTGCTAGCGTGATTTGAAAGAACCATTTAAGGGCTCCTGAGACCGATAATATGCAAGGTTTCAAAGCCCACGATGCTAGCACATCTACACACTATCCGCAGATTCTACATATTCACAAGGAGGGGACAGTCGATCTCAATACTGACTTCTCTGCACATCTTGTAATATCTAGTCCCTGCCCCCGCTCACGGATGATCTCAATGCCTAAAATATTGCGGAATAATTTGGACTATACACTTTCAACTTCATCAATTAAAAAAAACATCTTGAATGGGAACATTTAAAAAAGAACTTTAAGTGATAGTACCACGTGTGAGGGTTTGAGCGGGGGGCTCAATGACAATGGCAGAGAAGATGAAGAGGAAGTTGTGGTTCCAACGGACCACTCTCAGGTTCAGACAAAAGAACGGGAGGTGTTGGCCGATGCAACCCCGGTCATTGAATTCCAGGATATTACTCCTACAAGTAGGGAAATGAAAGACACAGACCAAAGGCACCTAAGTGAAAAAATTATCTTAAGCTTAATGGAAAAATCTCAGCTCCCTTCAGAATACACACTCTCGGCATTGAGTTTTGTATTAAACTCTTTGGTTAGTGTGTTTGAACTGCTAAAAGTAGAGGTTCAATCCAATTCTGGAATGCTACTGGAATTAACAAAGGAGGTGGGAGCTTGCGAGTCTGCAATGATAGGCCTAAATGGTCTAATCCAAGCCTCAGTTGAAGAAAAGATATTGCTTTTGAGCGACGAGGTAAAACAGAATATAACAATGGGCAAGGATATCAAGGCCCACTTGATCAAACTTGATTCAGACTTTGATCTCTTAAAATCAGACGTCATATATATGAGGAATGACTTGGCTGAATTAAGAGATGCCAGTCGGGAAGTACCCATTGAACATTTCCCATTGGACGACACTCCTCTTTCACAATCGACTCTGGAAGAATTTATAAGATTAGCGCAACTGGGTGATGACGCCATGCCTATTTCTCCTTGGAGGGTCAATCCTAGGGCAGAATCAAGGATGCCCCATGAGGAGCCTAAGGATCAACAAGATGTTACTGTGAACTCAATAGAAGAAAAAACGCAGGAGGAAGAGAAGGGGGAGGAAATTCCAAATGAATCAACTTTGGACTCACCTGCCCAAAAGGAGGCATCATTGGAGAGGGACAATCGGAAGAAACAGCAAAGGAAAAAAAGAAAAAAGGAAAAAATGATGCAAAAAGGAGTGCTGAAGATGGGGAAGCACCGTTTATTCCTATCTGGCCACAGAAACATAAAAACAAAAAACAGGGAAGACAAAAAATAACTGAGAAAACAAAATTCTTTAAGGCCTTAAACAAAATCTCAGAAAACCCCTCTTCAGAATCCAATAAACATACTTTGGGGGAACCAAAAGCAATTAATCCCTTAAGAGATCTGGAATAAAGTCCTGGAATCCTGATTTCGGACTTGGGAGTACCTAAGAGTCCTTTAAAGGTCAACACGGTTAGTGTGGGTCTACAAACTGAAGATAAAACTGGCCCCGTTAAGAAACCTCTCAGAGTTGCTCCAATATTTCTAAAAAGGAAAACAAAACAGCCTGAGGAATTAAAAGCAACACAACCCAATCAAGATGGTAACTCCGACAAAGAAGTAATCACCATAGGAGATCTAGAGGAACAAAGTCTCACCAGGGACTTGAGTCAAGGTCCTCCACAGATGGAGGCAGAACCAAAGCCCATGCCATCAACTCAAGGGGAAGTTGCCAACGAAGAAATGGTGATGGGTAAAGGCGGCCAAGATCTTGTGGAGAAACCTGTGAATCCTTTTGCAATCCCTAAATTATGGCTCAAAGGGTCTAATTTTACCAAGGACAAGGGAAGCCTAAATAGAAGCAGTATTTTGTCATTGACTAGACAAATATCTGATCTCTATTTACTCTCAACGCAAGATATTGATTGCGTCAGTTTCCCGTACAATCAGGCTCCATGGGTAGCAGGGGTGGTGATGAAATCTCATCTGGGAGCCATAGCTATAAAGAACGCAGCGGCCGACCTGAGCAAAGTGGGCCTCGAAGACTGCCAATCATTGCCGATACTTGAGGGTGGTCAAGATCGATATCAATGTGCAACTGATCCTCGACTGATGGGGCCTTTTAAATCAAGGTCAAGCATCGAAGGAAGGTGGGCTAGTGGACAACAACAAGAGGGGGTAGGAGCAGGGGCCGAACCCAAAGAACAAGATCTGGGATCTCTTTCCGGGGATCATCACAGAGGTTTTTCAGAAGCTATCTGTGTCTGAGGACTCTCTCTAGTAATGCAATGTTTGGGGATTGTCAGTTGGAATACGTGGGGCTCTAGTTCACTTATAGAAAAAAATACAAAGTCATATATGTTTGAGATCCATGATGTGGTCCTTCTACGGGAGACTTGGCTCATGGAAAAATGGTATCTCAACGGTTTCCCGACAATTCATCAGGGGGCTCAAAAAGCTCCAATGGGAAGACCAACTGGTGGTATGATGATCATGATGGGAACTCCCACATATCCCGGTTCGATCAGCTGAACACTAGTAGGCAAGAGATTCTTGCAGTGACAGTATTGTTCCTCCATCGTGAAAATTCATTTATAAAAACTCCATGGATTATATTTAGTCTTTACTGGAGCCCCGTCCATTCTAATCTGTCTGACTTAGACAATCTATCGGATCTCTTATCACTCGTGTCGATTAAATATCCTGATGACAATATTTTGTTGGCAGGGGATTTAAATTCAAATTGCTTAAGGAATAGTGCTAGCGCTAGTGAGAAGGTTCCATATCTTTACATCGTCGGTGGTCTAATTTCTTTGGAGATTGCAACCTCTGAATAGCCAATGGGTCAATAGAGGGTGATATCCAGCCGCTAAAATATGGAGAAGTGGTGGGAAGTCATCCACAATAGACTACTTTGTAATGTCAGACCAGCTTTTTGATAACTGCAGGGAGTCTAAAGCTGTGGATAGAGGGTCCAGTGACCATATCCCTCTCTCCTTATTCTTTGATTTACATAAAATATCACAAGTTAGGGACACATATAATACTGTTCTATCGGTAAATCAGAGGGGAAATAGTGTCCGCACGTTTAGGCAGCAGGGTGACCAGTTGAACAACAAATTAGATAATCAAATAAATAGCATTAGGAGTAATACCACTCACCCACTAATATTTCCAGCCACATTTGTGGAAGCCCTTTGGGAAATTGACAAACCCATAATAAAAAAGGAAGGGCATCTAGTTAAACATCTTCATAGATTTGACAAAGAAACCGCCTCCCGTAAAAGAGATTTAAACCATGCTATACGTAAGCTCAAACAGGAAGGAAGTGACTCCAACATGATATGTAGGGAAATAAAAGCTCTGCAAAATAAACATCGAAATTGGTCTCATCTCCAAAGGGCAGGTAGATTGGATTTAGATGGAAAAGAGATTTTAGGGGCAGTAATGGAGTCTATTTCCAGAAATTTCAGGAATTTAATTAGCGGCTCTTCCTCAACGAATTCCAGCTCTCAGTCCAATTGTATTGGTGAGCTGGTTTGGATCAATCATTTTCAATTTAAATTTAAGGAATCAAATCCAATCGACTGTCAGTTGGAAGATGATCAGAAGTGGCTATTAACCATGGATGAAAATCAGATAGAGGATCTCATCCGCAGCTCTAAGAAATAAGAGCATCTGGCCCTAATGGTCTGACCAATGAAATCTTATGGAAGTCAGCTGGATTGTGGTCTTCCATTCCATTAGCTCTGTTTAATAACATCCTGAGCTCTTGTAAAATCCCACCTTCATGGAACAATGCAATAATCATCCCGATCTTCAAAAAAGGGTGAGAGATCCGACCCAACCAACTACAAACCCATAGCTTTAATGTATGTGCACAGTAACATTTTTGCCAGACTGGACCTTAAAGACTTGGAAGAATGGGCGGACCAAGCCAATATAATATCAAAACATCAAACAGGCTTCCACAGGGGTCTCTCTACCTCACTAAAGGGCACAATATCGAAAATCTTGTCTACCAACAATGTAAGGCAAACACG
Organism: Ambystoma mexicanum; assembly: GCF_040938575.1. NCBI lineage: Eukaryota > Metazoa > Chordata > Amphibia > Caudata > Ambystomatidae > Ambystoma > Ambystoma mexicanum. The sequence goes on from NC_090938.1 coordinate 389,775,643, forward strand.
TCTGTATGTGGCGTGGATCGATCTCTCTTGTGCATTTGATACCATCAACAGAGGTAAACTATGGTGTAAATTGAAGAAATGGGGTATACCACATGGGCTCCTGGCGATAGTCATCCATCTGCATGAAGCCACCTCAATCCAGGTTCGCTTGAACTTGGGGGGAGATGTGTCCTCAAAAATAGCAACAACTAAAGATGTTAGACAGGGGTGTATAGTGGCACCCTGTTTGTTCGTTTTGTTTTTGGCAAACCTGTGGAACTACCTCATGGGTTTGGCATTTGCACCCTCATGGATGGGATACCAAAAGATCTGTGCTTTAGGTTATGAGGAGGATATAATGCTAATGGATTGTACAGAGATAGGACTGCAAAGGTTGATTCTTGCTTTTGCAAATTACGCTAAAGAAAATGACCTGCTGATAAATCCCTCAAAAACTGTTGTCATGGCTTTAAAATCTAATAAGGGAGGCGTAGTAAAAAGAAATTTGGGTGGTATGTTGAAAATATCAAAGTGCCTATTGTAAAAGAAACAAAATATTCAGGTTATCAAATTAGAGCAAATTCCCTGATTGTAGCGATTGAGACTCACCTCATTAATAAAATCACACAGTTTGTAAGTCAGATGAAATCGATTTTACACAAATACTATAAATTCTGACATTTTATCAAGCCAAAGTAGTCCCAGTTCTGATGTACGGGATGGAACTCGAATCCCTGACTTCAAAAATCAACTGGAATCGATTGGAGGGTGGATTGTGGAAAAAAGTCCTAAACCTGCCACCCTCCTTATCAATGTCACAGTTGAGGTATGAGCTGGGTATTTAATCATTAGCTCCCCAAGCGGAGTGGAAAAGAATGGCCCTATTTAGGCTTATTATAGTTCCAACAAAAAATTCTCTATATGATGACATTAAGTGTCTTTTGGATTTAAATACCAACCACTTTTTAAATGATCTCAAAAAGGATGCCACGCAGCAGCTCATACTATGTAATTGAACAGAAAGGGAGCTAATATAAAACGCAGTAAAAGTGAAGAAAAAGTTTGCAGAAAGCGATTGGATCAGAACAAGATCTATGTTTGTGGAAATGAAAAATATTTTGGACATACTACCTCTTGATAGACCTTTAGGTGAGTTACCAAAGTATTTGTCTAAATTTCTGAACAATTACTGGAGTAAGGTTTCGAATGAATTTGATAATAACAAAAGCGACTGTCAGGATTAGAAAGAAAGCAGCGAAGAGGGAGGGTATATGTGACCTTTGTGACTCGGGGTGAAAACAAATAGTGAACCATCTATTGATGGGCGATTTGTTCACGATTCTTTATTGGTTGATGGCTGAGGAATTTTGGAAAACATTATGTGAAGGGAATGCGGTTTTCTTGGCGCTGGAAGTCCTGAGATTGCTAAAGGAGATCGAAATATTGATAAATCCTTGAAGGTTTACAGGTCCCCTCCGTTTGGAATTGAAGTTTGAGCCTTCTCAAAGCAATAGACGTCATAATGAATTTGAAATGTTGAGTTATTAAATCAATGTAGTGGGGGTGTATCCTGTGAATCATGTGGAAATTTCCTTAGTCTTATTTTTGTTTCTTCTCATGAAATTTCATTTTTTTATACGATAACGAATGCTATCAGTATTTTATGATTGATTGGTAGCATGATTGCTGTATTAACTGCTCTGTTGTTTTTTTCTTTATTCTTTTGTACCTTTGTGTGTCTTGTAAATTGATGACTTTCTTGTGTTTGTCTGTTTGTGGAAAAGTCAAATGTTGACTGTATCACAAATAAAAACATTTTTTTAAAAAAGAGATCAGTCGTTGTGCCACACAGAGTTTTATTTAGGGAAATATGTCTACAGGATGGCCAGGAGGGATCACAGTCAAGGTGGCTGCCACTGTGGATTTTGCGCCCCCCTCGAGCTGTTTGAGCGGATACAGGGGTGTTTTCATTCTTCATCTTGCAGTTTCTGGGGAAGAGAAAGAAAAGTAGAATCAAGGAATTCATGAGTACAATGAAAAAGGGAGTCTCCGGGTTACGAGCTGTTGTACGTGACAGTAAAGAGTGTGGGGTATTTTAGTTAATGTTCAACAGAGTGGGTTTGGGGAAACAGTCTGCCATTGTGGGGTACAGAATACTGTGCTGGGCAGTGCTGGAGACATAGTTGTCAACATAATCCATTCCAATCTGTAGGTGCTTATCCAGTCCTGGTTTCTTCTATGCATTCTGGGACTTGTAGTCCGAGGTATATAATGGGAAAGTGGAACTACAAGTCCCAGAATGCAAATTAAAAAAACAGGACTAGATACGCATGTACAGGTTGGAATGGGTCACGTTGGCAAGTGTGGCTGGAGAGATCAGAGTTTTGGCATAGAATATATTCTACATGGCAGAAAAGGTTGTGATATGCTTGCGCTGGTGTTGGACGATATGGTTATCAGAGAATATACGCAGGGCAGAGCAGACTTTGCGAACAGTGAGATTTCTTGGAAGTTGAATATCAATGAAGGACTGTGAGGATTGTAAGACAGTATACGGCTGTGTAAATAATGCAGAATGCCAGGATAGTATACACAGAGCAAGACAAGAGGCTTCTGGGAGAGTACAATCTGGATCGGAATCTTGGACGCTGTATGAGTGATTGGGCAAGGAGTCACATGCAGTGTGAAAAACCCAGCACTAAATAGAGCCCCGAACCTTTTTACACCCACTTCTAATGATGTGAAATTTGACCTCCACAAGTAGGTGTCAAACCCCGAAGTAGACAGGGAGAGTTGTGAGAAAAGACTCACTAGAATAGGGCAGAGGGGACCATGGTATGTGATATGTTGGTGTTGCACGGAGAGGTTTGTTGGGGCAGAAGACGCCAGTTTAGGACAGAACATTCTGGGATAGACTACGCCTGTGGGTGAGAGAGAAAACTATGAAATACGCTATACCTGTGTAGAACGGAGACGGGTGCAAAATGTTTATTTATGCCAGTGTAGTTGGATGAGACAGAGGATTTTGGGATAGGATACACAGATGCAGGGCAGGGAGGATGTTGGCATTGGCCTGACCATCGTAGCAGAGAGAGAATTCTTGGCTACGTGGCAGTGTAGGACGGCGAGCATTGTATAACAGGATATACCTTTGTAGAACAGAAAGGGCTGTGAGAATTCTTTGCCAGTGCCACAGAGCAGAGAGGATTCTGGTGTAGAACACCAGGGAAACACATATTGGCCCTCATTACGACCTTGACGGAGGACCATGGTTCTAATAGCACCATGGTCCATGCCGCTAAGGTCAGGATTCTGCCATGGTGGATGGCGGAATTACCGCCCCATTCCAAGGTGAGTGGGGCGGTAATTCCCCATTCACCAATGGCCCCTTCCCCATTCCCATTTTTGCCCATAGGGCATAATGGGAATGGGGAAAGGCGCTAATTACGGCACCGTAAATTACGGTGCCGTAAATAGCACCAAGGTCCCTTTGCGGCATGGGTTTTAACGCCTGCAAAAAGCCGGCGTTAAAATCACGATCCCGCAAAGGGACCTTGGAATCAGGCGTTAAGGGTCGGCGCCGTTTACGGCGCCGTAAACCCCTTAACGCCTGGGTCCTAATGAGGGCCATTGGGTATATTACATAATGGCGTGGCATTCAGTCGATGCCAGCATTAGGATATGTCACTGTAACCTAAGGATGCTGATAAAGGTTAGACCAATTCAGGTCCGAGAAGATCGCAGAGTATGATAAAGCTGTGAAAATCTGGAGGCATTCTTCAATAGCATGTGCCAGAACACAACTGAGGATTCTGGGTTATGACTCGGTAGTATAGGACTCAGCGGACTGTAATACATGATGGGCTTGTGTTAGACAGAGTATGATGGTGTGTTGGTATATGCAGGTGCTGGACACAGAGGATTGTTGGGCATGAGCCAACAGTTTAGGATAGAGAGGATTCTGGGAAAGGATAGGCCAGTTTGGGACCGATAGAATTGTTGCAGAGAATATGAGCGTTTAGGACAGTGACTACTCTGGGATAGGATAGGCCTGAGTGGGATGGACAGAATTCTGGGACACAATATACAGGTGTAGGAGAGAGATAATTACCCACATTGCACACAGGGAGATTTGTGATATACTACTGCCATTGCAGAACACTGGATTGGAAGTATTGTGGCCTCAGTTAAGGAAAGTCCTGGTACCCACCTTTCCTCCAATGTCGCGGCTCTTCGCACGCAATTTGTTGACCTGCGATTCAGCAATGTCGGCCCGTTCCTCGGCCTCATCCAGCTCATGCTGTACTTTGCGGAATTTGGCCAGGTTGACGTTAGCTACTTCTTCCTAGTAAGGGACAAAACAGCACATTTAATGGGAAGATGAGGGGTGTAAAAGAATAGTGGCCAAAGCGAGTTTCGTAAGTAGAAAGGTGAATCAGGGAAAGAGCAGATTGACTGGATAGGATGAAAATGGCCATAGGAAACGGTGATTAGACAAGAAGGATGCAGGAAATTAGTAAAATGTTTAGACGAGAGTGATGTGAGTTAGGAACACAGTGAGTGGGAAAATGTGATGTGTGGGTGGAGTGAGGCAACTGCAGAAGGGGGATTTGAGAAAGTAGCAAGGTGGTTTGGCCTGATGTAAGGAAGGAGTGAGATGGAGGGATAGGAGGATAATTAGGACAAAGCAAGGTGATTGGACAAGAGGGGGGTGGGAGCATAGTGAACCAACAAGACTGATATTCACACTATGCATCATGGCTGAAAAGAGTTGGATGGAGGGAAGAAGCACCAGGATTGGAGAAGACGGGTGTGGTAAAAGAGGAAGGTAGCTTGTGAAGAGACATGATATGATAGGTTATTTATAATGCTCTTAATACCCATAGGTTCCTAAGCGCAGATCCGGGGATCGAACCTGTGTTGCTCTGCATCGTCTTGCCTCCAAGGCGAGCATGTTGCCCCTGAGCTAGCCTCCCGAGACATGCAGAAGATGAGAAATGTGACTGGGCAAGAGGCATGTAGTTAAGAAGCAGCATGGCCAACATGTGCTTTCTGGGAATGGAAAAAGGGACAAGATAGGAGGCATGTGGGAACATAAGACGGATGAGGGAAGGGAGCAAGGCGATTGGGTGAAAGAGATAAGGGTAAAGGGATAGGGAGTTTGAACTGATACTGTATGTTAAAAGAGCAGGACAGCTGGCTAGAAAAGGTATTGAGAAGAAGTAGGGAGATTGGATAAGGGAGAGGTAGGTGAAGGGCGGGAAAGTAAGCAGAGAAGAGAAATGCATGGCAGGTTATTGGACAACAGAGATAAACGAAAGGAGTAGGTTCATTAGACAAGACATGAGCATTAAAGAAGGCATGTGATTAACAAGGTGTTATTGAAAGAGACATCCCAGACTTCACCTGTCTCTTCAGAGACATTCAGATAAAGAAGACAATGGTTTGTACTGTCTCCACTGCCTGGCATGTGTTGCTCACAACAAGAAAGCTGGATTGTGTAATTGAAGGGAAAGATACACTGCCTTTGCCTATCATTTGTGAGACAGCTACTGTGAGTAATGGTACGGAAAGCTTATTACCACCTCCTCCGACTGTCTCTTGTGAGACAGCCGGTTTGAGCGATTGTAGGAGAAGCCACTTACCGCCTCCTCAGCCTGTCTTTTGTAGGCCTTCACTTTGAGCTGCAATTTGTCCACCAAGTCCTGCAGGCGGGACAGGTTCTTGCGGTCTTCCTCTGTCTGGGGAAAGGAAGGCAAAGGCTCAAAATCACTACTGCAATTACTGCCCATTCACTCCACACTCAACTAAAGCAGAGACATGCAGGCGGCGGACTATGTGACCATGCCAGCACTGTCGCATGGCCCATGGCTGCCTGGGTGAATTCCCATTGGGCATGGCCTGATTGTTTACTTCTAACAAATTGGGGTAGATTATATGCCTGAGCTTCTAAATACATACTGCTCTTACCGACCATGGCTGGTGGTAAAAAAAAATTACTCATCGTAGAATCTTCGCGGAGGTCAAACTCCCCATACCTGGAGGAATATTATGTCTCCCCCAGTTAGGATATTTTCCTGAATGCTAATTACACATTTGTGTCACCCTACCTTCCACAATCTTGGGGTAGGTATAAATACATCTCCCCTCTATTCCAGAATAATTGTTCATAACTGTCTCCTATCCTTGGTAAGTAAACAGGCATGTTCACATCTTCCAGAATTGTGAAGTAACGCTGTACTCTATATTAGGAATGTAAATCTATTTTACTCCATTTTATAGAATCTTTTTTGAAGCCCTCAACCCCACACCTAGTTGGTAATTGCATCATTCCCGTCTTCCAGAACCAAGTAGAAGGCCTGCCTCCATAATAGGTGGGTAAATATACATTTTTGTTTTGCAGATCCAACTTGGCGGCTTTGTACCCCATACTTGACAGGTACATTTGACTCCTTCATTTTCCGGAATATTCGAAAAAGATGTGGCCATATATGTTTCGCCACCATTGTACAAAATCTGCTTGGGAGCTATTTTCCTATATTTGATAACCATCTATCTTTCGCGTACCTCCCAGAATATTCTTGGAAGCCCCGCCCCACTATACCTGATAGGTCAGCTCCTTGACACGTCTCTCGTACTTCCGGACGCCTTTCACTGTCTCGGCGCCCCGCTTCTGCTCAGCCTCCAGTTCATTCTCTAGTTCCCGCACTCGGGCCTCCAACTTCTGCACCTGCTTCTTGCCGCCTTTCATGGCGATCTGCTCAGCTTCATCCAGCCGTTGCTGAAGGTCCTTGATGGTTTGCTCCATGTTCTTCTTCATGCGCTCCAAGTGAGAGCTGGTGTCCTGCTCCTTCTTCAGCTCCTCCGCCATCATGGCCGCCTAGGTGAGAAGACATCACAGAATAACCAATCGCTTGCAGCTCAACTCGATCTCTAACAGTTTGTTAAGCAAGGAATTGCCAAAACATTATGGCAACTAGAAATCATCAAGACCAATACAAAATGTCCCCCGATTTATTGCTTACGTGGCGGCGGAGCATGGTATAAAACCCAATAAAATAACATAAACTCTTTTGAAAGAATAAGGCAAGGAAATTCAATGCCCAACTCTTAACGAATTACTTGGAAACCAGTTGTATTATATGTGATGTAACATTAGTCTAGTAAATATACTTATCAGATTAAATGTTAATTTAATTTGTTTATTTAATCCTGTACTGACTTCCACAACAATAGTGGCATGGCACTTGTACATATAGGTGGCATTGCATAATTCTTGCAGATGCCCATATTGGATGAAATAAGAATACCTTTACCCTATACTAAAACTTTGCATGTGAAATCTAAATCGGTTGACTAAAGGTTTACTAATATAAGAATATTTGTTTCTCAAGAATGTATGGATCTAAATAACTGGTTTCCAAATCATTATTTCATCTTAGGGTTGATTATTAAATGATGTTACATGTATACTTTAATAACTGGTCTCTAAGCAATATGTTTGTGGACTTTGGGGCCAATTTACAAAAAGATGTTTCCCGCTTGATAGTGCCAAGCCACAGGAAAGTGGGGAGACTGGTACCAGGTTGCACAAGGGAGTATTTACAGATCCTGCAGCTGCTGCCACATATTCCTTTGTCCCTGTAGTTCTGTCCTCATGCACAATCTGTGGGTTGTGATTGTGTCGCAGTGGGGTTGTCAATAGCGCCCAATAGACCACATCCCTAATTCAAAAGAGGATTCACAATGGGATGCACTCACCCTGTGGCTCTTTTGCCTATGTCTGGTCTGTGTGTGAGCTTGCGGTGTGGTGCAGTGCAGGGGTATGTGTAAAGAAGGCAACGTTCATGCGAAACACCTGCTGGCCCTACAATGACCGCAAGTGAAACACACTGGCATGGCAGAGGGGTTGATATGATATGATATGTTATTTATAATGTGCTTAATACCCAGAGGTTTCTAAGCACGGACCCTGAGATCGAACCTGTGGTGCTCCGGGTCGTCTTGCTTCCAAGGCAAGCACGTTGCCCCTGAGCTATCCATCACTGAAAAAAAGGTGAACATGAAAAAGATGAATTGCAAGTGACAGGCCCTTCAGGGACAGCCACCCACAGTGCAAACCCCGCCTTCACATGTGTGCAGGGTTGACATAGTCCTCCACCTGTGTAGATGCAGGTAATCAATGAACACCTAGGTATTTGGGCACAGTTCCAACATATAGATATGCAAGAGAGGCTGGATGCAAAGCGCTGGCATTTGCTGCCTGGACCTCCTTATGTGTGAAGGTGCCCTCTGCTAATCAAGGGACCCAAGTACATACACTGATGGATGCAGGATGTGGCAAGCACTACTCATCACATCCTGCCCTCAGCAGGGGTTGCGGAACATTCCCCAGAATGCATTGCTCCTGACAATATGACAGCCAAAGTAGCCTATATGGTTTGTGAAGGCCTGAAGTAGATACTCACATCAGTGATGGCCTTCTTTGCCTTCTCCTCTGCGTTACGACACTCCTGGATGGATTCCTCCACCTCGGTCTGCAGCTGGGACAGGTCTGCATCCATCTTCTTCTTCTGGTTGATAAGGCTGGTGTTCTGTATAGGTAAATGAACAACAGTAATTCCAAAAGTTATTCAAACTTTATTATGAAAGCTCAATAGAATTCCACTGTTACACTGATTCTACCTCTAAAGTCAAGACCCAAGGGAATGTCACCAATAAAGAGAGTGGCCAACTTCATTCCTCCTCTAGAGTGAACGATCAGTGGAATTTCATCACTGCAAAAAGTAACCAATAGGATTTGAGGGTTACAGTGAGGCCTCAAAAAGATACCTCCTATATCATGAAGGGCTATTTGGATTCCAGGTGCACTGAGAGTGACAAATATGATTGCTTGCCTACAGAAAGTGACCAATGAGATTTCATTACTACCATAAGAGCGCATGACTCTTTTACGGGTACAATTGGATTCGGTGTCTATTGCAAGTGACCAAAGGGATTCCACCTCTGATGTAAGTTTCCAAACAACCTTCTTTCTTATTACGGAGCATCTAATGGTAACCATACAGTGAATGACCAGTGGGACTGAAGCTGTGAGTGTCTCATGGGATTACTCATGTCCTGTGTGTGACCTATGGGCTATAGCCTCTAAGGGGAGTGTCTGATGACATTCCAACTCCACGTTAAGACTCACACACGCTTGGCTCCCCAAACTGATTGACAACATATTTCCTCCTTTACTGCAAACATCAAATAAGATTCCATATTTACAGTAAGTCAACAATGATATTCTTGATCTACAGTAAAGGCACCATAGAATTTCTAGAAGTTGTGTTACCAATATAGTTAGGACAAACTGATTGGAGCATGCCAAGACTGGATGGGGCAGTTGCTAAAAGGAGATCGGAAAGTAGGACACATAACTGCGCGGTGTAAAACTAGCCCCTTAGTGCTGTCATTTAAGAAGGAAAAGGTGGGGTAGATCATACCATGCACAAGTGGTGGTTTGGAATGCACTATTTAAAGGCTGGCCAGGGGGAGCAATGGAAATTCCACTTAGGCCCATCACCGGACAATGGATGAGCTGATCCCTCACTCTGTGTCCTGTTGATGGTCCACACCTTCTGGATCTCCATGAAGGCTGCTTATACGGGAGTGGAAGCACTGCATGCTCCCTTGGCTCAGGTCATGCTGTAGTTATCACCCTGGTGGCAATAGCTGCTTTCTATAGCAGAGCTTCTTTGTGGTCCCTCACGCTGGTATGCTTTAGCCGCTTCCTCTATCTGAGCTCTGTTGAAGTCCCTCATACTGCAGTGTGAGAGATGTTCCATCCCTCAGACCGCCATAGAGCCCCCATCATAAGAAACAGAGGAACTTCTCCTTTTCTCCGTGCTCCCTTGAGGATGCTCATCTGAAGAGTAGGAGTGGCTCTGTTAGGATCTCCATTAAGGTTTCTCACATTTGATGGGGAGCTGATCCCGCCCTGTTCTGTTACGTTTCCTCACCTGGGAGTGTAGGAGCTGTACCCTCTCACTGGTCTCGATCAGTTCCTGCTCTGCCAGCTTACGTGCTCTCTCCGTCTGCTCCACCACGGCCCGTAGCTCCTCCAACTCAGCCTGCAACAAGTTGTTCCTCCGCTCCACAATGGCAATGTTCTCTTTCAGGTCATCATTGGCTCGCATCACGTCATCCAGCTGCAGCTGACTGTCCTGGGTAGGAAAAAAAAGATGGATGAGTTGAGAATGTATGACAAAAGCTGCATGTGTGTAGGCCTCATGTGCATAGACTGGGTGTGATATATGTCATGTCGTGTGCAGGCATTGTGTGGAATAGGTCACGTGTGATGCAGGTCATCCGTGGTACAAGTCGATCATGATACAGTCTGTGTGTGCTACAAGTCCACTGGTCATAGAGGAGAAGTACCCCTACCTCATGTCCTGAAGAAAAATACAACAGGTATGCTAGTTTTGTGAAACATACCATATGCAGCATTTCATTTTGGACTTTGTATAATAAATATGGTATACATACGGCATCAAATTATTAAAGAACAATACAAACTTTCATTTTCCTATCAATAGACCTTAACTCCTGCTGGGTGATGCAGCCTGCTGCTACAAAAACCCTCTGTGAAAACTGGAAAGAAATACTTTTGATAATTCTCCATACTGGGCTACTGCACGCCTTTGTGGCCTTTCTATGCCCCGATACACGCTTTGGGAATGATTCCAAGCTCCCGTTCATTTTCCTATTTCAGCTTGGACCCTTTTCCCTGTTTCACCCCAGGCCAGAATGTCAATGGGGAGTGAATGGCATCAGCAAGCATACCACAGAGTGAATGGCATCAGCAAGCATATCACCGAGTGAGTGGCATCAGCAAGCATACCACTGAGTGAATGGCATCAGCAAGTATACCACCGAGTGAATGGCATCAGCAAGCATACCACCGGGCCAGCGACTACCCAGCCCTCATCACTGCATCTGACAAAGGTGACACTTTACCTCCATTCACTTTGGGCCAGACTGTCCTTCAGACAGAAGAGTTTTGTTCTATCTGTGCCTGATTAAGTCCTCTGAAGATTACGAAAGCTTGCAAACAAATACATGACTTTGCTAGCCTAATTAAGGTATCAACCTGTTCGCTTTTTTGGATATATATATATTTTCAGGGGATTCTGCCAAAGGCCTATCTGTGATAAGACTAAAGAAAGCCTGCCTTGGATTAACAGGTGGGCACCCCCTAGGTTAGATTGAAATACCCAAAGGTTTGGTAGCAACGGCTGAGCCTAAGGGATGTCCCCTTGTACATCCAAGGTGGGCTTTCTAAAGACTTGTCACAGATAGGAAAAATCTCCTAACAGGGGTGTTACAGCGGTGGGATTGTGTAGCTATAGACACGCTGAAACATGGACATACAAATGTTCAGGGAAACCATACTCTAAGGATGGTCTCCAGAAAAGGTATGTGTAAAAGTATCTTGAACAAAACAGTATTATGGAGAAATTTAAGCAAGAGGCTCTTGTTTCACTCAAAGTTGAGCAATTTACAGATGTTTATTAAAAAAGAGGCCTCAGCCAAACAAGGAAACAAAAGTGAATTGATCCACATGGTGATAGACTTCCTTCCAGAAGTCCCAAAGTAGACCTGTATCACCGAGACCAAATATTGATTTAAGGGAGGACATTGAGGTTGACTGTGATTTGAGCTCAAATTTGGGCGCAGAGGAAGAAATAGGATTTGAGGAAGACTTAGCACCACCTAATAGGCCTCCTCCAACCAAACCTCCCATGCCAATGAACCCACATACCATGTTTCGCAAGGTCCTCCTTGAGTTAGAAAAAAAGAAAGCCATGGTTTTGGAAATTGAGTTGCAACTGGAGTACAGAAAGCTTGAATTGAGAGAAAAAGAAATGTGCAATAGATAAGGAAGATGTCTTTTGGTAACTCTCCTTCACTTTCGGGGTCCTCTGGTATGGATGCTTCCTGCACCAGAAAACCTAAGCTCCCTGAGGAACTGGTGAGTCAGTATGATGGTGAATTTGATATGATTGATTGGTTGAAAGCTTTTGTATTAGCATGTGAGATGCGAGATGAGAGTGGGGAGATCAAGTCATTTGGGTTCTTTCTAGGCTCCCCCAGAAGGGCTGTGATGAGGTTTTGGAGATGGATGCAGTAGACAGGAATATAGGAAGGACTACATTTTGGTCAAACAAGCTCTTATAGCCAGGTATGAGAAGACCCCTTCCCAATATCTGAAAAGGTTAAGGGAGTTTAAGAAGAGAGATGGAATGTTATGGGCCACCTGGGTTTGTGAATTCCATAAAAACTTAGATTGGTGGATTGAAGGCCACAAAGTAAGAACCTTTGAGGGCATGAGAAATCTCCTCATGCTGGAAAGCATTTTTGATGTCTATTCCCCACAATTGAGACAGGATCTGGCTGGCTAAAAAGAATTTGATTCCAAGAAGCTAGCAGTAGTTGCTCACTTGTGTTTAGCTAACAGGGTCAGTCATAAGGATTATGGGGCTCCTCAAAAGAAAGAGGAGGGGGGAAAAGCACAAGAAGGAAGTCAAAGAGATCTCCACAAATAACTCATCCAAAGAGGGCTACAAAAATAACATACCAAGAAGCAGAAACACCATAGTAAATTCAATAGGGTTAGTGAAATCTCTGGAGCAAAACCAGAGGCAGGTTACCAGAAACCCTCATTCCAGAGAATCTTTAGTAAATGTGTGGCATGTGGGCCTGGTGACCATGTGAAAGGCAACCCCAGATATAAGGGTGAAGCCTTGGGGTCCAATCTGTCTCCCTAGCCTTCAACCAAGAGGGAGAAGCCCCTATGACATGTGCCAAATTTCAATCTCTAGCTCAAGAACAAATTGGAGTGCAGGTCAGAGTTACATTAGTATAGCTTGGGTCACGGGAACAAGAGAGTCAGAACATATACAATTCCATTCCAGATAACACTAAGGAATATTTTAAGGACAGTTTTCTCATCAATGGGGTATAGACATCTGCCATCAGAGACACTGGGGCCAGCATCAAAGTGGCTGATGAGAGTTTACTCAGCCCAGAGGCAGTAGCTAAGGCTCCTATGAGGCCAACCAAGCTTGCAGGTGGCCCTATCCAAATGCTCCTACTAGTGCCTGTCAACTTGAAGTGTAACCATATGACTGTCAGGATTCCTGTGAGTGTTCAGGCAGGTACTGGGCTCCTGGTCAATGACCTGAAGGTCTTAGGTGTTGTCTCAAGCACAGCAGAGCCCACACGTCAGAAAGGCAAGGGCTGAAACAAGGAAGGCTAGAGAGGACAGCTTAAAGGACCTCTCACCAAAGACTAAGGAGAAATCCAGTGTCTTGAAAGGAAGGAATGGCATCAAAGCCAACACTAAATTCAGAAAAGGGCTCCACGAACCAAGAAGCCCAGGGTCACTGAGGTGACCCTACCACCAGCTAAGGTGACAGCATCTCCTGAAAATCCCCCTAGTGGTTAAAAAGAGGTGGAGGACATTCAAGCTTGCTGGGAAGATCTGAATCCTAGAGGCCATCCTGATGTGCAGACTTTACTTGCTGAAGGTGGACCCTCTAAGGGGAATTTCAATAAGGGACTAATAGAGTGTCTCTCTCTGGATGGCCTGCACAGACAAGCAGCATCCCAGCTTAAAGGGCAAGATCCTGGGAAGCATAGGATCTACTGGGAGGATGTCCTCCTATATACTGAGCCTACAGAGTCTACTCCAAAGGATGACAGACGTTGAATGGCACCCCAGGAAGATAGACCCTTACTTTTTCAGTTGGCCCATGAGGTGCCTCTTTCGGGTTTACTTGAGTATCAAGAAGACCAAGGAAAGGTTATCACGGTACTTTTACTTGCCCCAGATTGGTGCAGCAGTAGATAAGTACTGCAAGAGTTCCCACACTTGCCAATTGTCTGGCAAAAGTACAACCAAGATTATGGCACCCTTAGTGCCACTCCCAGTGTTGGGAACACCTTTTGAGAGAGTGGGGATCGACATAGTTGGTCCCCTTGGACCTCCAACTTCCTGAGGCAACAGATGTATTCTTGTTGTAGTTATATTATATCCTTGTGAGTAAATATCCTGAGGAAATCCCTTTGAGAACTATAACTGCCCAAGCAGTTGCAAAGGCCCTACTTGGTATTGTTAATAGAGTAGGATTTCCCAGAGAAGTGGTATCTGACAGGGAGACCAACTTTATGTCCCACTACATGCAAGCCGTGTGGAAAACCTGTGGGCTATCATATACGTTCCCAACTGCTTACCATTCTCAAACAAATGGATTTGTAAAGAGGTTTAACAAAACCTCGAAGAGCATGATGGGAGCTTTAGAGGAACTCCTTCGCAGGAAGTGGGACATTCTACTACCATGTCTTCTCTTTGCTTATTGAGAAGTACCTCAAGAGGAAATGGGCTTCAGTACCTTTGACCCCTCTATGGATATCAGGTTAGAGGCCCTTTGGCCCCAATCAACAAAGGATTGGAGGCTGCTCCACATATGAAGCCAGTGAACATCACTGACTATGTGCTAGGACTGAGAAGAAGGATGGCACAGATGATGGCCGAAGTCACTGAGAACATGAAAGCTGGACACGCCCTGGTCAAACCCTAGTATGACCAGAAAACTAACATGGTGGAGTTTAGTCCAAACTAGTAAGTTCTAGTGATGGTCCCAGTAAGTCTCAAAGCCTTACACGACAAGTGGACTGGACCCTCCAAGGTTGAAGGCGAGGTTGAAGAGGTCAAATATTTGGTAGACCTGGACAATCCCAAGGAGGCCCCTGGGGCCTTCCATGCCAACCGTCAAACGGCTTATGTCCCCAGAGCAGAGATAGGTGCTTTGCTCCTAGCCCCTGGCCAAGATGAGGAGGAGAGTGAACCGTGGCCTGACCTACTTCAAGGACACCCTTCCGATGGAACAGTAGAGTGAGTACAACTCTCTTCTCATCTGACTCTGGTATAGCAGAGGGAGGGAAAAGCTCTGTTAACTCAGTTTGCCCCCGTTTTCAACTACACCAGGGCTGACTCCTTGCCGACAGCATGATATTTACACTGGTGATAGTGTCCGTGTAAAAAGCAGGGGTTACAGGATGTCAGACAATGTGAGTAATCACATAAAAACAAAGGTCAGTAAAATGCTTGACCTCGGAGTAATTGAACTCTCCAGCAGTCCATGGTCTAGTCCAGTTGTACTAGTATCAAAGGCAGTTACTTAGATTCTGTGTGGACTGCATGGCCTTGAACACAGTCACAAAGACTGATGCCCATCCTTTACCAAGGAAAGATGAAGTGGTGGATAGACTTGGGTCTGCCAAGTTCCTCAGTACATTTCACTTGACATCAGGCTGTTGGGAAAACACTCTAACAGACCGTGCCAAGGGAAAAACAGCATTTTCCACACAATGAGGTTGTTTCCAGTTTAGGGTAATGCCTTTTCTATTAGGAAAATATGCCTGCAACCTTGTAAAGACTGGTGAAACATGTCCTGAATGGGATAGAGACCTTCTGCATGGCATACTTGGATGATATATCAGTGTTCAGCTCGACTTGGGAAGAACTTCTTTGCAGGCTCTTCAACAGGCCAGTCTGATCTTCAGAGCCAGCAAGTGACAAGTTGGTCAGAGTAAAAGTGGTCTACTTTGGACACAAGACAGGAGGGGATGAAATAAAGCCCTTATCTAGTAAAGTCCAAACTGTACATGTCTGTGAGGCCCCTACTACTCAAACTCAAGTGAGAGCCTTTTTAGGCCTCGCTGGTTATTACAGGAATATCATAGCTCACTATGGGACCAGAGCACCACCCTTGAATACAATTTCCTCTCCGAAGTACCCTAAGAAGGTGAAAGGGACAGAAGAATGCCAGAAAGCCTTTCGGTGTGGAAAGGTTCCCTTTGCCAAGCTCCAGCGCTTAGAGCCCCTGATTACTCTCAACCCTTCCTTGTACAGACTGTTTTTGGGGCAGTCTTGATATGAGAAGTCATTTATAACACGCCTGTACACAAGTGTTTCTAGGCACGACATGATGAGGGAGGGAATTGATTGATTGATTGATTGATATTTTATTTCTATCGCGCTCGTACACAAGTGTTTCAGAGCGCGACAAGGAAAGGAGGGGAACAGGGGAGAACAAAACAGCGATCTTACTAGGCCCAGTGACATTGAGAACGTGCAAGTGCATGGGAGAGGGGGAGGGGAAAAGTGCATGGAAGGGGGGAGAGGTGGAAAGTGCGAAGCAGAGGAGAAACAGATAAATAACAATAAATAAATAATAAAGCAATTTGCAAGTGCTAGGTTTAAGGCAGCAGACAGGGTAGGTCCGATAAGTGCAGGAAGAAAAAGGAGGGGCTGTATGGGTACAGATACAGTCCCCAGTGCAAGGGGTGGCCTGGAGGCAGTGCGGGAGGGTAACAGGATGAGCAGGTACATGGGCCCAAAAGACGGAGGGTGGCCAGGTGCACAGTGCCAAGAGAGAACAGATCAGCAGGGGAGAAGGGGAGCGAAGGCAGAAGAAAAGAGGCAGGTCTTGAAGTGCTTCCGGAACCGGAGATGGTTCTCCTCAAGTTTTAGAGTGGCAGGGGGGCTGTTCCAGAGGGAGGCCCCAGCCGAAGACAGAGATCTACCCCCAGCTCGTTTCTTAGAAAAACGACTGACCCTGAGTGAGTTGGAGGTAGAGGAACGAAGAGCTCGAGAGGGGAGGTATTTGCGGAGGGATAGCTGAAGGTATTTTGGACCCAGGCCCCAGAAAGCCTTGTGGACAACGCAGAGGGTTTTGAATTTAATCCTTGCATCCACTGGGAGCCAGTGAAGAGATTTCAGAGCTGGAGTGATACGATCCCAGGGCTTGAGGCCAAGGACAAGTCTCGCAGTCCTGTTCTGGATTAGTTGCAGAGGGTGGAGAGTAGAGGCAGGTAGATTTAGAAAAAGGCTGTTACAATAGTCCAAGCTAGAGAGAACCAGAGCTTGAGATACCATGAGCGTCTGGGGGAAGGAGAGGAAAGGCAGAGTACCTCTGAGGAGGTGCAGTCGGAAATTTGACTTTTTAGAGACCTCAGAGATGTGGGCGGAGAAGGAAAGGGTGGAGTCAAAGATGGCCCAGAGGTTCTTAGCCTCCCCGGTGGGGGTAGAAGGAGGGCCAAGGGAGGCCGGCCAGAGAGTGAGGGGAAAGGATGGTGAAGGTGTGCCGATGAAGACAGAGGGAGGACAATACAAATGTTCTTACTAGGCCATGTGACATTCCTTTGCAATGGCCTCCCTGCCCTTCATTCAGATTGTGAAAGTGCGACAATGGATATGACCTTGTCTCTGTGCTGGTTTGAGAATTTTAAGACTGCTTCCCCCTCTGCGTGCTTAAATGGTGCCACACTTACCGACGTGTGGGTTCCAGTTTAAAGAACTGTTTACTCTCGGGCTTAGATAATCGTAAATATGCACAGTTTCAAGTGTCTCTCTGTTGACTTTAAATATCAGGTGAGGGGCCCTCTTCAACCTCAATGGCTTACATACCATGACTTTCGTTTTATTGGTGTTCACTTTTAAGCCTCTCTCCTTGGCAGAATTAGAAAATAACATATTTAACTTTTGCAATTCTTTCAGAGTTTTAGTGTCACCTGCAAAAAGAAGGGCTGCTATCTTCTGGCCCACCCATGCTCGGTGCATCTGTATCTAGACCCATGAGGGTATCTATCAAGGCATTAGTGTATAGTGAAAAAAGCAAAGGCGCCAGTGCACATCCGTGCCTTATACCAATCTTTATATCAAATGGTAGCGTAAGTCCGTTCTCTTGTCCTCCTCTGACATTTGCATAATTATTGTAATACAAGAGCCAGACCGTAGAAATTAGCTCACTTGGTATTAACATCTGTTCTTATGCTCGGCATAACTTATCTTGTGGTACCAAATCAAAAGCAGTTTGGAGATATATAATTGCCAAATAAATTGGTTGTCTTTTTAATAATACAACTGTATACAGTACTAGTAAAAGTCTAAGAGATTGGTCAAAAGTAGAACTACCGTTTATGAAACCAGCCTTCATGGGAGAAAGAAGGCTGTTTAATTGTCACCAATCCTCCATTCGTTGTTGTATTAGCTTGCTAAAAGCCTTGCCAAATGCGTCTAAAAGAAAAATTGCTCAAGAATTTTGAGGGAAATCACAATCTCTCCTTTTAAAAATAGTACTAAAATCACCCCATGCCAACTGCATGGAACCTTTCCCACTAAAAGAAGCTAATAAAAAATGTGTATTAAAAACTGAGACCATATTTCAGGTTGTTTCTTAAAAATGTCAATGGGAATAAAATCTGGTCTTGGGGCTTTTCCCAATTTTTTGGGCTTGGAGGGCCATAAGAACCTCAGATACCTGATAGAGTGATGTCTTTACATAAATGCTATCAACGGGCCTGAGTGGGTTACATGAAAATTCAATAGAAAACCTATCATTATATACATTTTTATAGTAATCCAACAACTGGAGGTCAGATATATTGTTTGAATGTTCATTATCCCCCTGTGCTGTCTTCATATATACAAGTTACCAGAATTCTTTCTTATTCACAAATTTTGCAGCCATGTTTAAAGCGGTCCATGCCTTTCTATCACGCGCCCCTTTTTTCCATTTGATGAGTTCTTCATAAACCGTTCTCAAATATTTAACAAAGTTGGAGTCTCTATTCTCTCCCTTACTGAGTTAATTTACAAGGGACCTTTTTAGTCAGTTTGCATTCTACACCATACCATTTGTTGTGTTAATGGTAATTTTTCTTTGTATTGGGCCTTGTGAGGTTTTTGGTTACAAATGGCCTTTATTGAGCTAACCAGTTCTTCGTGGACATCCTCAGAGTTATAGACATAGTTTTCTAGTAAAGGTATTAATTTAGCTTACACGTTTGGAACATCACACTCTGGATTGAGTTTGGGCCAATGGTGTCTTAAAGGATGGTCTCTAACCCTTTACCTGTACTATTGACTCTATTTGGAAAGGATACATTGCAATAAATGGGATTGTGATCACTCTCAGTTCATTCTAATACCTTAAAAAGTGTTACATATTTCCATGAGAGTACATCAACTAAGATGCAATAAATCCATGAGCATTTGTTTGGTGTTCTAAAAGTGGGACCTGCAGGGGACTCTAGAGCCCATCTTCCATTGCACACCCTTAACCCCAAGGAAAACATCAGTGATGCACCGAGTTCAGTGTTCCTATAGGCAGACGAGGAGTGTACAATGCCAGGGCTGGGATCCCCCAAATCTGATCTTACTTTTTTATTAGATCATATAAACCTGAATGCGGTTCCAATTGAAGATTTATGTCTCCCATCAGAATTAATTCATCATAATTATCCTGGCAGCTCATATCATAGAGGGATGCCATTTATTTTGAAAAGTTATCAATTGCACTGAGCTCTCGTCTTAAAAAGACATTCATAAGGGCGTAAGTAAGATTACTTGGTAATCGGACTCTAATAGCCAGAATGCCCTGGGAGTGAACTTCTAACAGGGTACATTTGGCATTTAGTTGATGTTTTATCCCCAAAAGCAGTCCTCCTTTTGGTCTACCTCTACTTCCCTTGATTGCCGAGGTATTAAACGTTTTGTAGCCTATCAGGAACTTTAACTATGCTAATTGTGCACTATATTGTCACATGCCTGACACTTACACACCAAATACTCATATTCCTTACATCCCACACTTTATGAAACATGATCTTATGACACATGCACTTAAGATACATGCACTCACGGCACGCACTGTTATGACATGCAGTGTTACGATATACACTCTTACCATAAGCACTCTTATGACTCACACTCTTATGGCACATATACGTATGTCACACACACACACTTAAGATACATTCTTTTATGACACATTCTCCCTCCATGTGCTCTTACAACAGACAAATGTATGGCACATGCTCTTATAAAACACACTATTACGACACATGCTCAGAATCAATACTTATCTCCTATACAAACCATACTCATAAGAGTAGGAGAAGTACATTCCATACATGAGCACTGATACAAGTATCACTTAAAAGTCAGGATTGGCTTTTAATAAATGTTTTATATGTATGTGAAATGTATTACAGATGTAAATAAAAACTCACATCAAATTAAAACCTCACTTTAATGTGTTTTAATAGATATAGGAGATTTGCATTTCATATAACTTCGCACCACACACTATACGATACTTATAGGCCATACATAGATGCCAAACACTTACACGCCAAACACATTTATGCTACACACACTTATGCCACACACATTTACACCATACACTTGCTTATGTATGGAAGGGCTGAAAGATATGTTAAATGAATGAAATTCTTCTACACGAACTGAACACGTTTGTGTGTAAAATGTACAATACATGCATGTGCATTATAATATGTATAAAAACTCACATCAAAGCCGAGATTGACTTTTATGTCAATTCCCATATGTACATAAAATGAATATGAGATGTAAATTTCATACATGTACAAAATTTAAACTGTATGGCACGCACACTCATACACTTATATGGCATAAATTTAAACTAAATACACCGTATGCCAAACTACCCACTAAAAAACGAGTGGATTTGGATATAGAAAAAACATCATGAATAAGGAGTTATGATTATTCTAACAAGGAGCAACGTTTACAAAGAGTGGGGAATAAGAATGTTAAGGTACAAACACCCACTGCATAACACTACACATTCAACCTTGAAACTGTATAAACACTCACTCCATACCACTACAAATTCAACCTGAACACTCACTTCAAGTATTAGGTAGATTACAATAGTTGAAGCAAGTGCTAAGGTTGGATTTGTAGTGGTATGGGGGAAATTTTATACTTTGAGCTTCAAGGTTGAAAGTGTAGTGGTATGCAGTAAGTGTTTGCACCTTAACGTTTGTTATTTTCGCTAGACATTACTTGTTGTTAGATGAACCTTAACTGTATTTAAAAATGTTTTTATATGTATATGTACATCACAGATAGTTTGGAAATGCAGAAAAGGCACGTGGAACATTGTCACACTTTCCCATTTTACATCTACTCTTCAAGCACCTCTTAACAAGCAAAGCAATAGTGCAATCGTGTCTTAGAGGAAAATGGAGAACAACCCACAAATGTGATAGAATTCTGTCAGGATAAACATATCCAGAAAAAAGAAGCCTGGACAATGAAAACCATCCCATAAGGTTGGTAGGTCAGGCCAAAAACACAGAGCCATCAAATGTTTTGTGAAGCTCAGGGAGGAAAGTATTATTCCAGAGGGATTGTACCAGGGTGATTTTATTTTCCCAGCCTATATGTCTGTGAGTCTCCACCCAGATCTAAGGATGTGGGTTGTTATCGTGCGAGGGGGAGGGCGGCCCACTATGTGATATAAGCTTTCGATCGGGGGTATGCCATGTCTCGCTGCTTTCTATGCTCGTATGTGCAGTATTTCTGGATCTCCATGCAATATATCATTTATGGTCGCCATCTGACTCACCCAGTAGTATGTTTGAATATTGAGGGAGTTCAATCCCTCCCTCCCATACAGAACGTTGGAGGGTACTTAGCGCTATCCTTGGGTGTTTGCCCCCCCATAGAAGCTTCCACAGTGTCTTGTCTATTTTGCAAAATTCAACGGCGGGAATGTGTATAGGGGCATTTTTCAGTATATATAGAAAGCGGGGAAGCGCCAACATCTTGAAGAGTGCTGGTCAGTGGCAGCGTCACTCAGTGGTTCACGTCTTGCATGAACCGCTTTATAATTGGGTATAGATTATGGGACACCTAATCTTCCAATTTGTTTGAGATCAGGATGCCCAGATACCTGAATTGTACCATCTCGACTCTATATGGGGAGCCCTCAGGGGGTATGCAGTCTATTCCTTTAATCATGAACAGTATCGATTTACCCCAGTTCACTTTCAGTCCACTGAATCTGCCATATTGTATCAGTATCCGTTTGATAATAGGGCAGGGGACCCCCGGGTTACCCAGGTAGATCAGTAAATCGTCAGCATAAAGTGAGATCCTGTCTTCCCAAGCTGGGTCCCATCAGAATCCCGACCACAACGGTGTGTTTCTCAGTATTATTGCTAGGGGCTCAATTATTAATGCGAATAGCATGGCTGATAGGGGGCATCCCTGTCTGGTTCCCTTTCCCAGCTGGATGTTACGAGAGGGCCAGCCGTTCACTCTTACTGCTGCTATGGGGACGTTGTACAGGAGCTTAACCCAGTTTAGGAATTGTTCACTAAAGCCCATTATTCTCATGATTACCCACAATGCTTCCCAGTGGACTGAATCAAAGGCTTTCTCAAAATAAATTGCCAACACCGCCAGTGATTCCTGTGGGGCTGGTGCTCTTTCAAGCGCCAAGTGCAGCCTACGGATATTCATCCTTGTGGATCTTCTTGGGGTAAACCCACATAGGTCCGGATGTATCAGGGACGAAATTACCTTTTGGAGTCTGCTGGCGAGTACCTTTGCTAGTATGTTAGTTTCACTATTTAACAGGGAAATGGGCCTACAGGAGCTACATTCTTCTGGTGGCTTCCCTTCCTTTGGTATTACTATTATGGTGGCTTTACGTAAATCCATAGGAAGGATCTCTGCTGTTCTGGACTGTTCGAACCTAGTAAGCAGATGCGGTACAATACCGTCACTATTTAGCTTTTTTCAAATGTCCACTGGGAATCCGTTCGGGCCTGGGGTTTTACCTGTTTGGAGTTGGGAGATGGCTGTCAATATTTCTTCTTCAGCAATATTACCTTCCAGTATGTCTGACTGTTCAGTGTCCAGTGTGAGGAGAGTAATCCCGTCTAGTGCCGTGATGTCTATCGGGACATTTGGGGAGCTGTAGAGCTCCACATAATAGGATGCAAAGCATTCAGCTGAGACTATTTTGGCGTTCGCGGTTTTGATATTTATGATTTGTTAATGGCCCTCGTCTCTTTTTTCCAACCAGACTAGTAATTTACCCGATTTCTCCCCTGTTTCATACAATTGGGCTCTCATAGCTTTGTGTGCCTTCCTGGCGCACTCTAGTGTACATTATGCAATTTCTTCTGTGCCCATATCAGTGCTCTATTTGTCTCTGTTTCGTTTGTGCCTACATGTTGCGCTTCCCTGCGCACCACTTCTTGTTCAGCTTCTTCCACCTTTTCCCGGTGTGCCTTTTTCTGTGCTGCTGTCAATGCCAGGATCTCCCCTCTCAGTACCGGATTATAAGCTTCCCACAGTGTTCCAGGATTGTCTACGGAACCTGTGTTCAGCTCAAAATATGTGGAGGTAGTATCGTGTATTTTTTCCACCAGGTCAGGGAACCCCAGGTAATAGTTGTCCTCTCTGTTTCAATTTATATTAGTAGTGGGGAGTGATTGGATATGCCCTGTGGGAGTAGGGATGCACTATATGTGTTGTGAATATTCTGAGATGGTAAAAAAAAGTAGTCTATTTTAGAGAGTGAAGCATGCGCGCCTGAGTGAAAGGAATATTCGCGAGCATCTACATATAAGTCCCACCATACGTCCCTCAGCCCTAGCGCGGATGCAAAGGTTGCTAGTTTAGTGTTGGATGTGGGATTCCTCCCCCTGTGTGGGGTCTAGTGTATTATCCATGACCTCACTGAAGTCTACACCTAATACCCAGATGTCTGCTACATTCGTGGCGAGGATGGGAGTGATCTCTTCCAGTAGTGTAGATATAAGTGCTGGTGGGGAGTATACTGCCATTATCGCAAGGGTTTGGTTCCAAATTGTGGCGTTTATATGTACATACCTCCCCCCAGTGTCATGGGTCACCTTAGTTATCGTTAGTGGGAGCCTCTTGTGGATTAGGATCAACACTCCTCTAGCACCCATGGAAAAACCTGCATGCATTGCGGTACGGTAGTTGGTTCTTTTCAAGAGGTTGCATATCGTTCCAGCAAAGAGTGTTTCTATCAGGAGCACTATATCAGGTGTTTGTCTATTTATAAATTGCGTCACCAGGTGCCGCTTGATGCTAGACCCTAGTCCGTTGACATTCCATGTCAGAAGTTTTAAGCGTTAGTTAATTGACGCAGTTGGTGGTACCATTGGATTTGTACCAGTGTGGACTGTTGTTATGTCCTAAGGGAAATGACTGTGTCTCAGTTACTATCATATGCGCTGTTGCTATTTTGCTTGTGTTTGGTGTGGTCACAATACCTCTGTGTGTGAAACAATAAACAGATAACTCATACCCAACTCCCCCCTCCCTATACTCCAACCCCAACTGAAGCATCTGTCGCCCTATTGTAAGCCTAGAAACTAATAACACACAACACACATGCATTAATTCCTGACAACTTGGCATCCCTGACCTATGCTGGAGTCAGTGCACTGTTGTCAGGTACGTTAACTACGTTAACTGGGGGGAGGCGGTTAAGGCAGCGTTTCTTGGGCCGCCAGCCATCTTGTATGTTGGTTATTGCAACCCTAATTTGACACTGCCATGAGGCAGAGTAGCAGTTACTCAAATGAGACAGGCACATTTGCTTGTCTGTCTATTGTTTGCGCTCATTTATTATCTCTTTGCGGTTATACCCTCACTTGTTGCTGTTGCCTCTCATCCGGTGGTCTGTCTGGGCGAGGTCTATTCCTTCGATTTAATTGCCTTCTCCATTGATTCAAGTATCCTTCCAGGTGACGTTCTGCCAAGGCCCATGCCTCTTTTGGATCCGTGAAGTGTATAGATGTGCCGCCATGGTATATTTTCAGCTATGCCAGGAATAATAGGCCGTACTTCACCTTCAGCATCTGCAAACGTTTCTTAAGAGGATCAAACGATTGTCTTGCTTTTTGAACTTATTTGGTGAAGTCAGAGAAGAAGGCTATTTTGGAGCCGTTGTATGTTATAGAGCCTTTTGTTCTGGCCATTTAAAGCACTGCATCCCGGTCTCTATAATTCAAGATCTTGGCGCTCACTGTATGTGGTTGTGCACCAGGGATCGGGTTGCCAGATGGTATCCGGTGAGCACGCTCGACAGAGAAGAATTTTGACAATGTCTTTGGAGCAAATAAATCAGCTAGCCATTGCTCTAGGAAGAGTTCCATGCTTGGACCTTCTGTTTATTCAAGCAGGCCAAGGATACGAATATTGTTCCTTCTCGATCGTCCCTCTCCCTCTTCACCGCGCTCCTCCAGTGATTTCATGCGTTCCAATACATTGCTCATTTGATGGCCCATACCCCGTATCTCGTCCTCAGCCATGGATATTCGCGTCTCAGCCTCCCCCGTACGGGATGATAGTTTCTGAATGTCACAACGCAGAAGGGACACTTCTGTGCTGATGCTGTCCATTTTCACTTCCTTGGAAGTATGCGAGCTAGAGATGGCATTCATCACATCCCTAAGAGATATGCTGTCTTCAGAGTCCTGTGGGCCACCAGGTTTATTTTGTTCCGCCGGGGGGGCAGGGCAGACGTCATGAACTGTTCCATTGTACTCTATGTGGCAGCTTTCTTGGCCTTTTCTTTGCCCATTTCAGATTTAATGCTCTGATCCCTTATGTATCACTGATATTTGATTGTTCATGGAAAGGAACGCAGTACTCAGTGTGATCTCGCTGCCGTGACGTGCCTGTGAACTGGGGGCAGCACCGTAGCCCGGTCACGCCATATATCTGTGCAACAGTGTTATCTCATGACTCTGGTGGTTAGCTACATGTTCAGCGTATATTTGCTGCCTGTGTGTGGATTATTGAATATTTGGGTCTTCTTCTCCTCACCGGTTGTATCACACGAGCACACTGCTCAATCCACACGCACAGGCCGCAGGCATGTGTTCGCGGGTGCCGCTTTAGCACCAAATACACACAATGGTTGGCCGGTGTCTGTGCTCCAAGTGGTAGTATTTAGGGTCTATATTCTGTCCTTTTTCCCCTCTGTTTTCTCCTCCTCGGGTCTCGCTGGGCAGTCCGTGGGGATCAGCTCTGTAGCAGGGTGGTGGCTATTTCTGCCCCAGGCTCCCCTTGCTACCACAAATTTCCACTTTTGCGTAACATGCAGGGTACAGCTCTCTTCCACATTTTGGCACTAGTATAAGCCTGCTCCCACCGTCTGGTCTCAAATGGGGGGAGCATGCGGTGGCTACACCGGGCCTTGGGGCAAATATGAGTAGGGAGCTGAAGCTGAGGGAAGTGAGCTGTCCGCTTCAATGGAGCGCTCTATGCCACGCGCATCCTCAAGCGCACAACACAGCCACATGGCCACACAGGGGTGGAAGCTTATAGCACCATACCTCGGTGGACTGGGTGATCGCCCCTTTGTCCAGGAGGGCTCACCTCTTGCATCTGGGTCGTCCGCATTTCAGGACCAGCACTCCGCAGCACCCTGTGCATGCTGTAACTTCGTGAGCGGGAGTTTGCGCCAGGTATGGCCAGCCGGGATCACTCCTAAGAGGCAGCGCACATGCAGCACACCCTTGGTCTCTTCAGAGTTGCACGGGGCAGTTTGGGTCCGTCGCCCCGCTGTCTTCGTGTGCGTGTGGTTTCTGTTGGGTGTTGTATGGGCATCCCAATCCGCTCTAGTTGCTACATTTCTTGCACATATGCTACGTGCACAGACAGTGCATGGGAGCTTCCACTTCCCGCAGACAATGCCATGCCTCGGATCCAGGCGTGGTGGGACCTCCCTCCTCACTGGGGCCCTGTCACGGCACTGGAAGTCGCTCCAGCTGTTGATGTGGACCGGGGGAAGGCCGCAGCACACGGGTCTCTCCTCTTCGCTCAATCGCAGGGTCAGCCCTGCCAGATGGTGGTAGCCGGTCTGGGGACAGCGGGGTCTCGGATCTCCCCAGCAGCACCTGATCGATGGGTTGTTCCAACAGGAGGGAATCACGTCACCTCCGCCAATGGGCCTCGCGTCTCCTACCGCCTACCCCACCCAGCGGCCATCTTGCTGAGGTCTCGGCAACAGGCGCTGTCAGTTTTGGCCGGCAAAATCGTTGGCTCCGTGTTCCGATTCCACCCCACACTGCTACCGGGCGACACCCCAGTTCTCCGCCACTGGAAATAGTCTTTTTCTGTTGTACTGGTACAAACTTTTCAGGATTTCTGCAGGATTCGGCTGGCGGCCACTGAGCACCGAGGAATCACGTCCTCATTGTGTGCTAGTTGGCCATGCCCCCATCAAAGATTTTGTTAGGTAAAAGAACTTTTCTGTCAGAAAAAAACATCTTCAATTCTTCCGAGATCCCTCCATGATAACTGGAAAATGGAATTCAGGTGGCGGTTATCAGGTAAGATGCTACGGGTGCTCAGTGGCTGGCAGCATCACAACTCCCTGTTATAGTTCTTCAGTGTATGATTCTTTTCAAAAAGACCAGTTTTAGATTT
Source organism: Ambystoma mexicanum (assembly GCF_040938575.1). NCBI lineage: Eukaryota > Metazoa > Chordata > Amphibia > Caudata > Ambystomatidae > Ambystoma > Ambystoma mexicanum. Next base: position 389,802,989 of record NC_090938.1, read on the forward strand.
TAGATTTGTATTTCTATTAATTATTTGTTCTACTACTCTTTTATTGGGGTTTTTGCATTTACAAAAGAAATAACACAGCAAATGCACTGTTGTTTGGCAAGGTTACCGTCACCCAAATAAGAGGGATGGAGTGTTGCAGAAAGCGTTCAACTTTCAGAGATTAGCCTAAATATATGAATAGTGATGGTGATCCCATATTTTGTATTTGAATGTTGGCTTTGTGTAGTGCTAATCAAGCAATGGAAAATGAAGCACTGTACAAGGGAGGCGATGATGGGTAATCAAAGCTGGTAAGGGTAGGGAACAATTGGAGACGAGAGAACATTTCTTTCAACACCATCGGTGCATGTGTGTACAAATTCAATGCCCAAGGAGAGCTTCTGATGAAGTCCCCTGCCTGATGCTCAATTTGGATGGTGGGTTTGCCAAGGGGGGCAGATGCCATTGTCATATCACCAGCTGTCTGATGCTGAACCAGGGTTGGCATTGGGAGGATGCCCTAGCTAACCCCATCGTGCCCTTTGTGTACAGAGGAGGCTCACCACTTGAGAATGCTAAGACACACAGTCCCTTTAAGAGAACCTCATGGGAAATGCTACAATGCTGGGCTTTAGAGACAGAGATCTTTGAAGCAAGGATCTCCGGGTGCAGACTTGTTACCTTACAACTTGAGCAAGAGAGAGTTACAAGTCCAGCGCAGTTGGTCTCTCCCCCATATGTGCATTCTGAAAAATCTTAAATCAGTGACAGATTTAGACTGCGGGATAGCAAGGGTCAAAGTAAAGTATAGTAACTTGTACTTAAAGAATATGGCATGTGGTGTGATCTGTGTTCACTTTGAGACAATCCCCCCCCCCCTCAGTGTATTTCCCAACTCCTACCTTTAGGTGGGCCTGGGCCACTTTAAGGTGCTTGAGGGATTCCGCAGCTGCTCGGTTTGCTTGACTGAGCTGGATCTCCATCTCATTCAGGTCACCTTCCATCTTCTTCTTGATGCGGAGGGCCTCGTTGCGGCTTCGGGTCTCAGCCTCCAGAGAAGCCTGAAGGGAGTCAGTGAGACGAAGGTGGTTTCTCTTGGCCTGATCCATCTCTTCGTCCTTCTCAGCCAACTTCCGCTCAAAGTCCGACTTCACCTGATTAAACTCCAGTTGGGCTCGCAGGATCTTGCCTTCTTCATGCTCAAGAGATGCCTGAAAAAAGAGAGAGAGAGAGACGGTTCCTTTGTCAAGAATCTAAGGTTTGGTCCTCAGATGGTGCTATCTGGAGGCTCACTGGAACTGTACAATCAACAAGAGTCATTGCTTGTTACAGACCAATGCATGTTATTACATGTTAGTACATCAGAGCTGATAGTTTCACAAGTGATCTTTGGATTACTACATTGATCAGATGTTCCAGGGCTGTCCATTGTGAGCTCCCACCGAGAAAACTAAGAGCATATGAGGCCAAGCAATGTAAGCTGCTTTAATGTTACAGCTTGCAATAATGTGTTTTGTTGATTATTACCTATGCCCTGACCATAAATCATGAATCCTATCACTGCACTGCTCCAGGACCTGTTTGCTATGAGCATCTGCACTGTTCTTCTGCTGGCATTCGTCCCTGCTCCTGACATCTGTAGTAAGGTAACCCCTTATAACTGCCACCTGAGAGTTTCTGTTGTGCTGGTACATCATGGATTCATGTGCTAAACCTGCAGATAACGGTTTCTGAGTTATTGTGCATGCTGGGCACTCATTGCCTACCGCTTGTGCCAGTTCTGCAATGACTGCTTTTGCCTAGTTTCACACTTGTGCTAGGTTTCTGAGGCCCGGTGTCAGCTCTGAAGGTTAGAATCCATGCATTTCTTCCCCTCTCTGCTCCCTATTACTCTATCACTCTTTGCATTTTGAAAAGCTTGTTTTGCTTGTTACTAATCTCAGCACCAAGGTCCTTGTCTGTGATGACTCTCTGGGGCTGATGTTCCTGAAATGAGTAATTTGATGGCAGACAGCCGTTACGTTTACACTGTAACATAAGCAGCTCCCCACTGCCAAATTTTCATCATTTGCACAGTGGGGTGCAAAATTAAAGTGCAAAAGGTGGCGTACAATCGTGTACGCCGCCTTTTGCGCTTCACATTTGCGCCGTGCATTGCAAAGTGAGTAATCACTGCCTGGCATGATGTCCTGCTCTTTTCTCTGTTGTCATTTTGTGTCTATTTCCCTATTATGCGGTATTGCAAAATGGAATTTAGGTTAATTTACTTGAACTATCTCTTCTGTATCCAGCACATAGCAGTCTGTGCCTGTTGTTCTCTGCCAATTCTGCTCAGCTTTGTTTCATGTGTATGTCTCTTGAGGGTTCTTGTTTTGTGGCACTAGGGGATAACCTATGCATTTGGTATTTTCTCAGAGAATTGGTAGTCCTGAGACAGTTTTCCAGGTTTTAGCTTGGGAACATCCGGACATCACTCTGGCCTTTGTAGGTTGCCACAATGAGAGATCTTGACTGCCCAAGGAGCACTCACATCTGTGTTCTTTGTGATGATGTTCCAATGAAAAAGGATTTGCTATGGTAATGGATACAGTTTCAATTGCCACATGGAACCGACGTTCACTATCTGGCGATACTGGCATTTGTTTGGTAAGAGGAAGCTTGATGGTTGCTTCAGGATGAGGATTACTTTCCTTATAAATACAGTATTGTTACAAATAATACTATTAGTATGGTGCATCACAAAAATGGAAATATCTCTTCTTAAAAATGTGATGCAATTATCTTGAGGAAATCTCTTCCAATTGACTTGCAGATGTTGTAACCTTCGGCAAATCATCTGATTATAGGTTGTGGAAGGGCCGGCACTAGGATCACAGGCTAATGTCCAACCCATTAAAGGGCTTATGAGGGTTCTTTTAAGCAAAGATAGATCACCAGGTAGCATCCCAAAATGCTAAGCTCCCCCTTGTTTTCTTCACAACCCTGTTTAGACTGAGATGCTTCAACTGCAAATGGCATAAGAGGATCTATAAGTCACTGTTAGGAAAGATTCTTTTTTGCGGCTTTCCCTCCATTGACATCAATGGAACCCCCAATGTTTTGCTGTTTGATTACAGTCCTGACCTTTGAAGGTAAGTAAAGCTTGTTTGCTTTAGTTTCTTGCTTGGCTCATCTTTTTGGGGGCACTGGTCAGTCCCTAAGCCTACCAGTGCAGGGGGACCTGGTCTCCTTTTTTAATGAAATTCCTTATTGGCCGAAAGCTGTGCACATCTCCTTAAAGTGAAGTTTGGCAGCGGTACATTGTATCTCTTTTTCTTTTACTCTTAGTAAGATGTTTGTTACTACCACAATTTGTTCAAGATGGGCTGGTGGCAGCAATTATTTTTCTAGCGTGTTTTTTATTTTTCATGCGCACAGTTTTGCATTTTGCCATATAATGCCTTTTTCATTGCCATATATTCAAAATGGCTGAGCCATACGATTTTCACCCAGTCCTTTGGCCATCTTGTCCTCTGGCCTTAGCTTTCCTGGACAAGAGGCAATGTGTCGATCTGGCCAGATGTGGGGGCTGGAACTGTCTGGTCCCAACCCACACTCCGATCAGTCTGTTGCAGGGCACTTGTGGGGAAAGGGGTTGTCCAGGATTAGACAGCCCTTGCCAGTTTGAAAAGTGCAGATCGTTCTCATTGGAGGGATGGTGGCGACCCTGACTCAAAACTAGGATAAAAGGAGGACTCATTGTCTTCAGATTGTCATTGGAGGCAAGACTACTGTTAATAGTTACAATCAGCTGAATACCCATGTATGGCCGCTGAAGACTACCAGCATTGCCCCCAGTCAAGTCCTGGTGAAGACCAGCCTCTCTGGACTGATCTCTTGAAGACCCTTGTCAGTGCTTCAACCCTTGGGTCGGTGGGGCCAACCAGTCCACACCTCGGAATGCTAATCCAGACCACTGGAGCTTTCAGAAGTGTTCCTGTGCTTTTCTGTTGCCTGACCAGCTCTGTCCATGGCATCTGCTATGCACCGCTCGCTGTTCCAAGTCCCACCTTGAAACTCTACAGGTCTCCAACTTATGGCCCAAGAACAATTCTCCTGCAGAGGCTGCTCCCCAACATGATGACGGGCTTCAAGGAGCAGTTTGTTTGTGCTAGCTCTGTGATTCTTCTGCCACCGCCTGGGTGTGGTGATCTTCACTGCTGCCCACTTTCATCATGGTCTGGGGAGGGTCTCCTGTCATCATGGGACTCATGGTCGCCTGCATCTCGCGGGATGCCTGCACCCTCCAACTGTCCAGCAACAAGAACCATCTCAACAGAGTTAGGAACCACCGCTTAGCCAGACTCAATCCTAAAAACAACCTCTGTACAGCAACCCCTGCACCCCCTGCAACAGAGTGAACAATAGTACTAAGTGGGCCCAGAGAATGCAGGAACCAAATGGATGGCTTCTAGTGGAATCAGAGGAAGGGGTAAGTGTTTCCACATGCCTACTGCCATTGGGTTGAACGGGTGCAAAGTCATGACCCTTTCTCTTCTTTACCTGGTCGTGATCAGTGGAGTTTTGGCTAAGGATCCCCAGGATTTCCCCTAGATTGGTGGGATTAGGGTGGACCCCAAATGTTTGGTACTTACCTTTGTTTCCACATCCTTGGACCATTTGTCCTTTCCTGTTGGCTTTGCCAAAACATTTTTCTCCACTTCTAAAGACCCACGACTCGCTACTAAAGTTTCTTCTTGGTACCTTTGAGTCCTAGGGGCCCTAGACCTACTCACCTTAGCAGGGAAGGGCCTTTGAAGTGTTAGGGGCCTTATTTTATAAGGCAGGGTGATAGAGTTTCTATTGCTATTTCAATACGTATCTCTAATTTCAACTGTTTCTAGTTTACATACCCGTTTTACTTGCTTTACTGCACACAGTTTGCTTGTGTTTACGAATTGAATCATCTTTAAGTATCTTAAAAATTAAGTGAGGTATTCTCTGCTGAGAATACCCATTGAGAATGTATATGTGTGTGTGGTAGTAGGTTGGAAGTAATGCGTACCTCTTACTGTTATTGCTTAGTGTGCTTTCAGGCCTAATAAATGATGCATTGAGTTATTTGAGTGCTCTGTGTGTGTCTCATTGTACCATTACACCCCCACACAATTCCTGAAGTCAAAGCCTTACTGCTCTACAACCTACCTTGATTAAGTTGGTCCTGATCTAAGTCTCTTTTCCCTGTTCACTATCAAAGAGAGGCCTCTCAGAGCCCTCCCTCAGGTCTGGTTATTCAAGTCCATCTTAACAGTCGCTTATGCTAGGAGATAGAGAAGGAAGGCTTCCTATCAGTAGAAGCCCAGATCCCTGTGGGAGGTGTCTCTTGGGAGCCAGGTATTGAGCATAGAGAACAGGAGAACACACCTCAGCTTCTTCCAGAGCAGACTGCAGCTCTGACTTCTCCTGTTCCAGCTGCTTCCTCAGCTTCTCCAGCTCATGCAGACTCTTTCCATTTCCTCCCAATTGTTCCGTCAAGTCGGAAATCTCCTCTGTTGACAAAGTGAATGGGATTGTGATTAAATAATAACATTCTTTTGAGATTGTGGCACAGACCACACACCATGCACAGTGACCAAGAACCGGTTGCTACCCACCTACCTTTGACATGCCCTATCATATGCACCCGGTTTGTAGAACAATGAGCTGCAGTGCTGGTGGTGGACCTACCCTCTATAAACTTGACATTTTGTATTTGGTTGTTTTACAATTTGTATGTTAAATCACCATTGAGCAGCCTTTACATGTCCAATCTATGGCATCATATGGTGTTAGCGGGTGTTTAGCTTCTGGATATGCTGACTTCTGTACTCCTTGAAAAGTCACAGATCCTTCACCGCATGCAGTTGTGGCTGCTGTGCAAGTAGATATGCAGTACTTCAAACCTTGAACTAACTCCACCCCCTTCCCCTCATGGTGTTAAGTGATAGTGGGCCTCATTACGACCCTGGCGTTAGGGGGTTAACGGGGCCAGCAGAGCTTCCGGCCCGTTAACCCCCTACCGGCTCATTACGAGGTCTGCCCGCGGGACCCGCTTAGGACGCCTGGTAAAACCAGGCATCCTTAGCGGGTCTCGCGAGCAGACCAGGATGCTAACAACGGGCCCGTCATTAACGGACCCGTTGTTAGCATCCTCCCCATTCCCATTGAGCCCTAGGGGGCCTCAAATGGGAATGGGGATGTACTGGGTCCGGGTTCCTTGAATGGGGAAATACCGGGCCCCCCAAGGTCGGATTGGCCCGGTATTTCCCCATTCAGGGAACCCGGGCCCAGTACCCGGAATGGAGGTAGCCATGCCACAAAAAGCAGCATGGTTACCTCCAGGGTCGTAATGAGGCCCAGTGTGTTGCAGGTGGAACAGTCCTTCCTAACAATCTTTTAGGGTTTAGACAATTGGGTTTTAGACCTCTCCATAGAACGGAGACTGCCCTTATTGATCTAAAAATTCAAATAGAGCTACTAAAAGACAACAGGCAATGTGCTCTACTCCTCCTTCTGAACCTCTCAGCTGCGTTTGACTTGGTGGATCACAACATCCTCTTTGAAAACCTATCATCTGCGGCTAACTTCTCCCAAGATGCTGCAAACTGGATGAAATCCTTCCTCAGTAATAGATTGATGAGAGTTTTCTCCCAATCAGATGCTGCAGACCCAATCCCCATTACATGCAGAGTACCACAAGACCCGTGCGTCTCTCCGACCATGTATAATGTACTCGCCAAGCCACTTTTTGACAAACTAGACCATCTGGGTGTCATCTACACTAATTATGCAGATGACATCCAGATACTTATCCCCCTATCGGGAAACTATGATTCAGACCTTGCCCTACTCAATAAAATGTATCTCATCATCCAGCCATGGATGACTATCCATAGCCTCTGCCTGAAGGATGAGAAAACAGAAATCTTGATTCTAGGCGCTTCCAAGCGCTCTATAAATAAATAAATCAATCAATCTTACACTTGTAAGCTTATACACACATACAAACCATACCTCTCAACTAATAATTGCATTATTCTCGCCAGGGCACTAATCCTGTCCAAACCTGATTACTGCAACGCACTATGTGCAGGAGCAAATAAGTCTACCACAAATAAACTTCAGATTCTTCAGAATAATGGGCTGAGAGCTGCTCTAAATATCCCAAGGAGAAATCATATCTCAGAAACGAGAAGGAATCTGAAATGGCTGTCCATCAACGATAGGATCAACTTCAAATTAGTCTCTATCACCCACAAGTGTCTCAACAAGACTGCACATCAATATCTAAGCGAGAAAGTCACAAGAAAAACCTCATCCCGACTGACTAGGTCCACCATCTCCTTCCTGATCAATGTTCCACGGCTTAACTTGAAAAGAGCAGGAAGAATCAGCTTCCCTGTCCAAGTAGCCTTAGCCTGGAACGCCCTCCCTATTCGCCTACGTACCGACCAGCCCTTGCAGTGTTTCAGGTCCAACACTAAAAAATGGCTCTCCGTAAAAGACACTCCTTCCTGCTATATTTAGAACATTAGGGACTATCCCCTACTACTATGCTGTGATGCACTTATCTTCTGACCACTGACATCTCCTTTACACAGATGTATCTGTTACTCTCTTGTTAGACATGCTATGTACCTATCCTACAGTGTTATCTCACCTCCCAATGTATCAATCTGTGTTGTCTGAATGTACTGTTGTTATTCTATGCTGTCTTGTAACGCGCTCACATACCTGAGGGTGTGGCGCGCTTTATAAATAATAAACAAACGAACAAAATATTGATGTGCCACATGTCTTGCAATACACAGTTCCTCAGTGTGGTACTATCTACTGCCGCTTAACATGGTTCTAGGTGATTCTGTGCTGCTGAACATATAGTGGTCCTGCAGATCTTATATGTACCCCAACACCGGCACCTCGTGTTATTAGGGCGCTGTGTTTTTTGAGGACCTACACAACCTACATATGCAACCCCCTCTTGCATCAGGGGGTGCAGTGCTGCTTGGGGTGCTGTCCACCAATCCCTGGGAATGTCCAATCTCCTGAACCTAATGGTACTTGGGGGTGTTGCACTGTTGAAGTTATCCTTTATTCTTTGTACATTCCCTATCCTGCACCCCATGATGATTTTAGAGAGTGTTGTGAACTGGGATTTACTAGTGTGAATACATACACACACCGACATAGAGATGCATTACTCACCTTGCAGGTTCTTGTTCTCTCTCTTGAAGGTCTCCAAATGTTCCAGAGACTCCTCATAGGCATTCTTTAGCTTGAAGAGTTCAGTGCTCAAAGACCGGCTCTCCTTTTGTGATGATTCCAACTCCATCTGTGACTCTTCGAACTTCTGCTTCCATTCAGCAAGGATCTAGATTTAGGGCATAGGGCATAAGTACAGAGTGTATCATCAGAAATACTATCTCCTAGAGTAGATAGCTGCCGCTTCACCCTTCCATCTGTTTGTCTCTGCCATACTCCTGATCAACTAAGGCCTGTCACCTTTTTCATTCTGTCTATCCATTCTATCAGATGTCATGCTTTGGCATCTATGTCATCTCCCTCTTTCACCCAGCCCTCTTCTCTAGTGCATTAAGACATCCGATAGCCCTCTTAGCTCTGCGGTTCGCACACCTTGTCAAAGTTTTTCTGCTTCTTGTCTAGGGCAGCAGCGGCAGCGTTGGACCTCTCCACATCCACCATGAGGTCTTCAATTTCGCTCTGCAGCCGGTGCTTGGTCTTCTCCAGTGAGGAGCACTTGGCATTCACAGCCTCCACTGCCTCCTCAGCTTCCTGAAGCCTTTGGGCCAACTTTTTCCTGTAAATGATCCAGGAGAGCAGAATTATAGCCGTCTATCTGGAAATACTGTATACTAGCAGTACAGCCGTACCAACATTTTCAGGATTATCGTTGCCTTTCTATAATGAGGCAACTCTGCTTCTACCTTCACTTACATGGATGCACTACTACTACCACTACAACTATTACCTTCCTTCTGTAGTGTAGTGCCATTGTGCCTATTGGGCAGCCCAATCACTGTTTTCATACGACATCCCAGTGCTGCCACAGCCTTTCTACAACAGGAGAGGGCTATGCACTCCTTCTGTAGATCCACATCCCGCTGCCTTTCTTCTACGTGTCAACCCTTTCACTGCCTTCCTTCCAAGGGCAGCATTATCACTGCCTTTTCACAATGGAGCATCATGGACTTGAGCATGTGCATCATTCCATATGTTACGTATGAGGCAGCACAACCGCCACTTTCCTACTAAGAGGCATCAGCACTCCCACCTTCCTTCTATACGGCAATGCTATTCCTGCTTGACTGACTTTCCTGCTTCCCCACCAAAACAATACCACCAATTTCCAACATAGGTACAGTTCCACAACTGTATTCCTACTCTACTGCCTTCCTATAATGGGTCTATGTTGCCACCACCTTCTTACAGTGGGCAGCATGACCATTGCCTCCCTACCGTGGGGCACCACCAACTAGATGCTCTACCCCTGCATTCCTAGCACAGGTGCTGCTACCAATGGGACAGTGCAAGTACCTCATTCATCATAAGAGGCATCAGTACCACCACTTTCCTACAATGGGCAGCAACACCACATTGCCTTCGTAATACAAAATGCTCTCTCCCACGACTTCCCACTTAAGGGCAGTCCCGTGCCACCAAAATACTGCAAGGCAGCACTGCAAAGAACCTCATATTTGCAAGTGCTACTCATCGTCTTCCTGTAAGTGCTACTATCACCCCCTACTACAGCTCAGATCAAACCTACCACCACCTTCTTCTGACAATGCAATATTACCACTGCCATTCTCCATTCTGCTTCGGGATTTCTGGTGTCATGATTATATCACAATTTCCAGACTTACAATTCCACATTAGTGAGAGCGAAGGTTTTGGCCCAATCTTTAATTTTTATTAGAAAACTGTGATTTCTGCAACTGATAATCTATTGAAGTCTCTAGATTCTATGGCTATTACGAAGTCCAGAAGTGACACCTCTTGAACATACTCATTGGGGATAGTCATCCCTGAGACTCCACTGAAGTCTATGGACTCATACTCAAAAACATCTCATGAGTGGCACTCTTTAAAGCCTATGGAACACAATGAATTGGCATAAATGAGGCTCCACTCGAGTTTAATTGGCATTTGAGGTATGTAGTACCCGTAGTACCCGTAGTGAGTTCTTTGTCCCAGCTCTGTATCATCAAGCCTCTGCACCCCAAAAAGCTTTCATTACATGTTCGCCGTCACAACTTAACACATGGCAGCGTTATGCCTATTTCTCTCAATATTTTGCTGTGGCGTTATCTTCCAACCAACAAGCTTTATGCTCGTCTTATACTACATGTTTAAACATAATCCAAGCAAAAAGCTTATTTGTTAAAAGAATATCAATTGTCAGAGGATAGACTGGCAAACACCATAGATCCAGGACACGGCCAGAATCAGGGAATACCCTCCAAAGAGGGTAGAAATCAGAGAACGCACTCAGAAGATGGACAATATTGAAGAAAACACTCATATACTGCACTCAGGAGTGGAGTAATATCAGAGAGTATGCCCAAGATTGGTAATAAAAGTGAGAGCACTGATCAAACTACAGGTTGCACAGAATACACTAATGAGATGGGGGGAGTCTATGAATACATTTAAAAGATACATGGTGTAGGGAGTACACTAAAGAGGCATTTGGGGAAAGGATTAAGGGAACATGGATAGCCTGGTAGAAAGATCTGTGAAACAAGGGCAGGCCTTAGCAAAGCATTGAGGAAACAGGGCAGTCCAGGTTGAAAGTACTGAAGAGACTGACAGCCCTTGGTGGAAAATACTATGGAGAAATACTATTCACAAATCAATTTAACGCACAGAGAGGGAAATACATTTCATGCACAGAGAGGGAACCGCAGTGGGTAATTTGCACTGCAGGTTCACCCACTCCAAGTAAGGAATCTGTCTGCCACTATGTGGCATCAGTATTACGATACCTGTAGAAAGGTAGGATTCCAACAGACTTTACAAGCTTTTTTTGCACCTCCTAAAGAGCTGGCAGAGACCTTCAAAAACAATTCTAGTATCAATTGTAATAACGACGACCATGTTTTTCATGGTGGCTGCTATTACTGATCATCGAACATTAAGAATTTTGATCATCGAACATTACAAGTTCGAGCACTATGTTTCTGTATCACTTTCTTGGTGAGGTGGTTTGTTCATTCCCAAACAAATTCACTCCTCCAACCTTGTCAAAGCATATGCCCCTTTTGTCAAGACGATGCACTCACTTGGCGTCCTCTAGCTCTTCGGTTCTCTGGATGGCATCTGTCTCATACTTAGTCCTCCACTGTGCCACCTCAGAGTTGGCCTTGGACAGCACCCTTTGCAACTCTGCCTTGGCCTCCTGCTCTTCCTCGTACTGCTCCCGCAGCAGATCACAGTCGTGCCGGGCAGATTGAAGGGCATGGGCCAGGGCGTTCTTGGCCTAGCAGGAAGGAGATATAAGAACATACCTATGAAATACAAAACAGTTAACAAAAAACACCTCAGCAATAAACAATAATAAAATGTAGTATGTGAGTAATTCCAGTCATTCAAAGGTGTTGGTTTTAGGAAGGTTTCACTGTTCCTTATCGTCAGGGGGAGGGAGACTGACCCAGAATGAGTCAACAGTGGGTCCGATAAGCCTTCTCTGGCTCGCCCAGTGGTAAAGGTGGAGAAGCAGTTAAGGGTAATAAGATGGAAGTGAGTGAATACAATGCAGGGTTATGCGTATACAACATTCAATGAGATGTTGTCCACTCAAAGGAAGCTGATAAGAAAAGGTAAGCATATTTCGATCAGCTTACAGGTAGGGAATATTTAATAGGAAGAGTCCTGTTGGGTTCAGAGGATGTGACCCTTTCAGTTAGGCCCGAAGCCAATGTCCAATATTCAAAGGATTATTCAGGAACTGAATCTGGGAGTCTGTGCCACAGGGGTATCTAGTAATTCAAAGCTGCTCAATCTGAGGTCAGCTTCTTTTAGAAATCAAAGGGAGTAGCAGACTAACTTTTAACTAACTGTGCAGGATATGGTCCTGATGATGCGGTACGCCTCACAGTTAACTATAGGCCCAATGATATGAATAGGGCTCAATCCCACAGGTATGTATTAGCAATAGGCAACTGCTAGCTTTCAAACTTTGTAAGTGTGAAGAGTCAAAGTTCACCGGTGGCAGCTTTGGTCTCTGCTCCTCCCCTACAGCTCCAGTAGTGACAACGAGATGTTGCCAGCAAGCACGTCAGTGACTAGCCTACTGAGGAAGATGCTAAACTAGGGAATGACACACTCTTGTGGCTGGGGATTGGTGCAGCTGTGATGGGCAGACACAGGCTTTTTCCAAAAGTCAGACTTCAGGTAAGAAGATGGACTCCTTGAAGACCCAAGGGATCGGTAAAGTCCTTGATAGTTCTTGGTTTTGTAGTGATTGGTGGTGTTGAGGGCTTTTCAGTGTTCCTACTTTCTTCGTGGAAAATCAATACAGCGATCAATAGCAAGGCTTCTCCGGGATCAGGATTCCTTTGGGGCTTTCAACTCGCAGACATCAGTTGGACTTGGCCCTAGATTGGTCCTGCCAAGCTGCACCAGCAGGACTTTCTCTTGATCGACTTAGATTTTGGATTCTTTAAGCGCAATAGGACTTGTTCCATTGTTAGACAAATGAATTGGAGCAGACTCCCAGATTAAGAAGGGATATTGGGAGCTGAAAGCATACACAGCTTCCAATCAGGAGGGTGCATCAATTCAATCATTTTGGGCCCACCTAATAATTGGTGGTCTTCACATTCAGAAATTCTTAGGCTACGTCCTGGCAAAATCGTCAAGATGTGGATTCCACTCAGGAATCTCAAACACCATTGAATCATCCAGCCACATCTGGCCTTGGCTTCTCACTGCCCAGCCCCCTAAGGCAGGCAGAGGCCTTGTCAATATATGGCTTTTGTAGTTACCTTTTGCACAAAGGTAACGTGTTTTAGCCGTGAAACTCACATTGGATTTCTAACACACCTCCTGGAGCCTCCTATCACCAACTAAAATGTGATACAACTAACTGTACAAGAGGACTCACCAAAGAAGAGGTGTACCATGACCCTGTGAGGCAGATAGTCTTGCATGGGGCACATTACAGGGTCACATACAGAATGCGGTCACAAATTTAGATTTATCCAGGAAAAATGGATCAACAAATCAGCCCGAAAAAAATGAAGTAGTACAGGGCTTCTGGCCAGACTCACAATCTCGGGCTCTCATCCTTATATTCTGCATATAAGGAAATTGCTCAATATTTCTTATTTTGTGTGGTTTTATTGAGAGGATAAAATAAATACAAATTCACTATAACACTGTATATGGTATATAAACAGCCACCCTTGAACAGGGCGCAATCACAAGCATAAATACCATTTATAATTATTACCCCTATATATATTGCCTCCATCTTGGACAGTGACACCCCCATACAAGGGAGACACAAGAGGGAAGGGAGCACTAAAGACTACATATGGGAGAAAAGACACACCACAGCTAACCACAATTTGATTAAAGGCTTTGGCACAGCAATTAATAAAGAGTGATTGTATATGGTCACATTGTTCTCCCGTCTCCCTCTGCTGGTACGATGCTTTCTCCCTCAGCAAAGTGTAAGCAGATCTTGTATCCAGTTCTCAACAGTCAGCCTGAATCCAGTTTCCAACCTTTCATGATCTGTTCCTTGGTTACCAGAAATGCTATATCAATCTATTTTCCACTAGAGAATCAGACAAGTGGGCTATGCAGGGAAAGTCCCAGGACACAGAGGGTGGTAGATTGTGTAATTGGTAAGGACTTTGATCGGCCTGGACACTGACTGAAGGTATCACATGTGCTTGTGACAGTTTTTGTCATCTCTAATCAGAGCGTCACTTCTTAGCGTCAAAGCCCTACTTTAAGCGGTAGGCCTTAGGTTCTACAAGCTTCAGGGAATTTGGCCCAACTGCTGACAACATTTTGGCCAGAATGTATACTGTCCTCTTTTGTTTCCATCTGCCTCTAATAATATGGTGCAATTTATTGACATCCATTGCAATAATGTTGGCCAATGATTACCTTGGCCTCCTCCCACATGCTTTTGACAACATAACCAAATGGTTTGACAATCTCTGGGCAATAGGTCTACATCACTTGCTTTCAGCTCCTTTTCACACATGGCTCAGAGAACTTGACCCAACTGTTGGCAAATGCTTACTTTCGTCTCTTCCTCCAGCTGCCTTTTCAGGTCTTCCAGCTGCTGAGTGTAGGTCTGCTTGCCACGTGTCATCTGAGAGACCAGGGCTTCCTTCTCATCCATGCGTCGAGATAACTCGCCATTCTCTGCCTGTAGCTTGGCCTTCTGAGTGGTGATGTCATTGAGGGACCTCTGGGTCTCGTCGAGCTTTGACTTGTTCTCATTCGTCTGATCTTCCAGGGAGCGACACATTTTCTCCAAGTTTACCTTTACGGGAAAGGAAGAGAGATAGTACACATGAAAAAGGGAGTCACATTATTACAATTTTCTAATGGAAGAACAGTTGAGTAGGCAATAAACCAGGCACCAAATATTCACTGGCAGGATATAGATCTGCGTGCATGAAGGATTCCTTAATTGGTGTTTTTAATTATTTAAATATTTAAATATTGTAACTGACTAATGTATGAATGGCTTGTTCTTTATTTGGAAGTTTTTTAATGTAACAAAATTATTATATCAACACACAGGGGAGCAGGAAAACAACTTTTTAATGCTCTCAAAAACACTGACTAGAACTGTATATATCACAAGACACCCAAGAGGAGCTTTAGCCTTTATTTTATAATTGTTCTTTTAATACTTGAGGATGGTTTCTAAGCGCAAGACAGGGATTCAAACCTGTGTTGCTATGCATTCTCTTACTTCCAAGACAAACGCGTTGCCCCTGAGCTATCCTTCCAGCCTCACTTACTGCTCCACTTATATAAACATGGGGTTTAAAGCGTAACAGAGTTTGCATACTGTTTATTCAATACAAAATTAAGTATAACCCAATGTAAACATTATTTTAAACCACCAGAGTCTAAAGCCATAAAAATACAATTGATGTATCAACAAAGTGCTCAAGGCGTTAGTACATGAACAGTGTCATCCAATTCATACATCTGCATGAATGCAAATGTTCCAAGCCTAGCAAGATCTCTAAATTGGACAAACCACGGTCAGCTTCCTAGAAATGATGGCCAAAACAGTTGTGTTTATTCTACATATGTTATTATTCAGATTTGATTTGATTTTTGTATTTATAACGCGCATGACCACTGGAACCAAGCAAACAAATTGCATCTGGGCACCGGTGATGTAATAAAACAGGAACAAAGAGATAGATTTATCATAGACAGTTATTCAAAAAGTTATTCAAAAAGAAAGGTCTTCAGCTTTTTTCGAACATCACTTAGTGTCTCAATTTTCTGAAGTTCATGTGGCAAGGAATTTTCCAGGCATAAGGTCCTGCACAGGAAAATGTCTATCGCCCCAGGAAACAGACCTAGACGATGGAACCACTAGCAGACATTGCCCTGAGGACCGTAGGCAGTGGTCTGGAGGGTAAGCAATGATTGTTGAGGAAATATATAGGGGAAGTTCCTCGTGGACACTTAAAGATCAGACAGAGAGCCTTCAAGAGAACATTTTGCTGTACCAGCAACCAGTGAAGATTTCACCAAAACAGAGAGATAGGTGAGCGTCTAGGTAGCAATAAATCAGTCTAACAGCTGCATTTTGAGCGACCTGCAGGCGCTGGATTTGGCCTTTTGGGATTCCCGCTAGCAGGGTGTTGCAGTAATCTAATCCAGAGTTTACCAATGCGCCAACAATCAAAGGGCGATCTTTTGCTGAGACAAGAGGCATTATTGGTCGAGCAGAACCCTGAGGGAGGGATACGATTTTGTTCTGCTCCCGCACCATTCCAGTTGATGGATAAGCAAGATATATGCATAAGAACCACAACTGTTTTGGGCATAATTTACAGGAAGCCCACCATGGTCTGTGCAGTTCGGAGATATTGTTAGTCTTGGAACATTTGTATTTCATAAATCAATTTTATTTTTATGGCTTTAATGCATGCTCGATGAAAATAATGTTTATAATGCATTATAATTAGTTTTGTATTGAATAAACATACAAGCTTTGTTACCGTCTAGACCCCATGTTTATGTAGGTTTTACAGTAAATGGAGGCTAATGCTCCTCATAGGTGTGTTGTGATATACAAAATGATTATGAAATAAGCTTGGCTTTGTAAGACACAGAAGGGCCTCACAAATTGGTCTTCAAAAGTTGATAGTATTGAGATTGTAAGGAGCGGCTGTCATCTGGGGTCATTGATAGAACAGACGGTAATTGTGTGTCAGTACTAGGACCGGCTGCGGTCTGGGTCAGGGATCTAACAGCCTATAGAAACAGGCCACTTAGATGGCAGGTTGTAGTGTAGGATCTAGCCAAGGGTTACAGATCAGACAGTCATCTACGCTCAATCCTTGCTTCAATGAGAGCTGAGTTCTAGTATATACTCCTGAAGGCACGCCCCTGCACGCTCACACCAGATAAAATATAACCCGCTAGGGAAAAAGGCCCAAGACACCACTTGCAAGGATAACAAGTTTTTATTCCTACCCAAAAGGAAGTGCATCAACAAAGAACTCTGCTGCCGCCAAACGTTTTTCCAAAAGCTACACGAGCAGACCCTTATGAAGGTACAAGTCGCCATCGGTGACATCATTACATACAGTGAAAACCCGGGTGGCTGGTTGGTAGGGCGCTATAAATAGGCAGCCCACTCTATAGGCGATGATAGGCCATTGGTTCCAGCCTTGTTGTCCGTCACCATCCACGAGGGTGCTGCAGGGCTCGCTATCCGCAGTGAAACAGGGCCTAATAAGCAATTAGTTACTTTGAAAACAATGCTACTCTATCACTGTAATGGTGCACCTGGCAGACACAGATATGGGCACAGGGGGAGAGCCGAGGTCATACTAACTCACATATTTCACTCCTTCCCAGAGGCGCCAGCAACGTCCCAAGGTCTTCCACCCTCGTTTTGGGCTATAATTTCATCTCTCCCTGGCAAAACGCAGCACAAATCACGTGACCCAAATGTGAAGGCAAGATAGCCTTGCTTTCTGATCTTTTTGATCGATTGGGGGTCTTACAACTTTGTGGTTGGTGGTCTGGGCCTGGCTGGCACCGTGGTATTTAGGGGTCTTGGGATTAAAGCATAGGAGGGCTGTAGCTATGACACAGGGGGGGTTTGGGGCTGAGGGGCCATGCCATCCGCATTGTGGGATGCTAACTGCCAAGAGGCGCTCTGCCCCCTTCTTGTGGCCTGGTAGAGCACATTCTTCTTGGGATGCGAAGGCCTGCAGCCTCTGAGACAATTAAAGGCTTGTAACTCCCTGAAGCTCACTCGTGGTGTGGGTTATGTCTGTGCCAATAATGCAAGCTTAATACTAACACGTTTGGTGCTTTCGCAGCGCTTGGTCTACGTTCCAAAAAGACCGCCAGTAACTAAGATGGCGGTTACACTTGCCTCTACTATGTAGCTCCTAACGCATGCACTGCGCAGTTGTGCACTCTCATGCGTGCACCCCCCCCCCTGCTCTCTTGAAGTGCGGTCTATTGTTTGTTTCTCATTCGCAAAGATATGAATATGGACAGGGCACGACTGTTCAAAAAGGAGCAATAACTTATTTTCCTTACTAAATGTGAATAAAGTGGGCTAAAACTAAAACATTGAATGACGTAAGATAAAATAAGAGATATTATATCTATATGGTTCGATGCTTTGGATGGAAGGCTCCCACATAATGAATGGAAACTACATAGCCCATATGTGGCTAGGGCGAATAGCTTAACCATGCCAAGATGGCTGACCCACGCGACAGATTTTGGGCCGGGCATAGTGGGGCCCCCACGTGCCCACGTTGCTAGAGTATTGACAGGTAACAATGTCAGCGCAGATGCTCTGTGCACACGGATGAGCCCAGCTACGTGACAGCATTAGAGCCGGTAAGCTAGCAACCTTCTGTCGAAGACGTGAGGGGGAGACATGCTGTAGAAGCCACAGAGGCAGCTGTACCGACCCATGCGCTAATCCCTTTCCGTTGTTTTCGGCAAAAGGCATGCTGCACCGTTCGGTACTCGTCATTGCAAGAAGAACCAATGGGATGCTCTAAGTCATGAGAGTGTTACTAGAACAGATGAGTACGCGCCTACAGTGCAACCCTGCACTGGCGACTTGTGCATTGTATAATTGGACGTTAATCGGGTAACAAAAGCTGAAAATAGTGTTCGGCTTATATTTGCAGATGGGCACTCAAGAACGAAAGTAGTTAACCTGCAAGACACATGAAGTGTGTACATCTTTTGAACAAGTAAGAGGCAGCACCGTTTAGATAGGAGGTGTAATGAGCCCGAAGACAGATATTAATGCTGAAATGTGTTTACAGGTGCAGTAAAAGCATGCAATGAGGAGAGTTGAACTGTAGGAATACAAGGCAAGTAAATGAGAAGGAAAGTGGACTCATCATTTTTGAGGTCACAAATTAGCCAGTGGTAACCTATGTTTTGTATATTTTGTTCACCGATATTCACAGGCGGCGACAAGCAAGTTGCTGTGCGCCCGGCCAGAGTGCACGGCCGACTGAAAGCCTTGGAAAACAAGAGGATTAGAGAACCTAATTAGACTAGCTTGGTGTTGAGTAGTTTTGCATAAGGGTAATAAGGACCAGGTATATGTATGGGCAAATGAGCACCTAATAACAGTGCTTGGAGTAGCCATTAGATTGTATGGCAGCATATAAACTAATTGACTTGCCACATAAGTGAGGGAAACGATTTGTAAATCTGCACCCCAGCTACTAAATGAACAGAAAAGTATTTAGTTGCTTTACAGCACCTGAAGCTCTAGATATTTATTAGAATACGTGATAGAACGAAAAATGTTGGGCACATGATGGTTATGTAGACCTAGCAGAGGGTCTAAGTAACAATTGCAAGTTTTGCACAGGTGTTGTTGGTAGTTTACATTGTACTCAGTCCCTTTAGCACTTTGCACTTAAAATTGGTTTTAGTTGATTACGTCAGATCACACTGACATATGAAAATTGTTTATGTTTTTATGTAACTAAACCTTTATGTCAAACTCAAAGGGGGAATGTTGAAATGTTTTTAGAAAATGAAATGAATATTAAATGTTCTATTGGCTCAAACACTCATGGTCATGGTAGTTTTACAGGTTGTTTTGAGTTTCATTCGGAATCGCCTAGGGGGTGTGGGAACACCCTCTCTCCTTCCCAACACTCCAACTCTGGCTCACTAACTGGGCAGGGTTTATTCTGTATTCTAGTCTTGGCTCTCTATTTGATCTACTGCTCCCCTATCAATAGAACACTGGATCACCCGTACCTTGGCCTTCACCAGTTGCTCCATGTTGGACGCCATGTCATCGACCTCTAGCTTAAATTCACTCTTCTCCTTTTCCAGCTTCTGCTTCACCCTCTGCAGGTTGTCAATTTGCTCGCTCAGCTCAGCCACTGAGTCAGCGTGCTTCTTGCGCAGTGTGGCTGCTGTGGCCTCGCTGTGCAGCGTGGCCTCTTCCAGGTCCCTCCTCATCTTCAGAAACTCAGCCTCTCGCTTCTTGTTCATTTCCACCTGGAGAGAGGTGGCTCCGCCTGCCTCTTCCAGTCGCTCGCTGATCTCCTCGAGCTCCCGTGATAGGTCAGAACGAAGCTTCTCCACCTTGGCTCGGGCGGCACGCTCTGCCTCCAGCTCCTCCTCCAATTCCTCAATACGTGCCTTGTCAGGGGAAGAGAGAAAAAAGAGAAAAGGAATGAAAATATGGTTAATGCTAGAGCTGAGTTTCATGTCTACAGATGATTCATAATGCTGGGTAGCACCTCTAGTCTTCTACTTCCATCCACTCAGTGTCCCGGTAATAATAAATATTATCTGATATCTAATAATTGATCATATCACATTTTACATCTAGGTCTTCCTGCCAGATTCCACATACTTCTAAGCACTGTAATAATAGGCCTTTTTACCACTAAACGTAATAGCACTCAATTTATCGGCCTAGAAAGTATGGAGTTGGCAGTGTGGGAATTTGGTCCTGTGCCTGCCAATTGCACACAGAAGTCAGAGGGAACCACTTAACCCACTGAGCTATCTTGCTAGCCATAAAAACAGGGAACGGTTTGCTGTCTGAAATGGTGGACCAGCAGTTCCCCACCTACCTAACACCCTCAGACTATGGCGGACTATTTCTTTAGAGGACACAGAATATATTAATTATTTTATTTAACAGATTTAATAAATCACAGACTTTGCACAAGAAACGCTGACCGAGTGCTGTACAACAAGGTACACCATTATTAACAATAAAAGAGAATGGGAGCAGATCAAGTTTGATCCAGGTCTCAATTACGGTCTCAGTTTACAAGTATTTTACAGCAAGTGCCGGCAAACCTGCACAGTCCAGCCATGGAACCATTGCAGAATGCTCAGAAAGCACCAAGAGGGAAGAAAAAGGCCCTGAGCATAGGATCTTTCTGATTTTGTGAAATATATATGTGAAAGGAATTCAACTGGAGGGTCATTTTTAACACCCTACAAAATGTCAAATCGAGTAAAGTTAAAGCCACAGTTTCAGTGC
The DNA here is from genome assembly GCF_040938575.1 of Ambystoma mexicanum. Classification (NCBI taxonomy): domain Eukaryota; kingdom Metazoa; phylum Chordata; class Amphibia; order Caudata; family Ambystomatidae; genus Ambystoma; species Ambystoma mexicanum. The sequence goes on from NC_090938.1 coordinate 389,823,741, forward strand.
TGGAACAGGAAAGAAGAAGAGCAAGTGGTGCAGTATCATGCAATGGTGTTAGGGGGTCAGGAGGTCAGGGGACAATGTGTGGGCATGACAGGAAATCACAGAAAGCCACAAGGGTGGAGATATTCTGGCCAGGAGGTGGTGGGCACAACAGGAAATTGAAACAGTCTGAGGCGAGGCAGAGCAGTCAATGAAGAAAATGGCCAGTGCTGGGTGCTGGAAATCAAGGAAGAGTAGGGAGACAGGAAAGAAATAAGTAATGGTGAAACAGGAAATCAAGGGACGATGCAAAGGTAAGCCAAGAATGTAGGATGAGGGATGAGGTTAAACATGAAATGAAATGGAACACATGGGTGTGTTACAGGAGAAGCAGTGTAAATCCCAGGGACTGGAGAGAGAATGAGGGGAGTGCATGGTAACGGCAATATAGGCAGGGTAGGAAATCAGAGGAGGGTCTGAAGCAGGGCGTCCTAAGGAGGAATGTCATTTGGACAAGGAACTAGGTAAGGATGAAGAGGCCATGCCAGGAAATTAGGAAACAGTGTGCAATAGCAGGAAATGTGGGGGGGCTTACTGTGCATTCGCCCCATAGCTGGTACATTATTGTATGACTGTGGATGCTGACATTGTGGCGCTGGCTTAGTAACACATTGAACTCTGACTTGGAAAGAATGTCACATGGTCCTGACACAATATCCAGGGAGGAGAGTTTCTATTTCATAGAAGATGGGTGAAAAGCAAGGCGAGAGATGGTGGAGGAAGAGAACAGACATACCTGGAGTTCTTTCAGTTTTTTCTGAAGCTGTAAGGCTATAACTTGCTCGTCCTCGATCTTGCTGTTCTGTTGATTGATGTCAAACTCCTTCCTGTAAAGACATTTGAGTCGTCAGTGGCTGCTCTCCTTGTCCACCACCTTCTCTGCATGGCCTTTCACCTTTGCATGGGCTTGCTGCATGCCCTAGCATGCGTATCCTCTCCATTGCTTCTCTCATGCTCTACTCCAAAGGCACTCAAGCCTTAACTCATCAGTTGCATCATCTCCATTTCAATCTGACTTCCTGTTTCATCAACAATCCTTTCTTTCTAGCCCAATGTCTCCCTGTATGCAGCGTTCCTGCTTTGACATCACCTCCCTTATACTGTGTGTCACCGACTATTTTAGGTCCTATATCGCATGCACTCGTCATTTTCTTTAGGTGTTGCTGCTCCCCTTCCCCTGCCCACTCTGCTCAACTCTTGTTTGCTCCAGAGCCACTCACTTTTTAAGCTTCTCCTCCAGCTGCTGCTTGTCGTTCTCCAAATCCATGACACTTTCCTGGGTCAGCTTTAAGTCTCCCTCTAGCTTCCGCTTGGCCCGTTCGAGGTCCATACGTACTTTCTTCTCTTGCTCCAAGGAGCCTTCCAGCTAAGGGAAACCACAAGAACATTGTCACTGACAATTTGCCTAGCCAAAGACTTGTCAAACTAATTACTAACTGTAGATGGCAACTAGGATTACAATTAAAGTTCCCAAACTCTAGGAATTTCTCTGTCCAATAAAAACCTATGAGGATTGCTTCTAATACCCCCTACTGAACATCCCAGCACCTTAAACCAAACAACCCCATGGCAATCTACAAAACATTCACAAAATCAGAGAACCCTCAGCCACAGGGATCATGCTATACCTTCCCAATACTAGAGAACCCTAAATCCGAAAGAGAACCACATCAATGAATCTAGAATTGACATACTCCAAAGAATAGAGAGACCCCCAAGAGAACTCCATTGAGCCTTCTGAAGCCTAGATTAACTCCTGATCAAATGGGATCAAAAGGAGTTCTAGTAAAATCTAAAAACTCCAAGGAGCTCTCAAACATTGAAATATACAGTGACCCCTTTCAGAATCTTCCTAATCCCAGAGAACACTCAAACCTTGAGCAATTGAAATGCATTATCTTTTAAATGTCATTTACAAAGCTCCCACCCCCAACCTAGAGACATGCACGGAAATGAAGCATGCCCACACCAGTGAACCTTCTTGCCTAAAAACAAGAAGTGTGTCCTACTTAACCTTCTCAGCACCAGCGACCCCTCAAACCCAGGGAGACCAGCATACATTCTAATGACCTTCAAAGAATCACAGAGAACCCTCCACACAGTACAGCACATAGCAATGTAATTATTATTTGCTAGACCAAAGAGCCCTTAAATGTATACAAAAATAAATCCTATTGATCCTTCAACCCTTCGAAAGATTCAAGGCCATCTTCATATAATCTTATCATTTTCAGAAATACCAAAAACCTAGAAAGACCCATAGACATCCCTCAGTAACTTGCCAGCTGGAGTAACTCCTCCAAAAACCGAAAAACCAAATACATCCTGAATTACTCACTGAGAAGCAAGCACCTAGCAAGATAAGAGACTGGCTCGTAAAGACTACATAGAAAGCAATACTTTTGCATGAATTACAGTTTTCTCTGATAGAGAACTCTCTGGGACACCTCCTTCAGAAGGTCTTCTCTGAGAGAGTGCAAAAGAACTAGCCCCAAAGAGGCTGTGGCCACAAAGAGAAGCTACCTGAGATAACTCTCCAATCAGACCCAGCCGTCATAGAACTGGAGCTCTACCAACCATATATGTCTGGACATATCTTCAAGGAAATTCAGTTCAAGACAACAGTGAGAACCACCACTAGACACCTCCTTAAAGGATACATACATCATCCACTTGCTGCTCCAGCTTAGACTTGGCTTTGCTGAGTATGTTGACCTTATCCTCCTCAACCTGGAGGTCATCCAGGGTCTGCTGGTGGGCCTCCTGCAGAGCCTTCTTCTCCTTGGTCAGCTTGGCAATGATCTCGTCCAGGCCAGCCATCTCCTCTGTCAGGTTTTTCACCTGGATGAGGGTGAAAAGTTACCCACAGTTAGCCAGCAGCAGTGCAATGCAGAAGGACATACACACACCTTTTGTTGTACTGTCAATATAGCATGAACTGCCTAGGGGAAAAGACAAATTATAGCAGTGTAGAATATAGAATAATAGAAAGCTATCACTGAAGACAGAGAAAGGGCATGGTTGTAGAAGAGAAGACAAGGTAAGATAATGGGGAGAACGAAAGAATAAAAAACAAAGAAAGTGATCAGAAGGCAAGAAAAGTAAAATACAACAAGAGAGAAGCGGCATAGAAAAGGAGAAAGGAAGACAAAAAGAAACACATAAAATAACCCAGGGGGAAGCAAGCAGCACAAAAGCAAGCCCAAAGTGGAGGAACAAAGACATATAAAGGAAACAACAGATATGGCAAAATGGCGACCAACTAAAAAAAGGAGAAAGTGTAAGGGACAATCACGATGGAAAGCGATGAAAGGAGCATGTGCAATACCAATTTAGAAAGGGGAAAGAGACAAACAGGAGGGGGTAGAAAAGAAACACTGAGATATAGCAATAAAAAAGAAAGAGAGAGCGAGAGAGAGTGAGAGATTGAGAACTGGAGAATTATAGTCATTAACAGTAAGTGAGCAAGGAGAAAGAAAACATATGTGAAGTTTGAAGGAATAACCAAAGAGAAACAATGAGAGGAAGTATGACTGGGGAATAGCAACAGATAAAGCTAGATGTGGAAAAGGGGTAGAGAAAACAAGGAAACAGTAAAGGAAATTGTAATAAGAAATAACATATGACAAAGATTAAAAGTAAAGAAAGACACAGAGACACACTGAGATGGGGAGCAAAAGCAGGGAATCCGGTCAGAAAAACTCAGAAACAAAAAGGGACAAATGAACAGAAATAAACCAAACGAACAGGATAGTAGCATTCATATCTAGAAAGAGAGTAGAAAGAAAGTATGGGAGAAACAGGCATGAATTCAGAGGGAAATGGATGGGAGCAAAGAGCAATACATAAGAGATACAGTTCGGAGGAACAAAGAATGAGAATGGGAGAATTGTTTAGACACATAAGGAGAGTGAGAGACAAACAGAGAGAAATTAGACATAAAGAGAAACAAAGAGGAAGAACAGAAAATTAAACTCTTATAAAACAGAGACATATGACAAGTACCAAGAGATATACGTGGACAGAATGGAACACCAAATTGAACAAAAGGTATGTGACAAGAAAAGAGAAAATAGAATTATATTTATAAACCTAGCGAAGAGAGTATAGCAGAGAAATCTACAGAAATGGAACTTAGTGATATAGATAGAAAATACGAAAGAAAAAGAGACAGGAAAGCAAAGAAAAGAACAAAGCAGACATTGGCGGCCTTCGCCAAAGACAGAAAGAGAAGGAAAGTGCTAAAGAGAGACTAGTAGGACCACTAGGTGGTCAATCAAATGAGAAAAGCTAAGAAACAAAGAAGTCAGCAGAGAAACAAGACGCAAATATAACAATAGACAAAAGGTAGCCCACGAAGAAGCGGAGCAATATAAAGTACAACCGAGTAAAAGGAAGGGAGAAAAGTGCCACCATCATTATTGTCAGTCGCAGGAAGGAGAAACAGATGCCTTTGACATAGGAAGCCTGAAATAGTTCTTGCTGGAAGGGGGCGGGGATAGTCGGCACAGTGCAGGTAACATTATAGGCCTTTTTACCTTTTGTCTGAGCCCAGTAAGCAGTGTGCTAGCTATTTCTGGTTTCTACTTTATTTCTATAGTGATAGAAAACCATACTACATATGAATTACAATTTGCTTTTTATTTGACTATCAGTTATGTCCTCGTCGGTCCGTCACCATATAGTATATAGTTTAATCATCTATTATGTCTTAATTGATTAGTCACCATACAGTATATAGGTTAATTTCCAATTTTTCTGAAGTGTTGGCTAATTTACAAGTCATCATATGTCTTTCATCCCTTTTGTTAGTTCATCATTATCATCATCAATTATATCTTCATTGATTGGTTTTGGTTTGTCTTCCAACCCATTTGTCGTATTTGCATTGGTAATTTTAATACTGATTGTTTTGATTATATTGGCAACGGATTGTTTGATTTACTTGATTTTTTTTAACATCCTAGTGCCCTTCTCTCAACACGTGTTTCTCCATGGATTTCTATCGCGTGGACAGGACGTTGAGGACAACCGTATCCTGGGTTGCCCCCTTTTTTCTAAGGGAACCAACTAATATGTAAAGAAAAATATATACTACTGGAATCACAACACTAAAACTAACCCTCAGAAGAATCTAACTAGACAAGCAAGTAGGCTTCTCTCCTGAGGAACCATGGATAGAAATCTATGGAGAAACACGTGTTGAGAGAAGGGCACTAAGATGTTAAAAAAAATCAAGTAAATCAAACAATCTGTTGGCAATATAATCAAAACAATCAGTATTAAAATTACCAATGCAAATACGACAAATGGGTTGGAAGACAAACCAAAATCAATCAATGAAGATATAATTGATGATGATAATGATGAACTAACAAAAGGGATGAAAGACATATGGTGACTTGTAAATTAGCCAACACTTCAGAACAATTGGAAATTAATCTATATACTGTATGGTGACTAATCAATGAAGAGAAACATTTGGAAATGAACCTATATACTGTATGGTGTCTAATAAATGAAGACATCATTGATGATTAACCTATAAACTGTATGGTGACGGACCGATGAGGACATAACTGATGATCAAATAAAAAGCAAATTGTAATTGATATGTGGTATGGTTTTCTATCAATATAGAAATAAAGTAGAAACCAGAAATAGCTAGCACGCTGCTTACTGGGCTCAGACAAAAGGTAAAAAGTCATTGGGCCTCATTACGAGAACGGCGGTAGCCATGCAGCTATCAGCTCCATGGCTGCCACCGTTCCGGGCATTACCGGGTTCCTGCAATGGGGACTTACCGGGTTACTTTGAGATAGGAGGACCCGGTAAGTCCTCCATGCAGGAACCATTCCCCATTCCCATTTGAGCCCCCATAGGGCTCAATGGGAATGGGGAGGGAGGTAATAATGGGCAGATTACATCTGGCCCGTTATTGCCTCCCTCTTCCCTTTGCGGGACCCGGAAAGCACGCCTGGTTTTACCATGCATGCGATACGGGTCCCGCGATGGGAAGCTTGTAATCGGCGCTCCTGGAATGAAGGGGGCCGGTGCGGTACCGGCCCCTTCAATCCGGGAGCGCCAGGGTTGTAATGAGGCCCATTGTATTTATTGTCATGGTCACAATATACTAAACCCTAGTGTGCAGACAGCTAAAAAACAAAAAGGTTTTGGACTTACAGGACTCGCCCTGGAACAAATCCTAACCCGACCACACTCTCCTTTAAAAAAAATAATTATAGGCCTTGCCTTGTTTTTGGTGGGGCTGGAGGGAGAGACATGGGAGGCAGGTGCATTGAGCATAGAGGTCGGATTTTATTTTTTAGTGGGAGGAAGAGAAAGGGGAACAGTCATCATTAAAGTTGGAAGCTTTCCTTGTTTTCTAGGGGAGGGAGGAAGAGAAAAACTAGACAAAGGCTTTCAAAGTATGTGGCCTCCTCCTTTGTTTGGTTGGATGAAAGGAACACAGACACAATAAATGTAGGCACCTCAGAATCTTTTCAGTAGAAGGAAGAGGATGGGGAAACAGGTGCCATCATCGTAGGAGGGTAACATTCAGTGGAAGGAATAGGAATGGGATACAGACCAATGAATGTAGGACCCTCCCCTTATTTATATGTTGTGCAGAAGAGGAAGGAGAGACAGGCAACCTCGAGGTAGGAAGCATTGCTGTGTTCCCAGTGCCAGGCAAAGGAAAGGTAGGAAATGGCTGCGGGCAGAAACACACCTTGTTCTCTGTGGCGTGCTTCTCCTTCTCCACCTTGGCCAGTGTGAGCTCCAGGTCATCTATGTCCTTCTTGAGCTCTGAGCACTCATCCTCTAGCTTCCTCTTTTTGGCTGTCAGCTCAGCGTTCATCTCCTCCTCATCCTCCAGGCGCTCTGTCTGCTCCTTCACCTTAGCTTCCAGCTGGATCTTGTTTTTGATGAGTTGGTCACAGCGCTCTTCAGCATCATTGAGGTTGTCTTGTTCCTGTGGTGGGGTGATAGTTGCAGAGAGGACATTTCTAAGTTACACCTCTAATAATGTCATCATATGTCTTAATCTAAACAGGAAGACACCAGCCGGGTTGTTAACCTTTGCTCAAACCCGATGGAAGCCCCTACTTCTAATTTCTACGGCAAGACACAAAATGTTGGCAAAAGATCAAGCTTTACCACACATTGGAGAAACATTGAAATTATTACTGTACTCTCTTAAATAGGCCAACAGTAATGAATCTGCCTCCCACTCTAGAACGTTTCAGAAGGTATTGTCCCTTCTGCAAAAGAAGACCCCCAGAAGAAGTGTTCAGAGGTGACTCACCGATTGCACTTGGAGCTGAAGGTCATTCTTCTCTTGGAGCAAGGACACCATCTTCTCCTCCAGCTCCTTGCGTCGAGCCTCTGACTTCTCCAATGCCTCCTTGAGCCGCCCAAATTCCTCCTTCATGGTCTGCATCTCCTTCTCTGTCTCTGCACTCTTCAGGAGCGGCTTGATCTTGAAGTAGAGCTTCATCCAGGGCCAGTTCTTGACAGACATAAAGGCACGGATGTTCCATTGGATGACAAGCAGGGCATCCCTGAGGAAGGCAAAGGATAAGGAATTGGTGCCAAGATTCTGTCTGACCTTTTGCACATCAGTCTGCTCTGTTACATAAGTGCACATGGAAAGTAGGTTGCTTCGGGAAAGACGGTCTTCTCCAAACTAAATCTTCCATGAGCGGGAAGGAGGCATGCAATTTTCAGCTCCCTGAAGTTGTTTAAATGGTGGTTCCATGGTTTTACGTATACTGCATCTATCTCTCTATGCATTTTCATTGGATGCATTAGCATCTCTTCTTTTTTTTAGATAAAAGGAGGCAAGCCCCCATACCTTTCTTTTTTTTCTAACCACCTTAACTTCTTTTTTTTTTTACAGCTGTTTTGTTTGTTCCCTTAAAAATGAGCAGAATTGGTATGTATGAAGTACATGGAAATGCAAAAAGATGTAAAGACATGCCATTGTAAATGGCAGAGGTGCACTTTCTGTATACCATGTAACATAGCTGTTTACTCTACCAAACCGTGACCACGCCTCAGTAAAAGATATAAGTCATACGATGTTGGGACCCCACTTTTCCTACCCCACTCCATCCCTAGTGGGAAAGAAAAACTAAAGACTGGACTCTTCAAACATCAACTCCTATTCCATGAGAGCTAATAGGACATTGGGATTATGGGTACCAAGTGGGCCTTTTGCCATGTGATCTACAGATGGATGTTTTGTCGGAAAGCTGACTTGTGTTTCCAAATTCTGACCCCATTTTATGAGAGAGAAGGAGGCATGAGTTATCGAGAACCTGCCCTACATTTCCCATCCTTGACCTCACTCTATAAAAGAGAGACTGAGTATGGCTCCCTGGTCGTTCCTTCCCAATCCGGACCTCATTCCATTAAATGAAAGTGAACATGGGATTATATGCACTTGGGCTATGTTCCACAATTCCAAAAGATGCTGAAATTCCATGAGAGGGGAGGAGAGCTAACTCACATCTTCTCTGCTTCAAATCTAGAGATTGCACTGAATATTCTTTTAAAAAAGGTGCATCAAACATAACCTGGTGTATTTAACAGAGGATGAGAAGTGTTTTGAGATAATGGTGTAGATTCCCAGCCTTTATAAACATTTCCATTGGCTGCCATCTTTGCAAGTGTCTCCATTATCCATTATCATGTCAAAGCGGATTGTATTCCATTTTCCTTCAATCCAACACTTGTGTGCTGTTGGAAGCATTTCACCAAAGCAAAGCTCACCAGCAAACTTGGTAAAAAATATTGAATGAATTGGACTTCCAAGGTGGTAAGCAATGCCACTCACCTCCTTTCCAGAATCTTTTTGAACTCCCGTCTCATCAACTGTCCACGGGATTGTGCCTGGATGCGTGTGATGATGCGTGACAGGCGTTCATCTCTCATCTCTTCCAGCAGACCCAAGAGACCAGCCTTGAAGAAGACCTGTGAGGCAGAAGGAAGAACATCACACGATATTGAGATGTCAACAGAAGTAAGACGGCAACATACAGGAAATTATAAATTGCACCCACAGCAGCGCAGGGCTCCGAACATCAAGAAAGCGTGCAGTATATATGCTATGTCTAGGGTCTGAGGACAGTGTATCTGACTGCACTGCACCCCCTGACACCATCTGATACAAGAGAAGGGAGGGGAAAGCCCAGTGTATGAAGTACAGAACAACTCCAGCACAGCATCCCAGGCAGCAATGGTGCAGGAGATCAGGCATTTCCGGGATGTGGGGGACAGACCAACACAACACATCACACAAAAGGCTGCAGGAGTTGGGGACATTCCATGGTGCAAGTAGGTGGCTTACCTTAGTGTGCCCAAACTTGTACTGGCTGTTGTCAATATCAAGAGAGCCGAGTAGCTTCTCAGCCCCCTTCCTGCTGTCAATGAACTGTCCCTCTGGGATAGCAGCTGGGTTCAGAATTCGGTATCTGGGAGAAGGGGCAGAACCAATATCCATCAACTGTTAATTAACAAACCCATGCACCCATGTCACCAACAACCTGACAGTCAATTACAGGATATGAGATCAGCATTGAGTGCATGAGTTGAGACCTCTTCTCCACCACAAATGAGAACACATGAAATCGCTCACCTCTGGCGAAAGTCTCCATAAAGGATCCTATTCGGAAACCCTTTCCGGCAGATTCTGATACCCTCCAGGACACCATTACAGCGGAGTTGATGCATGACCAAAGGGTTATCCATCTCACCTGCAGGGACAAAATATAAAATTAGAGGGCAGGATATTGGGATAGAGAGGACGCCTAGAAAATGGGGGCAGCAGAGATGGAAGAGGTCTTTTCTCTGTCACTCTTTGAGGGGCTATGGGTGTGAAAAGCCTCTCCAACCTTTGCACTAGCACTAGTGAACTCCCTGTGGGTGAAGCAGAGCTGAAAAGATAGTCCCAACAACCTGCTCTGCAGCTCTCCCTTGTGTATCCCTGAATGCCTGGATCCACTCCTAGACTGACCATTCCTCCCGTACCTTGGCATACAGGGTGCTGACTGATGTGAGAGTGGCACTAGAAACAGTGCTTGCCTGCTACCCATATGTCTTTCCTGTTTGTCCCATTTTTCAGTTGGATAGTCTTTTTTCTATCTTAAATCTTCTCCCTTTCGTGAGGGGCATGCTATTCTCTAGGAGCCGTGCCTGTGTGGTGCTTGGGGTGACAGTGCCTCCACAGAACACCCCAGAGTTTCAGGGACTGTGCATTGCAGTATATCCTTTCTTGTTTGGCTTGTTATACATCACAGGTAGAAATGTAAACATGACCTGCTCACTGTGGAAATAATAGGTTTAAGGGTTAATGTAGTGCAATAATTTATCTTGCAGTGATTTTGACCACCAATCATAGGCAACCTAGTAGCCAGGCATTCTTCCTGGGAGGTAGAACATGTCTTGGGTCCCTTTGATTGCCCAGTACGCATGCCGACAGTGGAGGGGCCTAAATCACCTTGAGTGACCTATTATGGCCACTCCCTATTTTCAAGGAGAGGAGACAAACTTGAACTAGATTGAACTCGGGCTGTGTCAAAGCCAGAAATAGCAACATTTGATCTTCTAGATAACTAAACTCGCAGTGCAGTCCAAATGAAGATCTAGAAATTGTTACAATCAGAGAAAATCGCTAATCTGATAGGTAAACAGTGTTGAAAAACTTGTATACAAATAATTCTGGAAGTTAAACAGTGGACTCTGGCTGCTATCTCTCACAATTCTCTGATAATATTTGACAAAGAACACATACTTATTTTATTAAATACATTGTTATTGTTAGCATATTTGTCTCAATTCTTTTAGGCAAAATGGAGAAAATACTTTGCTGGTTTGTCAACCGTATGTATGCGTGATTCTACCTGGAATCCCCCCTCTATTTTCCAGGGTCACAAATACATTCTTCAATATCTCCTGGGCAGTAGGCAGCTGGAAAGGATGTAAACAATCAATCACTGGTGAAATGGAATGTAGACATGCAATGCCACTCTAGGTCACGTTCTAGAGGAGTCACCCATTGTGGGTCGTGATCATGAGCAGACACGGAAAGTGTGTAGACGTAGGGGGCTGTGAGAAACCTGAAGGTGTCTCTCTAGCTAGTACCTCGGGATCTGTCATCCAGGTGGCCATTACACGGCCATCGCTACTGGATCCAGTTCTTGGCGGTGGACCAGTGAGGGAGGATCACCTGGATGAGGGTCCTTGGGGAGTGAGAGTGGGACACCGACGGGTGAGATGCAGTATCCCCCTTCTTTCAACATATTTTGCCCATCCTACCATGTAGGATATTCCAAAACACTGCCCCCCCGCCTTTTCCGACACTAACACTTTCGCACAACACAAAAAACAACGGACTAACACCAGAGCCGTTTACCTGACATGTCCCAATTCAAGGGTCAGGCAAAGTCAGGCAATTGACCAGAATCACATACACCTGACAGCATTTTCCCTTCCCCACATGGATAAAAGGTGGAGCACAAGAGCACAGGACGAGCAAGGCAGACTGCATGACGTGAGAGCTAACTCAGCATGGTAGTTCAAAAGAAGGCAAAAGACGGTGCCTACCAACAGGGTGACAAGGAGAGACGCGACCTTGCCCTTTTTTCCAATCAAGGCCTGTGAAACCTCTGCAGACTGAAACAAAAGACTGCAAATAATAGCCACCATGTGTTGAAGCAGGTGTTAACGGTACACAAGACCCTCATCTTCTGATTACCAAGCCGGGAGAGACTCGTGTCTCGGAGGTACCAACCTTGACTCCAAAGAAAAAGAAAGCCAAGTGGTTCATCACAACCGGTGAGTCGAGGGGAGAGTCGATAAGAAACTGAACTGTGTTGAATGAAAAGTAGCAAACGGCTAATTTGAACTTTGAAAGGTTTAAGGAAACTATTGATGAAAGAGCAGGAAATCCACAGCAACAGTGGCATCCGGCATCACGTGGGTGCTCACGCAGGAAACTTTGGGCGCTTACCCGATGGTAGAGACTACTGTAACTATAAGGCCTTGGGAAGAGGCGAAGAGAGGTCAAAGTGGTCGTACAGTGGTCTTGTAAAATCCTCTGTACCGTCGAAAGTCTTTGACTGACAGATTATTGTGAAAGCTAAGGGAAATGAATCCCGCATGGTGAAATTAGTACATGAACAGTGCGTTGCAAAGGATGGCAAGAGTGAACCCGACAGAGGGATGCTAACTAGAAGGGATGAAGTCTGAAGTCCCATCAATAGTGTGTTGACAGGAATTAATCCGACGGAGGGATGTCCACAGTGAATTGTTTGAACAGAAATTAAGATTTGTGAGTGCAAGAAGGATTGTAAAACCAGGGGAAGTGGATTGTCCCCCTTGGCATTAGGATCCAAGCCCGGCAGAGGTAGATCCAGGGGGTGGAAAGTCATCATCCCAACGTTCATTTGGAGAGGAACTTTTTTGTTTGTTTGTTTTACTGAATACATCAGGCCCTGGAAGGCAAGAGACTTTTATTGAAAAGAGACTTAACCATCGAAGAACCTGATAGCTGGTACGGAACTGTCGACTCGTGCTGGGAAGACTCGAGTGTGTGCTGTGCTCAGGAGATCCACCCTGTCCTGTGCTCAAAACGTGGGCAAGGGAGACCCCTGGCAATCACATCCTGACTTATTATTTGTGAACACTTTTTCCTTTATTGAAAACCCTATCCCACACTCTTTCTGTAATTAGTTGTAAGGATTTGGCAATAGGTTCTTTTAGTATAGGCCTTTTTACTTTGACAAGTCGCCACAAGGACTGCCTTATTTTTCATTTGAAGGTTGAAGCTTGCTCCCATCTTAGATTTAGGTTTAGATTAGTTGTTTTTCCACCCTGCATTTACAGTTTAATAAACGCCCTTGAACTGTGATCACTTGTGTCTGTCTTTACTGTTACAACCATAACTAGGACTGACACACAGGTGGCATCGTTTTGGCTATAGACTTTTATTATGTTAAAATAAAAGAGAAAACCCTACCTGACCGCATTACTAAGAGGGGTTTCCCTGCCTCAACCAAATATTAAGAATTCTGTCAGGATGTCCGTTCAAAACAAATAGCCCACTGTCGTGGATCAAAACCTATTTCCTTCCCTTACACTCTAAATCAAACTAAGCAAAGAGATGATCTTCTTGATCGAGGAGAATGGCACCCTTCTTCTGGATGATAAACCAAGTAAAAGGAAATGTTCTTCAGAAAGGTCAGAACCAAAAGTTACAGAAGCTTTCTTGCGTTGGTACTCCACCAATGCACATGGAAAAAGAAAGTCTTGTATCTTCCCGGTGTTCAGAGTGGGATGACTCCCTCTCCTCCCTAACCTTCCTTAGGTTTCTTAATACTTTGCACAGTGCCAGGAGGAACACCATCCTTCTCCTGGCCTTTACAGTGGAATTCACTATGCCAGAGAGAATGATTCCCTTTCCCTGGTCTTTCCTGGGTTTCCTATAATGCCAAGGAAATGACTCCCTACCCTTGGCTTCTCTCACAATGTGCACAAACACCAGGGCGCGACCATTCCCCTCCCCGGCCTTTCTCAGACTCTTCACAGTGCCAAGAGAATAATTCCTTTCTCGTGGCTTCTTTCACAATGTTCATCAACACCAGGGGAAATGACTCCCATCCCCTGGCCTTTCTTAGGTTTTATTTGTTTGTCAAGTCCGACCCACAGATGTGTGTTGTGCAGACCTGGTGTACTCCCCTGCCAGGTACTGCCACAAGGTACCCGTACTGTCGAGGAATTCTCTTTCCCTTTTCAGGGTTTCCCTATACCTGGTTCACTGTCCTGTCAGGTATAGTCCTTTTTCCTCAAATCTTCCCCTTTCTTCTCTTCAGGGTACCAGCCCCCTTTATATTTCTTCACAGACTCTTAAATATTGTCTCTTATGAGTGCAGGTCCCAGACTTGCCTTTTTTACTTAATGTTGCTGATAGACTAGGTTCACTCTCCTGCCAAATACTACTGTAGTGCAAGTCCCAGACCCTATATTCTCGACTTCTTTCTCCCCTCTGGGCTTTCCACCACCTTCTCATGCTCCCCAGTTTTCAGGAATGGCAGGAGCTTTCCTTATCTGGCTTGCTGGGCGATCCATCCATTCTGGACCAGCTGCAGACCTTCCTGCTCCCGCCGTGGCATCCCTGTCTGCCTTCTTCCTCTCTCCTGGACTGTGCTGGATCTCGCGGTTCCTCCACTGAGGACTCGACGACGCTGTCATGAGTCCCTTCTCAGTTTTTATGCTTGCCCAATGTCCATATCAGCTGGAATGGTTACAGTGGTTCTGCAAGGCGCTCTTCGTTGCCCTGCACATCTTCTTCGTCTCAGTATACGTATAATCACTCCTTATTGGGTTTGCTGGAATCTTCATTGTCCCTGTTTTCCAGCATACTTCAGATAAGTAGTCCCTTCTCTTCCTCGTCTCAGTGGTTCTCAGAAGAGTTGGACTATCTACTTTACACAAGTACATGGAAGTGTGGGGGATTAGTGTACTGTGCCCAGGGAATGAGGATGAGGGAGGTTGGAATGTATTTTGGACATACTGCGTTCTGCCCGAAGAGTCATCCCTAGTCCCATAGGGGGGATCCCTCCTCATGAGATCCTCGCACTGAGTACCACCCCCAGAGGGACTAGCCGGTAGCAGCCTCACATTCCAGGTCTCATAGGAAGGGGCTGCCGCTAGAGGAGAAGGGACGACCTCTGAGGATGCGTCAAAACGCTGACTCCTATGTTCCGAAAGACAGCACATATTCCATGAAATCCCCCAGTTGTCTAGTAGGCTGGTCTGCTCTGGTTCTGCGACATATGTACTGCCATATGCTTACCCCTTGATCCCTTTTCCATCATCCAAAGATGGTTACAGCACACCCTTACCTGGTGCCTTCTTCTCATTGGGGATTATGCACCGCACAAAGTGAGGATGAGTCTTCCTTAGGTTGGTCATGAGCTTGTTGAGGTTTTCCTACAGTGTGGAAGGGAGAGGTGGATATGAGTGAGTGGTATCTAACATCCATGCAAACATATGCAGCACTCCCCTGCACCCACCCTACACAGGCTGCAATTTCAAATAGTAATATTTGGAAGTCAAAGTCATTCAACCCAGATCTCCATCGCTAATGGCCACATCCAAGAAACATTTGTCAAGCCTCATACAAAACACACTCACCAGAACCTACAAAAGACGTCTTCCTCCCGGTTCAGTCACAACACTTTTCTGAGGGCTGATAATAGACATTTTATTCAGGCTTAATTCAAGAAACATTCCTCAAACACCTCCCAAGAGAAATCCCTCTGGCCACACCAAAGCAAGGACACGATCCTTGCACCTTCTCCAGGAAACATTCCTTAGGTTTTACATAAGACATGATACTCATTCCTTTCACAAGTCATAGGGGGTAATTACGAGTGAGACGGTAAGGGGTTAACGGCATCAGTAAAGGTGCCGGAGCCGTCAATACCTTGCCGCCTCATTACGAGTCTGCTCGCGGGAACCCGCTAAGGACACCTGGTATTACCAGGCACCCTTAGCGGGTCCCGTAAGCAGACCAGGGTGCTAACAACGCACCCTCCCAATTCTCATTGAGCCCTATGGGGGCTCGAATGGGAATGGGTTCCTTGAATGAGGAATTACCGGGTCCTCCAAGTTCAGAATGGCCCGGTAATTCCTCATTCAAGGAACCCGGACCCGGTAAGGGGGTAGCCATGCCACTAATAGCGGCATGGTTACCTCCTACCTTGTAATGACCCCCATATTCTTTAGGCCTCATCCTTGCCATAGCCACTATCCTTACCCAAGATACGTTCCCCCATGTCTCACCCAAGACACATTCTCAGATCTCACCATAGGCATATCCTCCAGGTCTCACCCAACACAGGCTCCCCAGGTCTCACCTAAGACATGTTCACTAGGCCTCACTCTAGACATTGGGGGTCATTACGAGGTTGGAGGTAACCATGCTGCAATTTGTGGCATGGTTATCTCCTTACCGGGTACCGGGTCCGGGTTCCTCAAATGAGGACTTACCGGGACATTCCAACCTTGGTGGACCCGGTAATTCCTCATTCGAGGAACCCGGACCCGGTACATCCCCATTCCCATTCGAGCCCCCAAAGGGCTCAATGGGAATGGGGAGGGAGCTAACAACGGGCCTGTTAATAACAGTGCCCGTTGTTAGCTCCCTGGTCTGCTAGCAGGACCCGCTAAGGGCACCTGGTTTTACCAGGCACCCTTTGTGGGTCCCGGCAGCAGACTCGTAATAGGGCGGTAAGGGGTTAACGGTGCTGGCACCATTGCCTGCGCCGTTAACCCCTTACCGCCCAGCTCGTAATGACCCCCATTGTCTATATGTCGCACTCAAGGTAAGTTTCCAAGTCTAATCAACAAAATATTCCTCAGGTTCCATCTAGGATACGGTTCTCAAGGCTCACCCAAGGCATGCCCCTTGGCCAATAAAGTTCTCTAAGCATCAACAAAGGCATGCTTATTATTCCCCATTCAAGGCACACTCTACATTATTGATTGAAGATACAATCCTATTGGAACAGGCCACTAAATGGATAATTTGAATCATGTGTAGGTTGCATGATGCAGCCATTATGCTTAAAGAAGTATGGAGGTGTTTTGGGCAGCCTCGATAACCCAATGTGATGATCATAGGTCCATTGTATGCCTTGATGGGTAACATAATGTATTTTGCTATTAGACCTATTTGTGAAGGAAGCTCTGCCACTTTTGCATTGCCAGTCCATGACTGGTTGTATTTGTTTTTGTTTGTATATAGGATGTGATGTTTATAGGATGAGTTGTAATTGAATAGTGTGGAAAGTTTATATTTTTTAAATCGTAACGCAACGTAATAATAAATACAATGTAAGTATTTTCTCTTAAAGGTCTAAGTAAACACGCAATCCCTTTTGTAGATTTATTGTACTAAGCATGGCATTTTTATCAAAGAATGTATGGATCTAATTGTTTGCAGTCTTCTGGGATAATGGTTTGGTCAAATGATCCTCCAGCCTCATCCAAAGCATAGTGCTCAAGGCCCACCCAAGAGATTTTTCTGATGCCTCGCCCAATACATGCTCCTCAGGCCTCATCCAAGAAACATTCTGCATGCCTCATCAGTGATTCAGCCCTCAGGACTCATCCAATACGGATTTCACACAAGACATATTCCTCGACTCTCATATGATACCTTTTCCTTCAAACGTATCCAATGCATGTGATCTCAAGCCACCCGCATGAAACTTTCTTCAAGCCTCACTAAAAAACATGTTCTAACTTCATTGAAGACACACTCCAAGGTACATGTTCTTTATGTCTCTGTTAGGTGCCCTGGGAGGACACTGCACTTTTGTTATTTTTCTATTTTGCCATTCGGGGTGATCTCCCTTCTGTCTCCTACTCTGGCTCCTGACTTCTACTTTTGAGGAACATTCTATGGTGAGTGTATTCTTTGTAATTACTGTGGATTGTCTGCTATTGTATCACAGATTGGCAGCATGAACACGCCCCTACTGGGAAACCCGACAGTCTCATCTGAAGAACATCCCTCAAGCATCACCAAAGACAAATCCCAATCCACAATCCACAGGCCTTACCCAATAAACCATCAGCAAGTCTTCCCAAGGCATGGTCATCATACCTTGCCAAGGACACATTCCTCCAGCCTCAGGCAACACACATTACACAAGCTTAATCCAACACACATTCCAAAGACCGCACCCATAACATATTCTGAAAGCCTCGCCCTAAACTGTGCTCATCAGACCTCACTCAAGATATATGTATTATGTTGCATCAAAGATACATTTGTCAGGCCTCACTGAAGAAACTCTCCTCACACCTCACTCAAGATATCCAACATGCATTTCTCGAGGCTCAACCAAGAGACTCACCTCAAACTTCATTTAAGACCTATTCCTCAGGCCTGTCCCAATGAACTTCCCTAAGCCTCTATCCAGTCATATTGTTAGGCCTCACTCAAGACACATTCCACATACTTCTCCCAAGATGTGCTCCCCCTGCTTCATTCATGAAACAGAACTCATGCCTTACTGAAGATCTGTTCATCAGACCTCACCCACGGATTGTTCCTCAGGCACATTTTTCAGACTCCCTCTGAGGCCTGTTCTCAAGGCATATTTCTCTCACCGCACCCAAGATACATTTGCCAAGCCTGAGGAAAATGCATACCTCATACTTCATGCAAGCTACATTCCTCATCCAACGTATATTTCTCAAGCTGCTTCAACCAAGAGATGTTCCTCAGGCCATTATGTGCTCAATGAACGTGGCTGGTAATTAACAGTGCCGCTGACATTCCCTTTGTTTTTTTGTGTTCAGCGTGCAGCATCCCTGTAAGACTGTTACCCCCACCTCCGACCACCAGCTTATCACCTTGCCTCTACCCACTTCCATTGGAGCTGAAAGAGAATGCTGCATCAGCATTTTTACCAAAGGAACTTACCGGGCAGCATAGCGGTTGCATACAGTTCTTCAGGACTCACCCAAGAAACGTTCAACGGGCATCATCCACAACAGTGTTATCAGACCTTACCCAAAAGATGATCTTCAGGCCTTACCCAAGACTTGTTTCCCACCCTGACCTAAGACATTTTTGAAGGCCTCACTTTTATATGTATCCTAGGGCTTCCCAAGATGACTTAGAGACATGTGTAGGTGAGTATAAAGGACAGATAAAGGAAAGGGGGAATGAGCACCCATTGGAAATTGGGGTAAAGTCAACAGCAGAGAAGTGCTTAAGATACAGCAATGAAAGCAAGTGCCCTCTTTGAAGAATAGGCCATCATGGGTGATGGGACTTACCCGGTGAAGAGCTGACACCGTCTGGAAGGAAGAGCCCTTCTTCTTGCTGCCTTTCCCTTTACCCGAGTCTTCGCAGTAGAAAAAATAAAGTGTGAGATGAAGAGGGGAAAGGAAGGAAGGAAGAAAGGAAGGAAGGAAGGAAGGAAGGAAGGAAGGAAGGAAGGAAGGAAGGAAGGAAGGAAGGAAGGAAGGAAGGAAGGAAGGAAGGAAGGAAGGAAGGAAGGAAGGAAGGAAGGAAGGAAGGAAGGAAGGAAGGAAGGAAGGAAGGAAGGAAGGAAGGAAGGAGAAACTCTAAGATTAGATGGTGTTGCAGTAAAGCAGCCTTGTGTCATTTTTACAGGTACCAGAGAACTGAGGAGAATTATCTCGGGGAGCTGGGCGAGCCCTTTTTACACCTGTATTTTGTCCATACCTCTTGTGAAGTCTATCCAGCTTACTCTCATCTCAGCCACATTACAAACATGCCCAATAACTCCATGAACTGGGTTCTGGGGTCGACTGGAGGCTTCCCTTACTCTACTGAGCCCACCGCTCCCCCCTTCCATGTCACCCAGTAATTCTTTACTTGTTGGACAATCTCACTTTTCACTTGACAGCACCCCACCATACTTTTCCCTCCATTGAAGGGCCCCACTTTTGACTTAACGGGACCCTGCCATTCAATTTACCAGACTTTGGACTTCACTGCAACGCGCAGTCAATTCACCACACTGAACAGCCCTGCTTTTGGCTTTTTGGCATTCAGTTACACTAGACTTCATTTGATAGGTTTACTTTTGCCTTGACAGTGAACTTGGCATGTCTTTCACCAAAGTAAATGATCTGTGTAGGGCACAACAAGATACAGTCACTCTGGGCTAGAGGCAAGAATCCCCCCCCCCATCTCCCCAAGTAGCATATTGCAAGGTTCACCTGCTTCTGCACCGGCATAGCTGGAAAAAAGGGTGGCCAAAAGCTTGAGGTTGGACTTCTGGTAGAGCCCCACCACGGTCTCGTTCAATGGGTCCTTGTTCTTCTCCAGCCAGCCGTTGATGTTGTAGTCCACAGTTCCGGCATAGTGCATCAGTGCAAAGTGTGCCTCCGGTCTGCCCTTAATGTTGCGTGGCTTCTGGAAGTTGTTGGACTTGCCCAAGTGGTTGTCGTAGAGCTTGGCTTTGAAGGTCATGTCTGAGGCCTTCGGGAACATGCACTCTTCCTCCAGGATGGACATGATGCCAAGGGGCTGTTGAGTACAAAGTAGGGAGAGAAGGAGGTTGGGGAGAATAGGGAGAAGTTAGAATAATTACTTTCTAATCACTCGCCTCTTGTCCAAGTTGGGTTTTCATTAACTGGGTGGCCATTGTTTCACACACAGCTCTTTAATCAGCAAGATCACAATGAGCAGCAGATACCAAGGGAAAGGTGGAGATTTTCCAGTGATTTGGTGCTTCTGAAATGTCAGTTGGACTGCAGCAGAGTGAGCCACTTGTCAAGTATGCATCTAAAATGTGACTACACCTGCATTTGGGGGTTACTGAGGCCTCCCTGGTAGACTTTGATCATGGCCTCTACCCTAAACCAAGTCCGATCTCCCACCGCCTTTCCAAATCATGTGTGCCCTTTACCTCAAGCTTCATCTCCTACAATTCACGGTAAGTACTGTTTGTAGTCTACAACTAACCAAATTCCACAACAGAAACAGTGGTGTTATGAAGGTCCAACTAAGTCCTTCATTCACAGGGGAGTGTTTTGAAGCAGAGGATTCTGGATCCACAGGTGTCAAACCAGGTGCAGCTACAAACTACAAGGGTGACTGTGGGTTACGTTGGAAAATTGATCTTGGCAGGATGGGAACACTGGCAGTGAAAGGTTTTTAGCTCTTTTGCGGAAACTAATTACTCATTCTCAAGCATTTCTTGAAGGTTGGTTTTGGATACTTGCATCATTTCTGTGGGGCTTTAGTAATTTTAGGATCGATTTTCATGGGTATTGACTGTGTCAATTTTTAGAGGGATTGGGGAATGAAGATCAAACTAAAATGAGGGTGACTGATAAGAATCTTGGAACCTGCTTCAGTTTTGGGAGGGTTTGGGAGACTCGATTAATGGTTTCTGTGCAACTGGGCGCCCTGTCCCTGTAGTGATAGCGACATTTAGTGCCCCTTTAAGGTCATCTTCTAAAATAATCAACAATTCCAAAGATTCCATCCAGCACTTCTTATGGAACATCACTCCTGTTTTTCATTTTCGAATGTTATATGTACCTCTAGTGTATAAACTAAATTCCTCTCCGTTCACTTTTCTTACAATAAATAATTGGGTTTTTTTTCATATTTTGGAAAAATAACAGCTATGATTAAATGCCTATGTGTTCCCATCCATGGACCATTTGAGATTTAGGGCTATTTGAACATCTGCAGAGCCTGAAGATTGTTTGGCAGGAAGCCTTAGGAATTCCAAGTCCTAAACTGGAGCCTCACTTACATCCTGGCTGTTTCAAGCTCCATAGCCATGTGACGGAGACTCTCAGTCTTAAGTAGGTGCTCTAGGAACTGAGCGCAAAGCCAGCCATCATGTGCCAGGGTGCGACTGAATCTGAAAGGCTGCTTCAAGGGGTTTAGATACTCTTAATGAACCCCTGGAGGGCACAAACAATTCTGGGATCAAGCCCCAGGGAATTCCAAGTTTACAATAATTAATTAGGCAACTGTGGAACTTTAGGATGTACCCAAGAAGCACTCTAGACCTGAGTCAATGCCACATGGAGAGCCGTGCTTATGATGGTGCCTCAGGAAGGCACAGCCCTGGGCCTGCCATTATCCCCCAAGGAGCCCAGTCCTGTCATAATGTCCCCAGGAGGACCTTCTATTCCTCCAATTGTACCCCTGCATCCCTGCTCTACTCCTTAGATTGGAGCTGCCACCTGTCCGTGTTTATGGTGATCTGTCTGGGTCAAAGGAGAAACTTGTCCCATAGGGAGCTACAGCATGTTTAGGGCTGTAAAACCTTGCCTCATTGAGGCCTGCAGTATGTTAAGACCCGGAGAAAGCTTAATGTCATTATTTGATTAGGAGTTTTGTAAAGTGCAAACATACACCACCAACACATTCTCAGTAGATTAGCAAATGGGGCGGTATAGCAGGAGAAAAAGGATTACTCACTGAAAAGTCAGTTCTTGATGGCCCACATAGTGAAATGGAGTTCCACAGAAGAAAATGAGGATGGTGAAGGTATATCCCCCAGCCCAAGCCTTGCAGTGGTGTGTCATCTGCTGTATGCTGTTGTTTTACTGACAGGAATTACTTCAACGTCCTTAACTTCGAAATCATTCCTCCGAAAACAACTAATTGAATTATATAGGAGGCGGGGGGTAATGGGTTAAAAGGGCTGGGGAGGCTTGGGATTGTATAGGAGAAGGGCAACTTGAGGGGAACCCCCCCAGATTAAAACAATTATAATTCAATTTGTTTTTTCGAAGGAATTAGTTAGAAGTAAATTACTTGGAAGTAATTCCTGTCTGTAAACGACATGGAACCGAATCTGCAGGACCTGGAGAGGTCTGACAGGAGTGTAATGTTATAACACTCTCCATGGCCTAGCAAACAAAAAGTGACAGGCCTCATTCCGATAACCCTTCCTTCTTGGCAAGCCCCACCAGACACACCTTTCCAATCAGTTGAATGCAGGCCTGCAATGGAGACTGCGTTGCTTGGTGGTGCCTCGGCTGCCATTTCTGAATGATACCTCCACTTCCCAATGCAGATAGTCATTCTGCAGATAGTCATTCTTTAACTATGTCCCCAATTTCTGGATGGTGCCCAGTCATTCACCTGAAAGTCCCACCTACCTTCTCGATGAGGTCGATGCATGCCTGTAGGTCCATGCCGAAGTCAATGAACTCCCATTCAATGCCTTCCTTCTTGTACTCCTCCTGCTCCAGCACGAACATGTGATGGTTGAAGAACTGCTGCAGCTTCTCGTTGGTGAAGTTAATGCAGAGCTGCTCAAAGCTGTTGAACTGTGAAGGGCAGGGGTGATAAATAAAAAGGGATGTTAGGCCCACATTGGGGAAAGGGGCAGCTAGCCACCTTTAATCTCTATGAATCTGACAAGGATGGTGCAGATATCTTCCCGGATCTTGTTTCATGTGGCGTATTCAGCCTGTTACCCTTTGCTCCTGATTATACAAACTTTATGGCGTTATATGTGCTTCTCCATACACTGGAGAGAATAATCAATCATGGAGGGGGGAGAGGCTGCAATAGCAGAAAGACACTTACAGACAGTTGTGATATAACAGTCAGAGGATCCTACACAAAGATGATCATTTAGAATAATCACGGTACAACAAAATAAATGAGTAAACAGTAAGGCAAGCGTAACATGGTTACAGAGAAATCATCGCTAAAGGGACATTGAGACACATTGAGGAGTCATCTGTAGTTCCTAAGGCTTTGTAATGTCAATTCTGGCCATAAAGAAGTTTATGGGAGTTCACTAGAACTTTGAACTTCGAATCAAATCTACCTTCCGTGAACAGTGTAATTTTAGTAATCGCCTCAGGCATCCATTCAACTAAAGGCAGGGGCATGTTTCCTGTGGCTCCAACTACCAACACTTCATTTTAGATCACCTTGACTTACGCATCTGCAAACAAATCCAAATCGAGATGCTGGCAATGAAGAATGTTTCAGAATAGGAGCAAAGCAAATCGTCAGAATAGGCTGCGGATAGCCACACAAAGCCATAACATTCAAGAGCGGGTGAGGACAGTTGGGACAAAGGCGAAAAGGGTTCCCTGGAGGTACACAACAACTGAGGTCTCTCTGTGAGCACATCCAAGGCAGGACTCTGGGCACAGAGAAAACATACTAATTGCAGAGGACAATACACTCCCTGCAGTGTCAGCCTGACACTCCAGAGGCTGTCTGCCCACACCTGCTTTCTTCCACCTCCTATAAATGGTGGTATTTCTTGCCTCTGCATAGACTGCAAAATGTAAAATGTTGCTGACTCCTGGACACGCTTTGCAACAACAAAGCTGAATGCGCATATCTTCAGGCCACTCCTCACCAGAACCGAGTGGCAGGAAAAAATAACAGACACAATATTTACAAATCAGAATAATAAGCATGTTGTGTGTGTCTTTAGAGTGAAAATGTGTGTGTGTGTGTGTGTGTGTGTAGAGGAGAATGAAGGCCACTCCTGATAGGCAGGGAATCTTCTTATGAGAAGGCGATCCCTGGAATGGTGCTCACCTGGCTGAACTCTCAAAGCACTCACGTGTGCTGGTTCAGTTGTGAAGGACCCAGTTTATCAGTAGCAAGGCATTTGCAGGTGGAGAAATTAATGGATCCCATGTGTCAAGTCAAGGCATTCTATTTCTTCTGGAGATAAAGCATCAGAGTGCAAAGCTGAACAGACTGGTGATGAAATGTGCATGCAGGGTGTGATTGCACTGTCCTAGAGGCTGATTTTGGCAGCTGTTGAGGAGATCCTACCAGTCTTATCCCCCAGCCTAGAGAAAAATACCTCTCGCCCTTTTCAAACCCTTTCCCATTACTAGCGACAAAAAGTGGGACTTCAACCTCACCGCAGGCGGCAGACAACTGCAGCAGTGAAACAGCTCCCTTTGCAGCCACATGCAGAGTGGCAGCACTTTGGTCTTGAGTTAAGAAACCCGGTGGAGCGCCATCTGATCTGGAGCAGTACTTAGAAAGACACATAAGGAGTAGTCCATGATGCTGCTTGACAGATGGCATCCAGAGGGGCACTGCCTGGGAAGGTACTGAAGCTTTATTGAGCCTAACAGAATGAGTGCAGATACCCTCTAGTGGAAATATCCCTCCCTTAGGATTCCATACAAAGATACAGAGGAACCACCCACGGATCAACCGGAGCCTTGGGTGCATTCCTGCCAGGAGAACAATCATTATAGACATCAAGAAGCCAGTGAACTAAATGGCCTTCCTGAGAACCTTCATAGCCATGTGGCTGTCTAGGCAAAGCCAAGATCTTTCACTTAAGAGAAGAGACTGGAAAAGAAGAACAGTGAAGAATGGTCCCCTAATTGACATAGGGTTCAGACAGTCACCGGGGCAAAGAAGGATGGGTCCCAATATCAATAAGATGTTTTCATGCCAGGTTCCCCCCACTTCGAAGTCTGTGATAATAGGTGTTATTATCCATATTTAATAATGCCAAATATATCGACCTCTGTCAGACCTGTTGGGATTCAAGCCTGTGTCCTTCTGGCTGAAAACAGAGCTTTGGGCGCTTAACTCACTGATCCAGCCTACTGTCACACGAACAGCCATGCCCTAGTAAAATATTGTGCAGGGCCCACAAGAAGAAGGAGCCTTCATCCCCCCAATCATCCAAATGGCAGTAGCATCAACTAGAAAAGGAGCCTCTATGCTACCAGTTGAAGGTTGCAGGAGGCCGCAGGCTCAAACAGTTTGCGACCTACAACACAACCATATTCACATATCCAGCTGGACAGTGCTTCCCAAAAGAGGGAAACATTTGCGGAATCCAATAAAGTTGAAGAAAAAGAAAAGCTTTCCTATTCAAAATGCCTAGACGGGCCAATGTAGACTAGGCAATGCTTGCACAATTCTATGTCGACAGAGAACTCAGCTCGGCAGAATACAGACGGCACACACTTCATTCAAAGAACAACTCGAGGGATTGGTTTTCTTGATTAATACTCAAAGGCTTTATCAGTATTTTCTCTTATAATGTGTCCTTGTGAAGCATCACCTGCCAGCATAAAGAATGGGTATGATCCATTCGGAAAACCCTAATAGCCACCGACTAGTTCCGTTGCGTATCAAGCAGACAATGACTAAAGGTAAGGATGGAGAAACTAGATTTGACCAACGTAATGTGGCATAAGTGAGGCCTCCTTAGCTGTGCCACCTTCTGCTGGAGAAGAGGGCAACACTTCCGGTGCAGCAGAAAGACTGCACCACAGGGGGTGTCACATTTTCAGCATGGGAAGCTCAGAATGGAGGTAGGCAAAGAAGGCAAACATGTATGCAGTTGGATCACCCCACTTCTCATAAGTAAGAAAACAATATCATTCTTGCGCCCCCCACTCTTGCAGAACGGAGATGAGAAAACTGTGTTTGTTCACATGAATGTTCTGGAGGGGCTGCTGTATGGACTGCTAAAAGTGCTGCCACCACTACCATCATCCTCAACAGTGCACGTGCATACACAAATACAACAAACATGATCATGAACGAAAACACTTTGAATAGTTGATACATTCAAATCTACAACCATTTTTATCAACTAACTGTACACCATGGTTACAACAATAATAAGCCTAAAATGTGCATTCAAATAAATCAAATGCATTTCCATAAGATATTAATAAAACTATCAGGCTGTTTCTAAGTGGATTTTAGGCTATGTTACTGTCTTAAGATGCCAGTGGGCATGATAAAACATGAATAGGCCACCTGAGTCTTAAGCCTAAACCTCCATGCCTAACCCAGGAATGTAGTGTATTTATTTCTCCTTATAAAGGGGGGTGTATTTCATTAGCCCTAATAGTCAAGCGCTGTGGGCGACTGGGACCAGCTTTACTGTACCAGAAGAAAGTACAAAATGCCTGGGTAGTATATCCAGAGGCAACTTAATGAACAATGTCTTGGAAAAACACAAGTGATCAAAGGGAACTCTATTAAATGACAAAAACAATATAGGTTCCATACTCTCCCCTCACTAGTTCAGGAAAAATGGTTTTCCTGCAGATACCAAAGTTGCTCAACCGGCACAAAAGACAGTGTATCATCTTTAAGGATGCAGAAGAGAAGACTGACACACAGTTGGTATAGGGACTGCTGTAGACTTTTAACTGGTAGAAAAATAAAGAAAACCTATCTTTCCCTATATCTATGAGGGGGTTCCCTGCCTCAACTAAGGAGCTGATGGGTCTGTCAGGATGTCTGAGTAACTGAAAGAGTCCACTGTCATGTGTCAAAATGTCCCTATCTCTGTCCCTTACACTTATAACTAAACTAATAAGTAGCACCAATGTTATTGGTCCAGGAGAATGACGGTCTCCTCCTGCACTGGGCGGCACAGTTTTGGTTGCAAGTTCCTTACCAGGGGGAATGCCTCCCTGGTTGTAGGACTTCACAAAGAAACAAAAGGATTGCAGATCCTCTAATACTCTGGGTTAGAACGTTCACTATTTTGTTATCCCAGAAGGAATGACTGCCTTCCGCTGGAGCACTGGTTTGATCCTCCTTGCAGGCTCAACTACCAGGAGAATGACTCCCTTCTACTAGCTTTCTTTGGCTTTGCTCTCGCAGTTCACAAAACCAGGGGAGATGACTCCCTCCCCATGGGCTTCCTTGTGCTTTACCTCACGGTACACAACACCAGGGGAAATGTCTCCCTGCCCCGAGCCTTCCTCAGACTTTATTTCACAGTTCACAACACCAGGGGGAATGTCTCCCTGCCCCTTGCCTTTCTCAGGCTTACTTTCACTGTTCACAACACCAGTCTCCCTTTTTGTATACTTAGTTTCACGATTCAGCTTTCTACTGGTTTGTTCTGCCAGGTACTGCCCCAGGGAAGATAGCGCATACTGGTCTTCCCTTGTGGTTGCGGGTCCCAGATCCGTATCTCCTTATTACGTGCATTTGGCAGACCTGGGTTGCTTCCCTTCCAGGTACTGCCACGAAGTTAGGTTTCGGTTCTCGGGTGCTCGACCCTGCCCTGGTGGTCAGTGGCTCTGTTTGACCCTTCAGCACAGGGGAGCCTCCCTCTTACTCTCTCTAGCTTTTCGCGTGGGTCCCAGACCCTTCTCTGGTGGCCAGTGGTATTTCAATTCTCACTGGGATGAGGGAATCTATCCATGTGGGCTATGCTTGGCTTTCCACTCCACCCCGTGAGTCTCCCGCATTTCCCTTTACCTCTTTCCCAAATGGGACGCGTCAATGGCTCTTCCAGGGTTTGCGGTTCTTCTTGCCAGCCTCTCTGGTTCCCTTCTGATATGATTCGTACAGCCGAAATCTTCGAACAAATCTCCCATTCAGTGCCATTACAGTGAACAAGGGGAGCGGGAGTTGCGGGGGTGTCCCTTGCACCCTTGTTTACTATAATGGCATCAGGGGTTGCAGGGGTGTCCCCAGCTTCTGATAGAATAAAGTTAGGAGAGAAAAAAAAAGGAAAAAGAGGATCCTGCGGTGCTAGTTCCCATCCACGTAAGTGAAGGGAACCGGCATCGCAGAAGGATGGAGGAGTCGGCGGCACACAACCAGGTGTGTCACCATCAGGTACCGGGCGATCATTATTTGACCCAGGTGCAACATTTCAAATTCGGCATTGCCGTATCTGGCAATTTTGAATTCGAAATGTTGAGCTTCCGTCAAATCATGGACAACCCTTGGGAACGCTACCTGTTTGGATAGGGTGATCCACCTCATAACAGGTGGGGGATTGCCACTTCTTCAACGCTCCCAGTAAGAGTCGGGGTCCTGCTGGCTCCTCTGCTGCTTCAGCATCAGCGACGTCTCACCTTTCTGTTCAACTTCGCCCGCTTTGAAATTCCTGAGTAGCTGACGCAGACTCCTCGCTTCTGCAGTAGAAGACCTCATTACAGCTTTGGCGGTAGCCATGCCGCTATTGGCGGCAGCCCAAAACCAGGTCTGGGTTCCCTGAATGGGGAATTACCGGGCCATTCTGAGTTTGGAGGGGCCGGTAATTCCCCCTACAGGGAACCCGGGCCCGGACCTTCCCCATTCCCATTTGAGCCACCATAGGGCTCAATGGGAATGGGTGCAGGGAGCTAACAACGGGCCGATTACGACCGGCCCGTTGTTAGCTCCCTGGTCCCCTTGCGGGACCCGGGAACGACGCCTGGTTTTACCAGGCGTCCTTACCGGTTCCCGCGAGGGGACCTCATAATATTGCAGAATGGGTTAACGGATGCCGCCACCATTAGCGGCATCCATTAACCCATTCCGCAATTCTTGTAATGAGGCCTGCTGAGTCATTCTTCAGTTTCCTTATTATTGGTCTTGTCCCGCCCTTGCGTAATGTCAGTCCTTGTTGTTAGTGGCTTCTTGGCAATAGTTATGCCTCTTGTGAGCCACCTCGCCTCAGTAAATTTCGTTTTGTCAGCTTCCCAGGCACTGCAGCAATAACTGGATATACTATTAGCAGAGGATGAATCATCAGGTTTGCTGAGGTACATGGAAGCATTGGGTAAGGTGGCAGGATCTAAATAGTAGTGAGGTGTGTAAGGTGTTGAGTGAGGGCTGTTATACTGCGTTCTCCCTAGATGTTCATCCTTGTCCCCAGAGGGGGAGACTCTCCTCATGAGATACTCCCGCTGAGTACCACCCCCAGGAGTACTATCGGGTTGCGGCCTCACCTCCCTGGCCTCATCGGAAGGGGCTCCCCCTCGGGGACAAGTGACCACATCCAACGATTCGTCACATACCCTTCCCCTTATGCTGCTAGCTTCCACATCTTCTAAAGGAAAACAGGACAGGAAATCCACGTTTCCCTTTCTGTGTTCGACACTAAAACAGAAGGGCTGAAGATCAAGGATCCAGCACATTGCCATTGGGATGGTGTCCTTTCTAAGACTGAGCCATGTAAGGGGTGAATGGTCCATAATTAATTTGAATTTTCTTCCTGTGAAGTAATATTTGAGGTATCCTACGGGCCACTTTATCGTTAAAGCTTCTAATTCAATAGTGGCATAATTCCTCTCTCTCTGGAATAGCTTTCTGGTGATGTAAAGTACCGGATGCTCCACTTCATCATATTCCTGTGATAAAACTGCCCCTATACCTACTTTGGAGGCATCTTTTGGAGAAAACATTCCTTGTTAAAGTAAGGGACTTTTAAAATGTGCTGGCTGCATAGAATTGACTTTGGGGTATCAAAACAGGCCTGGACTTCTTTTTGGCTTTTTCATTTCTGAGGTTCAGCATTCTTTAACTTATCAGTTAAATAGGAGAGTAGTTAGGGATGAATCTGCTGTAGTAACCGGTTAGTCCCAGGTAGGCCCCCCCATCACTTTTTATTTTGGGAATTGGTGTTTCTTGAATGGCCCAGGCCTTTTGTAACTGCAGCTGAACTAGTCTGTTTCCCACAAAGAAGCCTAAGTGCTTGATTGCTGAATGGGCTAAATGGCATTTCCTGGGGTTAGCAGTTAGGCCAGCTCGTTTTAGGGCCCTACTCATTTCATAGAGATGGTGCATATGTTCTTCCCAGGCCTTACTAATAAAGACAATATCGTCCACTTAAGCGCTGCAAAAACTACAATAGGGCCGCAGAATCTGGTCCATTAACTTCTGAAAAGTGGTGGGAGCACCATGGAGCCCAAATGGAAGAACTTTAAAGTAAAATAGTCTGCTACGGGTGGAGAATGCTGTTTTTTCCATGTCCTCCGGGTTTAATGGCACCTGCCAATAGCCCTTGGTAAGCTCAATCGTAGAGAGGTAGACGGCCCTGCCTACCAATATGACCTTATTGCCTGATCAATAAGGTCATCAATCCAAAGCATCAGGTAATTGTCGAATTGGGACACAGCATTGAGTTTTCTAAAGTCTATACAAAACCTCCACGATTGATTGGGTTTTGCCACCAGGACTACTGGCGAGGACCACAGACTTTGGGATGGTTTGATAAACCTGTGTTCAGCATTTTCTACACCTCCTGGAGGACTATTTCCTTTTGGATTTCGGGGATGCGGTAGGACTTGAGATTAATGACTTTCTGGGAGGAGTGCGTATATGATGGTAAATCCCCTTCACTCTCCAAGGCTCGCAGCTGAAGACATGGGTGAATTGATCTAAAAGATCTTGGATGTCTTGTTGTTGGGACGGTGGTATTAAATTCGATCTGTCTGTCTTTTCTGACACGAGACTGGCCATTAGCACGGAGGAGGATTCCACTGGGTCCTCTTTCCACTCTTTTAAGAGGTTAAAGTGGCATATCTGAGTATTAAGTCTTCTATCGGGTTGGGAGATATGATAGTTACAAGAGCCAATCTGTTCCAGTACCTCATAAGGTCCGTGCCAGCAAGACATTTTATGTTCAGAGGTAGGCAGGAGTACTAGGACCTCCAGTCCAACAGAAAGGACAGCGTGACAGTTCCCTTGACATATTGAGCCTTCTGGTGTTCTTGAGCCTTAGCTAGGTGAGTGTGGACTAGATCCCTTACCACAGTCATATGCTCTTCAATCCGTTGTGTGGTTTGGCACATCAGTAAGCACAACAGTAAGATAGCCTCCTCTGTCTGTTCCCAGGGCTCCCTTAGCATGTCTAGGACATCTCTGGTATCACGCCCATACAGCAGTTAAAAAGGGTGAAAAACGGAGGGAATCTTGGGGAGCCTTCCTGGTGGCAAAAAGGGCCCAAGAGACCATCATTTCAATTTTTTTTCCATCAGCTTCTACTAGCTTGCTAAGAACGCTTTTGAGTGTTTTATTCAAGGGCTGAACCAAGCCGTCTGTCTGAGGATGGAAGTTTTAATTTGAAGGATTTGTTTGACCTCTGCCATGATTTTACTCATAAAGGTTGTTCCCTGGTCCATCAGTATCTTCTTTGGGAAGCCTACCTGTGACAAAAAGGGAATAAGATGTTTTAGGATATGTTGCAAGGTGTTTCTTCGCAAAAGGAAAGCCTCTTGGTAACAGGTTGCATAGTTTAGTATAACTAGGATATACTTGTTCCTGAATTTCAATAGTGTTAAAGGTCCCACAATATCCATCCCTATTTGGAAGAAGGGGACGTCTATGATTGGAAGGGGTTGTAAAGAGGCTGAAGAAGGGTTATGTGGAGTCATCTTTTTACATAAAGAGCATGTCATAACAAAGTTATTTATGCCCACATATATTCCTGGAAAATAGAACTGCCTTACTACTTGTCCTTGTGTTTTTGCAGTTCCCAAATGTCCGGAAGTGAGTTGGGCTTGGGCAATTTCTAATACAACCCTGCAGTGGCCTCTGGGGACTAGTATTTGGGATCGAGGGGTTCCCTCGTTGGTGGTGTCTCCTCTATATAGCAACCCCTGCCTCAAGAAAAAGAATGGACCATCTTTCTTACTGCCTTCCTCCTCAGAGATGACTCTGAGGAAGGCTTCAGCCAACACAGGGTCATTGCGTTGTGCGAACGCTACCTTTGGGATTGTCCCATGTTTCCCCCTCCACAATACTCTGAGTAACCCTAGGTTTGGGTCTGGTTCTTGGTCATCTTCCCCAAAGCCTTTAACCCCTCTCTCAGTGGAATTTAACTCATGTACTTCGAGGAGTTTGGGGAATAGTGCACTGTCTAAAATTCCCTGAGCAATCTTCTCCTTGGTTTTACATGATAAGTATGTTTGCCATACGGAACTTGGAGCCAGAACTATGTCGCCCAGTCCAGGAGGAGGGAGTCATTCTCCTGGACCAAGAACATTGGTGCTACTTATTAGTTTAGTTATAAGTGTAAGGGACAGAGATAGGGACATTTTGGCACATGACGGTGGACTCTTTAAGTTAGTAAGACATCCTGACAGACCCATCAGCACCATAGATGAGGCAGGGAAACCCCCTCATAGATATAGGGAAAGATAGGTTTTCTCTACATTTTTATACCAAATAAAAGTCTGTAACAATCACTGTGCCACCTGTGTGTCAGTCTCCTTCTTCTGCATCCTTTCATATGGTGTCAGGCAGTGCTCCAGATAAGATTTGGAACTGGGAGTATTTTACTCCCTATTTTTTAAATTTGGGAGTAAAAGGATTTTGTAGGGAGTAAAAATGTAAATCCAATTCCTAATGTGAGTATTTTTTTAATAAGCGTCTAAACATGTTTCAACTGGAAAACAGATATGTTTTTGTAATAATTATTTATTTGCACTGACTTATTCATGCACACTAAAAGATATGTTTACTTCTTTCAATCAGGCAGTTATAATAGCAGTTTGTTCCTGTGGTAGTATGTGCACTACTGGTCCAAACATATCCATGGAGCTGTGTGAGTGAAAACAGGGGCACAAGGTTCTATGTGTCTGTTTTCTTTTTTTGTTGGCAGTATTTTTACTTCCTATTTTTATTTTTGGGAGTATTTGACTATTTAAGGGTGTATAAGTGGCTGATACACTCCTTAACTGTAGGGCCGGTGTCAGGAGTGGGATTTGACCTAGTTGACACAAACCAGAGAACCCTAAAGTTCACAAAGTTAAGTGACTGAACCTCTGGCCCATCTGTCACCACTACAGAGTCTATATGGTTTGACCTCTGCAGCAGTTGTGATATAACTATAGAACCTGGAGAGAGACAACTAACACCCTATGATTTAGTGGTACATACATGTTGTTATATCCAACATTTCCTTTACGTTGAAAGTCAAAGTCACCCTTATTCGGGTCGTTAGTTTTACACATAAGTATTTTCCTAACACTTTATTCACATTACCAACTTTGGGTTCAACCCTATTTGCAGATATGCTGTGATCCGGATATTGTACTACCTGGAAGAAGAGCTTGCATTTGCCCCTTCACCAGTGGTAGCAGTGTACCAATAAAAGTAGTGGAACTGTGACTCCAGCAGTGGATAGATTAGGTGGGAGGAGCGAGGTGCAATACATGTTTCAAGGGTTGCAGATCGGCCAAGTTAGCAGCTATGTGGGTAGAACAGGCAAAAGAAGGGGCGAGCAAGCGGTTACCTCTCTGAGCTATTGTGCAACTACATGAGTAGAGAAAGGTAAAGGGCAGGGGTCATCACTCACATCGAAGATCTCAAATCCAGCGATGTCCAGCACGCCAATGAAGTACTGCCGGGGCTGTTTAGTCTCCAGCGTGACGTTAATGCGGACCACCATCCACAGGAACATCTTCTCATACACAGATTTGGCCAGGGCTCCTATGGAGTAGTGCACCTAGAGCAAGAGAGACACACATGCATGTGCAGTGGGCTGAAATGACTGCTAGAGCAGTAATGCACAATAGACAGAAATGAACGACTACTACAATCAGAGGACCATCCTGTAATAGACAGAACGGACAACTAGAGAGACAAAAGACAGACAAAGAGAGAGGGACACATCCAGGAATTGCCAGGTTCGATAGCCAAAGAGACAGCATGGGCAGATGAGAACCTGCCACAGATAGTCTCACCTAGTGCTGGGGGTGTGCGACGACCAAAGAGACAAAAGACTAACAGAGTGTGAGAACATGCCAGAAAGAGCGAGACACAGGTAACGGGAGAGAGAGAGAGAGATGGGATGAGCACTTACCTGTTGGACACTCTGCCCCTTGGTCACATACTCGTTTCCCACTTTCACCCGTGGATGGCAGAGACCCTTCAGAAGGTCGGCCGAGTTTAGGCCCATCAGGTAGGCTGACTTGTCAGCATCTGCATCGAGAGAAGCAAGAGAGTGTTTCAGTGACACAGGAATTCTTTCGAGCCCACCAGTGAACATCTTTGGAGTTCACTGATTTCTGGTATTTGAGTTTTCTGTTGTCCCTCCTGATAGGACAGAGCAAGTGGGAGCTCAGTACAGGTGGCCGAAAAGGTGAGTATATCCGGTTCAGGTGAATCACTGAGGGCTCATGAGTCCCAGGCAGCCTGTATGCTGCAGCCTCTCACAGGTCTCCCAGAAACCTGCACAAAACCCTCCGAACGGTCAGCGCAAAAATGTCCACTAACTCCATGCCCCTCTTCCTCCTCTCAGTGCTTATTTTTGAGACATCAGCTCCCATGACCTGGAACCCATTTAGTAAAATAGACCCCCTCGCCACTGAGAGTATAATACCCCCAGTGTCCCATAATGCATTGCTTAAAATGTTCCAGCTTTATGAAAAGGGACTCAATTGTGTAACCTGAATACATAATGCAACATTTGATCCTCTTGCTGCTTGGCTTTAATGGGAAAATGTATTCAAGAATACTCCCTTCGGGAGGCATCCCTTCATTGGAAAGGTATTTCCCAAAGGTAGGAGACCTCCCGAAAACCCTGCTGTGCAAGGGAATCCAGGAAAGAGGTAAAGACTCAACTGGGAGACCTACAAATTAACTCAGGCACTGCGGATTGCAATGCAGTGAGTCCTTCTGAAGACCCTGCTTTACAAGGGAATCAAGGAAAGGGGTAAAGACTCAACTGAGAGACCTACAAATTAACTCAGGCACTGAGGTTGGCATAGCAGCAACGGTTTCAGACAGAGAATTGCTTTTTGCGCCTGAGCTCACCTAAGAATGAGATGCTAAAAGCAGATTTAAACATGCTCAGACTTGCAGGCAAGTGCTGAGGAAAGATGATTTCATCACTGCGGCGGGCCGCTCGCCACTGGCAAGCAGGTATTTGCACCCTTTATGTGCAAAATATGAGTCTGATTGCAATCATCAATTTGTACAAATGTCAGGATTCATCTTGGATTGGGAAGTGAGATAGGATAATGTCCAAGATTAAGATTTCAGCAAAAATATGCAAAGAAAGACATACATTGTTGCATTTCTGGCAGATTGTGGGAACACCCAGAGCAGAAAGCAGACATTATGAGCTCCGGTGGGCAGGATCGGAAAATAGAAAACCAGGAAAACTGCCACAAATTGACTCCACGGGCACCTCACCCTCCTCTGCTGCCAACAAAGGAGGTTGCATAAGAAGAACAAAACTTCTCAGGAAATGTCAGAGAAAAACAAAGCCTCAAAGGCAGTGGAGGCAAAGAGAAAGAGGGTCAGGAGAACACAGTCTACCTCTTCATTCAGTTCATCGTTATCATCACCCCCCTCTAGTGAGTCCTCGTAGGAGGACAGCAGCCCCGAGGGGAAATACTTGGGTAAAGAGGCGTGAGCTAAATTCCTAACTCATTTATCAGAATACATGGGCATTTAGAAACAGGACATCACTAGTCTCAAAGAGGATCCTAAAATAAGCAAAGTCAAGGACATTATAAAGGTGGGCCGCACCCTCATTTCTGATTTAAAAGTCGAAATACTGTAAGAGTAGAAGGATCCAGAAAGAATTTCAGTGCCAAAATGTGATCCTCACAGAGGCAAAAAGAAACCCCTTCTGCAGTCAGTATAGATTGGCAGCCAAGGGCGCAATTTTAGGGGGGCAAAGGGGTGTTTGTCCCCCCCAACTTTCATGGCACACGATTTTGTCCCCATTCATTTGAATGGGGCATTTTATTTTCAGATGACATGTCCCCCCCAACATTTTCAGCAACGTGACACCACTGTTGGCAGCATACTTCCCGTCTGGTAGGAAGTTTTTGAATGGCTCTGTAGGAAGCGCAGTGTGAGTTCCTGTAGGCAGGAAGGGAGACCCCGCTCTAACAAGCAGGGACAAAGGAAAGTACCATTTTCCATACGTCCAGCAAGGAAGCAAGCAGCAGATCAGGGCAAATGTTCTCTCCAACATCCGGGAAACCATTCTCCCATTCGAAAACACAGCCGTCCGAATGTCAGGCAATTGGGAGCCAGACTGGGTTGGTTCACGGAGGGCCTGGAAGAGACTCTTTTCTGATACACGGGTAAACAAAGTGATTTTACAAGCGTGCACGATAGAATGCATCTCTTTTCCTTTAGCAACCTGTACAATCCACACCCCAAGAGCAAGGCTTAAAAGAATCAAGAATCTGTGGATCAAAGGCACGATTTCGAAGGTGCATAAGAGTAAGGCGGGTTGAGGGTTCGACTGTCATTTTTCCGGTAACCAGGGAGAGGGGAAAATGTAGGCTCGCCCTATATCTGAAACAGCTGGCCAAATATATACCAACAAAGCAAAGTCCTGCAAGGTACAATCACACTGACCAGGGAACATATTTCCTTGCATTCCTAGATTTACAGGATGTATGTTTACATGCCATAGTGTTCACAAAGGTGCTAGGACTGGTAGTGGATCTTTTCACACAAAGGTATAAGGTTTCCCTTCTCTGGACAATTGCCTGCTCCTGGCATCGGCCTCGGAACAGCCAGAAGAGCATGAGAGATTGGCATGCCGAATAGGGGAGTCACTGGGGTTCTCAACACCTCATAAGATCTCCAGCTCATAGGGACTGGGTTCTGGACTTACGAGGGATGGGCTCTGCTACCAAACCTTTGAGCAAAAAGGCTACAATCCTTACTGAGGAGATTGCTGGCAAAGGTTTACTAGGGAGGATAGCTCAGAAGCAAGACGACACAGAGCATCACAGGTTCAATCCCTGGGTCCGCGCTTAAAAATATCTGGGTATTAAGCCTGTTATAAATAACCAATTACATATTGGCCAGGCTCTTCTTCAGATCCCAAGACACATGGCATCCAGTGTATTTGTAATTCCAGAGGAAAGGCTGCACATGCAACCATTACTTTCCCATCTCCACAGGCACTGCAGGATGAATTCTCAAGAATTAGTGGCCCTGGTTCCAATAACACAGGGGCTGAGGCATGTGTTGCAGTGGGGGCTGAGATGAGAACATTGTCTGGCAGGTTTTTCATTACAATGACCCTCTCTGATCGGTTCCATGTAACAATGTCGCCGTGAAAAAGTTGTCAGGTTCTGGTGACTTTTTCCTGGCTAGCAAAATTCTTTCCCCAAATATTCTAGGAGGGGTATAATTATATATCATTACCTCCAGTCCTAGAATATTTGGGGAAAGTGCTTGATAGCCTGGAGGGTGCATCCTTAATGCACCTGAATTCTTTTTTCATGGCAACATTATCACCTGATACCCTCTGATGTTGATTACAATGGATGCAAATGGCCTGGGATGAGGAGCCACTCTGGAAAGAAGTCAACACCCAGAGAATTGGAATATCCAGAATGCCTCTCAATCATCCAACTGGTGGGAGCCTGTGACTTAGTCCTGCTGTGTGGTCGAAGTCAGCCACATGGACCATACCTTAAACACAAGTCTTTTAAAAGAGGATTGCTAGAGAGAAAAAACACAAACTATGATCACCACGGACCTAGTAATAGTGAGACCTCAACTTTTGGAATAATACCTTTTTGAAGAGAACCAAACAGAGACAGGTCACTGCGGTGGTGAACACAGCATTCAAGCAAATGCAAGTGTACACAGCGATAGAGCAGGGAGCACGGCTGCCACAGCGAAATTGGAAGGAGACATAGCTTAGCTCTCGGAGCCCAGAGGTTGCATTCAGGTGCACCAAGAGGAAAGCAAACTGTAATTCCAAGTTGATGACCCAGGATTTTAGAGTCTTAGTTTGCGTACAAACAGGAAGTCAACCCCAAAGCTTTCACACACCTGATACGCGGGCACCAATACAAGACACCCAATCACAGACAGCCACTAATTTCCATATACAAGATCAGGCTCTTTCCCAAAGCTTGGCCCAAGGAGAGGGGACAAAGGGTATATAAGACCTGCCTGTACAGAGGGGCAGTGGTTGGGCATGTGGGAGTGGAGATAGCAAGAGTTTGAAGCAAGTTGACGAGTGGAGCAGGAGCCAATGAGTGGTTTTTTTAAGTCTAAAACTTGCATTATTTATTCCACAAATAATTACGGTTGATTTAGAAGGCCCCCCAATTTCTATCCATTTATAATGTGAAAGGCGGCTGGAGCGGTCTTTCTAAATCGATTTAGAAAGACCACTAGTGATAACATTGACTCACAAACCACTACCACAATAATGCCTGACCCAAATGAGGATTGTCTAAAGACTGCTTCTTCTGTGTCATCTACCTTCTCATTATCACAGGTGGACTCTGAGGAAATGGAGGCCTTGCTTCTGAAGTTGAAACCTACCAATCATGATTTTGACCCTATTCCAGCTTGTCTGGCAGTACAACATGTGTCATCTTTGAAAACCTTTTTTGTTAAATTTTGTGAATGCTTCCCTAACCCATGGGATGGTGCCACAAGAACTAAAGAAATCGGTCCTAACGCCCATGCTGAAAAAACCCACCCTGGATCATCAGGTGTTAGGAAACTATCGGGCCTATTGTAGGCCTGCCCTGGACAGCAAAGATTTTGGAAAGAATGGTCACCACACAGCTGCAGACTTATCTGGAGGAACATGCTATACTGAATATCTTACAGTCCTGTTTCAGACCTGGCCATGGGACTGAGACCGGGCTGGTGGCTGTATGGGATGACATTCTAAGGGCCAATGACAATGGTGATCTGAGCATGTTGATCATGCCTGATCTTTCAGTGGCTTTTGACACAGCAGACTTTGGCCAGCTGCTGAAGAGACTTTCGACGGTTGCTCAGGTCTCGGAGGACACTTTGAAGTGGTTCTCCTCTTTTCTGGAAGATATCACCTAAGAAGTTAAACTTTGAGCTTTTTATTCTAATGACTTGTCTGTCCTCTGTGGAGTTCCTCAGGGGTTATCAATGTCCCCTATATTATTTAATATCTATCTTCGCCCTCTGATGGAAATCTTTTCAAGATTCAATCTGGAGTACCGCTCCTATGTGGATGATACGCAAATTTATGTCAGATTCAAATCTGCCCCAGAAACAACAGGCCGTGGTTTAGCTTGTGCTAATGCCATACAAAATTGGATGACGGAAAGCAAACTTCAGCTTAATCCAAAACAGAGGTAATAGTGTTAGGCCCCAAAAATCTTTGTTAGTGATGCAAAAACATCCCTTTACAGCAAAGTAAAAAACCATGATTGCCTTTTGCAGGCATCCTTGGACTCTAATGGACAGGTCTCAGAGACAGTCAAAGCTGTATTTTACCAATTTAGGCCATTGAAACCTATCCTACCCCTCATCCCAGAAATGCATTTGGCGGTGGTCGGGGGGACCATGGTCAACTCTAGGCTCGACTACTGTGGCACCCTTCTTTTGAGTGCCCCAGAAGGCAAATTACACCATCTACAGGTAGCCCAGAATGCTACCGCTAGATTGATTTATAACCTTCCAAAACATGCTCCTATCTCCATAGATTGGAGGAAACTGCACTGGCTGCCTGTCAGAAAAAGGACTGAGTTTAGAACATTGGCCCTCATTACAACACCGGCGCTAAACCATGGCGCTATTAGCACCATGGTTGGTGCCGGTGTTGTAACGAGTCCGCCATGGTGAAATGGGGAAATACCGCCCCATTCCAAGGTTGGCGGGGCGGTATTTCCCCATTTCACCATGGCCCTTCCCCATTCCCATTTTTGCCCCATAGGGCTCAATGGGAATGGGGAAGGCGGCAATTACGGTACCGCAAATTGCGGTACCATAATTGCCTGCGAGGTCCCTTTGCGGGTCCCTACTTTAACGGCTGGTCCAGACCAGCCGTTCAGGTCAGGTCCCGCAAAGGGACCTGGTAGTAAGGCGCTAAGTGGTTAACGACGCCGCAGCCTTTTACGGCACCGTTAACCACTTAGCGCCTGGGTCGTGATGAGGCCCATTGTGTTTGATTTACAAATGTATCCAAGGGACGGCACCCAGATACTTGATATCTAAAATTCAGCCTTATCAGCCCTTACGAGCGTTGCGTTAATTCGGGCAAAATGTGTTGGTCACCCCCCCCCCTACTTACTACACCACCTGGGGGTTGCTGTGTTTCTATTAAAGGCCCTCGCCTCTGGAACTCTCTCCCAGTTGAGTTGGGGAATGCCCCATTCAATTGGTGCTTTCTGCTCAAAGCTGAAAACCTTTCTGTTTGTCTGATTTAGGAACTTGATGACTATACTTAAACTGAGCAAGTACTATAAACATTTGCACCTAGATGCAGGATCCAGGCTTGGTTCTGTAAGCATTTGCACATAATAAAGGTTAAATCAATCAATCAACTAGTGTCAGGGCGGTGGAGGGATGCAGTGTTCTCACTGACAGCGTTGCAAGTGAGTTTGCTCATCAGCAGTGTATGGTCACATATCGTCTAAACTGAGTCTGTGTCTTTTCGTCATCTGCAATGCATTGTTCATCAGGAGCCGCTACATGGTCCACGTCAAGCTTTACGCCCCCGAAAAGCAAAATCAATTGTCATAATCCTGCAGTTGAACATATTTTTTGCATTCAGCCTTTCAATGCGGCATTATAAAAAGAACCCAGGAAACTTGGAGGCACGGGGTTGGAGAAGTTCAGGTGGAAAGGGGAGAAGCTGAGCAGGAGGAGTACGAGGAGTGTAAGAGGAGGAGGCGGAAGAGGTTTGGGTGGAGATGAGAAGAGTTAAGGAGGCTAGACAAACTGTTTCAAAGTTGAGAAGAAGCTCTAATTGTACCTCCAGCTTGTGATGAGAAACAGCAGCATCTATAGAGGCTACAAGAAGGACTGGAGCTGGCCACTTCCCACCATCACCGGGAGACAAGCCAGAGGAGAGCCAGAGAGTACC
The DNA here is from genome assembly GCF_040938575.1 of Ambystoma mexicanum. Lineage (NCBI taxonomy): Eukaryota > Metazoa > Chordata > Amphibia > Caudata > Ambystomatidae > Ambystoma > Ambystoma mexicanum. The sequence goes on from NC_090938.1 coordinate 389,864,861, forward strand.
TCAGACGCGGTGAGTTACAGGCCGGTCAGAACCCATGGGAACGTTATAAGGGAACTCGCAAACTGATGAAACATTTCAGAAGAGATTATCCTCACACTTTATATTCAAGATTGTCCCAGAAGAGGACCTTTTATATTAAATAAACCTGTTTTAACCTGAGATTGTGTTTGGCTTTTTTGTGACCCATGTCAACTGCACTACAGCATATATAAACAGACGGGGTGAGCAGGGGGTCTTTGGCGCAGGTCCCTGGAACAGCTGGCAAACAAGGTGGGCGACAGGGCAGAAGGCAACCTACTGTTTCTCAGGGTGATCCACCTGAAGTGAACGGAGCAGGGCAGACCACCTAAGCAACATTATTTCCCTCCTCATCATGGGATCTACGTTCAGAGGTATTCCGGCATATATGCCGAAGTTCGGAACGCCCTGATTGGACTTGTTTGCCTCACTGCAGAATATCCAACTGGCCCTTCTATTCCAGGTCCCATGCTAAGAAGCATAGTGGTGGTTCTAATGGAAATACAGGGGCCAGAAGGTCTTCTATGTGCATTCAAGCCTCTACTCATGAAGGCCAAGATGGTGGTAAAAATCAGGGATTCATCATCGAATGACATCCTTCGCGTTCCCTTTTGGCAGAACAGGCCTTTGTTAACGCTTTTAGTGGAACTAGCAGCAGGTCTGGATTCTCAGATGTGGCCCTGTTTTTCTCCTAAGAATCATATCTAAGTTCCGTCTACCGCAAGGCATTGTTCTGCCCATGTTTTTCCACAGCCCCTCCTCTCAGAAGACAGAGCAGTGGCTCAAGCCGGATGTGGAAAGGGTTCTATGGGTGAATCTGGACAGGGCAGAAAGTCAGGCGGCTTGTTCATAACTTTTGAGATGCACGACCCAGTGAAAAGCATCAGTACCAACTGTCAGCAGGCGGATTAGAGCAACCATCGCCACAGCATGTTCTTCTGCAGGTGTTCCTTTGCTGTAATCGACCCAATGGAGGTCGACAAGGGGCTTGTATAAATCATGGGCAGAGGATCAATGTGTTCCAATACAGGATATTTGTAGGGCGGCAACCAGGTCGGGCTCTAATACATTTATCAGGCACTACTGCTTGAATTTACACAGTCAAGGGCCTGCTTCGTTTGGCACAAGAGTATTAAGCTCCAGCATGCACAAAGATAGGTGAAGGTTGAATTGACAAATGACTAATAAATCATTGGGCCTCATTACAACTGTGCCGGGCCGGAAACACTGGTGCTGGTAAGCCTACCGGCACATTACGACACTGCGGGCGGGTGCCGTCCCACCCACCAGGGTCAGACCTGCCAGGCGGAACGGCACCCGCCCGCAGAGTTTCATGGAAGAACCGGCACCGTTGTTAACGGTGCTGGTGCTTCCGTGGTCTCCATTCCCATGGAGTTCTATGAGACTCCATGGGAATGGGGTCTTACAAAATTATCAGCGCCTGATTTCCCGGCCGCCGGAGTCGGAATACCCTGGTGTTACCGGGAAGTCAGGCGCCGGAAATGAATTACGGGTCTGACGGCAACCTGCCGGTTTTACCGGCACAGTTACCACCAGACCTGTAATGAGGCCCATTGAAGAGGTGTGGAAGCAGTATGCATAGTTGTCTGAGTCGTTGATCACAGGGCAATCCATGACTGGCTATTGTGTTCCTAAAAGTAAGTACTGGGACAAGGATTCACAGAGAGGTAATGCTTTGATTGTTTACCAGTAATCTTTATTACTCTTAGTCCAGCTTTCCTTGTCACCGTGACAAAATGACTACTGCTCTGCTAGAGTGCAGGGATGAGTAGTGTATAAACCACTTACTAGGGACCCACACTACTACCAAACCAGCAATTATCCCATTCACAAAGATAAAACAGGCAAAGCCCAGGAGGTATAACTCCTTCGCCTCTTGCAGTAACATGGCCCGAGTACAGGCTCTGCTCTTCAGGAGGGGTGTGAGTGAGTAAACTCTCAACACGGGTTAACGGGAAGGGCGAGCATTCTAATGTGCTTGGGGACATGTACCTCGATGGGGTGTTCATATCACTATTGCATCTAGCTTCCTCTCGTGTTCTGATACCGATGGTCAGACTACACTACCTGATGAATCCACTCACGTACATCATACACTCGCAGGGCTGCCGACACATCATATCTACACTATGCAATTTACTACAATCGGCTATACACAAATATTTGGGCTCGCTCCGCGAAAGGTTAAGTACCGACATGGGGATTTCCATCACTGATGATGATAAGGGCACCATGTGCACATCAAAAGCCTGTATCTCCTTCAACTCACAATTCCGCCCATTGCAACTTAAGGTGCTACATAGGCTACACTATACACCAGCGAGACTGAAATGCATCGATTCAGACAATCGCGGTCAATGCCCCAAATGTGGCTGTGGAATAGCTGATCACATACACACGCTTTGGGCCTGCCCCGCGTTAACTCTTTCTGGGTAGAAGATTGCAATACCCTCTCAACAATAGTGGGAATCGTACTAGAACCTACCGCGCAAACGTGCCTGTTCGGCTTGCTTAGCAACATGCACCTGCTGCAGTATAGATTCATAAAGGTAGGTTGCCTGTTAGCGAAGCGTTGAATACCCCGGGACTGGGTTCGACGATCAACGCCTATGGTTGCTGGCTGGCTTTCTGATGTCACCTGGGCGAATGACATGGAAGAATTGTATGTCTAAACCCAAGGATATCTGAGCACACTTTAAAGATTATCTACTTCAAGGAGTTTGCACTTCAGGTTTATAGCTTTAGGCACTGCATAGAGGCGAGCCAGGATGCTCTGAATACTCCTTCTGGGGGCCCATACATGTACGTATGGATTTCAACGACATGCCATGTATGTTCTAGCTGGGCTGTGGCTGCTCTGTACAATCATTCACACTGTATTTGGTCACTGTGCATGTTGCATGTGCCCCTTTTGCAATTTGTAACTGTGCAAATGTATAACTGAATGCTGCCAAGTGAATAAATAAATGTTTTTTTTATACTCCCCTATCAGTACTTGTACCAGAAAACCACTCTCCTTATATGAGATGGGATGGGAGTCAAGGCGCGTGTCTTGGGTCTCTTTATGTGGCGTGTATTTTTTTATTTTTTTGTTTATTTACTATTCATCAGCCGATAAGGGTTTCAATACAAGAGAATGCAGAATAACAATATAACAGAATATGAAACAAATTAATAACAATTTTAACCTGTCAAAATATAAAACAGAACAATAATGTAATACATTAAAACAATAATATATCTAAAACCTCTTTGGTGGTAACCCACATTTTTACCAAAGGATAAATTGACAACACTTCATTACCCCTGAAGAGTAGTTCCCATGTACTTTCAATACTTTCGGGAAGTGCCATATTCTTACGGAGCTAAATGTTCTCCTTCTTATATTAGCTAGGCTTTCACAATAAAGCAACAGACGTTTGGTGGTTTCTAATGACATGGTTCCACAGAGCCTACATAGTCTGTGCTGTTTGTCCAGACCCATCCTAGTCCCCAGACCTTCAAGCATATGGCCCTGATTAAACTTCAACCGCAAGCAATCGGTAACAATCTGATTGTTAGGATAATCAAGAAAATACCGAGGGGAGGCATCCCAATTGTAGAGCTGGAGTATATATTTGCAATAACTCTGCTCTGGATCAATAGCAGATACGATTGATGTCTCATGTAAGGGAGATAGGTACAACATGAGGGGTCAGTAGATAGATGAGTACCCCACTTGCGACCTTCATCCATTATTAACTTAGGGCAGGTTCTGCCCAGTCCACTAATAGAAATATGATCAGCTGACTGTATGATGGTAAGCAATGTATTTTTCAGGACTATTTATCAACTTCCAATAGAGAAGATTGTTCCTCACAAAGAGACCACCACCTACACTCGGGAGGCCACATTCTGCAAAGTATATATCCTATTGATGTTTGTCTGGTACATTTGGTGAGTGCTTTAAGGCACATCCCCTCAATCTTTTTTAATTTAGATAGATGTTTCCTACCCCAAAGCTCAGAACCTTGAAAACCTGTGGCTTTTTTAGTAAGTGTTTGATCCCAGAGATGTTATGTAGGTTTGCACAGGGTTGTGTTCTCATTTTGACGCTGGTTTTCTTTTTCTAAACCTGAGTCGGGGATCCCCTTCCTAGTCTCGGTAGAGCTGAATCCATCAGACACTGCTTGTTTTTCCTCTTCGCATGATTCAAAGGGAAATGGGGGACTAGACCTATATGTTTCCCTGCTCTATCAGGAGGAAACGTCGGTCCAATGACATACCACTAGGAGAGAGGTCTGCTTCGGCAGGAGGTTGGGGTCCCTTGTAGGTGAGGTGGCTCAGGAAATCCACCAGGCTAGCCTTGCCTATTAGGAGACTTCATGCCTCATAGGTGTTCTGGTCCTTCCCCCCTCTGGTAGATTAACAGTGCTGTGGGAGATACCTCATTCTGCAGGTCCTATTCCAACCCACTTCTGATACCATTTGTCTTGAGGTGAAAGGAACAGAACCTTCTCACACAATATGTATGAGGTATTAATGATATTCTTCAAGGCAAGGATAGTAGGGAAAAGGGGGGGTGTAACAAACAGAATGAAGTATACTTGGCAGAGTGGAGGATCAGAAGCAAAACATGATCTCCATTAAACAAAGGTTTATCTAACCTGCAGCATTCAATATCTAGAGGTATAGCTCAACCACTTCCAGTATCTCAGGGCAAGTTAGGGGTACTTCTTCCACTCTTCCTAGTTCCAGTTCTTGGCTTGTCGGGTATCCCTGGCTTGGGGTTTCCTCAAACCTTGTATTTGCCAGGTACAAATTCTACGTTCAGAGTAAGGTGAGTCAAACTCCTACATGAATAATTAGACAACCAAAAGTAGGACAACTTCTCGAGGAAATAAGTGTGACGATGGAAGGCTAACTCAAAGTAGTGAAGGGCCAACAGTAAGGGGACCCAGTGTCATAAGTATTTTGCTCCATCCCTCGTCCAACAAGGTTCAAGGGCGTCCAGAACAAGGAAAGCATACTGCAAATCACTCACACTCCCAGGGAAGTTATAAGTGCCCCAGCAACATTGTTTTCTTGGCCTTAGCAGACAAGCCTAATGTTGAGTAGTCTTTCAGGGCTTTGCACCCTTGATGAACTCCCACCGTGGCAAGACCTGTAACTGTCAAGGCAGGGCCATGTAGATGCCCCCTCTTCCCGTGTGGGTCTCTTTCATGCCTTACCAGTAAAACTCATACCATTTTACCTCTTGCCCTTGGGGATCTCCTAGGTAGGATTGTAGCCCTCCCTATCTAGTTATGTGTCAAGCTGCAGCAATTATAACCACTCTTCATGAGCCAAGAGTCTTCTCTGCCGTAATGGTACTAAGTGGCCATTAATGGTCGCAGCTGCAAAATGGTATGAGCACTGGGCATATTCACAGTGCCCGGCAAATGTCTAATGCGTATACACAAGCCAAAACTGTTGAGTTTGCCAATGGTTGTTTTTAACAGGACTTCAGTGATGGATGCACATACTGCTTATAAATCAAGCGGCTGAAGAGACACTTGGCTAAGCCATTTTTATTACACCTGTAGCACATTGATTTACAGCTCCAATTAAGCCTGTAACTCACTGAAGATGGCTTAATAATAACACTGGCAGGCACTTTGGTTTTACTGCTTGATAGAGCCTGCTCAAAAAGATCCCAGGACGATGTGTTTTGGGCAGAGTGGGCAGGAAGCGGGATGCGCTAGCCATAGGGATTAGCATGGTTAAGGACAGTCAGTGGGTGGGTAAATAACCAAACAACACCCACAAGCTTTGTGTCCCTCCTCATATCCCATCTCCCTCATAGCTGCACACCACTGTAATCATTTTGGCATATATGTGCAATTTAGCCAACTCCTATGCTCATTCCCATCTACTAATTGCCCCTCCTTGCCCAAAACACATTCTAGCAGTAACATCAACATTTCTGCTGTTTAGGGTGCCCCACTGTTATGTCTATAGTCTTCTGAGAGCTAATGGCTTAATTGCAGCTGTGCTACTTGTGTAATAAAAATATCTTATCCAGGGGTGCCTGATCACATGATTTATAAGCACTTGTTAAAAGAGTCTTCTAGTGCCATGCAGTTAACGGACCTCTACCCAATCCCTCTCCTGTATTCCAGCTGAGGAATGTGGATTTCTCTTTCTTGTCTCGGGTGGATAGCTCAGAGGCAAAGCGTTCGCCTTGGAAACAAGACGATGTGGAGCAACACAGGTTCGATCCCCGGGTCTGCGCTTAGAAACTTCTGGGTATTAAGCGTGTTATAAATAACCATTACAGTCTTGTAGCAAACTCTTTGTTATACCATGTGGAGTTAATATTTTGTCAGGCGGTGTTCACTACTATAATATGAGCTTTCCTCATAGCCTGAGAGTGTAATGGAGGATGAAGTAAGGACGAATGAACGCTTAAGATTAAAGTAGCTTTGCTAAAGGCAGGGGCAGTGGATGTCAAAAGGCACCTCTCGTGTCAAAGAGGCTCTGAAGAACACGTCAGCTCTGGGGAAATCTCTGGGGCTGGCGACTAACCTTCTGTGCCGTCAGGCTCGGCCTGCTCCTCCCGCTGCTTCTGCTTGAAGCGCATGTTTCCGTAGTGCATGATGGCGCCGGTCAGCTTGTAAATCCCGCTCTTCTCCTCGGCTGTAAAGCCCAGGACATCAAAGGCACTCTGTGGGCAGAGAAAGAAGAGCAGGGTTAGAGGGAGAAACAGAAGGCACACAATCCAAGGGGGCAGGACAAAGTTGAAGCAGGTGAGGAACAGAGGTTCGGTGGAAAGAAGCATTGACAAAGCCTATAGTTTTGCATTTTGTATAGGCATTTGCCTGACAGACATAAATTGCAAACAATTTACATCTCACGCCAGGTATTGTGCAGCTGGGATGAGAGGTGAAAAAGTGTCTTTCGGGGCCGCAGCCCCCCTCTATGTGGAAAGGGAACACTCTGGTGCCCCCTGGCTTCGAGGAGCGTGCACTCTGCAGAATGCACCAGTGTGCATGTGGAAGGCACCCCCAGCATGGAATTTTTGTGGTATAGCACTTGCTCCAGCTGCTATCAGCTGCAGAAGCGCAAGGTAGACAAGATGTATAGAAGCTTGCTAAAGTAGAAAATGCAAATAAAGCTGTCATGTTGAGAAAATGGACGTCAGTATCGAGAGGCCTTGAGAAGGTAAAACAATGCTGCAATGCTGACAGGCACTGGAATACAAATTTGTGCAAGAACAAAGAATATTTGTTTGGCTCAGGTACAACGATGACACAGCAAGAGAATTTGAATGTCTTGGAAGGAGTCGAAGAGGATAAGTCACGCACGCAGGACAGATTTCTCTTAGATTAAATAAAGGAAAGAACAGTTGCGGGTGCCAAGTATTGTTCAATTAAAAACGCGGAAAGCACAAGCAGGATTAAGCCACCAAGTCTACCAGAGGCAGAGGAGACTAATAGCACTCAATATAATAGAATCAAATAACACTAAATAGAAGGTCAGAATGGGCAGAATCATGGTCTCCTCATACGTGGTCCATGACCGAAAGACAAGGCCTATTCATTAAGCTCCAGGCAAAGATATCAATGTACCGTCACTCCCTTTAAAGTTTTGAGGAAGAAAATGTTCAGCAGTGTCAACTGCAAAGAAGAAGCCTAGGCTTAGGGTCTAAGTGAAGAGAGATGGTAGGTTAATTAGCCAAAAATTGTCTGACGTTCTTCTCCTTCACCTGGGTTTTGTTGCTTACATGCTGCTAGCGAGCCAAATGTTCATGGTTGGAAGAGAGTGCCAACCAATCATGAGGGCCTATGTAATGGTGGACCATACATTGTTGCAGAAGCCTATCCGCTGCTGTTGTTATGCTATTATCTGTATTTTATATAGTTAGAGGTGGTTTAAGGCGTGCCTACCAGATAAGGGGCATCCAATGATTATACTAGCACTTATACAAACTTTATGTACTCATTTTCCCTAACCAATCCCTCCATCCAGTGTGTTTTTACTGTTAGCCACATAGGATGATGTCATAGCTGACATATGTGGAGGTATAAAAGCTTTTGTGTAACCGAAATGCATTGAGACGTTGTGAGTTGCAATCTGTTTCGCTCGCCAGGTTTCCCTACTTTATTGAACTGATAATAAAGTAGTATTGTTCCATCTTCCTTGAGTTTGTCTGGTTATTTGCGCCTGAGATCATTTGTTGTGGTAATCCCATCCGGCACTTGGAAGGCACCAAGTGCCCTTGCACAACTTCCTATTCAACTTTAAGAGTGGGGCTCTTAGCTCTCTCTCTCTATCTCACTCAAAATTTTAAGAAGTAGTGTACATACAAAGGCATCCTTTCTTGGAATAAATTGGCTGCAGTGTAATTGTGTCTCAGAGCTTGTCACCACCCTGGAATCCAAACAACTGGATTTCACGAGTGGAGGATTTCACGGGTGCCTTCATGTGGTGTTTCCCATTGTCCAGCTAATAGGGCAATGGCAGGAATTTGCGACAGGAGGGAAGGTGAGAATAATATAGGATAGAGAGTAGAGAGAGAGAGAAAAGAGAGAAGCTAGAAAGATGAGACGAAGAAAGACATCCGAGCGAGAGAGACAAGAGGGGAAAAGAGCAAGGAAGAAGGGGATTGAGATCACACGATAGACAGAGGCCGAATACAGGATTGGCTGTACCCACTCCTCAGTGAAAAAGCACATTGACAGGTCTCCGAGAACTGCTTGTTGTAACTGTTGCTACACAAATGTGAGTCTTGGGTTTCATCAGACACACACCGTGATCTTTGCCAGATTTCTCTACTAAACTGCCCTTCAGATTTTCAAATCTAAAAATATTTGGAAAAGGGCCTTTCGGGCACAAGGTGGAGGTAAACATACAGCAGGGAAAAGCAGGAATCATCAACGGAAGAGGGCACTTACATCAGTGGCCATCAGCTCATCAGAGTCATCGATGGAGGCGACAGTCACCTCTCCTTGGGAGATGTAGGAGTAGTCGTACGGGTTATTGGTGATGAGCAGCATGTCTGTAGAGATGCAAACAGAAGAGGAAATGTTATTCAAGCAGCATACAACATATGCTCAGATAGCCACAAAAGTATCCAAGAACATTGGTGTATGTGATATGGCATAGACGGCCCCGCCAGGTGATATCTGTGAGGAAGAGAGGAGTATGTGCACTTATGTAGTGTGAAACCTATGAACTGGATTGCCTCTATTGGCTGCAAAGCTGGAGTAGAAGAAAGCCTATCGGACTAATGGGATTACTCCAACCAGCAACAGTAATCAATAGAAGATTAACTGCTTGAGGATCTCTCTGAAGGTAAAATTCTTCAGAGAGCCTGGCCAGTGTTTAACAGAACTGTAAATGTATCTATACCAATATTCAATGTGCCCTCCCCCCCTTATGGACTTTTTATATAGGGCACCTATAAGAGAGTAGTGTTAGAACATTCTACAGACTCAACCAGAGAGTGGTAAGAGGTTGGTATTCAGGCCAGCAGGGGTTACATTGACAAGGATATCACAGATCAAACAAACCACTTTGAAATAGGTTCTGTGGCCAATTGGCAGTGGCTGTAGAATCCAGCTCTGACCTCCACCATGGGATCTTCTCTTAAAATGCCCAGACAATAATCCCTTAGCTTGGGGAGGCATAAGATTTGCGACACAGGCCCACCTTAGTGATTGGATGCACAGTACAGGTTACACAAATATGATGATGCCTTAGACACCCAGAAATAGGAGCATGTGAGCTGTTATCTAAACTTGCCCAAGACCATTTTTGGTCTATAAAACATTTAAACGCTGGTTGAAAGAATGTGAGGACCGTGGGTGATCTACAATGCCAAACATTGCTCAGATACCCCTCAATATCAGCCAGCATTGTCACCAGAATCTAACCAGGAAAAATGTCATCCCATACCTCAAAAGACCATGGATGTCATTTAGGGTAGCGAGTGGTAGCACCGCTACCCATATGTTTATGCTTCTTTCCACTGGGGACTGCTTTGCAACCCCTGTGAGTGCATACATCTGATTACTGATCAATTGAAGAATAAATAATTTACCTCTCGGTAATGTTCTTTCTGATGGATGTTCCTCCAATGGATTCTTCATCTATGATATCCCTATCCCAGTGCAGCTGTTCTCTGGAAGCAGTTCCTGCTCCTTGTATTTCAGCCTCTCAGAAGCCAAGCATGAAGGTTCAGGCTGCTGAGGTTCGGATGGAGGACCCATCCCTCCGAATGGGAGAACAATTTGACTCTCCTCAGAAGGCACTAGCGAGGGCAGAGTGCCATGTCCAGCAACTCTGCACATGTCCCTCTTGATCAGGATCATTGTGCTACCGAACATGGGCCATCTCCTGAGAACCAGCAAAATGACAGGCATCAGCAGGAACACATAAAGGAGTGTGAAAGTCCACTCGACGATCAGTGCGTCCCCCAGAGCTCCCTGGCGAGGACATTCCCAGGAGTAGACAACTCTCAGCTCCTGTTGGCACTGGAAGTGAAGAGATCCACCTGAGGAGTCTCCCAAAGGTAGATGATCTCCTCTAGAACTTCCTGACAGAGCTCCCACTCATTGGAGGCCGATGTCTGTCTGCTCAAGACATCCTCTGTGACATTCTTTCGTCTGGCCAGATTAGCCACTGTCAGAGAGACAGTGTTCTCCAGAACCCAGAACCACAGTCACTTGCTTGTCTGCACAGAAAAAAAGAGCATGCACCACCTCATCTGTTGAGGTAGTGCATGGCCACTGTGTTGTATGTCAGGATCAGCACAGTCTTGCATTTCACAGAGGGGAGGGAAGCGACCAAGGCCAGCCCGATCACCCTCAAGTGCAGGAAGTTGATTTGTTCCCAAGACTCCACGGGGGGCACATTCCACTCACCGTTAGGTCTGACAAGTAAGCACCTAGCCAGTCAGAGATGCATCTGTCACTACCTTCACCAAAGGCCACGGTTGATGAAACAATGTACCTTTCAGTAAATTGTCTCGCACAGCCCCACACAAGATACTGAGCCACTGGTTCGAGACTTCTAGAAGGTCTGACATGTGGCCCTGGAACTGCGACCATTGGCAAAGGAGAAGCCACTGAAGCGATCTGATGCACAGTCTCGCTTCCGGAACCACAAGGATGCAGGAGGTCATGAGGCTAACAAGGAGCTGGTAAGCCAAGGCACAGACTCCTTCCTGGGATTGGAGACCATTGACCATCCAAAAGATGTTCGCCACTTGATCCTCAGCCAGGAAAGCCCTGCCCAGATGAGTGTCCAAGTCTGCCCCAATCAATCAGAGAGACTGGGATGGCGAAACCTGAGAATTTTTGAGGTTCAAGGAAAAGCCCAAGCTGTGAAAAAGAGCAGATGCTCTGATATTAGCTCTGGGGAGCAAGCTCAGACGAGCCAGTCATCCAGGTAGGGAGAGACATGAATGCCTTCCCTTCTGAGGCAAGCCGCTATTACTGCCAGCAGCTTGGTGAAAACTCTGGGTGCCAAGGAAAGAAAGACAGGACCTTGAACTGGTTATGGTGTTGGCCCACTATGAACCTCAGGTACCTCCTGTGCTTTGAATTGGCACATGGAAGCAGGCATCCTGAAGGTATAGGGAAACCAACCAGTCCTGTAGATTGAGGGCTTGCAGAACCTGGGCTAGAGTAACCATGTTGAACTTGTCCTTGTGTAAGAAGAAGTTCCACAGCCACAGATCCAGAATGGTGTGCCAGCCTCCTTCCTTCCTCAACATCAGAAAATAGGTGGACGCGGTCTTCGAACATTTCGTGCAGAACAAGGAAAGCACCACCCTCCCCCCAGAACTGTCTGGCTAAACACGTCACTGAGGTTTGGTGGTCTGGGTTGTGGCAGAGACAGAGGCTGTGGCAACCCCACCCCTCTGGGCATCTCTTCCCCTACCTCTTGGGAAGCGTCTGCTTCTTCCCGGGGTTGATAGTCCATGGCCTCTCGGGGCAAATGTGGTGAAGGGGCAAAAGCATATGCACCAAGATGACGGTTGTGTGAAGGGCTGTAGCACTGAAAGCCCCAAGCACTCAGCTGTCACCTTTAACAATGGAACCTTCTGGATGGAAGCTTTAGCTTTAGCTCCAAAAAGGCTGATGTTGTCGAAGGGAATGTCTACAAAGCTGGCTTGGACGTTGGCCACAAACCATGATGTCCTCAGCCAAGAGTGGAGCCGGACCATCATGCTGGTGATCATGGCCCCACCTACACAGTCCGCTGTGTCGAGCCCTGATTGCCCATCTTTCATGCCGCCTCTTTGCTATAAGAGACCAGGGCCTGGAAAGTGTCTCTCATTTCCCCCTCTGGGATGTGCTCGGCACCCTTAGCCACCGCCATCTAAAGGCCGAAGGAAAACATTGCCATAGTGCAAGAGGAATTCACGCACACAGTGCCAGACTGTCCGATGTGAAAACCTTCTTGCCCCATGCGTCAAACCTCTTACTCTCTCTGTCCGGTGGAAGGGGCGGGAAGGTATATGTCTTCAGGCTAGACATGTGGGAGGAGTGAAAGGTCTGACAGAGTGGGACAGTGTTTCTTTGCCATGTCTCTGTCAAAACAGCCAAAACAGAGGCAGGCTTCGCCAACACCTGCAGTACGGGTGCTTCCACTTTCAACGTTGAAGGGCAGGAGCGTCTTTTTCTTGGGCAACTCGTCCAGAGTGTTACAAAGTTCTTATTGAACCTTGGACTTGGATGGAGCAGACATCAAAGAGTACTGCCCTCTTTAGACATCAAGCAGCACTGGAATGCGGCTTGGGGCTTTCCCGGTATGGGAAAAGGCAAGAAATACATTTCTGGGGGAGGTCGGGGAGGGTTCGGGGGGCGAGGGGTGTCGAGTATGCTGCCTCCTTGCAGGTCTTATGCCAGTGCCAGCACATCCTCACCTTCCCTGAAAAAGTTGTCTGGGAAATCCCTCACTTCCCTAGAGCACAGAAGTCCCAGGCCAAAATGGACCGGGTCACCCTCATTGTCAGAGATCTAGTACATCCTTTTTAATGTTGTTAAATCTGTTTATTGATTTTCAAACATCATCTTCCAGAGCATTGTTTGGAATTACTGACATAGTCAAAGTTACATAACAGCAACAAGTCAACCAACTACGAACAGCAATTTGTCACATTTCCAGGCATACATATATCAAGATACATATACACAGACTTCACCAAGCGACGGTAAAGGGGGGGTTAATCACTACAACTTTCATCTCCATGACCCATATTCAGGGAGGTCTGTCATCTGAGGGGCAAAACAGCGCTTGTAGGAGAGCATTCCAAGCCTCCATATTATCCATGGGCTCCTGGAGTCCCCTCTTCAAGACTCTATACCACTCTGCAGTGGACCATTTTTTCTTATCCTCTCACCATAACGCATACTCTGGGCCAGCCCACTTCTCCCACGACATGGCTATCCTGGGTTTAGCTAGTACGCAGGCAGGCCCATTAATTTCACTGCATGTTTGGCCTTCTTTGCCCGAGGGCAAGTACATAATAGACATTCTTCCAGAGTCCATTGAAGCCTGATCACACCAGCCTTTCTAGGCATTTTACTAATCAATCTCCAAAAACCTTGAATAACCGAGCACCTCTAAAACATATGTATGAGGTCTGCCTTAAATCTCACCAGTCTATGTGGCGTCATATACGTCCTATGTAGAACATTTAACTGTAAGAATCTATGTCTGACATTTCTAGATAGTTGCTTCACATGTATCAACGTGCAATCCCATTGTTTATTATCCATAGTGTGACCTAGATAGATCTATTTCCCATGCTTGTTTAATCCGGGACGTTTTAACACACATATCCGACAGCAAACCCCCAGACAGTCTTGACACTTGCCTTCAACCATCTTCTAGCTCATACATTAAGGCCAGCACTTCCTATTGTTTTGGCTCCTCAGGCCAATCCGACCACTTCCCCTTAGCGATCTTTGTCAGTCTCATATATCCCAGGAATTGTCCCTTAGGCTTTTCTCTGATTTCTGGGAATCCCACAAATATCCCATCTTTAAAGACATCTCCCCAAGAGGTGAGACTCAGGTCTTCCCATGCTTGCATGCTCTTAAGATCATTCCTATCACTGCTCATGTGCACCGACAGAGGTATATGCAGCGAATATGGTTCCTGTATTTTAAGCAACCTTAATGCTCTGCTCCATATATTTCTACCCAGCAATAATAGGTAGGGTGCATCTCGTAGACATCCCTCCGACATCCACAGAGCCTCCTTGAGCGCCACCGGCTTAATGGCTGCATCCATCAAATCTGTTTCTAACGTCTGTTCAGCCACCAACCACCATGTAGAGTATTGCATATGGGCCGCCAGGTAATACAGCTCAAACCGCGCGGAGCTGCACACTGCCTTTCTCATATCTCATGCACAATGCCACTAGTGCAATGGTATGTCTCCCCTGACCCCAGAGAAACCCTTTAATCCAAGAACCAAAGATTTAAAAAAGGCACCAGGGACATTAAACGGAACATTGGCAAAGCGCTATAGCAAACGGGGTAAGACAGCCATCTTGACCAATGCCAATCGGCCCATCATTGACAGCAGTAGCTTTCTCCAGAAGCCTATGGATTTTATTATCCCATCAAGTGCCTTAACAGTATTCTGCATGCGTGTATGCTCAGTCTCATGCCATATGTTTATTCCCAGGTACCGAAAGGAATACATACCGTAGAAAAAGCCCAGCACAGTAAATCCTCCATCTGTTGCATGTGCATCCCAGCCAGCGGGAAGAGACAAGATTTCTCTCTGCTGAACAAGATACCCGAACGGTTGGCGAAATGATCTAGTACCTCAATGGCAAGCGGGAAATTATATTCAGCTTCCTGCAGGTATAAACGGATATCATCCGCATACTGCAAAATGAGGTGCCGGGTACTAACCAAAATTATTCCAGCCATTTCAAACGCCCTCCTCAAGTACACCACCAGCGGTTCCAGTGCCAAGATAAACAACATTGGTGACAGCGGGCAACCCTGTCTAGTGCCTCTGCGTAGCTTGCAAGGTGCCGATATATATCAACCAGTTTTAACTCTGACCCTGGCCTCTGTGTATATCAGGAGTACCCGTCTTAAAAACCCTTCTGCAACCCGAAATCTGCGTAGAGTAACATACATCCAGATCCAGAACACTGAATCAAAGGCCTTTACCGCATCAAGAGAGGCCACCGCATATGGAGCATCATGAGACGAGGTTCTATTAATAACATAGTGAAGCCTATGCAGGTTTAAGGATGTATTTCTGTTGGGCACACGCCCTGTCTGATCTTGATGAATCATTGAACCAATCACCCGCCTCAGTCTCCCAGCTAGCAACACTGCCAGGATTTGAAAGTCCTTGTTCAACTTGGATAATGGCCTATATGATTCACAAAGGGATTGCTGGTTCTCTGGTTTGAGCACCAGCACAATCACAGATTCATGCATACTAACTGGTGAGCGGTCTGCTTCGTATGCTTCTTCCAATACTTTGAGCATTTTTGGCACAAAAAGATCTCCATAAGCTTTATAAAATTCTGACGGCAGCCCGTCCCCTCCAGACGTTTTCCCAGTCTCCAAATAAGCGATTATCCCAGGCAAATCCATGTCAGTCATAGGTGTATCTAGCATTGCAGCTTGTTCCACCGACAGTGTGGATAGTTCAATCTGGGACAGTGTGACGTTAATCTAATCTACAGCGCGTTGTAATACCAACTAAAGGTTTCATTGATTTCATTTTGGGATCTCTAGCTTTCACCAGACTTGTCCATATTAAACAAGATCACATGTCACAGATTCTGGTTTCGAGAGAGCCATGACAGCAATTTACCCGTTTTAACTCCCTAACTATGCACCTTTCTCACATAGACACCAACATCAAATTTCCTAAATCGTTCCCAGGCTGCAGAACATTGTTGTCTGAGTACTACCAGATCATGTTCTTTTGACTCATCCAAGACCGCCAGTCCTTCCAATTTCTGTGTATTGCCTTCAAACTCTTGTAATTGCTTCATGAAGGATCTCCGAACACCACCCATCTTTGGCTATTGTCTCACCCCTTACTACCACTTTAGCTTTCAGCCCCACCAACAGGATCATCAACAACAGGGCAAGGTGAGTGAGCAATCAGCTATTATGCAGACTGCCTGCAGCGTACTAATGTCGCCTCTAAATAGTCCCATACAGGGCTCAGCTCCTTTACGTGGGCTCCAGCAACCCAGTAAATGCATGTGGGGGGATGATCAAAACAGATCCCCAGTGCAGGTACACACCATCATCGGTCTACAACCACACAGCCTCTCACTTGCCTTCTATTTTCAGTATATATCGCCAATGTTGGTATCTGCATATAAGGGCTATGTGGTACCGACCCCAACCATCACTCCCTTCGCCGCAGTGCAGCCACCACCAGGCTCATCAGCCACGCATGCGCCTCACCCTCCCGAGGGCTTGAGCGACCACTGACCCGCTGTCCCCCACGGGGAGCTCTGTCTGTTATTCAGAGCTGCTTCACACAACTCAGAAGGACAAGTACACCACCATATAAATTCACTGTCGGGCCTCCGAGTTACTCGCTGTAATCTTCCACCTTGATAGCGGTGTTGGGCATCGTCCACCCACAGCATTCAAGAGTTTGCTTCTTCCATCGATTTTTACTGCCACAATGTTCCACTGTCTGCCCACCAAATATTCAGCTCAAAGGATCACTGCATGCACTGTTTTAATATCATAATGTAGGACCTGTCCCAGGAGCCTACATCAGCCACGTCTTACATCCTTGACATATAATCATCCATAGGAAGTGCAGTGCATTCTCGTGGAGGTACAGTGTACACAGCGCCAATCGCCGCTATGGCCGCTAGGCCCGAAGGCAGGGCCTATCTGTTTTGAGTGACCTCAGCATTATTTTGGACGAGGCACAAGCCCTTATGCATGCAGGAGTGGTCCTCTATGTGTACCCTGCCAGACACGACGGACACAGTGGGCCCCTGCGGTGCCGTAGCAGATGGCACCGTCACCTGTGGCATAGGCGCAGAGACGGAACCGTCAGCGTCTTGGTGAAGATGTCTGGCATCTTTGATGGTACCTCTCCCCCTCCTACGGGCTAGAGGATTGGGTTGGAAAAGGTACCTCTTTTAGCCGCTCAGAAGAATGCCTGGAGCAGTGGCTTTTCTTATTTATTTATTTATTTATTTGTTTATATCGCGCCAGCAGCTCGCAAGCATGAGGGTGCTGACATGAAGACGTAAGGACAAAAACACATATAATCACGGGACATTTGATATTTGAAGAGGAAGATGAATGTCAGTGCGACGTGTGAGGACTCACTCGGAGAGCAGGACACCTCTTCCAAATCCTTCTTCCTCTTCTTCGCCTTTTCATTGCATGAAGCCACCTGTTCTTTGGAGCGCCGATCCACACCATGTGACCTCTACCAAGATTGTGGAGCCTCACCCTTCGCCTTGTGGACGAAGGTGAACATCTTTGCAGTCCTTTTCCGGAAGGTCTGCGGGTGCATGGACTGCCACGGCCCGCAGTCCTGGGTGTCCTGGGCCTCACCCAAGCAGTATAAACAGGTCCAGTGTGGATCTGAGACCACAATCTATGGGCCACAATCCGCACGCAGTTTGAACCCCGAGGGCTTTGACAGAGTAGGCATGGCGTTGGAGAACAAATTAAGCTCAGCAGGTATGTTCTCGATTATCGATGAGTGTGCAGAAAAACAAACAGGTTATGTTGCACGGCATGCTATATATACTTGCCCCGAGATCATATCCGGCGCGGGCGTGTAGAGGTCTCGGACGGAGCCGACATGGAGCCGCACTGCTCCCCCTGGCTGCAAAAAGGTTTCTGGAGAACAGCTGCGCTGGGGTATGGATATCATAGATGATGAATCCGTGGGAGGAAAGACTCCATTCGAAAGCAAGAATAGGAGAGATGGTAGGAGGTGAATAGGAAAGTTTGGGGGTAGAAGAGAAATCAGGGGATGGCATGATAAGAATCAGGATCTGACAGAATTTAGAGGGCGCGCACAGGGAAAAAAGGGTCTAAAACAGTGAGATCTCATACTACTAGGTCTCCTGCTCATCATCCACAGTGTCTCTAGGCACCGCCCCCTCATCCTTCCCTGGTTCTCACTCTGATGGATGCATTTACCCAGAGAATAAACAGGGAGCTAAAGTGAGTGAGCGGGAGGGCTTCAGGGACTGCCATGCGCACAGTCCTTCATTGCTCTATGTTTTTGGGGCTTAATGGAGTACAAGGATATCAGAGTTCGAGGGAGGTCATCCTCCCCAGGATGCTAAGGGGCAGGCAGCATCACCCCCTCGGGGAGGGGGGCCAGGCCTGGGCTTAAGCACTCAGAGTCTGAACCTAAGCTGCTTGGATGGCTGCTTCAAATAGGCTCCATGTGAGTAAGGAGCAGGGTAACTTTTGTGAGCATCAGGGATGCGTGCAGGACACTGGAAGCAGAACATTTTTTGAAAAACTGATTTGGCTTTTTGGTCCAGGAGGAGGCAGCAAAGGGGAGCTTGAATCTGGGGTAGGCTACTTTTGCAGAGGCGGCCCTCTCTAGAAAGAACATTGCATGATAACCTGTTCTGTGGTTGTTTCCCACTGTGAGAGCCTTGTTGGGCCACCTCAGCGAGGTCAAAGATCAGCTTCTGGGTATCAGGAGTAGCAGCTACCTCAGGGGGGCGGGGACGGTACACAGTGATTTAAACAAATCCAATATAACGAAGGAATTCATAAGGAATCGAAATCAACGAAAGATATGGAGGTTAAGGGGCTAAAATGGGTGGGGAGGGGATTGGGGTGGGCTTTCAAACATAGGGAAACGGGGGTTGTGGAGAATCCCCCCAACATTTTTTAAAACATTTGATATTTTTCATTGTTATAGGTTCGTTATTAATTAATTCTCTGTTATTTGATTCGTTTAAATCACGTGGAACCACGAGGAGCTGCTGCATAGCATGCGGCAAGCATAATCTGCAAATGAGATGCAAAGTATGCATTGTCCATTCTATACATGACTCATTATGCTTTCAATGTCTTCAAGAGGTCGCCTAGCGGTGCTTTATGCAATTCCCAAAGATACAGATGAATGTCACCTGGGTGTTTGTAGGGCAGCACTGGGCCTGGGCCGCTCATGCTGCTGCTGGTAGCGGTTAGGCTCCTGCTAGCCAGGCTCTTCGAAGCTACAACAGGCGGCAAGTAGCTTCCGGCTATATCGACCCCTGCCAGCAGCGGTGACTGCAGACCGCGGATGTAGGGGATGGGTGTGTCATTTGGTGTGTCTGTGCCTGTACACTAACACTGATATGCCTGGCATTACACTAGAAGCCATGAAAGCACTGGCTGTGTCTGCCAGCAAACGCAGACATCCTAAGAGAAGGCTGTACTTACAGCCCATCGCCCAATTTGAAAGGAGGGCCAGAAAGAGGTCACTGAATATAATGTTTACACCCCTTTGGGGCATTTATTTATTTGTTATTTCTAACGCGCCAGCAGCCCGCAAGCATCGGGCGCACACATACACATGAGACAACATAAAGCAGGACAAACCAGCCAGGATTCAAGATTCACTAAGACTGGGGAGGACTGATTACCTGTTTAGTAACGTTTTTAGTTCCTTGCGAAAGGAAACCGTTATGTGTGCACTGCCCACCCATGTGATTAACTGTATATGGCATCCTTGGCGCCCAACCTTCCCAAAGGAGACAATGGCACACATCATGGTGTTCACCTTGGGCGTTCAAATGCTTTGCTTAAAGGGCGTACTCTTTAGCAGACCAGTTGCCACCCCATGTGGGTCCCAGAGACTGTTTTCTTACCTATTCCCTACCTCCAACCCCTTATCTTCCCCCCACCCCCACTTAAAAATTCGATGAACGTTTTTGTTATAATATACACTTTGAAATGCCTGGCGTTGCAATTGCAGGCGATGAAAGGACATCGTATCCTCCCCTTGCCCAAAGTCTCTGAGCCTCAGCCAGTCACTAAATCCAAGTGTCTAATTCACCATATATGACACAATTGGGGTACTCCAGAAACAGGGAAACCGCCTTCATGAAGCATTGCACACAAGACAGAATGGAGAGGGCTACGTGTTAACCGACTGCAGGTCTCAACCCTTCCAAGCATGTGTGTGTCCATATTACATTCGCTCACATGACAGGCCCTACTCTTCCCATGGAGGCTCCTGCCCGCGCATAGTGTTGGACCGGCCAGTGCAGGTGGGCCAGCGGGACGGGGGATGGGATGCTCACCCAGCAGCTCTGGCTTCTTGTTGGACAGGATCTGGTAGAAGATGTGGTAATTCCTCTCGGCTTTCAGCTGGAAAATGCAGCGAGACTTCTCCAGGAGATCTGCAGTGATTAGACATGGAAAACAGAACAAGACAAAGAAACTTGAGATCTGGGAATGCCAAAGAAGTCCTACAGGAAGGACAGGTCTGGAGCTAGAAAAGGGGAACTCTGTTGCTACGTGCCTTCGTCTTAGTTCTACATCTTCGAACCTGCCAATATTCTAGTCGGCCCTTTGATTTCAGTGCACAGCCAATTGGTAATATATTTGAAAAGGTTACTGAGTCTGCCGCAGATAATAATAATAATAATAATTATGTGTGTTTCTATATATGACTGCAGGTTCCTCCCACTCAGCGCTGTTAAACAGGTATGATTACCCGATGTATTGGAAGGTTAATGGGCTCAGTAGGCCTTGCTGTGGGATTTGAACTTGGAAAGGCCATGCTGTATCCATGTCTGAGAAGAGCACTTAACTCGTGAGCTATCCACCCAGATAAATACCTGCATGTAAAATGGAGGACAAACATTTGAATCCATCTGAGTTTGAGCACACTGACTTGGGTAATTTTGACACTTGTTTTTATAGTGCTTAGAAGCCAGGCGATGAATAGCAAAATGTTAGTTCACGATTGTCCCTTTAGGGGTCGGCAAACCATGAAATGAAACAAGCATAACACATTTTGTTTTTAAATCAATCTAGCCTAGATCGGCCTCAATTTACAGTGCCGGAGGTAAGCATTCTCACTTACAGGTCTCGATGTCGGCGGATGCCAGCTTTCCAGTGGCTCCAAAGTGGATCCGGATGAATTTGCCCTGAAGGAGAAGAGGGAAGGATTGAGAATGAAAGTGCATGAAGAAGAGGAGATGGACACAGCAGCCAGGAGTGGAAATCAGGCATGGGGCAATGCAACAGGGGGGTTGGCCTCTCGGGGGTTCGCTTCACAATAGGATGGGCAAGTTCTACAAGCATTTAGGAATACTCACGAATCGGGAGGAGTTGTCATTCCGGAGGGTTTTGGCATTGCCGAAGGCCTCCAGAGCAGGGTTGGCCTGGATGATTTGATCCTCCAGAGTACCCTAAGGGAGAAGAAGAGATGATGGCAGATCATTAGGGAGTTAGATCATCCCTAGACGCCGAGCATGGACTTGACTCGGTGCAGAGGTTGGCTATCCGCCGGGGTTGCTTATGAACATCTGCTCTTGTTTGAATCTGGGGAGTCAGCTTCCGTCCTGCCTGGGCATCAGGAGCCAGCTCCCTGCTTTGCTGGGTCTTAAATGTGAAGTCCAAGACTCACCTTATTGGCGGTCTCCTTCTTGCGATCGCCTGTAGCCGCAATGCTGGCAAAGTACTGGATTACTCGCTTGGTGTTCACAGTCTTCCCAGCACCGGATTCTCCACTAAAACGATTGGAAAGGAGCAAAGGCATAAGAAGGGTTGGGAGGAGCGCAACAAACTAGAGCCATTCATGGAGAGCAAAGTAATAAGCCTGTGAGAAGAGAGAAGATGGAGTGAAAATGGAGAGAAGGGATAGAGAGGCCATACAGTACAGGAATGAGAGAATGTGAGATAGAGAAAGGGGAAAAGAAAGGGCGAGCAAAGGAGTGAGACTGGAGCCGGAGCGAAGGAGAGACAGGGGAGAGGGGAGATGCTACATAGAGAGTTCCATCTCCAATTGTTTTTCTTAGGGCCGTTATGCAGTAATCAGCTGCCTGCCATTTTGTGTTCTCAGCCACACCCTTTCTGCAAAGCCACCTACAGTCTGTCTGGAGGTGCAGCTATCCAATGGACTAGGAGGCCAGAGCGATTAAGCAGGATAAAGACCTTATGATCCTCCTTCAATGAGCAATTGTGCAGCCATTATGGAAGTGAGCTGTGAGACTATGTAACCTCAAGGCTTGCAACCCTGGTGGGGGTTGGCAAGAGGATGTGACAGACTTGCCTTGTAATGCCTGATAAATCGATAATAGGCCATAAAAAAATAAGGGATGTTTAAAATTGAGGAGAAGGTTTATGACACCGCAAACCGTGTATTACTAAATGAAAACGGGGTCACATCAATGAAAGTTGGAGAAACCCCAGTCTAGAGGGTAGAGCATACTGAAGAGAACTCCCTACACGCATCCTATGAGGCCTCAACCTGGGTCCTTTGGCTACAAACCCACCTCAAGAGTCTGCATTATGTTATGTTATGTTGATTTATACCACGCACTACTACCACCTAGGGGCACCTCTGCACACCTCCTATGAGGCCTCACCACCTCAAGAGTCTACATTATGTTATGTTATGTTGATTTATACCACGCACCACTACCACCTAGGGGCACCTCTGCACACCTCCTATGAGGCCTCACCACCTCAAGAGTCTACATTATGTTATGTTATGTTGATTTATACCACGCACCACTACCACCTAGGGGCACCTCTGCACACCTCCTATGAGGCCTCACCACCTCAAGAGTCTACATTATGTTATGTTGATTAATACCGTGCATCGCTACCACCCAGCGGCACCTCTACACACCTCCTATGAGGCCTCAACCTGGGTCCTTTGGCTACAAACCCACCTCAAGAGTCTGCATTATGTTATCCTATGTTGATTAATACCGCGCATCGCTACCACCCAGGGGCACCTCTGCACACCTCCTATGAGGCCTCAACCTGGGTCCTTTGGCTACAAACCCACCTCAAGAGTCTGCATTATGTTATCCTATGTTGATTAATACCGCGCATCGCTACCACCCAGGGGCACCTCTGCACACCTCTTATGAGGCCTCACCACCTCAAGAGTCTACATTATGTTATGTTGATTTATACCACGCACCGCTACCACCCAGGGGCACCTCTAGACACCTCCTATGAGGCCTCACCACCTCAAGAGTCTACATTATGTTATGTTATGTTGATTTATACCACGCACTACTACCACCTAGGGGCACCTCTGCACACCTCCTATGAGGCCTCACCACCTCAAGAGTCTACATTATGTTATGTTATGTTGATTTATACCACGCACCACTACCACCTAGGGGCACCTCTGCACACCTCCTATGAGGCCTCACCACCTCAAGAGTCTACATTATGTTATGTTGATTAATACCGTGCATCGCTACCACCCAGCGGCACCTCTACACACCTCCTATGAGGCCTCAACCTGGGTCCTTTGGCTACAAACCCACCTCAAGAGTCTGCATTATGTTATCCTATGTTGATTAATACCGCGCATCGCTACCACCCAGGGGCACCTCTGCACACCTCTTATGAGGCCTCACCATCTCAAGTGTCTACATTATGTTATGTTATGTTGATTTATACCACACACCACTACCACCCAGCGGCACCTCTACACACCTCATATGAGGCCTCAACCTGGGTCCTTTGGCTACAAACCCACCTCAAGAGTCTGCATTATGTTATCTTATGTTGATTAATACCGCGCATCGCTACCACCCAGGGGCACTTCTGCACACCTCCTATGAGGCCTCACCACCTCAAGAGTCTACATTATGTTATCTTATGTTGATTAATACCGCGCACTGCTCCACCCAGCGGCACCTCTACACTCCTCCTATGAGGCCTCAACCTGGGTCCTTTGGCTTCAAAGCCACCTCAAGAGTCTGCATTATGTTATGTTATGTTGATTTATACCACGCACCGCTACCACCCAGGGGCACCTCTGCACACCTCCTATGAGGCCTCACCACCTCAAGAGTCTACATTATGTTATGTTGATTTATACCACGCACCGCTACCACCCAGGGGCACCTCTAGACACCTACGAGGCCTCAACCTTGGTCCTTTGGCTACAAAGCCACCTCAAGAGTCTATATTCTGGCTCACCCTAAGAGGACTTGAACGAAGGTGTAAGTTGAACCTTCAGCGCTGAGCTCTGGAACATGCATTCTGCATTTTCCGGCACGTGGAAGAAGTAGGCTGGGCCTTTCTTGGCCGTTTGCTTCGCCAGCTACTGGACGCTTCCCAGCCGAGCTCAAGGAAGAGTGCAGCTCTTGCTTGAACCCAAGAGGAGGAATTGATATTTGCAGGTAGCAGTTTAGCCGTGGAATCTTTTAAGTGATTCATTCTACGGCCTTAGGAAATGCATGGGAAGCCCATCGCTTTTGAATGGAACAGGCCTTTGCTCTTTAAATTCAACATTCAATCTCTATTAACCCTTTGGATCTCATTTTGTAAGAGCACGTAATTTGGGGTGGGGAGCCGCCACATTAACACTGCAACATAAAAAGCCCCTGAGGCCAAATTTTGGTCATTTGCACAGCAGAGTGCAAAAGTGCAGTCAGGGCAAAAGTTGGCGGACAAAAGTGTATGCCGCCGCTATCTCTCTTCTTTTGTACTGCGCCGTGCAAATGAAGCAAATGCTTTTACAATGGATCCCTATGGGACCCGCCTGCTGTTTGTTGGTGCATAAAGCAGCCGTACCACTTTGGGATCTCCAGAATTTGCGCAGGCATGAAAATGAATGTTGGCGCAAACACTGGAGGATTTGTATGGCGGAGCAGGAGGGAGTGATGGTAATGCAAGATGCGTTCAACCCCCTGCTCTCAGCCATACAATTCCAGGAAAATAGGGTGTAAGGTTAATGAAAGACGTAAAAGCCTTGCACAAGGCATTTACATCTTTCATTAATGTTACACCAGGTTCGAAAAAGAGGACCTTTGTGGTCCTACTGTTCAGAGCGAGGTTTATGCTGAAATCTTGCAAAACCGGGAACACCTTATGATGTGACCCCATCTGGAAGTGCGGGCATTACCAATGCCAGGCGGGAGTGGTACCAACTCTGGGGACAATTTTATGCAATGCAGCAAAGGCTGGGGGAAATAGTACAGTGCCCCCAGCAGCGTAGCAAGCTTTATGTGAAAGCAAACCCCTTAGTGTTAGGCCCCATCACAAAGGGAGGTGAGACTCTATAGCTCCCACACCCTCCGAGTGCATAGCTCTTGAGGGGAATATGCTATCTCTCTACAGTAGGGTGACCAGATAAAAAAAAAATGGCCATCGACATAGACGTAGGACTACAGTAAACACAAACAGGACTCAGATAAAATGATAGTCCCACTTCTATGTCGCAGGCCTGTTGCAGGGGTGTGTTCACAGACACACTCCTCTCATTTGGAGGAGAGTGACCAGGGAGGGGAAGGTGAGGAAATGGGGGTGTGAAAAGCCTTCACGCGCAGGTAGACTAGAGTCCCACCGGCCCCCGATTTCGGGATTTCTTAATCGGTTCCCGGCAAAAGCTGTGACCGCAGCTACCCGCCCATCCAACCCCGGGATGGGGTTCATTACATTAAAAAAAACTCTTGGGAGCCGAGAATGGAGGGCGATTTCGCAGGACTGTCCTGGGAAAAGTGGGACGTCTGGTCACCCTACTCTACAGATCAGTCTCCCTCAGTGGCAGCAGAAACCCCAGGACCCAGCCTCGTCTTGTCAAAGGATGTGGCCTCTCAGTGCAGAGTGACTGCCACGCAATGGAGTGCATGTATGGAGGAAAACGTCTGTTTACTCACGTGATTAGGACAGACTGGTTCTCTCTGTCTGCAAAAGAGGAAGAGGAAAAAAGGAGATTGTAAACATCCATTCTATGCAAAGCCAAAGTAGACTGGGGCGGCCATTTTAAATAAAGTGTGGCTGCCCTGGAGAGGATCGCGTACATCTGCACCTCTGTGCAGTTATTAACTGCTCCACGGTGAAATGGAAAAGTAAAGTCTGAAATATAAGCAACATCTTCTTTACACGTGAATTCCCTCTGTGCTTGTGGAAAAGTGTAATTGGCTCTCACAATTAACAATTATATTGGGTTGCTATGGAATCCGCTCGCTTTTACCAGTTGGCAACGTCAGACAAATATTCCATAGGAATCTGATGGCTTTCCACCAGCACGAAAATGCATGCGGGCAAAAAAATAGATGGACTTGACACCATAGCTGGAAGAACTTTACTCTCCAACTCTGGCTGCCAAGTAACAGCAAATCCCAAGGCCCTGGGGGTGTAAAAAGTGGTAGTAAACATGGTCTAACACTTTTACCACTACTTGTTACACTCTGCAGGCCTTAAAAATGATTTCCAGGAACATTGTGAACAGTAGGGGGTCATGTTTATTTGAACCGCGAATTGCACGGAGAGAACCACTTCCGTTTGCACTTAAGTATAAAAAAGGTCCGCACCATGCAACTTTTGACTTTTTCACCATGAAGTGGCGAAATCACCTTTACATTTTACTTTTGTATTGTATTGTATTTGTATTTTTATAGCGCACCAAGCCCTTAGGCATCTGGACGCATTTCTTACAGTAGTGTTACATGAGTCATTTACAAAGGCACGCAGTAGGTGGTTTATTTTCCAGCACGTTTGCAGTTAAAGTGTAAATGCCTCCCACATATGATGATTGTGGGAGGCATTAACGGTGGATTATTCAAGAGGAATCCATTGTGTTACTGCCAGCATAAGGACCAGGGTTAAGACCCCTGATATGCAGGAGTTAAACCATGCACCTACTATGAGGTCATAAAAGTGTAAACTCAGAGAGCATGCAATCTGTCATCTAGTAGAGAAAGCATATAAGGGTATGGAGAGAGCATTACCTCAGGGCTCTCTTCCTCGTCCCAGTAATTATGAAGGCAATTAGCCTTCTGACATAAACCTTTAAAAACATTTCATGCATTTTCCTTTATGGCCCCTCCTCCTCCGATCCAGGGTATAAAGCGCATGACTTGTCCCAGAATCCACCTCCTGTTTTTGCTTTCTGACCTTCAGAAAAGGAACCCTGCGGAGGCCTGCTGGGCTTGCCTCCTCCTTCCTGAAATGGGAGCCCACTGATGGGTTTTGGGGTTCAGGTATGCTGCTCATTTTCCTCCCCTAGTCTTGGCTGAGCTTGCATTTTGATGGGAAGGGCAGCACTAGGCCTGGGATAAGGCCGCTCTGTGGGTTCATACAGTGATAAGAGCCGGGGGTGCCTGGATCAGCGGGGCTGGGGGGTGCAGATAACTCTACGGAAGCTGCAGCTAGGAGAGGCACTGGGATTGAGCAGCAGGAGTACACACACAGTCCATGAGCCACGGATGAAGCACCTTAATGGGCGAGTTCATTCCTATGGCAGCAGTTGTGAGTACACTGGTCTCGGGAGGATAGCTCTGGGGCAATGCGCTCACCTTGGAAGCAAGACGACGCCGAGCAACACAGGTTCGATACGTGGGTCCTCGCTTAGAAAGCTCTGGGTATTTAGCATGTGATAAATAACCAATTACAATGACATGATATTGCCTCTGGTGTTGTCTAATCACTTCCCACAGGGGCTTCTTCTTCAGGGTGTTGGACAGAATGATGGCCTCATTCCTTGCTGACTGTTTTCAGTGGGGGTGGGAGGCAAAGTCCCGCCTCCTTCAGGTCCTCTGACCCAGGAAAGGGGGGAAGAAAGGTCAGATGTCAGGCCCTCAGCCCCTGATGGTTGCTGGAAAGAGAGCTCAGCTGCCTTGCGAGCCTCTGGGTTGGGTGGATCGTTTGGTATCCAGGCATTGTTTCGGATATATAGTTTCGAATGCCAAAGTTTGGAAACAAATGCATCGAAAAAATGCATTTTTTTTGTAGGTATAAAACTAAAATGGCTGTTAAGGGGTAGAAAAACAGGGGTTGGGGGGACCCCCCATTAAAAAAAAAACTTTGTCATTCGAAACTTTGTCATTCGAAACAAGCACTAGGAACCAGTCTGGTATCCTGGGAAAAATCCAGCCTATGATGGAGGTAGTTGGGAATGGCCTGGGGTGCGAAAGTAGCCTGGCCATCTAACGCCTTGACTCTTCTTTGATGAAGGGTAGTATTTTGGGAGCCCGGCTTGGGGGTGGCAAAGCATGCCTCTCAGATCTGGGTAGCTGCCTTGGAGGCCCACTGGTAGGTATCGTGTGGTGTGGTCTGACTTGATCCACTTCTGGGTCGGCAGAATGCTGGCTGGGTGGATGGCACTCCAGCACAGCCCTTCTACCAGTGAGGTGATTTGGTGGCTTACGGTCGGTGCCATTCTGGGACCTTTGGGCACTTTGTGAGCTATTGTCCTGAGTGATGTACAGCGGCGTGTGAGGTTGCCTCTCCTGTCTCCTTCCTTCTGCTCCGACCCTCTTGCGTCCGCTTTGCACAGATAGGGTCTGTTGGTGGGCTACGTGTTTAGGGTGATTGTCCTTCGTTCATATGATACAGTACGGCGTCGCCTATTCGTGGGTCGATGGTCAGGCATTCCTGGTTTTTGCACTTCATCTCAGTACTGCTTGATGTCTTCCATTTGGACTGGGGTTCAAGCAGGGCGGCAAATGTTGTTGGTTGCCTTTTAGAAAGGGTTCAGAGAAGGTTATTGCTTTTACTACGCCCCCGCAGGGGTAGGGGGATGAATCAGCCTGCACAGACACCCCCTCTCACCAGCCCCGAGGTATGGTAGTTGCTGGGGCCTTAGGCCATCCTGCGCCTACAGTTTGGCCTTTGTGAAGCCTTTCGCTCTGGGGGCTGTTGCATGTCACCCCTTACGGGGGACATGGTACCGGGTAACCATGTGACCATGGAAATAAAAGGGACGAGCCGCTTCCGGCTCGTCAGTCGATTTGTTCGTGCACCATGCTGGCAGCGCCACAGGGCCTTGCACGAGGCCCTTCCCTCGGACGGTGTCGCTGCTGGGCAACACGGTCCCCTTGCAGATGTTGGGACCATGTGAACATGGTTGAATGGGTTGCATTATGCTGGGTGCCCCCAGCCCACGTGTGGAACTCCGGTGATCCGGAGGCGGGCCCCAACAGGGGCCTCAGGCGGTTGAATTTGGTGGTGCGTCACCTACTGGTGAGCTGTGGCTCTGGCGGCTCAGAGAGAAGTGTGACTGCGCTTCAAGTTGATTCGGAATTGTCAGTAGGTCTGCAGTGGTGCCGCGTACAGGTCAGAGGGGACACTGGCTTGATTGGTAGGGATGTGCGTCATTTAGGATTCTCTGTGCTGGTTCTCGTTCTGACTGGCCTATGGGTAGCATCTCGTCTCGCGGTAAGAGCACTGAGCCTGTCTCTCTCGATTGCTCGCTTGGTTGCTGGATCTGGAATCTCCTCAGGTATGCTGAGGCGCTGGTTCGGCTTGTGGCAGCAGTCCTGCGATGCCTTTCCTGTCATTGTAAGTGGAAATTGCTTTTGGGCTGCGCATCACTGCTTCGGGTGCTGGTGTGGGTTTACAGGCCGCGGTTTCCTCTGCTGAGTGTCTTGCTGAGGGTGCCCTTTTGACACTAGTACATGGTTGGTGATAGTGGTGCCTGCTCCCCAGAAGTTACTCGAGGGGGGCTCATCGTGCATTGGGGCCCTGCGCTTGGGGATTGAGCTCTCTCTCTTTCTCAGGTTGCCTCCTCCACTTGGGCTCACTGATGTTTCCTCTTTCACTCACAACTGCCTGGGATGTGGACGCCCCAATTACTTACCGGTAATCTTCACTAGCCTTAGTCCTACCCTTCCTCGTCATGGTACTGACGCTCGCCTCTCCCTCTCAGTGGTAAGATCGTCCTGGTTTCTTTGGTATGTCAGGGTGATTCTTGGGCAGATCATGTGCTTTATAACCCAGATGTGAGTGGGTGTGGCAATCAAGAAATAATTCATGGAATTTTGTTAAAGGGCTCTGTCAGAAGGTAGATTGCAAGTATGAGTAAGTACTATGACGAGGAGTAATGAATATTACCAGTAAGTAACCGGGGCATTAAAAGCTGCCTATTCAGAGTGTAAATATACTGAGAGTGTACAATTCCATTGCATACACAGAAAGGCCAAACGTTCTAAACAAGGGGGATGTAAACATTCATCCAACATCAATGTAGTGCATACAGAGCGTAAACAACCATTCTACTAGGAAGAGATCTGATTGCAAACAGTACACTGTAGAGCTGTGAACACCGATCCTGAAAGGGGCAGGAAGAAAAGCAGCAGTAATTGCATGGGGAGAAGGCCACCTACCTGTCAGCATGTACTGATAGGCGTTGTCAGAGATGGAGAAGATGTGAGGCGGCGCCTCCGCTCGCTTCTTCCCGCGATACGCAGTCACCACTTCTGCACTGTAAACAGGCAGGGCCTTGTAGGGGTTCACGGTCACACAGAAGAGGCCCGAGTAGGTCTGCAAGGGGAGGCCAGAGAGAAAGACAGAGGAGTGGGACATGAGGAAAGACGAACAATTGCAAATAAGCAGATAGCGTGATAGGAATTGAGTGATTGAAAGGCTGTAAAAGAAAGAGTAGGCGAGGTGCAGTTAATGGAACCTAACAAAGGGTAATAACATTAAAGGTCGTTTTAATAAGAGCAGCAGAGAATAATAATCCATTTCTAGCGTGTAATAACACACCGCGTAGGAAGCAATAACAGGCGTAAAGCGCACTGCAAAGTACTGACGAATAAGAAAACCACAGTAGAAGTTATAAAAGGTGCAGCAGGATGCACTATAAGAGTAGTCGCTGAGTAAATCTCAAAAGTACATCTTAGTTTTTCCTTCATCAATTTATTTACCTCTACCAGCTAGTGGAGCCACTCTCTGAGTTCTAGCACTGTGTTCACAAACTAGAAGCTCTGCCTCACTTTATTTGGCTGTACCAATCAGCATAACCGCACAACATCGTCTGCATAGTGTTACATTCTTGACTTCTTCAGTCCGGTTAACAACAACATTGGGTTTAGGTTGGTTCTGCCTCAATTTATTTGGCTCTACCAACGAGCCGAGTGACTCTCAGAGTCTTAGTAATGCAGTCACAAATTGTAGGTTCTGTCTCAATTTATTTGGCTTTGCCAACCAAGAGAGCCACTCTTCGAGTCCTAGTTCTACACCTCGAGATTTTGCCTCAATTTATTTGGCTCTACTATGACAGAATACCATCCAGCGAGTGTGGGATAGCCTGAGTTTTTTTATTTTTAATGTGAAAATGATGCAGGTAATTCTGTTTCCGAGAAAAGGGATCTGCAAATCAGATCCCACTTTCTTAATGCTTAATGCCGAACAGTCTAATGCACACAAGTATCTTTCTGGGACCGTCTCCTGATAACCCCAGCAAATATCCTGTGGTGGCAGCAGGCCATGTTCAAAGGTCATATGTGCATCCTGGAACACAGCAGAACAACAGAGGTGGTGTTTCCACTGTTTGCACCTCTGGTTAAAAATGTTATAATCGTGTAACCCGGACAGCGTGGTGGCAGTTATTAAAATATAAATATAAGCCATGTCTGGTTTTTGGCATGGTGGCTACTGGCATTACACAATTATACATCCACAAGCATTGGATATAATATAGCCAGCTTGGTGAGCAGTGACTCATACATGATGGGTCCTGGGGCATGGTAGCTGTCTGGCCTGGATGTACCCACAATAAACATGTGGGACTCAGCCCAGGAGGCCTTCTTAGATTCCCCAAATCAGAGTAGTGGAATACTTCCTCCAGGGAACAGCAGCCTTCCCTAGGAGATCCCCTGGGACTCGGTGCTTCAAAGACAGTCCTGCCATGGCAATAGCCCTCTCACACCATGGTGCTGATTACTGGAGTCCTTTTAAAGTAGGCAGACAGAGGAAGGAGGGGTGTAGTTAGAGAGCCCAGAGTAGACGTTCAGACCATAGAGGGGTCTCACCGTCTTGGATGTGCAAGGGCTCCCCAAACCTCTTGACCCCCTCCACTGTAGACATGGCACTCTGTTCATGACCGCAAAAGGCAAAGGACACTTGTTACAGCAGTTTGAATGTGACCCTTGACAACAGGATTGCTCTCTACCAATCCACTGTAGCATTTTGCCTACATAAGGGGGATACCCTCCCCTTAGTTGATTCATCGTTGGACGACTAAACAAGAAATATTTAGCTGAAGCCTGGTTGAGAGTGCAGTCTGCTCCAAAGTCAAGGTCAGAGACTTCCAAGCAAGAGGCAAGCGCTTGTCCGCAACTAGCCCATCTGCTTATTTCGGGTGAAGCTACTCTGTGGACTAAGGCCTTATCTGTTGCCGGAACACTGGAAACAAGACCCCCTTCACTGTAAGAAGCAGTTACTGCGGGTGCTCTCCGGTAACCTTCTCTATGTGAAAGTGCAGAACAAGGACTAACCTTGCCCACGCAGGTCCTGGCCGTGATCTATCAGCAAAATCGATGACAAGGAACAGCCCTGGGCCCTAGTTCTTACCTCAAACTGCTTGTAAGCCACAACGAGCCAAACATCGCCTGTCTGTCCCAAGCTTCTTTGTGGTACGTACCTTCGCTGCATGGGCCATACCGTGTGTCGGACTCAGAAGAACAGCTCACTAACCCAACGCTAAATTACTGATCAGGAAGCCCCTAGAAACCTGGCTCAATGCTGCAGAGCCCCCGGAACATGAATTAACAGTATGTGAAGTGATCCTTTCCCCTCACCTGCCATAAAGGGTCTTAGCGACTTGTAAGATCTCACGCCCTACATTTTTTTAAAGCATCTTCATAAACTCTGATATTTTGCTGCTGAAATCTTTGCCTCAGCATCCCTGTCTACAAACCCAGAGTGCCCCTCTTTTTAAAAAAAAGTCTGTTTTCTCTGTGTTTTCTCTTGCACACGTGTGCCAGTAGTGTTTTATTAGTTGTGCACATTTTTGTTTGCTTAATTATAGATCCTATGTGTATATTTTGGTGCACCCACACTATTGCTGTTTGCGTTGCTTCTGCATCAGCTTACACCACTACTGAAGAGCATAGTCTGCCCTCGGGCCATTTTACCAAAGAAGGCAAAGGAGGCATGCATGTTTCCCCTTTATGCTTGGGAGAGTTGCTGGTTTAGTAGTAGCGTGCTGCTGTGTGGGCTCATTAGCCACTACCTCTCCCTGTGCTCCTGCAGGCCACACATTTCTCAATATCTACCAACCAGCAAAGTCACTAATACCTTTTTTCTGCACTCTCCCAATGCACCATGTTCTCTGTTTAGTACCCTCATGTCCAGTCATCTAGAAAAGGGTAGGATGTTACAGGAGCATGTGCTTCTCCACGGCATCCACCGCAGGCTTGTCATTCAGTTCACAAGACCGACAAAGGTAAGGAAATGCATGCAGTATTTGCCTGTATCCCTCATCATGCTGGTTCACCTGTTCTGCTCAAATGGCACCACACCCTGAATTATACCACCAACAATGGGAGGATGCACTGCCAGAGGTGATAAAGTGGCTCTGCTAGTCCATGGTGCCACTGTGCTCCATGAAACCCTTATTGTGCCACAGCCTAAAGTGCTAGCACATCGAGGAGGTGCCCAAGTCACTCTTACTTGGGTTACCCTGATGAACTTTCTTCTGGCAGAGGTTGCATATTACACCACCCCTCTGACAGTCACATCCTACAGCTGCCTGAAGTAGTCCCACATCTATACCCATATGGGTGGGGATTTCATGGATGGGGATGTCTTCTGACCTGAATTCCCACACTTGAGGAAATCCTGAGTTCAACATGCCCCGATGACACAGGCAGGAAATGGTGCAGTGGCCTCAGTCTCCACCTCCTAAGCAGTCTGCTGGGGGATCATCTATGGCTCCTGCGTCTGTTGTTCTTTGTTGTCTTAAAGCATCACAACCTCCTCCTCATTTGCTCTTCTTCGCCCTGTGCCTGAGTAACTACTTATCCTTTCTGCTCCTCAAGTACCTTCTCCTCCCTGCCAACTCCAAGATCAATGCACTCGCCCACTTTCTGCAGGTACTCCTCAAGTGGCTCCACTGTAACATCCATCCACCCTCCTCCTTGGGCTATCACTCCACCTCAACTTCTAGAAAAGAGGTTGAGGTGTAATCCAGCTCCTCATCATCTCCTCCTCCTGCCACTCTCTCCAGATAAAAGGACATCTTACTTCAGCTCTTAAAGTTGTGACGAATCTGGACTATTTGTTTCTTCTCCCCAGAGGGGAGCCACTCCCTCTGACGCTAGAGAAGTGAGCCCACTCAGCAAAACCCTCATTAGGGGTCTGGGCAAGTGGGACCTCACTGGGAGTGACTCCCCTCTCGGGACAAGGACTCCCATTCCGATAAGGCACTCCCGGTCCAGAGTACATTGTCTGCCTACATGGGAATCGGAAAGACTGTTGTTACTTCTAATTTGGATTCTCTTGGTAGTGACATTTCTCCATTCTCTTTGGCTTCATGCAATGCTGGATCCCACCTGTACGTCACAGTCAAAGAGAAATGACACACCCCTTTCGTTAGTGAGGATGCAAATATACCCATGAGGAACATGGAATCATGAGGAAGAGGAGGGAATCCTTTTCAGAGGTGATCCTCTGACGGGACGCGTCCTGGAGGGGCAGAGCCATGCCAGACAGCGGAGCTAGCAGTAGTGTGCTGGCAGAGCGAGCGGATCGCTAGTGAGATGCCATAAGGCTGGTGTTCTGATTGGCAAAGAAGCCAAGCTCAAGATCGAGACAGAGCCAGTAAAGTGACCGTCTCACCTGGTCGCGCCACCACACGGACGCTGCAGTGGGCATGTGGCCCATTAACTGGCACCTGAGAACAGAATGCAGCAGAGGCATCTAATCCCGACCTCCGTACCAGGAGTACATTACCTGCCGAGCTGGGCAGCGGAAGGGAAGCAAACGTTCCCGAAGAGGTAACACCATTGTTGGGGGCAAACTATGGTATTCAAGGCTGAGAAAGCCACAAGGGTTATGGAAGCCATATAAACCTCAGCGTGCAGAGGCCCTACCGTAGTCAAGCTAAAGCTAGCCTGTCAGAGAGCCAAAGGCCTTTGGAGAGCCCTGAGAAACGAAGAGCCAGTACTACTAAAGGCTGAGAAAGCCACAAGTGTTACGGGAGCCAAAAAAACCTGAGCGAGCAGACGCCCCACTGAGGCCCCGCTAAAGCCAGCCTGTCAAAGGGCCAGAGGACTTTGGGCCAGCCCAGAATACACAAAACCTATCAAACAGAACAGGAGAGGGAGAGAACCTGGAGGGTTCCAGTCCATAAGTACAAAACAAGAATATTGACATGCACCAACAGGAAAATGGTGGAATTAAATCAAGAAACCCTTAATTCCTGGAAAGAGGGAACCGCGTGGAAGTTGGCATACAGAACCTGCAGAGAGGTTGAAGACTGTATTGGGAGACATTCATGAACTTTTAATCACAAACCTGCTTGGAAAAGCTATCCAAGTGCGTGGGCCAGGCAACAACCAAGGACAGGGGCTAATGCTCCGGCCTCCATCTTTTTTTTGTTTTTTTCCTAAGTGGCAGGGCAAGATAGCTAATAGGATTTGGACTAAGGACTATTTCTTTTAGACTTCGACAAGCACCCTTACGTTTAGTTTGTCAGGTAGGCAACTCCCATCATAGTAGAAGGGCAAGACAGGCATTTTCATTATTATTTAAATAAACACCCTTGAAAATGGCACACCCTAATCCACCTCCTTCTTCTGGTTTCCCACAATGTGCAAAACCCAAATGGGCGTAACATGCCTAAAGTGTAAATGTGCAAAATAAATGCAAGTGACAAAGAAAAACACTGGGATTTTCTCATGGCTCAAGTGATGGGAAACAGTTCTCAAAACACATAAACAGTATGGAAGGTAACTGAGCCATATAGGCACATACACAAATGTGTCTCTACAAACACACAGGCGAGCAAATGTACAGGAAACATTGTTTGGCTTTTTTGTGTTTTTGGGGTGGCACAAAGGCAAAGGGGGAAAGTACAAGAGGAACTTTTGGGGTGTTTTTCAATGGGCAAAGGGGTAAAAGGGGACGATTAAAGAGGGAGTCTAAAGAACACTCATAAGACGCAAGGGGATAAAAAAAGATATCAATAAACACAAAAACACCACTAAAAACTAAAAAACTGCACCAAAAAAACCTAAACGCCTCTAAACTTGTAAAAGGAATTCTAAAATACCTCCAAAACCATCAATTTGTGGACCTGTCCTGTCCATGCCTACCCTGACAGCCATAGGAAGCAGGAAGCCACCTGGGCCTTGGGCAGGCCCTTGATCATGTTTTGGATTGGTTCAAGACTCGAATCTCAGGCCTTGCAATTGGATGGCGGACCTTGAACCCTGCTTTGAGACCCACGGCTAGGTTTGACTCTCAGGAAATCCTGCAGGAATCCAAAAGGAGGAGGAGTCATAGCCACCCAGCAAACCTTGACTTTCTCACAGGGCACATTTTGGGAAGTTTGAGCCCCCCTAGAAGTGACCAACTTCAGAGAACTTACAGATTCGTAAACTACTCAAGCCATCTCTTCCTGAGACTAAGTCACTCAATCCTGCCTCTGTCTCAGCTTACTTCCGTGCAGCAGGCCGCCAGTGATGAAGACGTGCAAAGTACGTTTATTGTAACATAATTATATAATAGTAGAGTTTCATAACAGGGATAACAGTAATACCATGCAATGACAGCACTAGCACGTGACAACAGCACAAGAATGTAGTAGCATCCCCATTGTGAACGGAGGGGAGCACAGGGGCAACGTGCTGGTCTTGGTGCAAGACCAAGCAGAGCAACAGAGGTTCGAATCCCGGATCCGCGCTTAGAAACCGAGCTCAGGTATTAAGCACGATATAAAACACCAATTAAATTAATAAAATGGATAAAGCAGCAGTAAATTGTCTTAACAGCATCACAGGGGTGCAAATAATGCAGCAACAACAAAGTGAAGAAGCACTGTAGTTGGGGGGAAAAGGGGGTGCAGAGAGTAGACAGTAGACTTACATAGATCATCCAGGCTGCGTAACGCTCTTTGAGGTTGAACAGCACAGCTGGCTCGTGCAGGAAGGTCAGCATAGCCATGTCTTCGATCTTGTCGAATTTCGGTGGGTTCTGCTGGTGCACGTTGCAGTCCTTCACAGTCACCGTCTGGAGTGGAATGGCAGAAAGGTATGTGTGAGCATGAAAAATCATTCAAACATTCATTCTTAGAGGCTTACGAAGGGATTGAGCCAAGTGTTTTCGACTGTACCCAAAGGGGAGCAGCAGCAGCTGTTGTTCAGCCAGCGTATGCTGCTGCAATAACACAGACTCTCAGTAGGTAGTGCCCACTACCAGTCCATAATGGACGATGGGATGCCAACCAGCCACCAGCTATGGAAGAACCCAAGGCAGTCCCGTAAAAACACTGAGCGCTTTCTCAGCTACAGAAAGAAGCGAATGGAGCGCTGCTGGGTTGGCTTTAACTGTTGAAAGGAAACATGGTTTCCCTTTGGTAATTTCAATTCCAGAGCGCACAGCCCCAGTGGGCCATGCAAAGCCGGCAGCGTTCTGATTTGCTACCTTGCACGGCCCATTAGGGATGCAGGCTGGGGGAGTGCGGGCCTAAATTCACAAAGGGGTGCTCCTGCACCTCCCTGTACGATTAGGTCACATGGGCGGTGTGATGGAGGCACTCCAGCTACACCACACATGTGCAGAAATCAGGAAACACTCTGTGCTTCCTGCAACGTGCTGCACTGGAGCCAGAGGGACCTTTGGTGTTGGTGGCTTCAGGAGTCCAAACCGGGCAGCAGGTAAGAAACACAATGCATGTATGTGAGAGTGTACGAGTAAATAATAAAGTGAGAGTGCATGAATGCTCTATAGGGGAACAGGTGAATGAGAGAGTGTGGGTGTATGACTGCCATATGAAATGCTGTATGAATATGTGTGCCGGAGAGCAGACCTCAGATTTTGTGCGGGTGGGTTAATGGGGGATGGGGTCCATTTGTGCAGTGGCATCAAAGACATGTTCCTGTACCCTGGCGTGGCATTTTTTATTGGGCATCAAGGGTAAAGCCAGTATGATGAGTGTTCTTGTTTGGCCATACTGGCCTACATTGGATGAGCCAATCTGGACATTTTTTCTTACTGTGGCATGGATTTCTTTTACTGGCATCAAGGGTAAATAAAACCAGCATGATGAGTATCCATAAATGGCCATTCTGGAATACATCGTCTGGACATGTTTTTTTTTTTGGCATGGCATTTTTTACTCAGCATAAAGGGTAAAGCCAGCATGCAGAGTGTTTTTTAAGTGTCCATACTAGTGTACATTTTTGAAGCTGTCCTAGACATATTTTCTTACTGTGACATGTCTTTTTGCTACTGGGATGAAGGGTAAAGCCAGCACGATGAGTGTTCTTACATAGTCCTACAAGCCTTGGACATGTTTTCTTATGGTGGAATGGCATTTTTGACTGGGCATCAAGGATAAAGCCAGCTTAATGGTTGTTCATAAGTGGTCATACAACCCGACATGGGTGGAGCAAGTCAGGACATATTGTCTTACTGCAGCATGGCACTTTTTTTTTACTATTAACAAAGTCAAAGCCAGCATGAGGAGTATTCTTAAATAGATGTACTAGCTTACATTGGAGGAGTCAGTCTGGGCATGGTTTTACGGTTCTGTAGAATTGTTTACTGTTATCGAGGGTAAAGCCAGCACGACGAGTAGCCGTACATGGCTGTACTGGTCTGCATTGG
Organism: Ambystoma mexicanum; assembly: GCF_040938575.1. Classification (NCBI taxonomy): domain Eukaryota; kingdom Metazoa; phylum Chordata; class Amphibia; order Caudata; family Ambystomatidae; genus Ambystoma; species Ambystoma mexicanum. The sequence continues at coordinate 389,903,623 of NC_090938.1, forward strand.
TGCAGCCAGACTGGACATATCTTCTTACTGTAGCATGGCATTTTTTACTGACATAAATTTTCTTACGTGACCATACTGGTCTACATTGGTGGCCCGTGTGTGGACATATTTCTTTTACTGTGGCATGGCATTTTATGTTGGCAAAACCAACACAAGTAGTTTCTTAAGAGGGGATACTGGCATTTATTTGTAGAGCCAGCATGGGCATGTTTTCTAATAGTATCATTACTGACATTATGTGGAAAGCAAACATGGCCATATTATGATATGGGAATACTGGCATATACTGCTGAAGCTGCATGTATACAGATGGGCACAGGCAGCATGATCACGTTTTTTATGCTGGCATATATTGAGGGGAAAAGAATCATGAACATGTGTTGGAAAATGCACCTGTGCACTGCTGGTGATCTGTTGTATTTTTGTACTTGTTACATTACAAAAATGGGTTGCAAACTATGTTCCTTTTTTCCCAATGTTTCACAGAAAGTGTGCTATAAAATGTTAACACATTATTTTGAAAATGTTTTTGTGGGGAGAACCCTGCAGACTCCACTTGGCTGGTTTAGGCTCCCTTGCAAAAATCCACCATTCCCGTATATCTGTGGGGAACATTTACGCCGTTCCAATTAAAGAGTTCATCCGCCGTCACTGCCCAGTACAGCTCTTATAGGGACACCTGCTCACAGGTCAGTCCTCGGAGGGCTGTTAAAGTGACATAGCCCCTAAGGTGGGAGACGTGCAGTTTTTAAAGTGGGATCTGCTGACCGGGGCTGGGAGTAATGCTGCATAAACAGGGCACTGGTAATGCAAGGACAAGTACTTCTTTTACAGTGACATCTGCTGGACAGGGCTGGACGTGCTATACCAGTCACAAACCCCTTGGAGCACACAAATACTGCTCTTGTGGTGAGTAGCACCTGCTGGCCAAAGCTGGCAATGCTGAGAAATAACAGCCATCTTACAGGGAAAGTCAAGTATTTACTTCTAGTGCCACCTGCTGGAAAGTACTGGAAGTGCTGCTGAACTAACACCCACCCTCAGAGCAGGGTCAAGTACAGGTCTTACAGTGACACCTGCTGGCTGAGTTGGAATTTACCTTTCCATTTTCGGTCTCAGCTGTGACTTTGTCACCTTCCCTGCTGATGATCTTGGCCTTCACAAACTCCTCCTTGTCGTCAGGCACAAAACACTGGGTTTTGATGTCAAAGTTCCGGGTTTGGGCTTCCAGGCGCTCCTTGTCTGACTTCCTCAGGAAGGGGGCAGCAACCCCGAATTCGGCCATTTGTGCGTCAGACATGGTGGAAACTGAGGGGATAAAAGCAGCATCATTTGTGATTGGAAGCATATAGATACACTGCTAACAGTCATTCATTTACCCAGGCACTCACTTGTTCATTGTACCGCCCACCAAAGAAATAGCACTCCCCCACCCTCCTGGAGACAACCTGCCACTGGCCCCTGCTGGCGATAGGGCCTCCTATAAGTGCCCCACCGTGGTGAGACCACACAGATTAAGCCCATGCGCCACACCCTCGGGAGAATGTCCATGATATCAATGAACCATGCCCACTAAGAGCCTTATCCACTGTCAGCGCCCTCTATCCTGGTTAGAGCATGCGCTACAGTAAGTGCCTACACACTGGGGAGAGCACCCACTTTTTTCAGTGCCCACCAGCCCAGTGAGCGCACCTCCGCCTGTTAGAGACTTTTGGGACTCTGACTTTTCCATTCGGTAATTTCACGCAGATCCTACTAAACACGCAGGAGCTTTTGCTCCGATTGATCTTCCAGTCCAGGTTATGAAACGGTTTCCTGTGCAGGCTCTGTGGCACTCGAGGTTACTGTATATGGTGTTTAACTGAAAGATCGGTGGCCTGATCCCACCCAGAGATGTTGTATATCTGGCTTTGAGTGTCACTGTAAAATCATTGAACTACTACAACATGCACCAATTAAACGATTGCGTGGATTTGTGGGTAAAAGAGCATTGCAGCCCGTCTCTTCTGTGCTTTACTGGAGACCGTGGTCATTCGTAGCTGCAGTGCAGCCGCCAGGAGTGTTGCTAGGTCTTGAAAAGATCCGGGGCTACACTAATTCCGGGGCTGTCGGGGACTCAGGTCTAGCTATAGCCTTTGGGTTAAAGCCCCATAGCTTCTATCTGGGTCTACAACCACAAGATCTGGGGCTATAGCCCCCTCGGACTCTCCTCAGCAGCGGCTCTGGCAGCCAATGGCATGAAGATGTATACTCTCGATGCGGGGTCTGCAAGTGGTCAAACCCTCCTCTCCCAAAACCAGGACCGGGTCTCTCGGGACAAGATACCAAAGGGGCCAATTCCGGGACGTCTGCTCTCCCTATGCTGTTAGCCCATTGGTCAGGTTTGATATTGTTTTTGGTTTCTAGGTGTCGCTTTAGTATCACCTGGTGGAGCAACAACTATTGCTGTGGAGAGTTGTGGATGATAAATGTCCAGGTGATGTGCCAATATTACCTCCTTCTGTGTGTTTCTGGCATTGTGATTGGCTGAGAAGTGAATATTCTGTGTGTGTCTTGGTTGCAACTGGGAGTCTCTGCTGAAAATGTAATAGACCGAATCCCTGGCATCCAGGCTCGACAGGACAGTGTTTCGTTTGTTCTTCATGTTTGTTTGTTTGTTTTTGTGTTAACTACTTTAATGGCCGCTCTCACTTGTAATAGTGTAACCTTTATTGTCGTCCCACAGCCATAGCATGAAGGCATTTTTTCGGCATTTGAGGCTGTCCTGGGACGCTGGCAGCAAAAACCTCTGGGTTTTGATCTTTTGGGAATCCGTGTTTAATAGATTCCCCTTATTACATGTGTGATAGTTTTACCTTGCTTTGATTTGCTGCAAGGGATCAAATGGCTTCAGCAGTCCTAGACAGAGGGAGGAGCAAAGGGCTACCTTGGGAACGGGGCAGATAACCTGTTAATTGGGCACTGCCTTCATTACTGGGTAGAGAGAAGAGAAGTCAAATCCTTCATTATTTTAGGGAGTGGAGGATAGGAATGACCTGGCGAAGGCTTTGGAAATCTATCCTATTGACTGCGACTGATAGAGGCCGCCACCAGCAGGGCGCCTACTCCACAGTGTAACTCTTTGGCTTTTAAGGCCGCTGGCCTCCAACAGAGGTTGAAGCTGAATTTCTTTTACTATTAACCAAGCTAAACATGGCGGAGCTTCTGTTTGAAATGCCACTCTTTGCCCCTAGTCTTCCTGCAGATTATAGGGGAAGACCTTTCCCCGTTTCCTGAATAACCTGTACTAAAATTGTCAATTTTAAGGCCTCTTCGGTTCTTGTCCCTGCACCTCCTGGTCACTCCTTAGACATCTTACTACTGCTCACTCGCTAAGCATAAAGATAAAAACTGAGGGGTGAGGAGGAGGTGTGAGGCGGAGGAATGTCAGGATTGTGTACTGGTAATCTCAGTTCTCTGAGTCCTTTTCTTCCTCACACCGGTCTTGGGGGCATCCACCTCCCAAGACCGACAACACCGTTTTGGATCCAATCAGAAATGCCCCCTTTGCTCACCCATGCCCTGATGCAGAGAGGGTACAAAGGCACCAACTAGCCAGCTTTGCTCCTATTTTTTCTGTCTCCCACAGATGGCTCACAGTAATCAGTGCAGTAGATGCAAGACTCCCCCTCCTGCAGCACCCGCTGCCACCACCTCTTCCGCCTGCCAGGGCTGCCGTTCCTAGGGGTTGGTCGAAAGTCTGTGGCCTAGGTTTGCTCAGGAACTCCCAGAGACTCTGAAGGTGGACTCCCACCCCTACACCCTCCGCGTTCCCTGGAGACACATCCTGTGGCCTCCGAGGGTGATGCTCCATTGGGCCTTGTGGATAGGAGAGTGGAATCAGTGCTCCTGGGGCCTCAAGTTCCACACCAAGGGCCGGCGCTTCATCCAGCTATATCACCTGTCCACTCCTGAAGGACTTCCTGGCCCACATTCCTGCTCTAGAGGGGGGCCAGGACTGCGAGGATCTGCTGGAGATCACAGAGGTGGGGATCATGTCAGTGGTCGCCCAGCAGACAGTACTATCGTAGACCTTAGAAAGGAGTGGAATCTCAAAAGGCCATCCTGATTCCCCTGCCCTTCCTGGCCAGAAACATTTCGGATCCTAGGTCAATGGTTGGCTAAGCAGGCTAATGAGGACAATGCCCTGACTGTGCCATCCAAGCCAAGGGCTTTCAAACATAAGCCATCTCCCCCCAACACGGTCTGCACACAGGCCCTATGAAAAGCACCTTCATCTGTCCGCTCCACTCTTCCCTAGTCGTTCATCATGGCAGTGCGGAGCATGCAGGGGCTAAACCTGTACCAGTAATACTGCTAGGACAATACTTTGTGGGCCAGGCAAGCAGCTCCTAGGGAAAATGATCATTGACAAAGCCGGCCGTTGTGGGGCATATGTGACCAACCCCATTTGATATGAAGGCTGTCGTTCAAAAGCCTGGCAAAGGGTCTGGGGAGGCAGCCAAAATGGCTATTGGAGGGCAGCCACTTTGCCAACAATTGCCACCAAATGCCTAGTAACTTGCCCTATATCCAAGGATTACGAGCGACTAACCTGATACGTGTACCATGCCAATGATTGCCATCAAATTGACAGGTACTTGCCGCGTTGCCATGGCTTGCTGTCAGACATACAGAACCTTATGCAAATGCCCACATCTACCCAGGAACTTGGTCTATTGTTAAGAATGGCCACAAAATGCCTGGAAATGTACCCCTTTGACTAGTGTTAACGTCAACTGCCCAGATACCATTGCAAAGAATGGTCATCAAGTGCCCAGATGTTTTCCCCAGGCCAACAACTGCCTAATTACTTGCCCCATTAATAAGCAATGCTATTAACAGCTCAGCTGCTTGCCCTTTGCCAGGGATTGCTGTGAATTACCCTGGCACTTGGCCCATTATCAAGGGATGCAGTGAATTGCTCTGGCACTTAGCCCATTATCAAGGGATGCAGTGAATTGCCCTGGCACTTGGGCATTATATAAGGAATGCAGTGAATTGCCCTGGCACTTGGCCCATTATCAAGGGATGCAGTGAATTGCCCTGGACTTGGTCCATTATCAAGGGATGCACTGAATTGCCATGGCACTGGACCCATTTTTAAAAGAAATTTTTTTAAAACTTTCTTTATTGGTTTTTTCCAACAAAACAAACAAACCATGAGACCGAACGTCGGTCGTACTGTGAAAACTGCACCCTTCTCACCCACTCCTCCCCTCCTCCTCCCTCGCCCATCATGTTGAAAAGAGTCATTGTGCTAGAGGTTATCAACTACGTGGCGCCGTTGCTGGGGCACCGGCGTTGTGTGTCGGGCTGGTATTTGAGTCCTGCGGTGGTTCCGATTGTTGAGAGTCAGCAGCGTCAGTCGTTGAAAGTAGGTATGTGATGTACGGCCCCCATATGTCCGGAGGGAGTGCGTGTAATGGCATAGTCTTGATAAAGTCTGTTTCCACATCTTGACAAAAAGTTACGTCTTTCAGCCAGTGCTGTACATTTGGAGGGGGTCCTCTTCCCCACGTGTAGGCAATTCTCCTTTGTGCCAGGACCAGTAGTAGATCTGTCAGCCTTCTAACTGAGCTTGGTAGCGATTGAGTCAGGCCTAGTAGTGCTGTTTTTGGCTCGGGAACAAGCTCTGTTTCGATTATTGCTGAGATTTTTTCGAGTACTGCTCTCCAGAAGGTAGCTACTGGAGGACAGGACCACGCCAAGTGAAGGAAGTCAGCTGTGGGTGTCCCACATCGGTTGCACTCTGCTGAGATGGAGTCCCTTTGGGAGTGCAGTTTCGCCGGTGTGTGGTATGTTTGGTGGAGAAAGTTAAAGTGGATCAGTTTGAATCTCGCATTGATCGCTACTCTATGGGTGAGTTTTAGGATGTGGGTCCATTCTTCGTCTGAAATCGCGCTGTCTAGTGTCTTTTCCCATCTCTTTTTGGCTTTTGCTCCGGATGGGATTGCTCCATTGAAGAGACCTTTGTAGATGTTAGTTACCAGGTGCCCTTCTCCCCGGGCTTGGATTGTGTAGTGGAGTAGTGGCCAGATTGGTGGTTGCTGAGGAAAACTCGGGATTATTGCCTGAAGCAAGTGTCGTAGTCTGTAATATATGAACGTGTCGAGGGCGTTGTCGCCTCCTCTTTCTCGGGCTTGTTGTGCCGTCATGAAAGTCCCTTCTGGAAAGAGGTCGTCCATGGAGTGCACCTGTAGCTTTTCTGTCCAGAGCAGGAAGACTTTTTCGGTCGTAATGGGGATACCAGGAATGTGCTTTACTGGCAGGAGAGGAGAGTATCTGGCCGAGATATCGTTTACCTTAGCAATTTTCTTCCAGATTGAATATGTGGTGGCGACAGGATTCATTCAGGACTGAGTGACCGGGAACTGCCCAAAGATTATGGCTCGAAGGAGGTGCGGTGTCGCCAATGCTCTCTCTATCTGGACATGTGGTCGTATGAACTGCGTTGAGTACCATTGGCTGAGGTATTGGGCCTGGGCCGCCCAATAGTAACGATCTAGGTCTGGAAGGGCCAATCCGCCATGCCGTACCGTTAGGGTTAGTGTGGAGTAGGCGACTCTTGCTACCTTGCCGGCCCAGACGAGATCTAGGACCATACTCTTTATGCGCTGGATAAGTTTCTGTGTGAGGAGTAGAGGGATGTTTGAGAAGAGGTACAGCAGTTTTGGTAAGATGATCATCTTTACAATACAATTGATACCCTGCCCAGAGGTTGAGTGGTAGGGACTTCCATCTCTCGATCTTGGCTTGGAGGATGTCTATAGTGGTTTCATAGTTATCATGAATGATCTCCTCTCTCAAACGGGACATGTAGATGCCGAGATACCTTACGTGTGTATGTTGCCACTGGAAGCCAAAGTCGTCAGTAAATTCAGTGGTGGCGGCGGTGAGCGGGAAGATGACTGATTTGCTGTTATTGATTTTCAGCCCAGAGAAGCGGCCAAACTGTATTACCGCTCTCATTGCTTGGTTTAGGTTTTCATCTGCGTTCTGTAGAAACAGGGCTATGTCATCTGCGTAAAGCGAGATGACCATTTTGTGTGGGCCGAAAGAGAGGCCTCTGTGAAGGTGTCGCATACGCATGTCGGAGGCTAGGGGCTCCATTACTAAAGCGAACAAAAGTGCTGAGAGTGGACATCCTTGTCTTGTTCCTCTTCTCAAGTGGATATCAGCAGAATAGTGGCCGCCTAGCGTGATGTTGGGGACTGGTTTTTTGTAGAGTAGGGAAATCATTTGCAAGAAACGCTTGCCCAGCCCCATCCTTTCCAGGACAGTGAACAGAAAGGGCCATTCGACCAAGCGAAAGCCTTCTCGGCGTCTAATAGTACTGCCACGGCCTGACAGTCCGGTTCTAAGGCCTCAATTGCTCCGAACATCCTCCTTATCCCGTATGAAGTGTTCCTCCCAGGGATGAAGCCCGCCTGGTCAGCCAGCACCATCGCAGGCATGAGGGGCACCAGCCTCCTGGTTAGGACTTTTGCAAAGATTTTGTTGTCCAAATTTATTAGCGAGATTGGCCTGTATGAGCCGCAATCCATAGGATTTTTGCCGAGCTTGTGCAAGAGGATTATGTTGGCCCTGTATAGTGTTGGTGGTAGATGGTCATTGGTCAGGGCCTCATCATAGACCTGGAGTAGTAGCGGGGCAAGGAGGTCTGCAAAGTGTTCATAGAATTCGCCGGACAGGCCATCTGGACCTGGTGCTTTAGAGTTCGGTAATTCTTTGATGACTTCAAGGATCTCCTCAATGGTAATGGGGGCGTTTAATGGTTCTCTGAGCTCTGGGTCGACCCAGTAAAGTTCTATTTCATCTAGGTATCGTGTCAGCTCTGTTTGGTCAGCGGAGTAGTTGGAGTCATACAGTTCCTGGTAGAATCTGCGAAAATTTTCAACAATGTCGATCGTAGAGTGGACGGTATTGCCTGTTGGGTCCCTTACTGACTCAATCGCTGTTGGTTTTCTGTCGGCAGCTATGAGCCTCGCGAGGAGAGCTCCGGGTTGCTGCCCTTCACCGTACTGCCGAATTTTGCGGTGTCTGCCCAGAAATTTTATTTCCCTTTCAGCTGCATCGCGGAACACTTCTAATTCTTTCTTGATTGCTGCTAGTGATTGTGGAGTTTTGTTTATCAGGAGAGCGCCTTCAAGGTTTTTGAGTTTTGCTTCGCTGGTGTTCAACTCCCTTTGCAAAAGTTTTAATATTCTGCATTCCTTCGTCATGCAGACCCCTCTGGTGAAACATTTTAGAGTCTCCCACAGAGTCCCGGCTGAGGGCACTGTGTTGGAGTCGAGGAAATGTTCTAGTCCACTTTGGAGTTCTTCCGCAAAGACTGTGTCTTGCAGCGCTCGTGCTTGAATCTCCAATGAAGTCGGGGTTTGGTTGTTTGTGCGGTGTTGCAGGTAAGAGACACCATGGAGTGGTATGACAGGGTTCTCGGTAGAATATGGCAGTCGTTCCATTGTAGGCGGCTGTGGCAGGACACGAGGATATACTCTATTCTCGAACTGGTTCCGTGTACCCAGGAGTGGAAGGTGAAGTCGCTGGTGTTTGGGTTCTGGTGTCTCCAGATGTCAATGAGGTCGTAGGCTTTGCAAATTTCAGTAGTTTGTGGGGACGCCTTGGATGGGGTCACTGTTTAGTTATGCAATTTATCTTTGGCTTGGTTCAGGGTTGTGTTGAGGTCGCCACCCCATATGATCGTGGACCGACTGACCGTGCTCAGTTGGGTCATTACCCAGTCGAAGTTATTGGGACCATCTGTGTTCGGGCCATATGAATTCACGAAGGTGATTTCTTCTCCGTCAATCGTTCCTTGTACCATGAGCGACCTGCCTTCTGTGTCCTTTTTTTGAGCGATTAGTTTGAAATTGATTGCCTTATTGATTATTATGGCCACTCCTCTGGCATAGGACGAGAAAGAGGCAAAGTAGCGGTGACATCCCCAGTCTTTGGCCCAGGGGTGTTCGGACGTTGGGCGTAGGTGTGTTTCTTGGATAAACGCTATGTCGATTTTGTGCCGGCTTAAGTATTGAGTCATTTTCCTCACTTTCGCTGGTTGATTCCCACCTTTAATGTTCCATGTGGCTACGGTGAAGGCGCTGTGTTTTCAATTCTTTACACGTGCGGATCGTGGCATTTACCTACTAACGGGCGGGGGTGGTTGGCCCTGTTGGGCCGGTTTTGTTTGTGGTGTGGACTTCTCTTGAGTGGAGCATGTGTGGTGTCTTGGGTGCTGTACAACTTGTTAACCCCCAACTTGTGTGCTTCTCCCTCCCATTTCTCACGAGCAACCCCCAACTGGCTCGTCGTGGGTCCCCCTTCTTTTAACTTGTAATTTGAAAACTTAAACATTGCTGTGCTAGGGGCGCTTGGATCTTCCCAAGTCGCGCGGCCTTAAGGTTGTTTAACCATCTATTTTGCATTCCGGCAGCGCTGATTGTTGCTGTGTGTCGTGTTCTTTTGCTTCAGTCCGTTTATGGAGGGTTCCTCTGGGCCCTTTCTCTTTGAGCTCATGCCTGGTTATTCTCTGGTGGTCGACAGCCCGCCCGGTCTAGGTACATATTTGCCTCTTCAGGTGTTTGGAAAAACTGGGTTTTTCCGTGGTGTTGTATTCTCAATCGGGCTGGGAACAGCATTGAGTATGGTATCTGGTTCGTGCGTAGTCTCTGTTTAGTGTTTGTGAAAGACCTCCTTTGTGCCTGGACGGCTGGGGAGAAGTCCGGATAAAAGTGGACGGTATCGCCATCGTGCTGTAGCTCGCCTTTCTCTCTGGCCATTCGAAGTATCCAAACTCTGTCCTTATAATTGAGTAATTTTGCAATTATTGGGCGAGAGGGGGTTCCGGGAGCGGGTCTTAACGTCGGTATTCTGTGGGCTCTTTCGACGACGAACAGGGGCAAGAAAGTTTCCGGACCGAAGAGCGATTTGCACATTTCTTCAACGTGGTCTTCCATTTTGCCTTGTAGTTGTTTTTCTCTTACTCCCACTATCCAGATGTTGTTCCTTCTGGAGCGCCCTTCGAAATCTTCGTTTTTGCCGTTGATTATTTTCATTTGGGCCTCGAGAGACAGCACTTTGGTATTCAAAGTCGATACCCCATTGTCCAAAGTAGATATCTGTTGCTCTGCCTCATCCAACCGTTCATCGTGGGTGTCCAGCCGGTGTTGGACTTGATCAACCTTGGACGCAAGGCCGTCCAGCTTACTATCTAGGTTACTGATACCGGATTTCAGTTCCAGGAGCAGTGCTCTGATGTCGAGGGACTGGGTATCGACATTCTCTTGGTGTAGTAGGTGTGGCGGGGACTCCGATTCGTTGCTGTGTCTTGGGGTTTTTGCCGAGGTTCCAGGGTCAAAGTTCAGTTTGCGTTGGTTGCCTGGTCGTAGAGTTCGTGTGGCGGCCGAGGTGGGGGTTTCCTGTGCCCTTATACAGTGTTTTGTGAGATGTGTTGGTCGACTGCAGGGACGGCCTTTGCCGGACACTCAACCCGCCATATGCATCCTGGTTGGTGTCGGGGACGGTGGATTATCGGGTCTCAGGATAGTTGGTTCAGTTCGGAGTTATATGGTCCCTCGGTGCGTCACTGTGCTGTCGGAGTGGGGCCTCTTGCTAGATAGCGCCGAGTGGGTTGTTGGGCACAACCGCGCCGCCTCCCCCCCAGTGTGCGCCGTACCTGGTGAAGCCTCGCCCGCGTTCCGCTCCTTCGGTTTGGCCGCTGCTTCGTCAGGATGCAACTGTGTAGCTCGCCGGCGGGGGCTGTGGCACTGCAAGGTTCTGCTGGGATGCTGCTTCTCAGCTGCCGAGGCGGTGCGGGATCTGTAGCGCCGGCGTCTTGGGCATTGGGCTACTCCTTTCTCCCACTTTTCAGCACGGCCTCGCCTGGGCTGCGCTGCGGTCGCCGAAGCGCTCTCTCGTGGCCTTCAAGGCACCCCAGCCATCCGGGAACGTCGCAAAGCAGGATCTAGACGGTCAGGTTCTCTAGATTCTGCTTCTGCACGGCTGGTTTTCTTCCCTGTACACTGGCTGACGCTATGATAGTTGTTTTAGGGGGTTATACTGCCGGAATAAACAGGATTAATAAGGATTTTAAAAGGCCGCGCCGGAGCTCACAAGGGAGCGGCCATCTTGGTCGGGTCTCTAGCGCCCTCGGGCACTGGACCCATTATCAAGGGATGCAGTGGATTGCCCTGGCACTTGGCCCATTATCAAGGGATACAGTGAATTGCCCTGGCACTTGGCCCATTATCAAGGGATGCAGTGAATTTCCCTGGCACTTGGTCCATTATCAAGGGATGCACTGAATTCCCATGGCACTGGACCCATTATCAAGGGATGCAGTGAAATGCCCTGGCACTTGGCCATTGGATAAGGATTGCCATGAAAGGCCCCCCGCTCTTGCTGTTCATGGTAGCAGTGAAGCAGGCAAGGCAGTCAGAGCTCTTCTTTCTCACCCTTCCACATCCTATGAAGCACCCAATCGTACAGTTTTGTAACGTGGTGGACTTGCTGCCATCTTCTCTTCCCGAGACATTATGGAAACTGAAGGAGATCTAGGAGCTGGTCTCATTGCAATGCACAACTGTTATAGGTATACATAGGGAAGGGCCTGTACAAAAAAGTGCTCACATGCTCTGAGAACCTGTTAACCTTTTTCCTTCCCTTAACCTTTCCTCTTTACCAACCTCAGAATTTTACCAAGCACAAAAGTGATATATAAATGCCATTACTGTCCTGGTAATGGAAGTCACCTCAGCGTGTAGGAAGTGTGTATGAAGCATCTCTAGAGAGTATCTACTTGCTGACATTGATTCTGAGAAAGTATTTTGAAGTGTATTTTTATTGTTGCACATTGCCCTTTTTAACGAATGCTTATTTAAAACTGGCAGTTAAATAAATAATTATTTACTAGAAAACCTTGAGTGTGTTATTTGGATACTTGTATGTGTGGATTTCCATGCTACAGCTCTACGGCTCACGTTTACCCCTCTTGAGGTAAGTCTGGCTGCTCTGTCACTCTACCAACTTGTGTAGTACAGACCTATACCAATAAGTGGGTTACCTAATACCAAGAGGACAAGACTGGTGCAGTCTCCCACAGGGTTACCTCACCAAATCTTGCCTAACTCTAACTCCCTAGTTATGCTGGTTCCTTATGCAACATTATCAATGCCCTGGGGCAGGTTCAAGGAACTGAGTGGGTAAAATCTAGAGGGAAGGAGAAAACCAGTGGTTATGGGCGCTTGTATAGGTCTGTTGCACCATCAGACTGCTTCGAAGCACCGATTGGAAAGAGAAAAGGGTTGGGTAATATAAAGAGAAAGGGGGCAGAAAAGAGTGGGAGATTGGTGGAGAAATCAGGAGGTCTACGTCAAAGAATCAGGACCTATCAGTGAGCTAGAAGTCAGGGAGCGCAGTAAGAAAGGTACCCAGTCAAGCAAGCGAGTGGGCCTGCTCTTGCCTTCATGCCACGCAATATCTGCACACAGGTCCCACCTGGTTCAATGTTCTTTATTTTATGTTGTCCTTTTTTCGTCGCTTGTTGTTTAAAGCAGATTTTTTTATTCACTAATTGAAGCAGAATGACAGCAGCCATTAACCATCTATGTGTTTTACAGCTGAAAGGAAAGGCCAGAACCCGTCCAGGGACGTGAGTGAGTGCATGCAGAGCTAGCCAGACCCCGCCCAAGGGTGGCAAGGCTAGAGTGAGTGGGAACCCAGAACTAGCCCTGGTTGGCGGGTAGCAGACAGAGAGGAATCACAAAACCTGCCAATTTGTCGAGGTGTTGGGTGGAGTAAGAGGGACCATAGAACGTAGTCCTGGTTGGTGGGGAGGAGGGAGAGGGGATCACAAAACCATCCAGGTTGTCGGGTGGTGGGTGGAGTGAGAGGGACCATAGAACGTAGTCCTGGTTGGTGGTTGGTGGTTGGTGTGTAGGAGCCTGAGGGGATCCCAGAACCAGCCAAGTGGTTATTGTGGTGGGTGGAGTGAGAGAGTCCTCATAACTTAGCCCTGGTAGCTGAGGAGGAGGAGTGGGATCCCCAAACCACTCAAGTGGTCGAGGCGGGTGGTGGAATGAGAGGGACTTCAGTACTTAGCCCTGGTTGGTGGGCAGGAGGTTGAGGGGATCCCAGAACCAGCCAAGTGGTTAAGGTGGTGAGTGGAGTGAGAGGGAGTCCAGAACCAGCCCACAGGTGGAAGGAAGGAGACGGAGCCCATAACTAGTCCAGGGGTGGGCAGTGGGTGAGAAGGAGCCCAAACCAGACCTGAGGAGGAAAGAGCGAAGTGAAAGGACATCCATAACCTGGTCAGGGTGGAGCCAGTCGGTAACCATAATCCTACCAGAGTTCTTCAGGGAGGCCAATGTCCGCTGCCACATTGAAAAGAGTCCCAGGAAAGAGGTGAGGTGGGCTGCCAGGTGAACAGGCCAACAGGTTTTACCCTTGCCCTGATTGTGCCATAGCCTCATAATTGTCACTGTGATGACTGGCTTACGGTCCAGCTATTTCCCAATCAGGGACATTGATTCTTTGCAGGTGGGTGGGCAGAAGGAACACAGGAGCAATGGAGATTTCAGGCTGTGGGAGGAGGGTGGGGGGGGGGCTGCCATCAGGCATGGCCAAGTCCCCACTCCTCCAGGGAGGCAGAAGGCTGAGGTGTGGAAGCAATCTATACATTGATAATTAATACATTTACCTTAACAGTCCAGAGATGATGCATAAAGTTGATGCACGCGTCGTTGTGAGGACAAATAATTAGTTCAAGCCAAAAGGCAGGAACCTAACGAGGCAATGAGCCGTTGTAAGCACAATAACTTATTTGGGTGGGTACGCTCTCGATTGTGAGCAAGAAAATTCAAGATCATTTGTGAGCAAGAAAATTCAAGATCAGTCTGCCTCTTGGTGGCACAAGGGCCTCTTCCTATTGTTTAAAAGTCCCTGGAACAAGATTCACACCATGGCCTTAGTCTATACGGCGCGCATGCTTTCACCCTTGCATTATGCTCCGGCCAGGGTGCCTATGGCATAACAAATTCACGGGGCAACAACCTTCCGAGAATATGGCCCTGAGGTAAACCCCACCAAAGTACATTGCCTGAAGAGGACGCCCCGAGCAAAAACACAACCCTCCTACCAACCTTCCATGATGTCTTGGGCTGCGAGGTCAATTACACCAATTCCTGAATGCTTACCAACTCCGCGCAGGAGGGTTTAGGACTGGCGAGTTGGTTTCCTTATAAGTGTTCAGAGCAGCGCATCAGGTATCCCCGGCTGCGCATAACACAGCATGCGCCAAGGTTAGACATTGAACCATGGGAGCCTTAGCAGGGGATTGGGGGGGGGCTAGCAGGGCTCAAGATGCATCAGTGCCTTAGCCTTCTCGAGCTCTTCAGTACTCAGCTAATGAATAGCCCAGAGTTCTTGAAGGGCAAGCCAACAAAGAGCCTTTTCCTTGAGCAGAGGCAGGCCAAGGCCTGGGGTCTCCAATGCCCGTCCATGAGAGTCCCAATCCTATAAGGCTTCCAGGATCTCCGCTGACTATGTGAGAAACTCCCATCCAGATTCACAGTATTCACATGCATCGTGCGCGGATATCCTGAAAACAAGGAATTCATTCATCTCTCGAGACTCGGACTCGGAGACCCATAGACTAGAGCATAGGTTCTCGCTGCCGTTCCTCGAGGTTTCTGCCATACCAGGTTTTGGCATATCCAATGAATATGCAAATCAACTTTCCTTCATATCAATTCTTTGCACATTGTCCTCCTTAATATTCATTGGGGCAAACCCTGGATTCGGCGTTCGAGGATGATCAGCGAATACCCATGGCCTGGACTGGAGTCCCAAGGGAAACATTAGCGAACTATCAGAGAGGGAATAGAAATCTCAGTAACTAGTACTATGCGCCTCTTTTAAGGGGTCAGCAAAATTGGAATCATAATTGTCTGATGGGATTTAGTGAATTTCAAAAGATAATAATTTATGTTGTTCTTTAAAAGTGAGGGACCGGGCAGGGCTTTAAGGATTTGCTATGCAAATTATGATTAAAATGTGTAACCTCGGCATTGAAGGATTTCAAAAGAAATGATGATACGTTTCTATTACCAACCCATAATGAAAACAAGGAGTTACAGAGTGAGAAGCTTGGTTTTTTCATGCTGCAAAGCTTCTGTGTTAGAGACACAGGAGTCAGGGGGAGGCGGCCATTATCTCCACACAGTGCTTTGTAAATGTCAGTCAGTCATGTGCCGGGAGGATAGCTCAGGAGCAACCTGCTCAACTTTAAAGCAAGATAAGAGGAGCATCACAGGTTCGATCCCCGGGTCTGCGCTTAGAAACCTCTGGATATTAAAGGCATTATAAATAATCCATTACAATTACAGTCACCTTTGAAGCACTCTTTGTTGATTAGTACGATAATCCCAACCAAATCTCTCAAACGTTATTTCACTATTTAGTCGGTGCCATGGTGCCATTGGAAGCAAGTGCTAACCATGCCACTGGTGTGAAAGGGTGAACTTAGAGGGTGGGGCTTGATGCCCTCTCTTCTAACTGCACACTGGCATAGTCTTCCTTCTAGTAGGGAGGGCATTTGGTTAGACAGCGGGCATGTTTAATCAGGCTTTTCTGGGTCTACCCAGGAATGTCAAGAGGAATTGGGCCACTCAGACATGGCTGCTTTATTTGACGCTCAGGCACTGGGCGCACAAGGGTCACATAGTGAAACAAGCTATCGCCAGACTTTGAGCAACTCATTTGCTTGCTCCAAGAGTCTTCCGTTGACATTTGGTGGACCTCCACAAAGGAGCGGGAAAAGGCCTATGCAAAGGAATGATGTGCAATAGGGTGTAGATGAGCCATGTTAAGTCCTCACCTTACATGTATTAGGATTTCTATAGGGCCAGCCTTGCTGCCGAGCAACCAAACACTGTACAGAAACAGGGTTTCCCTGGTTACATGAGGTGGGGATGCACAATGCGGGGAGGAAGGATGGGGATCTGGCAGTGATTAGTAATCACTCTCCTTTTGTGCAGAGTAAAGAGATTTGATATACATTGGTCTATAACAAGTATCTGATACCCGGTGGCCAAACTCATACCTATTATCATGCTTTGGGTGGATGCTGAAGGGTCCCATGTGATAGAAGTGCCCTAGTACTTACAAGGTGCCCTGCACAAAAATGCCACCATTCTGCAGAGAAGTGGGCGTCGCGATCAAGGATAGGAAATAACCAACTAGAGACAATTAGTCTTTTGGAGCCTAATTGTAATTGGTTATTTATAATGCGCTTAATATCGAGAGGTTTCTAAGCGCGGACCCGGGGATCAAACCTGTGTTGCTCCGCGTCGTCTTGCTTCCAAAGCTAGCGCGTTGCCCCTGAGCTATCCTTCCATTATGAGAAGCTCTACCTCATGGGTCTGCAGGGGGGAAGCTGAGCTTGTTTATATTATCAGATGAGAATTAGAAAATGGCGGCTCCTCTGAGATCAGCAAACATTTCTGCAGGAAGCTGAACATGCCCGTGATCAAGCACACTTTGATGGCATATTTGTGGGTATCCTTCAGGAAGTTTACATGCTCAGCTTGTGCAAGACTTCACCCTTCTGCCCTGCACTTGGAGTTATTATTATTATTATTATTATTAATATTATTGATATTGTGAACCAAAACCAGGCAGGGCCTCAGTGGCTGGGAATGATGGCTTCTGAGAGTTGATTACATATCTAGGAAAACTCTCTGATACCAGAGAAAGTGAAAATACCAAGTCCAAGATATTCAAAATAATGTTGGGAAAAGGGTCATGGTGCAGGGGTGCGCTTATCACACTGGTGTGTGTGGTAATGTGTAAAGAATTGTCCTAGGTATGAGAAAAGAAAATGTCGAGCAACGCACTTAGGGAAGATCAGGTGTGCAACTTGGCTTCTGTGAATGTTAGATGCTTAGCTTTAAGGAGATCAAAGAAACGATTAACCAGTGAACTGTGTCCTGAATCCTTAGTAGGATTCCCTGACACCATCTTGTAATGTCTGCTCTAAAGCAAAACAAAAGAGGTGATGGCTGGAAGGTTTTGAATTAATCTGAACCTTTGTCATTCCTCTGGGCAACCATCTAAACCATCGTTCTTCACCTGCCAAGCCATTACAGAAAGGGGAAAGACCATATGCAAATCAGGCTTGGTCCCACCCCCAAAGGGGTAGTCCAGCCCGAGGTGCTAGGTCATATCCCTTCAGCACAAGACCACAAACAACCCAGACATGTTTCGGCCTCATTGGGCATCACCAGTAAGGTGTAGCTTGAGTCCCTAGGCTCAGAAGGCATGCGGCCCACAACCGGGTGACCAAAGCAAAGTGAGAAGTGAAGAAAAAGTCATTTGATGTGTCATACCTAAAGAGGCACAAAGGATGTGAATAAAATGCTTAAGTAGCACAATCAATAATACAGTCTGGACTGCATGTGCGAGTAAAATAGAAGGAACAATCATAAAGCGAGCCAAGACTCTACTAGCTGACATTGAGAGTGCAAATATATCCGGGGTATCTGCAGAGAGATGGCTTTGCTAACTCCTGGCTGATCACTTGTCTGTCTTTCATTGGTAAAATGACTGAGAGGCAGCTGCCAACCAGCTCCATGATCAGACGACTCAACGTGGCATGCCCTGTGAGTAGCAATCTGCATTTAGACACAGAAGCAGCGGCCGAACGGATACCATCCAGGTCATAGATGATGCTCTCCAAATAACGGATCCATCTGACTCCTGTATCTTGGTCCCCCTTGTGCTCTCTGCACCGGTTCACTCTGTCAACCAATTCATGTGTACAAGACCACTCGTAGATGGAATGGGGTTCCCATGCACAGTCCTTAGCTGGTTCACCTCCCTGCTCTCGGGGTAACTTCATATCCAACCATTGTCCGGACACCTGCAGAGTCCCACAGGAATCAATACTTTCCCTAGTGATCATCACTTTCTACGCGGAACCACTCTGGCTACTTCTTAGTGATCCGAATAACTCACTTCACCAATACACTGATGATATTCATACCTCAAAGCGAATTATACTCAAAGCATGCCATGCCTCAGGAAATGGCTTGACTCCATCCAAGTTTACATGACAAGCACCCACCTGAAACTCAATCCCGTCAAAATGGAATGTGTTCCCCTAGGCCATCCATCTAAACAGAAGGTCGTCCAAGGGAGGATGAATGACACGACCTTGATGGAGTCACACCTCAGTTGGCTCCATGTGCCAAATCACTTGGGCTCATTAATGACAGCCATCTGTCCTTCCAGCAATATGTCAACAAAAAGGCCCGAATAGCCTGGTAGCAGCTACCACCCTCCAGAATATAAAACCCTTTCTCCCACCTGAGGAGTTCAGAACCCGAGTCCTGGCCCTGGTAATCTCACCCATTGATGAATGGAACTCCCTCCTCACTGGCATCCTGGCCTCACACCTGGCCCCGCTCAGAGCCGTCCAGGCCACATAAAGGAAACTAAGAAATGTGACCACTTCACCATCATCCTAAGAGAATTACACTGGCTACGCATCCCAGCCAGAATGTTCTTCAAAACGACCTGCTTCATGGATAAGGCGAATGCTGCCCAAACACCTGCCTACCGAGAGGCGAAACCTGCTGGCTCTGGTGAAACGCACACTTCTAGGAGCAGACCATTGTCAGATTAGAAACTAAGAAATGTGACCACATCACCCTCATCCTAAGAGATTACACTGTTACGCATCCCAGCCAGGAAATTCTTCAAAACGACCTGCTTCATGTATAAGGCAAATACTGCCCAAACACCATCCTACCTAGAGGTAAAACCTACTGGCTCTTGTGGAACGCACACTTCCACGACGCAGACCATTGTGTGATTCGAAACTAAGCACCACACCACCAGGAATGAGCCATCCCACCAGAAGTTCAAAAAGGCATTGAAAACTTGGCTCTTCAACAAATACCAACCCAGGAAATAGAACCATGGCCATGACCGCATATTACCTGTAGAGTGTAATTTTGGGTTGGATGCTATTCTGTAACAAGTAACTTAGCAGGTAATGTTAGTATTCCTATGTTAAAAGTAACTTTAACCTGTAACCCTTACTTACCTGTAACTAGAATTGAAGTATACTATAACCTGTGCTGTGATACCCCTGGGTTTGAGCGTGTAATACATAAATTAAATAAATAAATAAGCGCACACAAAGAGGAAAACAGGAGGCCTTTTCATGCTGTGCCCCAGCCTACTGGAACGCTATCCCAGTCACAAACAGGAGTGCTCAAAATGCCCCACAGCTCAGCAACGAACTCAAGACCCTGTTCTTCAGGGAATTCATGGGGTCACCTTGGATCCGCTACTTCGAGCAAATTCTGTTACATCTATATTACCATCTATATTACTTATACATCATTCCATTGATAAGTTTGCAACAACTAAACCCAAACACAAATACAAAATACAATACAAACACACAACAGTGCGATGGGCGTGCGTACTGCTCGGATCGGTGTGAGGGCCTGTGGTGGCCACACAATAGTGTTCATGGTGGCTCATGTCCATGAGTGGTTTGGATGTACACCTTTACCCTCCACCTTCAATGGGCATCCGCCTACTTGTCATTCCAGCCATAAACACATTTGCCTACTTACCTGCACATCCTTAAAATACCTGTTCATCTATCCACAAACTCACCCGTAAGCCCACCCACTCACGCGGCCTTCAGTCCAGATTGCCACGCATTCCTCACCTTTCCATCTATGCCCCCACATCTATCCATCAAGTTGCTTATGCCCCCTTCACCCATCAGCCCACTGTCTCCAACATCCGCTAATCTCTCGACTTGGGCAGTCACCTACTCACACATGCCTCCTTTACTGGACACGGTGCTTGCATTTATTTATTTTATTTTTAAATTTATTTTAGATTTGTAAAGCGCACTAGCAGCCCAGAGGCATCGAGGCGCTGTTGCAAGACAGTGTCTTAGTTACAGGGACGAGAGCTTTGCTCAAGGTTACAGTGAGCGTATAACCTTACATGGTGAAGCGAAGATGGTTACAAAGGTGGTTACAAGTTACATTTATCACACAGTAGCAGTGAAGGTTACACCGCATGGTGGGAAGTGGCATATAGCACAAGCAAAGAAGTGAGGTCAGTCGGCCCCGTTTATACAAACAGCAGAGTTTTCATAGCTTTCCGGAAGCCAATGTGAGAATCTATGTTTCTGAGGTGGCGTGGTATGGAGTCCCAGTGGGTCCCGGCCACGACAGGGAAGCTAGATCATTTAGATAAATGCATAAAGGGTACAAAAGCACACCCATCTGTTCAACATGCACAATATATAAATACAACAATATCTGCAACAGGGATACACAGAATAGCAGAATAGAACAATTCAAGCCATGCACAGAATAGGAAGAAACCGCCACCTGTGAACCCCGAAGCAGCCTCCCACCCTCAGGCTCTCAAAATTCTGCGTGAGAAGGAGGAGCCATGTGTGCCACGCCACCGCGCCACCCAGCAGCCACCACTGGAAGTTCAGGTCTAGTTCAGAGCCACAGGAGCAAAGCACTATGGGTATGCAATTTAGCCCCAATGCGAGCCATTAGCTCCAGAAACATGTCCTTGCCTTGAAAGACAACTTGTGAACGTTGTGGTACTCGATTCCGTACAGAACCAGCGCTTCGGCCACGATTTCTAGTTTGGGGTTTCCTACACGTTGCTGCTTCTAAGTTGAGCAAGCTCTGGATAGGTGGAAATGGCAGGAGCTGTGGGACACAAGCCCCCTCGCTACCTCTTACGGCCATCTTGTGCGTGTTGAGTTCATCCGCAGCCAGCTGTGGCAAGCAAGCCATGTAGCTTGCAACACACCTCGCCAGCCTCCCCTTGAGTCTCACAAATCATTTGTGAGAGACACCTGCACAAACAGCTGTCACGCGCTGCAGTGGAGGCGGGTCACACACAAGGCACACATTCATCCATCTATCTGTCCATTCGTACACGCGTCCATCCCCCTACCCACCCATGCGATCGATACCTGGGCCTGTTTCGGCTATTCGGCAATCCCGTCATCATGTACCCATTCATCGCTTGCTTATCCTATTAAGGAGTCGATTCTTGAACGCCTCGTCTACACACCCATTCACCCATGAATTCATCGATCTCTGCATCACCATTAAACTCACCGGCCCATCTATCTAGCCATCCACTCACTCACTCACTCACCTGTCACTGCTACAGCGACTGTGTTCATCCAGCTCCCTATTCCCCCTCCAAGCAATAACCTAATGATTCACACATTCACTCAGCTCGCTGCTTGCTTATCTAACGGCGTGCCAATCCATTCCTAAATGTGCCCGCCTTTCTCCCGCTCCTCTATAATACCACCCGTCTATGAACCATCCAGCCAAATGTTTACATATCTATTTATCCGTACTTCTAGCCGCTTATACACCGAGAATCACATCTTTGTATTCATCCGTCCACTCATAAATACAGCTAGCCTTATATGCATGTGTCTGTTAATGTATCTGTTTACTCTCACATTCATGAACTCATCCATTTGTCCACTCGTCCATCCGTAAATTCAATCAACTATTCACTCATTCATCTGTTAGTCCAGCCCCCGCATAAACGTACCCATCTGTGCATCTATTCTTTAACTCATCCAGCCATTCACCCGTTCCATCATCCATCTGCACACGTGCTCGTCTATTCATCGATCTATCCCTGAACTCCCCCTTCACTATTCGATCAATCCCATTGGGGCACCTTAGATTGCAGGGACGCCCGATCCATGTTCCCATTGCCTAAACCCTGTTCATCGATCTGTCCATAAACTCATACACCCATCTGTGCATCTATTCTTTAACTCATCCAGCCATTCACCCGTTCCATCATCCATCTGCACACGTGCTCGTCTATTCATCGATCTATCCCTGAACTCCCCCTTCACTATTCGATCAATCCCATTGGGGCACCTTAGATTGCAGGGGCGCCCGATCCATGTTCCCATTGCCTAAACCCTGTTCATCGATCTGTCCATAAACTCATACACCCATCTGTGCATCTATTCTTTAACTCATCCAGCCATTCACCCGTTCCATCATCCATCTGCACACGTGCTCGTCTATTCATCGATCTATCCCTGAACTCCCCCTTCACTATTCGATCAATCCCATTGGGGCACCTTAGATTGCAGGGGCGCCCGATCCATGTTCCCATTGCCTAAACCCTGTTCATCGATCTGTCCATAAACTCATACACCCATCACCTGCTCCCAGTAACCCACCAGTAACCACACATGTTCTGCTTGCAGGAAGCGAACCACGACGATGTCATGGAACTGCACAAGCTGCACTATTGGAACGTAATATCCCAGACATAGATCCAGTCCGTCCAAACTAAACCACAAGTTCAGTCACGCATACAACACCCCCCCCACCCCCGCCACCCAGCAACTCGTCCACTTCGTGCATCTATTCACCAATTCATCCTTGTGAACAGGCCCATCTATTCAGCAGTTTATCCTTCAGCCCATCCATCTATGCATCCACGGGCATCTATTCAACAACCCATCGTTAAAATCACCCTTCCATGCACACGCCAGTAAACACGTCTCCATATCGACCCATCCATGTTATTTACCCGTTCACCCAGTGACTCCTAGATCTTTGCATCCGTCTCAGTCACACTTCATCCAGCGACCCAGGGCTGCCAGGCAAGGCTGGGTGGTGTCCAGGATGTGACATCTGAGATGTGGAAGTGAGGTAGGTCCTGGGGTGTCTAGACCGTGACCTCTAACACAGAGGCAGGTTGGGCCGCGTTCCCAGCCGAGCGCGCTCACACGGCTGGGCCCACGCTCTGAGCCTCTGACCTATGGCACAGAGGGACTTGAGCACTCCAGCCCTCAGCCCAGTGGGGCCTTGGCACTGCCAGCCTGCGGCCTCTGAGACAGGGAGGCCAGAGCTGCATCCGCACCCGGGGGAAGGCAGGTGTCCTAACTGTGACCTCGGGCCCAAAGGGCGTTAGGAGATGCCCCTTCCCACAGTGAGGAGAAACATGGGGCTGCGGTCACTTGCGACATGGGGGGATGCGAAGGGGGGCCTGATGCATACGCATTAAGTGTATACAAATTGGGGTTCACTACTACGCAGAGACCAATTGTGAGACGCCGGTATGAGTAGTACTCCAGTCCTATCCCCACCTTACACCATCAGTTTCCACAGCGCCCCTCCCCTCTGCACCCCGCAGCCCCCTAGGCCTTACCACAAAGCGTTACGACCGGACCTCTTTGCCGAGCTGTCCTTCCGGCCACTTCACTAGCTCTTATACCCACAACCCTCTCTCTAGCGGCCCCCTGCCCCCATCCCTCAGCCCCTCCCGAGCAATGTCACCGGTGAGGAAGAGGAGGCCGGGCGCTCCAATGGCAAACAATCGCAGAGGTGGTACTGGAAATGGAGGAAGGCTTTGGCCTTTTAAGGAGTGACTCTGTGCTCCTTGAGGCCTCCAGCCCCCAACACCACTTCACCCCACTCCTCACACGGGGCCCAGTGGCTGTTTATAGGTCGGGTGCATTCCAGCACTAATCTGAGGCCTTGTTCCACAGAGGACAATGCACGCAGCCGCCCTCCCCCCACGCTTCCAGAAAAGAATAGGATATTGATAGCACGCGACAGGACCAGGAAGAGACCAGGGGAGAGGAGGGGGCCGTCCTTGATCCATCAACACCCGACAAGTGAAAGCAGAAAGACAGTCAATCAGCATAGCTTGGATTAGACCCTGCGCTGCCCCCCCCTCTCCGGCCCTCCCCCACATCCCTGCGTGACGTCTGGCTTATCAAGGCCATAAGTGTGTGCCCTGGTGCAGGAGTTTGCGAGATTCCTAAGTAACCATAACGACAAGCCCTCCAACAAACTCACATCACAGAGTACACCTGTCCCTTACCAAACCCGTGTCATGAAATCAATGCCCACCACTCCGGAGACCGCCAAACTCTCATCACTGAGACATGAGACCACTACATGTATGCAATAGAGTTCACCAAACTCATATCACCAAGACAGTACCCATGTACAGCAGAGACCACCAAACTCTCATCACTGAGACAGGAGACCACTACCCGCTTACAGCAGAGACCGCCAAACTCTCATCACTGAGATAGAAGACCACTACACGTATGCAATAGAGTTCACCAAACTCATCACAGAGAGTACTACCCACACACAAATGAGACCACCAAACTCATATCACTGAGACATGAGACCACTACACTTATGCAATAGAGTTCACCAAACTCATATCACCGAGACAGCTTGAGACCAGTTCCCCTATAGAGCAGAGACCACCAAACTCATATCACAGAGACAGCTGACGACCACTACCCACATACAACAGAGAGACCACCAAACTCATATCACTGAGACAGGAGACCACTAACCATATACAGTAGAGACCACCAAACCCACTTATCACTGAGACAGCGGAAGACCACTACCCATATACAACTGAGACCACCAAACTCATATCACTGAGACAGCTGTGGACCACTACACTTATGCAATAGAGTTCACCAAACTCCTCACCGAGACAGTACTACCCATATACAACTGAGACCACCAAACTCATATCACCGAGACAGCTTGAGACCAGGTCCCCTATACAACAGACACCACCAAACTCATATCACTGAGACAGGAGACCACCAGCCACACACAGAAGAGACCGCCAAACTCTCATCACTGAGACAGGAGACCACTACCCACATACAGCAGAGACCGCCAAACTCTCATGACCGAGACAGGAGACCACTAGAGGTATGCAATAGAGTTCACCAAACTCATCACTTAGACAGTACTACCCACACACAACTGAGACCACCAAACTCATATCACTGAGACAGGAGACCACTAACCATATACAGTAGAGACCACCAAACCCACTTATCACTGAGACAGCTGAAGACCACTACCCATATACAACTGAGACCACCAAACTCATATCACTGAGACAGCTGGAGACCACTACACTTATGCAATAGAGTTCACCAAACTCATCACCGAGACAGTACTACCCATATACAACTGAGGCCACCAAACTCATATCACTAAGACAGCTTGAGACCAGTTCCCCTATACAACAGACACCACCAAACTCATATCACTGAGACAGGAGACCACTAGCCAAATACAGCAGAGACTGCCAAACTCTCATCATGGAAACATGAGACCACTACACGTATGCAATAGAGTTCACCAAACTCATCACTGAGACAGCTTGAGACCACTACCCACATACAGCAGAGACCGCCAAACTCTCATCACTGAGACAGGAGACCACTACCCACATACAGCAGAGACCACCAAACTCTCATCACTGAGACAGGAGACCACTACATGTATGCCATAGAGTTCACCAAACTCATCACTGAGACAGTACTACCCACACACAACTGATACCACCAAACTCATATCACTGAGACAGGAGACCACTACACATATGCAATAGAGTTCACTAAACTCATACCACCGAGACAGCTGACGACCACTACCCATATACAACTGAGAGCCACAAACCCATATCACTGAGACAGCTAAA
Source organism: Ambystoma mexicanum (assembly GCF_040938575.1). Taxonomy (NCBI): domain Eukaryota; kingdom Metazoa; phylum Chordata; class Amphibia; order Caudata; family Ambystomatidae; genus Ambystoma; species Ambystoma mexicanum. Next base: position 389,929,255 of record NC_090938.1, read on the forward strand.
GCCCACCACCCACATACAGCAGGGACCACCAAACTCATATTACTGGGACAGCTGGAGACCACTACCCACATACAACTGAGACCACCAAACTCATACCACGGAGATAGCTGGATACCACTACACATATACAATAGAGACCACCAAACTCATATCACTGAGACATCTGAAAACCACTACCCATATACAACAGAGAGACCACCAAACTCATATCACTGAGACATCTGAAAACCACTACCCATATACAACAGAGAGACCACCAAACCCTTATCACTGAGACAGCTAAAGCCCACCACCCACATACAGCAGGGACCACCAAACTCATATTACTGGGACAGCTGGAGACCACTACCCACATACAACTGAGACCACCAAACTCATACCACGGAGATAGCTGGATACCACTACACATATACAATAGAGACCACCAAACTCATATCAGTGAGACATCTGAAAACCACTACCCATATACAACAGAGAGACCACCAAACTCATATCACTGAGACATCTGAAAACCACTCCCCATATACAACAGAGAGACCACCAAACTCATATCACTGAAACAGCTGGAGACCACTACCCATATACAACAGAGAGACCACCAAACTCATATCACTGAGACAGCTGGAGACCACTAACCATATACAACAGAGAGACCATCAAACTCATATCACTGAGACAGCTGGAGACCACTACCCATATACAACAGAGAGACCAACAAACTCATATCACTGAGACAGCTGGGGACCACTGTGATGCTGGAAATGCATCGGAGGGACAGGGCCTCCGTATTCTTGTCCTTTACTGCCTTTTATCGTGTGTTCTGTTGTGTTTTCCACGCCAGAGTTCATTTGGGACTCCTGGCGGTGCAGCTCTCTCTTTTGGTTTTGGTGAACGGACCAAAGGGATACCCTTATGGCACCCCTGGGTGGCGGTACAACCCTGTGCCCCTAGTGTATGTTTTTGGGCACCTGTGTGTGGCCCACAGAGCAGGGTACAGCCTGGTGGCAGCTCCATGCTGAATTGACTGGTGCCCTGAGTATCCTCCATTTTGTTATGCCCAGGCCCTGTCATTGGAATTGGTAGATTCCTGATGGAGACAAGATGGCCCCCGTGGCCTCTTGCCTTCCATCGCCTGTTACCATGATCTTCCCGAAGTCCCGGGAAGCCCTGACTCTGTCCATTCCCCCTGACAGGCTGTTGGGTGGAAGTTCCATATATGGTAGTGTGGGGAAGTGCCAACCAGACTGGCTGGAGCCTTCTCAACGACCGTATGTTGTGGGTACGCCTGTGGGTGGGACCTGGGTGAATGGAGTGTGTGATGAATACGCATTCTGTGTTGTGGATGTCTAGTATCTGGTGTTTGACACAATGACTGAGAGAGCCCTGCCCAAAACTGGTATGAATGCAGTGCAGAGTGTTGAATGGCTGGGTACTTGTCCCAATACACATAACTTGTTGTGAGTGTCTGGAGAGAAGTGAATGGCCTGAATGCACTATGCACCTGATTGGTTGCCTGCTTGCATGAATGTCTTTCGTAGTGATTGGATGCTTAAGTGTGACCCAGTGTAATGAACAGGAGATCAACAGTATATCTGGGGACCTCTCACTGCTAGGAATTGTGTTCAGAAGTGTTCAGAGCTGAAGTCCAAACTATGAAGAGTAACTGGAGTGAAACTGACACTTGACCTTGAAGCCCTGCTGAAAGAGAAGAATTGCTGTTGCCCTTCTTTATCAATCAGAAAGTTGCTGTGTCTCCAAGGACTGACCCAGAGAGGATTTGGTAAGGGGCCCTCTTCCCAAGCTACGAGGGACCATTGTGCACCAGCTGATCTTTGCCAAAGCTCCCTGGTAGACAGACCTTCGACAGGCTGCCGACCCGAGACGGGGACTGCCGCAGAATCCCAAAGAGAAGCACCCGGACTGTTGTCCGCCACTGTCGACGACCACCGTCGCTGACCGGAGCCGCCGTGCTCCCGTTTGCCTAAGAACTTCATTTGATCCAAGGACGCTCTCATCTGCATCGTTGCGCTGTATCCCACTGGAGAAGGCCTGACCGTCGACGTGTCGAGGAGCGTCCGCCGGTGGGTTTCCCGCCGCCCGAAGGCCACAGAGACACCAACGACTCGACGCCCTTGCTGGGCCACAGTTCTTCTAACTCTTTGCGGTCCAGAACTACTGACACCGAGGTGCCCCGCACGCCTCTTCCTTGCAGGACGTTTACGCTTCCCTGTCGACGAGCACCGCTAGGAACGCAGCTGCCACTTCACCGTCATAGCTCACCCTGTTCTCCGTCGGAGGTTCGACGACCCGTGACTCCTACCTTAAAGGGAGGGCACTCAAGAAGGGCCGTCAATACCCCGACGAGGAACTCTACAACGCCAGGTACTTTGGGGTTGCAAAACTATTGGGAAGGCGCTTGTGAACAATATATGGACTGGGGTTGTATCTTTATTCTACATGTTGCCCAGGTGGGGGATCTCCACACAGAACTGTGTTTAACGGTAGTGACCAGTATTCTGCCAATTGTTCTTATCAACTGCTTTCCTCTTACCTCTATGGTTGGTTTCCTTTACAAACTGATTTGTGTGCCATTTAACCGTACAGTTGATGCACTTTAAAGAGATCTAATAGTAATTGTGGTACCACATAGAACTGTATATATTTGCCATTATTGATAACCGAGTACAAAGTGAGTTATCGTGATATTGTCTATAACCTTGAATATTTATTATATAAAGACTATGTTTTAACGAATACAGTGTGCGGACATTCCTTTGTGGGTGCTTGGGGACTACACTGCACTTAAGAACCAGCCTGCATCACCTCCTGAGAAGCTAGGCCTTGATTGCTTGTCCATTGCTACCTTATTGAGAATCTTGGCAGGGGTCCTCTGTGCCTCTCCTCTACCAAATAGAGAGCATAAGTACAGACCCCCCCTCCGGTCCTTCACACTGGTGGCAGCGGTGGGATGCTTATGATTTTAAGAATCAGTGTATAACCGTGCCACTTACCAAGGATATCTGCACTTTGTTAAATTGAGGTTTAGTTGTGTACAAGATAACTACATTACAAGCAATTGAATCTATTGCGAATGGTAAATTGACTCGGATGAGCTTAGAGGCTCTCCAGAGCCAGACAGTTAGACTTTGTGGATAAGTCTAGGGCTCAGCTGATAGCTGCCATGGTGGACGACCAGACCGATTGTGAAACTCTTGAAGGGGGGGATGCAACCAATGAGGACTCTGCCCCTTTGGTTTTTGCTGAATCTGATTCTGGGAATGTCACCATTCCTGCGGCCTCTGTTCCAAACCCCAGCAATTCCTTGGAGCTTGAGTTATTAAGGATGAAATTGGCCTTTGAATATCGCAAGTTGGAAATAGATGCTGAGCTTAAGAAAGAGGAGTTGGCACAGCAAGTGGAGCTCAAGAAGCGGGATCTTAAGCTTAAAGATAGGGATCTTGAACTCAAAGATAAGGACCTTGAACTCAAAACCCGGGACACTGAATGTCAGCGAATCCAGTTAGCGAAAGCTCAAGTGGAGACTTCAGCTAAACCAGTTGAGAGTGCCAGGTCCCCAGCAACCAAGTTTATGAAAGATTTGGTTGGTGTGTATGCGGAGGGTTCTGATATCCTCCAATGGATTGAAGCGTTTGAGATGGCTTGCCAATTCATGATGTTGATAAGAGAGATTGGGCTAAGTGTTTGTTAAGCAGAGTGCCTCAAACTGGATATGACTGTATTCTGAAGCTGAGTGTGGAAGAAAGGGGTCAGTATGAGTGCATGAAGTCGGCTTTGATTGCCAAGTTTGGCAAGACACCGACCCAACACCTTAAAAGGTTCAGGGAAATTAAGAAACAAGAGAATGTGTCTTGGATTGACTGGGTGAGTGCTGCGCACATGAACATGAGGGGGTGGATTGATGGTTATAAAGCGAAAACGTTTGGTGAATTGTCCCACCTTTTGTTTTTTGAGCATTTTTCGGAAGCCTCTTCGCCAGAGCTGCGTCAGTATGTTGCTGACCAGAACATTTTGGACCCCTTTAAGCTGGCTAGATTGGCTGACAAGTGGGTCTCCCACTGGGTGTCCACTAAGGACTCCAGTGGGAAGGACAAGGACAAAGAAAAGGGGGCCTCTCAGAAAGCGGTGCTCCCATAGAGATTTCCTTAATGTCCCTTGGGTCCTGGGACCAGTACGCAGAAGTACTGGCGACTATCCCACAGAACAATCGTAGGTTTTTGAGAAGTGTCCTCTTGAATGGCCAGCCTTCTCCTGGTTTGAGAGACACTGGGGCAAGCATGACAGTGGTGGACAGGAACCTGCTCAAGCCAGAGGACTATGTAGGTGCTCTTCTGAGAACCACCAGGTTAGCTGGTAGGCCTCCCAAATTATCGCCTGTAGCCTTAGTCAACATTACGATTGGAGACAAGACAGCGAAGCTTCCGGTCCTGGTTCAGGACAACGTGCCTGCAAACATTTTGTTAGGAAACGATTTGGTTGAGTTGGGAATGATCATGGATGGTCTACCCATGGCTGCTGTGGCGGTCACCCGATCGCTGGTCACACAGGGTCCGGCTGCGAGCGCGCTATCCTTGCCGACAGGGAAACCCAAGGCACAGAGGAAACGGAAGAGTAAGAAGGCCACCTCTGTGGAGGGAGCCCCTACCCTTCCTGCTGTTCTGACAGCACCCAGTGGGATCCATGCTCTGGACGGGCTGGGTCCAGTGGTAAATCCCGTCTTAACTCCTGTGGGAGAGGAGCCAGAAGACTTTCCTGTGGCAGAGGCTCTCAACCTGGAGGATCATCCTGACCTTCAATGCTTGTTAGCTGAAGGGGGACCCTCCCGGGCAGACTTCTGTAAGGGACAGAGAGAGTGCCACGCTCTCGAGGGTCTGAGGAAACAGGCCCTGTCCCAGGCACAAGGAGAAGTGCCTAGGACATTCCAGATTTATTGGGAGGATGAGCTCCTTGTTAGTGAGCCCACTAAGCCTGAACCTGGTGCCCTCAAGAGGTTGGTGGTACCCCAGGTTTACATGCCCTTCCTGCTGCAGTTGGCGCATGAGGTGCCGTTGGCTGGTCATCTTGGTACCAAGAAGACTAAGCAGAGGCTCTCTGCCCATTTCTACTGGCATCGGATGGGAGTAGAAGTGGAGTTCCACTGCAGGACCTGCCCAACCTGTCCGTTGTCTGGCAAGACTGGAGGCAGTGTCATTGCCCCACTGTAACCATTGCTAGTGTTTGGCACACCGTTTGAGAGGGTGGGCATCGACATTGTCAGTCCCCTTGACCCTCCCACTTCAGGTGGACATCGGTTCATCTTGGTCCTGGTTGATCATGCCACCACGTACCCTGAGGTTATACCCCTTCGGACTGTTACTGCCAAGGTGATTGCCAGGGCTCTCCTGGGCATTTTCACCCGTGTTGGTTTCCCTAAGGAGGTTGTCTCTGACAGAGGATCCAACTTCATGTCTAGTTACATGAAGACCATGTGGAAAGAGTGCAGGATAACCTCCAAGTTCTCCACCTCTTCCCATCCAGAGCAACGGTCTGGTTGAGGGATTTAATAAAACTCTCAAGGGCATGCTAGGCGCTTTGGAAGAGCCCCTAAGGAAGAAGCAGGATGTTTTCCTGCTATGCCTGCTGTTTGCTTACAGAGAGGTACCTCAAGAGGGTGTGGGTTTCAGCCCCTTTGAGTTGCTCTTTGGACATTCCGTGAGGGGGCCCCTTGCCTTGATCAGAGAAGGTTTGGAAGCCACCCCTCCAGGTCCCGCCAAGCAAGTAGGGGACTATGTGTTAGGCCTCAGAAGGAGGATGACACAGATGATGGGTCTGGCAACAGCAAATCTCAAGGCCAGCCAGGAATTAAATAAGTACTGGCATGACCTTAAAGCCTTGCAAGTGGATTTGGCTCTGGGACAGGAAATCCTTGTGATGGAGCCTACCAAGCCTAGACCTCTGGCAGACAAGTGGACTGGACCCTTCAGGATAATCTCCAAGATGGGCGAAGTCAATTATCTGGTTGACATGGGAATCCTAGGGGTAGCCCCTCAGGTGTACCAGGCTCAAGCCTTTCCACAGGCGAGCAGAAGTCTCATGTCTCTTGCTAGCTTTAGAGCAAGAAAAGGATGAGAGTGAGCCCCTTCCTGATTTGCTGCAACCGTACAGTTGATGTACTTTAAAGAGATCTAATAGTAATTGTGGTACCACGTCGAACTGTATATATTTGCCATTATAGATAACCGAGTACAAAGTGAGTCATCGTAATATTGTACATAACCTTGAATATTAATTATATAAACACTGTGTTTTAACAAATACAGTGTGCATGCATTCCTTTGTGGGTGATTGGGGACTACACTGTACTTAAGAACCAGCCTGCATCACCTCCTGAGAAGCTAGGCCTTGATTGCTCGTCCATTGCTACCTTATTGAGAATCTTGGCAGGGGTCCTCTGTGCCTCTCTTCTACCAAATAGAGAGCGCAAGTACAGACAACCGCTCCGGTCCTTCAGAACCACTACAAATATACAATAGAGACCACCAAACTAATATCACTGAGACAGCAGGAGACCACTACCCATGTATTTTCATTCTTTTACCTGTCCTTTACACAGAATGACCTGACTCTCATGGCCCTAGAAGAAGGCTTCCATCTTCTCAGCCGAAACATCTGCAGCCTCTCTGCCCACATCTCCCTGGGCCCACATCAATGTCTGCACCTATATTTTAGACATAGACCAAACACAAGGTCATATTCTAGCCGGGCATAGGAGATGCTTAATCTAGGTCTCCAATTTACTAAATCTGTTACTACTCTGTGTTCATCTAATTTGTTTTCATGATGCTCTGATTGTCTTATGAGTTGTTTTTCATATGTTTTAGCGCATTCATCATGCCTTGAAATGAACATACTGTTGTATCTTACTTTGGGCACAACTGTGTACAGCATTAATTGTTTTCTAAAAAAAAGTAAAAAAGTTAGAGTATCAGCTAAATAATAAAAAGCTGTATAACTACATTTGAAAGTCTGTGTGTTTTCACAAGTAGTTTGCTAATGGGACAAATGCTGAATGCCCCCATTTAGATGTGTTTTCACAAGGGTTTGAACAAGACTTGCATTTTAGTTACTTGCAAAGATTTAAATTCTAGAGGGTAAGACTACTGCCCAGTTACAGCACTACCCATATACAACAGAGAGACCACCAAACTCATATCACTGAGACAGTTGGAGCGGCATTCCCGGAAAAGCAGACATTCTATTATTACAGGAGAAGTGGGCTGTGAACATGATTCACATGGATACATTTGAGGTTTTTAGCATGAAGGCCTCTCCACCCGTAAGGGGCAGGAACCGTGGAGGCCTTGCCACATATGTGTCGAGTGCCCAGAAGATCAAGAGGACCCGCCAATTCGACACCTCACTGACACTGTTGATCATAGACGTAGAACGGGGCGATGGCACTTTGTGGCATATAGGATTTTTATAATGCACCCTTTGATAATGACAGCAGTGGGCCTTTGGCGGGGTTGCTGGATGTAATGCACATTGCAAGAAACCGTGAATGTCCCCCGCTGGATATTAAATACTTACTGGGTGGTGATTTTAACTTAAAAATGGGAAACTATGGCGGTACTGTTGATGGTGCGGTAGAAGAGGACATGGCATTTGGTATTCATCCACCAGCTCTCACAGAGTCCATTGTGGATAGCAGGGGTAAGACATTCACGGATGGTTTTATTGAATTGGGGCTTAGGGCAGTAAATGGAAGATTTCTATCCGATGTTCCAGGCAAGCACACCTTTGTAAACACCAGATACTCTTCAACTATCAACTATTTCATACTGGTCACCGAAAATTGGCCCTGGATTAAAGATTTCGAAGTGGTCTGCAGGGTTGAAAGTGACCGCAACCCCTTCGTCTTGACAGTATGGACTGATGATGATCCGCCCTAAATGGCAAATAACAGGGTGGAAGTGGGTGCATATAAAATGCTGCACTAGGGGAACGAGGACTCACACCTGCTGGTCACCAGAGTAATGCACGCAATTATGGATAATTTGAGAAACCTAGAGGTGTTCTCCCATTAAAACCCTGAGAGTCCTCTATTCAGGTGGCTAGGGGAGGGCCATCGCTCTTGGATCCCAACCCTAGGGGTGGACAAGTGAGGGAGGATCACCTGGGTGGGGAAATCCAGGGTTACCTTTGTGGGAATACCCCAGACGAGAGGCAGTATTCTGATGGGGCGATAGAAGAGGGGGAGGATGTCCCGGATCCCTTCATGGGATACATTGATTCCTGTCACCCTAATCCAGGTCTTATTTTCCCTAATTCCAATCCCGTCATTAGTGACCCAACAGGGAAGAAGGACGGAGTTGATTGCCCAAGGTATGGAAGGAAGAACAACCAACTAAAACAAAGACAGGCGTCTGATATTACTATCTATTAATCCTCTACCAAACTAGATTACAAGGAACACCATCAAAATTCATGTTTGTATAATCAACCATCCGGAATGTGGAAGTGGGCAACCAAACCCTTGAGGGAAAACCAGGCTAGAGAATGTCCCTATGTCCTCCAAAACCCTTCCATCACCCCTTCCCAATTTCCAACCAATACTGGGACGAGGAAGAGGCAACCAGGAGCAGTGAAGATTACCCATAGAAACAACATGGTGAAAGTAAGGGAAACCTACTATAGAAGCAACTCAAGCTGTCCCACTAATAGAGTCAGGCAGGGTCAGGCATTTAATAATGACCACTCACACCTGCCTCCACTTGACTATTTTTTCAACTATAAATGATGGTTTTTCACAAGGAGGAGAGCGAGCTGGGGATGCTGCGCGGATCCGTGAAGCAAACGTGCAGGGAGCAGCAGGGGTTAAAGCCTACAGGAGAACGACATGCCGAGACACTGGCCTGGTGTTTGTTAGGGGCTGCAGCATGGCTAGGGAGCCGTGCCACCAAGGAGCCAGATTAAGGCAGCCTGTATCCTGCTGGTGGCTTTCGGTAGACTGCTTGTTCCCTTGGGACATGTACCAATCCCATGGGTGTCTGAGGGGCAGGTGGGGAGACCCTGACCTCAACCTCTTGTAAAAGATATACCACGGGTACCTGGTACAGTCTCTATCTGTCGACTGCACTGCCATTCTGTTTAGATGCTCATGGAGAGCGTCATGCATTGCCGTACAGGAACCACACATACCCAGATCTAAGAAACCAAACCCAGTCAGAAGCTGAAGCTCGTGCAGAATAGCAGCCAGGGAATGCACAGCATTCTCCACGATAAGAGTAACCAGAGACAGCTACCACCATTGGCCCCCGTGTTCAATCAGGAGTGTACCACTTCCAAAGTAATATGGATGACTGGGATCCTCCGACATGCACATAATGGGCTCTTTTTCAAGTGATACAGTCGCCTGAGCATTTGAGAGAAACCCTGTTAGTCCGGAGCTTGCATCTAGAATCAACCCCTGGAGATGAGGTATCAATACAGAAAGGCATAGAAGTGGGGCACAGCGAGGCACCCACTTTGTCCTGAAGAAGGCTCTTGATATCAGAGGGCCACAGTACCAAGGCCCGCACATTCTGGCGGAAACACGTGTCGACAATACTTGTTTAGCAAAAAGACACATCTGTAGACATATGGGGTGTATGAGAATTGGCGAATTGTTGTTATTAAGTCTTTGATTTACATAGGCCAGTATAGAAGAGTTGTATTGAATGAGAAGTATGAATCAGGCTACGAATGATTACGCCTAACCAAACAGGTTGGATAGAGTTGGGGTTACTACTCACACTAGATGTTGGTTAAGAAGATATTTGCTAAATTTTGATATTACCATGTCATTCATGAATTTTGTATGAATGTAATAGTTATTAAGTAAAATATTTGCTTATAAGAATCTATAATCAGTTCTGCCCACCACTTTTAGTCTTGGTCAATTGTTCTGTCTCACCACCGTGTACCAAGAGGGACCGCTTGTCAACGCAACGCTACCCGGTGAGAGAGAGAGAGAAAGAGAGAGAAACTCGCGAGCGTGCGTTTGGCTGAAGTGGAGTGGGAGAAAGACACTGTTTTAAGTGGCACAGAGCAGAAAGTGAGATAAAATATATAAAGGCCAGAAAGCATAAGAAAATAGCAGAAGAAAATAAATAGAAAGAAGGGCATTTGAAGGGTGCAAAGCATGTACATAAAAGAGAGGACAGTGTGTCAAGTGTGCGGGAAGCACGAGAAAGAAACGGACAGGTGCAAGGGTGCACGTTAAGGGAAGAGAAAGTATATGAGGTGCACAAGATGCACGATAAGAAAGCAAAGGAAAGTGCAAGAGTGCACAGTGGGGAAAAAGGAACAGTAAAAGGGAAGGTGCAAGTGTGCATGAGGAAGAAGCCAAAGAAAACAAGAAGGGTTGCAGGAAGCACCGGAAGGTGAAAGGTTTAAAAGGAAGAGCAAGGAATAAAGAGAGAGGGGTTACAGATCAGAGTGGTCACACCTAGGAGAAGCAAAGAACCCGGCGATTTTGAAAGTCTCTGATTGTACCCCACAAGTGAAGTGCGTGTGAAAGAACTCTGTATGGGAAAGGTACAACCTGACAATTTGAACTCGTGTTTGAAATTAAAAAGGAGCCCAAGCTTGGGGAAGGGAACCCTGAGAGTCCCAACAAAGTGGAAGACCTATTCTTTCATATATTGAAGGAAAAGCAAAGTACATCCTGACAAAACTGAATTTCTGTTGAAAACTGAAAGGGGCCTGAGCTTGGGGAAAGGAACCCCAAGGAACCAAAGAAATTAAAAGTATTTGAGAATACTGCAAGGGCCCTGTGGAGAAGGTCTAACGAACAGCCCTTTTTGATTGAACTTATTTTTGTGACATTGACCAAACTAGACCTGGTGAGAAGACCTCCTGAAACCAACCTTGTTTTCCTATTTTCTGTACAACCACTATTTTTCCTTTTTAAAGACTTGGGAAAGTGTAGGTTTAGACACAGACAGACTTTTATTTTGGACCATCAGACATTGACGGCTTTTAGAAACATCAATTGAGGGAACCATCCCTTTGGAGTTAGGGCCAGTCAGGCATTAGACCAACCCAGGCACCTTAGTAAATAAATGTTTTTGAAACTAATATATCTGAGTCTGTTTCTCTTTTGATACTAGTAAATACATGTTTTTTAAACTAATATATTTGAGCCTGTTTCTCTCTTGATACCATGCCTGTCTCACAATAATCTGGAGAAATGGCTACACACTGGCTTCACTGACCAGGCCAAATGGCTGGCCTGGACTATATAACACCCATCATCAGTCAAGCATTCAGTAAAAACCCTACTGTATCAAAAACAGACTCAGGCAGTGCACAGTGGTTCAATGCAAAACATAGATTGGCGAAACAAACCCTCTTATCAACACTTAAGCAGCAACGTTGAGATCAAGAGGAAATAGACAAAGCCAGGGCACTTTAACAGAAGACCCTAAAAATAGGAAAGAGGAACTGGCGGAACACACCAGGTTAAAACTAGAGAGGGATGCACTGTCAGGTAACCTAAGGAGTATTGGAGAACTATCTTTGATGGATTATGTTCTAATGACAAACCTCTGAATGATCACATATACTTGGTGGGTGAGGTTAACGGGATTAGACATTTGTTGACATTATATGATAGCTCATGTGATGAGAGGGGCAAGAGCACTTTAATTGCCAGACTATTGATCCCAGTCTGGTGGTGTCGATGATTGAAGTCGTTAAAGCTCTCGCAGGGATGGCTAATGGCAGATCAGCAGGACCGGACTCAATTCCAATCGAGTTTTTCAAAGATGAGATGGTAGGGTAGGTGCCAGTAGTTACTCTGATCTTTAAAGGGATGCTATATCTAAAAACCATACCGGACTCTTGGAGGGAGGCGATCATAGTACCAATCTTTAAGAAGGGTGACAAACACAATCCAGCATGCTACCGTTCAATCTCCCTAATTGACACTTCAGCAAAATAGTTTGGACGGGTGCTGCATGGAAGGATCATGGACTGGGTCACAAAAAATCGAATCCTCTCTGAGCACCAGTACGGCTTTTGTGAGGGCATCGGTGAGGTCAATCAAATATTGAATTTGAGCGTTGTCATGGATAAGCATGTCTGTGGTTATAAAGGAACAATCTATCTGGGCTTCATGGACCTTTCAACTGCATTTGATTGCATTAACCATGGGGAGCTCTGGGAAGTACTTTGTGCACTATGTATGCCAGAGAAGATCTTGCAAGTCCTAGTACAAATGCATTCAAGTTTATTGGCAAGATTGAGGGTGGGGATCAGAGGTAAAACAACCGAGGCATTTTGAATGGCTCAAGGAGTCAGGCAAGAGTGTGTAAGAGCCCTGCTACTCTTTAACCTCCATATAAACTCACTGCCAAATGTATTGCTTGACGTAACGTGTGGTGTCCCCAGGATTGCCGGCCAAAAGACGTGTGTACTTTTCTGTGCTGATGACACAGTCCTGATAGCCCGAACAAAGCAGGCTCTGCAAACATTGGTCAATGGGTTTAACAATTATATGGATCAAAAAGACTTGAAAATAAATGTGGGGAAATCAAAGTTCATGTATGTGGATAGTAACAATCCCTAGGGAAACGCAATAACCATAGAAGGTAAAAGATTGGACTAGGTCACTACCTTTTCGTTATCTATGCGTTACAATTTCCCTTGACCTGAGATGGTCCCCACACATCAAGGAACAAATACTGAAGGCTTTGCAAATCAATGGCTCAATTCTGAGATATGGCTCAAGACTGTTCGTATTTACTTGGCAAAATCAGCACCATTGTTGACTTATGGTGCAGCTGTGTGCGGTTACCACCTGGCAAAGACAGCCCAGATCAGTGAAAATCAATTCCTGAGGAAAATCATGGGCATGCCTCAAGGCTTCCCGGGGGTACTTGCTACACAAAGAACTCAACCTGGTCTATATAGAAGATCTCACACCATTACAACCATTAATCTATTGGCTATGCCTATCTGGAAAATCTCATCTGTCACTAACCAGAACGTTGGTGAGAGATGTAATGACCTCTATGACAGTGGCTCTTCTCCCTGGCTAAATTACATTAAGTCATCTCTTTGCAAGCTTGATTGCACACGTTTTGTGAGTGAAAAACCATCAGTTGGCAATGTTGGAGAAAGGGAATTCGTGGACAGCTTTATTTCTTATAGAGCAAATGCCAGAAGTAGAAACAAATTGCAAAAACAACGTGTGCAATTTTATCACAAGAATATCTCAGCCGCAATGGCATAGATAGGTTGCGCCAGTGGTTTATAGACCCAAGGGCAAGGGCAATTATCCTTCATCTCAGATCAAACCTACTTCTCACAAATGAAACAGCACCCTTTCCGCAGACCAATAGTACCGCTGAGTGGAACTGTGTATGTTCTTGATACAACGCGCATGACTTGCAACACTTTTTATTTTTCTACCCAATTTTTGCGATCCCGAGGAAGAAATTCCTCCTTCCAACATTGAGGGTGTGGGGAGTCTGAGAAACCTGAAGGTGTCCCACCCGCTGGTCCCCGGGGATCTGTCATCCAGGTGGCCAGGTCATGGAAATTGCTATTGGATACAGTTCCTGGGGGTGGACCAGTCAGGGAGGATCATCTGGATGAGGGGTCTTTGGGGAGTGGAAGTGGGACACCAATGGTTGAGATGCGGTACCCCCTTCCTTGTAACACCTTTTCCCCATCTTATCCTGTAGGATACTTACAAGCTCTAGCCCCCCATCCCCTTTTCCAACACAAACACTTTCTTACACCGCAACAGACAACAGCCTAACACCATAGCCATTTACCTGATATGTCCCAACACACGGGTCAGGCAGAGTCAGGCAATTGACAATAAACACGCACACCTACCTTCCCCACAGGGATAAAAGGCGGAGCACGAGAGCACACTACAAGCAAGGGCGAACATACGAGGGCAAAAGCTACACTGAACCGGCAGTTCAAACGGAGGAGAAAGGCAGCGAGACCTGGAGGGGCGATGAAGCGGGAACTGCCCTCGCCCTTTTCAAATCAGTCCCGCAAAATCTCTGCAAAGGGAATTGTAAGACCGGGAATTACAGCTGAAATGTGGAGTGACCGATGTCAACGGTGCACGGGGGCCTCGCGCATTGATAACACAGGCAGGGAGTCACTTTGGATACCGTGGTACCATCCTTGACTCAAGAGGCAAGCCACGCCAGCGGACTCCGTGCAATCAGTGAGTCGCAGAAAGCAGATATCAAAGCGAACTGTATTGAATCCCAGGTTGCAAGTGGCAACATTAGATGAACACAAGAACTGGAGAACAAAGAGCATGTGTGTGTTTTCAACTTCTGAGAAAGCCCAGAGATGGGCCAGCTGCAGAGTGGTCAGGCACGACAGGAGTGTTCATTTGAAGGACTCGCTGGGCCCCTTTTGTATTGAACCTACAAGTACCAGACGGCCCTACGAAAAGAGTGGTGTGAGGTGTTGGAGTGGTCCTACAAGCGTCAGGTCAAATCCCTTCTGCACTTGAAAGTCTCTGACCATTGCCATGGGAAAACTAAGACAAGTGAATCCTGGATCACAATAAAGCAAAGTGAACTGTGAAATTGGCAAATGTGAACCCGGTGGAGGGATGCCTGCAAGTTGGGGTGAAGAGTAATACATCTGTGAACATTGTGTTGACAAGAGTGAACCCGGTCGAGGGTTGTCCGCAGTGGGAAGTTGTTTGAAAGGACATTTAAGGCTCTTGAATATTGAGAGCTGCATTGTGTGAAAGGCTGCAATGAACCCAACGGAGGAAGGTCCAAGTTGCAAGAAGGATCCGAGCTCTGCGGAGGGAGATCCAAGGGGTGAAGAGCAATCACCCAAAGTGCAAGATTACCCAAGGAACCTTTGTTTGTTTGTTGTTTTGATCCAGCAGGCCTTCTAATGCAAGAGACTTTGTAGTAAAGAGACATGGCCCCTGAACGTCCTGGTTATCATTGAACCTGAATAGTAAACCTTGTGCTGGAGAGGCCCAGGAGTGTGCTTTGGTCAGAAGTCCAGCCTTATCCAATGCTAAAAATGTGGGAAGGGTGATCCAGCCATACCTTCCTGACTTATCATTTTATGAACATTTCTTTCTTTTCTGGTCAACATTATCCCGCACTCTTTTTGTAAACGTAGTGGTAAGGATTGGCAATAGTTGTTCTTTCAGTATAGGCCCTTTTTATTTGACGAGATGCCGCTAGGACTGCCTTATTATTATTTGATGGTTGTAGTTTTCGCACATCTTTGATTTAGGTTTAAATTAGGCATTTATCTCACCCATTATAAAGTTCAATAAACACAGTTGAACTGTGATCACTTGTGTCTATCTTTACTGTTGCCAACATGAGTTTCTTACATATGGTGTTAGGAGTGGAATGTGACTCAATTGAAACAAATTGGGGAATCCTGCAATTAAGTTATCAGGTTTCGAGCCCTTCTGTTGTCAAGGAGTTCCCTCTTCTCACCAGAATCCGTTCTTTACTGGTGTTCTTGGAGGCTGCCTTCTTTCAGATGGATCGGGTTTTGAAGAAGGCGGCCCGTGTCTCTGCCAAATCCAGAATGCGTTCAGTTTTCCAGGAGGTCGAATCCAGGAATCCAAGAGGCAAGGTAAGTTCGCTAGAACTAGAATCCAGGAGGAAGAAGAAGGGGAGGGTTCGAGGAAAGGATAGCGGAGAGGAAAGGAGAAGAACCGCGAGCTACGGAGCACATGTCTGGTCGCCAATCGCTATAGCATTGAGACGCGTGGAGCCGCGGAAGGTGTGGTCTAG
This sequence comes from Ambystoma mexicanum, assembly GCF_040938575.1. Classification (NCBI taxonomy): domain Eukaryota; kingdom Metazoa; phylum Chordata; class Amphibia; order Caudata; family Ambystomatidae; genus Ambystoma; species Ambystoma mexicanum. The sequence continues at coordinate 389,945,052 of NC_090938.1, forward strand.
AAATAGAGAAAGGTTACGTCCAACGCATGGAGCGAGAATGGAATGCGTTGGACGGCCATATTGGAGGTATTAATGTGTTTAAGTGCGTTGTGACAAGGACCTTGAGGCCCAAAAGGGGCGCTCCCTGCGATTCATGACAGCATGCCTCCTCCGAAGACCCTTCCCTCCTGGTTTGCCAGGGTGGATGAGGTAGAACCTTCTGAGCAGCCGTGGGGCCTTGATGTTTGAGAGAGGTTCCCAGGTTCTTTCGCTAGGAGGATATCCTTTCCATTCAACCAGGTATTGAAGTTGGCCCCTTCTATACCTGGAGTCACAAATCCGAGATACTTCATATTCCAATTGGTCATCGACCAGTATAGGAGGAGGTCTGGAGGGTTTTTGGGAGGATGGATAGTAGGGTTTCAATAAGGAGGTGTGAAACACTGGGTGTATCTTCTCCCAGGATTCAGGCAACTCGATCCGATGAGAAACAGGATTTATAATTTCTTTAATGGAAAATGGACCATAGTACCGAGGGGCCAGTTTACTAGGTTGTAGATGTCGGGGTAGTAATTTGGAGGACAACCAGATCTGATCACCGACTGCATAAGAAGGGCCAGGTCTTCTTCTGGAATCTGCATATTTCTTGGTCTGTTTCCTGGCCTTCTCCAAAAATTCCTTGGCTTCTTTATGTATGTTGACAAGGGTTTCGATCCAGGAGTCAACTGTAGGTACTGGTGTAGATTGCAGAAGAACAGAAGGTAGGACCGACGGATGAAATCCTTGACTGCAATAAAAGGGGCTGATCTTAAGTGCCGAATGGTCAGAATTATTGTAAGCAAATTCAGCCACAGGTATCAGGAGCGACCAGTCATCCTGGACCTTGGTGGCGAAGCATCGAAGATACTGTTCCAGGGATTGGTTGACACGTTCTGTGATTCCGTTGGTTTGAGGGTGGTAACCTGACAAAAGGGCACGTTGGATCCCTAAGCATTGACAGAGATGTTTCCAGAATTGTGAGATGTATTGAGGTCCGCGATCCGAAATGATCTTGGAAGGGAGTCCATGCAAACGGAATATGTGTTCCAGGAAGATTCCTGCTAGTTCAGAAGAGGATGGTAATTTACGCAGGGGCGTAAAATGAGCCATATGATTGAACAGGTCTATGGTAACCATGATGGTTGTATACCCACGGAATGGTGGCAGTTCCACAATGACGTCCGTAGCGATAATCTCCCAAGGCCTAGTTGGCAATGTAGGTTGTAGTAGAAGGCCCGCTGGTTTCTTGTTATTGTGTTTATTTTGACTACAGACAACACAGGATTGAATGTACTGCCGTACGTCGGGTCCCATCCTAGGCCACCAGAATTGCCTTTGTATCAGACGGAGGGTATTGGTGACACCACGATGTCCGGAATGTAGGGTATCGTGGCAGAGATTCATTATTCTTTGTTCTAGTCTTTTTGTAGGGATGACCAAATGATTGTCTTTGAACAAATAACCTTCCCGGACCTTTACATTCCAAGGATTTCTTTTGGATTTGTCCTTCCACAGATCAGAGGATTGGGTTTGGGCTTGGATTTCTTCGAGGAGGTTGACTGCCTGGGCCACAAAGAACTTGGGAGGAAAACATCTGAGGATATGCCTTGTCTTCAGTGGGCTCATAGTCAGGTCTTCGAGATAAGGCGTTGGCGATCAGGTTTTGTGATCCAGGAACGTGAGTGATATGGAACTGGTACTGGGCAAAGAAATATGCCCAACGCGCCTGACGACTGTTCCTACACTCCAAAGACTGTAGAATCTGGAGGTTTCGGTGGTCAGTATGGACCTGAACTGGAGGTTTAGCTCCCAAAAGTAAATGTCGCCATTCAGTGAAGGCTTGGCGGATGGCTAACAATTCTTTTTCCAGGACTGAATAATGTGTTTCACTAGGAGTCAGAGTTTGTGAGAGGTAAGCAATTGGGTGTTCCAGTTTATCTCCTAATTCTTGTTTCAGGACTGCACCAATGGCATAATTTGAAGCGTCCGTTTCTACCAGGAAAGGACGGCTAGTATCGGGTTGAGCCAAGATAGGAGCTTGCGTAAACTCTGTCTTTAAACACTGGAACGCCATATCTTGTGGTGTTGACCAGAGGAAAGGAGTGTCTTTCTTCAGGAGAGGAACAATCGGTTGAACTATCTCAGAGAAATTAGATATGAATTTCCGGTAGAAATTGGCGAGTCCCAGGAAAGATTGAATTTGTTTCAAGGAAGTAGGAGTGGGCCAGGTCAATATGGCTTTTACCTTTGAAGGGTCCATACCGATTCCTTCTGTGGTAAGAATAAACCCTAGATAGTGAACGGAGGTCACATGAAAAAAACATGTTTTAGGTTTGGCCAGGAGTTTATGATCTCAGAGTCTCTGCAACACTGCCTTCACATGCTCTTCATGTTGTTTAGGATCCTTGGAAAAGATCAGTATGTCATCCAGATATACAATAACAAAGAGAAACAGCATGTCAGAGAACACCCTATCCATAAAGCGTTGGAAAATTGCCGGGGCGTTGGCCAATCCGAAGGGCATGACTAGGTACTCAAAATGGCCAAAGGGTGTTCTGAAGACGGTCTTCCATTCGTCTCCTTCCCTGACACGGATCAAATGATAGGCGCCCCTGAGATCCTACTTGATGAATATCACTGCGCCTCTCACGGCTTCCAGGATATCCGAAATCAGGGGTAATGGGTACCAATCCTTGAGGGTACATTGATTTAGCCCGCGATAATCAAGGCAGGGTCTGAGTTCCTTGGTATCCTTCTTGGGAACAAAGAATAGAGAAGCACCAGCAGGAGATTTCCAAGGTCTTATGGTGCCATTTAGAAGGTTGGTATCCAGGTATTCTCTTAGGGCCTTCTTCTCGGGTTCGGAAAGAATGAACATCCTGCCGAAGGGAATCACTGCAGAGGGTTCCGTATCTATTGCGCAGTCTTCAGGTCTGTGCGGGGGTAAGGCCTGGACAATGGCAGTCAAAAACACATCAGCATAAGCCTGGTAGACTTCAGGAACTTGCATGACATTGGATACCATTAGTGGTGTCTGTTGTTCCTTTGTTGGTTCCTTTGGGTGTGTTAATGGAGGTTCTAGGGATAGACAATGAGACATGCAAAACTCCGAGCCTAGGAATAGGGAACCCGCAGACCAATTGATATATGGGTTGTGTTTCTGTAGCCAGGGCATGCCCAATACCAAGGGGTAATGAACTGACTTAATAATGTAAAACCTGATCAGTTCTCGATTGTGATTTATTGAAAGCTGGATCTCCTTGGTCTGAAAGCTTCTGGGTCCTGATGTGAGGGGTCTTCCGTCGATAGCCTCCATAGGCTGCATGGTGCTTCGTGACTCGTAGGGAATCTGATGTTTATCAACCCACTCATGATCGATGAAAATTCCCATAGCTCCGCAGTCTACCAGGGCCAAAATGGAATAGTTTGTATTCTTGGATGGTGATAAAAAGGCCTGCAGTACCACCAAATTGTTTTGTCCAGGAGTGTTCAAGGATCAAATGGATATGGAGCAAACATCTCTCTCCCGAAGCTCTGCTCCATCTAGGATCGGGAGCTGGCGTTTCCCGAACGCCGAGGGGGTGCTAAAGGACACTCTCTAACCAAATGCTTATCTGAGGCTCAGTACATGCACAAGCCTGTATGAATTCTCCTCATTCTCTCTTGTGGAGATATGGGTCCACAAAAGGCCCCAATCTGCATGGGCTCGGATTCAGAAACTGGGCTTAGGTTGATTTCCGGTCTGGGGGTACCCTCAAATGATACTTTGGAAGGAGTTCCCCTGGATTTCTTCTTTTCTGACTTCCTTTCCTGGATACGGAAGTCAATCTGCATGGCAAGATCCATTAATGCCTGGAATGAGCTTGGATGTGCCACTCTGGCCAGCTCATCCTTAATTTCTTCATTCAATCCTCTCCTGAACAGGGTAAAACTCGCCTCAGTGGACCAGTCGGCTTCCTTTTGATTGGGTGGCGTCTCAAACTGTCAAGGAGTTCCCCCCTTCTCACCTGAATCCGTTCTTTACCGGTGTTCTTGGAGGCTGCCTTCTTTCGGATGGATTGGGTTTTGAAGAAGGCGGCCTGTGTCTCTGCCGAATCCAGAATGCATTCAGTTTTCCAGGAGGTCGAATCCAGGAATCCAGGAGGCAAGGTAAGTTCGCTAGAACTAGAATCCAGGAGGAAGAAGAAGTGGGGGTTCTAGGAAGGGATAGCGGAGAGGAAAGGAGAAGAACCGCGAGTTACAGAGCACACGTCTGGTCGCTAATCGCTATAGCATTGAGACGCGCGGAGCCGCGGAAGGCGTGGTCTAGAAATAGAGAAAGGTTACGTCCAACGCATGGAATGAGAAGGGAATGCGTTGGACGGCCATATTGGAGGTTTTAATGTGTTTAGGTCCGTTGTGACAAGGACCATGAGGCCCAAAATGGGCGCACCCTGCGATTCATGACATCTGTTGCCGTAAAAGAATCAATAGGTTTCGATATTTGTAGCAGAAGGAGAGCTGTCATTTCCCCTGGGAAAAGAGGAATTATTCCTACCGATTTTGTTTTAATACCCCCTCCAGGGTTTACATCAGGCTAACCCAAAAAATCTGGCCTAGCATGGAAGTTCGGTATAGATGTTTTAGCAGGCCTCATAGACCCAGACTTCAGAGGGGACGTAAAGGTTCTCTTACAGAATCATGACCAAATCCCGCTTGAAGTACATCGTGGGGACCAAATTGCTCAATGAATTTTGGAAAAGGCACTATTCCCTCAGTTTAAAAAGAACAAGCCTGGCAAAACAGACAGTGGTGCATTGGGCTTTGGTGAAGCTGACAAACCTGCTAACATTGAAGGAACGAAGGGAGAGGAGTCCACCATCTATCCCGATCGAGGCTTCACCAAGCGAAACAACTCCACTCTCGTGGAAGCCTTTCACCAGACTATTCCGGAAGGGAAAGGTATAGAAAAATGAAGCCCCTTCTTCTTCCTAAAGCAGGCATAGTAGTACAGGAGAGAAACATCGACCTAAGGGATAATAGAAATACAGTTGGTGATCCCCAGAACCCCCGAAAGGTTGTACTGGAGATCGCACATTCCCACCTTACCGGGGATCACTTAGCACAATCCAAAACCCATGCACACATCAGTGAAAAGGTTTACTGGCCAGGTATCCACACCGATATAAAGACATTTATCCAGATGTGTGAGATATGTTAAAAAAATAGAATACACATCCCATTGCCTGCCCCTTTGAATCCTTTACCCATCATAGAAGTCCCATTTTCAAGAATTGGAATGGGCATTGTTGGATCTCTAGAAACATCCAGATTAGGCAACAAATACATCCTCGTGATTGGTGATTATGCCACTAGATACCCCGAAGCATTGCCAATACAATATAATACCACACAGCAAATCCTTCAACACCTCCTCCGTATTTTTCCAGGGTTGGCTTTCCCAAGGAAATATTGACCGGTCACGGGTCAAATTCTATAAGAAAGCTCATGGGAGAGGTCAAAGAGCTACTCCACATTACCACCATACGAAACTCTGTGTACCATCCCCAAACCGATGGTTTGGTAGAAAGATTGAACAAGATCCTAAACTTAATCCTGTGGAAATTAGTGGACAAGGATGGGAAAGACAGGGAATTAATTATCCTGTGGGCACTGTTTGCAGTGAGGAAAACCCCACAGGCCTCTACAGGATTTCCCCCTTTGAAATGCTTTATAGTAGAGAGCCCAGAGATGTCCTGGACATGCTCCGGGAAAACCCGGAAGAACGAGAAAAGGCACTATTTCCATCTAGAAAACTGCTGCCCGAATGCGATAACCTAAGGGACTTGTTCGATATCTAGTCAGCACTCATATGAAAATGACCCAGAGCCAACAAAAATCTAACTGCGACAGGAAAGTAAGTTTGAAATCATTTTCTATAGGACAAAAAATATTAGTCCTATTACCCACCTCAGAAAACAAGCTTGTTTCTAAGTGGCATCGAGCCTATGAAATAGTAGAACAAACTGAAACCTGCACTTATAAAGTAGCCCAACCTGACAGAAAACAAAAGGTCCATTCATAACACTTAAATCGCTTAAAGGAGTGGAAAGATAATGCATCAGCCACCCATGCCAAAGTACTATCTTGTTTGGTTCTGGAAGATATAGACAACTTTGAACTAATTCCTCCTGAGTTGTCTACTCAAAAAGATGATCTAAAACATGTTATTACCTCCTTGCCCAATGTATTTTCAGACAATCCAGGAAGAATTAAAGGCACATACCATTATATTGGATCACACAAGGGAAAAGTGGTACATTTAAAAATGTGCAGATTCCCGGAAGCCCGTAAACAGATAGTGGTCAGGGAAGTAAACAAAATGCTGTGCTAATATTATTAAGCCCTCTTCCAGCCATGGTCCTCTCCTATCGTGTTGGTCAATAAACCTGACCGTTCCTGGAGGTTCTGTATAGACTTCCGTCAGGTTAATGCGATATCTGACTTCAATGCCTATCCCATGCCACACATTGATGACCTAATTGATAAACTCGGAGCATCCACCTTTCTAACCACCCTAGACTTAAAAAAAGGGTGTTGGCAGGTACCATATATGGGCCAGATAAAGAAAAGACAGCATTTTCAACACCCTGAGGACTGTTTCAATTCAAAGTTCTCCCTTTTTGCTTACTCATCACACCAGCCACTTTTCAACGCCTCATGGATAAAATCTTACGTCCTTATTCCGCCTTCTGTGGAGCTTATATTGATGATATCAGTAATTTACAGTAAAACCTGGGAAGATCACATTTTCCACCTACATACTGCCATGAGAGTCCTCAGACAGGCCGGCCTACCTGCTAATCCATCTAAATGCAGACTGGCACAGTCAGCCATAAAATACCTTGGGTTTTATGTAGGGAACAGAAATGTACAGCCCCAACATGAAAAAGTGAGAGCCATTCTAGGTACCCCTACACCCAAGAGCAAAATGGATCTTAGAGCTTTCTAGGGTTAATAAGATATTATCGTAGGTTTATCTAAAATTTTCCAGAAAAAACAGCTAAGATAACAGATAAACTTAAGAACGCCGAACCCCAGAAACTTCATTGGCTTGAAGAGAATGATATATGTTATAATACCTTGCCAGAACCCAATCCTCAAGGTAGTAGACTGCTCCAAGGACTTTATATTGCAGACGGACACCTCCCTTACCGGGTTAGGAGCAGTCGTATCTCAAGGTTGAGACACATTAGAACATCCTATCTTGTTTACAAGCCGCAAGCTCTTCCCACATGAAAATAAATACTCTGTGATGGAGTTGGAGCCCCTGGCCATCAACTGGGCCATTATCCACCTTAGATACTACCTTTTAGGAAAAAAGTTTACATTAGTCACCAACCATTCTCCCCTAGTTTGGATTAGCCAATGCAAAGAATCAAACTCAAGTGTCATGTGATGGTTTCTAGACCTGCAGCCCTACTGCTTCACAGTGGAACACCGGAAAGGTAAAGACCAGGGAAATGTAGATCCCCTGTGAAGCAGATGCAACTACATCCCATGATGGAGGAAGGGTATGTGAGAAACCTGAAGGTATGTCACCCGATGGTCCCTGGGGATCTGTCATCCAGGTGGCCAGGTCATGGCCATCACTATTGGATCCAGTTCCTGGAGGTGAACCAGTGGGGGAGGAACACCTGAATGAGGGGTCTTCGGGGAGTGAAAGTGGGACACTGAGGTTGAGATGCGGTATCCCCTTTACTTGTAACACCTTGTAGAGGAGGTCCCAAATAAAGCCTGCACTCCCATCCCCCATTTTGAAGTACCAGGAACATTCACACCAAAATATGTGACGTATGATGAGCAAATAAACCTGCAGAGAGCCGCAGTAGGGCTCTGCCCAGTATCCATCAGAAGAGCAACACCTATTGAAGTACCAATACCCAGACAACCATGGACAGTAAGGTATCCATTGAGAAAACCCGACCAACAAATGAGACGAAATGAAGATTGCCTAAAAGGTCTTAATGGAAGGCAAATGGTGACGTCATGAGAGCCCAGACGGACTCACAGATAGAACAAATGACGAACCAAGAATGACACAAGGAGACAAAACGCCATGAGAAAAGAGATTGTGAGCTTAAAGTGATAGCTATCAAAGCGTAAGAGAGTTAAGCTGTAACCAGAATGAAGATATTCAACCAGCTAACTAACGCCTATACATATGCTTGAAACCGCAAGAAAGCTAAGAAAACAGTGTGGCTTGCTATGCTAAGTAGAAGAATAGCGCGGCAAGCGCCATTGTACATAATCTACCTCAAAACAAAGCACATTATTATAAGTGCAATTCCACTTTACACGAAAAGCAGAATGAACTCAGGTTACTAGAGGCCAAACAAGACAAGAGTAATATACTAGCAAAATGAGAAGAGACGGCTGAATCGAAACTCAGCAGATGCAACTCATGCCAAGAGAGCCAAGGTCATACCAATAGAAGGAACGAACAGTAGCTACATCTAATTGAAACTTAAGAACAGAATATCCTGTCTTTGAAAGGTCAAGATAAGGAAGCGTAGGCAGGTGGCAAGCCAAATAAGAATTAAATGCAAAAATTGAGAGAACCTAGGAAAATTCACAGTGTCTGCATCACGTGACCATCCGAGCGAAGAGAAGCACGAGTTCACACCTATGCTTGGCATCCGCCCAGGAGGAAATATCGGAACTTTCCTAGACAGAAGATGCAGTTTTGAGGCCAACCACAGTAACATTATTGACACATTGTTGTTGAAGTGATGATTGATTGTAACCTTAATTGAAGGAAGGCCAGGTAGCTGAGGGGGCACCCTGCACCTGGCTGACCATTCTGCGTGCTGCTAAGTAAAGTGGAAATGTATGCATGGGGCTGGTGCCAACCCAATCACAATGGACCAAATAATCTAGTGTCCTATAGTTAGTAGAACCAATGGGATGTCATACTTTTAGTGACGTCTACAGTAGTCATTTTGAAGGAAGGGCTTTGTTGCCCACCTGACAGTATTTACCCAATCTCCTCACTCCGTTACCATATACAGATATAGCACCTATATTAAAGTTACTTTTTCCGAACCAATAGAAATGCTTATTAACTTTTGAGTGTTACACGTCACTTATGACACATTTTCAGTAAAAATTATGTGTTTTTTATGACGTTCATTGGAGTTGAAGCGAGACGGACTATCGCATCACTGCTGATTGCCATGACTCCCTGTTTTTGCACTTGCCATTAAACGGACTCCATTTGCCAAACCATTGAGTTGTCCATATTGATTGGTGTTGGAGTAATACATCTGCACCCCCATCCATCTCAAGGTGCAGCTATCTCATCTTAAAGTACTCTCAGAGCAAACCTCGGCTATATGGGCCAACCTGGGGTCTCCTGAGTACACTTGGTAGCAGAGGATTGTTATCGATTATTGATTTGAATAAGACACCTATTGACCGTCAACATAAAGTAACTCTAGGTCTTCGGCAATATCACGAGTCCTTTGCCATTCGGCTGAGTAGAGTGTGAAGCTCCCCGTAGACAATGGTAGAGTAAAGAGACTGCAGACAGGGCCTGAAGGGACCTGTGTTCCCCACGCAACCCTTCCCATTTCTACGGGCAGCTGAACGGGCGAAAAACCGAATACATCGGTAACAAAGGCGGTGATCCAGAGGGTCCAGAGAAGAACAATGCGAACGGTGAGTGAAAAAGACTACTGTTCTGGCAAAAGTGCATGCTTTAGAACAAGTAATGGGAAAAGGTAACGGAGGGAGGCGGGAAAAAACGAAATATAGTTTGAAATAGAGAAGACTGTATATATGAGGGGATAATGACTGGGAATAATTAAACAAATAAAGGTTACCAGGGAGGACACCCGAGAAGAGAGAGGTTACTGTGGCAGACACCCGAGAAGTGAGAGGATTTGCCTTATTCCTACGCTTTAATATAGCGGCTGGAAGAAACGTATACCCAGAGTCCCACATAATGGGGAACAAATCGACTACCACAACGTTTAAAGACGTCATGAAAGGGGGGGGTTTAAACTCCATGAAGGGGTAATGATTAGAGGCAGAGATATCTGTGTTCAGCTGATTTCCGTCTAGACTGTCAAGCGTCTGTCTTACATGTGTTTTTGGTGTGACGTCATATGTAAAAAAAATTCTTAGAGAAAACTGATTTAAATTTTATGCAATTTAATAGCTGAGACAAAATCACATTTGAATTGATGTTTTTTGAGTAAATCAGAAGGTATAACATTTTGTGAAAATTTGGATTGGAGCTTGCACCGTTTGGTGCTGGCTCATATTGTTAGAAGTTGTTTAAACCACACAAAGCGTTGACAAGTGTTATATAAGAGAAAGGGGAACAGGTTTAAGCATGGAAGATATGACTCCATTGGCACACTTATGCAAGTAGTTGCCAAAACACGCACCCAAACTAAAGAAATACAGTACAGAGTGGGTTAAAGGTACCGCCCACAAGATGTTCATGCCATGGCCACAAAATGGGTCTTTATCGAAAGCCGTCTTACAACATATGACGACATAATTGCATGCCACATATACAGGCAAGAAGTTAGAAAAATGCCTTGCTGTTCTCGAGTTGTGGAAAATTTATGAACAGGGAAATGAGGAAGAGCCGCCAACAGATTGGATACTTAATGTATGCACCGAGGGGGGTGAGACGCCTACTGCGCCACCTGCCCCATCCGAAACAAAAATTAAAGAAACTAATGACGAGGGATTATACCCAGTGAAAAAACTCAAAGCAGCCACGAGATACAGCAACCCCGCATACGAGTCACCTACACATAGTAATGATGAAAATCAAGGGAAAGATAAGGATAAGAATATTGCCTCTGCAGTCCCAAGGGACAAGGTGAGACGTGATAACAAAAGAAGAGATCAGGCACAGACAAGTGCATCTCTCGACAAAGAAAGAGAAGGGAAGAGATGGAAGGGTAGCGAAGATAGAACTGATGAGATAGCATTCGCAAAAGACGAATGGATGGGAGGACACATTTTATTGAAACTCGATGGCAAAGGCATTGATGACGCGAAACAAAAAGAGAGTTTAGATGAGACACAGAGGAAGGGGAAAGAGAAGGAGTTAAGAGACAAAAGGATAAGAAAGAAAGACAGACAAAGGCGAGAACAGCTATAGCACGAGGAGCAAGAGACAGCTCGATCGCAACGCAAGAGCAGGCCAATGACCAAGACAGACAGAAACAGCAAAGGTTAGAGGAAGAGCAAAGGATACGTGAAAAAAGAATAAAAAGACAAAGAGATGAAGAAATTCGAAGGGCAGATGAACGTAGAAATGAAAAGAGAAAGGAAGAAGATAGGGTCAGAGAAGAGGCGAGGAAACGCAAAGAATTTGATGACGATGTAGAACGTAAGCGAAGACAGAGAGCATGCGATCTTGAATATCTGGGGAGAGAGGTTAAAAAACCTGCTCCAGTTGTAGCCTCGGAAGACATTGAAGAATTCTTTCCTGAGTACGATTCAGTACCAGGCACGTCTAGGGCAAATATTGGCGATGACTTCGACACCAGAAGCATCAGAGAAACGATCGATAGAATATATGATGAAATGGGGCTAGAACAAATACTCCAAGGGGAGGGGGAAGACGAGCACCTGGAGAGCACTCAGCTGTATGACACTGAGGATGTCACCCGAAGTAGTGGGATTAGAGAGCTATCCCTGGATAGATTAGAAATAAGTAGGAACAAAGAGGATACGAGAAGTCGCACTAGTTGGGGACAGACAATGTCCGACTCCAGAATGGAGGAATGCGAGGAAAATGAGGAAGAGGGACGGAGCGAAAGACGACTCCCAAGGGAAAAAGGAATAAGGTGGTCAGACAATAGCGAATCTGCACCAAGAGCATCAGAGTCCGCCACGCAACCTGACCGATATGAAGAAGTATCTCACGGTCAGAGGGGGGTGTCTTCACCGTGTATGTGGACAGACTAAGTGCATTGCCAGGTAGACGGCGATGCAGGAATATTACCCCTGCAATAGAAACGAGAACAATGAGAGAAGAGAGAGAGGGCTACACATTCCAATTTCCGTTGCTCGAGAAGGGGGGAGTAAGAGCACAATATATACCATAGCAGTAGCAGTAATCGCCATTGAAGAAGGATATCGATTGACTGACGTCACCGATGACGATCTGTTTGAAGAGCAAAAAGATATAGGAGAGACAATGGCAGAAGTGAGTCTCACCTTTTGGGTAAAGATGATTAAAAGAGAAGTACCTCAGAGAATGATGTTGGCACTAAATCATCCTGAATATTTTGATGATGACATAGCCAAGGTGCCTGTCTCAGTATGGACTATAGGCCCCTATGACGTAGGCCTCTTGAAGGGGGTTGGAGAAGTGAAGATTAAACTGAAACCAGGAGCAATTCTACCAAGAGCCTGACAATATCCCATGTCCAGAGAGGCAGATGAGGGGATTTTTAAGACAATTTCTGCCATGATGGACCAGTGCATCTTAGTGACGTCAGAGTCGCTATGTAATACGGTAGTGTATCCTGTCAAAAAATCAAAAGGAGGGTCTTGGTGTTTAATTCAGGATTTACGGACAATAAATGATAGTGTTGAGGCCGAGTTCTCTCTAGTCCCGAACCTGTCTACAATTCTATGTAACATACCGGTTGAGGCAAAATATTTCATGGTGATTGACTTGAAAAATGCATTTTTCTCAATCCTGTTGCACCGTGACTCACAAGATCTGACATCATTCATGTTCAGACAAATGCGTCCGAAAAGCACGAGGCTGCCACAGGGGTACTGTGAGTCTCCTTCTATTTTTAACAGAGTCCGGCAGATGGATTTGAGTAATATCGCACTAGAAAGTGTCGTCCTGCAATACATGGAAGACATCTTAATTTGTAGCACAAAATAAGAACAATTCAGGAACAATTCTGTACAGCTATTGACTATACTGGCTGAGAAAGGATATAAGGTTGACAAAGAAAAGTTAAAATATTGTCAACAAGAAGTGCTGTACATAGACTAGCTGATCTCACATGAGGGAAAGAAAGTGACCCCAGAAAAGGTTGAAGCCATATTTTTTTTTGTAAATTTGATTTTATTAAGTTTTACAAGTGTGAGTCATGGTACAACAATAAGAAAAGCAGTACATATCTTATAACAGTAGAACTAAGCCATAAAACTCCATGTATTCCGTGTTTGTCCGGCAGACACGATCTTCATACATAATGTTCGAGTGTAAACATGACTTCCCCCCACCCCTGTTGCCCACCCCCCACCCTCCTGTGGTCAAGCAGCGTTTGGTACAGTTCTTGCAGCAACATGGCTAAACCACACACGATTAAGCACATGCAGAGCTTTTTAGACCTATGCAACTATGTCAGGGCATGGGTCTTCGACTACAGCTCTTACACCAAGCCTTTTCTTCAGGCCCTAAAGAAGGCCCAAGTGACGAAAGAAAAGATCGAATGGTCTGAGACCATGGAAAAAGGATTTGCTGAACACAAAAGAGCCATCTGCACAGCACCAGCTCTAGGGATCCCCAATTATGCAGAGGAATTTTACCTGTTTTCACCCACAAATGGCAGCATTATGACGGTAGTACTCACACAGAGAACCACGTTGGGGTACAAGCCGCTGGCATACTATAGTGGGAACTTGGACCCAGTTATGAGGGGTCATTTCCAGTGCGTACAAAGTTTACCTGCCGCAGCATTCGCCATAGAGAAGGCTACAACCATTGTAATGGGATGCTCAATGATGTTGTACATCGAGCACTCGCTATTTGCCATTCTAGAGAAACCAAAGGGCACAATCACATCTCAGAGAGCTTCGGCTTATGAAGTGATCATATCAAATCCATTGATTAAAATAGTCTGATGTAAGATAGTGAACCCAGCTATGTTCATAGCAGAGCCAGTCACTGAAGGAAAGCCCATACATGACTAGGCAAATTATGAAGAATTCTATGATGAAATCCCCAGGGTGAAAGAAAATGCCTTGGCAGAAGGAGAGATCGTCTTTATTCATGGGTCTTCGAGGATCGACTAAAATGATGGGCAAAGGTACATAGGCATTGCTGGAATGAAACACACAACGAATAGAGAGTTTCGAGTGCTTCTTAGTGCACGAATGCCATCTCATTATTCAGCACAGGCTGTAGAATTATTGGTGTTAATACTCACCACTGAGAATCACGCAGACCAGGAAGTAACGGTGTACAGTGACTCTGCCTATGTGACGTCAGCAGTGCACGCAGGCTTAGCGTGCTGGAAAAGGAAGCGCTACCTCTGAGCAGACGTCACGCCAGTGCAGCACGCAGCCTTATTGGACAGGCTAATCAAGGCACTACAGCTCCCAGTGGGCATAGCGGTCCTGAAATGCGGTGCCCACACGAAGGGGACAGATTTTATCTCACGCGGGAATCAGGCAGCAGACACGGAAGCCAAGCGTATGGCATACAAAAGCGAAGTTATCAATGCCAATGAGTGAATGATGGTTACACGAACTGCACCTGAAAGTTACAGTAATTTGGGGCAAACACAGCTAATGGAACTCCAATGGGAGGCACCACAGGAAGAGAAGAACCTGTGGAAACTTTGAGGGTGTTCTTTAAACTCCTCTGACAGCTTGTGGCGACAAGACAGCCCTGGTAAACCAGTAATGCCTGTAGCCCTATTAAAAATAGAGCTGGAGCAGTTACATTACCCGGGGCACATGACAAAAGAGAACTTAGCAGCAACACTCGCAGAAGACTGGTTCATACCGAATTTAGCAGAGCACGTTGCATTCTTTATGGTAAACTGTATAATTTGTCAGCAATTCACGGCGGGACACACAATGAGAGGAGTCATCCCAAAGCCAAATGGACCTTTTCAACATTTGCATGTCGATTACGTCGACATGATTCAAGTATGTAACGGGTACAGATACTTAATTGTTGTGGTGTGTCCATTCTCTAGATGGACTGAGGCAGGTCCATGTACACACCCAGACTCTACCTGTGCCGCCAAATTTTTTGTGAGAGAAGTGTTCCCCAGGTGGGGGTTGTGCAAGGTCATGAGGTCAGATAATGGCCCTGATTTTGTCAATGCAGTGTTCGAGCAGATTAGCTTGCTGCTTGGTATAAAGCACAAGTTCTCATCGGCGTATCATCCACACGGTAATGGGATCTGTGAGAAGCACAATGGCTTGTTAAAGGAAAGGATAGCCAAGTTGAATCTTACTCTAATGAAGGGATGGTTGCACTGCCTTCCACTGGTACTGTATGCACTTCGGAACCAACCAAATGATCCGACCATCATCTTACGCCACATGAGATAGCCACAGGAAGAAGAATGAGAACTCCTCTGACACCCCAAGATAGAGATAGATGTGATGCCCAGTCAACAGGAGAGGTTTTAGGGTCTGAAATGCAAAACTATCTGAACGGCATGACATCTTGCCTTACTTTAATTTCAGACCAGCTGCAGCGATAACAAAAAGGGTGCAGAGCAGCATAGAACACAGAAGGAGACACTACAACATACCAAGTTCAAGGTTTACGTGTTCCACCCATCTTCCCTGGAGATGCCGTCCTTGTGAAGAATCATACAATGGAAAAAGTGGGACGAGCCAAGGTTCAACGGTTCTTTTACAGTGGAGGACTGCACTCCATCCGCAGTGAAACTACAAGGCAGGAGAGCTTGGATTTTTCTCGGCGATATAAAACCCTACATCGGAGAAGGCCCCATGTCTGCACCCCACCGAGAGGAATCGACGAGCGACGGGTAAGAACCACAGCACGTGCAGACGAGATCCATGATGTGGAAGAAGGATGCATGACCAGCCAGACAAAGACAAAGAACGTTTTGTAAATTGTGGCTTAAATTGGACACTTCCTCTAAGCAGAAAACGGGATAAGGACATACAAAACAGACACTCTGTGCATACGAGTTGCAGGGTGAAGAAGAAAATTGCATGCACAAGCCACAACACAGTCTGATGACTTTAAACTTTGAACTGAGGCACACTTAAACTTTGAGAAAAAAATATACCAAATTTTGACCGAGGACACTTACATTGGAAGCAAACACAGTATCACGACTCGTTCCACATGGAGACCCTATTCAGAATCACTTATGGTGTCCCGCAGTAGCGAAATCACCAAGGATGTGATCACCTATTTTGATCTAGTGCTAAAATCATATCCGTCATTGGTAGGGACGCTCACCAGTGTCACTAACTTTCTACAAGATCCTGAAAACGAAAAGACAATAAGACAACTCCTCACTGTCATTGTCAAACAATGTATCCTACTCCCTGAGGTCAGTGAGAAAGAATCAAATGTTCCCAACACAGGCGGAAATAGATGAGCTCATCAACACACTGTTCATTCACATAACCGAAGACTGTCCAACTCTTATTGGGAGAACAACAGATACACTCACATTCCTCAGAGACCCAGCAAATGCAGAACATTTAAGCCATCTTTTAAATAAAAACATAATTCTAGTTGCACTCCACGCGACCGGACAGTGCAAACATTTGGCCTCATTACGAGGCTGGCGGTAAGGGGTTAATCGCGCCGGTAAGGATGCCAGTGCGGTTAACCCCTTACAGCTGCATTACGAGGTCCCTTGGTGGGAGCCGCTAAGGGACCAGGGAGCAAATAACGGGCCCGTTATTAACGGGCCCGTTATTAGCTCCTTCCCCATTCCCATTGAGCCCTATGGGGGCTCAAATGGGAATGGGGATGGGTATTTTGAATGGGGATTTACGGGGTCCTCCAAGGTTGGAATGAACCGGTAAGTCTCCATTCCCGGACACGAGTTTGGAGGCAGCCATGGCGCTAATAGCACCATGGCTGCCTCCAAACTCATAATGACCCCCATTGTTTACCTTAAGGAAAAGAACACATAATCCTGAACCTAAGCAAAGACAGGATAGATGTCCCTGTCACCAGAAGACAGCAGGTTGTCACACAACATCCTTTTTCGTCTAGTCACCGACTTTCCCGAGCTAGTGGGGAGACCAATCAATGTTGACGTCCTCACTTTCATCAGAGACCCAGCTAATATTGCACAGATGGGAATGCTCTTACACGGAATCGTACTCCAAGTGGAACTTTCTAACCATCAGAGGAGCTATCTGAGGAGATTCTAAGAGCCTTCCACTGAGGGACAGGTCAAGGAAGCGGTGCCAAGAACTCCATGTGTCATATTTGTTGTTATTTAGTCCCTAATCCTTCATACTGATCAACGTACACTATGTCCTCAGGACTGAAGCAAATCCGAGGAGTGGATTGGGAGCTTACCTATTTTGAACATGCACACTAAAGGGACTCACTAACATGTTATTTTATTTCTGATAATTCCATAGTCTAGCAAAGAAACTGTATCTTGACAAAATAGACAATGGGCCTCACTACGAGTCACCCAGTATGGAAATAACGGTGGCGGTAAACCTGCCGCCACCGTTGTTTCCATACCTGGTGATCTCGAGTCCTGCAGGCGGCGAGATGTCATTCCCGCCAGGTCTGGCCTTGCGGGTTTAACACCACTCGCCTGCAGGCGGACGTGGAAACACCGGCACTATCACGAGATGGTGCCGGTGTTTCCATGGTCCCCATTCCCATTGAGTCCTATGGGACTCAATGGGAATGGGGATTTACTGAATTCCGCCTCCGGAATTCCCGGGTCACCAAGGTTGTAATGCCCCGGTAATTCCGTGAATTACAGAGGCGGAATGGTAATACGAGTCCGGCGGTAACCGAGCCGGAAAAACCAGCAGGTTACCGCCAGACTCGTAATGAGGCCCAATTTGTCGCTTGTGAGAGGGGGGACACTTGTGGAGCACCTAACACTTTTAAAACACAGAACTCAAAAGACGATATTGGTTAAGGAAATGCAATAAAATTGACATTTAATGAATGATCGAGATGGGGGTTCAGAGCAGCAATCTGGTCCTACCACAGGAGAGAAGACCAAGTTTCTCTGGAAGAAAATGCTGCCGCCTGACCTACAGGGGTATAATGTACTTATACATCATATTCATTATTGTTTTACTGTCATTAACGATCAGAACTGCATTCTTTATTGATGCACAAAGCTTCCCAATTTCAGTGCACCCACCTAATGATGCACACAAAAAATCCACAAAAGCACGCAGACCTTATATAGTCATTCCAGTCCCTAGAAGATCTGACGGTGGAGTGAATGAACTTGAAATGGATGCGATTAGCAATGATACACACACACTTGTGGTAACGAATGAAAAGAAAAGCCGGAGACAGGGTCGGCAAGGGATGAATGAAGTAACATCACTGACAACTACACGCACACAAACACTGGATGCACACGAAACAGGCCTAGTGACAATGACTGCAGAACCACAAACCAAAGTAGCAGAGAAGAAGAGACTGCATGCCGTAAGAAACTTCACAGCAGATGTTATGAGAAAACAAGAAGAGTTAAAATGAAAACCAACAGAATGAGTTATATCAGAAACTCTTAAGAAAACAAGAGCCAACACTGAGAAACTCTCTGCACGGACACAACTGAAAGTAGACTCATTAGTTTTGCACATAGCCAAAGCAAGGGAACTGCAGGAGGAACTGAAGAACATATTGCAGAGACTGTATTACCAAGCATATATATTCCAACGCAAGGAACAAGTACCAGTTCTACAATACAACCATACACCGGACCAGTGTCAGGCTGGTTGGCATGGGCATTTGTAACCAGCAGGAGAAAGATGTATGAGGAGAGGGAAAGAGCTACCAGGCTCTTGTCCACTCAAATGGCGTAGATGAGGGGGCCTGGATACCTTAGAATCCTCCAGCAAGAAAAAGCCATACAGATGCATTCAGGGATGTAGTCATAGCCAACTACAGGAAAACATTAAGAATCAAGAGAAGTATGCATGGAGATGACAATGAACTCAACGACAACCTGGACAGCACAGCACATCTGGGAAACAACATTTGGTACCAGCACATGAAAGAAGTTGGAAGACGAAGTTCAGAGGGGGAATGCTTTGTTTGTCCACTCCTACCATACAGCATGGGGAAGTCTAAGATCTTCCTAGCTGTAGAAATCAATGTCCAGACAGCACACTGTATGTCGCACGTAGCAATGTGCAAGACCAGAGGCCAGTTCATGGGTAGTGATGCCTCTCTGAAAATAGGCAACTGAAGCAACTGATCCAAATGAAGACGACTATGTCAAGGACGTAAAGACAAGAAACAATGGAAAGACGAAACACATTGTGATCAGATATGAGAAGCCTGGAGTTAAAGGAGCAGAGATCAGAAGGGAAGCAAACCAGAAGCTAAATGTCCAAGGAAAGTCCAAGAAGAAGCTCGGAGATGGAAGAATCGAAGCCAAATGCAATTTGGGGAACAGTGCTTTCACCAGACGGATGGGAGAAAGGAGTAGTGATATGCCGAACATGGATGGTCTTCGGTCACTACAAGCCAATTATCAACATAGTGCGAAACGGATGGAAGCCATTATGGCCAAAACTTGCAAAACTACTTACATGGGTCGAAGACAGAGGAGGACCCTTGCAGATAGTGCCACTGGAGAGTCCAAAGTTCTGATTTAGGAATAATGTTACAAGGAAGATGGGAGACAATCATAAGTGTGGGCGAGTTTTTGACGCTCCAGGACATGGAACTGGAACATGGAACTGCAGTGATTATGGATCATTATTGGGCATGTGGATCTAAAGCATACATCAAACTGCCAAGAGACTGGGGAGGCATATGTACGATAGTGAACGTCCATGTTCCAGCATTGGTGATCCCGAAAAGTGACCTGAATATTGACAGTTTCCCAAAAGCAGATGATCACCTGAGGAAGAAGAGATCTGTGGAACTGATAACTCGGATGAAGAGAGAGAATTACTTCTCTGCGAAATCAGAAGAAGCTTTTCATGCAATCCCATATGAACACAAGCTGTTCAGCCTCACCTCATCAGTGTTCGCAACAATTTTCATGCCAAGATTCCAAGTTGGAGCAAATACTAAATGGTTACAGATAACCAGATGGGAGTTACTGCAGACCATCAACACGACAATAAAAGGATTCAATGCAATAAAGGAAGAGCTAAGAGCCATCGACTGATGACTCTCCAGAACAGATATGTGCTTGACATGATCACATTTCATGGATGGTGGAGTTTGTGCAAAAATAGGAGAATCATGTTGCACATTTATACCTTCTCACGACGACGGAAATGGAACTTTAACAGAAGCCATAGGTATGCTGACGAAGCTACAGAACCAAATGATCGACGAAATTGACGAAGTTGATGAAGACAGCTGGTTTCAATCACTATTCTCTTGGGTCCCACAATGGATGGCAGACATATTCAAGTTCCTAGGAGCCCTGCTAGTGATGATATTACTAGGATTTTGTGTTATCAAGAAAATAATCTTGCAATGCCAGAAAACTGCGAAGAAAGCCATAGGGATGAAGATCATGATTGATGTCAAGCCAGGATGGAAGCCCAAAGACCTGACTGATGAAGAAATAAGAGACTTTGTGAAGGCCAGCAGGCATGCACCAGAAGGTACAACATTTCTCTATCACAGGAAGCACAGAAACTATCTGGGAAGATCGGTTTACTGTAGCCCAAATGGACAATGTCAACTAATGACATGGAATAAAATCGAACATGTAAGGACAGCAGGAAGCCTGAAAGGAGTAATAAAAATATGGACTCCAAAGAGACACTTCTTCAAACCATCATGTATAGATCCAGAAGATGAAGAAGGAATGAACCCAGGCGATGCAGTGAAGATAAATATAGAAGAATCAAGTGAATTGCATCCAAAGAAGGAGATGAAAGTGGTTGATGAATCGCCCAGAGGGGGGGAGTGTAGAAGAGGTCCCAAATAAAGCCTGCACTCCCATCGCCCATTTTGAAGTACCAGGAACATTCACACCAAAATATGTGATGTATGATGAGCAAATAAACCAGCAGAGAGCCATAGTAGGGCTCTGCCAAGTACCCATCAGAAGAGCAACACCCATTGAAGTACCAATACCCAGACAGCCCTGGACAGTAAGGTATCCATTGAGAAAACCCTACCAACAAATGAGACAAAATGAAGATCGCCTAAGTACCGTCCCGGAAGAAACCAAAAAGGTCTTAATGGAAGACGAATGGTGATGTCACGAGAGCCCAGACGGACTCACAGATAGAACAAATGACAAACCAAGAATGACACAACAAAGGAGATTGTGAACATAAAGTGATAGAAAGCTATCAAAGCGTAAGAGAGTTAAGCTGTAAGCAGGATGAAGATATTCAACCATCTAATGCCTGTACATATGCTTGAAACCGCAAGAAAGCTAAGAAAACAGTGTGGCTTGCTATGCTAGGTAGAAGAATAGCGTGGCAAGCGCCATTGTACATAATCTACCTCAAAACGAAGCACATTATTATAAGTGTGATTCCACTTTACACGAAAAGCAGAATCAACTCAGGTTACTAGAGGCCAAACAAGACAAGGGTCATATTCTAGCAAAATGAGAAGAGATGGCTGAATCGAAACTCAGCAGATGCAACTCATGCCAAGAGAGACAAGGTCATACCAATAGAAGGAACGAACAGTAGCTACATCTAATTGAAACTTAAGAACAGAATATCCTGTCTTTGAAAGGTCAAGATAAGGAAGCATAGGCAGGTGGCAAGCCAAATAAGAATTAAATGCACAAATTGAGAGAACCTAGGAAAATTCACGGTGTCTGCATCACGTGACCATCCGAGCGAGGAGAAGCACGAGTTGACACCTACGCTTGGCATCCGCCCAGGAAGAGATATTGGAACTTTCCCAGACAGAAGATGCAGTTTCGAGTCCAACCCCAGTAACATAATTGACACATTGTTGTTGAAGTGATGATTGATTGCAACCTTAATTGGAGGAAGGCCTGGTATCTGAGGGGGCACCCTGCACCTGGCTGACCATTGTGCGTGCTGTGAAGTAAAGTGGAAATTTATTCCTGGGGTTGGAGCCATCCCAATCACAATGGACCAAATAATCTAGGGTCCTATAGTTAGTAGAACCAATGGGACGTCGTATTTTTAGTGATGTCTACAGTAGCCATTTTGAAGGAAGGGCTTAGACGCCCACCTGACAGTATTTACCCAATCCCCTCACTCTGTTACCATATGCAGATATAGCACCTATATTAAAGTTACCTTTTCCGAACCATTAGAAATGCTTGTTAACTTGTGAGTGTTACACGTCACTTATGACACATTTTCAGTATAAATGATGTGTTTTTTATGAAGTTCATTGGAGTTGAAGCGAGGTGGACTATCGCATCACTGCTGATTGCCTTGACTCCCCGTTTTTTGTACTTGTCATTAAACAGACTCCCTTTGCCAAACCATTGAGTTGTCCTTATTGATTGGTGTTGGAGTAGTAAATCTGCACCCCCATCCATCTCAAGGTGCAGCTATCTCGTCTTAAAGTACTCTCGGAGCAAACCTCGGCTATATGCGCTGGCCGGGGGTCTCCTGAGTACAACCTTTTCCCTATTCTACCCTGTAGGATACTTAGAAGCTTTAACTCCCACCCCTTTTCTGACACAAACACTTTCTTACACCGTAACAGACAATTACCATGCACACCTGACGGCCCTTTACTTTCCCCACAGGGATAAAAGAAAGAGCACGAGAGCACACTACGAGCAAGGCCGAACGCACGAGGGAAAAGCTACACTGAACCGGCAGTTCAAATGGTGGAGAAAGGCGGCGAGACCTTGAGGGACAACAAAGGGGGAATTGCCCTTGCCCTTTTCAACTCAGACCTGTGAAGCCTCCGAAAAAGCAATTCTAAGACCGGGAAGTACAGCTGACATGTGGAGTGACCGATGTCAACAGTGCACGGGGGCCTTCCGCATTGATAACACACGCTGTGAGGCACGCTGGCTACTGTGGTAGCGTCCTTGACTCCAGAGGCAAGCCAAGCCAGTGGACTCAGTGCAATCAGTGAGTCGGAGGAAACTGATTTCAAAGCTAACTGTATTGAATCCAAGGTTGCAAGTGGCAACATTAGATGAACTCAAGAACTTGAGAACAAAGAGCTTGTGTGTGTTTTGAACTTATGAGAAAGCTCAGAGAAGGGCCAGCTGCAGAGTGGTCAGGCATGATAGGAGTGCTCATTTGAAGGACTCTTGCTGGCCCCTTTTGTATTGAGCCTGCAAGTACCAGAAGGCCCTAGGAAAAGGGCGGCGTGAGGTGTCGGAGTGGTCCTACAAGGGTCACATCAAATCCCTTGTAAACTCTGAAGTATCTGACCCATTGCCAGGGGAAAACTAAAACAAGTGAATCCTGTAACATAATAAAGCAAAGTGAACTGTTTAGTTGGCAAATGTGAACCCGGCGGAGGCATGCCTGCGATTTGGGGGGAAGAGTAATACATCTGTGAACATTGTGTTGACAAGAGTGAACCCAGTCGAGGGCTGTCCGCAGTGAGAATTTGTTTGAAAGGACATTTAAGATTCTTGAATATTGAGAGCTGAATTGTGTGAAAGGCCGTAGTGTACCCGATGGAGGGAGGCCAAGGTTGCAAGAAGGATCCAAGCCCGGCGGAGGGAGATACAAGGGGCAAAGAGCAATCGCCCAAAGTGCAAGATTACCCAAGGAACTTTTGTTTGTTTGTTGATTTGATACAGCAGGCCTTCTAAGGCAAGATACTTTGTAGTAAAGAGACTTGGCCCATAAAGGTTGTGTAATCGTTAAACTTGAATTGTAAATCTCGTGCTGGAGCGGCCCAGGATTGTGCTTTGCTCAGAAGTCCCGCCTTATCCCATGCTAAAAATGTGGGGAAGTGAGATCCAGCCATACCATCCAGACTTATCATTTTGTGAACACTTCTTCCTTTTCTGTTCAACATTATCCCACACTCTTTTTGTAAATGTAATGGTAAGGATTGGCAATCGTTTATTTTTTTAGTAGAAACCCTTTTTATTTGTCAAGACGCCACTAGGACTTCCTTGTTATTATTTGATGGTTGTAGCTTTCTCCCATCTTTGATTTAGGTTTAGAATAGGCATATATCTCACCCATTATAAAGTTTAATAAACACCCTTGAACTGTGATCACCTGTGCCTGTCTTTACTGTTGCCACCATGAGTTCCTCACAGGAGTGAGAAATGCTCATCCAGCCCGTAGGCTTCTTTTATGAGTCTTAGATTTGTGTGTTTACTATTACATTGAAAGCGTTTTTTTTGCATAGCAATCTACTGTAAACAAAATGGTGCATGTGCTGCTTATTCCAATGCACTATGTTCATATGCTGTTTTATTCTAATTTATTTATTTTATATATGCATCATTATGGTTGCATTGTGTTTATATTGTGCATTCCTTGATGGAAATGACTATTCCGAAAAAAGAAAATTAAAAGTAAAAGAGACAGATGGAGACCACTACATATATTCAACAAAATGCCAAAACCATATCACCAAGACAGCTGGGGAGCACTGAACAAATGTAACTTAGACAACCAAACTCGTCTCACTGAGACAGGAGACCACTACCCACATACAACAGAGATCATCAAACTCATATGACTGAGACAGCTGAAGTCCACTACATATATACAACTGACACAAAACCCATGTCACTGAGACATGGGACCACTACACGTTTACAGCAAAGATCACCAAACTCATATCACTGAGACTGGAGTCCATAACCATATACAACAGAGACCACCAAACTCATATCACTGACACAGGAGACCATTGCCCACATACAGCAGAGACAACCAAACTCATGTCACTGAGATAGCTGAATACCACTACCCATATACAGCAGAGACCACCAAACACATCACTGAGACAGCTGGACTCCACTACCCATATACAACAGAGAGACCACCAAACTCATATCACTGGGACAGCTGGAGACCACTACCCACATTCAACAGAGACCACCAAACTCATATCACTGAGACAACTGAACACCAAATGCTCCAAAGTTCAACAAATCCAGATGTCAGTTGGTAGATGAAAGTCAAAAGTTCCAAGTCTTTCTGATGTGCCAACACAAAATGATGTGTCCACAAAGTTTTTTCAAGCCTTCACCAAAAGACAAGCTAAATAAAATATCAAATATAGGCTTTCCTCAAGAAGGGTGTTACTCTTTATCTAGGGTTTACTAGTAGAGAGCATGTTACATCCTCCAAACTCCTCTTTGAGGGGCAAGCTTACCTGGGCTGCCAAATCTAATACTGAGAGGTGTGTCACGGGTCCTGCAGAGTGCTGCCACCTAGTCTTCCCCTTGGGGTTCTCTCCTGGTGAAACAGCAGAAGCTTCCCACCAGGCTGGATGAAACAATTTGGCTTGCAGGATGTTTTGGTTCGATCATGTGGGGTTCAGTGAAGAAGCGTGACCCTATTTTCCCACTCCACCCACTCTTTCCTTTGATGTTCTCTCAGGGGCCATTGCCCTTCTGGACTGATCCTATTCTGTCCTTCTGATCCCCTGGTGTAGTAACAATGTCTCGTTCCTCCACCCGCAGCTACAATTTTCCCTGGTCCAATGTGGTCCTCTGAATCCTCAGTATCCCTGTTTGCTAATGGAGTGGCTACTTCTTCTTTCTCCTTCCTTAGATGATCTTGCTCTATCCCTTCCAGCAAATCTGTCTCTTCCTCTGTCTTCATGGTGCTTCTTTCCTGCAAAGTAAATTTTACTCACCTCTAAATATTTTTCTCTCTCCTTCTAGGTCCTCCCTCGCCTCTTTAAGTTGATTTCTCCTTTGTTTCTCTACCAATCACTAACACTCTTGTCTTTCTCTGATGTAAATGTGATTCACACTCTCAACGTAACCACAGAAGCTGCATGTGCACGATCCTCCCACCTTTGTTGGCACGGGATGCCCATTCAAGTACAAGGGTCACCTCGAGGCTGCCAAAGGGGGCAAGAGGGCTGGGAAGAGGTTATGGATGTGCGTGCTCACTCCTTTCCTCTCTCTCTCTGGCCAACCACTCTGGGCCCTCTTCCTGCTCCTTCCTGTGAGGCTAAGAACCTTGGTGTCATCTTCGACTCTACCCTCTCCTTCGCTCATCACATCTCTGAAGTCTCTAAGAAGTCAAACTATCAGCTGCACCGCCTCAGAGGTATTCTTTCTTTTCTCACTTTCCCCCAGAAGCTCACTGTCGCCAGAGCTCTGGTCCTCTCTAGGCTGGAATATTTCAACAGTCTCTTTTGAAATCTTCCTGCCTCTACTCTTCAACCTTTACAACTTATCCAGAACAGGACTGCAAGACTTGTCCTTGGTCTCAAGCCTAGGGATTGCATCTCTCCAGCTCTGAAATCTCTTCACTGGCTCTCCGTGGCTGCAAGGATCAAGTTCAAGACCCTCTGCATCGTCCACAAGGCTTTCTGGGGCCTGGGACCGCTCTACCTCCAACTTTCTCTTAAAAATCATCTTCCTTCTCTAGCTCTCCGCTCATCCACCTCCAACTCTCCGAGCATCAGACGCTTCTCCAAGCAGAGAGTTGCGGGCAGATCTATCTGCTCGGCTGGCGCTTCCCTGTGGAACAGCCTCGCTGCCTCTCTCAAACTTGAGCAGAACCATCTCCGGTTCCGGAAGCAACTTAAGTCCTTCCTTTTCACTTCCGCTTTCTCTCTTTCTCTCCCCTGCTGATGCACCTGACTGCTCCACGCACTGGTCACCATCTGAACTCGGATCCAGGCTCCTGCATGTCCAGTTGCTCTTGCGCTGCCTCCTGGCTCCCCAGCACTTAATGGTCTGTATCTGCAACCCTACAGTCCCTTCTCTCTGCACTTATGAGCCACCAGCTGGCTGTACTTGTGAGTTAACTGCACTTCCCCCTTCCTTCATCCCCGCACTTGTGCGATCTGAATGACACAAGGCCTAGTAAGATCGTTATTTTGTCCTCCCTTTGTCCCCCCCGCCCCTTTTCCAGCGTGCCTAGAAACACTTGTGTACAGGCGCGTTACAAATGCCACATCATATGATATCATATATCATATTACGGGGAAGGTGGGAAACCAGAAAAAGGATTACCAAAGACACATTGGATAGGTAGGAGGAAATGAGGAAAGGCTCACTGATACACCTCACACACTGAAACAAGTATACCTCTAGTTTCCCCTAACAGTCCAATCTATGGACCTCTAACCAGCATACCTTGTGTTTAAGCCATAGACTACAACATATAACGTGCACCTAACTCTGGCAGCCTTATATGAAGACATGGTTTGTAGGTCAACTGGTCGAATCTAAATGGTCGACAGGACAAATGGTCGACACCAAAAGGTTGACAGGTCAAATGATGATTTTTTTTTTTTCACATTTTGTTTTTTTGGGGGGGGGGGGGTCCCCCATTACCCTTTTTTTTGCTAAAAAGCCCTTTTTTCCATAAACGAAAACCTAGAAAATATATATATAACTAAAAAATAAAATTCGATCATTTGTCCTGTGGACCAAATTGTGTCGACCATTTGTCTGTCGACCATTTGTCTGTAGACCATTTGACTAGACACCGAAGACATGTACTAAACCTGACATCTTTCCAACTTTCCAACTTTCCTTCCTGTCTCTTACCATAGCCCCTTTGTACTTTGCCACCTAATGTCTCCTTTCCCCTTCAACACCACAATACCTTCTTGTTTCCTTCCAGATATTGTTTTCCTAAACAATCATCCTCTGCACATCTTTCCAGATGTTATCCATTGCTTTTGTCTTCCAGCAGCTACCCCTCTTTCTCTGCTCCCAAACATTCTCTCTCTTTGTTCCCAATACGCAAGGAGCTCCCTTCAGCTCCATACTTCCACTGCCGCCTCTACTAACACCAAAAGCTTTTTCTTCAGGCAAATCTCTTTCCTCTCTACTTCATGCTCTTCTCACATCAACTCTCACCAGTATCTCCTCTTTCCAGGTCTCCATCTGGAAGCTCGAATCGCTCAAAGTCTCCAGGACGGGGGTCTTCCTTGGTCAATGGCTCTCCTCAGGACAGTTTTCCCAAGGAAAGATCCTGGCTGACTGGGCTAGTTGACTTTTAAAGCCTGATCATTACTCCTCTTGGTGGTGCCCAGGTACATTGTCTGCACAGAGAAAAGTGGTTTGGGCTGTTCTCTGATTAGACCATATGCCTAGTGTCATGTGGGCTGTAGGAGGCAGGATCTGAGGCTATACAAGGGCCTGCTGTTATCTTGGATTGTAAACAGTTCCCGGAAACACGGATAGTCAAGATCTACTCCCTCCCTCTCCCCCGGGTAACAATGCTGAGGTAAGCTACATAGTACTGAGTCTCTCTCCAGCTACAGCGTGTAAATCAAAGGTCAGGAAAACCCTTGGGACGTGAGGAAGGTGTTTTGATTCTGGGTGTTCATCATGGGAATATGGAACCTGTGTAATTCCTGCAACACTCTGCGGAGTGGGAGAGTAGTGGATGTTGATGTCCACCCTCAAATGGGAGACACACGTATGTTTCTTTCCTTCCCTGGAAAGCACAGCTTGGTTTGCACAAGTCTACAAACTGCCCCCGTCAGACACATTTGTTCACATGATTCCTCCAGCAGCATTGCCAGAGGAATAACTGCAGCTAATGCTTTGGTGAAGGATTGAGCTCATGGCCCTTAAATAAGCAGCATCTCGTGCAGTAGATGGGATGCAAAGTAACTCAGACACCAAATAAAACAACTCAGGAAGAGGGCAAAGTCATTTAACCGTTTTATTATCAATTGTCTAAAACTGGGAGTTACAAAGGACATGAACGGATGTCGCACAGCATAATCTCACTCAAAGCATTTCATAGAAAATTACATTTATATAGTAAAAACTTGTCATATATGATGTCATACTACGTGGCAAATAAGAAAAACCTATGAGGGATTGTGGTTGGCATAAAGGGAACATCGAATTATACTTTCTATACTGGACCTGTTTGAGATTGGCTCTCTACAGTCAGGTGGACAACTTATGTCCGCCCCTATTGCAAGTCATCTTCAACCGATATTTGACACACAGCTCATCATTGGCTATCAAACTATAGGGCTCTTGATTATACAGCCTTCTACAATTGGTTGACACGCTCATGCCGTTCTGGAACATTTGGCTCACTAGCAGCACGTAAGCTGGTACCCCAGGTGTCAGTGGGTGGACTTTGACAGGCACTCCCCACCCAATTAGCCCAACATCTCTCAACGCCCATGCCTTCTGCCATGAAGATTGTCTTTGAACTTTGCCTTGCACAGTATCCTTCCTTCTGGGAATATATGGGAGTGTGAGCCTATCTCAAGTCTAGAGCTGCATGCCCACCTTCGATTTCCCTCCGTAGCCCACGTGAGAGGAGACCACATTTCGGCTCATTTCCTAGCATTTAATCGTATTAAATGAATAAACATGGCACTCATGGTGTTATTTCTTTGCACCTTAACAAGGGATGACTCAGTCTCTCTCGTTCACTGTTCTTCAAGGATAGATAATCAGTTCTTGGCTGCTCCAGCTTTTGAAACCAGGCCAGACAGCCTTTCTTGGTCCTTCCTCGATTACAACGGCTTTCTTGCTGCAACACAGTTTTCAACCATCTTCTCCATGTGCTTAAGCTTACTAAAATTGTGACACTGATGTCCAGATTCTATATATAATGGCAGCACAGTCTGCAGTCTATTCTCTACATATAGCGAGCTTCTATGATCACTTAGTTTACCTGCGTTCCTGCATCTGAACAGTTATTAAATGGCTTGCATTTTCTGCAGTGCTTTTCACACATACAATCTTCACATTGCATATGAAAGTTTACTCAATTCTTTACTTTGTTATCAGATTCTATAAAGTCCATACACTCTCTTCTTCAGCCAGTCTTCTCAGTGTGTCACGCTCATCTTGTGTAACATCACCAACTTCTGGGGACTTCTTCCAAGAGATTGTCATCACTACGGTGCTACATCAGATAGGGTTTTCCTAGTGGATACCTTTTCTCAAAGAATCTCTGCGGAATAGGCACAACTGTTGGTGTCATGCATGGCACGATTTCTGGATTCCAGCATATAGGTAGGAGGGGGGGGGACTTCCTGCAGAGGCATTCGGCTGCTCCTCTACACTCCCCCTCTGGTTGATTCATCGACCACACCTTAATTAATTTCAACATTTTGATTTCTTCTCTTGAAGAAGTGCTTCTTCGGGGTCCAAGTCTTCACTACTCCCTTCGGGGATCCTGCTAATTTTACATGTTCATCTACACTCTAGGTCATGAAGCTGCACTATCCATTCGGATTACAGTAGACCCATCGTCCCACATACTTCTTGTGATTCCTTGGATGCAGGAACTGTGTTTCTTCAGGTGCTAAGATGCTGGCCTCTATATATTTTCTGATATCTTCATCTGTCAACTCCTTGGGTCCAAACCCTGATTCGACATCGATCATGATGTTCATTCCCACTGCCTTCTTTGTTGTCGTCTTGCACTGTGTAATTATTATCTTGATTACACAGAATCCAAACATTGTCATCACTAATACTGCACCAAGAAACTTTAAGATGGTAGCCATCCTTTGTGGAACCCATGAAAAGATAGAGGCAAACCAACTGTCATCTGCAATGGCCTCTGTCTCATCTTCCATCAGATTGTGTAGTTTCATCAGCAACGTTATGGCCGCTGTCAAGGTCCCATTCTCGCTGTTGTTTGAAGGTATGAACATGCAGCATGATGGCCCGATTTTGGCACAAATTCCTCCATTGCAGTGATCATGTCAAGGACATACCTATTCTGGAGGGTCATCAGTCGTATGGCCCTCAATTCTTCTTTGATAGCATTGAATCCCTTTATGGCAGTTTTGATCATCTGCAGGAGCTCCCATCTGGTTATCTGTAACCATTTAGCATTTGCCATTGTGTGGATCCCTGGCATAAAGATAGTCGTGAATACTGCAGCAGTCTGGCTAAACAACCTGAGCTCATAT
Organism: Ambystoma mexicanum; assembly: GCF_040938575.1. Classification (NCBI taxonomy): domain Eukaryota; kingdom Metazoa; phylum Chordata; class Amphibia; order Caudata; family Ambystomatidae; genus Ambystoma; species Ambystoma mexicanum. The sequence goes on from NC_090938.1 coordinate 389,976,004, forward strand.
GGAATAGCATCAAAAGCTTCTATTGATTTTGCGGAGAAATAGTTCTCCCTCTTTGTTCAGCTAAGACGTTTTAGCACTCTTCTCCTTCTCAAATGGGCACCCACTTTTGTAAATTCACCAATGTTCAGGTGGAATCACTAATGCTGGAATAAAAAATAATAAATGGGCACTAATAAATGGGCACCAAGGAACATGTCTCACCCCAGTCATTGGGCAGCTCCATGTAGGCTATGGACTCCCAAGTCCAATATCGATCCATCAGGACTGCTGTTCCTTCCTTCATGCCTGATGCATCAAAGATTCGGCTACACTGGTGTGATTCTCTCCGACTTTCCTTGTGCCGTTATTTCTAAAACATATGGACGAACTCTTCAGAGGTAATATCTGCATGGTCCTCCTTTATTGTCAACCCATGTCAACAATTTTGCAATCTTCGTCCATTGATCCTTGCATTCTTTTTCTGCATTTAACACAACGTCTGCCCACTGTCCGAATAATGCTGATGCTTTACCCACAACCAATCTGTCAGCCCATCCTTCATGAGTCAACACTGTTCCTTTAATTTGTAATTTTCCTCTTTCCCAACATATCCGTATCTCTTCTTTATTCTTGCCTTGGCAATTCAACATCTTGTTTTCTTCGGTCCTGATTCCTGCTCTGTTCATTCCAGGCTGTTCATATTTTATTATTTGATGCCTTGTTTCTGGTGTTAAGATGGATTTCTGAACTCTGTCCTGGAGGGGCAGAGGTTCAGAAGGCCAGCCTAGTTTCTTGGAACAGGGTAACCTCTGGACAAGCCAGACCAATCAGGGTAGCGATCGCGGCGGTCAAGACTAGGTCTCAAGAGGGGTGAGGGTGACTGAAAGCCCGTAATGAGCACACAAAGCAAGGACACTTACAAATTACTCCAAGCAGGTGTTATATTAAAAATATATACACATTTATTACAAGGCCTTTGTAACATTGACCGTAGCGAGAAATCACAGTAAAACTCAAGTAAACCAACGCATACCAAACCAATACAATATATATACAAATACAAACGAGTCTAACGAGTTAGACGCACGAAATGTGTAGACCACCTAGATGGGGAGGAAAACAGGCAGTGCAATTATAATTAGACCCAGTCTGCCCTCAGAGGCACCTAACTAAATGGAAGTCCAAGCCTACAAAGAGTGGAGCCTTGTGCTCAAAAGTACCTGCACACGCTGGTGCCAACGGGCAAAAAGGGGAGTCTCTTCGAGGGAATCAGGCAGTTTAGTTCGGTGAACAAATGAAGATGAACAGAGCTCTGCGACTCAAGCGCAGCCTCCACTGTGGGCAGAAGCAGAGCTCGAGTACGGAAAGGCGTGCTGTTGGACACAGCGGGGAAAAGCTATGGGCTACTGCAGGAGGGCGACCAGTTCCTAGCGATGCTACTCACCGGTCCCCGATGCAGGCAGACCCAGGCTTCTCCGCGTCAGTTTCGATGCTGGCAGGTTCAGATACGAGCAGGGGACGTCTCGGCATCGTGTAGATTCCGCAGCAGCAGAAGTTGAGTTGAGGACGTCCCAAACGCAGTGAACCCGCACAGTTTGTTACCACAGCAGAGCAACAGAGCGGCCCTGTGTATTTCAGCCAAATGTACACTACTCACTTCAGACCTGGCAATGCCAAGTGTACGAATCGTGCGAGAGTGACAAGGACTCGTAATACAACACAACCTGACGGTGGTTACAGAGCAAGACTTCTGGGTAGGCTGGTCAGTCTGCTGGATGGCCCACAGACACTTCCGAAGGCTTACGTGCAGGAGATGGTGAAGATGCCGAGAATAGTTGTTCCCACTATTCCAAGGGTCGAAGTACCATTACAGGCCTTATCGTTCGATCCGAGGTAGAAAGGGTTTCACAAAGCGACAGCAGTGCAGAGGAGCAGTCCTTCAGCAGGTCACCAGCGATTCCTCGGTTCAGCCTCGTGGTTGCAGGATACGTGGCTCCTGTATTCCTTTGTCTGTGAGAACTCAGGAGATCGATCTGGTAGTGGTGTTTCCAGCCCCCCTTATCCACGGTTCCCTTCGTGCCAAAACGGAGGGGACCCAATGGGAGATCTGCTCACAAAACACTCACACCATACGTGGACCTATCACGGACCACGGAGGTCCCAGGCATTCACACCACCCTAGACTCTCTGGCACCCAGGATGTGTATTGGGACCAGACATCCCAGCCCACATCCTGGAGGCACACACAAGGCCTGTAGAAGCCCTCGAAAGCATCTGTGTTTCGCGGGAAAGTACATGCCCAAATAAGGAAGGCCCCGGGTCGGCTCGACCTGGGGAAGGTGAAGGGGGCAAGATGGTCAGCGGACAGGACAACGAGCCTTGTGGTCTGGCCATTTTGAGAGCCAGGCCACCATTTTGGGCTAAGCGCGAGAAACGCGCTTAAACGCCAAAATGAGCTCAAAAACACAAAGAAACGATCGCTGCCACCAGTCCCGTCCGTGATTCACTTGCACTGTTTGTTATCAATCCAAAGAGAGTATCCAGGGCCTGTAGAAGACTAGAGACCCAAGAGAACAGTAACTTAGCTTACAGTGCCCTCTTGTGTCATGTTGCGCGAAAGCTGCAACATGATAAAGAAACTACGGAAAACAACGTTTCCCGGTACTGACTGTCTTATGGGCATGTCAGTTTCCCCGTAAGAATGGAGTGAAAGCCCAGAGGAGTGCGGCAGAAGTCTGCACTTCTCTGGCAAAGTCTAGATCCTGGTGAAAACAACAGCAAAAAGTTTAGGGGTTGCCACATGGAAGGAAAATTACCCACAATTAAGAAATCTTTCCTAACACTCGCCCCTCCCAGACTATGGACAGGGGGAACTAATCCACCCCTGGATGAGTCTCTTGTTCAGGTCGGTTAAACATCTGGACAACCCATCAGCATTGCTATGTTGGACACCTGGCCTATGCTCAATAGTGAACTCGAAGCCTTGTAGACTTATGGACCACCTAAGCAACTTTGGATTCTCTCCCTTCATGTTCATTAGCCACTTTAAGGGCTTATGGTCAGTTTGCACAGTGAAGTGGGTCCCATAGAGGTAGGGCCTCAGCTTCCGTAGGGCCCACACAACAGAGAAACATTATTTCTCCACTGTGGACCACCAGAGCTCTCTGTCCTTAAGCTGGCGACTAATACAACCAATAGGGTGTTCCTTACCCTTCTCATCTACTTGCGATAGTACAGCTCCTATCCCAGTGTCAGAGGCGTCCGTCTGCACAATAAAAGGTCTTTGATAATCAGGGACCCTGAGGACAGGGGCCTAGCACAAGAATTCTTTTAAGCCGTTGAAGGCCTTCTCACACGCGTCGGTCCAAGTTACCTTCTTGGGTTTCTTCAGAGTAGTGAGGGCAGTCAGAGGGGCAGCTATGGTGCCATAGTCTGCCATGAAATTGCGGTAGTACCCTGTGAGTCCTAAGAAGGCTCTCACTTGGGTCTGTGTAGTGGGAGTAGGACAGTCTTGTACTGCTTGTACTTTACTGGGAAGAGGCTGTATCCTCCCTCCACCTACTTCATGTCCAAGGTAAACCACTGAGCCTTGTCCAATCTGGCATTTACTAGCCTTTATGGTCAAGTGTGCTTTCTGAAGAGCCTGGAGCACAATCCCGAGGTGTTGCACATGGTCTTCCCAGGTGGCACTGAAAACTGCTATATCATCCAGATATGCAAGACAGAATTCGTCCAACCCATTCAACACATGATTCACAAGCCTCTGGAAAGTGGCAGGTGCATTTTTCAACCCAAACGGCATTACCCTGAATTGGTAAAGGCCGTCTGGAGTAGAAAACGCTGACTTCTCCTTGGCATCTTCTGCTAAAGCTATTTGCCAATAGCCAGCAGTGAGGTCAAACGTGCTGAGGTACTTGGAGACACCCAAAGTATCCACCAGCTCATTTGTTCGAGGCAAGGGATGTGCATCTGTCTTGGTGACAGCATTCAGAGCCCTGTAATCCACGCAGAACCTCAATTCAGAAGTGCCTGCCTTTGGAACCAAAACCACAGGGCTGGACTAAGGAATACTAGAGGGTTCAATCACCCCAAGGTCTAACATCTTGTTGACCTCGGTCTTAATGTAAGACCGTACTTTGTCTGACATCCTGTATCCCTTACTTTTGGTAGGTACACTGTCTCCTGTGTCTATGTTATGTTTGCACCAATGTGTCAAACCAGGCGACTGTGAAAACAGGGGGGAAAACTGCCTAAGCAAACTTTTCACCTCAGCCTGCTGATTAGAAGTCAAGTGAGGGGCCACTCGGACACCCTCAAAGGAGCTATCTGAAGGACCGCTTTGGAACAGGTCAGGGAGAGGTTCAGACTCCTCTTCCTCAACATCTGAAGCCAGTAGCAGTGCTGCGATTTCGACTCTTGGGACGAAAGCCTTCACCCTATTCACATGGAACACTTTTGGAGCCTGTCCAGGCCGTCCAAGGTCCACTAAATAGTTAACCTCACCCAGGGGCTCCACCACTGTGTAAGGGCCTGACCATTTGTCCTGTAAAGCTCGAGGTGGAGACTTTGGAAGGGTTGGAGGCAGTGACCTTTCAGGGTAACGTTCTAGTCCTCATTCAAGATGGCAGCACGCACTATATCTTCCGGCTCCGCCCCTCCAGCCAGTGCGTTGTATCTGTTTACCTCTCGTTAATGCGCTCCGCTTTTCTGAATCCTTCTCTCGTGATTTCAATTCTGTCATTCTATAGTATCGTTGCTATCAGTCCTTTCTAACCTCTACGGCTACTCGCTGTATTTTCCCTGCTACTCTACTTCGGTTCGCCTGTTTGTTTTCCTCTTTCCGCTAGCTTAGACTCCATATCTCTATTCACGGCGCCTGCCATTCTGCATTGCTTTCTCTCATTGTTCTACGCGCGAGCTGCTCTCGCGACTTCCATTTCTCCTTCCTACCTTCACGGCGCCTGCCGTTCCGCACTGCTTACTTTCTTCGGTCTGCACGCGAACTGCTCTCGCGACTTCCATTTCTCCTTCCTACCTTCACGGCGCCTGCCGTTCCGCACTGCTTACTTTCTTCGTTCTGCACACGAACTGCTCTCGCGATTTCCATTTCTCCTTCCTACCTTCACGGCGCCTGCCGTTCCGCACTGCTTACTTTCTTCGTTCTGCACGCGAACTGCTCTCGCGACTTCATTTCTCCTTCCTACCTTCACGGCGCCTGCCGTTCCGCACTGCTTCCTTTCTTCGTACTACACGCGAGCTGCTCTCACGACTCCCATTTCTGCTCCGTACATTCACAGAGCTTGCCTATTCTGCATAGCTGATTTCATTTTACATACAAGTTTACTTTGTGTTTGTGTACTTTCATTGTGATTCTCAGCATAGGCTCACGGCGCCTGTCCGTTCCTACTTATTTCTGTTTATGATTCCATCTGTATAGGTTTTCAGTTTCCATAGCAATTCCCTTGTTGGCTCTAGTGCTATCTCTCTGTATTTTTGGTACTTCCTCCTTTTTTTTATTAGGTTCCATCCTCTTATTTCTTTTGCCCTTCTCATCCCGTTGGATCATCTCAGGACTTTGGTCTTTGGAAACTCAACTTTCCCCACATCTGCAAAGCACCAGAACCAGGGTTTTTTCTGCCTTCTGGCTTTTTCCCTGGGGCGAGGCTGGCCCTCCTGGAGGTCCCCTTGAGCAGGTTCTCATCTCTGTCACGGTGGCCTCTGAAGGGGCCAGACCTTATTTACACGAAAGAAAAGGACGGAGACTAAAGGAAAGTCCGCCCAAAGAAAGAAAGAAGGACAAGAAGAAGGCTGAAACAGCACTTAAGGAACGTACTTCCGAGTATTCAGGTGAGGAGAAGGGGGAACTGGAACCGGAACCTGACAGCATACAATGCCCTACTCACACGATGGCTTCCTTGGAGCAATACCAAGAACTGGTAGCTGCGATGCAGAATCTAACAGCGGAGGTGCAAGCCCTGAGAACGGAGAATGTTGCACTCCGACAACAGGTCGTTTTACGCCGTGATGACTATGGAGACCTGCCAACTATGCCACTCTCTTTCGGAAAGTACGATGGGTATCCTGGTGGTCTAAAGGACTTTCTTGATGCCTGTAAGGTGTACTTTGCCTTCAGGCCCCATGCATATGATACGGCCAGATCAAGGGTCGGGTTCATCATCGCTAACTTCTCTGGAAATGCATTATCTTGGGTAACGCCGTTCGTTACAAGCAATGACCCGTCCTTAAATGATTACGATCGTTTTTTGGAGCTGTTTAAGGAAAGGTTTGACAGACCGGAAGTACTCTATTCCGCTTTCGAAGCCATTCTGGATGTTCGCCAAGGAAACACGGATTTGCAAACTTACATCTCCCGTTTCCAGAGACTAGCAGCCAAGACGGACTGGCAAGATTCGGCCCAGCAGACCATTTTCAGACGAGGCCTTCGTGATGAAATTAAAGATGAGCTGGCTAGAGTAGCCCGACCTGCTTCTTTCAGGGATCTGATAACTCTGTCTCTCCAGATTGAATTTCGTCTACAGGAAAGGCAACAAGAAAGAAGACGACCTAGAGGAACCTCTCAGGCATTAAGTTTCCCTTCCCCTTCTCCTCTCACAAGACCCTCAACCATAGCAGATCGGAGCCACCCAGGGCACCCTGACTCCAGAAGAAAGAAAGAGAAGACGGAACTCCAGGTTATGCATGTACTGTGGTTCCCCCAAACAGCTACTGAGAGACTGCCCGGATGTACCTCCTCGACGGAAGGAAAACTTCAGCCCCCGCTCTGCTGAAAGGGAAGTGTCGGGGGAATTGACAAGCACCCTTGCATCAACACAAGAACCTTAAACAACCCGGAAGAGAACAGTCTGATGGTGTTCAAGGTTAAACTTTGGTTGTCTGGTTCTGCCCCCACTGAGGTATTAGCTATGTTGGACTGTGGAGCAGCGGGGAATTTCATGGACCTAAGATGGGCAACCGAACACCAGGTAGCTACCAGACTCAAGTCTGCTCCCATACCAGTTGAGGGTGTAGACGGCAGATCTTTATCATCTGGACCCATTACCTCTGAAACATTCCCGCTCAAGATGATGATGGGCCACCATGAAGAGATTCTGGTATTTGACCAGATCAGAGCAGCTCATTTTCCCTTGATAATAGGGATTCCGTGGTTAAGAAAACATAACCCACACATCAACTGGACAGATAATAAGGTGAACTTTGACTCACAGTTCTGTAAGACCCACTGTATGGAACTTTCCATTGCCGGAACCACAGATGTCGGAGCTGAAACAGGAAGACCAATCCACAATCCAGTGATCGTTTCTTCTATCCCTCTACAATATCAGACATTTGCCGAGGTATTCATGGATGCGATACCCAAGAAGCTGCCCCCGCATAGAGCTGAGGACTGCAGCATCGACTTGATACCAGAAGCCGTGGTTCCTTTCAGACGTATGTATCCCTTATCGCTCCCTGAACGGACTGCCCTTCGAAGCTATCTGGATGATAATCTTCAGAACGGACTTATTCAAGAATCAAGGTCCTCCTGTGGGGCCTCTTTGTTCTTTATCCCCAAGAAGGATTCCAAGGAGCTACGTCCGTGTATAGATTATCGAGGCTTGAATAAGGTTACCATCCGTGACAGATATCCCATGCCATTGATTCGGGACATATTAGAAGCGGTACAAGGAGCCGTCTACTTCACGAAGCTTGACCTAAGAGGTGCCTATCACTTGCTGCGTATAAGAAAGGGGGACGAGTGGAAGACTGCATTCCGCACCCCCTTTGGCTTATATGAATACCGGGTGATGCCATTTGGCCTGGTAAACGCCCCAGCCGTATTCCAAAAGTATATGGATAAGGTGTTTTCTGACATGTTGTTCATAACAGTGGTGGTATACCTAGATGACATCTTAATCTTTTCCAAAACCCTTGCAGAGCATAGAAGACTTGTCATACAGGTGTTGCAGCTTCTTCAGTCCCACCAGCTACTGATCAAACCGGAAAAGTGTCAATTTGAGGTTACGTCAGTGTCCTACTTAGGATTTATCCTGTCTAAGCAAGGGATAGAGATGGATCCGATCAAGATAAGGGCAATCAGATACTGGAAAGAACCTACTAATGTAAAGGAGCTACAGAGTTTCCTGGGTTTAGCAAACTTTTATCGAAGATTCATACCCAATTTCTCAAACACCATGCTTCCTCTAACTTCCTTGTTAAAGAAGGGCGTAAGGTTCGTCTTTTATGAAGAGCCCAGAAGAGCGTTTATCGCCCTTAAGGAATGCTTTTCTAGGGCACCCATACTGGTCCAACCGGATCAGTCTAAACCATACATTCTGGAAACCGATGCTTCTTTGGGTGCAGTCGGGGCAATCCTACTACAGAAACTAGAAGATGGCGTAGAACATCCTGTGGCCTACTATTCCAACACCCTGACTACAAGTGAGCGCAATTATTCTGTAAAAGAAAGGGAACTTTTAGCAATCAAGTTAGCATGCCAAGAGTGGCGTCATTTATTGCAAGGAGCCGCCCACAGCTTTGACATCAGAACAGACCATCGTAACCTTCGGGTCCTACAACAGATGGAATGCACTAACGCACGCCACGCCCGGTGGGCTTATTTTTTCTTGCAGTATGACTTTAACATCACCTATATTCCCGGCACAGAGAATATGAAGGCTGATGCTTTGTCTCGCAGTCTAGGGGAATGCTCAGGTACCTACATGGGACATGAATTGGTCTTCCCAGGACGCAGGATAATTGCATCCTCTCTTTCTTTTCTTTAAGACCTATTACCTCAGTATCAAACAGGCTCTGAACTCCCTTCCTCGGTCGTTCTTGGTAAGGACGGGTTGTATTATCAGGGTGAAGCACTGTTCATTCCCACCAAGAGACTCCAGACTCTTGTCCTCTCTTGGTGCCACGACACCCCACTAACAGGTCATCCAGGAGTCAGAAAGACTTACAACCTGCTACGCAGGGGCTTTTGGTGGCCAGCTCTTCGGAATGATGTGGATCGGTATGTATCTACGTGTTCGGTTTGTGCCTCCAACAAACTTCGAACTGGGAAACCGCTAGGGTTATTGCAGCAACCCTCCTTGCCTGAACGCCCCTGGGAACATATTTCCACAGATTTTATTGTGGATCTTCCCCCATCCGAAAACATGACTGTGATCATGGTGACTGTCGATTCTTTCAGTAAGTTGGCTCACTTCTCCGCCTTCAAACACATTCCTTCAGCCTCTGAGACAGCGGCAGTATTCCTCCGCGATATAGTGCGCCTACATGGGTTACCTCGGACAGTGATTTCAGATAGAGGACCTCAATTCACTTCTAAGTTTTGGGCTTCTCTTTGCCAGACTCTGGGGATTCACAGGGCTCTCTCTTCGGGTTATCACCCTCAGAGTAATGGACAGACCGAGAGATTGAACGCCAGTCTGGAACAGTACCTGAGGTGTTTTTGTAGCCCGCAGCAGGGGAATTGGTTTCCCTTTCTTCCGCAAGCAGAGTTTACCTACAATAATGCTCTGCATACTACCATCCAGATGAGTCCTTTTTTTTGTACTTATGGGTACAATCCCCAACATTTGTCCTGGCTCAGCGCCCCTTTCACCAAGATTCCGGCTGTGGCTGAGGTTCTGAAGGACTTACAAGAAGTTCATGAGATAGCTCAGAAAGCACACCTGAGCAGTCAACAAGCACAAAAGAGATGGGCAGACAAGGGCAGAAGCCTCAATCCTACATGGCAGGTTGGACAATTGGTCTGGTTGTCTACCCGTTTCTTGCCTAGGTGGGTACATTGCGTCAAATTCCCCACATCTGCAAAGCACCAGAACCAGGGTTTTTTCTGCCTTCTGGCTTTTTCCCTGGGGCGAGGCTGGCCCTCCTGGAGGTCCCCTTAAGCAGGTTCTCATCTCTGTCACGGTGGCCTCTGAAGGGGCCAGACCTTATTTACACGAAAGAAAAGGACGGAGACTAAAGGAAAGTCCGCCCAAAGAAAGAAAGAAGGACAAGAAGAAGCCTGAAACAGCACTTAAGGAACGTACTTCCGAGTATTCAGGTGAGGAGAAGGGGGAACTGGAACCGGAACCTGACAGATAACCTTTGCTTGGTCCTCTTAATACCAAGGTGACCAGCAAGGGGCACTTCATGCGCCAGCTGCAGGAGGAAGGGTCTTACAGCAAGGGGAACCACCAACCTCCTATGGTCTCCGTCTGTAGACTCTGTGGGCTCACTATACAGGAGTCCACCTTCCCAATAAATCCGATGCGTCCCAGGAGGTTCACCCTCAAGCTGGGAGCAGGCCTGTCTCCTTAGGCCTTCCAGAGATGGGCACTCACGTTGGCCTTTACTGAATTCTTCCCTGTCAGGACCACCTTCTACTAACAAGTCTTTTAGTTCAGGATGGTCGTTGGGGTCAAATACTTCAGGCATCGCCACCTCCTCGTCAGGCCCGGGCGATTGACCAACTTCCTCCACCAAAGTGGTAGGCGAGCTCGGGGGAATGTTCTCTTTCCCTCGTCTTGACGTGCTTACTCCTTTCGCCTTGGGTTTCCCCTTCGGCTGGGGCGGCGTATTGGTCTTGGCCAATGCTGCCCGTGTTTGAGACCATGTGCAGGGTCTGTCGGCAGTGTCTCCTATGAGCCCTAAAGCTCTGAGATCATTGCCTAACAAGACCTTTCCTGGGACGTTTCTCTGAATGCTCACTGGAATCCCGACTGCTGTACCATTTAAAGTAAGATTTACAGGTATTACTGGAAACATGCGAGGCGGCCCATCAGCCAATTTAGTGGGCACCAGAGTAGCTCTGGAAACTTCCTCTGAGTATACCAAGGTAGAATCCACTACAGTTCAACTGCACCCACTATCCCTAAGAGCTGGAGTATCCACTCCATTGATCAGCACACTGTCATTAAAGTAGTGCTTGGTATTATCTGGAATCCTAGCATAAGCCTCTGTGACTTTAGGCTCCCAGGAACCCAGGGAAACTAAAACTACCTCAGCTTCTATCCCGCTGGGGAAGGAGTCTGAGGAGAAGGATGCTCCTGTAATCTCTTCTTCCTTGTAGGAGGAGAAGGCCAGATTAGCGGAGTGGACCCCCAAAGGTTTAACCTTACACCGGGGATCCTCCTTCACGTGGTCAGTTGCTCCACAAGCAAAACAAGATCTATTGGGTCTGTTTACATAGGGAGGCTTATTGTAACCAGAGTTCTGTTTCGGAGGCTGACCTCCACTACGCTGTGAGTTCTCTTGTGTCTTACCCTTATTTTTCTTTTTGTGGCCCTTTTGAGAAGAAGATTTATCAGATTCCCCACCCTCCTTATCTTTGGACTTTTTCCCTTCCTCCTGCTTACCAGGATGAGTTTTGTCCTTATGGGACACTCGATTTGACACCCATAAATCTGCGGCAATGGCCAGCTTCTTAGGATCTATCTCCTTCGAATCGGCCAAATGCTGCTTAAGCTCCAGGGAAGAAGATGCAAAAATATGTTCCAGCATGACAAGACTTATCATGCCTTCAAAGGTAGAAACCTTATAACCTTCGACCCAGCCAGTCAAGTTTTTTAAGGATTCGATTACATAAGATACCCAAGTACCACCTTCTTTTTTCTTATACTCTCGGAATCGTTTTAAATATTGGGCAGGAGTCTTTCCAAACTTGAAAATGAGAGTTTGCTTTAACATTGCGAAATCCGCTCGCTCAGCCTTCTCCATTTCCATAATGGCACTACAGCCAGAATGGGGCAGTCTGCTGAGTAACCAGGCAATCTTATCAGCATTGTCAACTTGTTGAACTTCACATGCATACTCAAACATATTCAGCCAGTCCATAATGTCATTCTTTTCCTCATACACACTGAGCAGATGTTTTGGAAACCGTGGATGAGGGGAGGCCCCAGACCCATGTCCAGGACCCTTGGATCCATTTGCAACCTGAAGCTTGGCCAGTTCCAACTGGTGATCCCTGTCTTTCTGTTTTTCTGCCTGTTCGATTTTTAGCTTGACCCTATTGAACTCAAGCTCTTCCTGTAGTTTGGCCATATTGAACTCAAGCTCCTTCTGCCTAAACAGCAGCTCTTGCTTCTTGAATTCAAGCATGGCCTCCCCATCGACACTGGCAGAGGAAACATTAGACATCTCATCCTCCCTGTCCTCGTGTTCGCGGTGGACCAGTACAGCGGCAGAACCATCGGTTCTACCAGTGAGAGCAGCCCCACCTCCTTCCGCACTGTCCTCAGAAGTTATAGCGTCAAGCTGCGCTTCTTGCCACGCCACGATTCTTTGGATCATATCCAATTTGGTGCCTTGAGAGGAGACACCTCTCTCCGCACACATCTTTTTCAATGTTTCGGATTTAGAAGCATTTAAAGTTAACAAGGTATTTGTTTCCATACTGTTAGATAGGACTATGGCCTTTTAATAGTTATACTATGACAATTCACTACGTGTCCTGGTAGGAATAACTTGAAATGCCTTCGCTCGTGCGCAACACTGGATACCTTCAGTCGTATCCCACCGCTGTACACCAATTTGTTAAGATGGATTTCTGAACTCTGTCCTGGAGGGGCAGAGGTTCAGAAGGCCAGCCTAGTTTCTTGGAACAGGGTAACCTCTGGACAAGCCAGACCAATCAGGGTAGCGATCGCGGCGGTCAAGACTAGGTCTCAAGAGGGGTGAGGGTGACTGAAAGCCCGCAATGAGCACACAAAGCAAGGACACTTACAAATTACTCCAAGCAGGTGTTATATTAAAAATATACACATTTATTACAAGGCCTTTGTAACATTGACCGTAGCGAGAAATCACAATAAAACTCAAGTAAACCAACACATACCAAACCAATACAATATATATACAAATACAAACGAGTCTAACGAGTTAGACGCACGAAATGTGTAGACCACCTAGATGGGGAGGAAAACAGGCAGTGCGAATAATAATTAGACACAGTCCGCCTTCAGAGGCACCTAACTAAAAGGAAGTCCAAGCCCTACAAAGAGTGGAGCCTTGTGCTCTAAGGTACCTGCACACGCTTGTGCCAACGGGCAAAAAGGGGAGTCTCTTCGAGGGAATCAGGCAGTTTAGTTCGGTGAACAAATGAAGATGAACAGAGCTCCGCGACTCAAGCGCAGCCTCCACTGTGGGCAGAAGCAGAGCGCGAGTATGGAAAGGCGTGCTGTTGGACATAGCGGGGAAAAGCTATGGGCTACTGCAGGAGGGCGACCAGTTCCTAGCGATGCTACTCACCGGTCCCCGATGCAGGCAGACCCAGGCTTCTCCGCGTCAGTTTCGGTGCTGGCAGGTTCAGATACGAGCAGGGGACGTCTCGGCGTCCTGTAGATTCCACAGCAGGAGAAGTTGAGTTGAGGACTTCCCAAACGCAGTGAACCCGGACAGTTTGTTACCACAGCAGGGCAACGGAGTAGCTGTGTGTATTTCAGCCAAATGTACACTACTCACTTCAGACCTGTGAATGCCAAGTGTACGAATCGTGTGAGAGTGACAAGGACTCGTAATACAACACAACCTGACGGCGGTTACAGAGCAAGACTCCTGGGTAGGCTGGTCAGTCTGCTGGATGGCCCAGAGACACTTCTGAAGGCTTACGTGCAGGAGATGGTGAAGATGCAGAGAATAGATGTTCCCACTATTCCAAGGGTCGAAGTACCAGTACAGGCCTTCTCGTTCGATCCGAGGTAAAAAGGGTTTCACAAAGCGACAGCAGTGCAGAGGAGCAGTCCTTCAGCGGGTCACCAGTGATTCCTCGGTTCAGCCTCGTGGTTGCAGGATACGTGGCTCCTGTATTCCTTTGTTCGTGAGAACTCAGGAGATCGACCTGGTAGTGGTGTTTCCAGCCCCCTCTTATCCACGGTTCCCTTCGCGCCAAAACAGAGGGGACCCAATGGAAGATCTGCTCACAAAACACTCACACCATACGTGGACCTATCATGGACCATGGAGGTCCCAGGCATTCACACCACCCTAGACTCTCTGGCACCCAGGATGTGTATTGGGACCAGACATCCCAGCCCACATCCTGGAAGCACACACAAGGCCTGTAGAAGCCCGCGAAAGCCTCTGTGTTTCGCGGGAAAGTACATGCCCAAATAAGGAAGGCCCTGGGTCGGCTCGACCTGGGGAAGGTGAAGGGGGCAAGACGGTCAGCAGACAGGACAACGAGCCTCGTGGTCTGGCCATTTTGGGAGCCAGGCCACCATTTTGGGCTAAGCGGGAGAAACGCGCTTAAACGCCAAAAGGAGCTCAAAAATACAAAGAAACGATCGCTGCCACCTGTCCCGTCCGTGATTCACTTGCACCGTTCGTTATCAATCCAAAGAGAGTATCTAGGGCCTGTAGAAGACTAGAGACCCAAGAGAGCAGTAACTTAGCTTACAGTGCCCTCTTGTGTCATGTTGCGCGAAAGGTGCAACATGATAAAGAAACTACGGAAAACAGCAATTTCCGGTACTGACTGTCTTAAGGGCATGTCAGTTTCGCTGTAAGAATGGAGCGAAAGCCCAGAGGAGTGCGGCAGAAGGCTACACTTCTCTGGCAAAGTCTAGATCCTGGTGAAAACAACAGCAAAAAGTTTAGGGGTTGCCACATGGAAGGAAAATTACCCACAATTAAGAATTCTTTCCTAACATCTGGCTTCTCTATTGTCTTTAAACTTTGCACACAATTATCTTCTCTTTGATTTGTTGCTTTATTCATCCACGCTATAGATGCTGTTTGGCCTTGGAACTGTCCTCTTGTCAGGCAAAGTGTGAGATACATTAGGCAATGGGCTTTTTTCACTGGTACTTCTGTAGCTATAAATAATTTGAGGGTTTCCATGGTATTAGGTACTAGAGAACACACATAGCAACTTTCCTTAGATGTTCTCTCACCTGCGCTTTTCATGTGCTGGTACCACATGTTATTACCCAAGTGTGCTGTACTCTCTATATATGTATTTATCCCACCATTATCTTCTTCTGCATTTCTCTTGTATCTCCCCAATGCATGGTTTATGGAATACTCATGAAGCATATCAAAATGAGTTCTCTTTGTGGGGAGGATCATAAGAACATTTACCTCAGTGCACATAAGCAAACCAAGAGTAGTTCCCATGGTGGGGGAACCATAGTAGTCTCTATTTCAATAGGAGCATCAGTATAACGAGGAAGGCTAAACAGGAGAGAAAGACACAAATTATAGTCGCACATACATTTATTACAAACCAATTTATGAATCCCCACCACTTGTGGCATTCTGGAATTGGTTGAGCTTGCTCATTCCCCATAATCGTACCGGCTTCAACATTCCTCATTTTACTTCAATTGTTAAGGAAAAAACACTTTGAATCTGGCAACTGCAATAGATCTGGTAATTGCAATCATTCTTCTACTATTGCTACACGCAGCCTTGGGATTAGGTTATAGGTCAAAGGTTTGAATGAAAAGGATCGAATGACAAAAGGGTCGAATCAAAAGGACCGAAAACAAAAGGGTCAATTTTTTTTAAAAAAAAAAAATTTTTGGGGGGTGTCCCCCAACCCTGTTTTTTGTGGTAAAAAACGCTTATTTTTCCTATACGAAAACCCCAAAAAATATATATATTTAAAAAAATAATTCGACCCTTTTGTTTTAGGTCCTATTGACTCGACCCTATGGCATTCGATCCTTTTGGATTTGAACCTTTGACCGAACACCTTCTGATTACAGGGCCATTCTCAGGATCCTGTAAAAAAGTGTGAATATCAATGTCTCTTCTGGCAAGAGCAGGATAAGCTTGAAGGATAAATACAAAAACAGCAAATATAAGTCTGTGAACATCTCAGTTTGTTAAAACCATACAGCTAACCAAATAGAAACTCACTGAGAAATGAGTCCGGGTTCTGCTCTCGTTTCCAGTTTTCAAATTCAAAGTCAAGCTCAGGCATATTTGTGACGCATCAATATCTTTCTAAAGTTAATTTTCCAAAAGATTCATGTGACTCTCGGCAAGGGCTGCATGCCTGCTATAATATCTATAAGGAGTGTCCACACGAGTCACAGTCCATATGAAAAATCAGCATTTATCAGTTGTCGCTTTATCATCCTTCTTCATTGTTATCGATCGAGTCTGCACACACTGAAATTCTTCTTGTCTTGCTTGTGGATCGCCAGCTGGGGGTGTTGCAGTCTAGCCAGTATATAACTTCACGGCATTCAGGTGAATCCAAGATCGTCTGCCTTGGACTTTTACTGCTGAAGGAGTGACATTTTTAATGCAAAAGGCGCCATTCAATCTCGGCTCGTGCCACTTCCTATTGTAGTTTTTGATTAGCACGATATCGTCAAAAAATAGTCCAGGTGTTATAGTAATTCAGGAGATCCGGTTGCTGAATGGTCTTCATCTGTGTTCTGAGACCGATACCCCTGATGCTTGAGTTGATCTGAAATGAGAGAGATGCTAGAGGTGATACATGTCAAATAATTGTGCAGCTCATCACCTAGCAATTTTGCAGTACTCTGGGCATCACTTCTACTCTTCGATGGAGGTGTAAGAGACATTCTCATTTGCCTCCCTGTTACTAGTTCATGGGATGTGAGGTGGTGGTCTGACCCAGGCTGATTCCTTAGGGCATATAAAGCTAAGGGCAAGCAACATAGCCATCCCTTCTTCAAAGTAAGCTTAAATTTGGCTATCCTTTCCTAAAGGAGGCTTTTGAGTCTCTCACATATCCTGTTCACTTGCTGGTGATAAGCAGAATAAAACTTGTGTTTTATGCTCAACAATAGTCCTATCTGCTCAAACACTTCATTGTCAAAATGTGGCCCATTATCGGATATCGGGCCCTTCACACACACCACACCTTGGAAAGAATTAATATACTAAAAACTTCACTGTGCAAGTGGCGTCAGGGTGTGTACACGGACTTACTTCGATCCACCTAGAGAAGGCACACATCACCACTATCAGATACCTGTATCCATTACACATCTGCAGCATATCAACCTAGTCAGTATGTAATTGCTGAAAAGGACCATTCGGTCGTGGAATTACTCCTGTAATCATTCTCAGTGTATGCCCAGCTGTAAACCTCTGACATACAATGCAATTCACTACATCGACTGCAACATGCTCTAACAGATTCAGAACAAACCAGTCTTCCGCAATCGTTACAGCAAGACTCTCCCTAGTCACAAGCGCGGGGTGATGCAGCTGTTCTTGGGTGATCTTTAATAACGCTACTGTCATCACTGGCTTTCCAGTGCTATCCTATTGCCATAATGCTTTTGTGGGGGATAAAGAACACTCCTTTCATTGCCATAATTCTTTTTTTTTAAAATGTATAACACGCCAAAAACCTGCGGGAATCAGCGCGTAGATATACACATATACACAAGGGATGACAGAAGCAACAGGACAAGAGCGGCTAGGTCGGCATAATCTTAGAGACGTTAAGGCGACATACCATGAAATTGCTGATTTCAGATAGCTATACACCTTCCCATGAAGCCATTTATGGAGCAAGGTTGCTGCTTTAAACTGGCATCTTGCCGCAACTGGTAACCAATGAAGTTCCCGAATTGTGGTTCTAACAAGAGTAGCCGAGTTTTCTTCATTAAGATAGGGGCGGATATTCCTAAAATGTTTGAGTTGCTATGCACAATTCTTGGAGACTAGGTTGACATATGCCTGTCAACCTCAGCACCTACGGCACAGTCAGTCTGAAAACCAAGTGTTCCTGTGGTGCACTTCTCATAATCTCCATTAATTGGGTCTTTGGCAAATGATTTAACCCTTCTCGCATTACCATAGCCATGGTTACTCCCTTTCTTATAGTAGGAGTATCAAAACTCGATATATCTGAAGAACATGCAACCCTGTTGGCTTCTACGTCTGCGGCTTCCTTCCAGCAAGAGTTCATATCTGTTTGCTTAGTATGGGCTGTGTATTTAACTATCGCTATGGCTGCTAGGAGCTGTAGTGCCTTAATAAGCCTGTCCAATAAGGATGCGTGCTGCACTGGAGTGCCATCCGCTCTGAGGTAGCCCCTCCTTTTCCAACGTGCTAGCTCTGCGTGCACGGTTGACGTCACATAGGTAGAGTCACTGTACACCATCACTTCCTGTCCTTCGTGTTTCTCGAGCATGACAATGAGCACCACTAATTTTGTTGCTTGTGCTGAAAAGTGAGAAGGTTGCCTTATAGTCCATAGAACCTCACATTCCCCATTCAATTTATGCCTCTCTACAGCTGTGCCAAAATGTCTTTCTCCACTTGTTTGATCAATTTTCATAGAATCATCAATAAAGAGAATTTCCCCTCCTTACAATACATTCTCTTTAATGCATGGTATATCATCATGTTACCAAATTTGCAAAGTCATGCACATGATCACTCTCTGCCACTGGCTCAGCTACAAATGTGTACGGATGTTGGATTTGACATCATTACTTCATAAGCAGAAGCTCTCTGGATGTCAATGTATGTTTGGGTTTCTCTAAAATGACAAACAAAGCATGTTCCACAAAAATTGTCATAGAGCAGCCCATTACAATACTTGTAGACCTCTCAATTGCAAACTCGGTGGCTGGCAATGACTGTTCACACAGAAAGTGTCCTTTCATAACTGGATCTAAGATCCCACTATAATACGCCAGAGGTTTGTACCCTAATGTAGTCTTCTGTGTAAACACTGCTATCATGACTGTGCCATTTGTGTGCGAGAATAATTAAAACTCCTCAGCATAATTGGGGATTCCCAAAACGGGAGCTCTGCAAATTACCTTTTTCAACTCCTCAAATCCTTCCTCCATTTCCTCAGTCCATTCTATTGAAACACCATTCACCTGTGCTTTCTTTAAAGCCTGCAAAAGGGGTTTTGTGTACAAATTGTAATCAAACACCCATGCTCTTAACATAATTGCATAGCCCAAAAAATTGCTGCATCTGTTTCACTGTGTGCGGTGTTGCGGTTTTCATAATCGGCTCAGCCCTTTCAGGTGTCTCCTTTTTTCCCTCATGTGAAATCAACTGCCCTATGTATAAGACTTCTTCTTGACAATATTGTAGCTTCTCTTTGTCTACCTTGTATCCCTTGTCTGCTAGAATAGTCACCAACTGAATAGAGTCCTGTCTGCACTCATCTTCTGCAGTGCTACAAATTAGAATGTTATCTACGTACTGTATCACAGCACTTTTTAAATCAATATTGTCTAAGTCCATCTGTAGGACCCCGTTAAAGATTAATGGAGACTCACAGTAGCCTTGTGGCAGCCTAGTATGTTTCAGACGAGTCTGGTGGAATGTAAATGAAGTCAAGTTTTGTGAGTCTGTGTGCAATGGGATGGAGAAAAATGCATTTTTCAAATCAATCACTGTGAAATATCATGCTTCCACTGGGATACTACATAGTATCGTCACTGGGTTAGGAACTAAAGGCCTCTACAATCTGGTTAATCAGTCTCATATCTTGTCTAAATCACCACGACCCTCCCTTTGATTTTTTTCACAGGATACACTGTGGTATTGCACAATATTTCTGATGGCACCAGAATACCTTGTTTCATTAGTGCTGAGATAGTCTTGAATATACCCTCATCAGCCTCTCAAGACATCAGGTACTGTTTTCGTCGAGTACAATCACCCCTGGCTTCAGCTTTATTGTAATTTCCCTATTCCCTTCAATAGTCCTACGTCATAAGGGCCTGTAGTCCATAGGACACTGGGCACCTTCTCCAAGTCTTCATCAAAAAATGCTGGATGCTGCCACATTATCGCCATTCGCTGTGGGATTTCCCTCTTCTCTATTTTTATTCAGTATCTAATGCTCATAAAGAACACTACTTCATCGCCAGTTGGGTCATCTCTAAACATGTCATCATAAGTAACGTCAGTCAACCTGCACCCTTCCCCGGGAGCTATTACTGTTCTCCATGGTCTACCCTCATCTTCTGTTCCTTCAAGCATCTCCATTTACCTTCATACTATGGCTGCTTCTAATTCTAGAGGGATAGTCTGTCCCCCTCGTCGTCCATAGGTATCTGTGGTCTAAACAAGAATTTGTCAGGTATCCTCATAGTCTTTCCCACTAAGCCAGGTAGCCATATCAATAGAATGCTCATCCCATAAAGAAAAACCTCTGGCTCTCCCGGTACACCTCACAGAGCCACTTGCCCTGTGAATGACAGTATAAATTTGCCCACATTCAAGTAGTGTATTCCAGGAGTGGAATACACTATCCCTTCGCCAGTAAAAGAAATCATCATGTTAAGTTTTGTCATCAAATCTCTTCCCAATATGTTAACTGGCACCTGTCATGAATACAACAATGGAACAGACATGTCATACTCTCCGATGGAGACTGGTAATTCATCAGTAAAAGTAACTCGACTCGTAGCTCCAGAAAACCCTTGAGCATTCATGGCAATTCCCGACATTGGATATTTTCACTCTCGTATACATGAATGAGCAGCCCCAGTGTCTATTAAATAAGAAAAGATTTGCCTCCTATCGTCACAATAACCCTTGGTTCCTCTTGGGGGTCTGTTGTCACTTATAATACTGAACACATCAAGTCACCCTGTGAGCTGTCCTATTGTGGGTATATGCATGCCTCTGTACCTGTAAAAGGATTCCCTCCCACTACAGTGGCACCTCCTATTCTGGGTGTCAATAATTGGCCTGTGTTTGCATACTGTTGTATCTGCATGAGGGCGTGTTGTGACTGCCCTTGCGGTGGATTCATTTGCACTTGCTGTGGTTGCTGTGTCTGTTGCATTTGTGGCGCTTGTGTCTGATACACTGTCAGATCTTGGGCAAACCCTTCCCTATTTTGTGTGCTATATGGTGGGGGATAAGCTGTCCCCCTCTTGAGAATTGGCCATTTTGTACATTCCCCTGTCTCCCACATATGTGTGCAATGTATCCTGTCATCCCAAAAGTCCAACATACAGGAGGAATCCGTCTGACCAGTCGCCCTTGGTTGAATCCTTCTTGCACATTCTGATTCTCATTCTGTGCATTCTGAAACTCATCTTGATTGCTTTGGAATGCACCCCTTCATCTGTAGCCCATGACTCTACCTCGTGACATGAACCCATTCACTGCTTGGTTCAGCGGATGCTGATTATTTGCCTGCGATGTACCCACTGCTTGCTGCATTCCTAACCCTTCTCCGCTTGTCAAAACTGCCCCTTCTATGGCATACTTTGACCATTTTTTCTGAACTAATTTAGCTTCCTCAATTTTCCTTGCCTCATCTTTCTTCTTGTTTTTCTCCTGCAATAGCCGACAGTGATGCACTATTGTCAACTATATTTCAGCTCATGGCTTTGCTTCCATCCCAACTTGCTTCTTTATTTGCCTCTGTACTTGCTGTGGCAACCCCTGACATAAAATGTGGTAAAATAATGCCTATTTTTTTTTCCACGGCTCACTCGTTTCAAGAGTCCAACACTCTTGAATGTCCTGAATGCAAGCAATAGGGTCTTCATCTTCTTTCATCTTACGTGTCATAATTGCACCCATATCTGACGTGTCCGGATACTGCACCCCGAGAGTGGTGCTCCTTCATGCGCTGTGTTCTGTGTTCTCATACTTGAATAGCCTGCTCTCCTCTATATGTCATTAGCTCTTTCCCCAAGAATTGCTGCTAAGAGACCCTTAATGTCCCCTATGTTCAATGTATTTCCTCCTGTCATTTTTTCAAATTCATACATCCATTTTCCTGCACCCGATTTCAAACTCGGGAGTTTGCATCTTAAATTATTCTTATCCATCTGTGGCCATGGAATATACTGTGGTCTTGCTCCCCCTTTTTCCAATAAGGGAAACTTTGTCAATCCTATCCTGTAATTGGCTGCCATCTTCTGCCTGTCCATGGCAGGGGCGATGGTCCCTGACCATCTTCTTGCTGGCAGCGACCTTAACCTGCTCACATATGGTGGTGATTCTCCTTTCTCACTATACGATCGTCCTCTGGGATGCTCTGGATATGCTATGGGATCTGGTGTCCTTTCCTTAGGCTGCTCTAGATCAGACGATCTTACTTCCTTGTCCGCCTGCAGGCTTCCCTCGGGGCCACATGAACCTCCTACCTCTTCCTGACGGAAGGATTCTCTCTCCTCATCTGACATGTCTAGTCCCCAACTAGTGTGACTCTCATCCCCTTCGCCTTTATCTAAGTTCAGTGTACTTAAGGATAAGGCTCTATGTTTGAGGCTAAACAGATTTTCTCCTTCGTCTCATAATTGAAATACTAGGGCTTGATCTCTCTTCCCTCGGCTTCCCGATTTGCTACTTTGCTTTAATTCTTGATAAGCCTTATCAATCCTGTCTCCGATACTTCCAATATCAAAGTTCTTTTCATCTAGTGCTACTGTAGATGCCCCTGACATTGCTCCCATTAACGGAAGGAACTCTTGCATTCTGTCCCATTGTATTGCTGGACTTGGTCCTATTAGGTCCTTTTGAATGAGGTTAATATCAAGCTCCCGTTGTCTCCTCTTACATTCTAACTCTTCATCTAATTCTATTTGCTTTTCCGCCTCTCTTCTAATTCTCTCCTCCTCTTGCCTTCATTCATCTCTCATTGCTTCTGCTCTCCTTTCTTTCTCTTCTCTTCGTCTCTGTATTCTTTTGTCCCTTAATTTCTGCGCTTCCTCCTCTTCTCTTCCTTTCTCATCTGTCCCTACCTTCTATTGCTCTTTGCCTGTTGTCACACTTTCTTTGCTCCTCTGCCCGTTGTTGTTTTTTCTCTTGCTCCTCCTGATAAATCTGTTCTCGTCGCTCCTTGCTCTTTCTCTTATGCTCATCTTCGTTCAATCTTTTTTCTGGTTCCCTGTCTTTTCTTTCCTGTTCGTCCTGATCGTCTCTTTATCTTACTACGTCAATGCTTTTCCCATCTAGCTTGAGTAATAGCTGTCCTCCCATCCATTCGTTCTGCACAAGCGTTACCTCATCAGCTTTATCCTTCTCTCCTTTCCATCTCTTAATCTCTCGTTCTATTTCTGTCAATGCATTCGAACACTCATTTTTTTCTTCCTTGTTTTGTATGATCTTAAAGATCTCCTCTTTTCTCTTACTCTCCTCTGGACTATCATCACTGCTATAAGCAGGCGGTTCGTATATTGGATTACTATTCCCTTTTGCCGCTTTCAGTTCCTTTAAAGGATCCAACCCTACTTCTTCCGTAATAGCGCCTTTTACTTCGAGTGAGTTAAGGGGAGCAGAGGGCTCAACACCTTCCTCCTTACACTGGTTAAGCATCCACTCTTCAGGTGAAGGATCTTCCCTGTCTTCCTGGTACATTTTCCAAAGAGCTAAAATAACTAGCCTTTTTGTCCAATTTCTGCCCCGTGTAAGCAGCGTGCAAGTATGTGGTCATGTGTTGCAGTACTGCTATTGACAATGATCCCCCTTGCGGCCATGGCATGAACATTTTATCTGCCATGCCTTTCATCCATTCCACACTATACTGTTTGAGCTTCGGCATGTGCTTTGGCAGTGTCTTACACAAATGCATCAGAGGAGTGTCTCCCATTGTGATGAGTCTCAATTGACTGTCAATACTTACTAGGCTTTATAAATTACCTTCACCAAAAATAACAAATATGAGCATGCTCCAACAATCGCTGTTCAAATCTCTATTCTTTCCAATTTTCTCTGTCTACCTCTGGATTGGTACCAACCACTTCCCAGGATAGATAGTATAAATTCTTGACTTTATCTCAATTCTTTCACAACTGTTCATATCGCTCTTTGATACCTTATTTCAGCACAAATACACAAACAAACTAGTCGACTCTGTACATAAAAACCATGGTGATCACACTATTTCCTCTTGCCTCTAAGTAATACTCTGATCACAAAGTTTAGCTAGTCTCCTGATGTAAACCTGTTTACATGTAGCCTAGCGACCCCCGCTGGGGTGTGAGACAACCTCTTCTGGACCCCCTTGGGTCAGGAGTCTCAGGTGCTATATCTCTCTCTATCTTTACACAATATTTCCCATTTCTCCCAGTACTCTAGTAACTTTCGTACCTTTTTAAATTACCACAACCCCATTCCCTTAGTTTGCCATTCCCCTTAGTCTACTCACCATTCGCTCAGTTGACTCGAGGCCCTTGGTATCGTCTCCTCCTTCAACCGACCACTTTGACCTTTCGTCCGCAAAGCGCCTGTGGAAACCAGGTAGGGATTTCGTCAAAGAGGGACCCTGCCCACCGTCTTCATTTGTCTTGCAAGATTTCTATTTGGCCGCTCTTCACTGGAAACTCTGCAATCTTCTGGGTAGATGGTAGAGGATGTCCGATCGTCCAAAATACTGGAATTACTTAATCGATGGGTCTAACCATCCTACCACTCCTACCAAGTGAGTTTATGGCCCTTAAATAAGTAGCATCTAGTGCAGTAGATGGGATGCAGAGTAACACTTACACCAAATAAAAAAACTCAGGAAGAAGGCAAAGTCTTTTAACAATTTTATTATCAATTGTCTAAAACAGGGAGTTACAACAGACATCAACGGATGTCGCACAGCATAATCTCACTCGAAGTATTTCATAAAAAAATGTATTTATGTAGTAAAAACTCATCATACGTGACGTCATACTATGTGGCAAATAAGAAAAACCTATGAGGGGTTGTGGTTGGCTTAAAGAGAACATCTAGGTATACTTTCGATATGGGAACGGGTTGTGATTGGGTCTCTACAATCAGGCGGACAACTTATGCCCACCCCTAGTGCAAGTCATCATCAACAGTTATTTGACACACAGCTCATCATTGGCTATCAAACTATAAGGCTCTTTGTTATACAGCCTTTTACAATTGGTTGGCACGCTCGTGCCCTTCTGGAACATTCGCCTCACTAGCAGCACGTAAGCTGGTACCCCAGGTGTCAGTGGGTGGACTTAGACCCCGTCTCCCCACCCAATTAGCCCAACATCTCTCATCGCCCATGCGTTCTGCCAAGCAGATTGCCTTTGAACTTGGTCTTGCAAAGTATCCTTGCTACTGGGAATATATGGGTGTATGCACATGTGCTATCTCAAGTATAGAGCTGTGTGCCCACCTTCGATTTCCATCCATAGCCCACATGACAGGAGACCACAATTCGACGCATTTTCTAGCATTTAATTGTATTAAATGAATAAACTTGACAATCATGGTGTTCTTTCTTTGCACCTTAACAAGGGTTGACTCAGTCTCTCACGTTCATTGTTCTTCAAGGATAGATAACCAGTTCTTGGCTGCTCCAGTCTTTGACACCAGGCCAGACAGCCTTTCTCGGTCGTTCCACGATTCCAGCTGCTTTTTTGCTGCAACACCACCATTTTCAGGCATCTTATCCATGGGCTTAAGCTTGCTGAAATTGTGACACTGATGTCCGAATTCTATATATAATGGTGGAACCACCTGCAGTCTATTCTCTACGTATAGCTAGCTTCTATGATCACCTAGTCTACTTGCGTTGCTGCATCCGTACAGTTATTAAATGGCTTGCATTTTCTGCAGTGCTCTTCACACTTACAATATTCACTTTGCATATGAAAGTTTAATCGATTCTTTACTTCGTTATCAGATTCTATAAGGTCCATACACTCTCTTCTTCAGCTAGTCTTTTCAGTGTGTCACGCTTATCTGGTTTTACGTCACCAACTTCTCTTCATATTCCTTCGGGGACTTCTCCCAAGAGATTGTCATCTCTATGGGGATAAATCAGATAGGGTTTTCTTAGTGGATAACCTTTCTCAAAGACTCTCTGCAGAATAGGCACAACCACTAGTGTCATGCATGGCACGATTTCTGGCTTCCAGCGTATAAGTAGGAATGGGGCGGGACTTCCTGCAGAGTCATTCGGCTGCAACCTCTACAGAATCCAATTTGTTGAAACGTTGTTCCCGGAAAGGTGAAGGGTTCCATTCCCTTGTCAGGTGATTGGGTCTGGCTGGGGGAGGCTTTCACCTCTTCGAACACTATGAGGGTCCTTTCCCATGGCTTTTTTCTAAACCTGAGTTCCATGGAAGCCTCAAGGGATGTATAACAGGTCCACTAGAGCTCACAAGCAATAAGTTACCAGTAGTAGTCCAAGAAGAAGAGTACACCAGGCAAGAAATAACACTGTTTATTAGAGCAGAGCAAGCATAAATCAAACAGCACAGTGGAACAGAACTGGTTGATGAGAGCTGACAAACTGTCTCACAGCGGACAGTTTATGCCGCTAATACAATGTGTGTACAGTTAGAAACAGTTGCACTTCAAACACCACGTCTTCTCTGTTCTCATGAAGCTGACTGGTTAGAATACGCCATGCCCCTATAGCTAGACATATGTTAGTTGAACATGATTGGAGCAAAACAGACCTGCCCTCTCCTGGCTCATCCCCTTCCAGTGTGGCACCACATTGCTTCCTGGTCCATCCCGCAAACAGTTTGCAACTAGTAATAACATAATTGTTTTGACCTCCAGATCTTTATCTGTCTGACATTGGCCAGCACCAGAAAGGAAGGAACATGTGACACCCTGAACTAGTGGGAATGGAGACATTCACATGGCACCTGCCTGATGATGGCCTTCCTAAACACTATTTTGGACACTATGTGGGCTTGTTACTTTCCAGGGAAATCAAAACTTATCATCTGATTGGTTCTTCTTGGAGTGCCCCTCCATCCCACATCCTTGTTCCCATACCAACTGGCCAAGGGGTGATTTGAAACCACCCCTGGTGTCATGCGAGTGCCTCCCTGGATTAGGTTGGTTGCCGTAGCTCCCACAAGTAACCGTGGGACTGGCTCGCCAAGGGCGTTACATAAATAAACATTACCATACCATCGCCCGGTGCCGTTCCCAGCAACTGTGGTCTGCTGGATTCGAGTAACCTGAATTTGGCTTCCACCCTCCCTCAGCCGCTGCATACAGGCCATGTGTTCAAAGCTGACCTACAGTGTGAGGCCCACCTGTGGTGCCCCCATGGAGTGTGCTTACCTGTTTTTTTGCCTCCCTCGCATTTACTCAGCAGGCTCCCTTGTCTCAATATTGTTCGCCAACTGTAGCACCTAATACTAGGTAATCTGCAGTCATTTGTCATTTGCGGCTGATTGTACCCTGGGTAGTAGTAGGGATGTGAAGAAGACCAATGCCATGTTGAAAGGTCTGAAGTGCCCAGATCAGCGGTCCTTTATCTCAGAAGGAGAAAGGTTACCACATCAATCTGCTGGAGCTGCGAGCAGTCAGACTGGCGCTGATGGCTTCTTAGCCTTCTATGCAGGTGGAAACATGTCCCGGTATTAATGGACAACACAGTGACCATGCCTTACCATAACAAGCAGGGGGGCGTAAGATCACTGGCCATGTGCAGCGGGGCTATGCAGCTATGGTTCTGGATGCTAGAGAACAACATCTCAGCCTCTGCAGCTCATCTGCCAGGGGTAGCAAATGGGTTGGTGAATACTCTGAGCAGGAAGAGCTCAGTCTCCCACAAGTGGGAACTATGCCCGGAGGTCATTACGGAGATTTGTACCTGGTGGGGCACACCGACAGTGGAGGACCTTTGTGCGGTGGTAGCCACCACGAAGTGAAGAAGTTCTGTTTGAGGAAATTTCCCCCCGGGGACAGGGGGCGTTGTCAGATGCATTTTTACTGGAGTGGGTCTTCAACCTCCATTATACATTCCTGCTGATACCAGTCATCCCTTGGGTTCTCAGGACATTGCTGAAATTCAGGGTTCACCTGATCCTGTTCGCCCTGTACTGGGCAAGGGGTATGTGCGACCCTGATGGGCAAGGGGTATGTGCTACCCTGATCTCCTGGAACTGGTTGTATGCCCACCGGAATCTCTTTTCACAATTGGAAGGCAATGTGCTTCACCTGAACCCAGACCCTCCCAACCTGCACGATTTGCTCTTGAACGGCTTAGGTACAGTGACTGGGACCTCAACAAAGGGGTACTGCAGCTGGTGCTGGCTACATGTAGACCATACATTAAGTCCCTGTATGCGTGCAGATGGAGAAGGTCCGTGACTTGGTGCAAGGCAAAAGGAGTGGACCCCATGTCGCACCTCCTCAGTGATAGAGTTTTTGTTGGCCTTAGTCAAATCGGGCCTGCAAGTGGGCACAGTGAAGGTGGAGTGTTTGATCGAGAGTAGCCCACAGCGTTTCATTTTGGGAACCTACTCTGATGCTGCTGTGAGACGCTGTTGCTGTACCACAGAGTCTATTTGCTCTGTTTGCTGAAGGGAGAATGAGGAGCCAAAGGCTCAAAACACCTGCCAAAAGCAGAGCGTGGCCAAGTGTTTGGCTGAGTGTGACCCACAACATTTCATTTTGGGAACCTGCTCTGACACTGCTGTGAGACGCTGTTGCTGTACCACAGAGTCTGTTTGCTCTGTTTGCTCTGTTTGCTGAAGGGAGAAAGAGGAGTCAAAGACTCAAAACACCCGCCACAAGCGGAGCGTGGCAGAGTGTTTGGCTGAGTGTTCGGCCAAAGGGGCTCGGGCGAGGCATTGCGGTCAAAATTTCAGCTAGCGTTGGCCATCCCTTGAATCTGGAACCAGCACATACCTGGAGTGATCCTCTACATTGTTTCTCCATTCTGAACGTTTACGGACCCTGCCTTGCATCTGCGTTGAAAGCAACCGCACCTGAAAGCTGCTCAGGTGACTACCCGAGGAGTCTATCGAGTCTATTGAAGATGGATTTGGACGGGAACAAGATACGGGACTCCGCAAATACTACCAGCCACACTACTGAAGAGGAGGTTAGTGATTTGTGTATTACTCAACCTTGCCTGGTTAATAATGTGAACGTGGTGATCGTTGCAAGCACCGTAACCCATATGATGGTGGCCCCGATGTCTGATCCCGTTTCAGATATAGAACCTAGCGGGCACAGTGAAGCGACTTTTATTAACCCGGCTTCCGCAGGAAATGTCCATTATGTGGCCCCCCAAGTGGGTCCACAGAATGCAGCTACAATGGACCTGGGTATACAGATTACTGCGGAAGGGAGCCTTGCTTTATCATCTGACCCCTTGACTGAACCGCCAAGGCTAGAGAAGACACGCGAGGAGACGACAATGAGGCAGGGGGGCGAGGAGAGAGTCATCCAAAAGGAGACTGTGAGGACCCCCTCTGACCTCAACTGTTTGAATCCCCCCGGTGACAATTATGGGAATACAGGGGAGTCAGGGGGCTGGGCCTGGGGAGACCAGGTTTCCCCGAAAAAATCTGGATGACCATTCTAAAGATGTTTGGAAGGCTGGTCCTACTAGAGGTATTGGGGATGAGGTATGCTCATTAAACCAATGGGCTACCAAGTCCGGGAAAACCAAAGTGCGCACAGTGCCACCTAGAAAATACATCGCCTCACCGTATCAGCACCCAGATAAAAACATTTGGAAACCTAGAGGCCTAGGTAAATTTGACTCAGCTCTTGACAAGGACATCTACTACCCAGGATCAATTCCACCCTGTTATGGTGTGGTAGGATTTGGGGGTAACAAGGAAGTTGAGATTTCTGATCAGTTACTGCTTGAAACCGCTTCTTCATTGGAAAAAGAAAACAGACATTTGAATCCATCCACAAAGCACTTTGATCTATCGGGGAAGGCGATCCCTAATGAAGATCCAGGAGATTCGCCACACTTGTCCATCCATAACTCACAAGGGAGGAATTTTCATCCACCGGCACAAGACCTACACGGATGGGCACATACTCTGAGTATAAAATAGAACCTGAGCACAAAGGATAATGCCTTAATGAAAATTCCCAGCCGGAATGAAGAAGCCTACACTCAAACAGACCAGGAGGCGATCAAAGGAGGGACCAACCAAAACGTAAGGCTGGAGAAAACAGACAGACAGGCCATGTTAACATCCAAAATGATTTTTCTAGAGGCTTTTATTACAGCAATACAAAAATATATTCCAGCACGGCGAACGTGGTAGGTCTTCTTCACACAATATTAGACCTGCTGGTTAAAGAAAAAGAAACTCGACAGATGTCAAGAGCCTTTGACCGCCCAGAGGCCGACGGCCTCAATAAAAAAACATCTGAAGTTGTAGGCGACCCGTTTCAGTGTACTGCCCCCATACCAATAGAGATGTCAGGGGGGTGACTCAATGCGAGGATAATGTTAACTCTTTTTTAGTGAAAACATCAGTTCCCACTGTGAAAACAGTGCCACCTCAACAGGTCCCACATGTGGCACCAGACATACTGATTAAAAGAGCGAATATTGAACAGCAGGCCCAGGCAGACATTGGGAATGTAGGCGAATTGGCAGAAGAGCCGATTAATGATCCACCAGCCATCAAGAACCACTCGAAACAACATGTTCATGAAAGGAAGAACTGATCATGCCACAAACCCCACAAGGGAGGAAGATGAATCAAAAATCGTTATAAAGAACAAGGGTGCGAGAACGTCTGCTGTTCAAAGGAAATTGCAGCCAACACAAAAGACAATCACCTACCAGCAAGGCAGAAGAATGGTAGTGAAGAAATGTATTAGCAACATATCGATATTAGCTAATAAACATCCTGTGCAGGTGGAGAAAACATCAAAAAAGTTGGTGGAAATTGATACGCCCAAATTCCAATCATCAGCGGGAGGACCCCCAAGGAAGGAGGTGGAACCCGATTATTAGATAGAAGTGTCTACCTCATCGTTAGATTTGATGGATCTATCGATTTATTTGATTCCTGATTCCATATTGGAAGATGATGATAGTAGTGAAGAATTTCAATCCAACGAAGAGGAGCGAATCAGAGGCATGAGAAAGGGTGAGAAGCTGGAATGGCCTGGTATACCGAAAGGACCACTCTGCCTACAAATTGAAAGAACAAACGTTGAAAATATTCCTATGAAAAAATACCAATCAGGACCCACTCAACCAAACTCTGTTGGAATTTGCCAATTGGCTGGGATAACACCTACAAAGAGTCTGCATCAGGGTATGGTAAATTCCAAACCGGATGTCATAACCTCCCCCCTCAAACCAAAAGAGGGCAAGAAGGCTTTGCTTAAGCTAAGAGCCAAATCAATTGAAAAACCTAAAATAGATACTGCACCGGCCTCTTTCCCTAACCACCAGACAGAAGATGAGACCAGATATATAATTTCGCCACTCAAACTGCCACGGCTTGTATGGAGACGGGAAGATACGGATGCCACACATGATCGTGACCCGAGCAATAAGAGGGGAAACTCGGAGGTGCCCAAAAATTTGGGCTATCAGGATGGCTTACTGCTAGAAAGGATGGCCCCAGAATCTGATGGGCTAATCCTCAATAGAGCAAACGTTTTAAGACTACTCCATCACAGTCCCTCTCTTACCCCGTTAACATCGGATGATCTAGCCATTGTTGAGTTTGTGGATGATTATCGCTCGGATAGAGTAATTATCTATCATACCACGCCATTGATAACTCAACTCCTAAAGCAGGAAGCCATTTCGCTAAGGCCACTTGGATTTGATTTGATGCAGCAACAAATTACAATAAAACCACCTAATCCTGCACACCCCAACCACAGAGACGATCACGAGCGTCAGGCCCCTTGAGGGACGTTGGCCAGTGGAAGGGGTCTGAAAGAAGAAATCATACTCAAAGATCGCCAAGTAGAAGGAAGGAAGAAAATGTGAGGAACAGACGGTTAGAGGATCACCATCAGAGCTATCATGGACATACCCTTTATATTAGGAAGAACACCCATGAAAGATCTTCTATCCAAAAAGAAGATCAGAGGTCATGGATCGGATGAAAATTGGAAATGGCTAATGGGATTGGTTGCGGATAAAAACAAAATAACATAGACCTTACATCTGGAAGTACATAAGCCCCTCACTGTTCCAAGTTGTAACAAGAGGGGCTTTCAGCATCTCATGACAAAATGGGGAGATAAAATAAAAGAGCATGATATATTTTGTCTCCAAGAGACCTGGCTAAGTACTTCACCATTGGTTGATGGCTACTCAGTCCACCTCTATCCTGCGTATAAAGGGGATAAAGGACGATTCATGTCTGGTTTATTAATATTAATTAGCAACCAACTCCAATTTACCATCCTGGAAGAAATCTGTCCGACGACCTTAATTCAAATCTTGGTGGGAAGAATCAACATGACAAATGACAAAACAGAAAAAACCTTGATCCTTTTTAACCTGTATTGGAATCCGGCAACTATGGCCAGTATAAACTTTCCTACACGGGTGTCAAATTGGGTTGATAAGTGCAGCCTAAAATGGCCAGGCCCCTGGTTTGTGATATGTGGCAATCTAAATGATGAGTGTATTGACAGAGATGGTGATTTGATGAATCAAGATTCTATTAGAGCAACTTCATCTGAAAGAAGATGAAGGATGTGGAATGAAACCATATACTCAAAAGAACTGACAATAATGAATGGAAGCACCATGGGTGATATCCCACAAAGTTAACAAGGAAGGAGAATTGTGGGGGCAAGGTGCTAGAGTATATTTGTATTTCTGAAGCATTGGTTGCCATCTTAAATAGGCTGATAGTAGACCACATGGAGGACAGTGACCATAACTTACTATCGGCCTCCGTGATCCCGGGCACCAAATCTAATGGCGACATGTATAAAACAAAAGTGGATGTAACAACAGGGAGGAACAGACTAAAAATGGCCCCACAAAAAATAGCAGGACTAACAAAATGCCTCAGTTCTAGCATCAAGCTTGCCGAAGGGAATGAACCATTGGAGACTATAGATTACTTGGGTTTATTAAACCTCTTTGAGAATAAAACCAGAACTGTGAATAAGATCGTTTTCTCACACCTGCACGCATTCAACCAGTCAACAGTAAACCAAAAGAAGATCACAAGAAAAACTATTGCTCTATTAAAAAATGACCATTCAGCCTCGGAAATAGCTACCCGACACAAAATTCGCCAGCAATATCATAATTGGCTGCGTCGCCATAAGAAAACCTTTTGGAGGCAGGATTCAGAGAAGATGTTTCCACCACTCAGTACAAGAAACACGGCCGAAATGTGGGGCTGATAAATCGATTAGGTATGACTCAGGAAGCTACAACTCTAAATCCCATTCCTGCTGCGACCTGGACTATCCATTTTGGTTCCTTTTACGATCCAAATTCAGAGTCAAATAGAGAAATGGAACCAATAAAGGTGAACTGGGACTTGATTAACACAGACCAAGAGGAAATTGATGAGATCATCCACAAATCCTCGAATTCGAGAGCACCGGAGGCTGATGGTTTAAGGAATGCCACCTTAAAACAGGACAAATTCCAATGGGCGGAATGTTTGTCTATTCTGTTTTCATATATAGTGAAGTCACAGAAAATTCCAAACTCTTGGAAAGAAGCAATCAAATTCCAGTCTACAAAAAAGGGTCACAGCTTGACCCAATAAATTATCGCCTGATAACCCTGTTAGACGTCCCTGGGAAAACCTTTGCTACCCGGCTACTAAAATCATTACGAGAATGGACTGTCATTGCAGGATACAGGGATATCTGGCAATCAGGTTTTGCCAAAGGAATGGGCACCAATTTAAACATTTTTATTATAAATCTTTTAAAAGCTTGGACAGAAAGAAACAAAGAAAAGAAACTCTACGTAACGTTTACTGATGTAACGCAACCGTTCGATACAGTCACCCGGCCGAAACTATGGTCCAAACTTTACAAATGGGGATACCCAAGATCTATCCTAGACCCAATTAAAGAGCTCCATCTTAATACATCAATTAAAGTAAGACTGAATGGAAGAGGATTGTTAACCAAATTTATGAAGACAAATTAGGGCTTAAAACAGGGATGCCCTTTGGCCCCAGACCTTTTTAATCTATTCACTTCTGACCTTGATTCTACATTTTTTGACATCAGATGCTTCCCACCTAAAATTGCCAGCATGGAGGTGGGGAGGCTATTGTACGCAGATGACCTGGTACTTCTTGATCAAACCCTGGTGGGGCTGCAGAGGCTATTGACCACATTACAATCTTATGTCGAACAAAATGGTCTAACAATTAACCCAAAAAATCCCTAATATTGCCGTTAGGATTCCCGGAAAGGTCCACAGAGAAACCAGAAGCTTGAATGGCAACCGAAGGGTTTAAAAATACTGTAGTACACTCCCTTACTTACCTTGGGGTGTGTCTAAACACTAGTTCAATTGACTCCCCGAGATATGAATCTTTGATAAGAAAAGCACAAAATTTGGCTGGACAGGGGAGGATACTCCTAAAGAGATACTGTGGTTTTTCACTGAGTCCATTGATTAAATTCTATAGAGGAAAAGTGACCCCAATCTTAACCTATAGAGCCGAAACATCAATGTGCTTTAAAATTGAAAACTGGGCAAAAATAAAGGTTACCTTTTGGAAAAAGGTATTGAGAATTCTTAGAAGCACCCCGATACAAGCGGTAAAAATGGAACTGGGGCTTACCTCGCTAGAAGCAATAGCAGACTGGAAAACCTTGGCGTTCTACAGGAAGTGTATAGAAGACCAGGTACATGGAGGATTTATCTGCTTGAAGAAAGCCCTGATTGAACATAAAGATCCAATACTGATAGAATGGCAGGACAGGTGTAGGACTCGTCTGCTGAATTTAGGAGAATCAACACAAACTCTTATCAATAATCCTGACATAATCAGAAAGAAATTGCACATCCAGGATTGGATTTGGACACAATCAGAAAGACAGAGATGCACTGTATATGGGAAACCATTAGAAGAAAGCCGTAAATTAAATACACTTCCAAGATATCTTCAATCTTTCCCGAATTGGTTTTTTAGAGACCAGTTTTTCAGACTTTGTCTCAATCTATTTAATACCAAAGAAACAATAAAATGGGGGAAGTCTGGTGGGGTATCCAAATGTTGTAGGATGTGCACTGTGGACGATTCGATTGAAAGCATAAAGCATTTGGTGATGGACTGCCTAGCTTTGGAACAGCAAAGAGTGAACGTAATGAGTGAAGCGATCACCAAACATGGTCATCGACCGACGGAAGAATGGTGGAGAATACTCCTTTCAGAAGAAAAGATAACTATAACTTTAGCAGTGATTACATTTTTAATTGTGATTCAAAAGCTACTGGAAGATTTTTAATGGATTTTGGATTGATAGAAGATTGGAAACTCGTCTAAGCCTTTTGGTTTTAATATCTTTTATGTTCATTTTCTTTTCTTAAGATTTTGTTTCCTCTGTGTTGGGAAAACTAATTTGGTTAAAGGTTGTCAATTTGTATAACCAGTTTGAACCAGGGTAAATAAAAAATAAAAAAGAAAGAAGGGGTATTTGGCCACTCCCTTTTTAAAAGGATGCCAGAACAAGGCTCCTTCTTTACCATTCTGGTTGTGTCCCCGTTTTTTAAGGGCCTGGTTGATTTTTTCCCTCCTTCACCTTTTGTGGTTCCTCATTGGGATCTGAACTTGGTCCTTACCTTTCTGATGGCGGCTCTGTTTGAGCCTTTGCATTCAGCTCCCATCAGACGCATCACATTAAAGACTGCTTTTTGGGTGGCCATCACATCCACTAGAAGGGTTAGTTAATTGCAGGCATTCTCTATTAAAGACCATTGTCTGAAGTATTTTAAAGAGAAAGGGCCTCATTACGACCCTGGCGCTCCCGTAATGAAGGGTGCCGGTACGGGACCGGCACCCTTCATTACGGGAGCGCCTATTACGAGGTTCCCTTTGCGGGACTCGGAACAGACGTCTGGTAAAACCAGACATCCTTTCCGGGTCCCGCTAGGGGAACAGGGAGCTAATAACGGGTTGTTATTTACATGCCCGTTATTAGCTCCCTCCCCATTCCCATTTAGCCCTATGGGGGCTCAAATGGGAAAGGGGAATGGTTCCTTCAAGGAGGAATTACCGGGTCCTCCAATGTTGGAATGACCCGGTTATTCTTCATTGAAGGAACCCGGGTTTGGAGCCCGGTATGGAGGCAGCCATGGCGCTAATAGCACCATGGCTACCTCCATACTTGTAATGAGGCCCAAAGTCTCCCTGAAGAGCGGGATACGTTTTTGCAGACAGTGGTTTCAGAATTGCATCTTGCCAAGAGCATCGACCTACACAGATTGGATCCCAAGAGGGCGCTGAGTTTTTACCTGGCTGGAACAGGGTCTTTCAGTAAGGACAACCAGTTATTTGTTGCTTTTTCACAACCCATGTTGAGGTGAGCAGTTACTAAGCAAACAAGCCCTCGCTGGATAGTGCTATGCATTTTGAAATGCTGTCAGACCGCAGGTAAAGAGGTTTCTGGAAAGTCTTAGGGCTCATTCTATGAGGGGGGTTGCAGCCTCCTAGACTCTTAAGATGGGCGTGCCAGTTAGAGACATTTGTTGTGTGACAACAGGGTCTTCTCTGTGTGTTTGCCAAGCATAACAGCTAGGACCTGGCCCATGGGGCACGCAGGCACTTTGGTAGGGCAGCCCACAAGAGTTTTTTTTATGCGACTTCAACCCTGCTCCAGCAAGATTATTGCTTTAGGAGTCTATCAAGATGAGGAATATGTGGAAGAATGCAATCTATTAAAGAGAAATTACTTACCAGTAATGTTCTTTCTATGGATTCTTCGCCCACAGATTCCTTCTCGCCCTCCAGCCTTCCCCGCCTGGAAGTCCATGATCTTAATCACATTCTGTGGTCACGCTTCTGTGTGCAATGACATGAGGGGCAGAGTGCTACATTTTAGGCAGAAGCAGTTAGTTGACAAGACAGCCCTACATCTTCTGGGTGCATTTCAAAGTTTTAAATATGGAAGAAAAAGGTGAGGAAGCAATGGTTGTTTGTTGTTGTTTGTTTCTATGCCTTTGCCCATTACTGCATGTTTCCTCTTGCAGGTGAGCCTGGGGACAAAAAGTGGGGAACTGCGGTAAGAAGGCATAGTGTGTCTGTTTATGTGGTGCCCAAAGTCATGCCTATTGTCGAGGAGTGGCACGGCCGTATACGAAGGAGTCATTGACGATGATATCAAGCGGCACTACGCACTCTATCAAAAGATCTCCCGAGCAGCTGACACTGGATAGCTATCTATCACAATGAGGAATATGTGGGAGAACAATTCATAGAAAGAATATTACTAGTAAGTAATTTCTCCTTCTATTTGTGGAATGATATAAAGAATCTGTCATGTCTGGGAGAAGCTGATGTCTATCCTGGCCCTAAACATAAACGTGCTAAACAAATAAAGACATGTTCAAGGTGTTTCCCTGGTACTTATTTGGCCATCTAGCTGCAGCTTTGCTAGTGGTGTATGTGACAAACTCTAAACAACACCCTAACACCCTCTTCCAACATTGCCACCAGATAGGGAGTGTAAGAGGATAGAAGCCTTGGCCAAAAAGGTATTTACCTATGGGTCATTAACGCTGCCCTCAGTCAATAGTGCCACCACCTTGGCCGTTACTAGGTCGCCTTGCAGCTGTTCATGGATAAATTGATCGTTCAGCTGCCGATGGTGAGTAGGAATGCCATGAGGGAGGTAAGGTAATAGCTGATGGCTTTGAGGTATCCAGGAACATAATACAGGCAAGCCTGCACACTGTGCACTTGGTGGCCAGGTGATTGGTGAGCTAACAAACATTTTTAAGCCATGGGTGGATCCGCTTGGTGGGGTTTTCAGCCAACGTGTATGACAAGATCATGGACATACCCTTTCAAGGGAGAAACTGTTCGAGACAAGGTTGACAAGACCTTGTAGATAATCAGGGAGTGCATAGAAAAAGCAAATTTATGAGGACTGTTGGCTAATTCAAAGCCGTTCCTTATGACTGAAAAATACACGGGCATACTGGCCACTGCACAAAAGCAATGGTTTGGCAGGGGTAACCTGGTGTGGACTCAGAGAACCAGGAGACAATTTATGGGAGAAAGGTGGAAGAACTCAGTGCCCAAGCTATTGACATCTCAAGGGGCCGCAAGCCCTAATAATCCGCTTTAATGAGTCCTTAGCTCATGTGACAAACATGGGGGGGCAGGCAAGGGGACTTAATTGAGGAATGCAGGGCTATGATCATGGACCATGGGACCTTTAGGTTGTGGAACAAGGCTATTGCTTCATTTCCCCACTGTCCACCTCAATGCCGAAGATAGCAGCTTCATCAAAAAATGCTCCTTTTAGAGGCACAACAAATGATGGAAAAAAGAGCAATGGACTGACTATCCAAAGAAGAACACCAGACCAGGTTCTACTTCAGATATATTCCAATCCCGGAAAGGGAACCAGGACAACTGAGGCAGATGGCCCTGCTTTTGGCAGGAGTTGAGTTGTTGGTACAATGAAGAGAATGTCATGGCAGATGAGCCATTTGCTCTCCAAGTGTTTCAAGCGCAGATTGTCATGGACGCTTCCCCGATGGGCTAGACAGCATATCATGATGAGCTGGATGTATGAGGGAGAGGGCCCTAGAGGGAGATGAGTTCCCTAAGAGTGATCTATCTGGCCCTAGAAGCCTTCCAATCATGATTGCTGGGCCATAAGGTGATGATCCTGATGGACAACATTACTGCAATGCATTATGTGAACAAGCTAAGAGGGTTGGGTGACCTTAAGGTATGCAGGGAGGCATAGGGCGTTTAGTTGTAGCTAATGACCAAGAACGTCTCAGTCCACATCTTTCCTCTAGCTGGGGAGAGCAGCGTGAGGGTGAACACTCTCCGTAGGCATCAGTCAATGTGGTACTAGTGGGCTCTAAACCAGTTGGTGGCTGATCACATCTTCCAGATGTGGGGCCTACTGATAGTGGATCTGTTTGCTACTCACACCGACAGGAAATGCCATTTATTCTACGCCAGTGAAGTGCCCAAGTAGTGTATGCTAGGTGATGCTATGAGGATCTAATGGACATTTGGAATGATGTATGCATTCCTCACGATCCACCTGTTGCATATGGTCCTGAAGAGATTCAGACACTACAGGGAGGAAATGATTTTGGTCACTTTGAGGTGCTGCAGAGGGCCTGGTAAACACGATTACCCAACCTGAGCAGTGGGTGTGCTGGTGAATCCTGGTCTTGCCCAGCCTGCTGTCACAGAAGGAAAGCAGGGTTTTCCAGCCAGACCCAGGGACCATTAAGCTGGACACTTTGCTCTTGAACATCTGAGGTTCCAGGGCAATGATCTATCTGAGGAGGTGTTGGACCTCGTGTTGGGGCCCTGAAACAATAATAACCACAAACTGTACTTATGTAGATGACCATACTTCTGCCGGTTGTGTGACCTAGGAGGGATCAAATCCTTCTTGGCATTAGCAGCCATGGTCTTACATTTTGCACTGTCATTGGTGGAGAGAAAACTACAGGTGTCCTATCCATCTCCATGTGCAAACCCGAGCAACTCTCTTTTGTCTGAGATCACAATTGTGGTGCAATTTCTGAAGGGCTTGGTAATTCAGTACCCACCATTGCCTTACATTTAGGTGCAATGGGACCTGAAGTTGGTCGTGGCACAGTTAATGGCCTCACCGTTTGAGCCCATACACTGCTGTGGTATCAAATCCCTTAGCTTAAATACTGCTTTTCTAGTGCCCATCACATCAGCCAGGTAAGGGAGGGAGCTCCAGGCCTTGTTGGCTGACAGATCTTATGCAATCTTCACGCAGGACACAGTGATGCTTTGGACAAAAGTGTCTTTCTTACCCAAGGCCATAAGTGAATTTCACATCAACTAATACAGAAACATTCTGGATTTCCTCCCACCTCTTAAATCGTACAAGGTGGAGAAGTGGTTGCATAGACTCAACCCAAAGTGGGCCCTTAGCAAAAACATCACCAGTTCTGATGAGTACGGCATGGACAACAACATATTGTAGCCTATGGGCACACATCCTGGGGGTGGCAGTGACCAAATAGATTATCCCCAGATGGACTATGGTATGTGTTACAGATGGCTCAAAGAGTATTCCAGTGCTCTGAAATGGCTCAAGGGTTTTTATTAAGATTTCAATTGGCCCTAAGGCTGTCGCTCTCTCATCTAGAAAAACACCTCTTCTCAAACACAGGTGTCCCTAACCCCACGTTAGCCTATACTGATTATCTACCACTACTATCTAGGTTCTGGCTTGTACCTAAAGTGATGAAATAAAGGTCAAATAAACTTCCTAAACTGCCCCTCCTCTATCCAGTGGTTAGTTGTCTAAAGGGTTATTGAATTGTGCCCTACAAATACCCTGCCCGACTCTGTCTCCTTTCTATCATGCCACGTATTCTTTTCCCTCTCACTGCTTGGCATTCCCCTTTTGCTGCTCTCCTTCTCAGACTCCTCCCATCTCTAATTCCTCTACTCCCCTCGTAGTCCTCCCCTGTCCCTCTCACATCTCTTCCTCCTACTAAGTCGCACCCCCAGGCTTTGATGTTCTGTCTCTAGGACACTACAACACACTCCTCTACGCTTCTACTCCCTCCTCCCCCCTACAGCTCCCTCCTGCATCCCATTTTTCCCTCTGCCACACTACTACTCCCTCCTCTAGACTACTACCACTCAATCCCACCTCTTACTCAGACAGCCTCCTTTCACTCGCACATGCACTTCACAATCACTCCCTCCTAGTCCCTCACACACACTCACTACCCACTACCAGTTGCACTCACAAACTAACATCTCACCTGCTCCAGAAACCATCTCCATACTCCTTTTCTCCTTCCTTCCTCCTACTGGTGTCAAGGGCCTCATCACGACTTGGGAGGTAACGGTAACGCTATTAGCGCGGGCGGTATTAGCCCTACCGCCGAACTCCCCGGCACTAATAGCGCCGGATCACGAGTTCGGCGGTAATGTAAGTCCCCATTCCCCACTGAGCCCATTCGGGAATGCCCCATTCCCCATTGGGCTCAATGGGTAATCTTCGCGCTAATACCGCCGGCGGATTTCTCGCCGACGGTAATAGCGCGAATTTTCGGCAGATTTCCCCCCAGCTCAGAGCTGGGGCGAAATCCGCCGAAGCCCTGATTTGGCGGACCCTTAAATCCGGCGGTAATAGCGCTACTGCCGGATTTAAGGGTTACCGCCAAAGTCTTGATGAGGTGCTACCTCCTTCTACTCTGACCTCACCCGAACAACCCACACCTTACTGTTTTCTGGCGTCTCTTTAAATACCTATCCCTCCCCCCAGTTGGTCATCTGGTCCTGGCAAATCTGGCCCTGTTTTCCACGCCCATAGTTGGTTAGAAACAGCAAAGATGTTACATAATGGGATAATTCCTGCCCCTTTTGTCCATGCAGCAGAGGCGTCGCTAGGAGGTGGCTGGGGGAGCTATAGCTCGGGTGTTTTGGTTGTAGCCCCGGATAGAAGATCAGAGGCTACAACCAAAAGGCGTGTCTGGGCAGTCCCAACATTAACGTAGCCTCAGCTCTTTTACAAACCTAGCAACACCCCTGCCAAGCAGTACACACTGCACAACAGTGATGGCGTACAATGTCCATGTTTATGTTGGGGGCCTTGGACTGGATCTGCCTAAGGTAAGTGCATTTTGTGCAGGGTGGCGCCCCTTTGATTAGTCCCTGGTTGTCTAGGGAGCTTGCCGTTGATCCAGGTTGTTTGTTACTGAGGCTGGGGACTGCCACTCAGTCGGTTCTGCAGCCATGCAGATGCAGCAGTTCCTTTGCCACCACCCTCTTCTTGCTGATACTTGCCCTTAGGCGTCGGAACATGGCCAGCCTTTGATGCTGAAGGATTGCTCACACTCAGCCGGTTCCAGTTCTCCAGTGTTGCAAGATCATCCAGGCACCTTTTGATTTCCGCCTCTTGGAAGGGTGTCACGTTGTCACTACGGATGCGTCGTGGTAGACCATGGGTGGCGAAGATCTTTTCTGGAGCCGGTATCACCATGTCTGCGGATGTGGATGACACGATTTCTACCTCTGGATATCTTGTGTGGTCATCAATGGCTACTAACAGATATGTGTCTTCCTGGACCGTGCAAAAGTCAATGCTGATCGCGTCCCATCTTGAGGACCCCCGCTCTACTGCTTGAATGGGTTTGGTGGTACACTTGTGATTTGACACGCGAGGCATGCTGTTATGAGTTGTTCTACCTTGGTGTCGATGTGCGGGAACCCTACTCGGTGCCTGATTCTGGCTTTGGCCCTGACCATGCCTTGGTGGCCTTCGTGAGCCAACGTAATGATTCTCTCCTGTAGACTTGCAGGGATGACTATCCAAGCTCCTCTTAGTATGAGTCCTTCCTTGGTGATAGACAGGTCTTGCCATACTGGAAATATACCCGTGAGGAAATCTCTGGCTTCGGTTATGCGATTGTGTACATTTCGAAGAAAAGATTTCCATTCGCCGAAGATGATGGAGTCCTTGACAAGGTCACAGCAGAGGTCGGCTTGGGTGGCTTCTACAATGTCCTCAATGCTGATTGCTTTTGGTTTCATCGTGTGAACGACCTGACAGATGTGTTCCTCGGTTTCTTCTGCCACATTCACTTCTCTTGGCGTGGCCGCTCTCGGGTGTCTGGACAGGAAGTCTGCAGGGTTGCTGGTACCTGGCTGGTATTTTAATTCAAATTCGTATTGTTGCAGGTGTAACGGACATCGTTGCCAAGTTGGGGATGAATCTCCCACAGTATGTTGCCATCCCCAAGGAAGCTACGTACCTCTGTGGGTGTAGTTGGGGGATGAGAGGCTTCTTTGATGTCTGCAACTTTTTGTGGGTCGGCTGAGACTCCTGTGCTGTTGAACACGTATCCGAAAAAGGTGATTTCTTCCTTCATGAATTCATACTTCTCCCGGTGAATGGTTAGCCCTGCGGTCTCCAGCCTGCTAAGTACCATCTTGAGGCGACGCATGTGTTCTTGCCTGTCGCTGGCATGGATGAGAATGTCATTACTGACATTGAATACTCCCGAGATGCCCTGTATCACCTCCTGGATGGCCGCTGAGGATATGCCGAAGCTCAGCCTTTTGTATCAGCATAAACCCAGGTGTGTGGAGAAGGTCGTAATATACCTGGAGTCTGATGCAGTTTTAATTGATGGTATCCAGTATTGAGGTCAACCTTGGAGAACACTTTCGACCCAGTGAGGTCCGTAATGATTTCGTCCAGCGTGGGGGTGATGTGCCATTCCCGCTTGATAGCTGCATTGGGGAGGCGCATGTTGATGCAGATCCTCACTTTCCCCGGTTGCTTTGGCTTCTTGGTCACCACCATGGGTGATACCCACGGTGTCAGCCCAGTTACTTCCTCTATGATACTAGCTTTCTCAAGTTCTCCCAGCTCCTTTTCGACATGGTCTCTCATGTGGAATGGTGTCCTTCTGTGACGCACCGCTCAGGGCTGTACTGATTCATCGATGTGGAGTTAAATAAGCTTTCCTTTCAGGCATTCGATGCCTTTAAGGAGGCCCGGGTACTTGTCAAGAAGGCTGCCGATGTCTGTTGAGTCAGTTATGTCACAGATGAAGCATATTAATCCTAGGTCTTCTGCTGCATCCCCACTCAGTAGGCACTCGATGCCTGTGTTGATGACATATACCTTAGATTCTAATACTAGGTCACCACTGCTGAGGGTTATCCAAAAACGTCCCGTCACTGGTAGTGGAGTCTCGCACCCGTAGGCAAATAGAAGCATGTCCGTTTTTTTAGGACTGGGGGGGGCGTAGTTTTGTAGTTTTAAGAACATGGTCACCGGAATAACGTCCACTGATGCCGCAGTAACAATTGTCATTTGTGTCTCTTGGCCTTGTATGGCCACAAGGCATTTCCATCTTCTTTGTCTTTTTGCCGAGACTGTGCCTCTGTGTTCGAGTGCTGAGACTATGTACACTTTGCTCCCCCTTCTCAGTTGTCCGCTTTCTGACTCTTTTGTCATGTCGCTGCCGCCATCGCCTTCTTCATCGGTGGATGAGTTAGCTATTCCGACGCGGCGGGCATTGGCCTGTTTCTTTTTTCTCTGGGCACCCATGTCTTGTTGTGGCTGGGGGCGTTGTGCTGGCCCGGATGATCTACAGACTCTCGCGTAGTGATGGTTCCGGCCACATGCTCCGCACGTGGTTCCTTGTGCTGGGCAATTTTGCCTTCCATGACGTATGCCTCTGCACCACCCACATTCAGTGGGCCCTGGAATCCTCGACTGCCACCGAGGTGAGGTGTTTGCATCCTTGGGGTCTTCTCTCGGCTGTTGGCGGCTGGCTGGCGATTTGTGCTATCGTCGCGGACCTCTGTGTTAGCTGGAGCTTCTGCAGGGTGGTGCTCATGTGTGCTGCCCTTGTATGTGATAGTTCTCTCGGACGCCAAATTCAAGGATTCTGGCTAGGGAGATGCCCTTTTCGCTCAACACCATCCTGCGCAGTTTTTCAGAGTGCATGTCATTGAAGTTTGGCATCTGATCTCTTTTTTGATGTTGTCAAAAAAGGAGGCAGTGTCTCTTTAGGGGTCTTGCTGAAGGACGCTTGTCCTGCTTTGGCTGCCCTCGTGCCGGATGGACCGGATGTGGTTAGAGCCGTATCCACCTGTGGCTTCTAGGCCGAAGCCATACCAGCCAAAGCCTGTTCAAAAACTTTCAGCATTTGTTTTTTGGAGTTCTTCCACTCCTCCCTGTATGCACCATTAGCAGGGTACAACTTACCTCTTTCATCTGATGCATCGGAATCGTATCTGCACCACTGTTTCATTTTGTGCAACAATGACAAATCACAGTGGTAATATTTGTTACGGTAGTGCAACGTTTTTTGGATTTCTTACGGCGACGTCCCTCTCAATGTTACTCGGGAGTAGGCCCTTTGGTATCGTGCTCCAGAGACCTTGCAAGTGATTTCGCTGGGGTTTTAGATAGCGGTCTGCCGAGCGTCAAATTTGCCGAGCGTTCCTTTACCACCTTCAGGTTCTTTGCCAGACAAGATC
Organism: Ambystoma mexicanum; assembly: GCF_040938575.1. Lineage (NCBI taxonomy): Eukaryota > Metazoa > Chordata > Amphibia > Caudata > Ambystomatidae > Ambystoma > Ambystoma mexicanum. The sequence goes on from NC_090938.1 coordinate 390,020,805, forward strand.
CACATTGCTTTGTATCATGTCTGACAACAAGACACCACACACAGATAGTATGTGGGTCCATCATGGACATTTTTAGAGTTGTAGCCCTTGCAGTGTTTAAATCCGAATGGTTTAGGCCCTGACATACTGATATAGGATTGAATTCTATCAAATCGAATACAAGCGTGTTCGAATAGCGCTCCGCGCGCACAGAAAAAAGGAACTACAACTAAGGTATGGGGTCATAGTCCATCCTTTGATATGGAGCTGACACCACGTCCTTTGTCGAGGAATGGTGCGACTGTATACGAGGGAGTCCTCAACGATGATATTGAACGGCACTACACCCCGTTGAAATGTTTTCCAAGCAGCAGATGTAGGATAGCTATCAAGACAAGGATAGCTATCAAGATGAGGAATCTGTGGGAGAATGCAATCCATAGAAAGAAAGGTTGGTCCTCCTTGTACTAGGTGCCCTTGTTCATCACATTCATTAATTTGACTTTCTCATTGTGGTATGCTGTGTCGAAGACCTAGATTTCCACCGCCTTGACTACTCTTCTTATTTAGAACCATGCATGATGCACATTCAGTATTGGGGTCCACTAGCACCCCAATTTTGAGAACTGTCTCTGGTGACGTGTCTCGACCACTGTCATCTTGCAGGTTCTTTATGACCCCCACAGTCTTTTCCAAGTTGCCTCTCTCTCACTAATAATACTCCTCCCAGTCGCCAATGGGATGATCTTCCCCATCAAGGAGTTCATCTACTTGCTTGTGTGTCTCAAGATCAAGCTTCTCTACTTCAAAGTAAAGTGGCTTTCAGCTAAACGCAGCACTGGCACTGTACTGACACCATGTGAAGCCGTAATAGCATTTAAGGGCACTATGCCGCTGGTAAGCGGCACCACTCTCGACTCCAGAACGTCAAAGATCTATTAGAAGTTAGTATTCAAGGCCTCAGTGTAACCAAGGGAGTTGCATGAGCACGACCCTCACACCTAGTTTGCATAGGTCCCTGATTTTAGTATACAGGTAACCAACCGGCAGCCATTGGGGAAGAGGGTTAGGGAGAGGCTGAGGGTAGGTAAGGGGAATTAGGGAAACCGGGAAGGGGGTTAAGAACACGTGTAATGGACCATTATATTGTTCCCATTTATCTTGAAGCATGCAAACTGGTCGTCCAGCTTTTTTAATTTCTGCTTTGTACCGACAATCAGCAACTCTGTCTTTTCCTCATTAAAGGCCAGAGAATTCATCGCCATCCACATTCGTATAGTTTTAAAAACCTCATTAACTTTAAGTACATCGTCCTTATATACCCCAGATAGTTCCAAGACTATCTGGGTGTCATCTTATGGTCTGTTAATACTGAAATTGAATGCCTGGCTCCCAAAAGGTAGTTTTGCCATTCGTCAAAGGCTACCTTGACTGCCAGGAGTTATTTATCAGTGGTGAGGTTGTTTCTTGCGCTGTCTGTCAACTTTTGGGGGTAGAACGGTATGGGATGCCTAATCCCCCTTTTCATTTTCCAGAGATTGAATTCCCTGCAGAGCATTGTTTGAGGGATCCGTCTCAACTTGAAAGGTGCCAGATGCTGCAATAGTGGGGGCTCACGGAAGGTTGTCTTTAGTTGTGGGAAAGCTACATTTATTTTTATTTATTTATTTAATTGTTCATTTATAATGCGCTTAACACCAGCAGGTGGCGTCTAAGCACGGGATCAGGATTTGAACCTGTGTTGCGCCACCTTATCTTGTTTCCAAGACAAACACGTTGCCCCTGAGCTAGCCTCTCTCCCCAGTAAGCTTCCTTATTCCAGGTGATTGGCATTTCCTTTTGGAGTAACCTTGTTGTAGCAGTTATTGGGCCTCATTATGACTTTGGAGGTAGCCATGCCCTTAATTGTCATGATCCATCGATCACGCCCCTTTTGGTCCTCCTGGTCCCTGGTTCGTCGGGGGTTACTCGCTGTAGTACACCCAACATGGCCGAATTCACAGAACACGGTCTATCGGTCCATGCAGCACGTTTCATAAAGGAACCACGCCCCTGCGGCCCCGCGCGTCTCAACGCTATTGTTAGCTGAGGCTAGACGTGCATCGCAGTTTGTGTTTCTGGAACTGAGTTGCAACCCGTATTCCGAGACCCATTCCTTCTCATTCTCCTTCCTCCCCCTTGTACCTGTATTGCATCCGTGTTCCGTGCAGACCGCTCTCGTGTGCAGTCTTCTTTCCTGGTCTTCCTGGAGTTCCATGGTCCCGGACGAAGAAGCTGAAAGAATCCTGGAATCCGACGACGGCCGAGCGGGCTTATACAAGATCCGAACAGCATGGAAGAAAACCCCGGCGAAGGATCCCAGCAAGGCAGCAAAAACAGGTGAGAAAAAAGGAAACCTGTGACAGATTGAGACGCCACCTGATTGAATTCGACACAGACATGGAAGCGGCCATCCAGGACCTTATGCGTGGCATGCAAGAGCTGACGACCGAAGTGCAAAATTTAAAGGCAGAGAACGCCGTCTTAAAGCAATTGGTATTGTCCCGTGAATCTGCTACGAAAGAGAGTGTAATCCTTGGCGGCGTTGTTGATAAATATGATGGTTCCGCAAAGAGCCTTCGTGGATTCCTTGACTCATGTTTGGTCCACTTTACTTTCAGCCTTATTATTTTTCTACGCCCGGCTCGGTGGGCCTTCTTCTTTGCCCAATATCAGTTCCAGATTCACCACATTTCTGGAACACAAAATCTAATAGCTGACGCCCTCTCTCGACGTCCAGACTATGAACTTCCGGGAGATCGGCATATCCCAAGATGTTTCCTAACACAATATTTATAGCTCAAGCAAACAATCCCCTGGAAGACATTTGCATACAAACTCAGACTTCGGATCTCTGGAAGGGTCTTTCAAAAAGGAATCAATGGGATCTGAGAACCAAGGACGGATACTTGTTTAAGAATAACAACCTGGTCATTCCCACACAGAAACTACAACAGAAGATTATAAACCTCTGCCATGATACCCTTCACTCCGGTCATCGTGGCATTTCCAACACCCTCCATCTAATACAAAGACAATTCTGCTGGCCCAGAATGAAGGCTGGCGTTGAACTGTACGTTCAATCTTGTTCCATCTGTAATCAAAACAAACATGACAACCAGAAACCAACAGGACTCTTATTACAGCCTACTCCACCAACGAGACCTTGGGAAGTCATTGCTACAGACTTTATTGTAGAATTACCGCCATCTAGAGGGTACACCACTATCATGGTCACTATTGACTTGTTCACTCATACGGCTCATTTTACACCTCTGTATAAGTTACCATCCTCGTCAGAACTTGCTGGAATCTTCCTGGAACACATCTTCCGACTGCATGGACTTCCTTCCAAGATCATATCGGACAGAGGACCACAGTATATCTCTCAATTTTGGAAGCACCTCTGCAGGATACTCGGAATCAAACAAGCCTTCTCTTTAGGATATCATCCCCAAACCAATGGAGTCACAGAACGAGTAAATCAAACCCTTGAACAATACCTTCGTTGTTTCTCTACTAAGGTCCAGGAGGAGTGGTCGCTTCTAATACCAGTGGCAGAATTCGCCTACAACAATTCAGACCATTTGGCTGCTAAAACCAGCCCTTTTTTTTGCAGCCATGGATTCCACCCTGCGGTATTACCTTCAGTCCTTCCGCATCCGACTCCAGTTCCAACAGTCGACTCCTGGATTGAAACACTCATCAATATACAGAGAGAAGCCAAGGAACATCTAGAAAGGGCACAGATCCAAACTAAGCACTATGCAGATTCGAGGAGAAGACCAGGGCCTTCATACACCATTGGGGATAAAGTATGGTTATCCTCGAAGCTACTGCCCCGTCATCTCAGACAGAATAAGTTTGCTCCTCGATATTATGGCCCTTTTCCTATAAAAGAAGTCATTAATCCTGTGGCCTTTCGACTTAAACTACCAGACTCCTGGAAGAAAATCCATCCAGTTTTTCACAAATCTCTATTGAAGCCTTACATCCAAACCACCCGGACTAACCTTAGACCCAGTCCTGTGATTGTCAATGATCAGTTAGAATATGAAGTTTCTCGAATATGTGACTCCAGATATAGGCGAGGACAACTTCAATACCTGGTATAATTGAAGGGCTATCCACCCAGTGAACGTACCTGGGAACCCGTCTCAAACCTGAACTCCCCCAGATTACTCAGAAGGTTCCATCTAATACATCTAGGCAAACCCGGTGGAACGAGTTTTAGAAGGGGGCATGCTGTGATGATCCATTGATCACGCCCCTTTTGGTCCTCCTGGTCCCTGGCACGTCGGGGGTTTACTCGCTGTAGTACACCCAACATGGCCGAATTCACAGAACGCGGTCTATCGATCTTTAATTCCATGCAGCACGTTCCATAAAGGAGCCACGCCCCTGCGGCTCCGCGCGTCTCCACGCTATCGTTAGCTGAGGCTAGACGTGCGTCGCAGTTCGTGCTCCTGGAACCATTCATAGTGGAGACAGATGCCTCCAGCTACGCTATTGGAGCCGTTCTCAAACAGCTATTCGGGGACAGGATGGAGCACCCCATCGCTTACCTTTCACGGACATTAACTCCCAGTGAAACCCATTACTCAGTCTTGGAAAAGGAACTGCTAGCCATCCGTCAAGCCTTCACCGAGTGGCATCATCTACTCCTCGGAGCAAAACATCCTGTCCAGGTCCGCACGGACCTTTGAAACCTACAAGTACTGCAGGCCTTGGAATGTAGGAATAGCCGAGTTGCTACTCGAATTCCCGGACCCATTCCTTCTTCTTCTCCTTCCTCCCCCTTGTACCTGTATTCCATCCGTGTTCCGCGCAGACCGCTCTCGTGTGCAGTCTTCGTTCCTGGTCTTCCTGGAGTTCCGTGGTCCTGGACGAAGAAGCTGAACGAATCCTGGAATCCGACGACGGCCGAGCGGGCTTATACAAGACCCGAACAGCATGGAAGAAAACCCCGGCGAAGGATCCCACAAGGCAGCAAAAACAGGTGAGAAAAAAGGAAACCTGTGACATTAATAAGGGCATGGCTGCCTCCAAAATTGTGTCTGGGTTCCCTGAATGGTGAAATACCGGGCCATTCTGACTTTGGAGGACGTGTTATTTCCTCCTTCAGGGAACCTGGACACGGTCCTTTCCCATTCCCATTCGAGCCCCCATAGGCTCAATGGGAATGGGGAGGGAGCTAACAACGGGCCCGTTAATAACGGGGCCGTTGTTAGGTCCCTGGTCCCCTCGCGGGACCTGCTCTGGACGTCTGGTAAAACCAGACGTCCAGAGCGGTCCCGCGAGGGAACCTCATAGTAGGGCGGAATGGGATTAATGGCGCCGGCACCATTACCGGCGCTGTTAATGCCATTCCGCCCATCTCCTAATGAGGCCCTTTGTCTCAGAAAAGTTGGGTATAACATGTCAGTAAACATCTGGGATTCTCAGAAGAGAGTTCACATCCATTAACAATCCATGGCGATGGCCATTAATTTACTGTCTTTACTCCATTTTGGGCCATCTCGTTGAGGATGTACCCCAGAAATTACACCCTCTGTGCATGAAAGGAACATGTCTTCAATGTAGTGCAAAGCTGATGTTTCTGCTGGTATTGGAGAATCACCTGGGCATGTTGTACATGCTTTTATAAATTAAGATTTTGTTGGTGTAAACTAGAACAAAGTTATTGATGTGCCCCATAGCTCCACATGCATAAAGTATTAGAATTCCACTAGAGCACTGCACAATCCAAACAGCAAGACCTGATACTTGTACAAGTAAAATGTTGTACGAAAGGCGGTTTTCAACTCTTCACCCACCTTGACTCTTACCAAATGGTAAGCGCAGCGGACATCTACTTTTGTGGATATTACTGTGGATCAGAAATGGTCAAGGAGGACGGATTTCAATGAAATGGGAACCTGTTCTTTATGGTCATTTTATTGATTGCGCAATAGTCTATACATGCTCCGAGAGTCCATTCTTCCTTGGGGAAAAAAAGAGGGATGAGCCTACAGGGGATTTTGAATGATGAAAAAAGACCCTGTTTAACAGATGATCGATGATATACTAACATAGAGTATCATTCTAGGCATCAGCGAGCGGGTATAAACCGCTACCAGGTAAGTGTGCATTCATATGGAGGTCTATTGTATATTCATAAACCGAATGTGACAGAAGTGTTTCAGCTCGTTCCTTACCAAATATATCCTTGAAGTCTTGCCATACTTCAGGGAGGACTGACTGCTCTTCTCCAATAGTGTGTAACTCACAGTTCCCTTCAACTAAATGCAGGCCGGCTCCTACCTGAGCAGCCAAATGGGAAGCAGTTTGAGATGAAGGCCCTGAGGCCTGCAGGCGAGTTAGCGCTTTACAAAAACTAAATAGAATAGAATAGAATGAAAAGGAAATAGTCTGTTGTTCCCAATCTATTGTCAGGTTATGCTTGGTGAACCAAGGCATTGCTAAAAAAAAGTCCAAACTAGGGGGCGACAATTAAGCCAAACATTGGTTCTTCTTTGTGATTTGGTAAACTGAGCTTGAAAGCTGTCGGATTTGTGAAGTAATCAGTCCCGGGTCAAAAAGAAACCGTCCACCGAAAGCACAGGTCCTTGACTATTCTTAGCCCGTGCAATTACAATGAAATTGCTGGTTGCCCCGGAATCAACCATAGCAGGCAGGGTCGTTTTGGCATTCACAAAATGTAGGAAGACCAACATGTATAAATGTGCAGTTGTACTTTAGGAGTGTTGGCTACAACCTTTGGGTCTGTGGCAGGCTAGACTTGGCGGCAGGACTGCTATTAGTCCTGGGCTGCTTTGTTTTCTGCCTTTGACCCTTTCCTGTCAGTTGAACCTCAAGTCTTGGGCTTGTGTGTGCATTTCTACAGAAAGTGCCATTTGTTCCCGCAACACAAGCATTGCTTGTTTTTAGGATCTCTTCTCTTTTTCTTCAGGAGCTGTTGGTCCTTTTAATTAATTAAGAATTGATGAATCTTTTAAAACACGCTTAATACCGGGTTGGGGAAATGTCTGAGCAAGAGAATATTTTAATTCGTCCCTCAAACACTCATAAATCAGATTTGTTCTCTTATCCTCAGGCCATTTTGTTTGTCTAACTAGCCAAACGAAGGGCATGACATAAGTCACTCAATCTCTTGACCTCGGCTTTCGAATGAATGATTTTTTCTAAAACCATTGATACAGCACATACATCAAACAGTCAACCAAATTCACATTTAAACTGACCATAAAAATGAAGAATCGGTTCATCCTCTTGAACAAAAATAATTATTCATGATGCAGCATCACCTACGAGATATAAAATCACAGAGTCTTTGCCTGGGCAGTTTGTAATACAGCTGGCTTATAATTAATCACTACCACTGCCTCTGCTGCTTGTATTAACATCCTCAACATTCAGAAAATGCATCCTTTTCTTACTAATCACTGTACAGAAACTCTAGTTGCCACTCTCATGCTCAGCAAACTTGCCACCTTAGGTTAATGTTACTTTTGTAGGTCACCTGTTTTCTTATATATCATTTTTCTGTTTGTTTTGTCCCTGCTACATGTCCCACTTTATACACCCTCATACACTGGCTCACCACTGATTCTCATCTTTGTGCTGTTGTACAGGCACCGTTCCTGTGAATGCCTCCGCCATCTGTAAATGTGTTATTGTAAGTGATTTCTGCTCGAAATTGACATCCCTTTTCTTCAAATAAACACAAAAGAAAGAGGGGCGGATAACACGAGGCACTTCTGAGAGCTTTTCCTCACCTGTGCTGGTGTTCATGAGGGAATCCTAAATGATCAGCGCTTGAACACGGGTGGGAAGTTGCTTAAATACAATCCCAGCCACCTAGCAGGCTGCCGGGCCCTCTGGATCATGCAGGTCGCCACCAGGGTTTTGTGGCTTGCCTATTGCGACTGAAGCAACAAATGCTACATGCAACATGTCCTTTGCCTCAGACAGTGCACCTCTGTAGACCAGTGGCCTCCACAACCCTGCCAAACGTGTCAGTGAAGGAGTCCACACGCAACAGGTCTGTGACCATGGCTCACAGCTCTTTCAGGGATGCCTAGAGCCACTGCCCCTTTTGCCCTGCAGAAGCATGCTGTGCTACGTCTTCAGTCTGCACTGGGTACTAGACACAGTAAGAGCAAAAATGGGCACCACTAGCTATTGCCACATTTCTCACTAGAACACTGGAAGGTCATCAAGCCCTGAGGAGTCGCCAGTGCTGCAGTCACCGGCACCAGCCCCGGCGCTGGGGCCATGGGCACCTGCCCTGATTCTGGGCCATTGGCACCTGTGCATCTCCATCAGCTGACATTACTGGCCTGATGGTGAATTCCTAGGAGGGGCCATTCTTCCTGTTCATTTTCTCTGACCTGTCAGAGTGGATGTGCTTCGAATAATGGGAAGTGCTTCTTGAGTTAGCTCTATTTTCGTACCTTCTCCAGGCTCGGACTGGCCTATTGGACAATAGAGCAATGACCGAACCAAAAACACAAAATGCTGCTGTGGGACAGTTTTTTTGTCGAAGTGGGTCACATTTTTGGCCAGTCTGGGCCAGTTTGACGAGTTCACTTCACTATGCATCAAGTAGTTTTGACCAGTGTTGATGAATACATAGGGCCTCATTACGAGTAAAACCGGCAGGCTGCCGCCGGACTCGTGAGGAATTATCGCCACCTGACTTGCCAGAATAACCAGAGCATTACAGCCCCGGCGGGCCGGTAAGTCAGGCGGGGGCAATTGTTACTCCCCATTCCCATAGGACTGAATGGGAATGGGGAGGACGGAAGCACTGGCACTGCGCGCAACATTGCCGGTGCTTCCGTCAAAGTCTGCTGGCGGGTGCCGTTCCACCCACCAGGGACAGACCTGGTGGGCGAAACGGCACACGCCAGCAGACCGGTAGTTTGCCGGTCCGGAAACAACGGTACTGATAAACTTAAAGGCACCGTTGTTTCCGGACCGGCAAACTTGTAAAGAGTCCCATAGTCTCTAAAATGCACAATTTGCATCACATTGTATCGATAAACATCCCCTAGGGTACTATTCAAACAGTCTGTTACAAAAGGAATTATTTGCCATTTGCAACTATGGGCCACTTTATCATTGGTGGCCGAGACAATGTTATGCCCTAGTCCAACCCTGATGTAACGTGGTCACTCCAGTTCCAAGGATCTCCAGTGGTCCTCTGAAAGTAAACTCTGCTCCTTTACTGAAACACCAGGAGTCAACATTCCCACGACTGAACAGCCTTTGAAGTCACACCCCTGCACACCTCACACCCATTGCCCTTGTGGCGGGTGCTGACACACCACATCCAGCAGTCAAAAAATAGGAAACATAATTTAAACTTGCATGACCGTTAGAGCCAGCGGCTCCGAACGTGGTTCAAATTCTAACCTGTTGGGCTCATGGCGGGCAGTGCCACTTATGCACGTCACTAGAAGAACTCTTGTGGCCCCACTGATATTGGTTGCTCCACCTCTGACGCCGCCCCTGTGCGAGCCTGCTTAAACATTTCCGTAGTTCCCAGCATGCAGGCTGGACATTTCGAAGATAAACAATCTGCCAGTGAGATAGTCTCCGTTGGAACAGATAACTGCTATCCCGCTCGCACAGAATCCTGGGAGGCCAGTTTATTCCTGTGCCCCTCTTGGCGGTTGAGAATGCGAAGACAAGTGGTCCCTGGGGAGAGGTGACTCGAAGAAGGATTGGTGGGCCCTTTTTCCGTATTTATCTGCCACTGTAGAGGCATCATCTCTCAACCTTTTTTGTGCCCCCACAACACCCCCCCTTAGGTGGGTAACAGTCAATTGAATTGACAGAATCATGTCTTGGCGGGTGATTGAACACATTCCTGGGCGGGTGACACCCACCAAAAGCGTGTGAGATGAGAGCTATGGTAGAGTTCACGAAGAGAAATATGGCATCCCTGCTCAACTGCTTTTCTGTGCACGCAGCCATGCCAGCTAGCTTGGGAGAAGGGGTAGGAGCCAAATGTGACATGTGGCACATGCCACAGCATGCCACCAATCTCTGGACTGGCCGATGTAAAATGTACAGTTTAAGGGATTTCAAACACATTCAACAATGCCATATTCGGCTCCTACCCCTACTGCAGCTGGGGTTCCATCCTAAAAGCTGGCTAGGGCAGCTCGCTCGCTCAGTGGTGAGAGGGACTCCCTTATTTGCTGTTGTATCACTACAGCCAGTGCTGGAAATGTAAATTATTAACTGTGGGATCCTACTAGCCGGTTGGTGAAGCTTGGGGGGAGTGGGAAGTTGGGGGGGGTTGTAAATTAGGGGGAAGACGGAGACTCTAGAGATTTTTCTCAGATCCCTCAAATAAACGTTTCCATTTGAATAATTAATACATTATGAACTAGAAAATAACACATGAAAGGAGGAGTGTTTCCTATAATGTTCCAAGCAAATTATAAAAGGGCAACACATCATTTAAAAGTACAAATCTGTACTTAAATATTTATTTTCTGCAGTGTACGATCATTACAGGCACATACTGACATGTTTTCAACAGATGTTCCAGTAGGTAAGTCTCTCCTGACAGCTCAAGTTTGAAACCCTGCTTCAGTGACAAAAACGTGTCGAGTATGCAAACAGATTTCCGAGATCCGGGGAGACATTTATTGCCGTATGTCGGATCGGAAAAAAATCAGATTTTCAACACATTTGTTACAGAAAGTCATAATTCTATTAAAACGGAGGCGAAGGATTATGCTATCTCTTCAACTTTACTGTTCAGCAGCAAAGAACAACCAATGAACATGAGACACAAAACTAATAAAAAACTATAACAACCATGTTTTTTCTGAGTCTTTGTAGTCCATTTCTATTGGTCCTCAAACTGACCACTTGATGTCTTTAAACCAATCCAACAAGTCCTCAATACTAAAAGCTCCTGTCCTCTTTTTCTTCCTCCTCTTTCTTTGTCCCTGTGAGGTTGATTCCAGTGCATTTCTGAAATTCCGTCCGTTCTATCACCATCTTAGTTCAATTCCCGGATTGCTTGTTGTCCGTCGCCAACCCTATAAAATCATACAATTAAAGAGGTGACTATAAACTGAAACAAGGGTGGGACAATCGTAAATTCAACTACATAGCAAATAATTTCTCTCTTGTGTATTACAGCATTATTTCCTATTCTAATCATCAATGTAATACTTTATTAAACTAAATAGATATCAACATTACAGCATTATAATACATTACATTCTTACGATTGATAGGGTGGGATAATCCTTCGCCTCCGTGTCTCTAATAGAATTATGACTTTCTGTAACGAATGTGTTGAAAATCTGAATTCTATGTCAAGACCGGAGGCTCGGATTATGCTTGTTCAAAGCTTACTCACCACTAACGATGTCGCACTTTCCATAGGTTTGAAATAGAAAGTTTTAAAAGTCGATTTATTCGACCAATCTGCAGACCTCATAATGTCTTCTACTCTGGCTCCTACATTAAAGGCTTTAGTAGCCATCACTCCTCTAGTTGAGTGGGCGCCATATTTCTCAATATCAATGCCCGCTTCAACCATCACCCATCTAAGCCATCTGGCTATGGTAGCCGGTGGAATTGCTTTAAATGGTTTACAAATTGCTAACAATAATTTTGACACTGCTGGGGGTCTTACTTCCCTTGTCGTATCTTCATATGCTGTTAAGCATCTGACTGGACATAATTTCGGTTGACCTGGGAAAGCCTAATAAGAAATAGATTTCAAGCCTGTCTTGGTTCTTCCTGTTATGAGAAAAGTCACTCCGTTCGGAGATACACTTTCCCTGTTGACCTCCAGTGCTCTAACATCTGAGGATCTCTTACATGCTAAAAGACATAAAAGCATGGATAACTTGCCTGAAATCGCTTTCCGTGTTAAATCCTGATTATCTGGCCATGATAGAAATAATCTCAGAACTCTATCTACATCCCATAATTGATTATACTTTTCACTAGGGGGTCTGATCATCTTCACTCCCCTCACTAATCTACATATTAATGGGGGTTCCCCAATCGCTAGACCTTCTACTCTAGGGTGTCCTGCCGATATCGCAGACCTGGCTGTGTTGGTAGTTCTGTATGCCTTTCCTTGCGCTGCCATCTGAGCAAAAAAATTAGCTACATGTACTACATCCGTTCTATCGGGATGGATATTCCTCTGCAGACACCAGCTATTCCATCTAGCCCATGCTGATTTATACGCTCTGTGTGTCCATGGGGCCCAGGTTTTCGCTAATGATGTTTTCAGCCTCATCCGATAATTCTGGCCTAACCCAAGATCTCCTGAAATCGCCCAAGCTAATAGGTTGAGTCCTCCTGACCTCACTAATGGATGACTGAGATCTGTGGGATCTCGAATGATGAATTTGTCGTGGGGTAATGCCACTGGGTTGTGGTGTGCTAATTCTAGCAGGCTGGGAAACCACATCTGCCCCTTCCTGTCAGGCGTAACTAGTACTAGGGATGCTCTCTGGCTTCTCACCTGGGCTAGCGTCCTCGCTATCATGGAGAATGGAGGGAACGCATAGTTCGTCTGGTGGCCCCATGATTGCAGGAAGGCATCTGTCGCCTCTGCTTCTGGGTCCGGTCTCCAGCTGAAGAACCGGGGTAACTGTCTGTTTAGTCTCGATGCAACTAAGTCGACCTGGCATGGTCCCCATCGAGACATCAGTTCTTGAAACACTACCTCGTCCAGTTTCCAATCGCTGGCATCTCTGAGGTATCTGGAGTTCCAATCGGCCACTTCGTTCTGATGGGCCGGCAGATATTCCGCCGTCACTGAGACTCTCCTTCAAAGACAGCGTTCCCAGAAGTCTTTTGCCAGTTCTGCTAATAACCTGGATCTTGTCCCGCCCAGTCTGTTGATGTACCTGACTGCCGAGACATTGTCCATCTTCAACAGGACGCAACATTGGGCCCTTTCTTGGGTCCAGCATTTTACTGCAAAGGACCCTGCTAGCAACTCCAGGCAGTTGATATGGAGACTCGTCTCTTGATCTGACCACCTACCCCCTGTCATCAGGTTCCCGCATCGGGCTCCCCAGCCCCATCTGCTGGCGTCGGATTCGATGACCAGGTCCGGGGATGAACCAAATATCGCTCTCCCGTTCCATGCATCCTTATGTATTAGCCACCATTTCAACTCTTCCCTCACTTCTTGTGAAATGGTCACCTTTGACTCGTAGGAAGCACCCCTCCTGAGGTATTAGATCTTCAACCTCTGGAGTGCCCTGTAATGTAGAGGTCCTGGGAATATTGCTTGGATTGATGCCGCTAAAAGGCCCACTAATCTTGCAATGTCCCTCAGCGACAGTTCTCCCTTCGCTAGTGTGTGTCTTTGCTGTTTTTTGATATCGTTCGCCTTGTGAATGTGTAGACTGAGAGTTCCCTGAATAGAGTCTACAGTGAACCCCAGGAATTCCATTGATTGTACCGGTACTATACTGGATTTCTCCCAATTTATTAGGAACCCAAGACTCTCTAACAAATCTATTGTTGTCTGAACTTGCTCTATTAACGTTTCCCTCTCCTGGCACATCAGACATAAGTCATCTAGATAGATTATAAGTCTTATCCCTTGACTCTGAGGTGTGATACAACTGGTTTCATCATCTTGGTGAAACACCATGGAGCCGATGCCAGACCGAAGGGCAGGCATCGAAATTCCCATGTTGTTTCCTCCCAGATGAATCTCAGAAATTTGCAGTGATCTTCTGCTATGGGAATAGTCAGGTATGCATCTTTTAAATCTATCCTGGCTAGCCAGTCTCCCTGTATTAAGGTATCTCTTAGCAAGTGTATGCCTTCCATCTTGAAGTGTCTGTACACCACGTATTCGTTTAGACCTCTTAGATTTATAATTGGTCTTGTCTTGTGCTTCCCTTTTACTAGGAACATATTGCTTATGTAACCTTCTGATTGAACTGATACGGGTCTTATCGCTCTTTTGCTTACCAACCCCCGCAATTCTCCTTCGAGTAAAACCTTGTCCTCTCTGTTCATTTCTAGCTTCTTTGGTGGTTTTCCCTGATGTGGTGTCTCTAGAAAATCTCTATAAAACCCCTGAGCGGTCTGTATTACCCAGGAATTTCCCGATATATTCAGCCAATTTTGTAAAAACTGAGCTGTCCTCCCCCCTACTTCTGGGGTATTTAGGAGTGGGTATACTGTTCTCACCTGGGTTATTTTGCTGACGCTCCCCTTGTCGCCAGTTTCTGACTCTTCCTCTGCCCCTTGATGGAAAGAAAGGCGTTTGTCTATGATCCTCTTGCTCTCGCCACTGTGCTCTGTCCTGATAGGATCGATTGTAGTGGAACCGGCCAGCTGAGCGACCCCTGCCTCTGCTGGCCCGTCCAAAAATGTGCCTCCCGAACACTCTCTTAAGAGAGGCTTGTGCCTTGTCCAAGGCTGCATATGAATTCACAAATTTGGTGAGCTCCTTGATAAAGGGGTCCCCAAATAACTTCCCTTTCGCCGATGATGCTGATTCCGCGGAGGCCAACTCACTCAGCTTAGGGTCGATCTTCACCAACAAAGATCTCCTCCTTTCTGTGGTGATGGCATGGTTGGCATTTCCCAACATGCATATCGCCCTCTGGGCCCACCCGATTAGAATTGATGGGTCTATCGGCTCGCCTTTGACTTTCGCCTCCTTTCCTATCTGGAGAATTTTTGTGAGGGGTCCTGTCTTGTCCAGCATCTTATCCTGGCATGACTGCCAGGATCTATCCAGACCCTTCCTCACATCCTTTGTGTATTTGCTCATAAAGGTTTTCATCTTCTCATATATGCCGGGTGTATCCGCTGCACCCTCTGGGAGGTGTGGTCTGGGGCATTCTGCCCTCATCTTGCTCCTAGCCTCTTTGGCTAGTGGCGCTCTCAAGCACTTCTTTAGATAGGCCGCTATTCTCTTTGGCGGCTCCCATTCAGATGATCTGGGATGAATAAGTGCCTCTGGATCGAAATCATCGTCCTCCGCACCATCCTCCTGTCTCCTCTCTGTTCTTTTTCTTCGGTGCTGTATGGCCTTCTTCCTCTGAGGAGGAGATAGATAATACTTCTTCCTCCTCTGAGTATTCCTCCTCCCAGTCGTCCTCACCCTCATCTGAGGTATCTGAGGATCCTTCTTGTCCCCTGCTAGGCCCCGCTTTTCCTTTCCTCCTCCTTTTACCACCCTTTTTCTTTGGTGGTGTGCCTGGGAGGGGGTGTGGGCTTCTTCCGACCTGCGGGCTGTTTTCTGACCCCTTTAGATAGTTTCAGTGCCTTAAGGACTTTGATTTCCTCCAGGCCCTGTGAGAATCTGAGCCAATCCTCCATCAGCGCTATTTGCTGTGGTCCGTGTGCTGCGAAGCCCCCAGGGCTTTATGGAGGACCTCAGTCATCTCTGTATGGCTCCTCTTTTGGTTAATACTAGCCTTCCCCTCATCACTGGAGGAGCTCATGTTTACACAGACCCTGGGGAATTCAATGAATGTATATATATATATATATATATATATATATATATATATATATATATATATATATATATATATATATATATATATATATATTTATTTATACCAGGGATCTAAGATCTTTGTATACCCTCTGTAAAGAGAGTTATTAAATATGTATAAGAATTTATATATTTTTACTTATCACCTGGTTCGTAATTATATAAATATATAATGCCAATTGACAAGTTTTACATGGGACTTTGCCCGTATATGGTGCGGTACCTTGGAATGGCCTGCAGGGGCGCTCTTAGGTTCCTGAGAGAACGTTGCGCTCCGCGCGAACGTTGCGTTCTGAGGCGGAACAAAATTTATAAAATAAATCTTCCCATCTGATAAGGAAACCATTGTGCGTCTCAATCGCTCTGCACTTTTCCACAATTAATTTGAACTAGGGAGAGAGAGCGCCGGAACTACATGGTCCCGTCGCGCCCTCTCTTCCGTGTCGTAGTGCCCTCTATGTCGGGTCTGAGGAGTTGCGGCCACCGGTGCACCGGCCCTGTCGCGGCCGCAACTCCCCAGAACCGAAATGAAAGCTAACGCGGATATGCTCCGCCTTGAGTAACTCGCGCGCGGGTGTTTGCGTGTTGAGGTTTCTAATAAAGTATATATAAACACTCTTTCACAATCACTCACACAATGGAAAGAATGAAAAAAGGCACTTAACTCGCTGCCGAGCAGCAAAGAAAAGAGGAGGAAGAAAAAGAGAACAGGAGCTTTTAGTATTGAGGACTTGTTGGATTGGTTTAAAGACATCAGGTGGTTAGTTTGAGGACCAATAGAAATGGACTACAAAGACTCAGAAAAAACATGGCTGTTGTCGTTTTTTATTAGTTTTGTGTCTCATGTTCATTGGTATTTGTTCTTTGCTGCTGAACAGTAAAGTTGAAGAGATAGCATAATGCGAGCCTCCGGTCTTGACATAGAATCCAGCCCAAGACCAGCGCTGACTACAGAACTAAGCTTAAGGCAAAACCAGTGGTATAAATCGAGCGAGTGAATAATCAGTCTGATTACTCAATCGCATGATTTTGTGTTTACAACCTCTGGTTATTACTCTACAGAAAAAAGCTAAAGACGATACGATATGCATGGTATAAATCATGCAATTGAGTAATCCATCTGATTATTCAATGGCATGATTTATACCACTCGTATTGCCTGTGGCTTTTTACTGTAGAGCATTTATCCCAGGTTGCAAAAGCCAAAGGTATTTGTGTTTAGGCCCTCCCTCTGTGTCTGCACTTTGGCACATCAACTGCGTACCCTGATCTTGGTTTTAAGGTGCATTCACGGCCAGATGGAAGAAAAAGACGGGGACCGATCCTTCGAGGACTTCAATAAGATGTTTGGTATCTCATGCAAAAAACCTTGGAAGAAATACGCTGCTATAAGTCATGTGATTTGCACAGCTATCTTGACTATCCTCTTGTTCTGCAAAGACAAAATTAATGCATTTTCTCTGTTCTAGAAATCCCATGTTGGCAGCGGGAGGTGTGCATTGAAGGTCCCCGGAATGAAATAATGTGTAGATATTACTCCAGTAGCCATGACACGAAGAACACAATGGCCGATATGGAAAAAGCTCCTGCATTCTTGCCTCGGGAGGACAAAGACTGATATGTAGTGAATATTTCTCTTCTTTGAAAGGATGGGGAGCTAAAAACTCTGGTTGAGACTCTAAACTGGAATATAGGCCGGTAGAGAGACACTTTCAAGACCCCCCTTGTTTGTGGATATTACTCCAGTTGCCATGACACTGGAGAATACAAGGGCGGATATGGAAAAAGCTCCCGCATTCTGACCTTGGCCTGATTCAGAATGGGTCTAGGCATTTCTGGCCCATCCAATAAGCAGCCAGTTTGTGCTCTACTATTATGGAGAGGCGGGCACTAAAAAGAGCCCCATCGTTGAAGGTGATGGAGATCCCAGTGCAGTCTGCACGTTATGCCTGCAAAACAGGGGCCCTGTAGGAACCTATATGAGATGGGAGGTCATCAAGGTGTCTATTTTTATGTTCTCGTCCCTTCCTATGGACTTTGTGTTGAGGTGGGTCTCGGTCAGGGATGATAGATCCGGTGGCGAAGTCAGCTTTATTGGTGCCACTCTATTCTATTCGCACTCTGCAAAATCTTTCTGCAAAATCTTTCTCACAGACTTGTCCCTCTTCTCACATCTGCTCTTCAGCACTCCTTCTCAACAGGCTATATCCCAGACACACTTAAACACACTGTGGTTTCTCCTCTATTAAAGAAGTCTCATCTTAACCCTGTTGCGGTGGAAAACTATCGCCCCATTTCCCTTCTTCCTGTAGCCATGAAACTGCTTGAATCCATTGCTACTCTACAACTCTCGGCTTTCTTGAGACTAATCACCTCCTTCACCCTTTTCAGGCGGGCTTTCGCCCTGGCGTGGGCACTGATTCTGTCCTGGTCTCTCTTCTTGTCGACATTACCTTACTTCAGGACCACAGAGAGGTTGCTGTTCTTATTCTTCTTGACCTCTCTGCGGCCTTTGATATTGTTGACCATCACAGACTCCTCCAATGTCTTCTTGAAGCAGTATTTCTGGCACTCCTTTGAAATGGTTCTCATCCATTCTTCCGAGCCGCACTAGGAGTGTTTCTCTGCGCCCCCTTTAAATCCTCTCCAATTACCTTGGACTGTGGAGTCCCGCAAGGCTCGGCTCTTTGGCCTATTCTGTTAAACGTATATATGTTGGCTCTTGCTAAATTGAATTCTAGTCACGGCATCCACTTTTTTTCTTATGCCGATGACACACAAATCTTGTTTTGCCTTAATGCCTCTCCTACTGAGCCTCCACATAAACTAAAGAACTGTCTCTCAGTAGTTTCTGAATGGATGTCTAATAATTGGCTTAAGCTTAATGGCGACAAAACACAGGTACTATTGGTTGGCGCTGCCTGCCCTAGTTCCTCTTGGTCCTCTGACTACTGGCCTTTCTGCCTTGGCCTTTGCCCTAAACCTGCCACGGTAGTCAAAAGCCTTGGCATTAAAATGATGTCCTCGGGATCCAGATCTGCCCAAGTGTCGACAATCTGTCAAACTGGGTCAGCCAAACTTAAAATTCTGAAAAATGTTCTCCCTTTTCTCCCGACCGCTTCAAGATCTAAAATTGTCACAGCCTCTATTATGGGGTCCATTGATTATTGGTCAACCCGAGTTCCTTACTCAACGTTTACAGATTCTTCAAAACTTGGCAGCCCGTCTTGCTTTGAATGTGCCTAGACTAGCTCACTCTCAGGAACTTCTCTGTCAACTTTATTGGCTTCCTGTAAGAAGCTGTGTCAAGTTTAAGACTATCTGGGCCATATTACGAGTTTGGCGGTATGGCTGTGCCAAACCGGGCTCCTTTACCGGGTTCCCAGAATGGGGAATTACCAGGCAATTCCGAGTTCGGAGGGCCCGGTAATTCCTCCCTCTGGGAACCGGGCCCAGACCTACCCCATCTGAGCCCCCATAGGGCTCAATGGGAACGGGAGAGGGAGCTAACAACGGGCCGATTATGACCGGCCCGTTGTTAGCTCCCTCTTCCCCTTGCGGGACCCGGTAACGATGCCTGGTTTTACCAGGCGTCCTTACTGGGTCCCGCGAAGGGACCTCGTAATGAGGCGGAATGGTGTTAACGGGCCCGCCAACATTAGCGGAGCCCGTTAACCCATTATGCCTCACTTGTAATGAGGCCGTCTGTCTTGTCCATCAAGCCATTCACAAAGGTGGGGCAGAGTTGTTACAATCCAAACTGATTTCTTACAAACCCTGCAGAGCTCTTCGCTTGGCTAATCTCTCCCTGCTCTGCATACCATGAATTGTCCGGGCCCGGGCCGGAGGTCGATCTTTCTGTGTGCTTGCTCCTACCTTGTGGAATGCTCTTCCGGCTGAGATCCGCACCATTCCGCAGTTTCTTTCCTTTCGTAAGCATCTAAAAACATTTATGTTTTGAGTACTCTGTGCTGCATACCTCTTGCTTTTCGCCAGCACCTTGATGCCTTTACCGGTCTTGTTTGCTCTTTATTCAATTTCAATACAATACAATACAATAGAGATGGGTGGAAAGCTCCTGAAGGGGCACCAAGATTTCTAAACGATTCATGGATAAGCAAGCGCTTGCGTGGGTAGTGAATGTTTTCAGTGGAGGGTTATAAATTGTTTCTCAAAAGGCATTCCCCTGAGAAATCATTTTAGAATAATGTGCTGAAATGATGCATTTGGGAACACAACTTTAGCACAAAACAAATGAGGCAAAAAAGTGATACAATCTACACTTGCTTCTCCAGGGCAACAGATGAAAAAATCAAGTAAATGCCATGTCACCAACAGTACACATAGGAGCGCTTAATACCATTTTCATAAGGCTGCAGCCGCACCCTATCTATGCCAGTAATGTTCCATGTAAATGACATGTGTGGGGCTTCTGCCACAATCTATTTTTGCCAGTAATGGTCACTTTAAATTACATGCATGAAGAACTTCAGCCTTCACGCATATGATTTAAAGTGACCACTTCTGGCATAGATAGGACAATTTATCTGTGTCAGGAATGGTCACTTTAAATCCAGTGGCAGCTGGTGAATTGTTTCATTGTAGGGGCGTAAAAATTTAGCGTAGAGAGAAAGCCCAAACCAACCTAGCGGGTTATGGGTATTTCCCTCCCCCAGAGATTTCTTTTCAATATTGTGTTAAGATCGTGCATTCTACAGCACACCTCCTGTGCAAAACTGGGTAAAAAGCCAGACAGTTTGCAAGTCACCAACAGCACACACAAGCATTTCCCAACACATTTACATGAAGCCTTCAGCCACAATATATACCAGTATAAAAGAAATTCACACTAGCTGCGCTCATACAGTTCCATGCTGGCTGCACCAATATATGCCAGTATTCCTTTATACAAACATACTCCAGTTTGCTTTGTACATAATGCCAGCAATCCTACTATAAGAAACATATCCACACTGGCTCTGCCAATACACGGCATTATCCCTACATAAGGACATACTCCTGGTGGCTTTGCCATCAAAAATGCAATTCCACAATAAGAGCACATGTCCAGACTGGCTGCACAATGTAGTCCAGTCTAGACAAATAAAACACTTATCATGCTTACTTTATCATAGATGCCCAGAATAAAATGCCATGCCACAGTAAGAAATGGCTAGACTGACTGCACCAAAATGCCAGTCTAGCCAAGTAATACCACATATCATGCTTGCTTTATCCTAGATGCCCAGTAAAAAAAAGTTCTGCCACAATAAAAAAAGGGCCAAAGCTCGCTACCCACAAAATGCCAGTCTAGCCAAGTATTACTACTTCAAATGCTTGCTTTATCAAAGACATACAGTAAAAAACGTCATTCCACAGTAAGAAAGGGCGAGAATGGCTATGCCAAAATGCCAGTCTAGCCAACTAATAAAACATATAATGCTTGGTTTATCAAAAAGTCATGCCACAGTTAGAAAGCTATAGACTGTCTGCCTGCAAAATGTGATTCTAGCCAAGTAGTAACACTTAACATGCTTGCTTTATCATATCTATCGAGAAAAAAAGTAATGCCACAATAGGAAAGGGACAAAAAATCCCAGTCTGGCCACATTTTATCAACTGCCGGTTGAAAAAAGAAAGGATGATGATTTTTTACGGGCCATCTATGGTAAATGCCCAGTAAAAATGTGTTATTGCCGCGCCAACATTTTCTCCCCGGCCCAGCACTAACATGTTCACAGAACAAATTCTCTCACTCATCGCCGGTCAAGTGGCACAGCGAGTAGAGCGCCCGCTTTGACACCCGTGCAGAGCCTGTTAACGCAGGTTCGAATCCCGGCGGGGCCAAACTCAGCCTTTCATCCTTCCGAGGTCGATAAATGAGCACCACACACCGTGGGTAATAATAAGCAGCGCTCAGATACCTGAGGGTTTGTAGCGCTATATAAAAGCCTAATTATTATTATTATTATTATTATTCCATCCACACACAGCATTCACTCACTCATTCACACGTGCACCATCATACACTCAACGGTTCATACACAAAATACATAAAAAAGGAAAATCTTATATGCACGCAGCCTGGATTGACCCCACATGCAGCTCTGCCACAGCTTCCCGAAAGCCCTCTCTCTCCCATACAGAACAAACAGGAACCAGGAAGCAAAGCGCTTCCTGGCTCCTGCAAATGCACGCAAGTAGGTGTGGCGCCCCATCCCATTTGTATGTGTGGGATGACGCAATAGCGCTCCCTTGCACATTCAAACATGCAATACTCCAGCCTGTATCCCCAATGGGCCTTGCAAGGCTGGGGAAGCAAAAGCCCCTGGCCCACATGGCCTATTGGACATGCACAGCTGTGGTAATGAACTAACAAAAGGAAACCGTGCTTCCCCAGGAAAGTTCAAACCAGCCCAGGAGCGCTCCCTCAGCTGTGACAGGCAGCTGAGAGAGGGCCCCTGGGCTGGCGCATCTCCTCCATGATGGGCGAGGGCTCATCATGGATGCGCCCTCACCCATTTAATCACATGCATATGATTTAAAGTGACCATTACTGGCATAGACAGGCACAACCTATCTATGCCAGTAATGCTCACTTTACATCACACTAAACACCTCATCAAGAGACTTTAGGGAAAAACAAATAAATGAGCCACCCCTACCAATCATAACTTCATAACAAAAACAAAATCACTTTAAATCACATGAATTAAAGCTGAAGTACTTCATGAATATGACTGACACACACGCACGCACGCACGCACACACACACACACACACCCCCCCCCCTTACATTCAAACACATATTGGCACGGAGTGGACATTATGTGTCAACAACTAAGGAAGAAACTCACTTCCTTAAAGGTAGTACACGGGGATCACTGAGCCAAATAGGCAGTGGGGCATCAACGGAGAAGAAAGGCTGCAAGAAGGCAGGCAACCTTAGTTTTGTGGTATTTAAGTGTGAGGGTTAGAATAGGGTTTTGGACGCAGGACAGTGGACATTATTTTGGACATCCTGACTAAGGCAGGCCCACTAGTTCGTTTTGTTGAGGCAGGGAAACCTCTCTTCTACCTAGGGATAGTGAGGCCTTTTCCCAACCCTTTTATTATTTGAATAAGAAACTTTGGGAAACTGTCTACCTGTGTCAGGGTCTCCTTACTCTGATCCTTCGCATATGGTGACAGAAGTGGAATCCTACCTGTCTGACACACACCAGGGGACTCTTAATGTTCTATATATACTTCCTGTAACACGTCATCTATGCTTATAACCATCAAGCAATTGCACGGACAGGAATTTCAGCTCAAAGTCTCTTCAGGGGAGCCTGTTCTAAACCTCAAACGTTAGGTTCTGACTTACCAATAAAGACTTCTCTTCATGAAACGACCCCTATAGGATAAGACAAAACTTTCAGACCATGATATATTCCTCAATAGTAACATTAATATTGTTGTGCATCTGAGCAACAACCCGCCACTCATTGGGCTGCTTGGGATCAAACGCAGTCTACGAAGACCCTCCAAAAAAATTAAAAGAATCATTTCTGAGTTTCCCACAATTAAAGGGGAATGCTCGGAAAACCTTCTGGAAGGACCTCTTGAAGTCAGTGAACTCACAAGAAGGTTAGAGGAGGAGATCTTCTTGTTTACCTCAGCACCCAGTCCAGTGGTTGTAGAAGCCAAGTCAGCAGTTATGACCACCTTGGAGGCTCTAATCCAACGTCTTGTGGACCACCAAATCCAGGCATAGCACAGGTTCCAGGAGGGTCTCAAGAGAGTTGCGGTCATTCACCAACGACCTGTCCTACCCCTGGGGAATTTTACAGCCTTATCAGGACGGAGAGGACCTGGGTAATTTCTTCCTGGACTTTGAACGCTTGGCACAAGAATTTCGTTGGAGTGAAAAGGTGAAAACCTGATATCTGTCCCCGCTACTGAGGGGGGAGTTACACACAGCCTATCAAAGCCTCAACCCCCTCGGAGCCACCACCTTCAACAAGATAAAAAAGGGCTTACTCCAGAGGGACAGCCAGATGGAACATTTTTACCAGAATAAATTCAGAGACCTCAAGCTCACGCCAGGAGAAACCATGGTGGAACTAGGTGACACAACATCTTGACCCTATGGTTGTGGAAGAAAATCTGGGATGAAATTATCAAAGTCCTAGCCTTGGAATAGTTTGTAGATAGTTTACCACTGTTCCTACAGAAAGCGGTACTACAACTGATTAAACCAACCCTAACTGGGGACATAGAAAGAGCGCAAAGCTTCTCATATGCTAATAAACAGCTAAGGTCCCTCCATAGGACAGAGGAAGTACGAAGGGATATAAAACCCGGTCCCCATCCTATGACATCAACAGAAGTGAAGCCCGGACTGAGAAGGTTTCCACCAGAAATAACTCCTAGACCTTCAAGTCAAGGCCTAAGGAGATAGAAGAATAGAAGTCCTTTCCTCCTAAGGACCTGGGAATGACGAAAGCAGAAGAACAAAGGCCACCCCTTCTGCTATGCTTTGCTTGTGGCGAAAAGGGGCACCTGGCCAGACATTGTCCAAAAACCAGGAAGGATGAACCTATGGAAATTGGTAGGATGTTGAGAAATCCTTGGGATAGCCACCAGCAGGAAGAGGATGAAACCGATACTATCACCAATTGTTTATCCTTACCTATTCCAGTAACAACCCATGAAAACACCACAGTGAATGGCCTACCAGTAATCGCTATGATAGATTCTGATAGTAAGCAAACAGCAGTCAGACCTGACTTCCTTCACCGTGAGGAATTACTGGGGACAGACCCAATTCAAATCACCTGCGTCCATGGAGACCAAGAGGTGTATCATCGAACTCCCGTGGTGATTAAGATCTGCGACCACCAGGAGAGAATCAATACAGCAGTCATGCCCAGACTTCCTGAAGAAACCATAATAGGAACAGACCTCCCAAACTTTAATAACATTTTCCTAGATCTCAAGCCCAAATAAACCCCCGGTACACCATTCAATAATTGGGAAGAAGGAGGTTTGAAAGATGATATGCCTGATTCGTTCTGGGCAGAAACATCAACAAGTCCACCCAGGAGGAGTCAGCCGTGGGTTTTGGATGGGGGAGCGTCAGTCTTATGAGGAAGGGTATACGACGAATCAGAGGTTCTTGTCCCTAGTAACTACAGAAGAACCCCTACTCCCGTACCCAAACCAAGGACATTCCTAGCAACTCCCCCTTTGAGCCCTGTGCCTTAATGCTGAAATGCCTTATGCATACATGTACTTCTGCATTATGCTTCTTGTTACCAAGGCTCTAGAGGAAAGAAGATCAGGAAGAATGAAACAACACTCTAGTCCTCTTTTTATATCTGGTAATATACCTAACAATAAAAGAAAAGAAGGACTAGAGCTAGGGGCCCGTAGTAGTCATAGAAGCAGTAGCAGCAGTTGTAGAGGCTGTGGCAGTAGAAGAACAAGACGTGGATGGCAACAAGCTTGGACAAAGGGAAAGAGGCACAAAAGTGAGCAGTATGCGGGGAGGTTGGTGGAAAGTGTAACTGGTGTGACTGTTTACAGCGTGCACCTTCTGTGAAAAACCTGAGCGTATTCCCAACCCAAATTGCCCATGGAGCAAGTGCCAAGGAACCGGCAAGGGGTTGCGTGACCAGTTGTAGGTGGACCGTGTGGTCTAAGAACTGCGCCTAGACCAGTGAACCCAGAAAACTGAAGACCCAGCATATTGGGGAAATCTAATTGATACAACAATCTACAACAAGTACAAACAGGGAAGTTGAAGTCTTGGGGAAGGTGGCCCTTAGACTAAAAACACTGTTTATGTTGTCTTGGAAGCAAGATCTCAAGACCCCCACCCCCTTTCTGTTTGGAATGGTGTTGCACGAGACTTGGGGAAGGGAAACCCAAGGATTATCTTGAACTGTGTTGCTTGGAGCTCGATAGATGTGATCTGGAGACTTTTGTGGGACTATACTATACTTGGGAAAAGAAAGATGGGAGCTGGAAGAAGCACTGAACTTTGCATTGAATTTTGCTTCTTTGGTTATTACGATCACTACACATTCTTAGTGTAAACAGTGAGGGCAAGTATAGGTTGTGGACACCGACAGACTTACAAGTGAAACTATTTGACTCAGACTTTCCTTAGTTTTATTCTGATAGGGAAATCCCACCTTAGCATAGGACAAGATAGACTTTCAACCATTCTGACTTTTGATTTAATAAAGTGCTTTAGTTTAAAACATAAATCTGTTGTCTGTGTCTTTCTACATGACGCCTTCACACTTCTAAGAAGTGAAATCCGACAGGCGCAGTCGACACCGAAGGGTCCAAAGGGAAGGTATGCAAGCAGCGTGGACGCACAACGCTATTGGCTGTTCCCTGCAGAGCCGGGAGAGCCGCTTCAGTGCGGACAGTCTGTCGAGAAACCGACCTGGAGGTCGGGTTGGCAGGAGGGAGAGATAAGATACCGGGAAGTTGGGAAAGCATCCCACCAGACGAGGCCGCCACTAGTGACGGGGATCGACGGGAAGACCCGCAAAGTCCTAACTTTGCCGGTTGTTGGCAACGTGGGATTAGAAGCGCTGCACAAGAATGGCAGAGAACCTTTGCTGAACCAGCCGAACAGTAGGGAGACGAGCCGCAGTACGGGTGCGCCAATAAGGTACTGCATGGGGAAGCGGGCTGCGTAACCTGATGGAGACGATAACCAAACAACAGTCAAAGGGAGAGAAGCGGTAAAGGCTCCCAAGGAAGTTCTGCAAAGTAGTTATTACCATTTTGGCAGAGAAATTGGAAACAAACTCTCACTTGGAAGGTGAGTAACCCCCAGGGATAATAAAAGATTTGCATGCGAGGAAGTAGATTTTCCCTACTCATCCTCCTCCCAGTAAGCCTGGGAAACTGACACAGGGAGTTGGAAATTAAAGGAATACAAGACTGCCAAAGGCAAGTCACATTGACATAGTCAATTGTTCATGTACAACAGTGCTGTGGGTTTACTATACAAAAGTAAACAACGTGTGTGCACAACCAGGTCAGACCGGATCGAATAAAGAAACCCGTGTAGACACCAAGAGGAGCAAATTGGACACGTTATTGTAAGGGAAGATCAGGGAGGAGGATTTTCCCCTTGGCATACTGGACAGTAAAAGGCCAGGGAAGGGGACTGTTCCCCAGGCACTTTAAGTCCAGGGAAGGGGATTGTTCTCCAGGCATTATATGACCAAAGAAGAGGATTGCCCCTTGGCCTGGAGTAAACATTATTTGTCAACATCTAAGGAAGAAGACCCCTTCCTTAAAAGTAGTACACGGGCATCACTGAGCCAAATAGGCAGTGGGGCATGGATGGAGAAGAAAGGCAGCCAACCCTTTTTTTATTTTCCCTCGTAGTAGTTTTGTGGTATTTCAGTGTGAGGGTTAGAATAGGGTTTTGGACACAGGACAGTAGACATGATTTTCAACATCCTGACTAAGACGGGTCCACGAGTCCGTTTTGTTGAGGCAGGGAAACCCCTCATAGACTTAGGGATAGTGAGGCCTTTTTCACACCCATTTTATTATCTGAGTAACATACTTTGGGCAAACTGTCTACCTGTGTCAGTGTCTCCTTACTCTGGCCCCTCGCAGCTTCTTTGTGTTTACAATTCAAATTTCCTGAGAATTTGACACCACATCGGGAGGATAGCTCAGGGGCAAGGTGCTTGCCTTGGAAGCAAGATGACACGGAGCAACATGGTTTCGATCCCTGGGTCCGCCCTTAGAAACCTCTGGATATTAAGCGTGTTATAAATAACCTATCATATCACAGGAATAGAAATGTTTTGCTGGACCCAGGAATTGAGGCGTTGATTTATGGTATTGAAAAGAACAGTATATTGTTTTACTTCTGTCAGCCATTTTCATACAGGTCTATCCTTGAGGTTAACACCATATTTAGAGGCTGGTCCCAGATTAGTGATTTCCCCTGGGTCCCTAACTCTAAGCAAGGGCTGAGTATCATGTGAGGCAGAGGATAGGTAAGATGAATCTAGCGATGAAACCGATGATTGTTCAGCGAACATTCGGGGGGAGAGTGAAAGGGATCCCAAAGACACGCCATGGTCTTTTGTTCTGTTTTTCAGTCATTTCACTGATAATCACTCTATCTTTTGCAGTTATATCATGTAAAGTTTCTGGTAGCGGCACCAAACATCCGGTTTCATTAGAGGCTAGAATGTGGTTGCACCACGTGCATTTCTGCTGCTAAAAAAAGGGAGATCTTTTTCCAGCATCTGGAGGCCATTTTCACTGATGCGTTAGAATTCGATGATATTAATCGATCGGGGGATTTTACAAAGGCTTGCTTTGATAACCTGTGGAGAGCAGGCAAGGATTTGGAAGCAGAATGATTACGGAATTCTTCAGTCATGGAGGCCATACTGAGGTTTAGAGCCAAAGCTCTATCCGATTTGGTGAGAGAATTTACAGTCTGCATAGGTATGACAGAAGTCTCCATAGATGAAGGGACTTCAAATAGTCTTGGCCAGTGGTTGAAGTGAGTGGGAACGGTCAGGAGCGGTGTTCAACTACTTTTATATTTTACTGTTAACAGCTCCGCTACTTTTTGCAAGCATTTTCCCCATTCCGGAACTGTTCTTTGTGAAGTTAATGCACACTTCTCTACTTTACCACCGGATATAAGTTACTAATAAGCTAAAGTGAAATCTATTTCAACTCAATTGGCTGTCAACCAGCATAACTGCAACCCTTGAAAAATGTGTTGCACATTGCTCCTTTCCTTCCTACTGCCGGAGTCACAGTTCCACTACTTTACTGGTACACTTCTTTCACTGGTCTTGGGACACCAGCACTTTTACTACGTAATTCATACATTCAGCCTCTGTGGTGTTCGAATGTGGCGGAAGAGGTTTTTAATTATAAAACCGTTCTTTCACCTCCCGTATCAGCTACTCCGGCCTGCTTACCTTCCTGTTGTAGTCCTTATCTGGACCACAATAGGGTGTCAGCATGCACCCCTGCTTCTGTGGGCCCCGAGGGGGCCATGGTATATAAAGACACGGGGGAGCCAGCTTATGGAACAACCTCCTTTATTACCATCTACATACTTCTGTTCCCAGGCTCTAGTAGCCCCTCCTCTTCCTCCCCTGTCCCTCGTGTCAGATTCTTTCTCCTTGCCTTAAGGTGGCACGCTCACTTTCACCCTGCAACACTTCCGGCAATGCTTCTGCTGCCAACTGCTGCCAACTGCACTCTGGACACATGAGTGTGAGTGTTTCTGTGAATGTGTGTCTCACTATACATGTATGTGTCTATTCTAGTGTGGGGAGGGGTGTAGTAAATGGGCAGTTTTGGGCAGGGGAGCCAAGTTTTTATGTTCGCTATGCGTGCAGATATTCCCACACTGAGCAAAGCGAGGGAGCCAGACCCATTCCCATGTCGAAACAACTCATTTTAGAGGACATTTTCTAGCAATAATGGGAAAAAGGTCACCAGGATTTACACGCAGGTCTAAACGTATAACATTTCAGCAGCAGTCGCCTAACCTTCTGTCTTTCCTCAGCATTCTGCTTTCTGATTTCCACCTCCCCCGACTTCTTCTGTACCTGCCAAAAACGTTGGCCTGCCCACCCCTTCAATCCCCCTCCATCCTGCAAGTGAGGCGCAGGTGGTCCATTCACTAGTAGTGAACCTCTTTGATAATCCTCTCTCTGACCGTGAAATACAGCTATTGCAGAGAGTACTGAGTTTTGTACCAACTCCTAATTAGGAATCGAGGTGGCGTGGCTTCTGCGAAAGGTTCTGTTGAAGCAGTGTTTCGGAGACCTTCACCCCATGGACAGCGGAGAAAGTCCTTCAGATGCTACAGGCGTACATGCTAAATAAGGGTGATCTCTATTCCCCTATTTTTAAATATTATTCTCAACGTGAACTTCTCTGAATGAGGCGTTTTGATTGTTGATTTTGGACGGTGGCATTCTGGAGATGACAAATGAGGTCCCTTGACCTCGGGGTATAAACAAGTAACTTTGGCTCTTTTCTTTCCACTCTATACTTCTAGCTGAGGTTGGGGCAGTTAGAGATCCCCTCTGTCCTACAAAAACGAATTCTATGAGCACGCCAGGGCCTTAATATGCATGAACAGTGTCTGATGTGTATCCTCTGAAGTGCAGAATATACTGTGGTTGCTGTGTGTGAATGTTTTTCAGGTTTGTCTGCCCAGTTATTTTGTGGTAATAATGTTATACCTTGGGCATGACCTGTATGTTTTTCGAGCATCAGTCCCCCCTTGGGTTTGTGAGCCAGTAATGGGGCAGCCTTCCGACTTTGAAATGAGCAGCATTTGCAAATTTTGCAAAATGCATGGGAACACTTCACTGAGCCTCAGCACAGCAGAAGAGGTGCCAGAGGGTTTCCTCTCAGGAGGATAGCTCAGGGGCAACATGCTCGCCTTGGAAGCAAGACGATATGTAGCATCACAGGTTCGATACACGGGTCCGCGCTTAGAAACTTCTGGGTATTAAGCGTGTTATAAATGACCTATAATTTAAAAGCGGACAGCACTCAATCCTTTTTTCTGTTTTCGTATTTGGTCACCCCCTCTCAAATGCATGCAGAATATGCACGGGGCAAAATGACCCCCCTCCCCCACACCCATGGTTCGAGGAGTATGGGGTCAACTGCCCCCCTCTGCCCCAGACCAAGTACTCGGCACTATGGTTTTGGGGACACAGAGCTATGAAAAGTCAGAATTGAGCATTGAGAGTGACACTGGACTGGGGCTAAGCTTGAGCATTGAGAGCAACCGTGGAATAGAACTGGTCACGGAGAGCCACAAGGGGCAAAACCTGGGCAATTAGAGTGACAATAGAACAGAACAGCGCAATGAGAGCTGCATGGGGCAGAACCAAGGCACTGAGAGCAAGAATGGTGTGGAACACGGGTACTGAGAGTGACATTGAGGCAGAACGGGACACTACGAGGGGCATTGGGTACAATTGGAGCAGTGAGAGCCACATGGGGCAGGTGAGAAGCAGTGAGACTTGTTTGAGGAAGAACTAGGACAGGAAAAGCGACATGGGGCAGAACCAGGTAAACTGCATCATGAACATTTATTTTGCAATGGGAACAGCATATATTGTTAAGATTGAACTTTTGATTTTTGTTGGACACAAGCAGTACGACAACAGTGGCAATGCTGGCATGTGTTGTACTTATTAATTGAGTTACTGCACAAGCATACTGAAATATTCATTTCAACAGTGGCAATGCCGGCATATATTGTATTTATTAATTGACTTACTGCACAAGTCTACTGAAATATTCATTTCGGAGAGTGCGATGGGGAGGGTGTGGATGGCAAAGGGCTACAAAGGGTGGGGGAGGAGCACCACATTCAATGCAAGCACAATGGGCACAGTCCTGAGACTCCAAAGCGGAAAAGCAACTAAATTCCCGTGATCATCTTGGTGTAAGAGTCGTTAATCTCTGGAAGGAAGATGTGGAGCACGTTCCAGGTGCTTCAGAACCAATAGCTTTAGTTAGATCTTGCCAGGGATCTCTGGGGTTGCCATCTTTGGGGGCGCTTGGGGTGCGTGGAGTGCTTAGTTGGGGAGTCCGGTGGTAGGGGTCGGATAGGCTTTTCTGAGCAAGTGCTGAGTTAGGGCAAGGTTGCTCTACCAGATAGGGGTTAGAGAGAAGGGTGCCACTAATGTATTTATTATTCAAATGCATACAGCCAGTTAGGCTTTACATATAAACATCATTATACATATTAACATTTTTCCCCAAATTTGACCATTGCTCAAAACCATATCAAGGCCAAGATACTAACAATAATACACATATTCATGATAACAACTTTAAAACAGTATGCCTTTAGACAGTTCCATTACTATCATTAAAATCATTTCATAAAATGTCATCATATGATAAATAGCATTTAAATCATTTCCTTCCAGTAACATTTTCCATAATCTGTGCATGTTTGCTACTTCAAACCTATTATTATACGCTTTCACAGATTTTACTCTCATTAACTGAAGGCTTTCACAGTAGCACAGCAAATGTTGAGCAGTTTCTATGGTTAAAGTTCCACATAGTCTGCAATATCTTTCATCTTTAATGATATCCAGTTTCCCGCCCAACACTTCCAATGTAGGCTGAAGGTTGAACTTAAACAGAAGGTATTGGCCCTCATTACAAGTTATGCCGGTAGCCATGCCGCAATTTGCGGCATGGCTGCCGGCAAAACCGCATCCGTGTCCTCGGAATGAGGACTTACAGGGCCATTCCGAGTTCGGGTGGCCCGGTAATTCCTCACCCGAGGACACGGACACGGTTCATCGCCATTCCCATTTCAGCCCCCATAGGGCTGAATGGGAATGGGGAGGGAGCTAATAACGGGCCCGTTGATTACGGGCCCGTTATTAACACCCTGGTCCCCTCGCGGGACCCGGTAAGTACACCTGGTTTTCCCAGGCGTGCTTAACGTGTCCCGCGAAGGGACCTCGTAATCGGGCAGAACGGGGTTAACGGCTCCGGCACCCTTTACGGCCCGTTAACCCCGTTCCGCCCGACACGTAATGAGGGCCATTGTCTTACTGTTGTACAATTTTGAAAGGCTAGTGGGTACCCAGGCTTTGTCAAGTTAGGTTCCCAGTACTCTAGGAAAAGACCACTATTAGCTTTAGTAGCCTTATTTATACTGTAACGCTCTAAGGCGAAACTATAAATCGATAGTTTTAATAACCGTTTGGTTCCTGCATAGGATTGGTGTAACCAATCCTCTGCATTATCTTTGGCACATCTGGGATATGCCTTACTTAACTGTGCAAGGGTACCCTTTACAATCATAAATTCCTTTCTCAGAAAACCATCCATCAACTCTGTGATAAATGTATTAATAGTCAGGTTGCACAGTTTCGCATATAGCATTGCTTTTTTATATTCTATAAGATCAGTAGCACTCATCAAATTACATTGCAATAATGTGCATGCTCTAGATAATGTTTTAGGCATCTGAATAAAAACCTTAAGAGTTTTGCTTCAAAACAGTCTATTTCTTTGGTATATCCTGTCCCCCATACTTCAGCTGCATAAAAAATACAGGATGCTACCTTAGAAGAATAAAGCAGAAATAGGGTGTGGACAGAGAATCTGCCTTGCTTACCAATAAAGTGACCGTGCATATACAATTTTAAGGCATTTAGTTTTTGTCTCTTCCCAATGGTATTTCCAGTTCATTTTTTGATCAAAGATGACTCCCAGATATTTATAACAGCTACTTCCTCAATATTTTGTTCCATAATTGTCCAGCTATAGGATGTATGCCTAATCCCCCTAGCTGTATAGGAAAAAAGTAGGATCTTAGTTTTGCTTATGTTAATACTAAGACCATTCAATTTTGCAAAACTTTCTAGTTCAGATAATTTATATTGCAGGCATTTGGGTGTATAATCTAGGGGAACAAGGTCATCTGCATAACCTAGCCAACTCAGTCTTAAGGTACCTATTTTGATGTCATTCATTAGTGTGTGATATACATTTCTCATGAAGTCTGCTAGATATAAGTTAAATAACATCGCAGCAAGTATGCAGCCTTGCTTGACTCCTCTATAGGTTTTCATGGATACTGATAATTTACCTTCATTATCTAACCTTATTCTTACTGAAGTATCGCTGTACAGCAATTTGATCATAGCTAACAAACCTGCCGGTATCCCCCATGTCTCGAGTTTCATCCACAACCGGTCCCGCAATATGGTGTCAAATGCCGCAGTAAAATCTATAAAAGCAGCATACAACTTTCATATTTTCCATGACGCCTCTATTGCTGTTACCAAAGTCACTATGTTGTGGGTGGTTGATGCGTATCTTCTAAAACCGGCTTAATTAGGGGGAAGAATATTGGATTTATCTATCCATTGATTTAGTTCCATTAATAATGTTTTTGCAAAGATCTTTGCTGGAAAGTCCAGCATAGCTAGCATCCTATAATGTCCAGGTAATTTCCATGAGCCCTTTTTATAGACCGGGAGGATTATACTCTCACGCCAGCTTGAGTGTATAACCCATGTATACCAATCCATTTGAAAAGTATATCTAGTGCCTCAGCCCATCTTGCTGGGGACATTTTAATTAGTGCATTGCAGGTACCATCAGGTCCTACCGCTCTTGAGTTACGCAAATTCTTTATCATTGTTAATAACTCGTGACTGCTATAACTCCCTTTCCATGCAGTAAAGTTGCACTCTGACATACCCTCAGCCATAGTTGGTTTTCCCAATGTATTTGCAATATGTTTAATCCATTCAGTTTCAGGTACACTGTTTAAAGGAAGTCCGGTGTCATTAATCACATTCCAAATACCTTCATTATTAGTATTATTTGCACATTGGGCTATCATTCGACATTTTTCATTTACTTTCATAGAGCGATGGAAACGTAGCCATGTGCGATGCTTTTTCTTTTCTGATCGAATTTGTGCTGTGGCATCTAATTTTTCCCCACGTATTATTTCACTAATGCAGGTTCTAAGTTGTTTTTTCGCTTTATGTATCGCTATATCATAAGTCATATTCTTATCATGGTTAAGGTTCCATCTCTCATGAACGCTGTGATAGACTCTTTTTTGGCAGTAACTGGTTTTATTGCTATTACCATTTCTTCAAAGGCCTGTAGCATTTCTATTGGGCTTCCAGTAGATGTTTTTGTCATACTATCACTACATTTCTCCAGTTCCATCTCTGCAATTTCTTTGGCTTTTTCCACTTTGCCTGGATTCCACACAATCCGGTTACCTTTATTATTCACTGATATCTGGTCATTCCGTTGGTATTCACCAGAAGTCCCATGTGTAGGCAGTAATATAAATAATGGGAGGTGGTCACTATCTTCCCTGCAGCCTATAGCCAAATCTAAAGCTATCAAATTAGCTTTTTCATTGACTAATGCATAATCAATCGTGGACATAGATTGTCCACTTACTCTCGTCACCCCTCGATGTGGCTCACTGCTAGATGTACCATTAAGCATTTTTAGATCATATTTCAGAAACAACTTGGTCCAAGGTTTACCATGACTATTAGAGGTCCGTTCCGTAGGCCCGGATCACAGAGGTCCTGTAGATTCAATATTATAAATATAAATGTGCGCATTAAAATCACCTAATAAGATGACTGGTAATAGTGAGTTCTATTCCCCTAAAATACTCGTTAAAGTGAGTATATTTTCTATGTTATATACTCCATTAGGCGGATTGTATATATTTACTAGCATGATACAGGGTGTTGAGGTAAGATCACATTTTACTATTACCGCCAGTACCATCGAGGTGGACCACCGAATGTTAGTTCCTGTCCATGGATGGTAGATCGAGGTTAGCAGCCCCCCCTTAGGTTGCCCTTTGGGTCCTTTCTGAGCTAGGCTTTGTATCGTTGTTCTGCCATAAATATCACATTCTGTGTAGAGCCAAGTTTCTTGTAGAACTATAATCTTAGTGTGTGGAGCGAACTCTAGCAGACCATTTTCCTCACAATAATGAGTATTTCCAAGCATGTTCCATGACATAATAAATTCAATGTCATTGAGACCGATTCTCAAAGTAGCTTTCAAATTCTGCTGGCAGCCATTGCCAATAGCCGCTGGTTAAGTTGTTGCCTGCCTCATATGGTTTAGGAGGGATTTTCTCAGGCACTGTTTCATCGACTATTTTCTGTTCTCTAATCGGTGGTACAGATAAGCTCATTACTGTTTTATCTACTGAGTTTCTACTAGGATATTTTATAGAAGGGATCAGTGCTTCTTTACAACTGTATCCCACTTGTTCAAATAGTTTAGCGTGATTAAGTATGTAATCATGTATTGAGCTCTCATAACACCATACATTAGAGATAACTTTCTCAGGCATGACTACCTGCTCTACTATCTTTAGATCATTCCATGTTATCATCTTTCAAGGAACTATAGATCTACATAGCTCTAATATCGCTTTACGATTAAGGATTTTGAAGTTTTTTCTAGGTTCCATTACTTCTAGCTGGAGAACATTAATCATGGAGACATTATCACTTTTAGGCTTATGCATAGTGTCCGAGGTGGGTAGAGTTTCTATTTCTACATTATGTACATTAACATCCTAATTTGTTGGACCCTCCAATAATATTGGAGGTACTATAGGTCTCTGCACTGCTTCATCGATAAGCTTTGCTGTGGTTGACTCATCATTAGATAATGTCTGCAAGTCATGAAGTACTTCGTCGGCTATCCCTTTGTCTTTCTTAGCCTTTATTTTTCTCTGCATGGCAATCTTCTTGTTACCAATCCATGGTTCATGGATGAGCCTTGAATCTCCGACATTAGGGCAAGTTAAAAAAGATCTAATTTCTGAAGTGGTGGTTATCTTCTTCAGACTCTTATTATTAGTCATTACTTCATTAGAGTTCGCCTTTTTATTATTTGTTGGACGCAGTGTACTGAATTTACAAAATTAGTGTGAAGCAAAACTGTGTGGGGACCAGTGAAATTTGGTTCTTTACAAAGGGCCAGTGATTTTGGTGTCGCTGCATTTGAAATTTGGACTGTTTCCACTTCTTCATTTATAGCCTTTTCTATTATCAGTGATGTTTTTTTAGTTAAAATGCATCCGTTCATATTATGACTATTAGATTTGTTACTATACATTATAGCTTGCGCTAGTGGCTTCTGGCGTTTCTTTATCTTTCACAGTCTATGAATGATTTTAGGACTTTCTGTTTCCAGCACCAGCATATCTTCTCTATCAACAAGGGATGGGCAGGTTAAACCTTCCTGGAGATTAGAGCTAACAACTTCAGTATTAGTGCTAGAGTCTTTCATGACTCTTCTCTTTTTGTTGATACTTTTGTGTAAGAGTACCGAGTGTACGTCTAAGGTTCACTCGATATTCTCACATTTATCAACTAATGTAGTGAGTACATTCTCCAAAGCATCAAATCATTCTGAGTTACTTTTTCCCACAAAGCTTACATCGTCAGATCTATCAGCTGTCTGCTCATCCGGTAAGTCACTCAAAGCAGGTGTTGATGATAGTGCTACAGGAGATAGTATGATGATATCTTGTACTTTCGATAATATCAGTTGGCCTGATTTAGGGTCGACTGTTACTCTATCGCCATCCTTGTAACTCCATTGCTCATTCAATGTTAACAAGGGGGTAATAGCACCCGACAGTACCGAATCATCACAGGTCGTCACTGAGGGGTCAAGAAATGTCTCCCATACTTTACATTTCATTGCCTTCTGCATTGAATCACTGGCTACCACTGCTTCCCAGTCAAACATCCCACGGATATTCTTCTCGCGCTGATTTGCATCTACCCATAGTAGCACCATTTTTACATTTATATTTGCTATTTCACTTAAAGAGGGCACTTTCCAAGATGGATTCTCACCTCCCAGTTTCACATTCTCTTCACCATGTTCACATATTTGTTGGAGTGACTCTTCATTTAGAGTTTTAATTTCTTCTAGGTTAATTTCATGCATCAATGAATTACCTTCATTCTCAATTGGTGTCTCTCTGATATGTACTGGTGTGATACCTTCCTCAAAGCAGTCAGCTGTTTTATGGGGTAACTGAAATACTTGGGATATCAATTTTGTTCCTATACATGGGAGATTAGCGCAGATATCCATAACAATTTCACAACATGTCTCATCTGCTGCATCACAGGTTCTTGCATGTGGTTACAGCTTGTTTTAGTTCCATATTTGTGAAAAAACTAATTTTCGCTAAATTTATATCTGATACAAGTCCTAACCGACTTATTGTTTTCCTAGCACGAGATTTAGTTGCGCGGGTATTCCGCTCTGGTAACCTACTTTTTTCTTCAAAGTTTCTCTTTGTTTCAGTTCACAAACTGCAGAACGCAGTTCCATCTTACTCAAGAAAACTTAAGTAAGCAGAAGAACACTTCCACTTTAATTATTTCAGTTCACACACTTTAGTCAGATCTGCCCAGTTTCCCGACTCCAGCTCTGATACACCCCACCCTATTCCGATTCAAGGGAGTTGAGTGACGGAGCGGGGTCGACTAAGAAAGGTGTCGCTGATACCAGTTTTTAGCTCCCGTCACGTCAAACACTATGGCCCTCATTACGACCCAGGCGGTAACTTACCGCCTGGGTCGTACCCTTACCACCATGGTGTAAACTGCGTTTACACCATGGTGGATGGCGGATTTACCGCCCCATTCCAAGGTGAGTGGGGCGGTAAATCCCCATTTCCCATTTTACCCTTCCACATTCCCATTTTTGCCCCATAGGGCATAATGGGAATGGGGAAAGGCGCTAATTACGCCACCATAAATTACGGTGGCGTAATTAGCACCAAGGTCCGTTTGCGGCATGGGTTTTAAGGCCTGCAAAAAGCAGGCGTTAAAATCACCGGGCCTCATTAGGACCCAGGCGGTAAGGGGTTTACGGCGGCGTAAACAGCGCCGACCCTTACCGCCTGATTCCGAGGTCCCTTAGCGCCATGGCGGATTTAACACCTGCTTTTAGCAGGTGTTAAAATCCATGGCGCTAAGGGACCTTGTTGTTAATTACGCCACCGTAATTTACGGTGGCGTACTTAACGCCTTCCCCACTCCCATTATGCCCTATGGGGCAAAAATGGGAATGGGGAAGGGTAAATGGGGATTGGGGACTTACCGCCCCGCCAACCTCGGAATGGGGCGGTAAGTCCGCCAACCACCATGGCGTAAACGTAGTTTACGCCATGGTGGTAAAGGTACGACCCAGGCGGTAACTTACCGCCTGGGTCGTAATGAGACCATCCCGCAAAGGGACCTTGGAATCAGGCGTTAAGGGTCGGCGCCGTTTACGGTGCCGTAAACCCCTTAACGCCTGGGTCCTAATGAGGGCCTATATCTGCATTAATAAAAGGTTAGGGCGGCCAGGCACCTGGGTCAGATAGCCAAGTTCTTCAGGGGTCAGTTTATACTTGATCACAAGAAAGGACTACTTACGTGATCACAACTGTACTTGCAACAACAATGCGGAACGGCGTATAACGCAATGCACCAACGCCACTATTCCATTCTCCCACCGCGTCCCACGATTAGAATACTAAAGTAGGTATGACCAGGGCTAGAGCATGTGAGGACATCGGCTAGCTTATATCGTGACTTTACACTATCCAAATATGCATAAAGGAAAGTAAGGAGCCTCCTACCTCCCAGCGAACAGCTAACAGACAACAGACTTTGCCGGGACTTCGCTGTGCGCGCACGCTGGTGCTCGCAGCAGTCAGTATTTGAATGTTGTTACACAAAGGGGCAGAGCCACACCTAAAAATGTTATAAAACACGTTTAAAAAATAGTATTAACTTGGGCTAATGTCACCCAATATACAAATGTTCATACTCCAATAGAGTGAGTTCCTTGACGTACTTTTAAAACAAAGTCTCCAATCCTAAGGTTCAGCATGTCAATCCTCTTGTGAAAAGACAGTATCCAGAATTCTGACAACATACTTTCAGGCCGATTCATGGAAATACAGTCAAAAGTATCGCACGCGGCTGGCGCAGAGTGTTCCTGTGCGAATGTCTGCGCCAGCCGCGTGCGATAAAATCCATTTCAGCGCACATCATATTCATGGATTAATCCTCCAAAACAAGCCGTGGCGCAGAGTATCGCAGCGACCCTGCAGCAGCGCCAGTTACGCCCCCAAGAATGCCCTCGCGCAAGGAAAAGCCATCAAGATCGCAAAACCATCGCAAAGGGCTGCGCCAACCCTGTACCAGTGCGAGAAGTAACACACGCAACCTGGGGGAGCGTGTGCGTGTAATTCAGGGGTGCGCGAGAAGTTCCACACGCGATTGGTCTGGGCGCGTGTATTTCAGGGGCTCGCGGGTGGTTACACACGCGATCGGGCCTGGGGGAGCATGTGCGTGTAATTCAGGGGTGCGCGAGAAGTTCCACACGCGATTGGCCTGGGCGCGTGTATTTCAGGGGCTCGCGGGTGGTTACACATGCGATCGGGCCTGGGGGAGCGTGTGCGTGTAATTCAGGGGTGCGCGAGAAGTTCCACACGCGAGTGGCCTGGGCGCGTGTATATCAGAGGTGCGCGAGAAGTTCCACACGCGATTGGCCTGGGCGTGTGTAATTCAGGGGCTCGCGGGTGCTTCCACACCCGATCGGGCCTGGGGGAGCGTGTGCGTGTAATTCAGGGGTGCGCGAGAAGTTCCACACGCGATTGGCCTGGGCGCGTGTATTTCAGGGGCTCGCGGGTGGTTGCACACGCGATCGTGCCTGGGGGAGCGTGTGCGTGTATTACAGGGGTGCGCGAGAAGTTCTACATGCGATTGGGCTGCGTGCGTGTATTACAGGGGTGCGCGAGAAGTTCCACACGCGATTGGGCTGCGTGCGTGTATTTCAGGGGTGCGCGAGAAGTACCACACGCGATTGGCCTGGGCGCGTGTATATCAGGAGCTCGCGGGTGGTTTCACACGCGATCTGGCCTGGGGGAGCGTGTGCGTGTATACCAGGGGTGCGCAGAAAGTTTTACACACGATTTCAGCACGGTACGTGTATTGCAGGGGTGCCGGGGAGTCCTACATGTGATTTGCCAGTGTGGGTCCTCCCAGGTGTTCCCTGTACACCCTCCACGGCCCCTGCAGGCAGCGCACACCACAGGGGACTACCCTGCATCCCTGGTCATGTCCCGCAGGCAGCCCACCCAACATGGGCATCAAATGAAAGCAATGCAAATCAAAAAAACAACTATGGGAATAATAAAAAGAAAAGCTGGATGGCCGTGAAACAATTAAGAACCAGAAATCAAAATCCAGAGAAATCCAAAAGTTATGTTGTCCAAAGTCACAGGCCTACAAATCAAAAGCAACTATGAAAAGAAACGGAAAACCATTCCTCCATGGTGATGTAAAACGAAAAAAATGAAGAATCCAATGTAGAACTATTCACAACAATCCAGTGTCCAGGAGCACAACTGAGGAAAGGAAACCTAACAAAAACTATCTAATAAAAAGAGAAATAAAAAAGAGAAATAAAAATACGTGGTGCATTGTCCAAGCGCAACCAAAAGAAATCAAAAATAAAAGGAAACTTAACACTAAAGAACTATTTACAAGGGCAGCGGGCAAGTCCTGCGGCTCACTCCGTGATGTTGTGGGCCAGGGCATCCTCGAACTCCATGTCGACGTCCTGGAGGCGGGACTCTGTCCTGGCCCCAGAGGTCTCGCAGGGACGACGCCATGGCCACCTCCAACTCCCTGCGAGATGCCTCGAGGCACTCAGCCCGCCTCAACGCCCGACGCATGGCGAACTCCGCCCTGACCATGGTGAGCCGCGCCTCTTCCGCCCGCTGCCGCTCCGCATCTATGCGCTGGCCCAACCGCTGCCACACGGAAGACACATCCTGTCCTGGGTCCCCCTGCCCTCCGGCCAATGCCTGCCCCTCCGATGACGAAGGCCCCGAGCCATCATGGCTCCCACTTTCCTGCTGCTGCTGCTGCTGCTGTGCCTGTGCCCGGCCTCCTGCTGCCTGCACATCCTCCATCTGCTGGGGTGCAGTTGCTGGGGTGTCCACCCCTGCTGAACCTACGACTCCCGACTGTGGCAGGGATGGGATCCCCACCGAGCTGGCTGCGTTGGTCGGGGCAGGTCCACAGGGGGCCCTGGTGGCATCTGGGCCGGAAGACGACATGGAGCACGACTGGCGCATAGTCTCCACAGAGGAGGAGAGGGCCGCCAGAGTGTCCGCCTGGGATGGGGCATCCCTGCTGGTGCATGGTGGTGCAGTCACAGTGTCAGGGACAGTGACATGCACAGGCACCTCCACGGCGACCTGTGCTGCCTCCTGCCCCTGGCCCTGGACTGCACCACTTGCACCAGCAGGGATGCCCCCACCAGGCCCCATGTGCGGCTCAGTGACGGCCTCCTCTCCTCCGTGGAAACCACCAACCTGGATGTCTCCACGCCGTGTTCCGCCGTTGCAAGCCCCTGTGGGAGCTCACCCACCCCTTCCGCTGCAGCCGTGGGGGCATCCCTGCCGCTTGGCTCCACAGCGCCGTCTCCGCCCTCTTCTTCACCTTGCGCTGTGTAGAGGGAGACATAGAACACAAGCATCAGGGTACTGTACAATGGTTCCCTAGACCGGAAGCAATAGCAGATGAGTGGCACTGTCATACATCACTCACAACATGTCCCTCCACAACACATGGGTCAGTGCAGGCAAAACACATGCAGGAACAGGCATGGCGCATGCTATGGACATTAGCATACATGTCCGAGGGACTCTTGAAACATACAATGTTGTCTTGAGACTCACATGCATCATGGCTCATGCCTATCACATGCACACACCTCACCGTAGTTCCATCCATCTGGACTCGTACACCCCAGACACAGTGGATACAAGGATTACTAGGCTGCATCAGTGATTCGGAACATTCTCACAGACATGTGTCATGCATCCATGGCATTTACAAGTCACAGACACGCAGGTCAGACACACAGACATGGACACCATACATGTACATGCCATCAGCACCCATCCCTCACCCCCACCCATGTCCAGGAACAGAGACTGGCATGCTTTCATGTGTCCATTCTGCATAGAGATCCCCATGTTGCTGTTGAACACATGCACCAGCCATGTGGTTCACACATTACTGGTCTCACATGCATGACCATCATGTCCCAGCATACACACATACGTACATGGCCTATGTCACACATACAGGCAAGTATCAGACAACCAGCACACTGCAACATGCCCTGTCTCACACATCAATGCCTGACCACTTACCGCTCAACTCCAGATGGGCCTGCCTCGGAAGGATCCGGGCGTGGAGCGCTGGGTCTATACGTTCCAGGACCCTCAGCTGGATGGGACTGATGCTGCCCCGGCCCCCCTCCACGAGGCGCCGGGCCTTCAGGAGGGTCCTGGACCTCAAATCATCCCAGCGCTTCTTCACATGATGGAATCTTCGGACTGCCACCCCCTCCTCGTTGATGGCAGTCACGATGTCCGCCCAGATCCTATCCCGTCCTTCCCTGTTG
Source organism: Ambystoma mexicanum (assembly GCF_040938575.1). NCBI lineage: Eukaryota > Metazoa > Chordata > Amphibia > Caudata > Ambystomatidae > Ambystoma > Ambystoma mexicanum. The sequence goes on from NC_090938.1 coordinate 390,063,430, forward strand.
GCGCGTCTTGGTCCGAAGAGGGCATCATAATGCCCCAGGACATGCTCCACCAGGACACCAACTTCGGTGGCACTGAAGCTGGTGCCCCTCTGCCTCTTTGGCTGGGGGTTGCCAGTGCTGCCAGATGGTGGTGGGCCCGACATGGCAACCCCAGAGGCAGGAGTGGGTGGGCAAGTGGGTCCTGGGGCTGGGCTTTGGAGCAAGATGGTACTCCAGTCGGGAGTCTTTGGTACCAGCAGGGGTGGTCACAGCTACTGCACCCCTGGCTGATGTGCAGGCAGCAAATGGCAGGGCACATGGGCAGCAGGCAGTCAGTCAGGCAGCAGCAGATGGCAGGTGGGAGCGTGCTCGGGGCTCTGGGGGGCAGTAATATGGCCTTCTGGGCAGGAGCGTGGTCTTCCGTGTGTTTTCGCGTGGCCAGCTTGATACGGAGTGATTTGGCACGTGAAAATCCTGCACGTCAGCGTGAAATTCGAGGAAAGGGCCTTAGCGCGTAAGCGCGTCAGCACGCGTACGCAATTTCATTGGACCAAAGGCCCTTACAGCGTAAGCGCGTCTGTGCAGTTTCGCGCACGGGTGTTGCCCTGGCAGGACTTCTCTGTACGTGCTTTTCGTGCGGTGCGTGTGTTTTCCATCCGTTGGGGTTCACTCGCTATTACTTCGCAGCGGGTGTTGGCTACGCATTCTTCTACATGCAAGGCAGACGGTGAGTGGTACCCCGCTCCCCCCAGGCCCGATCGCGTGTAGAAACACCCGCGAGCCCCTGGAATACACGCACCCCGCTCCCCCAGGCCCCATCGCGTGTGAAACCACCCGCAGGCCCCTGAAATACATGCACCCCGCTCCCCCAGGCCCCATCGCGTGTGAAACCACCCGCAGGCCCCTGGAATACACGCACCCCGCTCCCCCAGGCCCCATCGCGTGTGAAACCACCCGCAGGCCCCTGGAATACACGCACCCCGCTCCCCCAGGCCCCATCGCGTGTGAAACCACCCGCAGGCCCCTGGAATACACGCACCCCGCTCCCCCAGGCCCCATCGCGTGTGAAACCACCCGCAGGCCCCTGGAATACACGCACCCCGCTCCCCCAGGCCCCATCGCGTGTGAGACCACCCGCAGGCCCCTGAAATACACGCACCCGCTCCCCCAGGCCCCATCGCGTGTGAAACCACCCGCAGGCCCCTGGAATACACGCACCCCGCTCCCCCAGGCCCCATCGCGTGTGAAACCACCCGCAGGCCCCTGGAATACACGCACCCCGCTCCCCCAGGCCCGATCGCGTGTGAAACCACCCGCAGGCCCCTGAAATACACGCACCCCGCTCCCCCAGGCCCCATCGCGTGTGAAACCACCCGCAGGCCCCTGAAATACACGCACCCCGCTCCCCCAGGCCCCATCGCGTGTGAAACCACCCGCAGGCCCCTGGAATACACGCACCCCGCTCCCCCAGGCCCCATCGCGTGTGAAACCACCCGCAGGCCCCTGAAATACACGCACACCGCTCCCCCAGGCCCGATCGCGTGTGAATCCACCCGCAGGCCCCTGAAATACACGCACCCCGCTCCCCCAGGCCCCATCGCGTGTGAAACCACCCGCAGGCCCCTGAAATACACGCACCCCGGTCCCCCAGGCCCCATCGCGTGTGAAACTTCTCGCGCACCCCTGTTATACACGCACCCAGCCAAAACGCGTGTGAAACTTCTCGCGCATCCCTGATATACACGCACCCAGCCAAAACGTGTGTGAAACTTCTTGCGCACCCCTGATGTACACGCACCCAGCCAAAACGCATGTGTAACTTCTCGCGCACCCGTTATACACGCACCCAGCCAAAACACGTGTGAAACTTCTCGCGCACCCCTGATATACACGCACCCAGCCAAAACGCGTGTAAGACTTCGCGCGCACCCCTGGAATGCACGCACACGCTCCCCCAGGCACAATCGCTGAGCTGTGTATACGGTATTTTTTAAGCGCACATTTTGGCGCACATGTATTGGGACGCTACCGCCTGCTTTCTGTGGCGTACGGGTATGGGCATGTGCGCGTCTTTGGCCGTGCGCTGTTTTTCCCGATTCGATTCCATGAATACGTGTTGTAGGTGAGCGTGTGGGCGTTCTGCACACTTGCCTCCTGTACTTCCCCCGTGACGCCCACATTTTCACGAGTTGTTCCCCATTCTGCGTGTGACGCCCCGTGTTACGCCTACTTTTGTTCTGTGCGCTGCGCTATGTGCAAATTCGCTGTGGCCTTATCGCACGGCGTTCGATGACCTGTGCGCCAGCATGCGCCGCGCACTTTCTCAGCGCACATCCCACATTTCGCGCGTGCCCGTGCTTCCATGAATGGATGTGCGCTGTTTTCTGTGCGATTTTCTGCGATTTTTTCTGTGCCACTGCGAATCGCACGTTTTCGCACGCGTGCGCCGGTTTTTCCGCGCACATTATTTCCATGAATCGGCCTGTTAGCCGGGACTTCGCCAAGCCGCACTGGTGCACGCAGCAGTCAGTATTTGAATGTTGTCACACAAAGGGGCGGAGCCACACTTTTAAAACGAACAAAGTCTCCATCCTTAGGTTCAGCACGTCAATCCTCTCGTTCAAAGACAGTGTCCATACTTCTGACAACAGACTTTGCCGGGACTTCCCCGGGTGCCATTAATTAGCCGGCAAGTATCTAGCCACAGGCGACCCCTTGCCCAGACGGTGTGGTATCATACAGGACAACCAGTTTGGAAAAAAAGGTCAGGAAGGGTAAGCGAGACAGGTTGGGCTTTACAAAGAAACAGGATTGTTAAGCTTTCGCTGAAGAGGCTGTGATCGTAAGCAGCCTCGATTTGCTTTGGGTTTTACAACCAGAATTAAAGTGGGGCAGCACCGGTATATATTTTTGTAACAGGTCTCATGATTCTCTTTTGGCATACACAGCTTGAAAAGGTATGCTATGGTGCCACGACAGGCCCATACTGTTGAGTGAGGGGCTCCGGATTTTCTGCGTTCACAGCCAGCATGAACATGTGCTGGGAAGTGCGTATGTGTATGCTGGCGACCTGGAATTCATTGGAGTATTGCAGGTGTTTCTCTCCAGTACCCATTGTACATTCTTTGGTTTGATCAATTTTTCCCCCTGAAATCTGTGATGCTCAACGCGCCATGTTGACAAACACTTTTTAAATGAATGTTGCGGGGTCAAACCCCCGCCACCAACCCCCCTCCCCAAGCCCCTCCCGCCGCCGAAAACCCCCTCCCCAAGCCCTCCCTCCCCACCCCCTCCCAAGGATCATGAGTTGGTTTTCAAACACTTATGGCCCACGCCCACCACTTTCAAAATTCACCATCCAACCGCATCCTGATTCACAGGATGTATTTTTGATCGGCACCTGTTTCCCCTTCATCTGACCTGCCCTGTTCCAGACCTGGTGCAGAGAAAGCATAGAGCGGCTTGGGCCCTGAGAAGACCCGTGGTCCCATTGATCTACACGTGTGCTTCCAATTCGTTCTTACGTTCTCACGTTCTGTCACGTGCAGTCACGCTACTGCAAAAGCTGACGTGTGCGCCGCACGCAGGTGGGATCATTCAGACAATGCATATTCTAGTGTCGAGAGTGGAGTGGCACCCGAATATGCATGGAGGCGCTGGCGGCCGGAACCCTGCATCCACAACCAGCCCCACCTCTACTTTGCAAGCTCTCTAAGTGCCCTTGCATCTCTACACACCTACAGATTTCCCCAAATTGACACACTTGTTTTATATGCCCTACATTTCTGACTCAATGTAAAACTATTCTGAAGCCGTTTTTAGTTTTGGCTATTAGGTGCCGCTAAAGCACCACCTTCAAGCCAAAACTATTGTATTAGAGTACAGCTTGAGAGACGTAGCATATCTGGAGGGACACAAAGCTTGCAAGTGTTGTTTGGTTATTTACCCACCCATTGACTACCCATGGCAATGCTAATCCCTATGGCAAATCCCACCCACTTCCTGCCCCTCCCTGTCCAAAACACATCCTTCTGGGATCTCTTTGGGCTAGCTTTATCAAGGCTTACCATCAATAAATGTGTGCTGGAAGTGCCTGACAGTGTTTTTTCAAAGGGGCCTTCTTAGAGTTAATGACAATTGGAGCTGTAAACGTGCTACTGTGGTAATAAACGTGATAACCAGAACTGCCTCCAGCCACTTGATTTATATAAATACTATGGGCTCATAACAAGTTTGCCGGTATCCTGGCGGTATTACAGCCAGGATACGACAAACGGAATTGCTGTCACCGCCACTTGGTCTGATGGAATTACCACCAGATTACAAGTGGCAGTAACAGTGGTAAATCCCCATTCCAGGAGGTCCCATTGGACTCCATGGGGAGATTTGCCGGTATTACTGCTAACGGAAATACTGGTGCCGGTAATACTGCCTATTTTTGCCGCTAGAGTGGCGGAATGACCTCCAGCGCTTAACTTGAGGTAATTATGGCCATCCCACCAGCAAACTTGTACTTTGCCAGTGCAGAAACGTGCCGGTATACGGTAATACTGGCATGTTAATTACACACCAGCAAAGTTGTAATGAGCCCCATGTGTGTCCTTCACTGAAGTCCTGTTAAAACAGGAATTGGCAAAAACAACCATTTTGGCTTGTGTATATATTAGGCCTTTACCAGGCACTGCTGTTAAAGGCCCGGGTACTTGCACCGTTTTTCAGCTGGTACCATCGTGGGCCAGTTAATATCACTACAGCAGTGCCTGACAGATGCATTTCCCATGCCTACACAAAAGCCCAACCTGTTGGCATTGGCCATTCTTGTTCCATGATGCTGACAGAAGTTTTCGGGATGCAGTTCGTCTCCTAACAAAGGGGGATATATTTGGAGCCGATTTTGCACCGAGTAGATAATAGGAATGTGTGAAATGTAAACAAAGCTCCATAAAACAACAAATTATATTTGATTCTCAAGCAAATGTTCTTTATATAATTGCAAAAAGTATACTGTACTGATTAAGTGCTTCATTTGCATTAGTTTAAAGGTTAGGCAAACTGTGTTTCTGTGATGGATTGCCATTTGGCAAGGGTGTAGAAGCCATGTCTTTTTTTATTTGTATTAAATTAATGAAATGATGCAGGTAATTCCATCTCTGAATGAAAATCAGCTGGTCAGATTCCCCCTTCATAAGCTCCATGCCAAAAGCATAGTGTGCACCTGTGTCCTGCTGCACCAGTATCCTGATTTGCAGTGCCAGACCTACCAGTTGCACAGAGCAGGTTCAGAGGTCACAGATTGACAGATGCAGTGATGGCCAAGTCTCTGCAATGCAAATGCTGCATTTAAAATATGCTACCCTGTTCCAATTATTATGAGTCTACCACCTGGTGGCAGAATAATCTTTCAATACAAGCCACACCTGAGTTACGGTATGGTGGTCGTATTCTTATAATTATTACAGGCACAGCAATTTGATATCACACATGTGTTAGCCCTGCAAGCCCATGCTCAGCCGTGGAAGGATTCTATGTATTCTCACTCGACGGGCAGTACTGTCGCCTTGTGGGATTGGTTCTCTTTGTTTTTTGGTAAGGTAGGCAATGTCCTTCCCCAGAAGATAGCCACTCCAAGGGAAGCTGCCCTGGGAACAGGAACCACAGGGCACACCCATTCACCGAAGGCTTGTTCTCACACCAGGGTGCTGCCTTTTAAAGGGACTTTGATCCGAGTGAGAAGGCAGGGGGCAGGTTTAGAGTAGACAGGAGGGCTCTGTACAGCCGAGGAACACTTCCACTATATTGTTTTCCTCTGCCTCTCTCTCCTTTCTGTCCTCTGCACTTTCTCTAGCACAAATCACTTTGTCTGTGATATCAGAATGGAAATGTCCACTTATTATGGAAGCAGAAGGACGGGAGGGATAAGAAGCAAACAGAATGAGGAGCCAGAAGCAGTGGGGAGGCCAAAGATGGGCGTTGGTGTAACACAGCAGACATTGATCAACAAATAGGCCAAACAAGGGAAACAGGTGAACAATATTATTACTAAAACTGTATAGGATTGGACAAATAGTTTCTGATTTAAACTAAAGGTTGTCAGGATGTTTCTTTGCATTGATGGGGCAATGCTCTGGGAAAACTTATCAAAAGAAAATGTCTCTTGTGAAAGTAAAGTGTTGCAACAAAGGTTCTTCTTTGGATCCACCACCGCTGTCTTAACAGTTTTCCACTCCCCACTTTGCTCCACTACCCCCCTCTCCCAGTACTTTAACAATCCTTCCCTCACCTCCTCAGTTTCACCTACTTTCTCCTCCCTCACCTCCTGGAGGACACCCATTGCTCCTCCACTTCTTTCTGTCACCTCCTTTTCCGCTTTCCTCAGGTTTTTCCACCCCTTCACTTCCTTCAATACTTCCTCCAGCCCCTCTGCTCCCCTGTCCTCTATCTCCTGTTCTTTCCTAGTCCATTTCGCAGCAATAGTTTCTTTCAATAGATGTTTAATCTCTTTGCCCTCCCCCTACCCACCCCCAGTGGGCCCTTCTCTCATACCACTTAACATACTCCAAGTCTCTTTCAACTCTCCCAGCCTCGCCATCCCTTTGGGCACCTTCTTCACACCTTTGTGCACTTTCCTTATAACCACAACTGTTCTCCATTTCTCCCCCACCTCTGCAACTTTCTCAACCTTCCTTTCGCCATACACCTGGGCCTCCTCCCAGTCCACTGGACCTCCTTTGGGTGTACCTTTGCTCAGTCTCACAGGTCCTCCATGCAGTCTCCTGTCTCCTCGTTACCCCAGCCTTCTGGGTCTCTCCTCCAGTGCCCTGTCTCCTGCTCTCCCAGGCTGCAGGAACTCGGTGCCAGTCTCAGGCCAACTGCTCCTTCCCCAGCTACTCAGTATCAAGGTTGTTCTTCCTCCTAACTCCTCCACCCTCTAACTGAGCCCTTGAGGTTTTGTAGATGTTTGGCTACTAATTGAATGGGGATGAGGTGTGGCAGTTTTGTATGGGGAATTTGGGAATTGTGGTTCTCTGGGCCTGGAAATATCTGGGCCGCTGGTTTGAGAACAAAGACTGCCATATTAGATTTGCTAACTCCCTCTTGTTATTCAAGCTGCTGACCTAATGTCATGGGGACATCTTGGTCTAGCTCAGGTCCCTCTCTTGGGTTGAATGGATTCCAGAGTGGATTCAGCATTCATGAAAGGGGAGACAACCATACCAGCGCTGTCAGTCCTGCAGGAATGCTGCTCCTACATTTTCTTAAAGGGGCTAGAGTAGCGGACGTTATCCTACAACAAAGTGCCCCTTTTGCGAACCCACCATTCACCAACTCAGTCAAACAGGGCACTTTGTCACAATGGGGAACCAACAAGTACAAATGAGGACTGCAGCAAGAAACAAGCAGAGATGGGAAGGGGGGTGGAAAGGCTGAAAGAAGCCGAGAACAGCTGCTGAGGAAGTGCAAAACTCAGACACCTCACGCAGATAGTTGAAGTGAGATGTCTTCTTGTGGTGAGTGGATCTTATCACCTCAATGATGTTGAAGGCATTCCTGCAATAATAATGAAAAGCGTAGAAGGACTTCCTTTCAGTCAAAGGAGCCTTCAGCAGACATCTTGGAATGGTTATGCCTTCAAAGGATCCACCCAGTCTTTTCCAGCGCCACCTATGCTACAGGCCCCACATCTCATGGCATCATATCACTGGGACCAGAGGACACCAAACTCATATCACTGAGACCAGAGCCCACCATATGCATACTACCAAACTCAGAAACTACCCAACGAATAGAGTTTAGACGAGAGACCAGTAATCTAAAATAAATGGAACACAGACCACCAAACTCATATCACTGATAGATTGAAGGCCAACAAAGTCATTTCAACTACTGATCAAAGATTACCAAGCTAATATTACTGAGATGAGAGCAAAGATCACCAAGCTAATATTACTGAGAGCAAAGACCACCAAGCTAATATCATTGAGCAGAAGCCATCAAACTCATATCACTGATTCGTGACAACACCAGACATACATCATTGAGAGCAGAGACCACCAAACAAATATCCCTGAAATCAAAGACCACCCAACGCATATCCCTGTGACCGCAGACCTTTAAACTAATATTATTATGCACAGAGACCACCAAACTCATATCACCCAAACTAGTCAGCACCAAACTATTATCACGGAAACCAGAGACTGCTAAACATATTTCAATGAACACAGAGACCATGAAAGTCATATTGCTGAAACAAGAGACTGCCAAAGTAAAACCGCTGGAACCAGAGACCACCAAACCTATGTAACTGGAAACAAAGGGCACCAAACACATATTACAGGTTCTTGACAACACTTAACCCGTATCACTGAGCTCAGAGACCGCTAAATGAATAACACCAATGTAGAGAACATTACTTTCATATGACTATGATTATCAAACTCACACTGTTGAGACCCGAGACCACCCACCAATAATACACAGGGACCAGAATTAATCAACATCATATCAGTGAGACGGACAAGACTATCACTAAGACCCAGACCAAAAAACGGGTATTGCAGACACCAGAATCCACCACAAATAAATTACAGAGGTGGGCATTTCATAAACCGCCCGGAGCGTAACAGTAATCCATAAAACCAAGATCTAAGCTCTTTAGTCCTTGCTTTTAAATGCTATTTGGGGTGGGAGCATGGAACGGTGCATTAATTTCAGATGTGCATTCCCACTCTGCCTCCAGCACTGGCATAAAACCAATAGAGTCTTTTGGAATCTGCCTTACTTTCCACCTGGCGGGAGGGGGTGGGGCGAGGGGCATTTTCTATGTTATGGTATTCGAATGCACAGGACCACTAATGTTAGCACTTTTGTGCTGGTGCGTCCCCTGCATGCAATTTTCAACTTTTGCAAGGCTAAGTTCAAAAGTAAAGAGTAAAAGCAGGTGAAATCGCCTTTACCCTGTACCTTCATCCTCTGCCATCTAAAAAAGTAAATACTGCCTCCAAATTACGCTTTCCAGACGGCATTTACCAAGGGATTTCTGTGCAATCCACCCGCTTTCAGCAGTTGTTAAATAAAGGCAGATTTCAAAGGAATCCATTGTTTTACGCCGGCATGAAAATATCAAGCAGGCGTAAAAATGAATTTACTTTCAAGGGAAAGGAGCAAAGTATGTTGGAGATGTTAACTCTGCTTCATGCTCCTTCTCTGCCTTGAAAGCAATGAGAGATAGGCATGCGCCGTAAATGTAGACACACAAGCATTGCACCCTTCTTTAACGAACCACCCCATATAAAATTACACCCACCCCCTCAGGTAAAAGCAGGCAGATTCCACAAACATCCATTGGAAACGCTGCTTGCAAGGCATAATTCGCATACAGCATTTATCACACTTTTTCCAAAAAAGATTTGAAAGGTGAAGAGTAAATACGATTCCACCGACGTTTTACTCTTTGGTGCTCATTTTATTGAATTTCATAATTTGACAGTCAGGACCCGGTACGTTTGTACTCTGGCATAGCCAGGTACCCTCCGCCAAATTTTCATCATTTGCACAGCAAAGTGCAAATGTGCAGGGCAAAAGGCAGCGTACACTTGTGTACTTTCGTATGTCAGGCAGCGTTTACTTTTAATTGTGAATGCTGATTGCCATGCACGCATGGTAAGCAGCGTTCACAATTACAATTAAATGCTGCACGACATGCAAGCATGTCATGAAGTGTTTAATTGTAATTGTACATGCTGCCTGCCCTGCAAGCATGGCAGGTAGCATGTATAATGGCTCCCTATGGAGTCCGCCTGCAATAAGGCGGCACAGAGAACCCCATAGGTATCTCCAGCATTTGTGCCAGCATAAAAATCCATGCCAGGGCAAATACTGTATTATTTGTATGACAGAGAGGAGGGAAGGAGGCGGAAATGCAAGTTGTGCTCTGCCCATACTCTCCGCTATACAAATGATTCCAAATGGGGCACTGCATGAATGAAAGACGTCCAAGCTTTACTCGGTGCTTTTACGCCTTTCATTCCCGTTATGCCACTTTGGAAAAAGAGATCCTTTGTGTTTCCAATCCGTTTGGAAATGACCAACATTGCATGGAGGAGATTGTTGGCACTTAGCACGGTCCCTGTCAGTGCAATTTATCAGTTATGTATAATTACACCCAGAATGGCGATTGAGCTCAAACTTCAGTACTGGGATTGTCACATTGAAACCATTGAGAGCGGGTATCCCCCCCCCGCTCCCCGACAATATGACCCGTGTGTGAGGTGAAGGCGACAGGGTGCGGGTGGGCACGACTGTGGAGTACACTTAAGCCCGTGCAGGCGGCGCCCATTGGAAATTGGCAGGGCGCGGGCAGGGATCACTGCCACATACCAGGTGCAAGCCAAGGGTTTACCCGCATTGCACATATAATTGGGGGATTATTCAATTTCCAGTGTAATTTATATTCTCTGTCATGTTGCAGAGTAGAATTAGTCATGGCCCTCATATCCTGAGCCCTAACCACGAGGGCCCCTCTCGCTCTGCTGGGGAATATCTGGGTCTGACGTCATCCTACGCCATCTATGTGGCCCTGCCGTGTTGGGATCTCCCTCTGCTGGGGTGACAGTGACACAAATATTCCGTCTCTGTGTCCATTCAGACGTCACAGGCACATCACCCACGCTCTTCCACTATCACGGGGAGGGATCATCGGGGGGGCGTGGTCTCCAGGGTTATACTGTCCTGGGTGCCTCTGTTCGCACCAGCATACCCCTCCTTCATGGGAGCCCCCGTTTGAGGGATCCCGTTCTCTTGGCGTGATAGTGGAATTCATTGTCTGAATAGCAGTTGGCCTCCAGTCACACCCACGCCACTAAACCGTCCTCTTCTTCACGACGTGAGAGGAGAATTCTGTCTCCATGCTCATTAAATCCTGACCTCTCTCCTAAATTGCGCAAACAGCACCTGCAGAGGACTGCCTCCCCCTGGGTGAAGGGAGAGTCCAACAGCCCACGCTCCTTTTGTACTGGTTCGTATGCAAACGAAGTTAAACCCTAGGCCTGGAGGCACCATTGTGGACTTCGCTGTTTCGACCCCCACAGACCGGTAGCTCTGTGGCCCTTGGGGGGGGTAGTTGGGGACCAAGAGGAGGCGAGTAGCATCTGCCCAACCTCTCGTGTGCGACAGTTTGGCATGTCCCCAGCTCGGTAACAGCATCAACCTGTGCCAGGACTCCAAATAAGGCCATTAAAGCAGGCCCAAAGGTTTAGCCAGACACGTCCCTAGAACGAGCTATGACTCAGCATTAACCATTGTGGTGGGAATCGGGGAGTTCATATACCTAGGCCATCGCCCTGGTTGCAAGCCCCAATGACCTCTCTCTCTCTCACACACACACACTCACACACACACACGCACTTAGAAAAGAAAGACAATAGAACTAGGTGTGGGTTCAGAAGGCCGCAATCAGCCTTTTATTATTACAATGTTACTATAAATTAAAGGAGATGGCAAGGTCTCCTGAAAAACCCAGCACCTGCTTCCACCTGCCTCCAAGATGGTGGCTACCTCAAAGGGGAACGGGGAGCCTTTCCTCTGAGAGCAGTCCTCTTTTTATCAGCTTTGACTGACTTCCACTACAGTTTGCTCTAAAGGTTAAACTCCTGCAGGGTTCCAAAACAGCTAATTTGACTCAGGAGCCTTGGCGTGCCCGGGTATCTCAACTGGCATTACCAGTGCAAAAGAGCATGGTGGGACGCCGCAGGCCCTTAAATGCTGGCCTGGCGCGGTTTGATTACATCCCTGCGTCACACCTTTCCTCGCGAAATGCATCACAGACCCTGGCCCATTGACGTCTACCTGCACTGGGGAAACGGGACCGTTGCCCAGCCGACAGGAGCCCTCGAATTACCACAACTTCAGTAGTTGTGGTAATTAGGGGGCTCCTGTCGGCCTGCTTCTAGGGGGGGCAGTTAGAATTTAGGTGGTATCAGTCGAGGTCCCAGGGGGTCACTAGTATCGCCATTTTCTTGCTTGCTCATTTTGGCTGCCTACCAGAGAGGGATTCATATTGCAATCCAGTGAAGGTGTCAAGTAAATAGACCACCGACAAACTGGGTGTGAGGGGATAGAGTAGCAGAGGACCCTCAGGGCAAATACAGCCCGGGTATCGCAAAGTCCATGCCAGCATTGTGGTGTCAGGCGAAAGCAGGAGCCCTCAATGTGGGGGACTTGTCCCCAGAAAGGTAATCCTCTAATATAATAATACCAGCATGATTCCGCCTTTGTTTAAAGGAAGCCGAGTAGAACCAATTGCATTACCTACAAGTATAATTATGTACTGTCCAAATCTCTGTGCATGAGTATGGAATATTCTGAGCCATAAGCACCAGGGTGGGTGAAAAAAGGGGGGTGGCACAGATAAAGCTGGATAATGGGAAATTCTCCAATCTCTTTAGGAGGCAAACAAGGCAACCATCAGTGATGGACTGGAAAAAGCAAAATATGTGTGTGCCTTGCTAGACTGGGCTCTCTACTGGTTAAGCCGACTGCACTGCACCAACACTGACTCCAAGATATATCAATTCCTAGCTGGCAACTTCCACTTATTAAAGTACTCCAAGTCTAGCTGTCGAGACCCTTCCTGAAGGTCAAACCTACAAAGACCAGAGGAAACCCCACCACAAAAGTCCAAGTCCAGAATTGGCTGACGAAATTGAAGCACCATACTCTATTCAAACTGTAAATGTATATAAAATGCAACCCTGTAACTTTATGCATATTTGTAAAATGTATTCGACTATACTCTGTTCTAACTGTAAATGCAAGAAGTCCCAGAACCAGCACGATCATGCCTTCTGGCGGTTGTTTCGGAAGGAAGGCAGGTCAATCGGAACATCCTCAAAAATACCCTGCATGCTGCAGAAACAGCATGACGAACACTGGCCCAAGGTGCCCTGCTTAAGGGGCACGCATGGCTCAAAAATTCAGGCTTTAAACATGAGACCCAGGCATCCCTTATTAACAAGCCAGTTGAAGAGACTAACCTGTTTGGGAAGGCAGTAGATGAGGCCTTGGAAACTGCTAAGAAGGAACATGAAACATTAAAGCCTCTAAACCAAATTACGCACGTCCCCCCCACAATAAATATGGAACAGGGAATTACACTATGGTCCTCCGGACAAGGGGAAACTGCCACAAGTCAATTTCAACAGAGGGCAGCACCGTGGCAAAGGAAGGGGTAGAATCTCCACCCCAAGAAGCTCCCCGGCCTCCGCCCAATACTGACTCGCCAGTCCGGGTCCCCTCCCATGCCTCCCCGGTCGGGAGATAAATAACATCTTTCTTTCATGCATGGGAGGGAATCACCACAGACCAGTGGGAGCTCAAGACCATCACCCACGGTTACTGTTTCGAGTTCAGCTGACCACCTCGATACCGTCCACCAATGTCCAGACGCTTATCACCAGAACACCTGAGGATCCTGCTGCAAGAGGTGGAGATACTTCAATCCTTCTTTTGAAGAACGTGGAAGTGTGGTGAGTGTGCCACTTTCTGTTGCCTTTTTTTTAAATCTGTGCAGGCCCCCAGGCCATTGAAAGCTCCTCTTGCGATCCCTCTACCACCCCCCACACTCTTCCTGCTTCCCTTCCCTCCTGCCTCCCGACCCGCCCACCCCCACTCTGATTGGTCCTTGGGCTGTGATTCTGGGGTCTAGCGACCCGTGTGTTGCACCGGCTCCACTTTGAAGAACGTGGAAGTGCAGTGAGTGTGCCACTTTATGTTGCCTTTTTTAAAATCTGTGCAGGCCCTCAGGCCATTGAAAGCCCCCCTTGTGGTCCCTCTCCCACCCCACACCCTCTTCCTGCTTCCCTTCCCTCCTGCCTCCTGACACCCCTTACTCCAGCTCTGATTGGTCCTTGGCCTGTGATTCTGGGGTTTAGCGACCCGTGTGTTGCACTGGCACCACTTTGAAGAACGTGGAAGCGCGGTGAGTGTGCCACTTTCTGTTGCCTTTTTTGAAATCTGTGCTGGCCCCCAGGCCTTTGAAAGCCCCTCTCGTGGTCCCTCTCCCACCCACACCCTCTTCTTGCTTCCCTTCCCTCCTGCCTCCCGACCGACCCACCCCCGTTCTGATTGGTCTTTGGGCCGTGTTACCCAAGCCATAACTGACCTTCCCAGGGCAGCCCTCTGCCTGGCAGCCCCTGCGGCTAAGGGCCCCTAGGGAAAGGGCAGCTCCAACAGAGGCGGCTCCAGAAAGTGTCAGCAGGTGTCCGCATGGGAAGCCAGCGACCAGCCATCAACCAGCAGCAACCAAAAAAGTAAGTGTGGCATGGGTGGGGAGTACATCAATTACTCTACTCCGAAAAACCCTGCCATTCAACATTACCTTGCCTCAGAACTATAAATGTTAGCAATGCTGCACTTAGTTAGAATTGTGAACAATGGCCTGCGCCAGACCCAAACAAGTTTGTGAATGTTAAATACCCCAATTTACAGAGAGATTTGTGAACATTAGCCTGAATGGCAGCATTTCCCACACTTAGGTAGAACTGTAAATATTAGCACGTGCCACACTTAGATGGAATTGTGAACATTAGCCTGAGTCGCATCTAGATAGAAATGCAATGGTCAGCATGTCCCACACTTAGATGCAACTGTGAATGGTAGCATGTCCCACACTTAGATAGAATTGTGAATGGTAACGTGTGCCACACTTAAATGAAATCGTGAACATTTGTCTGAGTCACATCTAGATAGAAATGCAATTGTCAGCATGTCCCACGCTTAGATGCAACTGTGAATGGTAGCATGTGCCACACTTAGATGTCTGTCCTACATAGGACTGTGACTGTTAGTAATGCTGCACTTTGTTTGATTTTTTAAACAGTAGCCTGGGTCACTTATAGACAGGATTGTGAATGTTAGCACCTGGTTGGAACTATGAACATTGGCCTGCCCAGACCCATACTAGATTGTGAGTGTTAGCAATGCCACACCTGGTTGTATTTGTAAACATTATCACGCATCTCTCCTGGATGGGATTGTGAATGCTAGCAGTGCCGTACTATTAGATTTGTAAACATTAGCCTGCGCCAGACCCAGACAGGATTGCGAATGTTAGCAATGCCACTTCCGCAATTAGTTAGAATTATGAACATTAGCCTACCCAGACACATATTAGTTTGTGAATGTCAGCAATACCGCACTTAAAATTGCGAACACTAGCCTGCACCAGACCCTGACAGAACTGCGAACGTTGGCCTGAGTCGCTTCTAGATAGAAATGCAAATGTTGGCTTGTCCCACACTTGGGTGGAGCTGTGAACATTGGCCTGAGTCACATCTGGATAGAAATGCAAATGTAAATGTTAACATGTCCCACATGTGTATCACTGTGTACCCTGCTTTCCTGTTCCCCATACTGTTGCTATATATCCGTGTCCCCCCTCCTGTCGCTGTTAGCCAAGACCCCTGTCTCTATGTGTCCGTGTGTCGCTCTGTTCCTTGCCATCCTGTTCACGTGCCTGGTCTTGGGCGTTTTTACAGAGAACCATCACATCACATCACTACGCTTAATCACTACTAAACACCATCATTCAACTACAACTCAGCTATACCCCTGATAAATTCAGCCTAGCAGTTCAAATACAAACACGAACCAATTAACACCTCATCACCCTATAAAACACAGCTAGCCAAGCACATTTTGGCCTGTTGCTCACATATGCGTCCTTCAGGCCTAACGCAGCCAGAGCCCAGTCTGGGTGTCCACCCACCAGACTGCACACATCCAACTGATATTTTCAGCACCACACCTCATGCTAGGATGCAGGGACCATCCGCCAGTTACATCAGCTGCACACATATCTGGTGCACCCACGCACCCTTCGAAACTATCTCTCTCTATTGACCAGAACTGCGGTTCCTGAGGGCGTTCAACCTACCAGCGCTTTGAGGTCATATCAATGATATATAGAGCGCTATATAATTGCCAAGTAACATCACATAACATAACATAACATAACATAAAAGGCAAAAATGTAAACGACTATACTCTATTCTAACTGTAAATGTATATAAAATGCAACCCTGTAACTTTAAGCAAAGTGCCCAGATGCCTGAGGGTTGGGAGCGCTCTACAAATAAAGAAACTAAACTAAACTAAACCATGGATTCACACCACAACTCTCACCCGTGCATAATTCCTCAGCTTTGTCATCAACTGTGACCTGTAACATACATCACCAAAAAAGGCTGACACAGCATGACACCAGCTTGCTCTGCTCCACAAGGTCAAGCCGTTCCTCCCTGCTTTGAGTTTCATAACACTTGCAAAAGCCCTGTCATCTCTCCCCAGGAAGGTGGAAAAGCCTGACTTGCTGGAGTCCCAGATGCCAACAGACCTGTCAACAAATTGAAGGACATAGAATAATCCAATTCTGCCAATCCTACAATAAAACTTGTGTAGTGGCTAAATACAAGCCAAATCTAGGAATGTTGGCCTAGGTTCAGGTCATCATTCAGAATTGGCAGTTTTTTGTCCAGTTTTTTTGAGTTTTTTTCAGTTTTTTCTTTTGTCTATTCTGTTTAAAACTTTGAAGGAAAACCAATATTTCTGTTCTTGTGTTTTCAATGTCTAACTCTTTAACCAATAGACAAATGTACCCATATGTTTACCACATTGTTTTTCTTTAGTTGTTCATGTATTACTTATCCATTATATCTTTTGGTAAAATAAATATGTTTATTGTTTTTAACATGAGACTACCTTGATTGCTTTCTGAGTTTGCAACAGCCTACAATTTATTGGTTTAGTGATACCTTCGTGGTACACTCATTTCAATAACTTACTATTTGAACAAACCGTTAATTGAATTTATAGCAGTATGGACCCTATTGGTTTAGTGGAGTCCCAGATGCCACCTAGGTCCATCTGGAAGTCAACCAGCGTGCAGCAACACAACCACAGCAACCGCATCCTCAACGAGCTACACTGGTCGGTGTCACCTAAAAGTAAGTCACAACCAAAACACCACTCTCTTTGGCTGAGAAACCTACCATCTTCAGAGACCAACGCACCACAGAAGTATGGTGAAGCTAAAATGGAAACAAAGAACTGCAAGAGGGTAACAAATAGGAAGGACGCCTTTTCCTGCCACACGGCCTGTCTTTGGAACAAGTTACCAATGCAGATCAGACTGTCAGCCTCCAACCTACACTTCAAGAAGGACCTGAAGACACTACTCTTCAGAGAACATCTCGCCAGTCGCTCCACTCAGCCCTACACCCTCTGCCACTTCTAGTCCCCCCACCAATGCCCCCTTAACCACCCTGGCAACCACTACCGCAACGTACCTGTTGGCCACAGGGTGCAAACCATATGTACAACTCTCAGTTGCTTCCCATCTAGGGTTGCGGTTTATAAATCCCATGTATGCATTGGTCTGAGTCTCTGTGGGGTCTTTACCTTTGACCATGACATCATTGCGATGGCAGCTGTCAGTGGCATCAGCCCCCCTGTTTGGGAGCCTCTGTCTCAATGTGTCGGGTCTCTGCCTCGGGGCGCCCCCTGTCTTTGCACATGATTACTCTGCTGACAGTTATCCATGTAGCTCCGTCCCTCTGTCTGGTCTCCCTCTCTCCCTCTGATGGTGCTGTGCGAGGCAGTCACTTTCTCTCCCTTCATGACTTGCTTCTCTCTGCACAATAACTGGTCATTTTTTACGGTGTCTCAAGCTTTCTGAGGGGCCTGGCAGACTCTCACTTTCAGCTTTGGCTGACATTGACTAGAAACTCTCTCCCTCTCAATGTTCAGAACGCCATCTGTCTCTTTGACAGACGCCTCTAGCCGCCTCTTTGACCTTGGCCCCCCACCTTCTCTCGCCGATGTATCCTCTCCTTGTGGGGTCTTTCACCTCTCCTTTGTATCGCTGGTGGTCGCGCCCTTTCTACCTCTTTCCTCACGTCACCTCTCCATTGTATCGCTGGTGGTCGCGCCCTTTCTACCTCTCTCATCACGTCATCTCTCCATTGTATCGCTGGTGGGCGCGCCCTTTCTACCTCTCTCCTCACGTCACTTCTCCATTATATCGCTGGTGGCCACACTTTCTACCTCTCTCCTCACGTCACCTCTCCATTGTATCGCTGGTGGTTGCGCCCTTTCTACCTCTCTCCTCACGTCACCTCTCCATTGTATCGCTGGTGGCCGCCCTTTCTACCTCTCTCCTCACGTCATCTCTCCATTGTATCGCTGGTGGCCGGCCTTTCTACCTCTCTCCTCACGTCATCTCTCCATTGTATTGCTGGTGGCTGCCCTTTCTACCCCTCTCCTCACGTCATCTCTCCATTGTATCGTTGGTGGCTGCCCTTTCTACCTCTCTCCTCACGTCACCTCTCCATTATATAACTGGTGGCCGCCCTTTCTACCTCTCTCCTCACGTCATCTCTCCATTGTATCGCTGGTGGCAACCCTTTCTACCTCTCTCCTCACGTCATCTCTCCATTGTATCGCTGGTGGTCGCGCCCTTTCTACCTCTCTCCTCACGTCATCTCTCCATTGTATCGCTGGTGGCCGCCCTTTCTACCTCTCTCCTCACGTCACCTCTCCATTGTTTTGCTGGTGGCTGCCCTTTCTACCTCTTTCCTCACGTCATCTCTCCATTGTATCGCTGGTGGCCGCCCTTTCTACCTCTCTCCTCACGTCATCTCTCCATTGTATCGCTGGTGGCAGCCCTTTCGACCTCCCTCCACACGTCATTTCTCCATTGTATTGCTGGTGGTCGCGCCCTTTCTACCTCTCTCCTCACGTCATCTCTCCATTGTATCGCTGGTGGCCGCCCTTTCTACCTCTCTCCTCACGTCATCTCTCCATTGTATCGCTGGTGGTTGCACCTTTTCTACCTCTCTCCTCACATCATCTCTCCATTGTATCGCTGGTGGATGCCCTTTCTACCTCTCTCCTCATGTCATCTCTCCATTGTATCGCTGGTGGCCGCCCTTTCTACCTCTCTCCTCACATCATCTCGCCATTGTATCGCTGGTGGTCGCGCCCTTTCTACCTCTCTCCTCACGTCACTTCTCCATTGTATCGCTGGTGGTCGCGCCCTTTCTACCTCTCTCCTCACAGCATCTCTCCATTGTATCGCTGGTGGCCGCCGTTTCTACCTCTCTCCTCACGTCACCTCTCCATTGTATCGCTGGTGGCCGCCCTTTCTACCTCTCTCCTCACGTCATCTCTCCATTGTATCGCTGGTGGCCACCCTTTGTACCTCTCTCCTCACGTCACCTCTCCATTGTATCGCTGTTGGCCGCCCTTTCTACCTCTCTCCTCACATCATCTCTCCATTGTATCGCTGGTGGTCGCGCCCTTTCTACCTCTCTCCTCACATCATCTCTCCATTGTATCGCTGGTGGCCGCCGTTTCTACCTCTCTCCTCACGTCACCTCTCCATTGTATCGCTGGTGGCCGCCCTTTCTACCTCTCTCCTCACGTCATCTCTCCATTGTATCGCTGGTGGCTGCCCTTTCTACCTCTCTCCTCACGTCATCTCTCCATTGTATAGCTGGTGGTCGCGCCCTTTCTACCTCTCTTCTCACGTCATCTTGCCATTGTATCGCCGGTGGCCACCCTTTCTACCTCTCTCCTCACACCATCTTGCCATTGTATCGCCGGTGGCCGCCCACGTCACCTCTCCATTGTATCGCTGGTGGCCGCCATTTCTACCTCTGTCCTCATGTCACCTCTCCATTGTATCGCTGGTGGCGCCCTTTCTACCTCTCTCCTCACGTCACTTCTCCATTGTATCGCTGGTGGTCGTGCCCTTTCTACCTCTCTACTCAAGTCACTTCTCCATTGTATCGCTGGTGGTCGAGCCCTTTCTACCTCTCTCCTCACGTCATCTCTCCATTGTATCGCTGGTGGCCGCCGTTTCTACCTCTCTCCTCACGTCACCTCTCCATTGTATCGCTGGTGGCCGCCCTTTCTACCTCTCTCCTCACGTCATCTCTCCATTGTATCAATGGTGGTCGCGCCTTTTCTACCTCTCTCCTCACGTCATCTCTCTATTGTATCGCTGGTGGCCGCCCTTTCTACCTCTCTCCTTACGTCATCTCTCAATTGTATCGCTGGTGGCTGCCCTTTCTACCTCTCTCCTCACGTCATCTCTCCATTGTATCGCTGGTGGCTGCCCTTTCTACTTCTCTCCTCACGTCACCTCTTCATTGTATCGCTGGTGGCCGCTCTTTCTACCTCTCTCCTCAGGTCACCTCTCCATTGTATCGTTGGTGGTCACGCCCTTTCTACCTCTCTCCTTACGTCATCTCTCCATTGTATCGCTGGTGGTCGCGCCCTTTCTACCTCTCTCCTCACGTCACCTCTCCATTGTATCGCTGGTGGCCGCACTTTCTACCTCTCTCCTCACGCCATCTCTCCATTGTATCGCTGGTGGCCGCCATTTCTACCTCTCTCCTCACGTCATCTCTCCATTGTATCGCCAGTGGCCACCATTTCTACCTCTCTCCTCACGTCATCTGTCCATTGTATCGCCGGTGGCCGCCCTTTCTACCTCTCTCCTCACGTCATCTCTCCATTGTATCACTGGTGGCCGCCCTTTCTACCTCTCTGCTCACTTCATCTCTCCATTGTATCACTGCTGGTCGCGCCCTTTCTACCTCTCTCCTCACGTCACTTCTCCATTGTATTGCTGGTGGTTGTGCCCTTTCTACCTCTCTCCTGTCGTCATCTCCTCATTGTATCGCTGGTGGCTGCCGTTTGTACCTCTCTCCTCATGTCACCTCTCCATTGTACCGCTGGTGGCTGCCCTTTCTACCTCTCTCCTCACGTCATCTCTCCATTGTATCGCTGGTGGTCGCGCCTTTTCTACCTCTCTCCTCACGTCATCTCTCCATTGTATCGCTAGTGGCCGCCCTTTCTACCTCTCTCCTCACATCATCTCTCCATTGTATCGCTGGTGGCCGCCCTTTCTACCTCTCTCCTCACGTCATCTCTCCATTGTATCGCTGGTGGTCGCGCCCTTTCTACCTCTCTCCTCACGTCACTTCTCTATTGTATCGCTGGTGGTCGCACCCTTTCTACCTCTCTCCTCACGTCATCTCTCCATTGTATCGCTGGTGGCCGCTGTTTCTACCTCTCTCCTCACGTCACCTCTCCATTGTATCGCTGGTGGCCGCCCTTTCTACCTCTCTCCTCACCTCATCTCTCCATTGTATCGCTGGTGGTTGCACCTTTTCTACCTCTCTCCTCACATCATCTCTCCATTGTATCGCTGGTGGACGCCCTTTCTACCTCTCTCCTCATGTCATCTCTCCATTGTATCGCTGGTGGCCACCCTTTCTACCTATCTCCTCATGTCATCTCTCCATTGTATCGCTGGTGGCCGCCCTTTCTACCTCTCTCCTCACGTCACCTCTCCATTGTATCGCTGGTGGACGCGCCCTTTCTAACTCTCTCCTCACGTCACTTCTCCATTGTATCGCTGGTGGTCGCGCCCTTTCTACCTCGCTCCTCACGTCACCTCTCCATTGTATCGCTGGTGGCCGCCCTTTCTACCTCTCTCCTCACGTCATCTCTCCATTGTATAGCTGGTGGTCGCGCCCTTTCTACCTCTCTCCTCACGTCATCTTGCCATTGTATTGCCGGTGGCCGCCCTTTCTACCTCTCTCCTCACATCATCTCGCCATTGTATCGCCGGTGGCCGCCCACGTCACCTCTCCATTGTATAGCTGGTGGCCGCCCTTTGTACCTCTCTCCTCATGTCACCTCTTCATTGTATCGCTGGTGGCCGCCCTTTCTACCTCTGTCCTCACATCACCTTTCCATTGTATCGCTGGTGGCCGCCCTTTCTACCTCTCTCCTCACATCATCTCTCCATTGTATCGCTGGTGGTCGCGCCCTTTCTACCTCTCTCCTCATGTCACTTCTCCATTGTATCGCTGGTGGTCGCGCCCTTTCTACCTCTCTCCTCACATCATCTCTCCATTGTATCGCTGGTGGCCGCCGTTTCTACCTCTCTCCTCACGTCACCTTTCCATTGTATCGCTGGTGGCCGCCCTTTCTACCTCTCTCCTCACGTCATCTCTCCATTGTATTGCTGGTGGCCGCCCTTTCTACCTCTCTCCTCACGTCATCTCTCCATTGTATCGCTGGTGGCCGCCCTTTCTACCTCTCTCCTCATGTCACCTCTCCATTGTATCGCTGGTGGCCGCCCTTTCTACCTCTCTCCTCACGTCAACTCTCCATTGTATCGCTGGTGAATGTGCCCTTTCTACCTCTCTCCTCACGTCACTTCTCCATTGTATCGCTGGTGGTCGCGCCCTTTCTACCTCTCTCCTCACGTCACCTCTCCATTGTATCGCTGGTGGCCGCTCTTTCTACCTCTCTCCTCACGTCATCTCTCCATTGTATAGCTGGTGGTCGCGCCCTTTCTACCTCTCTTCTCACGTCATCTTGCCATTGTATCGCCGGTGGCCACCCTTTCTACCTCTCTCCTCACGTCATCTTGCCATTGTATCGCCGGTGGCCGCCCACGTCACCTCTCCATTGTATCGCTGGTGGCCGCCCTTTGTACCTCTCTCCTCGCGTCACCTCTCCATTGTATCGCTGGTGGTCGCCCTTTCTACCTCTGTCCTCATGTCACCTCTCCATTGTATCGCTGGTGGCCGCCCTTTCTACCTCTCTCCTCACGTCACTTCTCCATTGTATCGCTGGTGGTCGAACCCTTTCTACCTCTCTCCTCACGTCATCTCTCCATTGTATCGCTAGTGGCCGCCGTTTCTACCTCTATCCTCACGTCACCTCTCCATTGTATTGCTGGTGGCCGCCCTTTCTACCTCTCTCCTCACGTCATCTCTCCATTGTATCAATGGTGGTCGCGCCTTTTCTACCTCTCTCCTCACGTCATCTCTCCATTGTATCGCTGGTGGCCGCCCTTTCTACCTCTCTCCTTACGTCATCTCTCAATTGTATCGCTGGTGGCTGCCCTTTCTACCTCTCTCCTCACGTCATCTCTCCATTGTATCGCTGGTGGCTGCCCTTTCTACCTCTCTCCTCACGTCACCTCTCCATTGTATCGCTGGTGGCCGCTCTTTCTACCTCTCTCCTCACGTCACCTCTCCATTGTATCGTTGGTGGTCACGCCTTTTCTACCTCTCTCCTTACGTCATCTCTCCATTGTATCGCTGGTGGTCGCGCCCTTTCTACCTCTCTCCTCACGTCACCTCTCCATTGTATCGCTGGTGGCCGCACTTTCTACCTCTCTCCTCACGCCATCTCTCCATTGTATCGCTGGTGGCCGCCCTTTCTACCTCTCTCCTCACGTCATCTCTCCATTGTATCGCCAGTGGCCACCATTTCTACCTCTCTCCTCATGTCATCTGTCCATTGTATCGCCGGTGGCCGCCCTTTCTACCTCTCTCCTCACGTCATCTCTCCATTGTATCACTGGTGGCCGCCCTTTCTACCTCTCTGCTCACTTCATCTCTCCATTGTATCACTGGTGGTCGCGCCCTTTCTACCTCTCTCCTCACGTCACTTCTCCATTGTATTGCTGGTGGTCGTGCCCTTTCTACCTCTCTCCTGTCGTCATCTCTCCATTGTATCGCTGGTGGCCGCCGTTTCTACCTCTCTCCTCATGTCACCTCTCCATTGTACCGCTGGTGGCCGCCCTTTCTACCTCTCTCCTCACGTCATCTCTCCATTGTATCGCTGGTGGTCGCGCCTTTTCTACCTCTCTCCTCACGTCATCTCTCCATTGTATCGCTGGTGGCCGCCCTTTCTACCTCTCTCCTCACATCATCTCTCCATTGTATCGCTGGTGGCCGCCCTTTCTACCTCTCTCCTCACGTCACCTCTCCATTGTATCGCTGGTGGTCGCGCCCTTTCTACCTCTCTCCTCACGTCACTTCTCCGTTGTATCGCTGGTGGCCGCCCTTTCTACCTCTCTCCTCACGTCACCTCTCCATTGTATCGCTGGTGGCCGCCCTTTCTACCTCTCTCCTCACGTCATCTCGCCATTGTATCGCCGGTGGCCGCCCTTTCTACCTCTCTCCTCACGTCATCTCGCCATTGTATCACCGGTGGCCGCCCACATCACCTCTCCATTGTATCGCCGGTGGCCGCCCTTTGTACCTCTCTCCTCACGTCACCTCTCCATTGTATCGCTGGTGGCCGCCCTTTCTACCTCTCTCCTCACGTCACCTCTCCATTGTATCGCTGGTGGTCGCGCCCTTTCTACCTCTCTCCTCACGTCACTTCTCCGTTGTATCGCTGGTGGCCGCCCTTTCTACCTCTCTCCTCACGTTACCTCTCCATTGTATCGCTGGTGGCCGCCCTTTCTACCTCTCTCCTCACGTCATCTCGCCATTGTATCGCCGGTGGCCGCCCTTTCTACCTCTCTCCTCACGTCACTTCTCCATTGTATCGCTGGTGGTCACGCCCTTTCTACCTCTCTTCTCACGTCATCTCTCCATTGTATCACCCGTGGCCGCCGTTTCTACCTCTCTCCTCACGTCACCTCTCCATTGTATCGCTGGTGGCCGCCCTTTCTACCTCTCTCTTCATGTCATCTCTCCATTGTATCGTTGGTGGTCGCGCCTTTTCTACCTCTCTCCTCACGTCATCTCTCCATTGTATCGCTGGTGGCCGCCCTTTCTACCTCTCTCCTCACGTCATCTCTCCATTGTATCGCTGGTGGCTGCCCTTTCTACCTCTCTCCTCACGTCATCTCTCCATTGTATCGCTGGTGGCCGCCCTTTCTACCTCTCTCCTCACGTCACCTCTCCATTGTGTCGCTGGTGGCCGCCCTTTCTACCTCTCTCCTCACGTCACCTCTCCATTGTGTCGCTGGTGGCCGCCCTTTCTACCTCTCTCCTCACGTCACCTCTCCATTGTATCGCTGGTGGTCACACCCTTTCTACCTCTCTCCTCACGTCACCTCTCCATTGTATCGCTGGTGGCCGCCCTTTCTACCTCACTCCTCACGTCATCTCTGCATTGTATCGCTGGTGGCCGCCCTTTCTACCTCTCTCCTCAAGTCATCTCTCCATTGTATCGCTGGTGGCCGCCCTTACTTCCTCTCTCCTCACGTCATCTCTCCATTGTATCGCTGCTGGTCGTCCTTTCTACCTCTCTCCTCACGTCACCTCTCCATTGTATCGCTGGTGGTCACGCCCTTTCTACCTCTCTTCTCACGTCATCTCTCCATTGTATCACCCGTGGCCGCCGTTTCTACCTCTCTCCTCACGTCACCTCTCCATTGTATCGCTGGTGGCCGCCCTTTCTACCTCTCTCTTCATGTCATCTCTCCATTGTATCGTTGGTGGTCGCGCCTTTTCTACCTCTCTCCTCACGTCATCTCTCCATTGTATCGCTGGTGGCCGCCCTTTCTACCTCTCTCCTCACGTCATCTCTCCATTGTATCGCTGGTGGCTGCCCTTTCTACCTCTCTCCTCACGTCATCTCTCCATTGTATCGCTGGTGGCCGCCCTTTCTACCTCTCTCCTCACGTCACCTCTCCATTGTGTCGCTGGTGGCCGCCCTTTCTACCTCTCTCCTCACGTCACCTCTCCATTGTGTCGCTGGTGGCCGCCCTTTCTACCTCTCTCCTCACGTCACCTCTCCATTGTATCGCTGGTGGTCACACCCTTTCTACCTCTCTCCTCACGTCACCTCTCCATTGTATCGCTGGTGGCCGCCCTTTCTACCTCACTCCTCACGTCATCTCTGCATTGTATCGCTGGTGGCCGCCCTTTCTACCTCTCTCCTCACGTCATCTCTCCATTGTATCGCTGGTGGCCGCCCTTACTTCCTCTCTCCTCACGTCATCTCTCCATTGTATCGCTGCTGGTCGTCCTTTCTACCTCTCTCCTCACGTCACCTCTCCATTGTATCGCTGGTGGTCACGCCCTTTCTACCTCTCTTCTCACGACACTTCTCCAGTATATCGCTGATGGTCGCACCCTTTCTACCTCTCTCCTCACGTCAACTCTCCATTGTATCGCTGGTGGCTGCCCTTTCTACCTCTCTCCTCACGTCACCTCTCCATTGTATCGTTGGTGGTCGCGCCTTTTCTACCTCTCTCCTCACGTCATCTCTCCATTGTATCGCTGGTGGCCGCCCTTTCTACCTCTCTCCTCACGTCATCTCTCCATTGTATCGCTGGTGGCTGCCCTTTCTACCTCTCTCCTCACGTCATCTCTCCATTGTATCGCTGGTGGCCGCCCTTTCTACCTCTCTCCTCACGTCACCTCTCCATTGTGTCGCTGGTGGCCGCCCTTTCTACCTCTCTCCTCACGTCACCTCTCCATTGTGTCGCTGGTGGTTGCCCTTTCTACCTCTCTCCTCACGTCACCTTTCCATTGTATCGCTGGTGGTCACACCCTTTCTACCTCTCTCCTCACGTCACCTCTCCATTGTATCGCTGGTGGCCGCCCTTTCTACCTCACTCCTCACGTCATCTCTGCATTGTATCGCTGGTGGCCGCCCTTTCTACCTCTCTCCTCACGTCATCTCTCCATTGTATCGCTGGTGGCCGCCCTTACTTCCTCTCTCCTCACGTCATCTCTCCATTGTATCGCTGCTGGTCGTCCTTTCTACCTCTCTCCTCACGTCACCTCTCCATTGTATCGCTGGTGGTCACGCCCTTTCTACCTCTCTTCTCACGACACTTCTCCAGTATATCGCTGATGGTCGCACCCTTTCTACCTCTCTCCTCACGTCAACTCTCCATTGTATCGCTGGTGGCTGCCCTTTCTACCTCTCTCCTCACGTCACCTCTCCATTGTATCGCTGGTGGCTGCCCTTTCTACCTCTCTCCTCACGTCATCTCTCCATTGTATCACTGGTGGCTGCCCTTTCTACCTTTCTACTCATGCCATCTCTCCATTGTATCGCTGGTGGCCGCCCTTTCTACCTTTCTACTCACGTCATCTCTCAGTTTGTATCGCTGGTGACCGCCCTTTCTACCTCTCTCTTCACGTCACCTCTCCATTGTATCGCTGGTGGCCTCCCTTTCTACCTCTCTTCTCACGTCACTTCTCCATTGTATCGCTGGTGGTCACGCCCTTTCTACCTCTCTTCTCACGTCATCTCTCCATTGTATCACCCGTGGCCGCCGTTTCTACCTCTCTCCTCACGTCACCACTCCATTGTATCGCTGGTGGCCGCCCTTTCTACCTCTCTCTTCATGTCATCTCTCCATTGTATCACTGGTGGTCGCGCCTTTTCTACCTCTCTCCTCACGTCAACTCTCCATTGTATCGCTGGTGGCCGCCCTTTCTACCTCTCTCCTCACGTCATCTCTCCATTGTATCGCTGGTGTCTGCCCTTTCTACCTCTCTCCTTACTTCATCTCTCCATTGTATCGCTGGTGGCCGCCCTTTCTACCTCTCTCCTCACGTCACCTCTCCATTGTGTCGCTGGTGGCCGCCCTTTCTACCTCTCTCCTCACGTCACCTCTCCATTGTATCGCTGGTGGTCACGCCCTTTCTACCTCTCTCCTCACGTCACCTCTCCATTGTATCGCTGGTGGCCGCCCTTTCTACCTCTCTCCTCACGTCATCTCTGCATTGTATTGCTGGTGGCCGCCCTTTCTACCTCTCTCCTCACGTCACCTCTCCATTGTATCGCTGGCGGCCGCCCTTTCTACCTCTTTCCTCACGTCATCTCTCCATTGTATCGCTGGTGGCCACCCTTACTTCCTCTCTCCTCACGTCATCTCTCCATTGTATCGCTGCTGGTCGTCCTTTCTACCTCTCTCCTCACGTCACCTCTCCATTGTATCGCTGGTGGTCGCGCCCTTTCTACCTCTCTCCTCACGTCACTTCCCCAGTGTATCGCTGATATTCGCATCCTTTCTACCTCTCTCCTCACGTCATCTCTCCATTGTATCGCTGGTGGCTGCCCTTTCTACCTCTCTCCTCACGTCACCTCTCCATTGTATCGCTGGTGGCTGCCCTTTCTACCTCTCTCCTCACGTCATCTCTCCATTGTATCGCTGGTGGCTGCCCTTTCTACCTTTCTACTCACGTCATCTCTCAGTTTGTATCGCTGGTGGCCGCCCTTTCTACCTCTCTCCTCACGTCATCTCTCCATTGTATCGCTGGTGGCCGCCCTTTCTACCTCTCTCCTCATGCCATCTCTCCATTGTATCGCTGGTGGCCGCCCTTTCTACCTTTCTACTCACGTCATCTCTCAGTTTGTATCGCTGGTGGCCGCCCTTTCTACCTCTCTCTTCACGTCACCTCTCCATTGTATCGCTGGTGGCCGCCCTTTCTACCTCTCTCCACACGTCATCTCTCCATTGGGCCTCTCTTTCAGGATTCATCCTGACGGGCTATTTCTCCCCCCCACCCCCTTTCTGGGGTCTCCTACCTGTGCTATCTGTGCTAGGAGAAAGCAGAACCACTCCCCCTCCTTCTCTATGGCCCTCCCAATCTCTTTCTGGGACTTCTTCAGTCACGTCATCTTATCCCCGCCTTTCACCCCCCCCCCCCCCCACTGGGTGTCTTCCTCAATGCAATGTAATGTGATCTTATATAGCGCAGCGCCTGCGTTTAGACGGCCACCGGTGGGACCACCCTGTGGGATGTTTAGCAAAATTCACATTTATTTGCGCGATTCAAAACCATTGCAAACATTCATAAAACCTAATGTTGTGGTGTGCACCGTATGCTACCATAGCAAACATGTATACTGCACCGTGTGCACATAATATCAATCCTGACCGCCACTTTCCATTTCATAACTAGCAGCCTTTGCAGGATGTTCTCTTACAGTCACCTACTGGAAAAGAATAAAATATAGGCTGGCAGAATAATTACTATAATCATATTTCGTGTGTGCCTCCCCCTGCCTCTCTGCCCTCCCCCCTGGCTCCTCAATCTCTCACTCTCCCCCTCCCCCTCTGGGGGACTCTCTGTGCTGTATGCTTCTCTGAGTTCTCTCGTCAAGAAGACTGTCTTTCAGGCGTTCTCTCTGTCTCTCTCGGGTCTGGCTCTTCTCTGGTGGTTTGCCTCGGGCCCCTCTCCTACTCGCTCACGGGTACCCTTTCTGCCTCTCTTTCTCCATGTAGGATGGCCCAGTCTGATTTTCTCCGGGTGCCTCTCACTCTCACATGCTACTGCCCTTCCCCCAGCGTCTGTTTCTCTATGGTCTTCCATTCTGCAAGTCTCCGTGCGTCTTTCCCTCTCCGGAGCCTCTTTCTTCCTCTGTGCTTCTAGCCTTCGTCTACATCAACAGGTCTCTTTCTCAGCACCCCCCATCGCTCACTCTCTGTCTCTCCCTCAGGGGGTCTGTTTGCATGCTTCTCTGAGTTCTTGCGTGGTCTCTCCTCTCGTTATGGAGACCCTTCTTCAGGAGTTCCCCCTCTCTCTTTGGGGTGTTCCATGGCTTTTCTCAGGTGGTCTCCCTCGAGTCCCTCTCCGATTCCCTCACTGGTACCCCTTTCTCCTTCTGTTTCTCTATATAGGTTGGTCCTCTCTCCTTGGGTGTCTCCCTCTCTCACAGGCCACTTTGCCCGTCTCTATGATCTCCCACCCCCTGTCCTCTGTCTGTGTCTATGAGTCTTTCCTTCTCTGGAGCCTCTTTCTTCCTCTGCTCCTGTGTATGACACTCGCCTCCCTCTGTCTCAGGCCTCTTTCTCTCTCGCCCCATTCTGCTGGCAGAGGTCCATGCTCCTTGTACTCTCTGTGTCGAACAGCGTGTCCCTCTCATGGTGCCCTTGAAGCTCTCCATGACAGGCCTGTAATAGAGGTGATGGGACATGCCCTGTCAGCACCAGGGCCCGTAAAGAACCAGCCTGAGCCGCCACACTTTATATGGAGAGAGAGTTCTGCTCATCCCACTTCAATAGACAGGGTCCAGGGACTGCAGCATCTCACCTCACAGGGGTGACGCAGAGAGTTTTAGGTTTCATTAACACAGCCACAGACTGTGGAGTGGGGTCTGAGGACAACCCTTCTCCGCTGAGTCGAACGGGGGCTGCAAGGGTCCCAGCATTGGTGGTTGGCAACTGAAACTGGTTCCTACTCTCTCCACTGGTGCTGTGGGTGTGTGGACCAGGGTACTGTTTGGCCTGGCTCTGGGTCTCTCGCCTCTACTGGTCTGTGGGGGGCAGGATGCGTCTATGGGGGTAGTCGTGACTCTTCTAGGAATACGATAGAGGCCTGAGCCGCGGTGTCGGCATGTGAAGTTAAGTGACCATTATGCACCAAAGAATGTGTCACACTTCAATTCCGCCCCACAACACAACAATTATCCCCCGCAAACCCCAATACTGCGACGTGCACCCCACTCCTGCCGGCAGAGCCACAATCCATCATCATAGTGGGGCAGCCCATTTCAACCCTGAACACCTCTCCATGGATGCCAACCTTCTGTCCAGTGCATTGCGCATTCCAACATCGCCTTCCACCCTCCAATCTGCCCTTTCAACCAGCACCCTTATCGTTCCCTGTGCACCTCAAACTTGTGCACCTCAATCCTGCATTTCCCAGTTCTGCCTGCTGTGTCATGATCCTACTTTACAGCACCACAACACCCCCTGTCCTGTCCAACAGCGATCCAACTCTGCTCTTGCAGGACCTCAATCAAGCTCTGTACCCCTGCAATGCTTCTTGATCAAGATCTGCTCTTGCAGGACCTCATTCCAGCTCTGAACAGCTGCAATTCTTATGCTTCTCGGTACAGCTCTGCTCTGCAGGACCTCAATCCGGTATTACCCAAATTGTTCGTTTACAATTGTTCGAATGAACAATTGACCGAATTTAAAGGGTCACAATTGACCTTTTCACAATTGACCGAATGTATATATATATATATATATATATGTATATATGTATTATATATGGGTTTTGGGGGGTTTGGTGTTGGGTGGGGAGTTGTGGTACATACATATACATATATATATGGTACAATTGGCCTTCACAATTCGGTCAATTGTGAAAAGGTCAATTGTCATTCGAGCATTTGTAAAACAAACAATTCGTATACAACCCTCAATCCAGCTCTGAACAACTGCAATGCTTCTCGATCAAGATCTGCTCTTGCAGGACCTCATTCCAGCTCTGAACAGCTGCAATTCTTATGCTTCTCGGTACAGCTCTGCTCTGCAGGACCTCAATCCAGCTCTGAACAGCTGCAATGCTTCTCGATCAAGATCTGCTCTTGCAGGAACTCATATCAGCTCTGAACACCTGCAATTCTTCTCGATCCAGCACTGCAGGAACTCAATCCAGCTCTGAACAGCTGCAATGCTTCTCGATCCACCTGCAATGCTTCTCGATCAAGCTCTGCCCATAGGACCTCAATCCAGCTCTGAACACCTGCAATGCTTCTCGATCCAACTCTGCTCCACAGGACCTCAATCCAGCTCTTAACACCTGCAATGCTTCTCGAAAGCAATGAGAGATAGGCATGCGCCGTAAATGTAGACACACAAGCATTGCACCCTTCTTTAACGAACCACCCCATATAAAATTACACCCACCCCCCCAGCTAAAAGCAGGCAGATTCCACAAAAATCCATTGGAAACGCTGCTTGCAAGGCATAATTTGCATACAGCATTTATCACACTTTTTCCAAAAAAGATTTGAAAGCTGAAGAGTAAATGCGCTTCCACCGACGTTTTACTCTTTGGTGCTCATTTTATTGAATTTCATAATTTGACAGTCGGGACCCGGTACGTTTGTACTCTGGCATAGCCAGGTACCCTCCGCCAAATTTTCATCATTTGCACAGCAAAGTGCAAATGTGCAGGGCAAAAGGCAGCGTACACTTGTGTACTTTCGTATGTCAGGCAGCGTTTACTTTTAATTGTGAATGCTGATTGCCTTGCACGCATGGTAAGCAGCGTTCACAATTACAATTAAATGCTGCACGACATGCAAGCATGTCATGCAGTGTTTAATTGTAATTGTACACGCTGCCTGCGCTGCAAGCATGGCAGGTAGCATGTATAATGGCTCCCTATGGAGCCCGCCTGCAATAAGGCAGCACAGAGAACCCCATAGGTATCTCCAGCATTTGTGCCAGCATAAAAATCCATGCCAGGGCAAATACTGTATTATTTGTATGACAGAGAGGAGGGAAGGAGGCTGAAATGCAAGTTGTGCTCTGCCCATACTCTCCGCTATACAAATGATTCCAAATGGGGCACTGCATGAATGAAAGACGTACAAGCTTTACTCGGTGCTTTTACGCCTTTCATTCCCGTTATGCCACTTTGGAAAAAGAGATCCTTTGTGTTTCCAATCCGTTTGGAAATGACCAACATTGCATGGAGGAGATTGTTGGCACTTGGCACGGTCCCTGTCAGTGCAATTTATCAGTTATGTATAATGACACCCAGAATGGCGATTGAGCTCAAACTTCAGTACTAAGATTGTCACATTGAAACCATTGAGAGCGGGTATCCCCCCCCCCGCCCCCCGACAATATGACCCGTGTGTGAGGTGAAGGCGACAGGGTGCGGGTGGGCACGACTGTGGAGTACACTTAAGCCCGTGCAGGCGGTGCCCATTGGAAATTGGCAGGGCGCGGGCAGGGATCACTGCCACATACCAGGTGCAAGCCAAGGGTTTACCCGCATTGCACAGATAACTGGGGGATTATTCAATTTCCAGTGTTATTTATATTCTCTGTCATGTTGCAGAGTAGAATTAGTCATGGCCCTCATAACCTGAGCCCTAACCACGAGGGCCCCTCTCGTTCTGCTGGGGGAGATCTGGGTCTGACGTCATCCTACGCCATCTATGTGGCCCTGCCGTGTTGGGATCTCCCTCTGCTGGGGTGACAGTGACACAAATATTCAGTCTCTGTGTCCATTCAGACGTCACAAGCGCATCACCACTATCACGGGGAGGGATCATCGGGGGGGACGTGGTCTCCAGGGTTATACTGTCCTGGGTGCCTCTGTTCGCACCAGCACACCCCTCCTTCATGGGAGCCGCCGTTTGAGGGATCCCGTTCTCTTGGCGTGATAGTGGAATTCATTGTCTGAATAGCAGTTGGCCTCCAGTCACACCCACGCCACTGAACCGTCCTCTTCTTCACGAGGTGAGAGGAGAATTCTGTCTCCATGCTCATTAAATCCTGACCGCTCTCCTCAATTGCGCAAACAGCACCTGCAGAGGACTGCCTCCCCCGGGGTGAAGGGAGAGTCCAACAGCCCACGCTCCTTTTGTACTGGTTCGTATGCAAACGAAGTTAAACCCTAGGCCTGGAGGCACCATTGTAGACTTCGCTGTTTCGACCCCCACAGACCGGTAGCTCTGTGGCCCTTGGGGGGGTAGTTGGGGACCAAGAGGAGGCGAGTAGCATCTGCCCAACCTCTCGTGTGCGACAGTTTGGCATGTCCTCAGCTCGGTAACAGCATCAACCTGTGCCAGGACTCCAAATAAGGCCATTAAAGCAGGCCCAAAGGTTTAGCCAGACACGTCCCTAGAACGAGCTATGACTCAGCATTAACCATTGTGGTGGGAATCGGGGAGTTCATATACCTAGGCCATCGCCCTGGTTGCAAGCCCCAATGACCTCTCTCTCTCTCACACACACACACGCACTTAGAAAAGAAAGACAATAGAACTAGGTGTGGGTTCAGAAGGCCGCAATCAGCCTTTTATTATTACAATGTTACTATAAATTAAAGGAGATGGCAAGGTCTCCTGAAAAACCCAGCACCTGCTTCCACCTGCCTCCAAGATGGTGGCTACCTCAAAGGGGAACGGGGAGCCTTTCCTCTGAGAGCAGTCCTCTTTTTATCAGCTTTGACTGACTTCCACTACAGTTTGCTCTAAAGGTTAAACTCCTGCAGGGTTCCAAAACAGCTAATTTGACTCAGGAGCCTTGGCGTGCCCGGGTATCTCAACTGGCATTACCAGTGCAAAAGAGCATGGTGGGACGCCGCAGGCCCTTAAATGCTGGCCTGGCGCGGTTTGATTACATCCCTGCCTCACCCCTTTCCTCGCGAAATGCATCACAGACCCTGGCCCATTGACGTCTGCCTGCACTGGGAAAACGGGACCGTTGCCCAGCCGACAGGAGCCCTCGAATTACCACAACTTCAGTAGTTGTGGTAATTAGGGGGCTCCTGTCGGCCTGCTTCTAGGGGGGGCAGTTAGAATATAGGTGGTATCAGTCGAGGTCCCAGGGGGTCACTAGTATCGCCATTTTCTTGCTTGCTCATTTTGGCTGCCTACCAGAGAGGGATTCATATTGCAATCCAGTGAAGGTGTCAAGTAAATAGACCACCGACAAACTGGGTGTGAGGGGATAGAGTAGCAGAGGACCCTCAGGGCAAATACAGCCCGGGCATCGCAAAGTCCATGCCAGCATTGTGGTGTCAGGCGAAAGCAGGAGCCCTCAATGTGGGGGACTTGTCCCCAGAAAGGTAATCCTCTAATATAATAATACCAGCATGATTCCGCCTTTGTTTAAAGGAAGCCGAGTAGAACCAATTGCATTACCTACAAGTATAATTATGTACTGTCCAAATCTCTGTGCATGAGTATGGAATATTCTGAGCCATAAGCACCAGGGTGGGTGAAAGAAGGGGGGTGGCACAGATAAAGCTGGATAATGGGAAATTCTCCAATCTCTTTAGGAGGCAAACAAGGCAACCATCAGTGATGGACTGGAAAAAGCAAAATATGTGTGTGCCTTGCTAGACTGGGCTCTCTACTGGTTAAGCCGACTGCACTGCACCAACACTGACTCCAAGATATATCAATTCCTAGCTGGCAACTTCCACTTATTAAAGTACTCCAAGTCCGGCTGTCAAGACCCTTCCTGAAGGTCAAACCTACAAAGACCAGAGGAAACCCCACCACAAAAGTCCAAGTCCAGAATTGGCTGACGAAATTGAAGCACCATACTCTATTCAAACTGTAAATGTATATAAAATGCAACGCTGTAACTTTATGCATATTTGTAAAATGTATTCAACTATACTCTGTTCTAACTGTAAATGCAAGAAGTCCCAGAACCAGCACGATCATGCCTTCTGGCGGTTGTTTCGGAAGGAAGGCAGGTCAATCGGAACATCCTCAAAAATACCCTGCATGCTGCAGAAACAGCATGACGAACACTGGCCCAAGGTGCCCTGCTTAAGGGGCACGCATGGCTCAAAAATTCAGGCTTTAAACATGAGACCCAGGCATCCCTTATTAACAAGCCAGTTGAAGAGACTAACCTGTTTGGGAAGGCAGTAGAAGAGGCCTTGGAAACAGCTACGAAGGAACATGAAACCTTAAAGCCTCTAAACCAAATTACGCACGTCACCCCCCCCACAATAAATATGGAACAGGGAATTACACTATGGTCCTCCGGACAAGGGCAAACTGCCACAAGTCAATTTCAACAGAGGGCAGCACCGTGGCAAAGGAAGGGGTAGAATCTCCACCCCAAGAAGCTCCCCGGCCTCCGCCCAATACTGACTCGCCAGTCCGGGTCCCCTCCCATGCCTCCCCGGTCGGGAGATAAATAACATCTTTCTTTCATGCATGGGAGGGAATCACCACAGACCAGTGGGAGCTCAAGACCATCACCCACGGTTACTGTTTCGAGTTCAGCTGACCACCTCGATACCGTCCACCAATGTCCAGACGCTTATCACCAGAACACCTGAGGATCCTGCTGCAAGAGGTGGAGATACTTCAATCCTTCTTTTGAAGAACGTGGAAGTGTGGTGAGTGTGCCACTTTCTGTTGCCTTTTTTTTAAATCTGTGCAGGCCCCCAGGCCATTGAAAGCTCCTCTTGCGATCCCTCTACCACCCCCCACACTCTTCCTGCTTCCCTTCCCTCCTGCCTCCCGACCCGCCCACCCCCACTCTGATTGATCCTTGGGCTGTGATTCTGGGGTCTAGCGACCCGTGTGTTGCACCGGCTCCACTTTGAAGAACGTGGAAGTGCAGTGAGTGTGCCACTTTATGTTGCCTTTTTTAAAATCTGTGCAGGCCCTCAGGCCATTGAAAGCCCCTCTTGTGGTCCCTCTCCCACCCCACACCCTCTTCCTGCTTCCCTTCCCTCCTGCCTCCTGACACCCCTTACTCCAGCTCTGATTGGTCCTTGGCCTGTGATTCTGGGGTTTAGCGACCCGTGTGTTGCACTGGCACCACTTTGAAGAACGTGGAAGCGCGGTGAGTGTGCCACTTTCTGTTGCCTTTTTTGAAATCTGTGCTGGCCCCCAGGCCTTTGAAAGCCCCTCTCGTGGTCCCTCTCCCACCCACACCCTCTTCTTGCTTCCCTTCCCTCCTGCCTCCCGACCGACCCACCCCCGTTCTGATTGGTCTTTGGGCCGTGTTACCCAAGCCATAACTGACCTTCTCAGGGCAGCCCTCTGCCTGGCAGCCCTTGCGGCTAAGGGCCCCTAGGGAAAGGGCAGCTCCAACAGAGGCGGCTCCAGAAAGTGTCAGCAGGTGTCCGCATGGGAAGCCAGCAACCAGCCATCAACCAGCAGCAACCAAAAAAGTAAGTGTGGCATGGGTGGGGAGTACATCAATTACTCTACTCCGAAAAACCCTGCCACTCAACATTACCTTGCCTCAGAACTATAAATGTTAGCAATGCTGCACTTAGTTAGAATTGTGAACAATGGCCTGCGCCAGACCCAAACAAGTTTGTGAATGTTAAATACCCCAATTTACAGAGAGATTTGTGAACATTAGCCTGAATGGCAGCATTTCCCACACTTAGGTAGAACTGTAAATATTAGCACGTGCCACACTTAGATGGAACCGTGAACATTAGCCTGAGTCGCATCTAGATAGAAATGCAATGGTCAGCATGTCCCACACTTAGATGCAACTGTGAATGGTAGCATGTCCCACACTTAGATAGAATTGTGAATGGTAACGTGTGCCACACTTAAATGAAATTGTGAACATTTGTCTGAGTCGCATCTAGATAGAAATGCAATTGTCAGCATGTCCCACACTTAGATGCAACTGTGAATGGTAGCATGTGCCACACTTAGATGCCAGTCCTACATAGGACTGTGACTGTTAGTAATGCTGCACTTTGTTTGATTTTTTTAAATAGTAGCCTGGGTCACTTATAGACAGGATTGTGAATGTTAGCACCTGGTTGGAATTATGAACATTGGCCTGCCCAGACCCATACTAGATTGTGAGTGTTAGCAATGCCACACCTGGTTGTATTTGTAAACATTATCCTGCATCTCTCCTGGATGGGATTGTGAATGCTAGCAGTGCCGCACTATTAGATTTGTAAACATTAGCCTGCGCCAGACCCAGACAGGATTGCGAATGTTAGCAATGCCACTTCCGCAATTAGTTAGAATTATGAACATTAGCCTGCCCAGACACATATTAGTTTGTGAATGTCAGCAATACCGCACTTAAAATTGCGAACACTAGCCTGCACCAGACCCTGACAGAACTGCGAACGTTGGCCTGAGTCGCTTCTAGATAGAAATGCAAATGTTGGCTTGTCCCACACTTGGGTGGAGCTGTGAACATTGGCCTGAGTCACATCTGGATAGAAATGCAAATGTAAATGTTAACATGCCCCACATGTTTATCACTGTGTACCCTGCTTTCCTGTTCCCCATACTGTTGCTATATATCCGTGTCCCCCCTCCTGTCGCTGTTAGCCAAGACCCCTGTCTCTATGTGTCCGTGTGTCGCTCTGTTCCTTGCCATCCTGTTCACGTGCCTGGTCTCGGGCGTTTTTACAGAGAACCATCACATCACATCACTACGTTTAATCACTACTATACACCATCATTCAACTACAACTCAGCTATACCCCTGATAAATTCAGCCTAGCAGTTCAAATACAAACACGAACCAATTAACACCTCATCACCCTATAAAACACAGCTAGCCAAGCACATTTTGGCCTGTTGCTCACATATGCGTCCTTCAGGCCTAACGCAGCCAGAGCCCAGTCTGGGTGTCCACCCACCAGACTGCACACATCCAACTGATATTTTCAGCACCACACCTCATGCTAGGATGCAGGGACCATCCGCCAATTACATCAGCTGCACACATATCTGGTGCACCCACGCACCCTTCGAAACTATCTCTCTCTATTGACCAGAACTGCGGTTCCTGAGGGGGTTCAACCTACCAGCGCTTTGAGGTCATAGCAATGATATATAGAGCGCTATATAATTGCCAAGTAACATCACATAACATAACATAACATAACATAAAAGGCAAAAATGTAAACGACTATACTCTATTCTAACTGTAAATGTATCTAAAATGCAACCCTGTAACTTTAAGGAAAGTGCCCAGATGCCTGAGGGTTGGGAGCGCTCTACAAATAAAGAAACTAAACTAAACTAAACTAAACTAAACTAAACTAAACTAAACTAAACCATGGATTCACACCACAACTCTCATCCGTGCATAATTCCTCAGCTTTGTCATCAACTGTGACCTGTAACATACATCACCAAAAAAGGCTAACACAGCATGACACCAGCTTGCTCTGCTCCACAAGGTCAAGCCGTTCCTCCCTGCCTTGAGTTTCATAACACTTGCAAAAGCCCTGTCATCTCTCCCCAGGAAGGTGGAAAAGCCTGACTTGCTGGAGTCCCAGATGCCAACAGACCTGTCAACAAATTGAAGGACATAGAATAATCCAATTCTGCCAATCCTACAGTAAAACTTGTGTAGTGGCTAAATACAAGCCAAATCTAGGAATGTTGGCCTAGGTTCAGGTCATCATTCAGAATTGGCAGTTTTTTGTCCAGTTTTCTTGAGTTTTTTTCAGTTTTTTCTTTTGTCTATTCCGTTTAAAACTTTGAAGGAAAACCAATATTTCTGTTCTTGTGTTTTCAATGTCTAACTCTTTAACCAATAGACAAATGTACCCATATGTTTACCACATTGTTTTTCTTTAGTTGTTCATGTATTACTTATCCATTATATCTTTTGGTAAAATAAATATGTTTATTGTTTTTAACATGAGACTACCTTGATTGCTTTCTGAGTTTGCAACAGCCTACAATTTATTGGTTTAGTGATACCTTCGTGGTACACTCATTTCAATAACTTACTATTTGAACAAACCGTTAATTGAATTTATAGCAGTATGGACCCTATTGGTTTAGTGGAGTCCCAGATGCCACCTAGGTTCATCTGGAAGTCAACCAGCGTGCAGCAACACAACCACAGCAACCGCATCCTCAATGAGCTACACTGGTCGGTGTCACCTAAAAGTAAGTCACAACCAAAACACCACTCTCTTTGGCTGAGAAACCTACCATCTTCAGAGACCAACGCACCACAGAAGTATGGTGAAGCTAAAATGGAAACAAAGAACTGCAAGAGGGTAACAAATAGGAAGGACGCCTTTTCCTGCCACACGGCCTGTCTTTGGAACAAGTTACCAATGCAGATCAGACTGTCCGCCTCAACCTACACTTCAAGAAGGACCTGAAGACACTACTCTTCAGAGAACATCTCGCCAGTCGCTCCACTCAGCCCTACACCCTCTGCCACTTCTAGTCCCCTCACCAATGCCCCCTTAACCACCCTGGCAACCACTGCTTCTACCGCAACGTACCTGTTGGCCACAGGGTGCAAACCATATGTACAACTCTCAGTTGCTTCCCATCTAGGGTTGCGGTTTATAAATCCCATGTATGCATTGGTCTGAGTCTCTGTGGGGTCTTTACCTTTGACCATGACATCATTGCGATGGCAGCTGTCAGTGGCATCAGCCCCCCTGTTTGGGAGCCTCTGTCTCAATGTGTCGGGTCTCTGCCTCGGGGCGCCCCCTGTCTTTGCACATGATTACTCTGCTGACAGTTATCCATGTAGCTCCGTCCCTCTGTCTGGTCTCCCTCTCTGTCTCTCCCTCTGCTGGTGCTGTGCGAGGCAGTCACTTTCTCTCCCTTCATGACTTGCTTCTCTCTGCACAATAACTGGTCATTTTTTACGGTGTCTCAAGCTTTCTGAGGGGCCTGGCAGACTCTCACTTTCAGCTTTGGCTGACTTTGACTAGAAACTCTCTCCCTCTCAATGTTCAGAACGCCATCTGTCTCTTTGACAGACGCCTCTAGCCGCCTCTTTGACCTTGGCCCCCCACCTTCTCTCGCCAATGTATCCTCTCCTTGTGGGGTCTTTCACTTCTCCTTTGTATCGCTGGTGGTCGCGCCCTTTCTACCTCTCTCCTCACGTCACCTCTCCATTGTATCGCTGGTGGTCACGCCCTTTCTACCTCTCTCCTCACGTCACTTCTCCATTGTATTGCTGGTGGCCACCCTTTCTACCTCTCTCCTCACGTCACCTCTCCATTGTATCGCTGGTGGTTGCGCCCTTTCTACCTCTCTCCTCACATCACCTCTCCATTGTATCGCTGGTGGCTGCCCTTTCTACCTCTCTCCTCACGTCATCTCTCCATTGTATCGCTGGTGGCCGGCCTTTCTACCTCTCTCCTCACGTCATCTCTCCATTGTATCGCTGGTGCTGCCCTTTCTACCCCTCTCCTCACGTCATCTCTCCATTGTATCGCTGGTGGCTGCCCTTTCTACCTCTCTCCTCACGTCACCTCTCCATTATATAACTGGTGGCCGCCCTTTCTACCTCTCTCCTCACGTCATCTCTCCATTGTATCGCTGGTGGCAACCCTTTCTACCTCTCTCCTCACGTCATCTCTCCATTGTATCGCTGGTGGTCGCGCCCTTTCTACCTCTCTCCTCACGTCATCTCTCCATTGTATCGCTGGTGGCCGCCCTTTCTACCTCTCTCCTCACGTCACCTCTCCATTGTATCGCTGGTGGCTGCCCTTTCTACCTCTTTCCTCACATCATCTCTCCATTGTATCGCTGGTGGCCGCCCTTTCTACCTCTCTCCTCACATCATCTCTCCATTGTATCGCTGGTGGCAGCCCTTTCGACCTCCCTCCTCACGTCATTTCTCCATTGTATAGCTGGTGGTCGCACCCTTTCTACCTCTCTCCTCACGTCATCTCTCCATTGTATCGCTGGTGGCCGCCCTTTCTACCTCTCTCCTCACGTCATCTCTCCATTGTATCACTGGTGGTCGCGCCCTTTCTACCTCTCTCCTCACGTCATCTCTCCATTGTATCGCTGGTGGCCACCCTTTCTACCTCTCTCCTCACGTCACCTCTCCATTGTATCGCTGGTGGCTGCCCTTTCTACCTCTTTCCTCACGTCATCTCTCCATTGTATCGCTGGTGGCCGCCCTTTCTACCTCTCTCCTCACATCATCTCTCCATTGTATCGCTGGTGGCAGCCCTTTCGACCTCCCTCCTCACGTCATTTCTCCATTGTATAGCTGGTGGTCGCGCCCTTTCTACCTCTCTCCTCACGTCATCTCTCCATTGTATCGCTGGTGGCCGCCCTTTCTACCTCTCTCCTCACGTCATCTCTCCATTGTATCGCTGGTGGTCGCGCCCTTTCTACCTCTCTCCTCACGTCACTTCTCCATTGTATCGCTGGTGGTCGCACCCTTTCTACCTCTCTCCTCACGTCATCTCTCCATTGTATCGCTGGTGGCCGCTGTTTCTACCTCTCTCCTCACGTCACCTCTCCATTGTATCGCTGGTGGCCGCCCTTTCTACCTCTCTCCTCACGTCATCTCTCCATTGTATCGCTGGTGGTTGCACCTTTTCTACCTCTCTCCTCACATCATCTCTCCATTGTATCGCTGGTGGACGCCCTTTCTACCTCTCTCCTCATGTCATCTCTCCATTGTATCGCTGGTGGCCGCCCTTTCTACCTCTCTCCTCATGTCATCTCTCCATTGTATCGCTGGTGGCCGCCCTTTCTACCTCTCTCCTCACATCACCTCTCCATTGTATCGCTGGTGGACGTGCCCTTTCTACCTCTCTCCTCACGTCACTTCTCCATTGTATCGCTGGTGGTCGCGCCCTTTCTACCTCTCTCCTCACGTCATCTTGCCATTGTATTGCCGGTGGCCGCCCTTTCTACCTCTCTCCTCACATCATCTCGCCATTGTATCGCCGGTGGCCGCCCACGTCACCTCTCCATTGTATCGCTGGTGGCCGCCCTTTGTACCTCTCTCCTCACGTCACCTCTCCATTGTATCGCTGGTGGCCGCCCTTTCTACCTCTGTCCTCACATCACCTTTCCATTGTATCGCTGGTGGCCGCCCTTTCTACCTCTCTCCTCACATCATCTCTCCATTGTATCGCTGGTGGTCGCACCCTTTCTACCTCTCTCCTCACGTCACTTCTCCATTGTATCGCTGGTGGTCGCTCCCTTTCTACCTCTCTCCTCACATCATCTCTCCATTGTATCGCTGGTGGCCGCCGTTTCTACCTCTCTCCTCACTTCACCTCTCCATTGTATCGCTGGTGGCCGCCCTTTCTACCTCTCTCCTCACGTCATCTCTCCATTGTATTGCTGGTGGCCGCCCTTTCTACCTCTCTACTCACGTCATCTCTCCATTGTATCGCTGGTGGCCGCCCTTTCTACCTCTCTCCTCACGTCATCTCTTCATTGTATAGCTGGTGGTCGCGCCCTTTCTACCTCTCTTCTCACGTCATCTTGCCATTGTATCGCCGGTGGCCACCTTTTCTACCTCTCTCCTCACGTCATCTTGCCATTGTATCGCCAGTGGCCGCCCACGTCACCTCTCCATTGTATTGCTGGTGGGCGCCCTTTGTACCTCTCTCCTCACGTCACCTCTCCATTGTATCGCTGGTGGCTGCCCTTTCTACCTCTGTCCTCATGTCACCTCTCCATTGTATCGCTGGTGGCTGCCCTTTCTACCTCTCTCCTCACGTCACTTCTCCATTGTATCGCTGGTGGTCGTGCCCTTTCTACCTCTCTACTCACGTCACTTCTCCATTGTATCGCTGGTGGTCGAGCCCTTTCTACCTCTCTCCTCACGTCATCTCTCCATTGTATCGCTGGTGGCCGCCGTTTCTACCTCTCTCCTCACATCACCTCTCCATTGTATCGCTGGTGGCCGCCCTTTCTACCTCTCTCCTCACGTCATCTCTCCATTGTATCAATGGTGGTCGCGCCTTTTCTACCTCTCTCCTAACGTCATCTCTCCATTGTATCACTGGTGGCCGCCCTTTCTACCTCTCTCCTTACGTCATCTCTCAATTGTATCGCTGGTGGCTGCCCTTTCTACCCCTCTCCGCACGTCATCTCTCCATTGTATCGCTGGTGGCTGCCCTTTCTACTTCTCTCCTCACGTCACCTCTCCATTTATCGCTGGTGGCCACTCTTTCTACCTCTCTCCTCAGGTCATCTCTCCATTGTATCGTTGGTGGTCACGCCCTTTCTACCTCTCTCCTTACGTCACCTCTCCATTGTATCGCTGGTGGTCACGCCCTTTCTACCTCTCTCCTCACGTCACCTCTCCATTGT
Source organism: Ambystoma mexicanum (assembly GCF_040938575.1). Lineage (NCBI taxonomy): Eukaryota > Metazoa > Chordata > Amphibia > Caudata > Ambystomatidae > Ambystoma > Ambystoma mexicanum. Next base: position 390,106,759 of record NC_090938.1, read on the forward strand.
ATCGCTGGTGGCCGCACTTTCTACCTCTCTCCTCACGCCATCTCTCCATTGTATCGCTGGTGGCCGCCCTTTCTACCTCTCTCCTCACGTCATCTCTCCATTGTATCGCCAGTGGCCACCATTTCTACCTCTCTCCTCATGTCATCTGTCCATTGTATCGCCGGTGGCCGCCTTTCTACCTCTCTCCTCACGTCATCTCTCCATTGTATCACTGGTGGCCACCCTTTCTACCTCTCTGCTCACTTCATCTCTCCATTGTATCACTGGTGGTCGCGCCCTTTCTACCTCTCTCCTCACGTCACTTCTCCATTGTATTGCTGGTGGTCATGCCCTTTCTACCTCTCTCCTGTCATCATCTCTCCATTGTATCGCTGGTGGCCGCCGTTTCTACCTCTCTCCTCATGTCACCTCTCCATTGTACCGCTAGTGGCCGCCCTTTCTACCTCTCTCCTCACGTCATCTCTCCATTGTATCGCTGGTGGTCGCGCCTTTTCTACCTCTCTCCTCACGTCATCTCTCCATTGTATCGCTGCTGGCCGCCCTTTCTACCTCTCTCCTCACATCATCTCTCCATTGTATCGCTGGTGGCCGCCCTTTCTACCTCTCTCCTCATGTTATCTCTCCATTGTATCGCTGGTGGTCGCGCCCTTTCTACCTCTCGCCTCACGTCACTTCTCCATTGTATCGCTGGTGGTCGCACCCTTTCTACCTCTCTCCTCACGTCATCTCTCCATTGTATCGCTAGTTTCTACCTCTCTCCTCACGTCACCTCTCCATTGTATCGCTGGTGGCCGCCCTTTCTACCTCTCTCCTCACGTCATCTCTCCATTGTATCGCTGGTGGTTGCACCTTTTCTACCTCTCTCCTCACATCATCTCTCCATTGTATCGCTGGTGGACGCCCTTTCTACCTCTCTCCTCATGTCATCTCTCCATTGTATCGCTGGTGGCCGCCCTTTCTACCTCTCTCCTCATGTCATCTCTCCATTGTATCGCTGGTGGCCGCCCTTTCTACCTCTCTCCTCACGTCACCTCTCCATTGTATCGCTGGTGGACGCGCCCTTTCTACCTCTCTCCTCACGTCATCTTGCCATTGTATTGCCGGTGGCCGCCCTTTCTACCTCTCTCATCACATCATCTCGCATTGTATCGCCGGTGGCCGCCCACGTCACCTCTCCATTGTATCGCTGGTGGCCGCCCTTTGTACCTCTCTCCTCACGTCACCTCTCCATTGTATCGCTGGTGGACGCCCTTTCTACCTCTGTCCTCACATCATCTTTCCATTGTATCGCTGGTGGCCGCCCTTTCTACCTCTCTCCTCACGTCACTTCTCCATTGTATCGCTGGTGGTCGTGCCCTTTCTACCTCTCTCCTCACATCATCTCTCCATTGTATCGCTGGTGGCTGCCGTTTCTACCTCTCTCCTCACGTCACCTCTCCATTGTATCGCTGGTGGCCGCCCTTTCTACCTCTCTCCTCACGTCATCTCTCCATTGTATTGCTGGTGGCCGCCCTTTCTACCTCTCTCCTCACGTCATCTCTCCATTGTATCGCTGGTGGCCGCCCTTTCTACCTCTCTCCTCATGTCACCTCTCCATTGTATCGCTGGTGGCTGCCCTTTCTACCCCTCTCCTCACGTCACCTCTCCATTGTATCGCTGGTGAACGCGCCCTTTCTACCTCTCTCCTCACGTCACTTCTCCATTGTATCGCTGGTGGCAGCCCTTTCGACCTCCCTCCTCACGTCATTTCTCCATTGTATAGCTGGTGGTCGCGCCCTTTCTACCTCTCTCCTCACGTCATCTCTCCATTGTATCGCTGGTGGCCGCCCTTTCTACCTCTCTCCTCACGTCATCTCTCCATTGTATCACTGGTGGTCGCGCCCTTTCTACCTCTCTCCTCACGTCATCTCTCCATTGTATCGCTGGTGGCCACCCTTTCTACCTCTCTCCTCACGTCACCTCTCCATTGTATCGCTGGTGGCTGCCCTTTCTACCTCTTTCCTCACGTCATCTCTCCATTGTATCGCTGGTGGCCGCCCTTTCTACCTCTCTCCTCACATCATCTCTCCATTGTATCGCTGGTGGCAGCCCTTTCTACCTCCCTCCTCACGTCATTTCTCCATTGTATAGCTGGTGGTCGCGCCCTTTCTACCTCTCTCCTCACGTCATCTCTCCATTGTATCGCTGGTGGCCGCCCTTTCTACCTCTCTCCTCACGTCATCTCTCCATTGTATCGCTGGTGGTCGCGCCCTTTCTACCTCTCTCCTCACGTCACTTCTCCATTGTATCGCTGGTGGTCGCACCCTTTCTACCTCTCTCCTCACGTCATCTCTCCATTGTATCGCTGGTGGCCGCTGTTTCTACCTCTCTCCTCACGTCACCTCTCCATTGTATCGCTGGTGGCCGCCCTTTCTACCTCTCTCCTCACGTCATCTCTCCATTGTATCGCTGGTGGTTGCACCTTTTCTACCTCTCTCCTCACATCATCTCTCCATTGTATCGCTGGTGGACGCCCTTTCTACCTCTCTCCTCATGTCATCTCTCCATTGTATCGCTGGTGGCCGCCCTTTCTACCTCTCTCTTCATGTCATCTCTCCATTGTATCGCTGGTGGCCGCCCTTTCTACCTCTCTCCTCACATCACCTCTCCATTGTATCGCTGGTGGACGTGCCCTTTCTACCTCTCTCCTCACGTCACTTCTCCATTGTATCGCTGGTGGTCGCGCCCTTTCTACCTCTCTCCTCACGTCATCTTGCCATTGTATTGCCGGTGGCCGCCCTTTCTACCTCTCTCCTCACATCATCTCGCCATTGTATCGCCGGTGGCCGCCCACGTCACCTCTCCATTGTATCGCTGGTGGCCGCCCTTTGTACCTCTCTCCTCACGTCACCTCTCCATTGTATCGCTGGTGGCCGCCCTTTCTACCTCTGTCCTCACATCACCTTTCCATTGTATCGCTGGTGGCCGCCCTTTCTACCTCTCTCCTCACATCATCTCTCCATTGTATCGCTGGTGGTCGCACCCTTTCTACCTCTCTCCTCACGTCACTTCTCCATTGTATCGCTGGTGGTCGTGCCCTTTCTACCTCTCTCCTCACATCATCTCTCCATTGTATCGCTGGTGGCCGCCGTTTCTACCTCTCTCCTCACTTCACCTCTCCATTGTATCGCTGGTGGCCGCCCTTTCTACCTCTCTCCTCACGTCATCTCTCCATTGTATTGCTGGTGGCCGCCCTTTCTACCTCTCTACTCACGTCATCTCTCCATTGTATCGCTGGTGGCCGCCCTTTCTACCTCTCTCCTCACGTCATCTCTTCATTGTATAGCTGGTGGTCGCGCCCTTTCTACCTCTCTTCTCACGTCATCTTGCCATTGTATCGCCGGTGGCCACCTTTTCTACCTCTCTCCTCACGTCATCTTGCCATTGTATCGCCGGTGGCCGCCCACGTCACCTCTCCATTGTATTGCTGGTGGGCGCCCTTTGTACCTCTCTCCTCACGTCACCTCTCCATTGTATCGCTGGTGGCTGCCCTTTCTACCTCTGTCCTCATGTCACCTCTCCATTGTATCGCTGGTGGCTGCCCTTTCTACCTCTCTCCTCACGTCACTTCTCCATTGTATCGCTGGTGGTCGTGCCCTTTCTACCTCTCTACTCACGTCACTTCTCCATTGTATCGCTGGTGGTCGAGCCCTTTCTACCTCTCTCCTCACGTCATCTCTCCATTGTATCGCTGGTGGCCGCCGTTTCTACCTCTCTCCTCACATCACCTCTCCATTGTATCGCTGGTGGCCGCCCTTTCTACCTCTCTCCTCACGTCATCTCTCCATTGTATCAATGGTGGTCGCGCCTTTTCTACCTCTCTCCTCACGTCATCTCTCCATTGTATCACTGGTGGCCGCCCTTTCTACCTCTCTCCTTACGTCATCTCTCAATTGTATCGCTGGTGGCTGCCCTTTCTACCCCTCTCCGCACGTCATCTCTCCATTGTATCGCTGGTGGCTGCCCTTTCTACTTCTCTCCTCACGTCACCTCTCCATTTATCGCTGGTGGCCACTCTTTCTACCTCTCTCCTCAGGTCATCTCTCCATTGTATCGTTGGTGGTCACGCCCTTTCTACCTCTCTCCTTACGTCACCTCTCCATTGTATCGCTGGTGGTCACGCCCTTTCTACCTCTCTCCTCACGTCACCTCTCCATTGTATCGCTGGTGGCCGCACTTTCTACCTCTCTCCTCACGCCATCTCTCCATTGTATCGCTGGTGGCCGCCCTTTCTACCTCTCTCCTCACGTCATCTCTCCATTGTATCGCCAGTGGCCACCATTTCTACCTCTCTCCTCATGTCATCTGTCCATTGTATCGCCGGTGGCCGCCTTTCTACCTCTCTCCTCACGTCATCTCTCCATTGTATCACTGGTGGCCACCCTTTCTACCTCTCTGCTCACTTCATCTCTCCATTGTATCACTGGTGGTCGCGCCCTTTCTACCTCTCTCCTCACGTCACTTCTCCATTGTATTGCTGGTGGTCATGCCCTTTCTACCTCTCTCCTGTCATCATCTCTCCATTGTATCGCTGGTGGCCGCCGTTTCTACCTCTCTCCTCATGTCACCTCTCCATTGTACCGCTAGTGGCCGCCCTTTCTACCTCTCTCCTCACGTCATCTCTCCATTGTATCGCTGGTGGTCGCGCCTTTTCTACCTCTCTCCTCACGTCATCTCTCCATTGTATTGCTGCTGGCCGCCCTTTCTACCTCTCTCCTCACATCATCTCTCCATTGTATCGCTGGTGGCCGCCCTTTCTACCTCTCTCCTCACGTCATCTCTCCATTGTATCGCTGGTGGTCGCGCCCTTTCTACCTCTCGCCTCACGTCACTTCTCCATTGTATCGCTGGTGGTCGCACCCTTTCTACCTCTCTCCTCACGTCATCTCTCCATTGTATCGCTAGTTTCTACCTCTCTCCTCACGTCACCTCTCCATTGTATCGCTGGTGGCCGCCCTTTCTACCTCTCTCCTCACGTCATCTCTCCATTGTATCGCTGGTGGTTGCACCTTTTCTACCTCTCTCCTCACATCATCTCTCCATTGTATCGCTGGTGGACGCCCTTTCTACCTCTCTCCTCATGTCATCTCTCCATTGTATCGCTGGTGGCCGCCCTTTCTACCTCTCTCCTCATGTCATCTCTCCATTGTATCGCTGGTGGCCGCCCTTTCTACCTCTCTCCTCACGTCACCTCTCCATTGTATCGCTGGTGGACGCGCCCTTTCTACCTCTCTCCTCACATCATCTTGCCATTGTATTGCCGGTGGCCGCCCTTTCTACCTCTCTCCTCACATCATCTCGCATTGTATCGCCGGTGGCCGCCCACGTCACCTCTCCATTGTATCGCTGGTGGCCGCCCTTTGTACCTCTCTCCTCACGTCACCTCTCCATTGTATCGCTGGTGGACGCCCTTTCTACCTCTGTCCTCACATCATCTTTCCATTGTATCGCTGGTGGCCGCCCTTTCTACCTCTCTCCTCACATCATCTCTCCATTGTATTGCTGGTGGTCGCGCCCTTTCTACCTCTCTCCTCACGTCACTTCTCCATTGTATCGCTGGTGGTCGTGCCCTTTCTACCTCTCTCCTCACATCATCTCTCCATTGTATCGCTGGTGGCTGCCGTTTCTACCTCTCTCCTCACGTCACCTCTCCATTGTATCGCTGGTGGCCGCCCTTTCTACCTCTCTCCTCACGTCATCTCTCCATTGTATTGCTGGTGGCCGCCCTTTCTACCTCTCTCCTCACGTCATCTCTCCATTGTATCGCTGGTGGCCGCCCTTTCTACCTCTCTCCTCATGTCACCTCTCCATTGTATCGCTGGTGGCCGCCCTTTCTACCCCTCTCCTCACGTCACCTCTCCATTGTATCGCTGGTGAACGCGCCCTTTCTACCTCTCTCCTCACGTCACTTCTCCATTGTATCGCTGGTGGTCGTGCCCTTTATACCTCTCTCCTCACGTCACCTCTCCATTGTATCGCTGGTGGCCGCCCTTTCTACCTCTCTCCTCACGTCATCTCTCCATTGTATAGCTGGTGGTCGCGCCCTTTCTACCTCTCTTCTCACGTCATCTTGCCATTGTATCGCCAGTGGCCACCCTTTCTACCTCTCTCCTCACGTCATCTTGCCATTGTATCGCCGGTGGCCGCCCACGTCACCTCTCCATTGTATCGCTGGTGGCCGCCCTTTGTACCTCTCTCCTCACGTCACCTCTCCATTGTATCGCTGGTGGCCGCCCTTTCTACCTCTGTCCTCATGTCACCTCTCCATTGTATCGCTGGTGGCCGCCCTTTCTACCTCTCTCCTCACGTCACTTCTCCATTGTATCGCTGGTGGTCGTGCCCTTTCTACCTCTCTACTCACGTCACTTCTCCATTGTATCGCTGGTGGTTGAGACCTTTCTACCTCTCTCCTCACGTCATCTCTCCATTGTATCGCTGGTGGCCGCCGTTTCTACCTCTCTCCTCACGTCACCTCTCCATTGTATTGCTGGTGGCCGCCCTTTCTAACTCTCTCCTCACGTCATCTCTCCATTGTATCAATGGTGGCCGCGCCTTTTCTACCTCTCTCCTCACGTCATCTCTCCATTGTATCGCTGGTGGCCGCCCTTTCTACCTCTCTCCTTACGTCATCTCTCAATTGTATCGCTGGTGGCTGCCCTTTCTACCTCTCTCCTCACGTCATCTCTCCATTGTATCGCTGGTGGCTGTCCTTTCTACCTCTCTCCTCACATCACCTCTCCAGTGTATCGCAGGTGGCCGCTCTTTCTACCTCTCTCCTCACGTCACCTCTCCATTGTATCGTTGGTGGTCACGCCTTTTCTACCTCTCTCCTTACGTCATCTCTCCATGGTATCGCTGGTGGTCGCGCCCTTTCTACCTCTCTCCTCACGTCACCTCTCCATTGTATCGCTGGTGGTCGCACTTTCTACCTCTCTCCTCACGCCATCTCTCCATTGTATCGCTGGTGGCCGCCCTTTCTACCTCTCTCCTCACGTCATCTCTCCATTGTATCGCCAGTGGCCACCATTTCTACCTCTCTCCTCACGTCATCTGTCCATTGTATCGCTGGTGGCCGCCTTTTCTACCTCTCTCCTCACGTCATCTCTCCATTGTATCACTGGTGGCCACCCTTTCTACCTCTCTGCTCACTTCATCTCTCCATTGTATCACTGGTGGTCGCGCCCTTTCTACCTCTCTCCTCACGTCACTTCTCCATTGTATTGCTGGTGGTCGTGCCCTTTCTACCTCTCTCCTGTCGTCATCTCTCCATTGTATCGCTGGTGGCCGCCGTTTCTACCTCTCTCCTCATGTCACCTCTCCATTGTACCGCTGGTGGCCGCCCTTTCTACCTCTCTCCTCACGTCACTTCTCCATTGTATTGCTGGTGGTCGTGCCCTTTCTACCTCTCTCCTGTTGTCATCTCTCCATTGTATCGCTGGTGGCCGCCGTTTCTACCTCTCTCCTCATGTCATCTCTCCATTGTACCGCTGGTGGCCGCCCTTTCTACCTCTCTCCTCACGTCATCTCTCCATTGTATCGCTGGTGGTCGCGCCTTTTCTACCTCTCTCCTCACGTCATCTCTCCATTGTATCGCTGGTGGCCGCCCTTTATACCTCTCTCCTCACATCATCTCTCCATTGTATCGCTGGTGGCCGCCCTTTCTACCTCTCTCCTCATGTCACCTTTCCATTGTATCGCTGGTGGTCGCGCCCTTTCTACCTCTCTCCTCACGTCACTTCTCCATTGTATCGCTGGTGGCCGCCCTTTCTACCTCTCTCCTCACGTCACCTCTCCATTGTATCGCTGGTGGCCGCCCTTTCTACCTCTCTCCTCACGTCATCTCGCCATTGTATCGCCGGTGGCCTCCCTTTCTAACTCTCTTCTCACGTCATCTCTCCATTGTATCGCTGGTGGTCGCGCCCTTTCTACCTCTCTCCTCACGTCACTTCTCCATTGTATCGCTGGTGGTCAAGCCCTTTCTACCTCTCTCCTCACGTCATCTCTCCATTGTATCGCTGGTGGTCGCGCCCTTTCTACCTCTCTCCTCACGTCACTTCTCCATTGTATCGCTGGTGGTCACGCCCTTTCTACCTTTCTTCTCACGTCATCTCTCCATTGTATCACCCGGGGCCGCCGTTTCTACCTCTCTCCTCACGTCACCTCTCCATTGTATCGCTGGTGGACGCCCTTTCTACCTCTGTCCTCACATCATCTTTCCATTGTATCACTGGTGGCCGCCCTTCTACCTCTCTCCTCACATCATCTCTCCATTGTATTGCTGGTGGTCGTGCCCTTTCTACCTCTCTCCTCACGTCACTTCTCCATTGTATCGCTGGTGGTCGTGCCCTTTCTACCTCTCTCCTCACATCATCTCTCCATTGTATCGCTGGTGGCTGCCGTTTCTACCTCTCTCCCCACGTCACCTCTCCATTGTATCGCTGGTGGCCGCCCTTTCTACCTCTCTCCTCACGTCATCTCTCCATTGTATTGCTGGTGGCCCCCCTTTCTACCTCTCTCCTCACGTCATCTCTCCATTGTATCGCTGGTGGCCGCCCTTTCTACCTCTCTCCTCATGTCACCTCTCCATTGTATCGCTGTTGGCCGCCCTTTCTACCTCTCTCCTCACGTCACCTCTCCATTGTATCGCTGGTGGCCGCCCTTTCTACCTCTACCTCACATCATCTCTCCATTGTATAGCTGGTGGTCGCGCCCTTTCTACCTCTCTTCTCACGTCATCTTGCCATTGTATCGCCAGTGGCCACCCTTTCTACCTCTCTCCTCACGTCATCTTGCCATTGTATCGCCGGTGGCCGCCCACGTCACCTCTCCATTGTATCGCTGGTGGCCGCCCTTTGTACCTCTCTCCTCACGTCACCTCTCCATTGTATCGCTGGTGGCCGCCCTTTCTACCTCTGTCCTCATGTCACCTCTCCATTGTATCGCTGGTGGCCGCCCTTTCTACCTCTCTCCTCACGTCACTTCTCCATTGTATCGCTGGTGGTCGTGCCCTTTCTACCTCTCTACTCACGTCACTTCTCCATTGTATCGCTGGTGGTTGAGACCTTTCTACCTCTCTCCTCACGTCATCTCTCCATTGTATCGCTGGTGGCCGCCGTTTCTACCTCTCTCCTCACGTCACCTCTCCATTGTATTGCTGGTGGCCGCCCTTTCTAACTCTCTCCTCACGTCATCTCTCCATTGTATCAATGGTGGTCGCGCCTTTTCTACCTCTCTCCTCACGTCATCTCTCCATTGTATCGCTGGTGGCCGCCCTTTCTACCTCTCTCCTTACGTCATCTCTCAATTGTATCGCTGGTGGCTGCCCTTTCTACCTCTCTCCTCACGTCATCTCTCCATTGTATCGCTGGTGGCTGTCCTTTCTACCTCTCTCCTCACATCACCTCTCCATTGTATCGCAGGTGGCCGCTCTTTCTACCTCTCTCCTCACGTCATCTCTCCATTGTATCACTGGTGGTCGCGCCCTTTCTACCTCTCTCCTCACGTCATCTCTCCATTGTATCGCTGGTGGCCACCCTTTCTACCTCTCTCCTCACGTCACCTCTCCATTGTATCGCTGGTGGCTGCCCTTTCTACCTCTTTCCTCACGTCATCTCTCCATTGTATCGCTGGTGGCCGCCCTTTCTACCTCTCTCCTCACATCATCTCTCCATTGTATCGCTGGTGGCAGCCCTTTCTACCTCCCTCCTCACGTCATTTCTCCATTGTATAGCTGGTGGTCGCGCCCTTTCTACCTCTCTCCTCACGTCATCTCTCCATTGTATCGCTGGTGGCCGCCCTTTCTACCTCTCTCCTCACGTCATCTCTCCATTGTATCGCTGGTGGTCGCGCCCTTTCTACCTCTCTCCTCACGTCACTTCTCCATTGTATCGCTGGTGGTCGCACCCTTTCTACCTCTCTCCTCACGTCATCTCTCCATTGTATCGCTGGTGGCCGCTGTTTCTACCTCTCTCCTCACGTCACCTCTCCATTGTATCGCTGGTGGCCGCCCTTTCTACCTCTCTCCTCACGTCATCTCTCCATTGTATCGCTGGTGGTTGCACCTTTTCTACCTCTCTCCTCACATCATCTCTCCATTGTATCGCTGGTGGACGCCCTTTCTACCTCTCTCCTCATGTCATCTCTCCATTGTATCGCTGGTGGCCGCCCTTTCTACCTCTCTCTTCATGTCATCTCTCCATTGTATCGCTGGTGGCCGCCCTTTCTACCTCTCTCCTCACATCACCTCTCCATTGTATCGCTGGTGGACGTGCCCTTTCTACCTCTCTCCTCACGTCACTTCTCCATTGTATCGCTGGTGGTCGCGCCCTTTCTACCTCTCTCCTCACGTCATCTTGCCATTGTATTGCCGGTGGCCGCCCTTTCTACCTCTCTCCTCACATCATCTCGCCATTGTATCGCCGGTGGCCGCCCACGTCACCTCTCCATTGTATCGCTGGTGGCCGCCCTTTGTACCTCTCTCCTCACGTCACCTCTCCATTGTATCGCTGGTGGCCGCCCTTTCTACCTCTGTCCTCACATCACCTTTCCATTGTATCGCTGGTGGCCGCCCTTTCTACCTCTCTCCTCACATCATCTCTCCATTGTATCGCTGGTGGTCGCACCCTTTCTACCTCTCTCCTCACGTCACTTCTCCATTGTATCGCTGGTGGTCGTGCCCTTTCTACCTCTCTCCTCACATCATCTCTCCATTGTATCGCTGGTGGCCGCCGTTTCTACCTCTCTCCTCACTTCACCTCTCCATTGTATCGCTGGTGGCCGCCCTTTCTACCTCTCTCCTCACGTCATCTCTCCATTGTATTGCTGGTGGCCGCCCTTTCTACCTCTCTACTCACGTCATCTCTCCATTGTATCGCTGGTGGCCGCCCTTTCTACCTCTCTCCTCACGTCATCTCTTCATTGTATAGCTGGTGGTCGCGCCCTTTCTACCTCTCTTCTCACGTCATCTTGCCATTGTATCGCCGGTGGCCACCTTTTCTACCTCTCTCCTCACGTCATCTTGCCATTGTATCGCCGGTGGCCGCCCACGTCACCTCTCCATTGTATTGCTGGTGGGCGCCCTTTGTACCTCTCTCCTCACGTCACCTCTCCATTGTATCGCTGGTGGCTGCCCTTTCTACCTCTGTCCTCATGTCACCTCTCCATTGTATCGCTGGTGGCTGCCCTTTCTACCTCTCTCCTCACGTCACTTCTCCATTGTATCGCTGGTGGTCGTGCCCTTTCTACCTCTCTACTCACGTCACTTCTCCATTGTATCGCTGGTGGTCGAGCCCTTTCTACCTCTCTCCTCACGTCATCTCTCCATTGTATCGCTGGTGGCCGCCGTTTCTACCTCTCTCCTCACATCACCTCTCCATTGTATCGCTGGTGGCCGCCCTTTCTACCTCTCTCCTCACGTCATCTCTCCATTGTATCAATGGTGGTCGCGCCTTTTCTACCTCTCTCCTCACGTCATCTCTCCATTGTATCACTGGTGGCCGCCCTTTCTACCTCTCTCCTTACGTCATCTCTCAATTGTATCGCTGGTGGCTGCCCTTTCTACCCCTCTCCGCACGTCATCTCTCCATTGTATCGCTGGTGGCTGCCCTTTCTACTTCTCTCCTCACGTCACCTCTCCATTTATCGCTGGTGGCCACTCTTTCTACCTCTCTCCTCAGGTCATCTCTCCATTGTATCGTTGGTGGTCACGCCCTTTCTACCTCTCTCCTTACGTCACCTCTCCATTGTATCGCTGGTGGTCACGCCCTTTCTACCTCTCTCCTCACGTCACCTCTCCATTGTATCGCTGGTGGCCGCACTTTCTACCTCTCTCCTCACGCCATCTCTCCATTGTATCGCTGGTGGCCGCCCTTTCTACCTCTCTCCTCACATCATCTCTCCATTGTATCGCCAGTGGCCACCATTTCTACCTCTCTCCTCATGTCATCTGTCCATTGTATCGCCGGTGGCCGCCTTTCTACCTCTCTCCTCACGTCATCTCTCCATTGTATCACTGGTGGCCACCCTTTCTACCTCTCTGCTCACTTCATCTCTCCATTGTATCACTGGTGGTCGCGCCCTTTCTACCTCTCTCCTCACGTCACTTCTCCATTGTATTGCTGGTGGTCATGCCCTTTCTACCTCTCTCCTGTCATCATCTCTCCATTGTATCGCTGGTGGCCGCCGTTTCTACCTCTCTCCTCATGTCACCTCTCCATTGTACCGCTAGTGGCCGCCCTTTCTACCTCTCTCCTCACGTCATCTCTCCATTGTATCGCTGGTGGTCGCGCCTTTTCTACCTCTCTCCTCACGTCATCTCTCCATTGTATTGCTGCTGGCCGCCCTTTCTACCTCTCTCCTCACATCATCTCTCCATTGTATCGCTGGTGGCCGCCCTTTCTACCTCTCTCCTCACGTCATCTCTCCATTGTATCGCTGGTGGTCGCGCCCTTTCTACCTCTCGCCTCACGTCACTTCTCCATTGTATCGCTGGTGGTCGCACCCTTTCTACCTCTCTCCTCACGTCATCTCTCCATTGTATCGCTAGTTTCTACCTCTCTCCTCACGTCACCTCTCCATTGTATCGCTGGTGGCCGCCCTTTCTACCTCTCTCCTCACGTCATCTCTCCATTGTATCGCTGGTGGTTGCACCTTTTCTACCTCTCTCCTCACATCATCTCTCCATTGTATCGCTGGTGGACGCCCTTTCTACCTCTCTCCTCATGTCATCTCTCCATTGTATCGCTGGTGGCCGCCCTTTCTACCTCTCTCCTCATGTCATCTCTCCATTGTATCGCTGGTGGCCGCCCTTTCTACCTCTCTCCTCACGTCACCTCTCCATTGTATCGCTGGTGGACGCGCCCTTTCTACCTCTCTCCTCACGTCATCTTGCCATTGTATTGCCGGTGGCCGCCCTTTCTACCTCTCTCCTCACATCATCTCGCATTGTATCGCCGGTGGCCGCCCACGTCACCTCTCCATTGTATCGCTGGTGGCCGCCCTTTGTACCTCTCTCCTCACGTCACCTCTCCATTGTATCGCTGGTGGACGCCCTTTCTACCTCTGTCCTCACATCATCTTTCCATTGTATCGCTGGTGGCCGCCCTTTCTACCTCTCTCCTCACATCATCTCTCCATTGTATTGCTGGTGGTCGCGCCCTTTCTACCTCTCTCCTCACGTCACTTCTCCATTGTATCGCTGGTGGTCGTGCCCTTTCTACCTCTCTCCTCACATCATCTCTCCATTGTATCGCTGGTGGCTGCCGTTTCTACCTCTCTCCTCACGTCACCTCTCCATTGTATCGCTGGTGGCCGCCCTTTCTACCTCTCTCCTCACGTCATCTCTCCATTGTATTGCTGGTGGCCGCCCTTTCTACCTCTCTCCTCACGTCATCTCTCCATTGTATCGCTGGTGGCCGCCCTTTCTACCTCTCTCCTCATGTCACCTCTCCATTGTATCGCTGGTGGCCGCCCTTTCTACCCCTCTCCTCACGTCACCTCTCCATTGTATCGCTGGTGAACGCGCCCTTTCTACCTCTCTCCTCACGTCACTTCTCCATTGTATCGCTGGTGGTCGTGCCCTTTATACCTCTCTCCTCACGTCACCTCTCCATTGTATCGCTGGTGGCCGCCCTTTCTACCTCTCTTCTCACGTCATCTTGCCATTGTATCGCCAGTGGCCACCCTTTCTACCTCTCTCCTCACGTCATCTTGCCATTGTATCGCCGGTGGCCGCCCACGTCACCTCTCCATTGTATCGCTGGTGGCCGCCCTTTGTACCTCTCTCCTCACGTCACCTCTCCATTGTATCGCTGGTGGCCGCCCTTTCTACCTCTGTCCTCATGTCACCTCTCCATTGTATCGCTGGTGGCCGCCCTTTCTACCTCTCTCCTCACGTCACTTCTCCATTGTATCGCTGGTGGTCGTGCCCTTTCTACCTCTCTACTCACGTCACTTCTCCATTGTATCGCTGGTGGTTGAGACCTTTCTACCTCTCTCCTCACGTCATCTCTCCATTGTATCGCTGGTGGCCGCCGTTTCTACCTCTCTCCTCACGTCACCTCTCCATTGTATTGCTGGTGGCCGCCCTTTCTAACTCTCTCCTCACGTCATCTCTCCATTGTATCAATGGTGGCCGCGCCTTTTCTACCTCTCTCCTCACGTCATCTCTCCATTGTATCGCTGGTGGCCGCCCTTTCTACCTCTCTCCTTACGTCATCTCTCAATTGTATCGCTGGTGGCTGCCCTTTCTACCTCTCTCCTCACGTCATCTCTCCATTGTATCGCTGGTGGCTGTCCTTTCTACCTCTCTCCTCACATCACCTCTCCAGTGTATCGCAGGTGGCCGCTCTTTCTACCTCTCTCCTCACGTCACCTCTCCATTGTATCGTTGGTGGTCACGCCTTTTCTACCTCTCTCCTTACGTCATCTCTCCATGGTATCGCTGGTGGTCGCGCCCTTTCTACCTCTCTCCTCACGTCACCTCTCCATTGTATCGCTGGTGGTCGCACTTTCTACCTCTCTCCTCACGCCATCTCTCCATTGTATCGCTGGTGGCCGCCCTTTCTACCTCTCTCCTCACGTCATCTCTCCATTGTATCGCCAGTGGCCACCATTTCTACCTCTCTCCTCACGTCATCTGTCCATTGTATCGCTGGTGGCCGCCTTTTCTACCTCTCTCCTCACGTCATCTCTCCATTGTATCACTGGTGGCCACCCTTTCTACCTCTCTGCTCACTTCATCTCTCCATTGTATCACTGGTGGTCGCGCCCTTTCTGCCTCTCTCCTCACGTCACTTCTCCATTGTATTGCTGGTGGTCGTGCCCTTTCTACCTCTCTCCTGTCGTCATCTCTCCATTGTATCGCTGGTGGCCGCCGTTTCTACCTCTCTCCTCATGTCACCTCTCCATTGTACCGCTGGTGGCCGCCCTTTCTACCTCTCTCCTCACGTCACTTCTCCATTGTATTGCTGGTGGTCGTGCCCTTTCTACCTCTCTCCTGTTGTCATCTCTCCATTGTATCGCTGGTGGCCGCCGTTTCTACCTCTCTCCTCATGTCATCTCTCCATTGTACCGCTGGTGGCCGCCCTTTCTACCTCTCTCCTCACGTCATCTCTCCATTGTATCGCTGGTGGTCGCGCCTTTTCTACCTCTCTCCTCACGTCATCTCTCCATTGTATCGCTGGTGGCCGCCCTTTATACCTCTCTCCTCACATCATCTCTCCATTGTATCGCTGGTGGCCGCCCTTTCTACCTCTCTCCTCATGTCACCTTTCCATTGTATCGCTGGTGGTCGCGCCCTTTCTACCTCTCTCCTCACGTCACTTCTCCATTGTATCGCTGGTGGCCGCCCTTTCTACCTCTCTCCTCACGTCACCTCTCCATTGTATCGCTGGTGGCCGCCCTTTCTACCTCTCTCCTCACGTCATCTCGCCATTGTATCGCCGGTGGCCTCCCTTTCTAACTCTCTCCTCACGTCATCTCTCCATTGTATCGCTGGTGGTCGCGCCCTTTCTACCTCTCTCCTCACGTCACTTCTCCATTGTATCGCTGGTGGTCACGCCCTTTCTACCTCTCTCCTCACGTCATCTCTCCATTGTATCGCTGGTGGTCGCGCCCTTTCTACCTCTCTCCTCACGTCACTTCTCCATTGTATCGCTGGTGGTCACGCCCTTTCTACCTTTCTTCTCACGTCATCTCTCCATTGTATCACCCGGGGCCGCCGTTTCTACCTCTCTCCTCACGTCACCTCTCCATTGTATCGCTGGTGGACGCCCTTTCTACCTCTGTCCTCACATCATCTTTCCATTGTATCACTGGTGGCCGCCCTTCTACCTCTCTCCTCACATCATCTCTCCATTGTATTGCTGGTGGTCGTGCCCTTTCTACCTCTCTCCTCACGTCACTTCTCCATTGTATCGCTGGTGGTCGTGCCCTTTCTACCTCTCTCCTCACATCATCTCTCCATTGTATCGCTGGTGGCTGCCGTTTCTACCTCTCTCCCCACGTCACCTCTCCATTGTATCGCTGGTGGCCGCCCTTTCTACCTCTCTCCTCACGTCATCTCTCCATTGTATTGCTGGTGGCCCCCCTTTCTACCTCTCTCCTCACGTCATCTCTCCATTGTATCGCTGGTGGCCGCCCTTTCTACCTCTCTCCTCATGTCACCTCTCCATTGTATCGCTGGTGGCCGCCCTTTCTACCTCTCTCCTCACGTCACCTCTCCATTGTATTGCTGGTGAACGCGCCCTTTCTACCTCTCTCCTCACGTCACTTCTCCATTGTATCGCTGGTGGTCGTGCCCTTTATACCTCTCTCCTCACGTCACCTCTCCATTGTATCGCTGGTGGCCGCCCTTTCTACCTCTACCTCACATCATCTCTCCATTGTATAGCTGGTGGTCGCGCCCTTTCTACCTCTCTTCTCACGTCATCTTGCCATTGTATCGCCAGTGGCCACCCTTTCTACCTCTCTCCTCACGTCATCTTGCCATTGTATCGCCGGTGGCCGCCCACGTCACCTCTCCATTGTATCGCTGGTGGCCGCCCTTTGTACCTCTCTCCTCACGTCACCTCTCCATTGTATCGCTGGTGGCCGCCCTTTCTACCTCTGTCCTCATGTCACCTCTCCATTGTATCGCTGGTGGCCGCCCTTTCTACCTCTCTCCTCACGTCACTTCTCCATTGTATCGCTGGTGGTCGTGCCCTTTCTACCTCTCTACTCATGTCACTTCTCCATTGTATCGCTGGTGGTTGAGACCTTTCTACCTCTCTCCTCACGTCATCTCTCCATTGTATCGCTGGTGGCCGCCGTTTCTACCTCTCTCCTCACGTCACCTCTCCATTGTATTGCTGGTGGCCGCCCTTTCTAACTCTCTCCTCACGTCATCTCTCCATTGTATCAATGGTGGTCGCGCCTTTTCTACCTCTCTCCTCACGTCATCTCTCCATTGTATCGCTGGTGGCCGCCCTTTCTACCTCTCTCCTTACGTCATCTCTCAATTGTATCGCTGGTGGCTGCCCTTTCTACCTCTCTCCTCACGTCATCTCTCCATTGTATCGCTGGTGGCTGTCCTTTCTACCTCTCTCCTCACATCACCTCTCCATTGTATCGCAGGTGGCCGCTCTTTCTACCTCTCTCCTCGCGTCACCTCTCCATTGTATCGTTGGTGGTCACGCCTTTTCTACCTCTCTCCTTATGTCATCTCTCCATGGTATCGCTGGTGGTCGCGCCCTTTCTACCTCTCTCCTCACGTCACCTCTCCATTGTATCGCTGGTGGTCGCACTTTCTACCTCTCTCCTCACGCCATCTCTCCATTGTATCGCTGGTGGCCGCCCTTTCTACCTCTCTCCTCACGTCATCTCTCCATTGTATCGCCAGTGGCCACCATTTCTACCTCTCTCCTCACGTCATCTGTCCATTGTATCGCTGGTGGCCGCCTTTTCTACCTCTCTCCTCACGTCATCTCTCCATTGTATCACTGGTGGCCACCCTTTCTACCTCTTTGCTCACTTCATCTCTCCATTGTATCACTGGTGGTCGCGCCCTTTCTACCTCTCTCCTCACGTCACTTCTCCATTGTATTGCTGGTGGTCGTGCCCTTTCTACCTCTCTCCTGTCGTCATCTCTCCATTGTATCGCTGGTGGCCGCCGTTTCTACCTCTCTCCTCATGTCACCTCTCCATTGTACCGCTGGTGGCCGCCCTTTCTACCTCTCTCCTCACGTCATCTCTCCATTGTATCGCTGGTGGTCGCGCCTTTTCTACCTCTCTCCTCACGTCATCTCTCCATTGTATCGCTGGTGGCCGCCCTTTATACCTCTCTCCTCACATCATCTCTCCATTGTATCACTGGTGGCCGCCCTTTCTACCTCTCTCCTCATGTCACCTTTCCATTGTATCGCTGGTGGTCGCGCCCTTTCTACCTCTCTCCTCACGTCACTTCTCCATTGTATCGCTGGTGGCTGCCCTTTCTACCTCTCTCCTCACGTCACCTCTCCATTGTATCGCTGGTGGCCGCCCTTTCTACCTCTCTCCTCACGTCATCTCGCCATTGTATCGCCGGTGGCCTCCCTTTCTACTTCTCTCCTCACGTCATCTCTCCATTGTATCGCTGGTGGTCGCGCCCTTTCTACCTCTCTCCTCACGTCACTTCTCCATTGTATCGCTGGTGGTCACGCCCTTTCTACCTCTCTCCTCACGTCATCTCTCCATTGTATCGCTGGTGGTCGCGCCCTTTCTACCTCTCTCCTCACGTCACTTCTCCATTGTATCGCTGGTGGTCACGCCCTTTCTACCTTTCTTCTCACGTCATCTCTCCATTGTATCACCCGGGGCCGCCGTTTCTACCTCTCTCCTCACGTCACCTCTCCATTGTATCGCTGGTGGCCGCCCTTTCTACCTCTCTCTTCATGTCATCTCTCCATTGTATCGTTGGTGGTCGCGCCTTTTCTACCTCTCTCCTCACGTCATCTCTCCATTGTATCGCTGGTGGCCGCCCTTTCTACCTCTCTCCTCACATCATCTCTCCATTGTATCGCTGGTGGCTGCCCTTTCTACCTCTCTCCTCACGTCATCTCTCCATTGTATCGCTGGTGGCCGCCCTTTCTACCTCTCTCCTCATGTCACCTCTCCATTGTGTCGCTGGTGGCCGCCCTTTCTACCTCTCTCCTCAAGTCACCTCTCCATTGTATCGCTGGTGGCCGCCCTTTCTACCTCACTCCTCACGTCATCTCTGCATTGTATCGCTGGTGGCCGCCCTTTCTACCTCTCTCCTCACGTCATCTCTCCATTGTATCGCTGGTGGCCGCCCTTACTTCCTCTCTCATCACGTCATCTCTCCATTGTATCGCTGCTGGTCATCCTTTCTACCTCTCTCCTCACTTCACCTCTCCATTGTATCGCTGGTGGTCGCGCCCTTTCTACCTCTCTTCTCACAAGACTTCTCCAGTGTATCGCTGATGGTCGCACCCTTTCTACCTCTCTCCTCACGTCAACTCTCCATTGTATCGCTGGTGGCTGCCCTTTCTACCTCTCTCCTCACGTCACCTCTCCATTGTATCGCTGGTGGCTGCCCTTTCTACCTCTCTCCTCACGTCATCTCTCCATTGTATCGCTGGTGGCTGCCCTTTCTACCTCTCTTCTCACGTCATCTTACCATTGTATCGCCAGTGGCCACCCTTTCTACCTCTCTCTTTACGTCATCTTGCCATTGTATCGCCGGTGGCCGCCCACGTCACCTCTCCATTGTATCGCTGGTGGCCGCCCTTTGTACCTCTCTCCTCACGTCACCTCTCCATTGTATCGCTGGTGGCCGCCCTTTCTACCTCTGTCCTCATGTCACCTCTCCATTGTATCGCTGGTGGCCGCCCTTTCTACCTCTCTCCTCACGTCACTTCTCCATTGTATCGCTGGTGGTCGTGCCCTTTCTAACTCTCTACTCACGTCACTTCTCCATTGTATCGCTGGTGGTTGAGCCCTTTCTACCTCTCCCCTCACGTCATCTCTCCATTGTATCGCTGGTGGCCGCCGTTTCTACCTCTCTCCTCACGTCACCTCTCCATTGTATTGCTGGTGGCCGCCCTTTCTACCTCTCTCCTCACGTCATCTCTCCATTGTATCAATGGTGGTCGCGCCTTTTCTACCTCTCTCCTCACGTCATCTCTCCATTGTATTGCTGGTGGCCGCCCTTTCTACCACTCTCCTTACGTCATCTCTCAATTGTATCGCTGGTGGCTGCCCTTTCTACCTCTCTCCTCATGTCATCTCTCCATTGTATCGCTGGTGGCTGTCCTTTCTACCTCTCTCCTCACGTCACCTCTCCATTGTATCGCAGGTGGCCGCTCTTTCTACCTCTCTCCTCACGTCACCTCTCCATTGTATCGTTGGTGGTCACGCCTTTTCTACCTCTCTCCTTACGTCATCTCTCCATTGTATCGCTGGTGGTCGCGCCCTTTCTACCTCTCTCCTCACGTCACCTCTCCATTGTATCGCTGGTGGCCGCACTTTCTACCTCTCTCCTCACGCCATCTCTCCATTGTATCGCTGGTGGCCGCCCTTTCTACCTCTCTCCTCACGTCATCTCTCCATTGTATCGCCAGTGGCCACCATTTCTACCTCTCTCCTCACGTCATCTGTCCATTGTATCGCTGGTGGCCGCCTTTTCTACCTCTCTCCTCACGTCATCTCTCCATTGTATCACTGGTGGCCACCCTTTCTACCTCTCTGCTCACTTCATCTCTCCATTGTATCACTGGTGGTCGCGCCCTTTCTACCTCTCTCCTCACGTCACTTCTCCATTGTATTGCTGGTGGTCGTGCCCTTGCTACCTCTCTCCTGTCGTCATCTCTCCATTGTATCGCTGGTGGCCGCCGTTTCTACCTCTCTCCTCATGTCACCTCTCCATTGTACCGCTGGTGGCCGCCCTTTCTACCTCTCTCCTCACGTCATCTCTCCATTGTATCGCTGGTGGTCGCGCCTTTTCTACCTCTCTCCTCACGTCATCTCTCCATTGTATCGCTGGTGGCCGCCCTTTATACCTCTCTCCTCACATCATCTCTCCATTGTATCGCTGGTGGCCGCCCTTTCTACCTCTCTCCTCATGTCACCTTTCCATTGTATCGCTGGTGGTCGCGCCCTTTCTACCTCTCTCCTCACGTCACTTCTCCATTGTATCGCTGGTGGCATCCCTTTCTACCTCTCTCCTCACGTCACCTCTCCATTGTATCGCTGGTGGCCGGCCGCCCTTTCTACCTCTCTCCTCACGTCATCTCGCCATTGTATCGCCGGTGGCCTCCCTTTCTACCTCTCTCCTCACGTCATCTCGCCATTGTATCACCGGTGGCCGCCCATGTCACCTCTCCATTGTATCGCCGGTGGCCGCCCTTTGTACCTCTCTCCTCACGTCACCTCTCCATTGTATCGCTGGTGGCCGCCCTTTCTACCTCTCTCCTCACGTCATCTCTCCATTGTATCGCTGGTGGTTGCGCCCTTTCTACCTCTCTCCTCACGTCACTTCTCCATTGTATCGCTGGTGGTCACGCCCTTTCTATCTCTCTTCTCACGTCATCTCTCCATTGTATCACCCGTGGCCGCCGTTTCTACCTCTCTCCTCACGGCACCTCTCCATTGTATCGCTGGTGGCCGCCCTTTCTACCTCTCTCTTCATGTCATCTCTCCATTGTATCGTTGGTGGTCGCGCCTTTTCTACCTCTCTCCTCACGTCATCTCTCCATTGTATCGCTGGTGGCCGCCCTTTCTACCTCTCTCCTCACATCATCTCTCCATTGTATCGCTGGTGGCTGCCCTTTCTATCTCTCTCCTCACGTCATCTCTCCATTGTATCGCTGGTGGCCGCCCTTTCTACCTCTCTCCTCACGTCACCTCTCCATTGTGTCGCTGGTGGCCGCCCTTTCTACCTCTCTCCTCAAGTCACCTCTCCATTGTGTCGCTGATGGCTGCCCTTTCTACCTCTCTCCTCACGTCACCTCTCCATTGTATCACTGGTGGTCACGCCCTTTCTACCTCTCTCCTCACGTCACCTCTCCATTGTAT
This sequence comes from Ambystoma mexicanum, assembly GCF_040938575.1. Taxonomy (NCBI): domain Eukaryota; kingdom Metazoa; phylum Chordata; class Amphibia; order Caudata; family Ambystomatidae; genus Ambystoma; species Ambystoma mexicanum. The sequence goes on from NC_090938.1 coordinate 390,128,347, forward strand.
CGCTGGTGGCCGCCCTTTCTACCTCACTCCTCACGTCATCTCTGCATTGTATCGCTGGTGGCCGCCCTTTCTACCTCTCTCCTCACGTCATCTCTCCATTGTATCGCTGGTGGCCGCCCTTACTTCCTCTCTCCTCACGTCATCTCTCCATTGTATCGCTGGTGGCCGCCCTTTATACCTCTCTCCTCACATCATCTCTCCATTGTATCACTGGTGGCCGCCCTTTCTACCTCTCTCCTCATGTCACCTTTCCATTGTATCGCTGGTGGTCGCGCCCTTTCTACCTCTCTCCTCACGTCACTTCTCCATTGTATCGCTGGTGGCCGCCCTTTCTACCTCTCTCCTCACGTCACCTCTCCATTGTATCGCTGGTGGCCGCCCTTTCTACCTCTCTCCTCACGTCATCTCGCCATTGTATCGCCGATGGCCTCCCTTTCTACCTCTCTCCTCACGTCATCTCTCCATTGTATCGCTGGTGGTCGCGCCCTTTCTACCTCTCTCCTCACGTCACTTCTCCAATGTATCGCTGGTGGTCACGCCCTTTCTACCTCTCTCCTCACGTCATCTCTCCATTGTATCGCTGGTGGTCGCGCCCTTTCTACCTCTCTCCTCACGTCACTTCTCCATTGTATCGCTGGTGGTCACGCCCTTTCTACCTTTCTTCTCACGTCATCTCTCCATTGTATCACCCGGGGCCGCCGTTTCTACCTCTCTCCTCACGTCACCTCTCCATTGTATCGCTGGTGGCCGCCCTTTCTACCTCTCTCTTCATGTCATCTCTCCATTGTATCGTTGGTGGTCGCGCCTTTTCTACCTCTCTCCTCACGTCATCTCTCCATTGTATCGCTGGTGGCCGCCCTTTCTACCTCTCTCCTCACATCATCTCTCCATTGTATCGCTGGTGGCTGCCCTTTCTACCTCTCTCCTCACGTCATCTCTCCATTGTATCGCTGGTGGCCGCCCTTTCTACCTCTCTCCTCATGTCACCTCTCCATTGTGTCGCTGGTGGCCGCCCTTTCTACCTCTCTCCTCAAGTCACCTCTCCATTGTGTCGCTGGTGGCCGCCCTTTCTACCTCTCTCCTCACGTCACCTCTCCATTGTATCGCTGGTGGTCATGCCCTTTCTACCTCTCTCCTCACGTCACCTCTCCATTGTATCGCTGGTGGCCGCCCTTTCTACCTCACTCCTCACGTCATCTCTGCATTGTATCGCTGGTGGCCGCCCTTTCTACCTCTCTCCTCACGTCATCTCTCCATTGTATCGCTGGTGGCCGCCCTTACTTCCTCTCTCATCACGTCATCTCTCCATTGTATCGCTGCTGGTCATCCTTTCTACCTCTCTCCTCACTTCACCTCTCCATTGTATCGCTGGTGGTCGCGCCCTTTCTACCTCTCTTCTCACAAGACTTCTCCAGTGTATCGCTGATGGTCGCACCCTTTCTACCTCTCTCCTCACGTCAACTCTCCATTGTATCGCTGGTGGCTGCCCTTTCTACCTCTCTCCTCACGTCACCTCTCCATTGTATCGCTGGTGGCTGCCCTTTCTACCTCTCTCCTCACGTCATCTCTCCATTGTATCGCTGGTGGCTGCCCTTTCTACCTCTCTTCTCACGTCATCTTACCATTGTATCGCCAGTGGCCACCCTTTCTACCTCTCTCTTTACGTCATCTTGCCATTGTATCGCCGGTGGCCGCCCACGTCACCTCTCCATTGTATCGCTGGTGGCCGCCCTTTGTACCTCTCTCCTCACGTCACCTCTCCATTGTATCGCTGGTGGCCGCCCTTTCTACCTCTGTCCTCATGTCACCTCTCCATTGTATCGCTGGTGGCCGCCCTTTCTACCTCTCTCCTCACGTCACTTCTCCATTGTATCGCTGGTGGTCGTGCCCTTTCTACCTCTCTACTCACGTCACTTCTCCATTGTATCGCTGGTGGTTGAGCCCTTTCTACCTCTCCCCTCACGTCATCTCTCCATTGTATCGCTGGTGGCCGCCGTTTCTACCTCTCTCCTCACGTCACCTCTCCATTGTATTGCTGGTGGCCGCCCTTTCTACCTCTCTCCTCACGTCATCTCTCCATTGTATCAATGGTGGTCGCGCCTTTTCTACCTCTCTCCTCACGTCATCTCTCCATTGTATTGCTGGTGGCCGCCCTTTCTACCACTCTCCTTACGTCATCTCTCAATTGTATCGCTGGTGGCTGCCCTTTCTACCTCTCTCCTCACGTCATCTCTCCATTGTATCGCTGGTGGCTGTCCTTTCTACCTCTCTCCTCACGTCACCTCTCCATTGTATCGCAGGTGGCCGCTCTTTCTACCTCTCTCCTCACGTCACCTCTCCATTGTATCGTTGGTGGTCACGCCTTTTCTACCTCTCTCCTTACGTCATCTCTCCATTGTATCGCTGGTGGTCGCGCCCTTTCTACCTCTCTCCTCACGTCACCTCTCCATTGTATCGCTGGTGGCCGCACTTTCTACCTCTCTCCTCACGCCATCTCTCCATTGTATCGCTGGTGGCCGCCCTTTCTACCTCTCTCCTCACGTCATCTCTCCATTGTATCGCCAGTGGCCACCATTTCTACCTCTCTCCTCACGTCATCTGTCCATTGTATCGCTGGTGGCCGCCTTTTCTACCTCTCTCCTCACGTCATCTCTCCATTGTATCACTGGTGGCCACCCTTTCTACCTCTCTGCTCACTTCATCTCTCCATTGTATCACTGGTGGTCGCGCCCTTTCTACCTCTCTCCTCACGTCACTTCTCCATTGTATTGCTGGTGGTCGTGCCCTTGCTACCTCTCTCCTGTCGTCATCTCTCCATTGTATCGCTGGTGGCCGCCGTTTCTACCTCTCTCCTCATGTCACCTCTCCATTGTACCGCTGGTGGCCGCCCTTTCTACCTCTCTCCTCACGTCATCTCTCCATTGTATCGCTGGTGGTCGCGCCTTTTCTACCTCTCTCCTCACGTCATCTCTCCATTGTATCGCTGGTGGCCGCCCTTTATACCTCTCTCCTCACATCATCTCTCCATTGTATCGCTGGTGGCCGCCCTTTCTACCTCTCTCCTCATGTCACCTTTCCATTGTATCGCTGGTGGTCGCGCCCTTTCTACCTCTCTCCTCACGTCACTTCTCCATTGTATCGCTGGTGGCCGCCCTTTCTACCTCTCTCCTCACGTCACCTCTCCATTGTATCGCTGGTGGCCGCCCTTTCTACCTCTCTCCTCACGTCATCTCGCCATTGTATCGCCGGTGGCCTCCCTTTCTACCTCTCTCCTCACGTCATCTCGCCATTGTATCACCGGTGGCCGCCCATGTCACCTCTCCATTGTATCGCCGGTGGCCGCCCTTTGTACCTCTCTCCTCACGTCACCTCTCCATTGTATCGCTGGTGGCCGCCCTTTCTACCTCTCTCCTCACGTCATCTCTCCATTGTATCGCTGGTGGTTGCGCCCTTTCTACCTCTCTCCTCACGTCACTTCTCCATTGTATCGCTGGTGGTCACGCCCTTTCTATCTCTCTTCTCACGTCATCTCTCCATTGTATCACCCGTGGCCGCCGTTTCTACCTCTCTCCTCACGTCACCTCTCCATTGTATCGCTGGTGGCCGCCCTTTCTACCTCTCTCTTCATGTCATCTCTCCATTGTATCGTTGGTGGTCGCGCCTTTTCTACCTCTCTCCTCACGTCATCTCTCCATTGTATCGCTGGTGGCCGCCCTTTCTACCTCTCTCCTCACATCATCTCTCCATTGTATCGCTGGTGGCTGCCCTTTCTATCTCTCTCCTCACGTCATCTCTCCATTGTATCGCTGGTGGCCGCCCTTTCTACCTCTCTCCTCACGTCACCTCTCCATTGTGTCGCTGGTGGCCGCCCTTTCTACCTCTCTCCTCAAGTCACCTCTCCATTGTGTCGCTGGTGGCTGCCCTTTCTACCTCTCTCCTCACGTCACCTCTCCATTGTATCACTGGTGGTCACGCCCTTTCTACCTCTCTCCTCACGTCACCTCTCCATTGTATCGCTGGTGGCCGCCCTTTCTACCTCACTCCTCACGTCATCTCTGCATTGTATCGCTGGTGGCCGCCCTTTCTACCTCTCTCCTCACGTCATCTCTCCATTGTATCGCTGGTGGCCGCCCTTACTTCCTCTCTCCTCACGTCATCTCTCCATTGTATCGCTGCTGGTCGTCCTTTCTACCTCTCTCCTCACTTCACCTCTCCATTGTATCGCTGGTGGTCGCGCCCTTTCTACCTCTCTTCTCACAAGACTTCTCCAGTGTATCGCTGATGGTCGCACCCTTTCTACCTCTCTCCTCACGTCAACTCTCCATTGTATCGCTGGTGGCTGCCCTTTCTACCTCTCTCCTCACGTCACCTCTCCATTGTATCGCTGGTGGCTGCCCTTTCTACCTCTCTCCTCATGTCATCTCTCCATTGTATCGCTGGTGGCTGCCCTTTCTACCTTTCTACTCACGTCATCTCTCACTTTGTATCGCTGGTGGCCGCCCTTTCTACCTCTCTCCTCACGTCACTTCTCCATTGTATCGCTGGTGGTCGCGCCCTTTCTACCTCTCTCCTCACGTCATCTCTCCATTGTATCGCTGGTGGCCGCCCTTTCTACCTCTCTCCTCACGTCATCTCTCCATTGTATAGCTGGTGGTCGCGCCCTTTCTACCTCTCTTCTCACGTCATCTTGCCATTGTATCGCTGGTGGCCACCTTTTCTACCTCTCTCCTCACGTCATCTTGCCATTGTATCGCCGGTGGCCGCCCACGTCACCTCTCCATTGTATCGCTGGTGGCCGCCCTTTGTACCTCTCTCCTCACATTACCTCTCCATTGTATCGCTGGTGGCTGCCCTTTCTACCTCTGTCCTCATGTCACCTCTCCATTGTATCGCTGGTGGCCGCCCTTTCTACCTCTCTCCTCACGTCACTTCCCCATTGTATCGCTGGTGGTCGTGCCCTTTCTACCTCTCTACTCACGTCACTTCTCCATTGTATAGCTGGTGGTCGAGCCCTTTCTACCTCTCTCCTCACGTCACCTCTCCATTGTATCGCTGGTGGCCGCCCTTTCTACCTCTCTCCTCACGTCATCTCGCCATTGTATCGCCGGTGGCCTCCCTTTCTACCTCTCTCCTCACGTCATCTCGCCATTGTATCACCGGTGGCCGCCCATGTCACCTCTCCATTGTATCGCCGGTGGCCGCCCTTTGTACCTCTCTCCTCACGTCACCTCTCCATTGTATCGCTGGTGGCCGCCCTTTCTACCTCTCTCCTCACGTCATCTCTCCATTGTATCGCTGGTGGTTGCGCCCTTTCTACCTCTCTCCTAACGTCACTTCTCCATTGTATCGCTGGTGGTCACGCCCTTTCTATCTCTCTTCTCACGTCATCTCTCCATTGTATCACCCGTGGCCGCCGTTTCTACCTCTCTCCTCACGTCACCTCTCCATTTTATCGCTGGTGGCTGCCCTTTCTACCTCTCTCTTCATGTCATCTCTCCATTGTATCGTTGGTGGTCACGCCTTTTCTACCTCTCTCCTCACGTCATCTCTCCATTGTATCGCTGGTGGCCGCCCTTTCTACCTCTCTCCTCACATCATCTCTCCATTGTATCGCTGGTGGCTGCCCTTTCTATCTCTCTCCTCACGTCATCTCTCCATTGTATCGCTGGTGGCCGCCCTTTCTACCTCTCTCCTCACGTCACCTCTCCATTGTGTCGCTGGTGGCCGCCCTTTCTACCTCTCTCCTCAAGTCACCTCTCCATTGTGTCGCTGGTGGCTGCCCTTTCTACCTCTCTCCTCACGTCACCTCTCCATTGTATCACTGGTGGTCACGCCCTTTCTACCTCTCTCCTCACGTCACCTCTCCATTGTATCGCTGGTGGCCGCCCTTTCTACCTCACTCCTCACGTCATCTCTGCATTGTATCGCTGGTGGCCGCCCTTTCTACCTCTCTCCTCACGTCATCTCTCCATTGTATCGCTGGTGGCCGCCCTTACTTCCTCTCTCCTCACGTCAGCTCTCCATTGTATCGCTGGTGGCCGCCCTTTATACCTCTCTCCTCACATCATCTCTCCATTGTATCACTGGTGGCCGCCCTTTCTACCTCTCTCCTCATGTCACCTTTCCATTGTATCGCTGGTGGTCGCGCCCTTTCTACCTCTCTCCTCACGTCACTTCTCCATTGTATCGCTGGTGGCCGGCCTTTCTACCTCTCTCCTCACGTCACCTCTCCATTGTATCACTGGTGGCCGCCCTTTCTACCTCTCTCCTCACGTCATCTCGCCATTGTATCGCCGGTGGCCTCCCTTTCTACCTCTCTCCTCACGTCATCTCTCCATTGTATCGCTGGTGGTCGCGCCCTTTCTACCTCTCTCCTCACGTCACTTCTCCATTGTATCGTTGGTGGTCACGCCCTTTCTACCTCTCTCCTCACGTCATCTCTCCATTGTATCGCTGGTGGTCGCGCCCTTTCTACCTCTCTCCTCACGTCACTTCTCCATTGTATCGCTGGTGGTCACGCCCTTTCTACCTTTCTTCTCACGTCATCTCTCCATTGTATCACCCGGGGCCGCCGTTTCTACCTCTCTCCTCACGTCACCTCTCCATTGTATCGCTGGTGGCCGCCCTTTCTACCTCTCTCTTCATGTCATCTCTCCATTGTATCGTTGGTGGTCGCGCCTTTTCTACCTCTCTCCTCACGTCATCTCTCCATTGTATCGCTGGTGGCCGCCCTTTCTACCTCTCTCCTCACATCATCTCTCCATTGTATCGCTGGTGGCTGCCCTTTCTACCTCTCTCCTCACGTCATCTCTCCATTGTATCGCTGGTGGCCGCCCTTTCTACCTCTCTCCTCATGTCACCTCTCCATTGTGTCGCTGGTGGCCGCCCTTTCTACCTCTCTCCTCAAGTCACCTCTCCATTGTGTCGCTGGTGGCCGCCCTTTCTACCTCTCTCCTCACGTCACCTCTCCATTGTATCGCTGGTGGTCATGCCCTTTCTACCTCTCTCCTCACGTCACCTCTCCATTGTATCGCTGGTGGCCGCCCTTTCTACCTCACTCCTCACGTCATCTCTGCATTGTATCGCTGGTGGCCGCCCTTTCTACCTCTCTCCTCACGTCATCTCTCCATTGTATCGCTGGTGGCCGCCCTTACTTCCTCTCTCATCACGTCATCTCTCCATTGTATCGCTGCTGGTCATCCTTTCTACCTCTCTCCTCACTTCACCTCTCCATTGTATCGCTGGTGGTCGCGCCCTTTCTACCTCTCTTCTCACAAGACTTCTCCAGTGTATCGCTGATGGTCGCACCCTTTCTACCTCTCTCCTCACGTCAACTCTCCATTGTATCGCTGGTGGCTGCCCTTTCTACCTCTCTCCTCACGTCACCTCTCCATTGTATCCCTGGTGGCTGCCCTTTCTACCTCTCTCCTCACGTCATCTCTCCATTGTATCGCTGGTGGCTGCCCTTTCTACCTCTCTTCTCACGTCATCTTACCATTGTATCGCCAGTGGCCACCCTTTCTACCTCTCTCTTTACGTCATCTTGCCATTGTATCGCCGGTGGCCGCCCACGTCACCTCTCCATTGTATCGCTGGTGGCCGCCCTTTGTACCTCTCTCCTCACGTCACCTCTCCATTGTATCGCTGGTGGCTGCCCTTTCTACCTCTGTCCTCATGTCACCTCTCCATTGTATCGCTGGTGGCCGCCCTTTCTACCTCTCTCCTCACATCACTTCTCCATTGTATCGCTGGTGGTCGTGCCCTTTCTACCTCTCTACTCACGTCACTTCTCCATTGTATCGCTGGTGGTTGAGCCCTTTCTACCTCTCCCCTCACGTCATCTCTCCATTGTATCGCTGGTGGCCGCCGTTTCTACCTCTCTCCTCACGTCACCTCTCCATTGTATTGCTGGTGGCCGCCCTTTCTACCTCTCTCCTCACGTCATCTCTCCATTGTATCAATGGTGGTCGCGCCTTTTCTACCTCTCTCCTCACGTCATCTCTCCATTGTATTGCTGGTGGCCGCCCTTTCTACCACTCTCCTTACGTCATCTCTCAATTGTATCGCTGGTGCCTGCCTTTTCTACCTCTCTCCTGACGTCATCTCTCCATTGTATCGCTGGTGGCTGTCCTTTCTACCTCTCTCCTCACGTCACCTCTCCATTGTATCGCAGGTGGCCGCTCTTTCTACCTCTCTCCTCACGTCACCTCTCCATTGTATCGTTGGTGGTCGCGCCTTTTCTACCTCTCTCCTCACGTCATCTCTCCATTGTATCGCTGGTGGCCGCCCTTTCTACCTCTCTCCTCACATCATCTCTCCATTGTATCGCTGGTGGCTGCCCTTTCTACCTCTCTCCTCACGTCATCTCTCCATTGTATCGCTGGTGGCCGCCCTTTCTACCTCTCTCCTCATGTCACCTCTCCATTGTGTCGCTGGTGGCCGCCCTTTCTACCTCTCTCCTCACGTCACCTCTCCATTGTATCGCTGGTGGTCATGCCCTTTCTACCTCTCTCCTCACGTCACCTCTCCATTGTATCGCTGGTGGCCGCCCTTTCTACCTCACTCCTCACGTCATCTCTGCATTGTATCGCTGGTGGCCGCCCTTTCTACCTCTCTCCTCACGTCATCTCTCCATTGTATCGCTGGTGGCCGCCCTTACTTCCTCTCTCATCACGTCATCTCTCCATTGTATCGCTGCTGGTCATCCTTTCTACCTCTCTCCTCACTTCACCTCTCCATTGTATCGCTGGTGGTCGCGCCCTTTCTACCTCTCTTCTCACAAGACTTCTCCAGTGTATCGCTGATGGTCGCACCCTTTCTACCTCTCTCCTCACGTCAACTCTCCATTGTATCGCTGGTGGCTGCCCTTTCTACCTCTCTCCTCACGTCACCTCTCCATTGTATCGCTGGTGGCTGCCCTTTCTACCTCTCTCCTCACGTCATCTCTCCATTGTATCACTGGTGGCTGCCCTTTCTACCTCTCTTCTCACGTCATCTTACCATTGTATCGCCAGTGGCCACCCTTTCTACCTCTCTCTTTACGTCATCTTGCCATTGTATCGCCGGTGGCCGCCCACGTCACCTCTCCATTGTATCGCTGGTGGCCCCCCTTTGTACCTCTCTCCTCACGTCACCTCTCCATTGTATCGCTGGTGGCTGCCCTTTCTACCTCTGTCCTCATGTCACCTCTCCATTGTATCGCTGGTGGCCGCCCTTTCTACCTCTCTCCTCACGTCACTTCTCCATTGTATCGCTGGTGGTCGTGCCCTTTCTACCTCTCTACTCACGTCACTTCTCCATTGTATCGCTGGTGGTTGAGCCCTTTCTACCTCTCCCCTCACATCATCTCTCCATTGTATCGCTGGTGGCCGCCGTTTCTACCTCTCTCCTCACGTCACCTCTCCATTGTATTGCTGGTGGCCGCCCTTTCTACCTCTCTCCTCACGTCATCTCTCCATTGTATCAATGGTGGTCGCGCCTTTTCTACCTCTCTCCTCACGTCATCTCTCCATTGTATTGCTGGTGGCCGCCCTTTCTACCACTCTCCTTACGTCATCTCTCAATTGTATCGCTGGTGGCTGCCTTTTCTACCTCTCTCCTCACGTCATCTCTCCATTGTATCGCTGGTGGCTGTCCTTTCTACCTCTCTCCTCACGTCACCTCTCCATTGTATCGCAGGTGGCCGCTCTTTCTACCTCTCTCCTCACGTCACCTCTCCATTGTATCGTTGGTGGTCACGCCTTTTCTACCTCTCTCCTTACGTCATCTCTCCATTGTATCGCTGGTGGTCGCGCCCTTTCTACCTCTCCCCTTACGTCACCTCTCCATTGTATCGCTGGTGGCCGCACTTTCTACCTTTCTCCTCACGCCATCTCTCCATTGTATCGCTGGTGGCCGCCCTTTCTACCTCTCTCCTCACGTCATCTCTCCATTGTATCGCCAGTGGCCACCATTTCTACCTCTCTCCTCACGTCATCTGTCCATTGTATCGCTGGTGGCCGCCTTTTCTACCTCTCTCCTCACGTCATCTCTCCATTGTATCACTGGTGGCCACCCTTTCTACCTCTCTGCTCACTTCATCTCTCCATTGTATCACTGGTGGTCGCGCCCTTTCTACCTCTCTCCTCACGTCACTTCTCCATTGTATTGCTGGTGGTCGTGCCCTTGCTACCTCTCTCCTGTCGTCATCTCTCCATTGTATCGCTGGTGGCCGCCGTTTCTACCTCTCTCCTCATGTCACCTCTCCATTGTACCGCTGGTGGCCGCCCTTTCTACCTCTCTCCTCACGTCATCTCTCCATTGTATCGCTGGTGGTCGCGCCTTTTCTACCTCTCTCCTCACGTCATCTCTCCATTGTATTGCTGGTGGCCGCCCTTTATACCTCTCTCCTCACATCATCTCTCCATTGTATCGCTGGTGGCCGCCCTTTCTACCTCTCTCCTCATGTCACCTTTCCATTGTATCGCTGGTGGTCGCGCCCTTTCTACCTCTCTCCTCACGTCACTTCTCCATTGTATCGCTGGTGGCCGCCCTTTCTACCTCTCTCCTCACGTCACCTCTCCATTGTATCGCTGGTGGCCGCCCTTTCTACCTCTCTCCTCACGTCATCTCGCCATTGTATCGCCGGTGGCCTCCCTTTCTACCTCTCTCCTCACGTCATCTCGCCATTGTATCGCCGGTGGCCGCCCTTTGTACCTCTCTCCTCACGTCACCTCTCCATTGTATCGCTGGTGGCCGCCCTTTCTACCTCTCTCCTCACGTCATCTCTCCATTGTATCGCTGGTGGTTGCGCCCTTTCTACCTCTCTCCTCACGTCACTTCTCCATTGTATCGCTGGTGGTCACGCCCTTTCTATCTCTCTTCTCACGTCATCTCTCCATTGTATCACCCGTGGCCGCCGTTTCTACCTCTCTCCTCACGTCACCTCTCCATTGTATCGCTGGTGGCCGCCCTTTCTACCTCTCTCTTCATGTCATCTCTCCATTGTATCGTTGGTGGTCGCGCCTTTTCTACCTCTCTCCTCACGTCATCTCTCCATTGTATCGCTGGTGGCCGCCCTTTCTACCTCTCTCCTCACATCATCTCTCCATTGTATCGCTGGTGGCTGCCCTTTCTATCTCTCTCCTCACGTCATCTCTCCATTGTATCGCTGGTGGCCGCCCTTTCTACCTCTCTCCTCACGTCACCTCTCCATTGTGTCGCTGGTGGCCGCCCTTTCTACCTCTCTCCTCAAGTCACCTCTCCATTGTGTCGCTGGTGGCTGCCCTTTCTACCTCTCTCCTCACGTCACCTCTCCATTGTATCACTGGTGGTCACGCCCTTTCTACCTCTCTCCTCACGTCACCTCTCCATTGTATCGCTGGTGGCCGCCCTTTCTACCTCACTCCTCACGTCATCTCTGCATTGTATCGCTGGTGGCCGCCCTTTCTACCTCTCTCCTCACGTCATCTCTCCATTGTATCGCTGGTGGCCGCCCTTACTTCCTCTCTCCTCACGTCATCTCTCCATTGTATCGCTGCTGGTCGTCCTTTCTACTTCTCTCCTCACTTCACCTCTCCATTGTATCGCTGGTGGTCGCGCCCTTTCTACCTCTCTTCTCACAAGACTTCTCCAGTGTATCGCTGATGGTCGCACCCTTTCTACCTCTCTCCTCACGTCAACTCTCCATTGTATCGCTGGTGGCTGCCCTTTCTACCTCTCTCCTCACGTCACCTCTCCATTGTATCGCTGGTGGCTGCCCTTTCTACCTCTCTCCTCATGTCATCTCTCCATTGTATCGCTGGTGGCTGCCCTTTCTACCTTTCTACTCACGTCATCTCTCACTTTGTATCGCTGGTGGCCGCCCTTTCTACCTCTCTCCTCACGTCACTTCTCCATTGTATCGCTGGTGGTCGCGCCCTTTCTACCTCTCTCCTCACGTCATCTCTCCATTGTATCGCTGGTGGCCGCCCTTTCTACCTCTCTCCTCACGTCATCTCTCCATTGTATAGCTGGTGGTCGCGCCCTTTCTACCTCTCTTCTCACGTCATCTTGCCATTGTATCGCTGGTGGCCACCTTTTCTACCTCTCTCCTCACGTCATCTTGCCATTGTATCGCCGGTGGCCGCCCACGTCACCTCTCCATTGTATCGCTAGTGGCCGCCCTTTGTACCTCTCTCCTCACGTTACCTCTCCATTGTATCGCTGGTGGCTGCCCTTTCTACCTCTGTCCTCATGTCACCTCTCCATTGTATCGCTGGTGGCCGCCCTTTCTACCTCTCTCCTCACGTCACTTCCCCATTGTATCGCTGGTGGTCGTGCCCTTTCTACCTCTCTACTCACGTCACTTCCCCATTGTATAGCTGGTGGTCGAGCCCTTTCTACCTCTCTCCTCACGTCATCTCTCCATTGTTTCGCTGGTGGCCGCCGTTTCTACCTCTCTCCTCACATCACCTCTCCATTGTATCGCTGGTGGCCGCCCTTTCTACCTCTCTCCTCACGTCATCTCTCCATTGTATCAATGGTGGTCGCGCCTTTTCTACCTCTCTCCTCACGTCATCTCTCCATTGTATCACTGGTGGCCGCCCTTTCTACCTCTCTCCTTACGTCATCTCTCAATTGTATCGCTGGTGGCTGCCCTTTCTACCCCTCTCCGCACGTCATCTCTCCATTGTATCGCTGGTGGCTGCCCTTTCTACTTCTCTCCTCACGTCACCTCTCCATTTATCGCTGGTGGCCGCTCTTTCTACCTCTCTCCTCAGGTCATCTCTCCATTGTATCGCTGGTGGTCACGCCCTTTCTACCTCTCTCCTCACGTCACCTCTCCATTGTATAGCAGGTGGCCGCACTTTCTACCTCTCTCCTCACGCCATCTCTCCAATGTATCGCTGGTGGCCGCCCTTTCTACCTCTCTCCTCACGTCATCTCTCCATTGTATCGCCAGTGGCCACCATTTCTACCTCTCTCCTCACGTCATCTGTCCATTGTATCGCCGGTGGCCGCCCTTTCTACCTCTCTCCTCACGTCATCTCTCCATTGTATCACTGGTGGCCACCCTTTCTACCTCTCTGCTCACTTCATCTCTCCATTGTATCACTGGTGGTCGCGCCCTTTCTACCTCTCTCCTCACGTCACTTCTCCATTGTATTGCTGGTGGTCGTGCCCTTTCTACCTCTCTCCTGTCGTCATCTCTAAATTGTATCGCTGGTGGCCGCCGTTTCTACGCCTCTCCTCATGTCACCTCTCCATTGTACCGCTGGTGGCCGCCCTTTCTACCTCTCTCCTCACGTCATCTCTCCATTGTATCGCTGGTGGTCGCGCCTTTTCTACCTCTCTCCTCACGTCATCTCTCCATTGTATCGCTGCTGGCCGCCCTTTCTACCTCTCTCCTCACATCATCTCTCCATTGTATCGCTGGTGTCCGCCCTTTCTACCTCTCTCCTCACGTCATCTCTCCATTGTATCGCTGGTGGTCGCGCCCTTTCTACCTCTCTCCTCACGTCACTTCTCCATTGTATCGCTGGTGGTCGCACCCTTTCTACCTCTCTCCTCACGTCATCTCTCCATTGTATCGCTGGTGGCCGCTGTTTCTACCTCTCTCCTCACGTCACCTCTCCATTGTATCGCTGGTGGCCGCCCTTTCTACCTCTCTCCTCACGTCATCTCTCCATTGTATCGCTGGTGGTTGCACCTTTTCTACCTCTCTCCTCACATCATCTCTCCATTGTATCGCTGGTGGACGCCCTTTCTACCTCTCTCCTCATGTCATCTCTCCATTGTATCGCTGGTGGCCGCCCTTTCTACCTCTCTCCTCATGTCATCTCTCCATTGTATCGCTGGTGGCCGCCCTTTCTACCTCTCTCCTCACGTCACCTCTCCATTGTATCGCTGGTGGACGCGCCCTTTCTACCTCTCTCCTCACGTCATCTTGCCATTGTATTGCCGGTGGCCGCCCTTTCTACCTCTCTCCTCACATCATCTCGCATTGTATCGCCGGTGGCCGCCCACGTCACCTCTCCATTGTATCGCTGGTGGCCGCCCTTTGTACCTCTCTCCTCACGTCACCTCTCCATTGTATCGCTGGTGGCCGCCCTTTCTACCTCTGTCCTCACATCATCTTTCCATTGTATCGCTGGTGGCCGCCCTTTCTACCTCTCTCCTCACATCATCTCTCCATTGTATCGCTGGTGGTCGCGCCCTTTCTACCTCTCTCCTCACGTCACTTCTCCATTGTATCGCTGGTGGTCGCGCCCTTTCTACCTCTCTCCTCACATCATCTCTCCATTGTATCGCTGGTGGCCGCCGTTTCTACCTCTCTCCTCACGTCACCTCTCCATTGTATCGCTGGTGGCCGCCCTTTCTACCTCTCTCCTCACGTCATCTCTCCATTGTATTGCTGGTGGCCGCCCTTTCTACCTCTCTCCTCACGTCATCTCTCCATTGTATCGCTGGTGGCCGCCCTTTCTACCTCTCTCCTCATGTCACCTCTCCATTGTATCGCTGGTGGCCGCCCTTTCTACCTCTCTCCTCACGTCACCTCTCCATTGTATCGCTGGTGAACGCGCCCTTTCTACCTCTCTCCTCACGTCACTTCTCCATTGTATCGCTGGTGGTCGTGCCCTTTCTACCTCTCTCCTCACGTCACCTCTCCATTGTATCGCTGGTGGCCGCCCTTTCTACCTCTCTCCTCACGTCATCTCTCCATTGTATAGCTGGTGGTCGCGCCCTTTCTACCTCTCTTCTCACGTCATCTTGCCATTGTATCGCCGGTGGCCACCCTTTCTACCTCTCTCCTCACGTCATCTTGCCATTGTATCGCCGGTGGCCGCCCACGTCACCTCTCCATTGTATCGCTGGTGGTCGTGCCCTTTCTACCTCTTTCCTGTCGTCATCTCTAAATTGTATCGCTGGTGGCCGCCGTTTCTACCTCTCTCCTCATGTCACCTCTCCATTGTACCGCTGGTGGCCGCCCTTTCTACCTCTCTCCTCACGTCATCTCTCCATTGTATCGCTGGTGGTCGCGCCTTTTCTACCTCTCTCCTCACGTCATCTCTCCATTGTATCGCTGCTGGCCGCCCTTTCTACCTCTCTCCTCACATCATCTCTCCATTGTATCGCTGGTGTCCGCCCTTTCTACCTCTCTCCTCACGTCATCTCTCCATTGTATCGCTGGTGGTCGCGCCCTTTCTACCTCTCTCCTCACGTCACTTCTCCATTGTATCGCTGGTGGTCGCACCCTTTCTACCTCTCTCCTCACGTCATCTCTCCATTGTATCGCTGGTGGCCGCTGTTTCTACCTCTCTCCTCACGTCACCTCTCCATTGTATCGCTGGTGGCCGCCCTTTCTACCTCTCTCCTCACGTCATCTCTCCATTGTATCGCTGGTGGTTGCACCTTTTCTACCTCTCTCCTCACATCATCTCTCCATTGTATCGCTGGTGGACGCCCTTTCTACCTCTCTCCTCATGTCATCTCTCCATTGTATCGCTGGTGGCCGCCCTTTCTACCTCTCTCCTCATGTCATCTCTCCATTGTATCGCTGGTGGCCGCCCTTTCTACCTCTCTCCTCACGTCACCTCTCCATTGTATCGCTGGTGGACGCGCCCTTTCTACCTCTCTCCTCACGTCATCTTGCCATTGTATTGCCGGTGGCCGCCCTTTCTACCTCTCTCCTCACATCATCTCGCATTGTATCGCCGGTGGCCGCCCACGTCACCTCTCCATTGTATCGCTGGTGGCCGCCCTTTGTACCTCTCTCCTCACGTCACCTCTCCATTGTATCACTGGTGGCCGCCCTTTCTACCTCTGTCCTCACATCATCTTTCCATTGTATCGCTGGTGGCCGCCCTTTCTACCTCTCTCCTCACATCATCTCTCCATTGTATCGCTGGTGGTCGCGCCCTTTCTACCTCTCTCCTCACGTCACTTCTCCATTGTATCGCTGGTGGTCGCGCCCTTTCTACCTCTCTCCTCACATCATCTCTCCATTGTATCGCTGGTGGCCGCCGTTTCTACCTCTCTCCTCACGTCACCTCTCCATTGTATCGCTGGTGGCCGCCCTTTCTACCTCTCTCCTCACGTCATCTCTCCATTGTATTGCTGGTGGCCGCCCTTTCTACCTCTCTCCTCACGTCATCTCTCCATTGTATCGCTGGTGGCCGCCCTTTCTACCTCTCTCCTCATGTCACCTCTCCATTGTATCGCTGGTGGCCGCCCTTTCTACCTCTCTCCTCACGTCACCTCTCCATTGTATCGCTGGTGAACGCGCCCTTTCTACCTCTCTCCTCACGTCATCTCTCCATTGTATAGTTGGTCGTCGCGCCCTTTCTACCTCTCTTCTCACGTCATCTTGCCATTGTATCGCCGGTGGCCACCCTTTCTACCTCTCTCCTCACGTCATCTTGCCATTGTATCGCCGGTGGCCGCCCACGTCACCTCTCCATTGTATCGCTGGTGGCCGCCCTTTGTACCTCTCTCCTCACGTCACCTCTCCATTGTATCGCTGGTGGCCGCCCTTTCTACCTCTGTCCTCATGTCACCTCTCCATTGTATCGCTGGTGGCCGCCCTTTCTACCTCTCTCCTCACGTCACTTCTCCATTGTATCGCTGGTGGTCGTGCCCTTTCTACCTCTCTACTCACGCCACTTCTCCATTGTATCGCTGGTGGTTGAGCCCTTTCTACCTCTCTCCTCACGTCATCTCTCCATTGTATCGCTGGTGGCCGCCGTTTCTACCTCTCTCCTCACGTCACCTCTCCATTGTATTGCTGGTGGCCGCCCTTTCTACCTCTCTCCTCACGTCATCTCTCCATTGTATCAATGGTGGTCGCGCCTTTTCTACCTCTCTCCTCACGTCATCTCTCCATTGTATCGCTGGTGGCCGCCCTTTCTACCTCTCTCCTTACGTCATCTCTCAATTGTATTGCTGGTGGCTGCCCTTTCTACCTCTCTCCTCACGTCATCTCTCCATTGTATCGCTGGTGGCTGTCCTTTCTACCTCTCTCCTCACGTCACCTCTCCATTGTATCGCAGGTGGCTGCTCTTTCTACCTCTCTCCTCACGTCACCTCTCCATTGTATCGCTGGTGGCCGCACTTTCTACCTCTCTCCTCACGCCATCTCTCCATTGTATCGCTGGTGGCCGCCCTTTCTACCTCTCTCCTCACGTCATCTCTCCATTGTATCGCCAGTGGCCACCATTTCTACCTCTCTCCTCACGTCATCTGTCCATTGTATCGCTGGTGGCCGCCTTTTCTACCTCTCTCCTCACGTCATCTCTCCATTGTATCACTGGTGGCCACCCTTTCTACCTCTCTGCTCACTTCATCTCTCCATTGTATCACTGGTGGTCGCGCCCTTTCTACCTCTCTCCTCACGTCACTTCTCCATTGTATTGCTGGTGGTCGTGCCCTTTCTACCTCTCTCCTGTCGTCATCTCTCCATTGTATCGCTGGTGGCCGCCGTTTCTACCTCTCTCCTCATGTCACCTCTCCATTGTACCGCTGGTGGCCGCCCTTTCCACCTCTCTCCTCACGTCATCTCTCCATTGTATCGCTGGTGGTCGCGCCTTTTCTACCTCTCTCCTCACGTCATCTCTCCATTGTATCGCTGGTGGCCGCCCTTTATGCCTCTCTCCTCACATCATCTCTCCATTGTATTGCTGGTGGCCGCCCTTTCTACCTCTCTCCTCATGTCACCTTTCCATTGTATCGCTGGTGGTCGCGCCCTTTCTACCTCTCTCCTCACGTCACTTCTCCATTGTATCGCTGGTGGCCGCCCTTTCTACCTCTCTCCTCACGTCACCTCTCCATTGTATCGCTGGTGGCCGCCCTTTCTACCTCTCTCCTCACGTCATCTCGCCATTGTATCGCCGGTGGCCTCCCTTTCTACCTCTCTCCTCACGTCATCTCGCCATTGTATCACCGGTGGCCGCCCATGTCACCTCTCCATTGTATCGCCGGTGGCCGCCCTTTGTACCTCTCTCCTCACGTCACCTCTCCATTGTATCGCTGGTGGCCGCCCTTTCTACCTCTCTCCTCATGTCATCTCTCCATTGTATCGCTGGTGGTCGCGCCCTTTCTACCTCTCTCTTCACGTCACTTCTCCATTGTATCGCTGGTGGTCACGCCCTTTCTACCTCTCTCTTCATGTCATCTCTCCATTGTATCGTTGGTGGTCGCGCCTTTTCTACCTCTCTCATCACGTCATCTCGCCATTGTATCGCCGGTGGCCTCCCTTTCTACCTCTCTCCTCACGTCATCTCGCCATTGTATCACCGGTGGCCGCCCATGTCACCTCTCCATTGTATCGCCGGTGGCCGCCCTTTGTACCTCTCTCCTCACGTCACCTCTCCATTGTATCGCTGGTGGCCGCCCTTTCTACCTCTCTCCTCATGTCATCTCTCCATTGTATCACCCGTGGCCGCCGTTTCTACCTCTCTCCTCACGTCACCTCTCCATTGTATCGCTGGTGGCCGCCCTTTCTACCTCTCTCTTCATGTCATCTCTCCATTGTATCGTTGGTGGTCGCGCCTTTTCTACCTCTCTCATCACGTCATCTCTCCATTGTATCGCTGGTGGCCGCCCTTTCTACCTCTCTCCTCACATCATCTCTCCATTGTATCGCTGGTGGCTGCCCTTTCTACCTCTCTCCTCACGTCATCTCTCCATTGTATCGCTGGTGGCCGCCCTTTCTACCTCTCTCCTCACGTCACCTCTCCATTGTGTCGCTGGTGGCCGCCCTTTCTACCTCTCTCCTCAAGTCACCTCTCCATTGTGTCGCTGGTGGCCGCCCTTTCTACCTCTCTCCTCACGTCACCTCTCCATTGTATCGCTGGTGGTCACGCCCTTTCTACCTCTCTCCTCACGTCACCTCTCCATTGTATCGCTGGTGGCCGCCCTTTCTACCTCACTCCTCACGTCATCTCTGCATTGTATCGCTGGTGGCCGCCCTTTCTACCTCTCTCCTCACGTCATCTCTCCATTGTATCGCTGGTGGCCGCCCTTACTTCCTCTCTCCTCACGTCATCTCTCCATTGTATCGCTGCTGGTCGTCCTTTCTACCTCTCTCCTCAATTCACCTCTCCATTGTATCGCTGGTGGTCGCGCCCTTTCTACCTCTCTTCTCACAAGACTTCTCCAGTGTATCGCTGATGGTCGCACCCTTTCTACCTCTCTCCTCACGTCAACTCTCCATTGTATCGCTGGTGGCTGCCCTTTCTACCTCTCTCCTCACGTCACCTCTCCATTGTATCGCTGGTGGCTGCCCTTTCTACCTCTCTCTTCACGTCACCTCTCCATTGTATCGCTGGTGGCCGCCCTTTCTACCTCTCTTCTCACGTCACTTCTCCATTGTATCGCTGGTGGCCACGCCCTTTCTACCTCTCTTCTCACGTCATCTCTCATCTCTCCATTGTATCACCCGTGGCCGCCGTTTCTACCTCTCTCCTCACGTCACCTCTCCATTGTATCGCTGGTGGCCGCCCTTTCTACCTCTCTCTTCATGTCATCTCTCCATTGTATCACTGGTGGTCGCGCCTATTCTACATCTCTCCTGTCGTCATCTCTCCATTGTATCGCTGGTGGCCGCCGTTTCTACCTCTCTCCTCATGTCACCTCTCCATTGTACCGCTGGTGGCCGCCCTTTCTACCTCTCTCCTCACGTCATCTCTCCATTGTATCGCTGGTGGTCGCGCCTTTTCTACCTCTCTCCTCACGTCATCTCTCCATTGTATCGCTGGTGGCCGCCCTTTATACCTCTCTCCTCACATCATCTCTCCATTGTATTGCTGGTGGCCGCCCTTTCTACCTCTCTCCTCATGTCACCTTTCCATTGTGTCGCTGGTGGTCGCGCCCTTTCTACCTCTCTCCTCACGTCACTTCTCCATTGTATCGCTGGTGGCCGCCCTTTCTACCTCTCTCCTCACGTCACCTCTCCATTGTATCGCTGGTGGCCGCCCTTTCTACCTCTCTCCTCACGTCGTCTCGCCATTGTATCGCCGGTGGCCTCCCTTTCTACCTCTCTCCTCACGTCATCTCGCCATTGTATCACCGGTGGCCGCCCATGTCACCTCTCCATTGTATCGCTGGTGGCCGCCCTTTGTACCTCTCTCCTCACGTCACCTCTCCATTGTATCGCTGGTGGCCGCCCTTTCTACCTCTCTCCTCACGTCATCTCTCCATTGTATCGCTGGTGGTCACGCCCTTTCTACCTCTCTTCTCACGTCATCTCTCCATTGTATCACCCGTGGCCGCCGTTTCTACCTCTCTCCTCACGTCACCTCTCCATTGTATCGCTGGTGGCCGCCCTTTCTACCTCTCTCTTCATGTCATCTCTCCATTGTATCGTTGGTGGTCGCGCCTTTTCTACCTCTCTCCTCACGTCATCTCTCCATTGTATCGCTGGTGGCCGCCCTTTCTACCTCTCTCCTCACATCATCTCTCCATTGTATCGCTGGTGGCTGCCCTTTCTACCTCTCTCCTCACGTCATCTCTCCATTGTATCGCTGGGGGCCGCCCTTTCTACCTCTCTCCTCACGTCACCTCTCCATTGTGTCGCTGGTGGCCGCCCTTTCTACCTCTCTCCTCAAGTCACCTCTCCATTGTGTCGCTGGTGGCCGCCCTTTCTACCTCTCTCCTCACGTCACCTCTCCATTGTATCGCTGGTGGTCACGCCCTTTCTACCTCTCTCCTCACGTCACCTCTCCATTGTATCGCTGGTGGCCGCCCTTTCTACCTCACTCCTCACGTCATCTCTGCATTGTATCGCTGGTGGCCGCCCTTTCTACCTCTCTCCTCACGTCATCTCTCCATTGTATCGCTGGTGGCCGCCCTTACTTCCTCTCTCCTCACGTCATCTCTCCATTGTATCGCTGCTGGTCGTCCTTTCTACCTCTCTCCTCACTTCACCTCTCCATTGTATCGCTGGTGGTCGCGCCCTTTCTACCTCTCTTCTCACAAGACTTCTCCAGTGTATCGCTGATGGTCGCACCCTTTCTACCTCTCTCCTCACGTCACCTCTCCATTGTATCGCTGGTGGCTGCCCTTTCTACCTCTCTCCTCACGTCATCTCTCCATTGTATCGCTGGTGGCTGCCCTTTCTACCTTTCTACTCACGTCATCTCTGAGTTGTATCGCTGGTGGCCGCCCTTTCTACCTCTCTCCTCACGTCATCTCTCCATTGTATCGCTGGTGGCCGCCCTTTCTACCTCTCTCCTCATGCCATCTCTCCATTGTATCGCTGGTGGCCGCCCTTTCTACCTTTCTACTCACGTCATCTCTCAGTTTGTATCGCTGGTGGCCGCCCTTTCTACCTCTCTCTTCACGTCACCTCTCCATTGTATCGCTGGTGGCCGCCCTTTCTACCTCTCTTCTCACGTCACTTCTCCATTGTATCGCTGGTGGTCACGCCCTTTCTACCTCTCTTCTCACGTCATCTCTCTATTGTATCACCCGTGGCCGCCGTTTCTACCTCTCTCCTCACGTCACCTCTCCATTGTATCGCTGGTGGCCGCCCTTTCTACCTCTCTCTTCATGTCATCTCTCCATTGTATCACTGGTGGTCGCGCCTTTTCTACCTCTCTCCTCACGTCATCTCTCCATTGTATCGCTGGTGGCCGCCCTTTCTACCTCTCTCCTCACGTCTTCTCTCCATTGTATCGCTCCTGTCTGCCCTTTCTACGTCTCTCCTCACGTCATCTCTCCATTGTATCGCTGGTGGCCGCCCTTTCTACCTCTCTCCTCACGTCACCTCTCCATTGTGTCGCTGGTGGCCGCCCTTTCTACCTCTCTCCTCACGTCACCTCTCCATTGTATCGCTGGTGGTCACGCCCTTTCTACCTCTCTCCTCACGTCACCTCTCCATTGTGTCATGATCTCTGCTTCCAAAAGGTCAGGGTTTTCCCAACTCCCTTGGAAGCAGATCCATAACCCAGGTTCCGAGTGCCAACCAGTCCCAATGGGGACCTTTTGGACCCAGTCCTGGCGCCAGTGGCACCAGGCTCATAAATATGCCCAGTCCCAGCGCTGGAAGCGCCGGGCTCATAATGCTTGGGTGGACTGACCTGCAGCAGACCATGCTGCTTACTTGCCTGCCAGTTGAGCCTCTGATCCTCTTCTGTTTGGAACTACTTTTCCTGTTGGGTGGGGCTGGAGCCACTCCCTAGATGCAGAACACTGGAACTCTTCTGGAAGGCAGGAACTCTTTTCTTACCAGGAACTCTTTTCTTACTTAGGCGTGGCTGTGGAAGGAGACACCTAAGCACTACAGGAGGCTATTTAAACCACACCCGGTGGATGAATCTTGCTTTGCGTTATTCTGCATCCTCTGCAGCAGAACGCTCATCGTGTCTTCTGCATCTGATCCTGGGCCTAAGGAAAAAGGCTTACCATCCTGAATCCAGTCTTCAGCAACACCTATAAAGACAAGAAAGAACAGGTTAGCATTCCGGCATCTGAAAGGCAAAGGCTTACCTACTCTTCGTGCGCTCCGGAGGTCTTCACACTGTATTCCGGCATCTGAAAGACAAAAGCTTACCAACTCTTCGCACGCTCTGGAGGCCGTCGGCGCTGCATCCCGCATCTGAAAGACAAAACAAGGTGCGTTTAAAGACATTGGGGAACTTTAATACTCACGTGCCATTACTCCTTTCCACATCTAACCCAGTGGGTATCCCGGCACCCTGCAGCCGCTCCGAACTTGTACCTGCAAAATAAAAAGACAGTTCGAGCGCATTGTGAAGCTGGCAACAAGCGCTTACTTACGTGTTTCCAGGCGCTTCTATTCATCACACGGGCTCCATCTTCAAGGCACTTCAGCCCGTCATCCGCCATCGCCGGAACCCTGCAAAACAAGAGACATCATTATTAAAGACTTTAAAGACATTTGAGTTACTCGAAACTTACCGTTCGTGCAGTAAACGACGGACAGCAGTCCTCTGAAGTCAAGAGGCCTGCGCTACCTATCCGGTGAAGAAACTGGTTACAGCACCCTGCCCCGAGGCAGATGGAGAGCTCGGCATTCACTTACCTAAGACATCTTACTCTGCACGTCAGGCATACAGGGCACAGAGGTCCAGCCCAAAGAGCCAACCGGGTGCTGCACATCACCTTTGAAGATACGGTAGTCGCCCAGTCAAGACCGGCGCCTCTGCGAGAATCAGGTGAGCGTTACAATTGTATCGCTGGTGGCCGCCCTTTCTACCTCTCTCCTCACGTCATCTCTGCATTGTATTGCTGGTGGCCGCCCTTTCTACCTCTCTCCTCACGTCACCTCTCCATTGTATCGCTGCTGGCCGCCCTTTCTACCTCTTTCCTCACGTCATCTCTCCATTGTATCGCTGGTGGCCGCCCTTACTTCCTCTCTCCTCACTTCATCTCTCCATTGTATCCCTGCTGGTCGTCCTTTCTACCTCTCTCCTCACGTCACCTCTCCATTGTATCGCTGGTGGTCGCACCCTTTCTACCTCTCTCCTCATGTCATCTCTCCATTGTATCGCTGGTGGCTGCCCTTTCTACCTTTCTATTCACGTCATCTCTCAGTTTGTATCGCTGGTGGCCGCCCTTTCTACCTCTCTCCTCATGTCATCTCTCCAATGTATCGCTGGTGGCCGCCCTTTCTACCTCTCTCCTCATGCCATCTCTCCATTGTATCGCTGGTGGCCGCCCTTTCTACCTTTTTACTCACGTCATCTCTCAGTTTGTATCGCTGGTGGCCGCCCTTTCTACCTCTCTCTTCACGTCACCTCTCCATTGTATCGCCGGTGGCCGCCCTTTGTACCTCTCTCCTCACGTCACCTCTCCATTGTATCGCTGGTGGCCGCCCTTTCTACCTCTCTCCTCACGTCATCTCTCCATTGTATCGCTGGTGGTCACGCCCTTTCTACCTCTCTCCTCACGTCACTTCTCCATTGTATCGCTGGTGGTCACGCCCTTTCTACCTCTCTTCTCACGTCATCTCTCCATTGTATCACCCGTGGCCGCCGTTTCTACCTCTCTCCTCACGTCACCTCTCCATTGTATCGCTGGTGGCCGCCCTTTCTACCTCTCTCTTCATGTCATCTCTCCATTGTATCGTTGGTGGTCCCGCCTTTTCTACCTCTCTCCTCACGTCATCTCTCCATTGTATCGCTGGTGGCCGCCCTTTCTACCTCTCTCCTCACATCATCTCTCCATTGTATCGCTGGTGGCTGCCCTTACTACCTCTCTCCTCACGTCATCTCTCCATTGTATCGCTGGTGGCTGCCCTTTCTACCTTTCTACTCACGTCATCTCTCAGTTTGTATCGCTGGTGGCCGCCCTTTCTACCTCTCTCCTCACGTCATCTCTCCATTGTATCGCTGGTGGCCGCCCTTTCTACCTCTCTCCTCATGCCATCTCTCCATTGTATCGCTGGTGGCCGCCCTTTCTACCTTTCTACTCACGTCATCTCTCAGTTTGTATCGCTGGTGGCCGCCCTTTCTACCTCTCTCTTCACGTCACCTCTCCATTGTATCGCTGGTGGCCGCCCTTTCTACCTCTCTTCTCACGTCACTTCTCCATTGTATCGCTGGTGGTCACGCCCTTTCTACCTCTCTTCTCACGTCATCTCTCCATTGTATCACCCGTGGCCGCCGTTTCTACCTCTCTCCTCACGTCACCTCTCCATTGTATCGCTGGTGGCCGCCCTTTCTACCTCTCTCTTCATGTCATCTCTCCATTGTATCACTGGTGGTCGCGCCTTTTCTACCTCTCTCCTCACGTCATCTCTCCATTGTATCGCTGGTGGCCGCCCTTTCTACCTCTCTCCTCACGTCATCTCTCCATTGTATCGCTCGTGTCTGCCCTTTCTACCTCTCTCCTCACGTCATCTCTCCATTGTATCGCTGGTGGCCGCCCTTTCTACCTCTCTCCTCACGTCACCTCTCCATTGTGTCGCTGGTGGCCGCCCTTTCTACCTCTCTCCTCACGTCACCTCTCCATTGTATCGCTGGTGGTCACGCCCTTTCTACCTCTCTCCTCACGTCACCTCTCCATTGTATCGCTGGTGGCCGCCCTTTCTACCTCTCTCCTCACGTCATCTCTGCATTGTATTGCTGGTGGCCGCCCTTTCTACCTCTCTCCTCATGTCACCTCTCCATTGTATCGCTGGTGGCCGCCCTTTCTACCTCTTTCCTCACGTCATCTCTCCATTGTATCGCTGGTGGCCGCCCTTACTTCCTCTCTCCTCACTTCATCTCTCCATTGTATCGCTGCTGGTCGTCCTTTCTACCTCTCTCCTCACGTCACCTCTCCATTGTATCGCTGGTGGTCGCACCCTTTCTATTTCTCTCCTCATGTCATCTCTCCATTGTATCGCTGGTGGCTGCCCTTTCTACCTTTCTATTCACGTCATCTCTCAGTTTGTATCGCTGGTGGCCGCCCTTTTTACCTCTCTCCTCACGTCATCTCTCCATTGTATCGCTGGTGGCCGCCCTTTCTACCTCTCTCCTCATGCCATCTCTCCATTGTATCGCTTGTGGCCGCCCTTTCTACCTTTTTACTCACGTCATCTCTCAGTTTGTATCGCTGGCGGCCGCCCTTTCTACCTCTCTCTTCACGTCACCTCTCCATTGTATCGCCGGTGGCCGCCCTTTGTACCTCTCTCCTCACGTCACCTCTCCATTGTATCGCTGGTGGCCGCCCTTTCTACCTCTCTCCTCACGTCATCTCTCCATTGTATCGCTGGTGGTCGCGCCCTTTCTACCTCTCTCCTCACGTCACTTCTCCATTGTATCGCTGGTGGTCACGCCCTTTCTAGCTCTCTTCTCACGTCATCTCTCCATTGTATCACCCGTGGCCGCCGTTTCTACCTCTCTCCTCACGTCACCTCTCCATTGTATCGCTGGTGGCCGCCCTTTCTACCTCTCTCTTCATGTCATCTCTCCATTGTATCGTTGGTGGTCGCGCCTTTTCTACCTCTCTCCTCACGTCATCTCTCCATTGTATCGCTGGTGGCCGCCCTTTCTACCTCTCTCCTCACATCATCTCTCCATTGTATCGCTGGTGGCTGCCCTTTCTACCTCTCTCCTCACGTCATCTCTCCATTGTATCGCTGGTGGCCGCCCTTTCTACCTCTCTCCTCACGTCACCTCTCCATTGTGTCGCTGGTGGCCGCCCTTTCTACCTCTCTCCTCAAGTCACCTCTCCATTGTGTCGCTGGTGGCCGCCCTTTCTACCTCTCTCCTCACGTCACCTCTCCATTGTATCGCTGGTGGTCACGCCCTTTCTACCTCTCTCCTCACGTCACCTCTCCATTGTATCGCTGGTGGCCGCCCTTTCTATCTCACTCCTCACATCATCTCTGCATTGTATCGCTGGTGGCCGCCCTTTCTACCTCTCTCCTCACGTCATCTCTCCATTGTATCGCTGGTGGCCGCCCTTACTTCCTCTCTCCTCACGTCATCTCTCCATTGTATCGCTGCTGGTCGTCTTTTCTACCTCTCTCCTCACTTCACCTCTCCATTGTATCGCTGGTGGTCGCGCCCTTTCTACCTCTCTTCTCACAAGACTTCTCCAGTGTATCGCTGATGGTCGCACCCTTTCTACCTCTCTCCTCACGTCAACTCTCCATTGTATCGCTGGTGGCTGCCCTTTCTACCTCTCTCCTCACGTCACCACTCCATTGTATCGCTGGTGGCTGCCCTTTCTACCTCTCTCCTCACGTCATCTCTCCATTGTATCGCTGGTGGCCGCCCTTTCTACTTATCTCCTCATGCCATCTCTCCATTGTATCGCTGGTGGCCGCCCTTTCTACCTTTCTACTCACGTCATCTCTCAGTTTGTATCGCTGGTGGCCGCCCTTTCTACCTCTCTCTTCACGTCACCTCTCCATTGTATCGCTGGTGGCCGCCCTTTCTACCTCTCTTCTCACTTCACTTCTCCATTGTATCGCTGGTGGTCACGCCCTTTCTACCTCTCTCCTCACGTCACCTCTCCATTGTATCGCTGGTGGTCATGCCCTTTCTACCTCTCTCCTCACGTCACCTTTCCATTGTATCGCTGGTGGCCGCCCTTTCTACCTCTCTCCTCACGTCATCTCTGCATTGTATTGCTGGTGGCCGCCCTTTCTACCTCTCTCCTCACGTCACCTCTCCATTGTATCGCTGCTGGCCGCCCTTTCTACCTCTTTCCTCACGTCATCTCTCCATTGTATCGCTGGTGGCCGCCCTTACTTCCTCTCTCCTCACTTCATCTCTCCATTGTATCGCTGCTGGTCGTCCTTTCTACCTCTCTCCTCACGTCACCTCTCCATTGTATCGCTGGTGGTCGCACCCTTTCTACCTCTCTCCTCATGTCATCTCTCCATTGTATCGCTGGTGGCTGCCCTTTCTACCTTTCTATTCACGTCATCTCTCAGTTTGTATCGCTGGTGGCCGCCCTTTCTACCTCTCTCCTCACGTCATCTCTCCAATGTATCGCTGGTGGCCGCCCTTTCTACCTCTCTCCTCATGCCATCTCTCCATTGTATCGCTGGTGGCCGCCCTTTCTACCTTTTTACTCACGTCATCTCTCAGTTTGTATCGCTGGTGGCCGCCCTTTCTACCTCTCTCTTCACGTCACCTCTCCATTGTATCGCCGGTGGCCGCCCTTTGTACCTCTCTCCTCACGTCACCTCTCCATTGTATAGCTGGTGGCCGCCCTTTCTACCTCTCTCCTCACGTCATCTCTCCATTGTATCGCTGGTGGTCACGCCCTTTCTACCTCTCTCCTCACGTCACTTCTCCATTGTATCGCTGGTGGTCACGCCCTTTCTACCTCTCTTCTCACGTCATCTCTCCATTGTATCACCCGTGGCCGCCGTTTCTACCTCTCTCCTCACGTCACCTCTCCATTGTATCGCTGGTGGCCGCCCTTTCTACCTCTCTCTTCATGTCATCTCTCCATTGTATCGTTGGTGGTCGCGCCTTTTCTACCTCTCTCCTCACGTCATCTCTCCATTGTATCGCTGGTGGCCGCCCTTTCTACCTCTCTCCTCACATCATCTCTCCATTGTATCGCTGGTGGCTGCCCTTTCTACCTCTCTCCTCACGTCATCTCTCCATTGTATCGCTGGTGGCTGCCCTTTCTACCTTTCCACTCACGTCATCTCTCAGTTTGTATCGCTGGTGGTCGCCCTTTCTACCTCTCTCCTCACGTCATCTCTCCATTGTATCGCTGGTGGCCGCCCTTTCTACCTCTCTCCTCATGCCATCTCTCCATTGTATCGCTGGTGGCCGCCCTTTCTACCTTTCTACTCACGTCATCTCTCAGTTTGTATCGCTGGTGGCCGCCCTTTCTACCTCTCTCTTCACGTCACCTCTCCATTGTATCGCTGGTGGCCGCCCTTTCTACCTCTCTTCTCACGTCACTTCTCCATTGTATCGCTGGTGGTCACGCCCTTTCTACCTCTCTTCTCACGTCATCTCTCCATTGTATCACCCGTGGCCGCCGTTTCTACCTCTCTCCTCACGTCACCTCTCCATTGTATCGCTGGTGGCCGCCCTTTCTACCTCTCTCTTCATGTCATCTCTCCATTGTATCACTGGTGGTCGCGCCTTTTCTACCTCTCTCCTCACGTCATCTCTCCATTGTATCGCTGGTGGCCGCCCTTTCTACCTCTCTCCTCACGTCATCTCTCCATTGTATCGCTCGTGTCTGCCCTTTCTACCTCTCTCCTCACGTCATCTCTCCATTGTATCGCTGGTGGCCGCCCTTTCTACCTCTCTCCTCACGTCACCTCTCCATTGTGTCGCTGGTGGCCGCCCTTTCTACCTCTCTCCTCACGTCACCTCTCCATTGTATCGCTGGTGGTCACGCCCTTTCTACCTCTCTCCTCACGTCACCTCTCCATTGTATCGCTGGTGGCCGCCCTTTCTACCTCTCTCCTCACGTCATCTCTGCATTGTATTGCTGGTGGCCGCCCTTTCTACCTCTCTCCTCATGTCACCTCTCCATTGTATCGCTGGTGGCCGCCCTTTCTACCTCTTTCCTCACGTCATCTCTCCATTGTATCGCTGGTGGCCGCCCTTACTTCCTCTCTCCTCACTTCATCTCTCCATTGTATCGCTGCTGGTCGTCCTTTCTACCTCTCTCCTCACGTCACCTCTCCATTGTATCGCTGGTGGTCGCACCCTTTCTATTTCTCTCCTCATGTCATCTCTCCATTGTATCGCTGGTGGCTGCCCTTTCTACCTTTCTATTCACGTCATCTCTCAGTTTGTATCGCTGGTGGCCGCCCTTTTTACCTCTCTCCTCACGTCATCTCTCCATTGTATCGCTGGTGGCCGCCCTTTCTACCTCTCTCCTCATGCCATCTCTCCATTGTATCGCTGGTGGCCGCCCTTTCTACCTTTTTACTCACGTCATCTCTCAGTTTGTATCGCTGGCGGCCGCCCTTTCTACCTCTCTCTTCACGTCACCTCTCCATTGTATCGCCGGTGGCCGCCCTTTGTACCTCTCTCCTCACGTCACCTCTCCATTGTATCGCTGGTGGCCGCCCTTTCTACCTCTCTCCTCACGTCATCTCTCCATTGTATCGCTGGTGGTCGCGCCCTTTCTACCTCTCTCCTCACGTCACTTCTCCATTGTATCGCTGGTGGTCACGCCCTTTCTAGCTCTCTTCTCACGTCATCTCTCCATTGTATCACCCGTGGCCGCCGTTTCTACCTCTCTCCTCACGTCACCTCTCCATTGTATCGCTGGTGGCCGCCCTTTCTACCTCTCTCTTCATGTCATCTCTCCATTGTATCGTTGGTGGTCGCGCCTTTTCTACCTCTCTCCTCACGTCATCTCTCCATTGTATCGCTGGTGGCCGCCCTTTCTACCTCTCTCCTCACATCATCTCTCCATTGTATCGCTGGTGGCTGCCCTTTCTACCTCTCTCCTCACGTCATCTCTCCATTGTATCGCTGGTGGCCGCCCTTTCTACCTCTCTCCTCACGTCACCTCTCCATTGTGTCGCTGGTGGCCGCCCTTTCTACCTCTCTCCTCAAGTCACCTCTCCATTGTGTCGCTGGTGGCCGCCCTTTCTACCTCTCTCCTCACGTCACCTCTCCATTGTATCGCTGGTGGTCACGCCCTTTCTACCTCTCTCCTCACGTCACCTCTCCATTGTATCGCTGGTGGCCGCCCTTTCTATCTCACTCCTCACATCATCTCTGCATTGTATCGCTGGTGGCCGCCCTTTCTACCTCTCTCCTCACGTCATCTCTCCATTGTATCGCTGGTGGCCGCCCTTACTTCCTCTCTCCTCACGTCATCTCTCCATTGTATCGCTGCTGGTCGTCTTTTCTACCTCTCTCCTCACTTCACCTCTCCATTGTATCGCTGGTGGTCGCGCCCTTTCTACCTCTCTTCTCACAAGACTTCTCCAGTGTATCGCTGATGGTCGCACCCTTTCTACCTCTCTCCTCACGTCAACTCTCCATTGTATCGCTGGTGGCTGCCCTTTCTACCTCTCTCCTCACGTCACCACTCCATTGTATCGCTGGTGGCTGCCCTTTCTACCTCTCTCCTCACGTCATCTCTCCATTGTATCGCTGGTGGCCGCCCTTTCTACTTATCTCCTCATGCCATCTCTCCATTGTATCGCTGGTGGCCGCCCTTTCTACCTTTCTACTCACGTCATCTCTCAGTTTGTATCGCTGGTGGCCGCCCTTTCTACCTCTCTCTTCACGTCACCTCTCCATTGTATCGCTGGTGGCCGCCCTTTCTACCTCTCTTCTCACTTCACTTCTCCATTGTATCGCTGGTGGTCACGCCCTTTCTACCTCTCTCCTCACGTCACCTCTCCATTGTATCGCTGGTGGTCACGCCCTTTCTACCTCTCTCCTCACGTCACCTCTCCATTGTATCGCTGGTGGCCGCCCTTTCTACCTCTCTCCTCACGTCATCTCTGCATTGTATTGCTGGTGGCCGCCCTTTCTACCTCTCTCCTCACGTCACCTCTCCATTGTATCGCTGCTGGCCGCCCTTTCTACCTCTTTCCTCACGTCATCTCTCCATTGTATCGCTGGTGGCCGCCCTTACTTCCTCTCTCCTCACTTCATCTCTCCATTGTATCGCTGCTGGTCGTCCTTTCTACCTCTCTCCTCACGTCACCTCTCCATTGTATCGCTGGTGGTCGCACCCTTTCTACCTCTCTCCTCATGTCATCTCTCCATTGTATCGCTGGTGGCTGCCCTTTCTACCTTTCTATTCACGTCATCTCTCAGTTTGTATCGCTGGTGGCCGCCCTTTCTACCTCTCTCCTCACGTCATCTCTCCAATGTATCGCTGGTGGCCGCCCTTTCTACCTCTCTCCTCATGCCATCTCTCCATTGTATCGCTGGTGGCCGCCCTTTCTACCTTTTTACTCACGTCATCTCTCAGTTTGTATCGCTGGTGGCCGCCCTTTCTACCTCTCTCTTCACGTCACCTCTCCATTGTATCGCCGGTGGCCGCCCTTTGTACCTCTCTCCTCACGTCACCTCTCCATTGTATAGCTGGTGGCCGCCCTTTCTACCTCTCTCCTCACGTCATCTCTCCATTGTATCGCTGGTGGTCACGCCCTTTCTACCTCTCTCCTCACGTCACTTCTCCATTGTATCGCTGGTGGTCACGCCCTTTCTACCTCTCTTCTCACGTCATCTCTCCATTGTATCACCCGTGGCCGCCGTTTCTACCTCTCTCCTCACGTCACCTCTCCATTGTATCGCTGGTGGCCGCCCTTTCTACCTCTCTCTTCATGTCATCTCTCCATTGTATCGTTGGTGGTCGCGCCTTTTCTACCTCTCTCCTCACGTCATCTCTCCATTGTATCGCTGGTGGCCGCCCTTTCTACCTCTCTCCTCACATCATCTCTCCATTGTATCGCTGGTGGCTGCCCTTTCTACCTCTCTCCTCACGTCATCTCTCCATTGTATCGCTGGTGGCTGCCCTTTCTACCTTTCCACTCACGTCATCTCTCAGTTTGTATCGCTGGTGGTCGCCCTTTCTACCTCTCTCCTCACGTCATCTCTCCATTGTATCGCTGGTGGCCGCCCTTTCTACCTCTCTCCTCATGCCATCTCTCCATTGTATCGCTGGTGGCCGCCCTTTCTACCTTTCTACTCACGTCATCTCTCAGTTTGTATCGCTGGTGGCCGCCCTTTCTACCTCTCTCTTCACGTCACCTCTCCATTGTATCGCTGGTGGCCGCCCTTTCTACCTCTATTCTCACGTCACTTCTCCATTGTATCGCTGGTGGTCACGCCCTTTCTACCTCTCTTCTCACGTCATCTCTCCATTGTATCACCCGTGGCCGCCGTTTCTACCTCTCTCCTCACGTCACCTCTCCATTGTATCGCTGGTGGCCGCCCTTTCTACCTCTCTCTTCATGTCATCTCTCCATTGTATCACTGGTGGTCGCGCCTTTTCTACCTCTCTCCTCACGTCATCTCTCCATTGTATCGCTGGTGGCCGCCCTTTCTACCTCTCTCCTCACGTCATCTCTCCATTGTATCGCTCGTGTCTGCCCTTTCTACCTCTCTCCTCACGTCATCTCTCCATTGTATCGCTGGTGGCCGCCCTTTCTACCTCTCTCCTCACGTCACCTCTCCATTGTGTCGCTGGTGGCCGCCCTTTCTACCTCTCTCCTCACGTCACCTCTCCATTGTATCGCTGGTGGTCACGCCCTTTCTACCTCTCTCCTCACGTCACCTCTCCATTGTATCGCTGGTGGCCGCCCTTTCTACCTCTCTCCTCACGTCATCTCTGCATTGTATTGCTGGTGGCCGCCCTTTCTACCTCTCTCCTCACGTCACCTCTCCATTGTATCGCTGGTGGCCGCCCTTTCTACCTCTTTCCTCACGTCATCTCTCCATTGTATCGCTGGTGGCCGCCCTTACTTCCTCTCTCCTCACTTCATCTCTCCATTGTATCGCTGCTGGTCGTCCTTTCTACCTCTCTCCTCACGTCACCTCTCCATTGTATCGCTGGTGGTCGCACCCTTTCTATTTCTCTCCTCATGTCATCTCTCCATTGTATCGCTGGTGGCTGCCCTTTCTACCTTTCTATTCACGTCATCTCTCAGTTTGTATCGCTGGTGGCCGCCCTTTTTACCTCTCTCCTCACGTCATCTCTCCATTGTATCGCTGGTGGCCGCCCTTTCTACCTCTCTCCTCATGCCATCTCTCCATTGTATCGCTGGTGGCCGCCCTTTCTACCTTTTTACTCACGTCATCTCTCAGTTTGTATCGCTGGCGGCCGCCCTTTCTACCTCTCTCTTCACGTCACCTCTCCATTGTATCGCCGGTGGCCGCCCTTTCTACCTCTCTCCTCACGTCACTTCTCCATTGTATCGCTGGTGGTCACGCCCTTTCTACCTCTCTTCTCACGTCATCTCTCCATTGTATCACCCGTGGCCGCCGTTTCTACCTCTCTCCTCACATCACCTCTCCATTGTATCGCTGGTGGCCGCCCTTTCTACCTCTCTCTTCATGTCATCTCTCCATTGTATCGTTGGTGGTCGCGCCTTTTCTACCTCTCTCCTCACGTCATCTCTCCATTGTATCGCTGGTGGCCGCCCTTTCTACCTCTCTCCTCACATCATCTCTCCATTGTATCGCTGGTGGCTGCCCTTTCTACCTCTCTCCTCACGTCATCTCTCCATTGTATCGCTGGTGGCCGCCCTTTCTACCTCTCTCCTCACGTCACCTCTCCATTGTGTCGCTGGTGGCCGCCCTTTCTACCTCTCTCCTCAAGTCACCTCTCCATTGTGTCGCTGGTGGCCGCCCTTTCTACCTCTCTCCTCACGTCACCTCTCCATTGTATCGCTGGTGGTCACGCCCTTTCTACCTCTCTCCTCACGTCACCTCTCCATTGTATCGCTGGTGGCCGCCCTTTCTACCTCACTCCTCACATCATCTCTGCATTGTATCGCTGGTGGCCGCCCTTTCTACCTCTCTCCTCACGTCATCTCTCCATTGTATCGCTGGTGGCCGCCCTTACTTCCTCTCTCCTCACGTCATCTCTCCATTGTATCGCTGCTGGTCGTCCTTTCTACCTCTCTCCTCACTTCACCTCTCCATTGTATCGCTGGTGGTCGCGCCCTTTCTACCTCTCTTCTCACAAGACTTCTCCAGTGTATCGCTGATGGTCGCACCCTTTCTACCTCTCTCCTCACATCAACTCTCCATTGTATCGCTGGTGGCTGCCCTTTCTACCTCTCTCCTCACGTCACCACTCCATTGTATCGCTGGTGGCTGCCCTTTCTACCTCTCTCCTCACGTCATCTCTCCATTGTATCGCTGATGGCCGCCCTTTCTACTTATCTCCTCATGCCATCTCTCCATTGTATCGCTGGTGGCCGCCCTTTCTACCTTTCTACTCACGTCATCTCTCAGTTTGTATCGCTGGTGGCCGCCCTTTCTACCTCTCTCTTCACGTCACCTCTCCATTGTATCGCTGGTGGCCGCCCTTTCTACCTCTCTTCTCACTTCACTTCTCCATTGTATCGCTGGTGGTCACGCCCTTTCTACCTCTCTCCTCACGTCACCTCTCCATTGTATCGCTGGTGGTCACGCCCTTTCTACCTCTCTCCTCACGTCACCTCTCCATTGTATCGCAGGTGGCCGCCCTTTCTACCTCTCTCCTCACGTCATCTCTGCATTGTATTGCTGGTGGCCGCCCTTTCTACCTCTCTCCTCACGTCACCTCTCCATTGTATCGCTGGTGGCCGCCCTTTCTACCTCTTTCCTCACGTCATCTCTCCATTGTATCGCTGGTGGCTGCCCTTACTTCCTCTCTCCTCACTTCATCTCTCCATTGTATCGCTGCTGGTCGTCCTTTCTACCTCTCTCCTCACGTCACCTCTCCATTGTATCGCTGGTGGTCGCACCCTTTCTACCTCTCTCCTCATGTCATCTCTCCATTGTATCGCTGGTGGCTGCCCTTTCTACCTTTCTATTCACGTCATCTCTCAGTTTGTATCGCTGGTGGCCGCCCTTTCTACCTCTTTCCTCACGTCATCTCTCCATTGTATCGCTGGTGGCCACCCTTTCTACCTCTCTCCTCATGCCATCTCTCCATTGTATCGCTGGTGGCCGCCCTTTCTACCTTTTTACTCACGTCATCTCTCAGTTTGTATCGCTGGTGGCCGCCCTTTCTACCTCTCTCTTCACGTCACCTCTCCATTGTATTGCCGGTGGCCGCCCTTTGTACCTCTCTCCTCACGTCACCTCTCCATTGTATCGCTGGTGGCCGCCCTTTCTACCTCTCTCCTCACGTCATCTCTCCATTGTATCGCTGGTGGTCGCGCCCTTTCTACCTCTCTCCTCACGTCACTTCTCCATTGTATCGCTGGTGGTCACGCCCTTTCTACCTCTCTTCTCACGTCATCTCTCCATTGTATCACCCGTGGCCGCCGTTTCTACCTCTCTCCTCACGTCACCTCTCCATTGTATCGCTGGTGGCCGCCCTTTCTACCTCTCTCTTCATGTCATCTCTCCATTGTATCGTTGGTGGTCGCGCCTTTTCTACCTCTCTCCTCACGTCATCTCTCCATTGTATCGCTGGTGGCCGCCCTTTCTACCTCTCTCCTCACATCATCTCTCCATTGTATCGCTGGTGGCTGCCCTTTCTACCTCTCTCCTCACGTCATCTCTCCATTGTATCGCTGGTGGCTGCCCTTTCTACCTTTCTACTCACGTCATCTCTCAGTTTGTATCGCTGGTGGCCACCCTTTCTACCTCTCTCCTCACGTCATCTCTCCATTGTATCGCTGGTGGCCGCCCTTTCTACCTCTCTCCTCATGCCATCTCTCCATTGTATCGCTGGTGGCCGCCCTTTCTACCTTTCTACTCACGTCATCTCTCAGTTTGTATCGCTGGTGGCCGCCCTTTCTACCTCTCTCTTCACGTCACCTCTCCATTGTATCGCTGGTGGCCGCCCTTTCTACCTCTCTTCTCACGTCACTTCTCCATTGTATCGCTGGTGGTCACGCCCTTTCTACCTCTCTTCTCACGTCATCTCTCCATTGTATCACCCGTGGCCGCCGTTTCTACCTCTCTCCTCACGTCACCTCTCCATTGTATCGCTGGTGGTCGCCCTTTCTACCTCTCTCTTCATGTCATCTCTCCATTGTATCACTGGTGGTCGCGCCTTTTCTACCTCTCTCCTCACGTCATCTCTCCATTGTATCGCTGGTGGCCGCCCTTTCTACCTCTCTCCTCACGTCATCTCTCCATTGTATCGCTCGTGTCTGCCCTTTCTACCTCTCTCCTCACGTCATCTCTCCATTGTATCGCTGGTGGCCGCCCTTTCTACCTCTCTCCTCACGTCACCTCTCCATTGTGTCGCTGGTGGCCGCCCTTTCTACCTCTCTCCTCACGTCACCTCTCCATTGTATCGCTGGTGGTCACGCCCTTTCTACCTCTCTCCTCACGTCACCTCTCCATTGTATCGCTGGTGGCCGCCCTTTCTACCTCTCTCCTCACGTCATCTCTGCATTGTATTGCTGGTGGCCGCCCTTTCTACCTCTCTCCTCACGTCACCTCTCCATTGTATCGCTGGTGGCCGCCCTTTCTACCTCTTTCCTCACGTCATCTCTCCATTGTATCGCTGGTGGCCGCCCTTACTTCCTCTCTCCTCACTTCATCTCTCCATTGTATCGCTGCTGGTCGTCCTTTCTACCTCTCTCCTCACGTCACCTCTCCATTGTATCGCTGGTGGTCGCACCCTTTCTATTTCTCTCCTCATGTCATCTCTCCATTGTATCGCTGGTGGCTGCCCTTTCTACCTTTCTACTCACGTCATCTCTCAGTTTGTATCGCTGGTGGCCACCCTTTCTACCTCTCTCCTCACGTCATCTCTCCATTGTATCGCTGGTGGCCGCCCTTTCTACTTCTCTCCTCATGCCATCTCTCCATTGTATCGCTGGTGGCCGCCCTTTCTACCTTTCTACTCACTTCATCTCTCAGTTTGTATCGCTGGTGGCCGCCCTTTCTACCTCTCTCTTCACGTCACCTCTCCATTGTATCGCTGGTGGCCGCCCTTTCTACCTCTCTTCTCACTTCACTTCTCCATTGTATCGCTGGTGGTCACGCCCTTTCTACCTCTCTTCTCACGTCATCTCTCCATTGTATCACCCGTGGCCGCCGTTTCTATCTCTCTCCTCACGTCACCTCTCCATTGTATCGCTGGTGGCCGCCCTTTCTACCTCTCTCTTCATGTCATCTCTCCATTGTATCACTGGTGGTCGCGCCTTTTCTACCTCTCTCCTCACGTCATCTCTCCATTGTATCGCTGGTGGCCGCCCTTTCTACCTCTCTCCTCACGTCATCT
Source organism: Ambystoma mexicanum (assembly GCF_040938575.1). Taxonomy (NCBI): domain Eukaryota; kingdom Metazoa; phylum Chordata; class Amphibia; order Caudata; family Ambystomatidae; genus Ambystoma; species Ambystoma mexicanum. The sequence goes on from NC_090938.1 coordinate 390,165,619, forward strand.
CTCCATTGTATCGCTCGTGTCTGCCCTTTCTACCTTTCTACTCACGTCATCTCTCAGTTTGTATCGCTGGTGGCCACCCTTTCTACCTCTCTCCTCACGTCATCTCTCCATTGTATCGCTGGTGGCCGCCCTTTCTACCTCTCTCCTCATGCCGTCTCTCCATTGTATCGCTGGTGGCCGCCCTTTCTACCTTTCTACTCACGTCATCTCTCAGTTTGTATCGCTGGTGGCCGCCCTTTCTACCTCTCTCTTCACGTCACCTCTCCATTGTATCGCTGGTGGCCGCCCTTTCTACCTCTCTTCTCACGTCACTTCTCCATTGTATCGCTGGTGGTCACGCCCTTTCTACCTCTCTTCTCACGTCATCTCTCCATTGTATCACCCGTGGACGCCGTTTCTACCTCTCTCCTCACGTCACCTCTCCATTATATCGCTGGTGGCCGCCCTTTCTACCTCTCTCTTCATGTCATCTCTCCATTGTATCACTGGTGGTCACGCCTTTTCTACCTCTCTCCTCACGTCATCTCTCCATTGTATCGCTGGTGGCCGCCCTTTCTACCTCTCTCCTCACGTCATCTCTCCATTGTATCGCTCGTGTCTGCCCTTTCTACCTCTCTCCTCACGTCATCTCTCCATTGTATCGCTGGTGGCCGCCCTTTCTACCTCTCTCCTCACGTCACCTCTCCATTGTGTCGCTGGTGGCCGCCCTTTCTATCTCTCTCCTCACGTCACCTCTCCATTGTATCGCTGGTGGTCACGCCCTTTCTACCTCTCTCCTCACGTCACCTCTCCATTGTATCGCTGGTGGCCGCCCTTTCTACCTCTCTCCTCACGTCATCTCTGCATTGTATTGCTGGTGGCCGCCCTTTCTACCTCTCTCCTCACGTCACCTCTCCATTGTATCGCTGGTGGCCGCCCTTTCTACCTCTTTCCTCACGTCATCTCTCCATTGTATCGCTGGTGGCCGCCCTTACTTCCTCTCTCCTCACTTCATCTCTCCATTGTATCGCTGCTGGTCGTCCTTTCTACCTCTCTCCTCACGTCACCTCTCCATTGTATCGCTGGTGGTCGCACCCTTTCTATTTCTCTCCTCATGTCATCTCTCCATTGTATCGCTGGTGGCTGCCCTTTCTACCTTTCTACTCATGTCATCTCTCAGTTTGTATCGCTGGTGGCCACCCTTTCTACCTCTCTCCTCACGTCATCTCTCCATTGTATCGCTGGTGGCCGCCCTTTCTACTTCTCTCCTCATGCCATCTCTCCATTGTATCGCTGGTGGCCGCCCTTTCTACCTTTCTACTCACGTCATCTCTCAGTTTGTATCGCTGGTGGCCGCCCTTTCTACCTCTCTCTTCACGTCACCTCTCCATTGTATCGCTGGTGGCCGCCCTTTCTACCTCTCTTCTCACTTCACTTCTCCATTGTATCGCTGGTGGTCACGCCCTTTCTACCTCTCTTCTCACGTCATCTCTCCATTGTATCACCCGTGGCCGCCGTTTCTATCTCTCTCCTCACGTCACCTCTCCATTGTATCGCTGGTGGCCGCCCTTTCTACCTCTCTCTTCATGTCATCTCTCCATTGTATCACTGGTGGTCGCGCCTTTTCTACCTCTCTCCTCACGTCATCTCTCCATTGTATCGCTGGTGGCCGCCCTTTCTACCTCTCTCCTCACGTCATCTCTCCATTGTATCGCTCGTGTCTGCCCTTTCTACCTCTCTCCTCACGTCATCTCTCCATTGTATCGCTGGTGGCCGCCCTTTCTACCTCTCTCCTCACGTCACCTCTCCATTGTGTCGCTGGTGGCCGCCCTTTCTACCTCTCTCCTCACGTCACCTCTCCATTGTATCGCTGGTGGTCACGCCCTTTCTACCTCTCTCCTCACGTCACCTCTCCATTGTATCGCTGGTGGCCGCCCTTTCTACCTCTCTCCTCACGTCATCTCTGCATTGTATTGCTGGTGGCCGCCCTTTCTACCTCTCTCCTCACGTCACCTCTCCATTGTATCGCTGGTGGCCGCCCTTTCTACCTCTTTCCTCACGTCACCTCTCCATTGTATCGCTGGTGGCCGCCCTTTCTACCTCTCTCCTCACGTCATCTCTCCATTGTATCGCTGGTGGTCGCGCCCTTTCTACCTCTCTCCTCACGTCACTTCTCCATTGTATCGCTGGTGGTCACGCCCTTTCTACCTCTCTTCTCACGTCATCTCTCCATTGTATCACCCGTGGCCGCCGTTTCTACCTCTCTCCTCACGTCACCTCTCCATTGTATCGCTGGTGGCCGCCCTTTCTACCTCTCTCTTCATGTCATCTCTCCATTGTATCGTTGGTGGTCGCGCCTTTTCTACCTCTCTCCTCACGTCATCTCTCCATTGTATCGCTGGTGGCCGCCCTTTCTACCTCTCTCCTCACATCATCTCTCCATTGTATCGCTGGTGGCTGCCCTTTCTACCTCTCTCCTCACGTCATCTCTCCATTGTATCGCTGGTGGCCGCCCTTTCTACCTCTCTCCTCACGTCACCTCTCCATTGTGTCGCTGGTGGCCGCCCTTTCTACCTCTCTCCTCAAGTCACCTCTTCATTGTGTCGCTGGTGGCCGCCCTTTCTACCTCTCTCCTCACGTCACCTCTCCATTGTATCGCTGATGGTCACGCCCTTTCTACCTCTCTTCTCACAAGACTTCTCCAGTGTATCGCTGATGGTCGTACCCTTTCTACCTCTCTCCTCACGTCAACTCTCCATTGTATCGCTGGTGGCTGCCCTTTCTACCTCTCTCCTCACGTCACCTCTCCATTGTATCGCTGGTGGCTGCCCTTTCTACCTCTCTCCTCACGTCATCTCTCCATTGTATCGCTGGTGGCTGCCCTTTGTACCTTTCTACTCACGTCATCTCTCAGTTTGTATCGCTGGTGGCCACCCTTTCTACCTCTCTCCTCACGTCATCTCTCCATTGTATCGCTGGTGGCCGCCCTTTCTACCTCTCTCCTCATGCCATCTCTCCATTGTATCGCTGGTGGCCGCCCTTTCTACCTTTCTACTCACGTCATCTCTCAGTTTGTATCGCTGGTGGCCGCCCTTTCTACCTCTCTCTTCACGTCACCTCTCCATTGTATCGCTGGTGGCCGCCCTTTCTACCTCTCTTCTCACTTCACTTCTCCATTGTATCGCTGATGGTCACGCCCTTTCTACCTCTCTTCTCACGTCATCTCTCCATTGTATCACCCGTGGCCGCCGTTTCTATCTCTCTCCTCACGTCGCCTCTCCATTGTATCGCTGGTGGCCGCCCTTTCTACCTCTCTCTTCATGTCATCTCTCCATTGTATCACTGGTGGTCGCGCCTTTTCTACCTCTCTCCTCACGTCATCTCTCCATTGTATCGCTGGTGGCCGCCCTTTCTACCTCTCTCCTCACGTCATCTCTCCATTGTATCGCTCGTGTCTGCCCTTTCTACCTCTCTCCTCACGTCATCTCTCCATTGTATCGCTGGTGGCCGCCCTTTCTACCTCTCTCCTCACGTCACCTCTCCATTGTGTCGCTGGTGGCCGCCCTTTCTACCTCTCTCCTCACGTCACCTCTCCATTGTATCGCTGGTGGTCACGCCCTTTCTACCTCTCTCCTCACGTCACCTCTCCATTGTATCGCTGGTGGCCGCCCTTTCTACCTCTCTCCTCACGTCATCTCTGCATTGTATTGCTGGTGGCCGCCCTTTCTACCTCTCTCTTCACGTCACCTCTCCATTGTATCGCTGGTGGCCGCCCTTTCTACCTCTTTCCTCACGTCATCTCTCCATTGTATCGCTGGTGGCCGCCCTTACTTCCTCTCTCCTCACTTCATCTCTCCATTGTATCGCTGCTGGTCGTCCTTTCTACCTCTCTCCTCACGTCACCTCTCCATTGTATCGCTGGTGGTCGCACCCTTTCTACCTCTCTCCTCATGTCATCTCTCCATTGTATCGCTGGTGGCTGCCCTTTCACGTCATCTCTCAGTTTGTATCGCTGGTGGCCGCCCTTTCTACCTCTCTCCTCACGTCATCTCTCCATTGTATCGCTGGTGGCCGCCCTTTCTACCTCTCTCCTCATGCCATCTCTCCATTGTATCGCTGGTGGCCGCGCCCTTTCTACCTCTCTCCTCACGTCATCTCTCCATTGTATCGCTGGTGGCCGCCCTTTCTACCTCTCTCCTCACGTCACCTCTCCATTGTATCGCCGGTGGTCGCGCCCTTTCTACCTCTCTCCTCACGTCATCTCTCCATTGGGCCTCTCTTTCAGGATTCATCCTGACGGGCTATTTCGCCCCCCCATCCCCTTTCTGGGGTCTCCTACCTGTGCTATCTGTGCTAGGAGAAAGCAGAACCACTCCCCCTCCTTCTCTATGGCCCTCCCAATCTCTTTCTGGGACTTCTTCAGTCACGTCATCTTATCCCCGCCTTTCACCCCCCCCACTGGGTGTCTTCCTCAATGCAATGTAATGTGATCTTATATAGCGCAGCGCCTCCATTTAGACGGTCACCGGTGGGACCACCCTGTGGGATGTTTAGCAAAATTTACATTTATTTGCGCGATTCAAAACCATTGCAAACATTCATAAAACCTAATGTTGTGGTGTGCACCGTATGCTAACATAGCAAACATTTATACTGCACCGTGTGCACATAATATCAATCCTGACCGCCACTTTCCATTTCATAACTAGCAGCCTTTGCAGGCTGTTCTCTTACAGTCACCTACTGGAAAAGAATAAAATATAGGCTGGCAGAATAATTACTATAATCATATTTCGTGTGTGCCTCCCCCTGCCTCTCTGCCCTCCCCCCTGGCCCCTCAATCACTCACTCTCCCCCTCCCCCTCTGGGGGACTCTCTGTGCTGTATGCTTCTCTGAGTTCTCTCGTCAAGAAGACTGTCTTTCAGGCGTTCTCTCTGTCTCTCTCGGGTCTGGCTCTTCTCTGGTGGTTTGCCTCGGGCCCCTCTCCTACTCGCTCACGGGTACCCTTTCTGCCTCTCTTTCTCCATGTAGGATGGCCCAGTCTGATTTTCTCCGGGTGCCTCTCACTCTCACATGCTACTGCCCTTCCCCCAGCGTCTGTTTCTCTATGGTCTTCCATTCTGCAAGTCTCCGTGCGTCTTTCCCTCTCCGGAGCCTCTTTCTTCCTCTGTGCTTCTAGCCTTCGTCTACATCAACAGGTCTCTTTCTCAGCACCCCCCATCACTCACTCTCTGTCTCTCCCTCAGGGGGTCTGTTTGCATGCTTCTCTGAGTTCTTGCGTGGTCTCTCCTCTCGTTATGGAGACCCTTCTCCAGGAGTTCCCCCTCTCTCTTTGGGGTGTTCCATGGCTTTTCTCAGGTGGTCTCCCTCGAGTCCCTCTCCCATTCCCACACTAGTACCCCTTTCTCCTTCTGTTTCTCTATATAGGATGGTCCTCTCTCCTTGGGTGTCTCACTCTCTCACAGGCCACTTTGCCCGTCTCTATGATCTCCCCCCCTGTCCTCTGTCTGTGTCTATGAGTCTTTCCTTCTCTGGAGCCTCTTTCTTCCTCTGCTTCCGTGTATGACACTCGCCTCCCTCTGTCTCAGGCCTCTTTCTCTCTCCCCCCATTCTGCTGGCAGAGGTCCATGCTCCTTGTACTCTCTGTGTCGAACAGCGTGTCCCTCTCATGGTGCCCTTGAAGCTCTCCATGACAGGCCTGTAATAGAGGTGATGGGACATGCCCTGTCAGCACTAGGGCCCGTAAAGAACCAGCCTGAGCCGCCACACTTTATATGGAGAGAGAGTTCTGCTCATCCCACTTCAATAGACAGGGTCCAGGGACTGCAGCATCTCACCTCACAGGGGTGACGCAGAGAGTTTTAGGTTTCATTAACACAGCCACAGACTGTGGAGTGGGGTCTGAGGACAACCCTTCTCCGCTGAGTCGAACGGGGGCTGCAAGGGTCCCAGCATTGGTGGTTGGCAACTGAAACTGGTTCCTACTCTCTCCACTGGTGCTGTGGGTGTGTGGACCAGGGTACTGTTTGGCCTGGCTCTGGGTCTCTCGCCTCTACTGGTCTGTGGGGGGCAGGATGCGTCTATGGGGGTAGTCGTGACTCTTCTAGGAATACGATAGAGGCCTGAGCCGCGGTGTCGGCATGTGAAGTTAAGTGACCATTATGCACCAAAGAATGTGTCACACTTCAATTCCGCCCCACAACACAACCATTATCCCCCGCAAACTCCAATACTGCGACGTGCACCCCACTCCTGCCGGCAGAGCCACAATCCATCATCATAGTGGGGCAGCCCATTTCAACCCTGAACACCTCTCCATGGATGCCAACCTTCTGTCCAGTGCATTGCGCATTCCAACATCGCCTTCCACCCTCCAATCTGCCCTTTCAACCAGCACCCTTATCGTTCCCTGTGCACCTCAAACTTGTGCACCTCAATCCTGCATTTCCCAGTTCTGCCTGCTGTGTCATGATCCTACTTTACAGCACCACAACACCCCCTGTCCTGTCCAACAGCGATCCAACTCTGCTCTTGCAGGACCTCAATCAAGCTCTGTACTCCTGCAATGCTTCTTGATCAAGATCTGCTCTTGCAGGACCTCATTCCAGCTCTGAACAGCTGCAATTCTTATGCTTCTCGGTACAGCTCTGCTCTGCAGGACCTCAATCCGGTATTATCCAAATTGTTCGTTTACAATTGTTCGAATGAACAATTGACCGAATTTAAAGGGTCACAATTGACCTTTTCACAATTCACCGAATATATATATATATATATATATATATATATATATATATATATATATATATATATATATATATATATATATATATATATATATATATATATATATATATTATATATGGGTTTTGGGGGGTTTGGTGTTGGGTGGGGAGTTGTGGTACATACATATACATATATATATGGTACAATTGACCTTCACAATTCGGTCAATTGTGAAAAGGTCAATTGTCATTCGAGCATTTGTAAAACGAACAATTCGTATACAACCCTCAATCCAGCTCTGAACAACTGCAATGCTTCTCGATCAAGATCTGCTCTTGCAGGACCTCATTCCAGCTCTGAACAGCTGCAATTCTTATGCTTCTCGGTACAGCTCTGCTCTGCAGGACCTCAATCCAGCTCTGAACAGCTGCAATGCTTCTCGATCAAGATCTGCTCTTGCAGGAACTCATATCAGCTCTGAACAGCTGCAATTCTTATGCTTCTCGGTACAGCACTGCTCTGCAGGACCTCAATCCAGCTCTGAACAGCTGCAATGCTTCTCGATCCAGCTCTACTCTGCAGGCCCTCAATCCAGCTCTGAACACCTGCAATTCTTCTCGATCCAGCACTGCAGGAACTCAATCCAGCTCTGAACAGCTGCAATGCTTCTCGATCAAGCTCTGCCCATAGGACCTAAATCCAGCTCTGAACACCTGCAATGCTTCTCGATCCAACTCTGCTCCACAGGACCTCAATCCAGCTCTTAACACCTGCAATGCTTCTCGATCCAACTCTGCTCCACAGGACCTCAATCCAGCTCTTAACACCTGCAATGCTTCTCGATCCAACTGTGCTCCACAGGACCTCAATCCAGCTCTGAACACCTGCAATTCTTATCGATCCAGCACTGCAGGAACTCAATCCAGCTCTGAACAGCTGCAATGCTTCTCGATCCACCTGCAATGCTTCTCGATCAAGCTCTGCCCATTGGACCTCAATCCAGCTCTGAACACCTGCAATGCTTCTCGATCCAACTCTGCTCCACAGGACCTCAATCCAGCTCTTAAAACCTGCAATGCTTCTCGATCCAACTCTGCTCCACAGGACCTCAATCCAGCAATTAACACCTGCAATGCTTCTCAGCATAACCCCTAACCTAATTTGCAAACCCCAATGCTACCCTGAATCACAATTGTGCGATTCAGCACAGCAGCATCCGTTGTTGCAAAAGCTTTGGTCTAACCTGCAGCAGCACCACCATTCTTCTTTGCAGCACCCCAATGCTGGCTTGCAGCACAGAGAAAATGTCTAGCTTTCAGCAATCCTGCCCCATATCACCCCAACCCCTCCATCGAATGCTGCACTGTAGAGGTCCATCGGTCACCCTTGAACATGGGTCCTCAATGTGCGGCTTTTGTTTTACACTATGACTTCAATGATCTTTCACCTTTGACCCTGCAGGATAGAGCTGATGGAAGTTGAAGTCCAAAACCTATGGAGAACCAAAGGTTGCAGACGCCTGCCATTGGAGTTTCCATCTGTCCTTTTGGGCGGGCTGTTAGAGAGATCCTAGTGTGATCCACACGTCTGTTTCTGTATTTCTCTATACTCCCAGTTTTTGCACTATGCATAACCTGGTACACGAAGATTGCATAGGACGTGGCTAGAAGGTTGGGATACCTCGATTTACTTAGTAACCGCAAAACAGGAGTTTTGGACTCTTTAAAGGCCTTATAGGGCGTTAATTTTAGGTCTTCTTTCAGTAAGAGAGAGGGATTGATGGTCGAGGGTCAGGAGGACACACTTTGTTATTGGGTTCTGCTATAGCACTGCTTTGGCCTCTGCGTGATTGGTTTTGCAAGCAAAAGGTGTGATTTTGGGTGGATTATAGGGAGCGGAGTAGAGACTGCTACCCAATATATCGGCTGTGCAAGATTGTTCTACGTTAAAATAACGAGAAAAAAACGAGAGCCAAAACAACGATTTGTAATAGTTCGATTTTTTGAACTTTTTCGTTTAACAATGTGGTGGAGACACTCCCACAGCCCCACCCCTCTCTCTTTATATACCATTACCCAACCTCCTATTTATTTATTTAACAAAAGTGTACAAAAATACCGAAAAATGTGATCCAAATAAATTGTTATTTTCAACCCTGTTTTTTTGCATTCTTTTTGGGGGGATTACCGTGCAAGACAGGGTAGGTTCTACATGTGTGTCTGTATGAGAGAGAGTGGGTGTATGTACGCGTGTAGGTTTCTGTGTGATTTATGTCTTTAGGTTTAGGCAGGTGGGGGGTGCTATTATGGAGTCGGGAGGGTGTCAGGGTAGGAAATTGAGAGTTAGCTGTTAGTTACAGCAGAGGTGGTTGACATTGCATAATCACCAGTCTTGGAATAGTGCTTGGATACATACCCTACATCAATTCAACTAAATGAATCCTACATATAGCAGGAACAGTGGTGCCTGTAAGGTAAACTTGGAATTGGATATTCATATATCTATAGACTGCCACTCTATAGTTAATGTGAAACCTAAGATAATTGACGTATTTGTACAAACCATTTCATGGGAGAAATTACTTACCCTAATGTTCTGTCTATGGATTCTTCTCCCACAGATTGCTCATCTGATAGATATATCACGCAGCTGCGCTGCCTCGGAATTATTTTCGACAGGGGGTGTAGTGGACCTCGACTCGACTGTCGATTCATTGCACCCGGCACTTGATAGTCGGCTGTTCCGGATCTGACATCAGGCGTCATACATATAAATTCCATCACTACGCACCCCATACCTCAGTTTCCCAATGTTTTCCCGAGTTCACCATGCTGCATAGGAAAACAGAGAGATAACAACGGGCTAATAAGCCCACAAAAACGTTAAATAACAGTAAACTTCAGTTTAAACAGTAAAGAAACAAAGAACTTTGTGCAAGACACCACAATTTGTAGCGTCAAAAAAGATTTTTTTTTTTTTTAAAGAAAGAAACATACAGCAAGGAAACAGAAAACCGTCACCAACACCAAGGACCATAGCTAAATCATCATCAAAAGAGAGGATGCGCACCAACCATCGACTTTCTGAGTGGGGTTGTTTGGGAGAGGAGATGAGGAATCTGCGGGAGAAGAATCCATAGAATGAACATTACGGTAAGTCATTTCTCCTTCAATGGATTGCTTTTCTCCCACAGATTCCTCATCTGATAGACTCCCAAAGCAGTAGGTGAAGGAGGTGGGCAGAAAGTTAGACTAACAGGTTGTTTAGCACCTCCCGGCCAAAACACGCATCAGCTATGTGAGCAACATGTAAACTATAGTGTTTAATAAAAGTATGAAGAGAGGACCATGTTACCACACAACCAATATCCCTAATAGGGACCACCCTTTGTAATGCAGTTGACGCAGAGACCCCTCTAGCCAAATGCGCCCTGATGCCTGACAGTAATTCCCGGCCTGCGGACTGTTAACACTCTGCTATGCAGAAGATGATCCAGCGGGACAATGTTTGTTTTGTTATCACTAGGCCTTTACGAGCTAAGGAGAAGGCCATGAAGAGTTGCTCAGTTCTTCTGAACTCAGACGTCCATGCAATGTAGAAGCTTAGAGCCCTTTCAGGATCCAAGTGATGGAAATGCTCCTCTTCCTTAGAAGGGTGCGGTGGCAGGTAGAACACCGGGAGGTCTATGGACTGTAATAGGTGGAATTCCGAGACAACCTTTGGGAGCAATCCAGGTCTCACCCTGAGCAAGACTTTCTCTCAAAAAACCACAGGAAGGGTGTTTTGCAGAATAAGGCTTGCAATCCACTCACCCGCCTAGCGGATCTAATTGCCAAAAGACAGGTTGTCTTTAAGGAGAGGAGACGCAACGAGCAGGTGTGCATAGGCTCAAAGGGAGCCACCATCAGATATGTCAACACCAGATTAAGATCCCAATCTGGGACAGCAAAGGGAGTTGGCAGAAACCTATTTACAAGGCCTTTCAGGAATTTGTGCCATCACCAGGATCGTACAATATGAATCTTGGTCCGGGACCTCTTAAACACAGACAAGGCTGCCAAATATCCTTTGACTGTAATGACCTGAAGGCCCGCTGAGGCCAGTGACAGAAGGAACTCAATCACTGTAGTGATGGGGCAAGAGATATGGTCAATCTCGCGTTTCCTGCACAATGCCTCAAATCTTCTCCACCTGCACGCATACAACAATCTTGTAGATGGTCCGCGTGCAGCCATCAACACCTCAAGTACCTCTTCTGAGAAGTCCCAGTCATCGTACCTCATCCTCTCAAGAGCCACGCATGCAGGTTGATGCACCGACCATCCAACTGGGTTCGGAGATTGCAGCCACTGAGGCAACCGGAGAGGTGGGCAAATGGCCAGATCCAGAAAGTCCAAGTACTAGGTCCTCCTTGCCCAGTCCGGTGTAATCAGGATCATGGATGCTCGGAACCTCTTGAGCCTCCTCAGAACCCAAGGAATTACGGGAATTAGGTGGAAGGCGTAGTGGAGAGAGAAGGTTCAGTCCACCAGAAACCTGTCCCCTGGCGCACCTTTAGCTGGGAATTCTCTCGAGCAAAACTGTCTGTACTTCCTATCGGATTCCGTGGCAAACAGGTCCACCGTTGGGGAACCCCAGCGAGAGAAGACCTCCTCTAGGACTTCCTGGCACACATTCCATTCATGTAACACTGTGCTCCGCCTGCTCAGAGCATCCGCCAAACTGTTCTCTGTCACCCCCGAGTGGGGCTGCCGAGACTGAGAACCGGTTCTCCAATAGCCAGAATCACAGCTGCATTGTCTTTGTGCAAAGGGGGAGGGAGTGGATGCCACCTTGCTTGATTAGGTAGTACATGGCCACCGTACTGTCTGTCAGGATTAGGACATGCTTCCCCTTCAGAGACGGAGCAAACGCTTTCAGGGCTAACCTGATGGCCCGCAATTCCGACCTGTTTATATGCCACCTTGCTTCTGTTGTTGGCCAAAGGCCTCTCGCCTGCAAGTCCCCACAGTGAGTGCACCAACCCTTCAGAGATGCATCCGTGACCACTTGCGCCTGAGGCCACGGAGGCCAGAAGATTCCCCTGCCATATTATTGCTGCGGTCTGTCCACCAGATGAGGTCATTGACCACATGCCTGGACACCTTGAGGGGATCTGTGAGAGCTCTGAGTTGTTGTGACCACTGACCCCTTAGGAGACACTGTAGGGATCTCATGCGCAGCCTGGCCCCTGGCACTAGAAAATACAGGAGGCTATGAGGCCTAAGAGGCAGAGGGGGGAAGCCGCTGGTAAGGTGGCGTGGTTCTGAAACAAGTAACATATCAACATGTATTTAAGCTAATGTGTTGATGCACACAAGATGACAATACTAAAACATTGTCCCTTGACCCATAGGTCTCAGGCTGCCATTTACCCGCCGTGCACAACCAGCAACATGGACAGGGTAAGAGCCCCCTTCCTTCATTTACCCAATATGCTATATGTGATGTAATTACCACATTAGAGGTTGTAACCTCTCTGTCTCTCTTTCCCCTCCCCTCCTGTCATCCCCACAGGTAGAAGAATATTATCAATGCAGATTAACGCTGCACCAGTAAAGGAGAGGGTTTGTACTTACCAGCCCATAACTAAAGCCCTGATGAATGTGGTTTAACTACCTTTCACCACAGAAACCGGTCGGCTATAAAATGACCTGACCCAAGAGTACAACAAGACTACCTGGAGTCAGTGCATTTGGTTCCTTGGATCCCCAATATGAACAAATCTGTGGATCCCCTATGTTTTTAACGAAAATATTGAGAGAAATAATTCAAAAATTGAGAAATTGATTGAAGAATAGACAACCATCCTTCTCGTTTCTTGTTCTTAACATTAGCACCCACTTAATAGAGAAAAACAATTAAAATGATGTTTCTGTTCATCTAGCAAGCGGCAAACACCTGATCCACTGTTATCAAACAAGTGTCTTTTAGCATGGCACAGTGCATTCACACATGCTTATAAGGTTACTTGGAGACATGTTGCTCTTCCAAAACTTATACTTCAACCAAAAACTTTGCGTTTCTTAAGTGTGAACATCAAACTGGGTAACCCACAGTAGGCAACCCGAAACGGTCCTGATTGTTATATATCCGAAACAAGTAAATCATCTGTGCCAAGATGTTGACTCTCTCCTCGGGAGGGAAGGCTTTCCCAACCCGGGTATCTAGAACTTCCCAAATGAACTGGAGCCTTTGGACTGGTGTCACATGGGACTTCTTCAGGTTCAGGGAGAAGCTCAGCCTGTCCAGTAGCAGAGCAGTGTCCTACAAGTGGGACAAAACCTGCCTGCTGACTTGCCTCTGATCAGCCAGTCATCCAGGTCAGGATCTCCTGAGGTGACCCACGACTACCGCCATGAGCTTGGTGAAGACCCTTCGAGTGGAGGTTAGACCAAAAGGGAGCACCATGAACTGATAGAGCTTGTCCCCTATGATAAACCTCAGAAACATCCTGTGCTTTTGATGTATCAGTACATTGAAATAAGCATCCTGCAGGTCTATGGACACCAGCCAGTCCTGTAGCTCGAGAGGGTGGAGAATTTCTCTCAATGTCACCATCCTGAATTTGTCTTTCCTCAGCAACTTGTTCAAGGCCCTGAGATCCAGAATAGGACGGAGACCACCTCCCTTCTTGGGTCCCTGTACCAGGGAATACCGGGAATACCAACTCAATCCTCTCTGTTCGGGAGGAATCTCTTCTATGGCACCCTTCAACAACAGGGCTCACAGTTCTTCCTGGAGCTCCTGTCCCGGTCGTATCAGAGGTGGTGGGGGTCTGTCCGGTGGTTTTCTTAACAAGAGCAGACAATATCCCCACTGAACAAGCTGTAGAGCCGAGGCATGGGAAGTAAATCCCTGCCTGTGGGGCCAGTGCTCCGTCAATCGGCTGTCAACCAGTAGGTTGTGGGAGGGAAAATCCAAGAGGCTTAAGGGGCTGGCTCACCCCTGCTGCTGTTGCTGCCTGGTGGCCCTTAAAAGCCCCCTGCCTCTTCCTAAGCATGAGAAACGCTTGTGCCCTTGCCTGGCCGGTGGGAGCTGCGCCTTCCTTCTGTAAGGCATATATCGCTTGTAGCCCCTTGCCGTAGAGGCAAAGCTGAAGACAGGGTTGGCCAGCTGCACAGCCAAGCCCAGTGATCTAGCAGTGATTTTTGATTCCTTAAATTTCTCGAAGGATTCGTCTGCCTTTTGACTGAACAGGAAATCGCCCTCGAAGGACATGTCCAATCATTTGCTGTGGGCATTAGGCAAAAAGCCTGAAGATTTTAAGCAGGCCTATTGCCTCAGCATTAAGGCTGACACCATAGATCGGCCCACACAGTCAGTGATGTCCAGGCCCGTTCGCAGCGACTGCCTGGTCACCTCATTCCCATCCTCCACCAGCTATAAGAAGCCCTCGTGCATTTCCCTCTCAGGGATGTACTGCGCAGTATTCTCCACTATCGTCCAAAGACCAAATGAATATTTTGCAAAGCCACTAGCCACATTCCTAGCTTCAAGGGCCATGCTGCCCGATGTGAAAGCCTTTTTGGCCAAGGCATCAACCTTCTTCGCTTGCCTGTCGGCCTGTAGAGTGGAAGTTGAAGAAGCCGGTCTGGAGGAGACTGTAGCAGCTTGCATAACAAGCCCTTCTGGAGAAGGGTGAGAGGAGAGTAATGATGGGTCCCTTCTAGATGGCCTATACTTCCCGGATATTGTCGCTCTCTGAAACACTTGTGTATGAGCACAATATAAATAAAATATCATATCATATGGTGGAATTGATCGGGGGGATGGAACAAGGGTGCTGCCACAGTGAGCTAAGAAGGTCAGCAATTGCAGGGTTTAGGGGCATGTTGGCCTCCGTAACCGGACCTTCATCCAGAATATCAGTAAGGTCATACCCCTGTACCAGCACTACTGAGGACTGCAATCCTAAAGTGTCAATGATCCTTTCTACTAAAGCCCTGAACTTGGCATGGCTGGCTCTGCTGGAATTCCAAGTATGGTGAAGTATCCAAACTGCTGGCCTCATGAAGGCCCTGGACTAGCTCCAGCAGCTGGTTATGGTCTTCAAAATAGTTGACACCACCTGTGCGCATGAAAACGGGGTCAGCGGCCCCTTGATCTCCTGTGTCATAAGTGCCGAAAATACTCGACATAGTGCCAAAAAAAACAGATCAGGAGAGCGGGGTGAAGGTTTTATCGACAAGTGTCGGCGCCAATGGCTTGTCCTTCTGTGCCGATAGTGTGTAGCCCTAGCTGTCGACCGAGGTCATGACGTCGAAGCAATGGCACCTTGAAAAGCGTGGGATGGACTTGGCATCAAGGGGATCGGCGCCTCCTTTAGTGTTGAAGGATTAATTGACGCTGAAGGCATCAGGCAGTGTAGCATGTGAGGGGTCCGAAATGCTCAGCACTGCTCTTGCCTCCGAGGCCTGCTGCGTGAGGGGGGTCGCCCTTGCCTACAGTGGCATGCTTCATGAACATTTCGAGCATAAAGGTTTTGAAATCCTCCCACCACTACCGGCGAATGGTTGGCCCGCCAGCGGCTTACCTCTTTCCTTCTATGAGAGTCCCGACGATGGCAGTGACTTCTTCTTATGGGACGTCGACGAGAAAGAATGGCTCCTCCAGTAGGACCGTATCTTCTTTCACTGATGTTCTTTCTCGGGGGTATGCCCCTCGGTTTCAGCCTCTAAGGACCGAACTGTCGACCGCGCCAGAGATTTTGAGGCCGGTCGACCCAGCGCGAGCTTAGCAGCCCGATCACGCAAGTATTTTTGCTGCGTTTTGGCACGCGGCGTGCACCCTTCCATCCCATGACCCATGCCGAAGCACCAGAGGCATATCTCATGCGGGTCAGTGATGGACATCTTGGTGTGACAATCGGTACACTGCTTGAAACCCGAAACCCGAGCGACAGACATCTCACATTGAGGAATTCTAAAAATCGAAAGATTTCTGCTGAAAACATCGAATAAGTCGAAGACTCGACCATTTTCCGAAGCAGAGTGATAAGAGCATGGGAAAAAAGGAACTGAGGAATGGGGCGTAGTGACAGAGTTTATATACGATGCCCGACGTCACGTCCGGAGCCGACGATCGATGTGCCAGGCAAGACGGATCGACGATCGACAGCCGAGTTGAGGTTCACTACACCCCCTGTCGACAAGCTGAATGGGATATCTATCAGATTAGGAATCTGCGGGAGAAAAGCAATCCATTGAAGATGTTTTCTGGCCACGGCCCACACAAAATGGGAAGGTTTGGTGGAAATGTATGCAACGCTTTAAAATATATAATGTCTTGAAAACATGAATTGTTTAATGTTTGCATTGATTTCCCCTAGAGAAAAATGTGCACCCACTAAATCGGTGCACAGTTTCAACCAGTGGATGGATATGGTTCAAATTTGAAACAATTTGCGCACAAAATGTCCAGTCCTTTTCTTTTAAATTTGGCAGAGAAGGTAGTGTACCGGCACAAAAATAATATATATTTCTCCCATGGTGCAGTGTAGCAACTGGATTTTCAGAAATGAAAAGCCAACATTTTATTTTTATATTTATTTCATATTTGTTTTGTTTTTTTGTTGAATTGTGTGTAAGCAGCATGCTGTGTTTCCAACACTGATTTCTTGTGATAGTGGGAAAATGACTCCATCCTCACGAGGAAACCAAAGTCAATTCTTGCAGTAAAATAATTCAAGATATTCTCACGAGAGCAATCAAGTATCACTAAAACCTTTTCCAAAGGGTTGCTAAAAATACCAAATATTGTATGCTTTCATGTCCAATTCTTCATTACCACAAAGTGGCCAGTGAGCTACAGACCCATAATATGTAAAAATCCCATGGCGTGTAGCTTAGAAACATATTAAAAATATAGAATAGGACATCTATGACGATATGGAAAGAAACAACTTTAACTCTTCAGGTGTGTCACGATTCCACTAAGGGCACAATGCATGGGTGGTAGGACCATTAGTACACCCCCCCATGACAACCTAGGGAGAGGTGGACTTGTATAGTGGCTGGCTGGCATAGGCGTTGATGGGAATGGCATTAACCCACACCAACATGGCTGCCAAAAAATAACCCACTATGGAACCTAAGATGCCCCCTGGCAGATACAAAGATCTGACCTCCCTGGTGGTCTAGTGTTAAAAAGACATGGCCCGAGGCTATAAAACCACGTCCCGGGCCACACCGTGTGCTTAGCATTTCGTCTGCTACCTACCAGAGCAGTGTAAAGCTTACTGCTCCTGTTCATCCACGTTTGGTGAATGTCCAGACTTATTTACGGCATACTCACCTGAAGACCGGAGGCATCAGCGCAAGAATTCCACTGCACGCTCCTGTCCTGACACTTACCTGGATCGTCGTCGACCGGTAACTGCACAACCTGATGACTTTATTCACCTCAAGAAGTTCAGCTTTGAGATTCTATTCTCCGATTGAAGCCCACAGCAACCGCAGCTCCTGAAAATGACAAAGCAGAGAAAGACAATAGTAAGAGACTGCAATAACTAACTAATCCTCCCCAGTTCCCTGCACAGACTTACCCGCTCCAGAGTTCAACCGCATCGCTTTTCCTGCTCGCCACAGAAATTCCTGCAAAGACAATTTGTGATTCTGCACCTGGGAAGAGAGAGAGAAAGAGACTCATTAAAGCACATCGCAGCTTTTGAAAGGAGAAAATGGTACAAAGTAAGCTGCACTTCGCACCCAAAGCGCTACAGCCCCAGAGCAGCCAGAAGTAACTGGAGTCGGATGCTTACCAGATCTCTTCTACCTGCCTTCTTCATTCTTAATACAGTGAGCCCCAGCATCAGTACGCCAGTCAGCCTACCTAGAGGTACAAAGGGGAGGTGGGGGGAGAAAGCAACAGAAACAAATACTGAATATCTGTACTTACTTATCTTTAGGTCTTCATCCTGACCCCCTATCACACCTTACCAGAGGCTCCCAGTTCATCCCAGTCCCTCCCAACCTCACTGTCCCCTGAGGTTTCATTCACCAGCGGACCAGTGGGGAAAGGAGTGGCTGGGATATTCATCTTAGCAGAGTTATTCTATGAGGGCAATGCTTCGGAACAGTCCGGACCAGGCACTCCTGCAGGGCACCAGAGGTAAGCGTTACAGAAGGCTTAGCCCACGTCTCAAGCCCTGACTGAGTGTCATGGAGTCAGAGGTAGACCAGTTAGCAGCCCTTTTGGGGGATTTGCGAGCAGAGGTGTATGCAGCCCGTTCAGAAACAAACACCATGAGAAAGGAAGTAGTGCTCAATAGAGAAAGGACAGAGGACCTGGCAAAACGCCTGATGGTAGTACAAGCAGGTCAAGTTCCCCTGCCCGGCCCATCTGATGGGGCAGTAGCCAGACCGCCCCATATGCAAGTAACCACACCTGTTACAGTTCCCCTGGCCCCTGCAGAGCGATTCTTAGGGGACCTACAGAGGTATGCTATCTTTATGAACCAGTGCAGGTTACACTTCTTGTTCCGGCCTGGGGCCTTTTCTACTGACCAGGCCAAGGTGGCCTTTGTGATATCATATTTGGGGGGTCATACAGCCAATTGGTCAGTGCCATTAGTAAATTGGGACGACTCCATCTTGCATAATGTTGCAGGTTTCCAACGTGAGCTAGACAAGCTCTTTGCACGCAGAAGTCAGGGACAAGCCTTGGATGGGGAGCTATTGGCCTTACGGCAGGGACCACAAGACTTATTGGTATACATCACTGCATTTAATCGACTCATTGCCAAAACAAATTGGATAGAAGAAAAGAGAACTACGCTCTTCTACCGAGGTCTTCACAGTTTAAGCACAAGTAGTCAACCCGCCTGAGTGTTGCTCAGAGTATATAGATTTAGTGGTACAATTAAACAATCGGTTACAGGAAAGAAAGACGGGCCGCTCCCCCTCGGAAGGGCAGTCCTTGTACGTATGCCCACGCAAAGTACCATCACGTTCCTTAGAGAGTCCACCGGAACCCATGAAGTTGGATAGTGTGAGAGGGCCGCTGTCCAAGGAGGAGAGGGAGAGGCGCCGACAACAACAGTTGTGTTTGTACTGTGGCAAAGCACAGGGACGTCATTTCACCAAAGTGCCAGGCGTAGCGGAAGTGATATCACACGACCCTTGGCCCCCTGATGACATCACAGGAAGTGATGTAACAAAGAGATAGAGTAAAAATGGTCTATCAGGAACTGGTGCTCGCATTTGACCCTAAAGAGGGCTGAACATTCGGAAGATAATGTATCAAATAGTTTGTCCACAATTTATATAGCAATAAATTATCGCCGTCAATTATGATGATTTATAGAAATGTTTATTCACATCCCTTTTTCGTAGCTCTTTTTGAATATTATTCTGTCATATTCAATGAGGCTGCACCAAATTTGGTTAGGATCATATGTACAAATGCCAATGCATTTCGGTTACAAAAAACCTTCATCAGGGTGGTACATTGATTCAATGATCTATTTACATTAACCGACATTTCAGTAATTGTCAACCATTGCATAACAACGTTTCAGATGAACACATTTAAACACATACCCAATCCAAGGGTTCCACAACGGAAAGAACATGAAAAGAAAAAAGCAGAAAAAGCTCTATGTCAATAACTGAGTATCTGTATATACCGCCAATTAACAAAACCCTGTTTATAAAAAATCTCCCATACCTTATGTTTCAAATAATTCCTAAATGAGTAGAAGTGCGGGCTCCTGTAAAACCCACAGGGAAACTAATTTTTACTCTATCTCTTTGTTCCATGATTTTTTGGTCCTTATGCCACAGGACCTCTTTATAACTGGTAGCCCCAGGCGAAAGCTTTTTCTAGATTGAACTACTCTCAATGTTTAACTTATGAGTTACATCGTAGTGCCCACCTTTACCTTCGTTTTTTGTTACATCACAGGAAGTGATGTCATTTGACACCGCCCCGAAGTGATATTGCGGGTAGTGATGGAACACAACATTTCACCCGTTGGCAAAACAGGAAGTGGCATCACATAGCATTGTACACTACGAAAAATATAGTTACGATATCACTATTTGATGTACATTTCATACAAGAAGGGATCGCCATATGTATCATTAAGATCAGTGTGTTTACGCCCATATTATCAAATTACTGTGTATGCAAGCAGACGCCCATGACCAAATGATAATGATGTGTTATTATATAGCACTTACGCTTAAGCGCTTTATATAGAAAAAATATACACCCAATATCACCCAACCTGTGTTGGTACTCATTCATCGACCTCGGAAGGATGAAAGGTTGAGTGAGGCATTTAAGAACAGACTAAATCAGTGACTCACCCCCTGAAGTGTGCCTGAAATAAACATTTAAAGAGCCTAGAAATTATTGTATAGAATTCCAGAAAGACACATTATTTGGTATTCCTATTCTTTCTTATTTAGGGTCAGTGCTGAAAGTGTTAGACTTGTGGCACCCCTGTTCTTATTTTTCTTCTTTTTTTTAAGGGGCCTGAACAAGAAAGCCAGCCACCCCAGAAGTAAAGAGCCACAGGCCAGGATCTTGCATTACAAAAAAATATATATATATTATTTTTCTTTTTTAGAGGTCGCAAGGGAGACCGCAGAGGTTGAGGTTGCGACCTCTGGCGACCCCTAAATGACGTCCCTGGCAAAGCAGGCTACTTTTTGAAGGACTGTTCTAGCAAACCAGGAAAAAAGCCATTATAATAGGTAGCCACTACCTTTAATTCCAGTGCTGCTAAACCAAGTAAAGAATGGGAAAATATACACCAAATTGGACATATGTGGGGCATACCATTTAGTCAGCGTAAAAGAAGGCGACTAGTGGAAGACAGCCTTCCTCACTAAGTTCGGGTTATTCGAATATACTGTGATTCCCTTTGGCCTGTGTAACGCACCGGCGGCCTTCAAGTTTTTTATGACAGATGTCCTGCGAGAACTCCTAGATGTTTGAGTCATGGTCTACATTGATGATATTTTGATCTATTCAACAACTGAAGAGGAACACATACACCATGTGTGAGCTGTCTTGGAGAAGATGCGACAACACCGGTTATACGCAAAATTGGAGAAATGTTACTTTCATGTGACCAATGTGGAATTCCTGGGCTTCATCTTGACTCAGCAAGGCGTCCAAATGGACAACGGCAAGGTGGAGGTGATTCTGAAATGGCCCTCACCTACATCTGTCAAGGCAGTACAGAGTTTTTTGGGGTTCGCTAACTTTTATAGACGATTTATACCCAACTTCTCAAACATTGTACATCTGATTACCTCATTACTCAAGAAACACAAGACCTTTGTGTGGACTGCAGAAGCTGTACAGGCTTTTAAAAAACTCAAAGTGCAGTTTACTTCTCCACCTATATTAAAGCATCCAGATCATGAGCTTCCGTTTCTAGTTGAAACTGATGCTTCCACTGTGGCAATGGCAATGGGGGCCGTACTATCTCAACAAATTCCTGTCACCAATCATTTGCATTCTGTGGCATTCTGGTCCAAGAAATTCTCGCCGGCTGAGCTGAACTACACAATCACCGATAAAGAGCTGCTTGCCATCAAAGCAGATTTTAAAGAATGGCATCATCACTTATTGGGTGTATGACACACTATCACTGTTTACACCGTCCATCGTAATCTGCAATACTTACGAACAGCACAAGCACAGTCTCCATGTCAGCTAGGATGGGCCCAATTCTTCTCAGAATATGATTTTACCGTGACATTCCGTCCAGGAGTCAAAAGTGGGAATGCTGACGGCCAGTTCTGCATTGGGTGGTATCTGGAAGGCAAAGACGTGTATGCTGCCCCGGAACCCGTTGCCATATTACCGGGAAGTAAATTTCTATGTTTGACAAGTTCCACTCCATTGGACCAGCTACGGGCAGAGATCAGACAGTCATTGAAACGAGAACAATTACAGACCTGGGTTCCCAGAACCCTCAACGGAACCTGGAAAACGGCCTACCTTACTACATAAAACGTCTGTATCTACCAGATCCACCGATGCGCTGCAAGGTTTTACACCTATCACAATACAGTAACAGCAGGTCATCCAGGAATCACGAAAACTTTGGCAAAAATCCAACATTTTTGGTGGCCGACTTGGCGATCAGATGTGATACAATATGACAAAACTTGTGATGTGTGTGCCCCTAACAAAGCCTCCAAAACTAAACCACAAGGATTACTTTGCCCATTGTCCATCCCACCAGCTCCATGGCACACAATATCACTGGATTTCATTACTGAATTGGCTCCTTGTAATGGATACAGTACCATTCTGGTAGTTGTGGACCTTCTGACCAAAATGGCACACTTCTTTGCTTTAAAATGCCTACCGAATGCTTGAATTCTTGCACAAACCTTGTTGACAAACATTGTGCAATTGCATGGGTTCCCATCTGTAATCATCTCGGACCGAGGAAGCCAATTTATATCCAGGTTTTGGAAAAACTGTTGTGACAAGGCCCAGATTGAAATCAGGTTATCCACCAGCCATCACCCACAAACCGATGGTCAAACCGAGAGGACCAACCAAACTCTAGAGCAATACCTGAATTGCATGCTTGTTCAAGTAGATAGTTGGATTGACCTTCTTTGGGCAGCTGAATATGAATATAACAACAGTGTCCACAGTTCCACAGGTTATTCATCTTTATTTTTCCTCCATGGAAGGGATCCACGTACCACAGCGCTCGACCCACCCACACCTTTGGAAATAACTTCCGTAACATCACTACATACCAGTATTCAAGAAACTTTAAAGAAAGACACCAAGACCCTGCAAGACACCAAAGCTACCCACAAGCACTTTGCGGATAAGAAAAGGAGAGATGCGCCTCTATGCCAAGTAGGAGAAAAAGTCTGGCTCTCAACCAAACATATTCAACTAAAAGGTCCCAAAAGTTTCATCCCAAGTTTATTGGTCCCTATCCTGTTGTACCAATCATTAACCATGTTGCAATTAAACTTGAATTGCCTCCAATTTCATAAATACACCCTGTCTTTCACATGTCACTAATTAAACCTGTATACCCTGGCACTCGAAACTCCATATATAACCCTCCTCCCGTAGAAACCTTGGAGGCTGAAAAGGAATATGAAGTACCGGACATCTTAGATTCCAAGGTTATCAGAAACAAATGACATTACCTGGTCGACTGGAAAGGGTACCGCGTGCTAGATTGGACATGGGAACCAGTAGATAGCATTCATGCCCCTTGTCTATTAGCTCGTTATCACCACAATTATCCTACCAGGCCAGGACCTGGATTGGTTCTCCTTGGAGGGGGGCTTTGGAGGGGAGTGCTGTCACGATTCCACTAAGGGCACAATGCATAGGTCGTAGGACCAGGAGTACATCCCCCCATGACAACGTAGGGAGAAGGTGGACTTGTATGGTGGCTGGCTGGCATAGGCGTTTGATGGGAATGGCATTAACCCACACCAACATGGCTGCCAAAAAGAAACCACTATGGAACCTAAGATGCCCCCTGGCAGATACAAAGATCTGACCTCCCTGCTGGTCTATTGTTAACAGGGCGCGGCCCGAGGCTATAAAACCACGCCCCGGGCCACACCCCATGCTTAGTGTTTCGTCTGCTACCTACCAGAGCAGTGTAATGCTTACGCTCCTGTTCATCTACGTGTGGTGAACGCCCAGACTTATTTACGGCATACTCACCTGAAGACCGGAGGCATCAGCGCAAGAATTCCACTGCACGCTCCTGTCCTGACACTCACCTGGATTGTCGTCGACCCGTAGCTGCACAACCAGATGACTTTATTCACCGCAGGAAGTTCCATTTCGAGATTCTGTTCTCCAATTAAAGCCCACAGCAACCACAGCTCCTGAAACCGAGAAAGCAAAGAAAGACAATAGTAAGAGACTGCAATTACTAGTTAATCCTCCCCAGTTCCCTGTGGTGCACAGACGTACCCGCTCCAAAGTTCAACCGCATCGCTTTTCCTGCTCGCCGCAGTAATTGCTGCAAAGACAATTTGTGATTCTGCACCTGAGAAGAGAGAGAGAGAAAGAGACTCATTAAAGCGCATCACAGCATTTGAAAGGAGAAAGCAGTTCAAAGAAAGCTGCACTTCGCACCCAAAGCGCTACAGCTCCAGAGCAGCGTTCTGCAAAGACTCACCTTCATACTTCCAGCATCCAGTGCATCGCAGCCGGCCTGGACCACTACCTCCAGTGAAGTAACTGGAGTCGGAAGCTTACCAGATCTCCCCGGCCGCCTTCTTCATTCTTAATACTGTGAGCACCAGCATCAGCGGGCCAGCCAGCCTACCTAGAGGGACAAAGGGAAGGTGGGGGGAGAAAGAAAGTTTGATTCACCAGCGGACCAGTGGGGAAAGGAGTGGCTGGGATATTCATCTTAGCAGAGTTATTCTGTGGGGGCAACGCTTCGGAACAGTCTGGACCAGGCACTCCTGCAGGGCACCAGAGGTAAGCGTTACAAGGTGATGTAAGATGTACCATAACAAAATCCTTGAAATTCATTGAAGAAAACATAGTTGAATTGATGTTAAGGTGATGGTTTAATGGAATAAAACTCTTGAGATTAGGCTAGCTGTCACCTTAACTCTGAGCGCCCTGTTGTGCAGTCCATAAGCACACTGATAACATCATAGATAACATCATTGGTGACATAACAGATTTGCCTGCAGCATCCAAGGTACTATAAAGTTATTTGGGCGCCACTGTCTGTTCAACCTATTTTCAAACTGTCCTTAAACTACATACACCATGTGTTAAAATGCATAGTTGGGAACACATTTTAAAATAATAATTCCTTAGCAGACAAACTCTGCAAAGCCTCTGTTAAAAAGTATGGGGTCGCTCATCCAGTGAAACCAGGCCAGGGTTCAGAGAGCCTTAAACCTCACCTAAAGAGCTACCCTCTAAAGAGAGAGCTTCTGGCCTGCGCTGCTGCTGTTCCTGCCACAGTAACATGCTGAGTGTGGGTGGGAATACACTAGTTTTGTGTGCTGGCCTCTTCCTGCCCCACATTACTACTAAACCAAGAGTGATCCCAATCATAAAGGTGAAAATGGCACAGCCTGAACGTTATCCCTCCGTTGCCTCTTAGGGTAGCATAGGCCCGACAGCTTCAACCAGGGCTGTTGTGAAAAAAGTATTTTGCCTTGTGATGTCATATCCAGGAGGATAGCTCATGGGCAACATGCTTGTCTTGCGTGCAAGACAACGCTGAGCAGCACATGTTCGAAGCCCGGTCCCATGCATAGAGGCCGGACTACGTTATGAGGCGCAGTATAGGAACTCTATTTATTCCTACTGAGAGTGGTTGGTCTGCAGGAAGTGGGGAGAGGGCAGGATGTTTGAGAATCCCCAGCAAGAACCAAGATGATGGAACTCCTCTGTGGACTGTAGGTCTGTAACAGGCTACTCTAACTCTGCACCTTCTTCAAAAGGACTCCAGTAATCAGCACTGTGGTCAGGAGTCTTTATTGAATCCAGGCAAGCTTGTCTTCGAAAGCTTGTTCCCAGCCCACAACCCCGGGCTAGTTCCTATAATGGGACGAAGCGGGCACCCATTCTCAGGAGCACCAAAGGAGAAGCTTCCTACCTACCACCCAGGTTGTCCTGGGTGGGACTAAGTCCAGACAAACTCTAGCAACACAGCCCTACCATGAATGGGTCACCGCGTTGACAGTTCTGTGACAGGAAATTCCATGAGGCTATAAAACTGTAATGTTAGGAACCACCTTGTCTAGACATGCCCTTAATACACACAGTTATGCCCTTGACTACAACAGCAATCCTCCACCTGCTTGGATCTTTGGGCTCTGGCATGCTGCATTCGGGAAAGCACACGTGACCTTTGAACCTACTCTGATGCCACTGTAACGTAGTAACAGGGGCTGTCAGGAAACAGCTATGGCAAAATCACATGGTTACTTACAGTACGCTTTTACTGTCATGGAGCATTAAAGGGTGAGGTCTGATAAGTAGGCCGCACCTCCAGATACAGAAATACCCACATCATTTTATGATATAAAAAAAACTCAGGCAGTACCACCCTCACATGTGCCCTTCTTGGAACAGTCTCCTCTGCAGATTTTTAATCTTTGAAAGATTCTCCCAGCAGTTCTTAACAATGTAGGAAGGAGGGACCGTCGATTTCAAAACAGGAGATGAGCTGCACCACAGATCTCCCAAACTGCCCTAGCATGCGACTCCAAACAGCAGTGCTGAGAAAATTAATACATTCAATCATGTCAGCACAGGGAGATTTCCCGAAGTGGTAGCACCTTTAGAAATGCAGTCATACCTGTTTGCGCCACAGTGCAACAAGCCACAATCGCCTGCTGGGGGACATGTGCACAGATTCATAGCATAGACTGACATGTGATTAACCCTCTGACGAACGTCTGCTTGGTCACAGCCATTCCCTTGATGCATGCAAACAATAACAAGCAAATAATTAATAAATAAATGCCCAAATGAAAGGAACAGGGTGTGCCCATTCAGTATTCAAAAGAAACGGCAATGTAATGGCTTAAGATAGTTTTAGGGTGCGGTCTGTGTAACCACTGCTCTGCTTTAGACGGATGCGTCGGAGGGAAAAAAAGTTGGCAGTTCTCTGCACTGTTTGGAAGATCCCAAACCTCTGCCCATCAGATTCATCCCTATTTTACGCAGCTAATGCAACCGAAAAGCTTGCCGCGTGAGGGTAAGTACCCCCTCAGCGTCAGCAGATTGATATGGGGCCTCCCCTCACTTCCGCTTTCTCATGAGCCTCCAGATAATGCAGCTGTTATGGACGCATCGACCTTGGAAGAGCATAACACCCCACCATTGCATTCTGCTCTTTGTTCCAACAGCTCAAGTCCAGCACTAAAGCAGTGCTCACAGGTAGCTTGTCCCCTGACCACCCAGGTAAGTGAGTCCCCCTACACCTCAGCACCCCTTGTAGCATTCTCATGCAGAGCCTGGGTGAGTATTCGGCAGAAGAGAGGAGTCCAGCCAGCCCAGCAGCCTCAAGGGCAGCAGGACGGCCAACTTCACCCCTGGATGGAGGGTGGCTAGCGTGGTTTTGATTGTCGCCTGAACAGTTTCTGATCATCTGTTTTGTGTCCAGCATTGCTCCAACAAACTGAAGCCTCATTGTCGGGTGCACATTTGACTTTTTTTTTATATAAGTAGCCCAGTTCATGCAAGAGCCTTTGGGTCTTTTAAAGTGCACACAACACCCTCTCCCAGGTGAATGAATACTCCAACCAACCTTTGGGCACATTTCCACACCAGCCTGACCCAAGCTTGCCACCACGACTGCCATTTCCTGCTCTCCTTGGAGAGGAGAGGGAGGCATCACAGGTGTGCCTCCACGGCCAATGTTAGGCTGAAAGGCAGTACCCTGAACTGCCAGTGCTTGCTGCGATGGCCAAGCACAGGTATTCCCTGTGAGCCTGTAAGACTGGCGCATGCAATTAAGAATCCTGGAAGTGTGATATCCACCCACGAATGATGCCATGCAGCTGTGCTGCGGCTCTGTGCCTAGAACCTGAGCCATCACCATTTTTACCTTTTCTTTTTTCGTGAACTTGTTTAGGCCCCTTAGGCCTATAATTGGCCTCAAAGTCCAGATTCTCAGCTTTAAGTCATACAATAGTGTGATTAGACACCAGAAAGGTGCTTTATTCTGACACGATTCATTTCCTGCTTTGCTGCTTTTTTTAAACCATTTGCTCTACTTCCATGATTAATTGTGATGAGATGGTGAGAGAGTGGGCAGAAAAGGGGGAAGAGAAAAGAGATTAATGTCCATGATCCAAGGCTCTATAGAGACCATTCTTCCTTTTTGGGTGAACTTAATCAATACCTCCCTGGACTTTGGATCTAATCCTCCTGTCTTGAAACTTTCCTGGATCGCGTCATTGCTTAAAAAGCCTATATTGGACTCGGATGTACTAAATTATTATCGCCCAATTGATAAAATGCCCGTTTCTTATGAAAATCTTTTACATGGTACAGAAACTGCCTTTCTGGATGTCAGAGAGGGCCTCCTCTGGAGTTTAGATACGAATGCAACCTCATTACTAATTAGTCTTGACTTGTCTGCGGCTTTTCACACTCTGGTCCACCAGGTTCTACTCCAGAGACTTTCATCCATCGCCAGAATATCAGATTCCGCTCTTTGCTGGTTTACCTCTTTAATTGATAGCCGGCGGCTCATCTAACTTTGGATGATGTTGCCACAGAGTTTGTGGAAACCAAATACGGTGTCCCACGAGGATCGGCCATCTCGCTGCTGCTTTTTAAAGTTTATGTCGAGCAGCTTCATGATCTACTTGCTGACATGGATGTTGGTTTTCTCTGCTATGCCTATGACATTCAGTTGTTCTTCAAAGTCACCGGCAATATTAGTGATGACTAAAACGCGCTTTGTAATATCCTGACCCCGGCGAAGCCCTGGATGAGCCACAACTGGCTTTGTCGCAATACTACTAAGATAACTTCTCCTGGTTCATCCTCACTCCCTCGCTCAGGCTTTCTCTTCGTTGCCTTCTTCCTTCAGCTTTGAATCTGGTATCCTCCCCATTTTCAACTAAGTTAAGTCATTAGGCATTTATTTTAATCCTCGTTAGATTTTTCTCATCAAATTAGGCAGATCATCAGCTCTACCTCTCACAAGCCAAGATTATTTAGGCCTATCCTTCCTTTTCTCTCTCTCAGGACTAACTAGCAGTGAGCGCTCGCGCCACTATTGGCTCGAACCTAGATCACTGCCATTAACTTTATGCTGGTCTCCGCAAATCACTCTGTCACAAACTACAGATCTTTCAAAATAGCACTGCAGGAATAGCATCGACCCCCCCCTTAGAACCTCCCTATCCTTACCCAAACCCTGTGGCATCTACACTGGCTGCTGGCGAGTAGGTTGATTTTTGATCCCACACAACTGTCCACGTCCCACTTTGACATTTATGCTTCTTACTCCTCCAAGATTCAAACTAAACACGGCCGGTGGAAGAAACGCTTCAGTGTACGCCTCGAGGCTGTGGAACAGAGTCTGTTTCCCTCAGGACCAAATCAAATCTCTTCAAATTTTGGGACGCCCTAAAAACATACTTGTTTCATCAACATTTGTTAGATTATCTTTGTGGCCAAACCCTTTTTATCTCCCGTTCTTAATAGCACTCTCATGCCCTAGGGTTTGAGTACTCGATCAATAAAAACATGTAACAACAATGTGTGGGGGGACAGAAAGAGGGCACTGGGGAGGTAGGAGGCAAGGGTAACAGGGCCTAATGGAATCACGATTATGGTAATACAAGGACTGCTCGAATCACGAGTAGGGTAATACAGGGCCTAATGGAATCACGACTAGGGTAACAGGGCCTAATGGAATCACGACTAGGGTAACAGGGCCGAATGGAATCACGAGTAGGGTAATACAGGGCATAATGGAATCAAGACTAGGGTAATACAGGGCCTAATGGAATCAAGACTAGGGTAATACAGGGCCTAATGGAATCAAGACTAGGGTGATACAGGGCCTAATGGAATCATGGCTAGGGAGTGCGGGCACACGGAGAAGCATCGAGAGGGGGCATAGGGACAGTAGGGAGAGAGGACACAAAGAGAAAGAATGAGAGAGGGTGCAGGAGGAAGGAAGAAGAGATGGCACAGGGGTGATACCCAAGGTTAAACAAAAGGAGTGAAGGAAGGCGAGACAATAGGCCGCGGCTGTCTGCTGTCACTCCTGCTCTATTGCAAGCCACTATTTTTGGTCCCCATTCCTTTGTCTTCGCTCCTCGCTCGTCTTTAAGGTCATTACCACTCCCATTAATCCGCCGCTGATTGAGGACAAGTTCCTTCCATGCCTGTGGGAGCAGGCACCTTCGGGGTGAGCTGGTGTCCCAGCTGTCTCGCCCATCAGCGCCCAGGGCTGGGTGCCAGGGCTCAGATTAGCGCTGCGTGCCTGACACGTGCTGATCATCCCAAGGATGCCCGCGCTAAACCCAGGCACCGTCAGATTATTTCACGCGCCACTGCTCTGGCCCCCGCTCACACCAGACCCTCGGAGAATGCTTCAAGAACCGCCCACCACCCCAGGCCCTCGAGGCTCCAGCGCCCACACATCTTTACAGGTGAATGGACGCCCCAAAAAACCCAACCAAAGGAAAGCCACCGCAGACTTAACAGAAGAAACTCAAAAAACGGAGGGTCCATTTCTAAGGTAATACAGGGCATAATGGAATCACAAGTAGGGTAATACAGGGCCGAATGGAATCACGACTAGGGTAACACAGGGCCTAATGAAATCACGAGTAGGGTAATACAGGGCCTAATGGAATCACGACTAGGGTAATACAGGCCCTAATGGAATCATGACTAGGGTAATACAAGCACTGCTCGAATCACGACTAGGGTAATACAGGGCCTAACGGAATCACGAGTATGGTAATACAGGGCCGAATGGAATCACGACTAGGGTAATACAGGGCCTAGTGAAATCACAAGTAGGGTAATACAGGGCCTAATGGAATCACGACTAGGGTAATACAGGGCCTAATGGAATCACGACTAGGGTAATGCAGGCCCTAATGGAATCATGACTAGGGTAATACAAGGACGGCTCGAATCACGACTAGGGTAATTCAGGGCCTAATGGAATCACGACTAGGGTAACAGGGCCTAATGGAATCACAACTAGGGTAACAGGGCCTAATGGAATCACGACTAGGGTTATACAGGGCATAGTGGAATCACAAGTAGGGTAATACAGGGCCTAATGGAATCACGAGTAGGGTAATACAGGGCCTAATGGAAAAACGAGTAGGGTAATACAAGGACTGCTCGAATCACGAGTAGGGTAATACAGGGCATAATGGAATCACGACTAGGATAACAGAGCCTAATGGAATCACGAGTAGGGTAATACAGGGCCTAATGGAATCAAGACTAGGGTAATACAGGGCCTAATGGAATCACGGCTAGGGTTATACAGGGCCTAATGGAATCATGACTAGGGTAATACAGGGTCTAATGGAATCACAACTAGGGTAGCAGGGCCTAATGGAATCACGACTAGGGTAACAGGGCCTAATGGAATCACGACTAGGGTTATACAGGGCATAGTGGAATCACGAGTAGGGTAATACAGGGCCTAATGGAATCACGAGTAGGGTAATACAGGGCCTAATGGAATCATGACTAGGGTAATACAGGGCCTAATGAAATCATGACTAGGGTAATACAAGGACTGCTCGAATCACGACTAGGGTAATTCAGGGCCTAATGGAATCACGACTAGGGTAACAGGGCCTAATGGAATCACGACTAGGGTAACAGGGCCTAATGGAATCACGACTAGGGTTATACAGGGCATAGTGGAATCACGAGTAGGGTAATAGAGGGCCTAATGGAATCATGAGTAGGGTAATACAGGGCCTAATGGAATCATGACTAGGGTAATACAGGGCCTAATGAAATCATGAGTAGGGTAATACAGGGCCTAATGGAATCACGACTAGGGTTATACAGGGCATAGTGGAATCACAAGTAGGGTAATACAGGGCCTAATGGAATCAAGAGTAGGGTAATACAGGGCCTAATGGAATCACGAGTAGGGTAATACAAGGACTGCTCGAATCACGTGTAGGGTAATACAGGGCCTAATGGAATCACGACTAGGATAACAGAGCCTAATGGAATCACGAGTAGGGTAATACAGGGCCTAATGGAATCAAGACTAGAGTAATAGAGGGCCTAATGGAATCATGGCTAGGGTTATACAGGGCCTAATGGAATCATGACTAGTGTAACAGGGCCTAATGGAATCACGACTAGGGTAACAGGGCCTTATGGAATCATGACTAGGGTTATACAGGGCATAGTGGAATCACAAGTAGGGTAATACAGGGCCTAATGGAATCACGAGTAGGGTAATACAGGGCCTAATGAAATCATGATTATGGTAATACAAGGACTGCTCGAATCACGAATAGGGTAATACAGGGCCTAATGGAATCACGACTAGGATAACAGAGCCTAATGGAATCACGAGTAGGGTAATACAGGGCCTAATGGAATCAAGACTAGGGTAAATCAGGGCCTAATGGAATCACGGCTAGGGTTATACAGGGCCTAATGGAATCACGACTAGGGTAATACAGGGCCTAATGGAATCACGACTAGGGTAGCAGGGCCTAATGGAATCACGACTAGGGTAACAGGGCCTAATGGAATCACGACTAGGGTTATACAGGGCATAGTGGAATCACGAGTAGGGTAATACAGGGCCTAATGGAATCATGAGTAGGGTAATACAGGGCCTAATGGAATCACGAGTAGGGTAATACAGGGCCTAATGGAATCATGACTAGGGTAATACAGGGCCTAATGAAATCATGACTAGGGTAATACAAGGACTGCTCGAATCACGACTAGGGTAATTCAGGGCCTAATGGAATCACGACTAGGGTAACAGGGCCTAATGGAATCACGACTAGGGTAACAGGGCCTAATGGAATCACGACTAGGGTTATACAGGGCATAGTGGAATCACGAGTAGGGTAATACAGGGCCTAATGGAATCATGAGTAGGGTAATACAGGGCCTAATGGAATCATGACTAGGGTAATACAGGGCCTAATGAAATCACGAGTAGGGTAATACAGGGCCTAATGGAATCACGACTAGGGTAATACAGGGCCTAATGGAATCACGACTAGGGTAATACAGTGCCTAATGGAATCATGACTAGGGTAATACAAGGACTGCTCGAATCACGACTAGGGTAATACGGGGCCTAATAGAATCACAACCAGGGTAACAGGGCCTAATGGATTACAGGGCCTAATGGAATCATGATTATGGTAATACAGGGCCTAATGGAATCAAGACTAGGGTAATACAGGGCCTAATGGAATCACGGCTAGGGTTATACAGGGCCTAATGGAATCACGACTAGGGTAATACAGGGCCTAATGGAATCACGACTAGGGTAGCAGGGCCTAATGGAATCACGAGTAGGATAACAGAGCCTAATGGAATCACGAGTAGGGTAATACAGGGCCTAATGTAATCAAGACTAGGGTAATACAGGGCCTAATGGAATCACGGCTAGGGGTATACAGGGCCTAATGGAATCACGACTAGGGTAATACAGGGCCTAATGGAATCACGACTAGGGTAGCAGGGCCTAATGGAATCACAAGTAGGGTAATACAGAGCCTAATGGAATCACGACTAGGGTAATACAGGGCCTAATAGAATCACAACTAGGGTTATACAGGGTATAATGGAATCATGACTAGGGTCATACAGGGCCTAATAGAAACATGACTAGGGTAATATAAGGACTGCTCGAATCACGACTAGGGTAATACAGGGCCTAATGGAATCACGAGTAGGGTAATACAGGACCGAATGGAATCACGACTAGGGTAATACAGGGCCTAATGAAATCACGAGTAGGGTAATTCAGGGCCTAATGGAATCACGACTAGGGTAATACAGGGCCTAATGGAATCACGACTAGGGTAATACAGGCCCTAATGGAATCATGACTAGGGTAATACAAGGACTGCTCGAATCACGACTAGGGTAATTCAGGGCCTAATGGAATCACTACTAGGGTAACAGGGCCTAATGGAATCACGACTAGGGTAACAGGGCCTAATGGAATCACTACTAAGGTTATACAGGGCATAGTGGAATCACGACTAGGGTAATACAGGGCCTAATGGAATCACGAGTAGGTTAATACAGGGCCTAATGGAATCACAAGTAGGGTAATACAGGGCCTAATGGAATCACGACTAGGGTAATACAGGGCCTAATGAAATCACAAGTAGGGTAATACAGGGCCTAATGGAATCACGACTAGGGTAATACAGGGCCTAATGGAATCACGACTAGGGTAATACAGTGCCTAATGGAATCATGACTAGGGTAATACACGGACTGCTCGAATCACGACTAGGGTAATACAGGGCCTAATGGAATCACGACTAGGGTAACAGGGCCTAATGGAATCACGATTAGGGTAATACAGGGCCTAATGGAATCATGATTATGGTAATAAAAGGACTGCTCGAATCACGAGTAGGGTAATACGAGGCCTAATGGAATCAAGACTAGGGTAATACAGGGCCTAATGGAATCACGGCTAGGGTTATACAGGGCCTAATGGAATGACGACTAGGGTAATACAGGGCCTAATGGAATCACAACTAGGGTAACAGGGCCTAATGGAATCACGAGTAGGGTAATACAGGGCCTAATGGAATCACGACTATGGTAATACAGGGCCTAATGGAATCACGACTAGGGTTATACAGGGCATAATGGAATCACGACTAGGGTCATACAGGGCCTAATAGAAACATGACTAGGGTAATGTAAGGACTGCTCGCATCACGACTAGGGTAATACAGGGCCTAATGGAATCACAACTAGGGTAATACACGGGCTAATGGAATCACGACTAGGGTTATACAGGGCGTAATGGAATCATGATTAGGGTCATACAGGGCCTAATGGAATCATGGCTAGGGTCATGTAAGGACTGCTCAAATCACAACTAGGGTAATACAGGGCCTAATGGAATCACGACTAGGGTAATACAGGGCCTAATGGAATCACGACTAGGGTAATACAGGGCCTAATGGAATCATGATTATGGTAATAAAAGGACTGCTCGAATCACGAGTAGGGTAATACGAGGCCTAATGGAATCAAGACTAGGGTAATACAGGGCCTAATGGAATCACAGCTAGGGTTATACAGGGCCTAATGGAATCACGACTAGGGTAATACAGGGCCTAATGGAATCACAACTAGGGTAACAGGGTCTAATGGAATCACGAGTAGGGTAATACAGGGCCTAATGGAATCACGACTATGGTAATACAGGGCCTAATGGAATCACGACTAGGGTTATACAGGGCATAATGGAATCACGACTAGGGTCATACAGGGCCTAATAGAAACATGACTAGGGTAATACAGGGCCTAATGGAATCACGACTAGGGTAGCAGGGCCTAATGGAATCACGAGTAGGATAACAGAGCCTAATGGAATCACGAGTAGGGTAATACAGGGCCTAATGGAATCAAGACTAGGGTAATACAGGGCCTAATGGAATCACGGCTAGGGTTATACAGGGCCTAATGGAATCACAACTAGGTTAATACAGGGCCTAATGGAATCACGACTAGGGTAGCAGGGCCTAATGGAATCACGAGTAGGGTAATACAGAGCCTAATGGAATCACGACTAGGGTAATACAGGGCCTAATAGAATCACAACTAGGGTTATACAGGGCATAATGGAATCACGATTAGGGTAATACAGGGCCTAATGGAATCACGACTAGGGTCATACAGGGCCTAATGGAATCACAACAAGGGTAATACAGGGCCTAATGGAATCATGACTATGGTAATACAAGGACTGCTCGAATCACGACTAGGGTAATACAGGGCCTAATGGAATCACGACTAGGGTAACAGGGTCTAATGGAATCATGACTAGGGTTACAGGGCCTAATGGAATCACGACTTGGGTAATACAGGGCCTAATGGAATCACGATTAGGGTAATACAGGGTTTAATGGAATCATGACTATGGTAATACAAGCTATACTACAATATTAAACACAAAAAGGGGTGCCTGATTAAAGTCCCTGGTCCTCCAGGCGTAATATAACAATAAATCTAATATTGGACCAACGGAACAGGGAATAGCTAATCACACCATTTATTTATTTATCAATATCAATAAATGTACTGTTTGTTGATTTCTAAAAACCTTTATTTTCATATCAAAATTTCATAAAATATAAAATCGAACATTTTATCAAAAACAACTATCTGCATCACACATTCATACTGATTCACTCCTACCACTCTTTCAACTTCCTACTTTGTTATCACAACACATAAGTCTTGTTGTCTCATGGCCACCTTCCTGGATGGCCTCCAATTACTTATTTTACACAGTGATCAACAAAAGTCCTCTATCAAATTCTGTGATGGTTCTGTCTGCGTGTTCTTAATCACACAGACTTATGTCTACACGTGTTTCGGTTGTCTTTTCGGGACATCCTCATTCATGGCCCTTTGGATCTTGCAACCTTCTTCAGGACGCTGTAAAATCAGTATCAGAGTCATATCTGGTGGCCGCAGATAGAAATAATTCTCTGTACACCTAACGCTCCACCAGTTGTAAGTACTTTGCCCATTTAGTAATTAATAGCCCTATGATTCCTGAAGGCACCGCCAGGTTTACACTTTTCCACTCCTGTTTCCCCTGCCTTACAGGAGCATCTCTCTTGCCGGATCCAAATACGAAGAACCCCTCGTATATAAACCCGCAGAAAGTACATTAATTCATGAATACATCTGATTTGTGAATATAGCAACATAACCAATTCGAGTAAGTACATGAACAAAAACATGTTAATGGTCGGGTTTATTTGCATCTTTAATGTGGACAAAGTATAGTGGCCATCATGCTGAGATGTAGATAGGATTTATCCGATTATCAATAACATGGGTGTCATCAAGCTTATCATTCATATATATTGATACAATGATTACTGATTAGAATCATTTCTCTACACATTTACTGAGATTTAAATAAGAGGGAATAGCTTGCTAATGAATTTGAATAGATGACTGATGAATTGATATTTTAGCTAGATATGTTGATATTCTGTATTGTATTTTAGGTGGTGATACTCACCCTACTTGATGTTTACGGGAATAAGGCAACTCCCGATTTTCTGTCTTGAAGAAGGTTGCAAGATCCAAGGGGCCATGAATGGGGATATCCCGAAAAGACAACCGAAACAGGTGTAGACATAAGTCTGTGTGATTAAGAACACGCAGACAGAACCATCACAGGATTTGATAGAGCACTTTTG
Source organism: Ambystoma mexicanum (assembly GCF_040938575.1). Taxonomy (NCBI): domain Eukaryota; kingdom Metazoa; phylum Chordata; class Amphibia; order Caudata; family Ambystomatidae; genus Ambystoma; species Ambystoma mexicanum. The sequence continues at coordinate 390,202,270 of NC_090938.1, forward strand.
TTGATCACTGTGTAAAATAAGTAATTGGAGGCCATCCAGGAAGGTGGCCATGAGACAACAAGACTTATGTGTTGTGATAACAAAGTAGGAAGTTGAAAGAGTGGTAGGAGTGAATCAGTATGAATGTGTGATGCAGATAGTTGTTTTTGATAAAATGTTTGATTTTATATTTTATGAAATTTTGATATGAAAATAAAGGTTTTTAGAAATCAACAAACAGTACATTTATTGATATTGATAAATAAATAAATGGTGTGATTAGCTATTCCCTGTTCCGTTGGTCCAATATTAGATTTATTGTTATGGTAATACAAGGACTGCTCGAATCACGACTAGGGTAATACAGGGCCTACTGGGAAACACAATCAAGGCAAAACACAATATGAGAAACTGGCCTAGCATGTAAGGGGTAGGGGAGTGTCTAGAGGCGACACATGTTTTAACTGAAATCTGACAATGCCTTAATCTAGTGGTTTATCAATAGGGCAAATCAAAAGCTTAATTCGATTGCTTTTAGCTTACCTAAGGTAGCACAGGCCAATTTCAAGACCAAAGCTTGGCGAACAGTGCTGGGAGGTTAAGGGAAGAAATCAAAAAGCGCATCTGTTATTCAGGTGAGAAAAAAAATCTCAATATCCAAAAAGTGCTATTTTGATGGATATCATAAATTCATTACTAATTCTTATGCAAAGATGTAAAGTGAAAATAGGGAAAACGTGCCCTAAACTCTTAACTGTTATACAGGAAAGTCAATGGGGGAGTTCACTATAAGGGATAAGCAACAGGAGTCTTCTTTATAATGAATGTGTCCGGCTCCCCACCACAGCCAATGGGAAATTCAGATGCCAGGCAGGATCTGGCAAGAAAGCCTGGCATCAGGTAATAATGTCCCCATATATAATGACGCAGGGAAAAGTCATTGGCGACATTATATATGGTGACATTATGTATATAGGATAGGTTGCGTGGATGTACCCTGCTCCCCTTGTAAAAAAAAAGGAATTTGGGGCTGCAGGGGTGTCCCCCGCATGTTCAATGTAATGTCTCTGCAAAAATCGACGACGTTTTTGTCAGGAGACATTTTTGCGGGGACATTATTACATGGAACTGAAAACCTGGAATGTCTGAGCGTGACAGGGGCTAGTGAGCTGCCCAGCCCAGGAGAGGCCAGGCAGGCCACAGGTGGGAGGGGTGGGTCTAGTCAAGAAAGTCACTTTCACTCTTTGAAATGATGAGATGCAGAAAATGGCCTGACAGTGAAAGGGGCATTGCGGGCCGGGGATAGGGCTCTTCCAGCCCGATTTCAGGGAGCAGAGCAGGCAAGCTTCTGCCTGATCAGCTCAAACCGAGCCTTCGCAGCAGAGACAGGGTCTAGGCAGGCAGACATCGATGAAGACGAGGAAGGGTGAAGCTGCCCCGGCTCAACTCTTCCAATCTTTCCCAGCCAGGCCTTAGGGCATTGGTGTTTCAGGCCAAAAAGAGACCCTGAAAACTCTTGTTTCGTTAATACGGGCACAACAGAGGACTAATGAACGAGCCTGGTAACCTTCCCTGCCACAATAAAGGCAGAACATAGGTTCTAACAATCTCTCCTACCAACCCTCGAGGATTCCAGGACCATTAACCCTAGACCCACAATAAGGTGAATTGGGTTTCAAAACGGGGTGTAATTAATCACCTGTAAGCGGAAGAAAGGAGGGACACAGTGTTCAAAAGAATACATTTTGAAAGTATGATTTTTTCATCAGTAATAAGGGAATAGTTTGAAATTAGAACAGACCTTCCCCTTCTCTCCCTTTTTCTTTTTCTCCCTATGGTGAACTGTGCCGAATTCTTTTTTATTTATTATTTTTTCTTTACATACATGTACCATATATAGTATGTACTGTTGTGTATGTATTTAATGTACCTCTCTTGAGTTTTGATGTATATTCAAGAGCTATTTCTCCACATCAGTTTGTTCAGCGATTATGTGTTGTTCCAACATTACTACTGTATGTCAAGGTCACTTATTGTTGTTTGTTACAACATTTTCAAAAATTACTATTAAAACTGACACAGGACCCATCTCATTTGAGTTCTTGGGCAAATCAATATAAGTTACTCTATTTATGTTAATGTTAATGTTAAAGGACATTTGTACCGTGCACTATCACCACCGGAGTGGTCCCCTGGCGCTCTGGTGGCTCTGAAAGAGGAGGGGAGGTTGAGGTAGTGGGAGGAAGCAGGAAAAGTGCAAGATAGCAGTGATGTGTTTTGTTGTTGCGATGTAGTGAAGTTTGTGCGACTTGTTGTGCTGTAGGTTTTGGCTGTGTTTGGTTTGGAGTTTGAGGGGTGTATGCAGAAAGGGAAATTGTTAGTAGGGTTGGTTAGTTTGCGTCTCTAGCCTGAATTGAGGCACTCGGCTTGCGTAGTCTCCCCTGATGCGGCTCTGTCCTTTAGTGATTTCCTGAATTTTAGGTGATCTTCAGTGTTTCTTATTTCTTTTGGGATGTTGTTCCAGGTTTTTGCGGCTAAGTGGTAGAAGGAGGTGCCTCCAAGTTTCTTCGTAAGGTATGGTTTGAGTTCCAGGCGGATTTCGTTGCTTGATCGGAGGGGTCTCGTTGGTTCGTAGACTGTTATTTTCTTCTGTAAGAATTCTGCTCCTTGTCCGATGATTGCCCCGTGCGTTATGCACATTGTTTTGAAGGTGATGCGATGTTTTACTGGGAGCCAGTGTAGTGTTTTTAGGGCTGGAGTGATGTGGTCTCTTCTGGATAGTTTGAGGAGTAGTCTAGTTGCTGCATTTTGAATCCATTGCAGTTTCTTCAGTAGGTATTCTGGTATTCCGAGGTAGAGGCTGTTTGCATAGTCGATTTTTGACATGATTAGGGCGAATATAGTGAGTGTTTTGTGCGTAAAGGAGAGGAAAGGTAGAATTCTTCTTGCTGTGTGGAGGAGGAAAAAGCATTTCTTCACTATTGCATTTATTTGTGGTTCCAGGGTTAGGGTGTTGTCCATTAGGGCTCCCAGATTTTTTACTACCTTCGATGGTGTTGGTGCGTTTCCCATTTCCGTAGGCCATGGGATGGTGGTTTCGTTCTCTTGGTCTTTGGATACGATCATGATTTCTTATCTGCATATATCGTCAATAGCTTTTCTCCCATATTACTAATTATGCATTATTTAGCACTTTGCCCCACTCAGCACACCCATGGTGCCATGAACCATAAAGAGCACCTTATAACAGAGAATCATCCCTGGTGAAAGGGACTGGTGGAATTTACACAGGCGCTTAGACCCGGGATCTAGAATTTGTATGACCCAGGATAATGAACAGAAAAGCCTCACTTTGTAGGGCTTGCTCTGAAATATACTGAAAAATAAACAGAGGTACACCTCAATGTTGATGTTAAGGCATTGGTCACCCACACTTGCGAGCTCCTCGGGGCTTGCAGACAGGGGACAGGACTCTGTGAGAAGATGTAGCTTGTGTCAGTGTGTGGTATGCACATGCCTAGTCTCTCCTGTGCTTCCTGGGCACAGAGCACATGAGTGTGGCATCTGGGCTCAGGTCAGCCTCCCCGAGAGATGTCCTCAACAGCTATGCTCTTGCTTGTTCTGCTTCTTTCTGGCTAAGGGACTTGGACCCCATAAGCACAGGCTCGGGCGCAGGACTTCGTGGCATGGGAGCTCCAATGGTATGCAGCGTATCGGGAGGGTGCGTCCTTGCTTAAGCCCGGGGGGGGGCACCTTCTGTCCCAGAAGACCACAGCAGCTCTTCTTCTTCCGTGTGGCCGGAAGAATGTCTCTCCAGAATGGTACACTCTCAGTGCAGCACAGCTTGGCCCTAAATAGCGCCTAGAATCTATGTGAATGGAGTTACTCCATGTCAGATAGCCGCATTCACGAGTTCCTTCGTCTACTCCCTTGTACAGCAGGGTATTCATCCACCTAATCTCCCAGATTCGTTTTCGTGGCGACTGAATTTACAGGGTGATTTTTGTGCGGCCAATATGGCCGCCGAGAGTCTTCCTAGGAAAATACCCTCTCTTTCTGCGGTTATGGTGGCCAACTTTATAAAATATTTGTTTTCAGGATGCCTTAGGCCTGGGGTCGCCAGTAGGATTTGATTGCACTATTAAAGGAGGTGTTGCGACCAGGAGGCTGGTTTGTGAGGCTGGGTCTGAAGGATTCCTAACTCATGGTTGCCCATCGTCTTTCCTCTCAGAAGGTTTCTACCAGTTGTGTGGGAGGGATAATGCTGCCAGTTCTAGGTGCTCCCGTTGGGTTTATGAACATTCTTTGCATTGTTTTTTGCCAAATGGCAATTTCACTGAATTTGATGTTGCTGGATTTTACTGCTTTTTTTTTTACCCACAAAAAAGTGGGGCGACAGTCAGCACCCACCCTTACACCCTTCACCTCCCCCTTTCTATATACCTTACCTAAACTTACCATCTCAGTTCTTCTGGTAACAAAAAGCGGCAGCAAATGTGGTAAAAAAGTGCCCAAATTGCCATTCAGCAAAATTGGGTCACACATTTCCATTTAGTCTTTCTTCCATGCACGTGTGCTTGAACACGCCCCTGAGACCTGTGGCCAAATTCCTTCAGGCCAGGGATGTCCACTTGGTAATTTATCTCGACGATGTCCGCGTTATGAGTGACTCGAGTCGGTGGCCCACGCCTCCATGATGGTGTAACTGCTTCAATTCCAGGGGGTTCTCATGGATATCCAATAATCCCATCTGGTTCTGTCTCAGAAAATGCGGCTTTTGGGGTTTCTGATGGACTCTAGCTTTATGCCCTCATCCTTGCTGGCAGGGAGCTAGTGCTGGTCAGGAGGGATGCAAAAGAGAGCTGGGGAGTTTCAGTGGTTTCGGTCAGGTGGTTGTCTCACCTCATTGGCCTTCTGTCATCATCAGTTCAGGTGATTTTTCCAGGCCCTCTGCATTACAGGTCCCTTCAAAGGCTAAAGATTCAGACACTGCACAGAGGGGTGGAGTATGCCAGTGGAGTTCTGCTTACCCCAGAACAAGAGAAGAATTACTATGGTGGAGAAGGCCCTTAGATCGCTGGGATGCAGGGCTATCTTCGCTACTTCCCCGTCTTCAATTAGAATCTGACGCAAGACACACAGGACGGGGCACCAGCTGTGGTCACACAGGACAGGGCACCAGCTGTGGTCACACAGGACCAGGCACCAGCTGTGGTCACACAGGACGGGGCCCGAGCTGTGGTCACACAGGACCGGGCACCACTGTGGTCAGATCCTGAATGGAGAGCTATGGTCTCCTCCGGATTCGTCTTGGCAGATACACTGTTTAGAGACGCTTGCAAGTTCTTTTGCAGCCAGGTTCTTTGCAGAGTGTTCTCCCATTGAGTGCTCCGGCTGCTAATATGGAGTTATCACCCTGTTCCAAGGTCTGGAATGGGGCAGGGGGGTTAAAGGCCCGGCAGTTGAGTTATATGCCCGCGCGAATACTCTCTTCCATTACTGTGACTACCTGGAAAAGAAGAGGTGGTGAGGCGGTGGCACCCGCCGATGCAACACTCAGGTAAGTGGGGCTGGGGGGGGTTGCGAAATAGAAAGAAAAAAAAGAAACGGGAGAGAAGGCACGGAATATAGCTCTCTAGGGTGGGGGGGCCAGGCAGTGGGTTCCGTGGAACACAGACTGAGATTAGAGGTTTCAGACCACAATCTGCGGTACCTGATTGGCCCCGCCCCCGCCCTGGGTGCCAATGGACAATGTGGCAGTGGTTCACTGTGTCAACAAGATGGAAGAGACTCTGTGTCAGTCACTGTTGGATCTGCTCATCGCTTTTTGAGATTTTTGCATGGGGCATCATGTGCAGCCAGAGTACCTGAATCTTGCGGCCGATTGATATTCTCAACAGTGGTACAATGTAAGCAAATGGAGGCTGCAGCAGACCTTCCTAGGGGCTGCAGAGTCACTAAGGGCCATTGGGGTGAGAACTTTTTGCATCCTGGCTGAGCACCAGGCTGGCAAGATCGTTGTTTTTGTTCTGCCCTGTTCCCCTCCATTCGCCTGGTCGTGCTCTGAAACACCTGTGTACGAGCGCGATATAAATAAAATATCATATCATATATCATATCACCCAACTTCCGAGGTTCTTCAGCTGGCGCCTGGACCCCTTTGCGATGCATTCTTTCAGTACTGGAGCAGTGCGTTTCTCCCTTTCTCCATGATCGCTCGTGCTCTGTTAAAGGCCTAGGCGCAGGGCACATCTCTAGTGCTAGTGACACTCCTATGGAGGGGTCAGCCTTGGTACCCCATGGGGCTTCAGATAACACGGAACCACTGGTTCTATTTACACTGTTTCCGGTTCTTCTGTTTGCCCCTCTCCAACACCAGCATCTATTGATCCTATAAGGATCTCTTCAGCTGGTGGCATGGCTGGTATTGGTGCAATGTTGGGCTCTCGGCTTCTGCACTCGTCCAACTACCCTGGGCCCTGATTATGGTCAGGGCGTACGCATCAGCTTGGGGGGTGGGGGCAGACTGCTGGAAGGGGTTCATGTTTCCTGCACCCTTCTTCCAAATACTCCTGCCTCTGGGACCTCGATGTGGCTTTGTTCATGCCTACGGAATGACCCTGGAAGATGGAGTTATCCCTGCAGGCCCTTTTGGCCAAGCTGGTTATACTGACGTTCGTCTTCTCTTTCGGGAGGGTTCAGGATGTCAGGGCGCTGGGCATGGTTGGGAGGTTCTTCCAGGCGGAGGCGATAAGGTTCCATTTTCCCTGCAGGCTCTACCGTTATCTCCTTCCCTTCCTTCCCGTATTTGTGATCCAGTGTCGTTAGGACTATGAAGCCAGGACCATGAGTTGAGGAGATCCGTGAACCAGCTATTGCCTTCTTTCCGCAAGCGCTGTAAACTAGTGTCCTCTCCTGCTCTGTTGCGCTGGGTGCGAGGAGTCAAGGAGGAGGCATGTAGAGATATTTCCCTGCTTGGCACATACTCTGCTTGAGGAGCACCAGGCAGGTAGAGATATTTCTCTGCTTGGCGCACACTCTGCTTGAGGAGCACCAGGCAGGTACAGATATTTCCCTGCTTGCACACACTCTGCTTGAGTACGACCAGGCAGGTAGAGATATTTCCCTGCTTGGCGCACACTATGCTTGAGGACCTCCAGGGTGCTAGAGATATTTCCCTGCTTGGCGCACACTCTGCTTGAGGACCACCAGGCAGGTAGAAATAGTTCCTTGCTTGGCTCACACTCTGCTTGAGGACAAGGCAGGTCGGGATATTTCCCTGCTTGGCGCACACTCTGCTTGAGGACCACCAGGCAGGTAGAGATATTTTCCTGCTTGGCGCACACTCTGCTTGAGGACCACCAGGCAGGTAGAGTTGTTCCCTGCTTGGCCCACACTCTGCTTCAGGACCACCAGGCAGGTAGGTATATTTCCCTGCTTGGTGTACACTCTGCTTGAGGACCACCAGGCAGGTAGAGATATTTCCCTGCTTGACACACACTCTGCTTGAGGACCACCAGACAGGTAGAGATATTTCCCTGCTTGCGCACATTCTACTTGAGGACCACCAGGCAGGTAGAGATATTTCCCTGCTTGGCGCACACTCTGCTTGAGGACCACCAGGCAGGTAGAGATAGTTCCCTTCTTGGCCCACACTCTGCTTCAGGACCACCAGGCAGGTAGAGATAGTTCCCTGCTTGGCCCACACTCTGCTTCAGGACCACCAGGCAGGTAGAGATATTTCCCTGCTTGCGGCACACTCTGCTTGAGGACCACCAGGTAGATAGAGATATTTCCCTGCTTGCGCACACTCTGCTTGAGGACCACCAGGTAGATAGAGATATTTCCCTGCCTGCGCACACTCTGCTTGAGGACCACCAGGTAGATAGAGATATTTCCCTGCTTGCGCACACTCTGCTTGAGGACCACCAGGCAGGTAGAGATATTTCCCTGCTTGCGCACACTCTGCTTGAGGACCACCAGGCAGGTAGAGATATATTCCTGCTTGTGCACACTCTGCTTGCGGACCACCGTGCAGGTAGAGATATTTCCCTGCTTGGCGCACACTCTGCTTGAGGACCACCAGGTAGATAGAGATATTTCCCTGCTTGGTGCACACTCTGCTTGAGGACCACCAGGCAGGTAGAGATATTTCCCTGCTTGGTGCACACTCTGCTTGAGGACCACCAGGCAGGTAGAGATATATTCCTGCTTGTGCACACTCTGCTTGAGGACCACCAGGTAGATAGAGATATTACCCTGCTTGCACACACTCTGCTTGAGGACCACCAGGCAGGTAGAGATATTTCCCTGCTTGTGCACACTCTGCTTGAGGACCACCAGGTAGATAGAGATATTTCCCTGCTTGCGCACAATCTGCTTGAGGACCACCAGGTAGATAAAGATATTTCCCTGCTTGCGCACACTCTGCTTGAGGACCACCAGGCAGGTAGAGATATTTCCCTGCTTGGCGCACACTCTGCTTGAGGACCACCAGGTAGATAGAGATATTTCCCTGCTTGGTGAACACTCTGCTTGAGGACCACCAGGCAGGTAGAGATATATTCCTGCTTGTGCACACTCTGCTTGCGGACCACCGTGCAGGTAGAGATATTTCCCTGCTTGGCGCACACTCTGCTTGAGGACCACCAGGTAGATAGAGATATTTCCCAGCTTGGTGAACACTCTGCCTGAGGACCACCAGGCAGGTAGAGATATATCCCTGCTTGTGCACACTCTGCTTGAGGACCACCAGGTAGATAGAGATATTTCCCTGCTTGGCACACACTCTGCTTGACGACCACCAGGCAGGTAGAGATATATTCCTGCTTGTGCACACTCTGCTTGAGGACCACCAGGTAGATAGAGATATTTCCCTGCTTGGTGCACACTCTGCTTGAGGACCACCAGATAGATAGAGATATTTCCCTGCTTGGCGCACACTCTGCTTGAGGACCACCAGGCAGGTAGAGATATATTCCTGCTTGTGCACACTCTGCTCGAGGACCACCAGGTAGATAGAGATATTTCCCTGCTTGGTGCACACTCTGCTTGAGGACCACCAGTCAGGTAGAGATATTTCCCTGCTTGTGCACACTCTGCTTGAGGACCACCAGGTAGATAGAGATATTTCCCTGCTTGGTGCACACTCTGCTTGAGGACCACCAGATAGATAGAGATATTTCCCTGCTTGGCGCACACTCTGCTTGAGGACCACTAGGCAGGTAGAGATATATTCCTGCTTGTGCACACTCTGCTTGAGGACCACCAGGTAGATAGAGATATTTCCCTGCTTGGTGCACACTCTGCTTGAGGACCACCAGATAGATAGAGATATTTCCCTGCTTGGCGCACACTCTGCTTGAGGACCACCAGGCAGGTAGAGATATATTCCTGCTTGTGCACACTCTGCTTGAGGACCACCAGGTAGATAGAGATATTTCCCTGCTTGGTGCACACTCTGCTTGAGGACCACCAGGTAGATAGAGATATTTCCCTGCTTGCGCACGCTCTGCTTGAGGACCACCAGGTAGATAGAGATATTTCCCTGCTTGCGCACACTCTGCTTGAGGACCACCAGGCAGGTAGAGATATTTCCCTGCTTGGTGCACACTCTGCTTGAGGACCACCAGGCAGGTAGAGATATATTCCTGCTTGTGCACACTCTGCTTGCGGACCACTGTGCAGGTAGAGATATTTCCCTGCTTGGCGCACACTCTGCTTGAGGAGCACCAGGCAGGTACAGATATTTCCCTGCTTGCACACACTCTGCTTGAGTACGACCAGGCAGGTAGAGATATTTCCCTGCTTGGCGCACACTATGCTTGAGGACCTCCAGGTTGCTAGAGATATTTCCCTGCTTGGTGCACACTCTGCTTGAGGACCACCAGGCAGGTAGAAATAGTTCCTTGCTTGGCTCACACTCTGCTTGAGGACAAGGCAGGTCGGGATATTTCCCTGCTTGGCGTACACTCTAGTTGAGGACCACCAGGCAGGTACAGATATTTCCCTGCTTGGCGCACACTCTGCTTGAGGACCACCAGACAGGTAGAGATATTTTCCTGCTTGGCGCACACTCTGCTTGAGGACCACCAGGCAGGTAGAGTTGTTCCCTGCTTGGCCCACACTCTGCTTCAGGACCACCAGGCAGGTAGGTATATTTCCCTGCTTGGTGTACACTCTGCTTGAGGACCACCAGGGAGGTAGAGATATTTCCCTGCTTGACACACACTCTGCTTGAGGACCACCAGACAGGTAGAGATATTTCCCTGCTTGCGCACATTCTACTTGAGGACCACCAGGCAGGTAGAGATATTTCCCTGCTTGGCGCACACTCTGCTTGAGGACCACCAGGCAGGTAGAGATAGTTCCCTTCTTGGCCCACACTCTGCTTTAGGACCACCAGGCAGGTAGAGATAGTTCCCTGCTTGGCCCACACTCTGCTTCAGGACCACCAGGCAGGTAGAGATATTTCCCTGCTTGCGGCACACTCTGCTTGAGGACCACCAGGTAGATAGAGATATTTCCCTGCTTGCGCACACTCTGCTTGAGGACCACCAGGTAGATAGAGATATTTCCCTGCTTGCGCACACTCTGCTTGAGGACCACCAGGTAGATAGAGATATTTCCCTGCTTGCGCACACTCTGCTTGAGGACCACCAGGCAGGTAGAGATATTTCCCTGCTTGCGCACACTCTGCTTGAGGACCACCAGGCAGGTAGAGATATATTCCTGCTTGTGCACACTCTGCTTGCGGACCACCGTGCAGGTAGAGATATTTCCCTGCTTGGCGCACACTCTGCTTGAGGACCACCAGGTAGATAGAGATATTTCCCTGCTTGGTGCACACTCTGCTTGAGGACCACCAGGCAGGTAGAGATATTTCCCTGCTTGGTGCACACTCTGCTTGAGGACCACCAGGCAGGTAGAGATATATTCCTGCTTGTGCACACTCTGCTTGAGGACCACCAGGTAGATAGAGATATTACCCTGCTTGCACACACTCTGCTTGAGGACCACCAGGCAGGTAGAGATATTTCCCTGCTTGTGCACACTCTGCTTGAGGACCACCAGGTAGATAAAGATATTTCCCTGCTTGCGCACACTCTGCTTGAGGACCACCAGGCAGGTAGAGATATTTCCCTGCTTGGCGCACACTCTGCTTGAGGACCACCAGGTAGATAGAGATATTTCCCTGCTTGGTGAACACTCTGCTTGAGGACCACCAGGCAGGTAGAGATATATTCCTGCTTGTGCACACTCTGCTTGCGGACCACCGTGCAGGTAGAGATATTTCCCTGCTTGGCGCACACTCTGCTTGAGGACCACCAGGTAGATAGAGATATTTCCCTGCTTGGTGAACACTCTGCTTGAGGACCACCAGGCAGGTAGAGATATATCCCTGCTTGTGCACACTCTGCTTGAGGACCACCAGGTAGATAGAGATATTTCCCTGCTTGGCACACACTCTGCTTGACGACCACCAGGCAGGTAGAGATATATTCCTGCTTGTGCACACTCTGCTTGAGGACCACCAGATAGATAGAGATATTTCCCTGCTTGGTGCACACTCTGCTTGAGGACCACCAGTCAGGTAGAGATATTTCCCTGCTTGCGCACACTCTGCTTGAGGACCACCAGGTAGATAGAGATATTTCCCTGCTTGCGCACACTCTGCTTGAGGACCACCAGGTAGATAGAGATATTTCCCTGCTTGCGCACACTCTGCTTGAGGACCACCAGGCAGGTAGAGATATTTCCCTGCTTGGTGCACACTCTGCTTGAGGACCACCAGGCAGGTAGAGATATATTCCTGCTTGTGCACACTCTGCTTGCGGACCACTGTGCAGGTAGAGATATTTCCCTGCTTGGCGCACACTCTGCTTGAGGACCACCAGGTAGATAGAGATATTTCCCTGCTTGGTGCACACTCTGCTTGAGGACCACCAGGCAGGTAGAGATATATCCCTGCTTGTGCACACTCTGCTTGAGGACCACCAGGTAGATAGAGATATTTCCCTGCTTGGCGCACACTCTGCTTGAGGACCACCAGGCAGGTAGAGATATATTCCTGCTTGTGCACACTCTGCTTGAGGACCACCAGGTAGATAGAGATATTTCTCTGCTTGGTGCACACTCTGCTTGAGGACCACCAGGCAGGTAGAGATATTTCCCTGCTTGCGCACCCTCTGCTTGAGGACCACCAGGTAGATAGAGATATTTCCCTGCTTGCGCACACTCTGCTTGAGGACCACCAGGCAGGTAGAGATATTTCCCTGCTTGGTGCACACTCTGCTTGAGGACCACCAGGCAGGTAGAGATATTTCCCTGCTTGCGCACACTCTGCTTGAGGACCACCAGGTAGATAGAGATATTTCCCTGCTTGGTGCACACTCTGCTTGAGTGTGGACCATCAGGCAGGTAGAGATATTTCCCTGCTTGCGCACACTCTGCTTGAGGACCACCAGGCAGGTAGAGATATTTCCCTGCTTGGTGCACACTCTGCTTGAGGACCACCAGGTAGGTAGAGATATTTCCCTGCTTGCGCACACTCTGCTTGAGGACCACCAGGTAGATAGAGATATTTCCCTGCTTGGTGCACACTCTGCTTGAGTGTGGACCACCAGGCAGGTAGAGATATTTCCCTGCTTGCGCACACTCTGCTTGAGGACCAATGGTATCCAGGGCTTTTTGGGCTGGGCGTGAGTGGAAGATATTCTTAGTGCAGCCAGCGGACAGGTCTACCACTTCATTGAGATATATCATTTTGCGCGATGTTACTGGGATTTAAACAGTGTACCACTGCCATGTCCATGGTCTACAGGTGCTCCACTGGGTCTGACGGAGAGGGGGCTGGGTTAGGTGAGTGGGGCAAGAGGGAAAATGCATGATAGCGTTGCTGCTTTGCTAATGCGATGCTTTGTATTGACCGCATAGACGCATGTGTGTCCAGGTGGAAGCCTTGTCTGCTTGTGGTACTGCCAGGCAGGGTCGGACTGGGCCATAACATTGTCTCGGGCACCAATGAAAGGGTGACCCACAGTTGCTAATGGCAATTCATTCCTTTTGTGACACTGCTTGAATACTAAACATGGGGGAGTTTTTTATAAATTTAATGTGATGCAAATTGTGCATTTTAAAGAATATTTATCCAGCAACACTGGTCAAAATTGCTAGCCGCATAGCGAATTAACTCATCAAACTGGCCAAATTTGTCAAAAAGGTGGCTCACTTCGACAAAAAAAACAGGCCCACACTAGAATTTAGTGTTTTTGGTTCAGCCATGGGCCTATTGTCCTGAAGGCCAGGCCGAGCCCGTTGCAAGGTTGAATTTGCCAGGGGGGGGCTGGGTGAGGGGAAGGATACACCCTAATTGTAGTGGTGAGGAGTTCTGTTGTTTGATGTATGTAGGGAGGGGTTTTAAATTGCGCTGTGTGAGTTGTCTGCTTGGTTTACGTATGGTGTGTGAATGTAAGGGGGGGATAAATGAGCGTTCGGGCCGGATTCATGGAACTTTTAGCGGGGTGCAAAGTGACTTTGCACCACTTTTGCATCAGTGCACTACAAAAAAAATAATACACTTTGCACCGCTCTGTGAATCAGGGTGTTCGTTGGCAGTGCAAAGTCACTTTTCCATGAATCGGGCCCTTAGTGTGGGGCACACACTTGTGAGAGCTGCACATTGTTTGCGGTGCTATTCAGCTTGCACACACAGTAGTGGTCATCCATAAGCTCTTCTCAGACAGGAGAAACCCAGCATGGCTGCCCTGGGCGGATTTCACTTTAGTAATAGAAGCCCAGCCTTGCAGGGAGGGCGGATGTGTGCAAGGGTGCCTGCACATGAAGGCAGGCGTGGCACAATGAAGCAGGCCCCATGCACCCTTTCTTCCGCTGCCTGCATATGTCTGGGTGCAGTCAGGCATACATGCCTGATAGCAGTCATTACACAGAGGCTGCTTTGGGGAGTATTTGCCATTATTAAGGTTTCACAGACATACATTAAATGAAATGACAGGTTGCAAACTGAAAGTGTCTAACACAAAAAAACATATGTTCCAAAATGGACATTTATTAAATATAGAGGAACATTGTGTTTCAAAAACATACGTCTATTTTGTTTATGAAAAAGAAGTGCTTGACCCAAATCTTAACTATTACGAACAATTTTCAAAATGAGAAAGAACTAACAGATGCAATAAACAGACACGGCGCAGAAAATAACTAGAGACTGTGTACAGCACATACTAAATGATGTTGACTCTTTGGGGGTGTAAGATGAACCCCACTTCCCTTCGAGGTCCTGACTCTTGGTGCAGGGTGGTTAGGGCAGTCTGAGGACGGTAGATGCACACAGGCAAGTGAGACCGAAAGGGGGGCGCAGCAGGCACATCCTCACTGGGGGGCCAAGAATGGCACGTGGGCGGGATAGAGGGGGCGCCCAAGGCCTAGCTGCAATGCGTGGGTGCTGGTATATCTCGGGAGGATAGCTCGGGGGCAACGTGCTCGCCTTGGAAGCAAGACTACATGGAGCCACCCAGGTTCGATCCCCGGGTCCGATCTTATCATAGCACTTTGCACGTGCACTTCATCAGGAAAAGAAGCATTCCAAAGCCCTTTGCACCCGCCAGTGCCGTGGCGCAGTTCCTCCAAAGGGAATCCACAGCAAGGCCCAGCAGTGGTCCTCACTCACTACATCAAAAAGCGACACAGAGGCTCTACTTTCACAAACATCATCGCCACACTCTGGAACGCCCCCCCCCCCCTGAGGAAGTTCACACACTTCAAGACCACAAGTCACTGAGGACTTGGCTAGTCACCAAACAGTAGGAACCCAGTTACACCATTGCCTGTTGCAACCAGGGAACAACCTCCAAATCCAAGCTGCCCAAGAAGGGAACGGCCAACCCTGTGCTCCTGAGCCCAAGCCCGTCCTCCATGCTGGAGATGATCTCGCTCCTGATTCGCTCCCAGAAATGCCATGTTGTACCTTGCCCTCAATGAACGTGAGCACCTTCCTCGGGACCCTGCGATAGTGTGCACCAGGGCAATGATCTGCACCTGGAGACCGCCATGCCACTCGCTCCTCCTCATGGAACTCGAGCTCCTCTGATTGCAGGATGCTTTGCTCCTAATTGATAGAGTGCTCCATGCCCCTCTCCCTCCCCTGTTACACGGGCCGGGCACTCCTTTCCTGTTCCTTGTGATAATATG
The DNA here is from genome assembly GCF_040938575.1 of Ambystoma mexicanum. Classification (NCBI taxonomy): domain Eukaryota; kingdom Metazoa; phylum Chordata; class Amphibia; order Caudata; family Ambystomatidae; genus Ambystoma; species Ambystoma mexicanum. The sequence goes on from NC_090938.1 coordinate 390,217,459, forward strand.
CTCCAGTTGATATTTGATACCTACAATGCACCCCACCAACCTTGTCAGTCTCCCACAAATGGAATCACATCACATCCCATCCTACCAGTAAACACTATACAGTTCTCCATGTTCAACGACCAGAACCACCATTTAGCATAGACCAGATAGATATGATAGGTTATTTATAATGCGCTTAATACCCAGAGGTTTCTAAACACGGACCCGGGGATCGAACCCATGTTGCTCCATGTCGTCTTGCTTCCAAGGCGAGCACGTTGCTGCTGAGCTATCCTCCCGAGACTATCCTCCCGAGCTATCCTCCCGAAGTGCAAAATGGGGTGGCTCTCCACACAAACCCTCTGCTGAAACAAAGAGACTCTCCCACACACCACCTCATGCAACCACAATGTTCAAACCTACCACAACGGACATTGAGAAAATACTCAAGATGGTTATTCACCTCTCAGTACACCCAAGGTCACGCCAAAAAACCCACATGGGCTCAACTTATAAATTGTGCCAATTGTACGGAGGAAACCACAAACATGTGCAGACCCACCTGTGCGTTTTTGATTGCACTATAAAATGCAAACCAAGCCCGGAAATCCGTGTGGGGGAGAATCCCTGCGATTAGTAAATGAGGCGCCACACCCTGCCTATTCCTTCAGAACAGGTGTGTTTGCACATCATGCATCTCTCTGGGGATTAGGAGACTGGCAACCCACAGGAGCTTCCCCGCAGACAGAGGGCTCAATTCTGTGCTGCATGCAAAAATAGGAAAGTTTTCATCTATGAAGGATTAAGGCTTTCCTTAAAGGCACCATATTCCGATAGAGTGGTAATGTGGCGCTCTGGCATCAACGCCACGGCTTTTGCAAGAGCCTTAGCAACCATGAGAAATGCAGGGCAGGCACTGCAGGGGGATTCTCCTTTCAGAGCACTGCTTCCGCACGTCAAACAGAGGGTTATGTGTGAAATTATCGAAGCAAATTTCACTGCAACCAAAATACACCAAAAAAACACATTTTCTTTTTTTTAATTTGCCCCCCCCCAAGCCTCCCATTTTCGATCCTTACCCCCAAACCCATCCCGACCCATTTAAACCCTTACCCCACTACCCCTATTTATTTAATATTTTCAGGATTTGTTGGTATTATGGTTGCATTGAAATGTACCACTCTGAGAGTTGGTTGCTTCGGTAACTAGACTAGGTAGCATTTCCAAACCTGCAGCGCCACTTTTCTACTTTAATGAAATCTTAAGAGAACTTTCTTAAAATAGAAAAATGGCAGTCTCTTCGGAAATGCTCGCCATGCCCTGGTACACACCACACGGTTCTATCTAAACGATGGATTTGGGCAGCTTTTGCTGCTGGAAAGGAGGACACCTCCCCTCCAATTCTCCCACCACATCAGAATAGTGGAGCTGGAAACTGGAGGGGTCGAAGGTCGGCTTTCCACACTGCCTTTAGCACGAGCTCAGAGTGAGTTCCTTCCAAAAGACACACAACACCACAAACAAAAAGGCACTCGTTTTCTTAAACGTGCGGATTGTACGAACGGGGCTGCACATGGGTGCACTGGCTGCGGTTCTCCGCCTGGGCAATAGGCATTCCCGGGCTCACCGCCATTTTACGCTCTTTCTGACCCGATTCCGAAATAGCTCCCGCCAAATACGTGCGCGACAGGAGGCGTTTGCGCGGATTACTGGGGAATGCAACGCGTTTCCGCCCGCGTTAGCGCCAGAAGCTGCGTCAATGCGTGGAGTGGGGGGCGGCGGCGACGAGAATGTACATGCTCATGCGCGCCACCCATCTCCCCCATTCCCCACCCAAAAACTCGAAAAACGCTTGGAGTGCGAAATCGGTTGTAAAGCCAGAGGCGTGGCCTGTACCCCTGATTTAGGGACCTCCACAGTAAGGCAACCCTGCAGGGCTCCCTAAAGCCCGCCCATTGTCACGCCAGATCCTAAAAGCGCCACGAGGCCCTGCAGAAGAGGGTAAAACCCCATAATGCACGGTTATTCCATGCACCCCACGGATTCACTCTCGCACCACCTGTTTACCACGGCAAGAAAGTGCCTTTCATTGTCTGGTTATCCTAAAAGCATCGCTCCCCCCCCCAGTTCCTACTCTCCATCCTGGGGGCCAAGGACAGTGGCAGAAAGTTGGGGGTTATCAATCACACGGACTCCTTGAAGGGATTAAGGGGCGATATTGTGAAAGGACACGGGTGGGGGCTAATTGCGGCAGGCCAGCTGCGCGGGCGGGGGCACACGTGGGGTGTGTATCATATATGACCTCTGGCATGGGGTGCTCGGATGGGGGGGGCTGCATTGAAATCTGTGCTGACTCTGCCAGTGTCTCTTTGGGGTCTAGGGCGCCGCGCGTCGCCCCAGCGCGTTTCAAGGTGCTTTTGGAGCCGCGTTCACTGATAGAGACAGGTGGAGATGGAGAACAGTGAAGGGGGGGAGGATGCAGGGGGCATCCCAACCCAGACTGTGCCTCGTGACCAGCGCCTCCACCCCCCACCCCATCCCCGGCGCTCGATCTATTCCCATCACTATCAGGAGCGGCGGAGAAAGACAGATAGTAAAAGTGTGCGTGGAGGAGGTGTCTGCGCCTGGCTGTGATCCCCCCATTCCCCTCCCCGGGGTCACGGGCCCATCAAGGAACACAGATAGGACATTTCAGGAAGAAACCAGATATGGCAGGGCCTGCAGACTTTCCAGAGGACCCCCCCCCCCATCCATTAGAGAGCCCCTCCTCCAGGGACCCGCTCCCCTCTCCCCTCCACCAGAGAGCCCCCCCTCCTCCAGTGACCCCTCCCCCTCCCCTCCACCAGAGAGCCCCCCTCCTGCAGTGACCCCTCCCCTTTCCCTCCACCAGAGAGCCCCCTTCTGCAGTGACCCCCTCCCCTTTCCCTCCACCAGAGCCCCCCTCCTGCAGTGACCCCCTCCCCTCCACCAGAGAGCCCCCCTCCCTGCAGTGACCCTCTCCCTCCACCAGAGAGCCCCCTCCACCAGTGACCTCCCTCCCTCCTTCCTCCACCAGAGAGCCCCCCCTTCTGCAGTGACCCCCTCCCCCTCTCCCTCCACAGAGAGCCCCTTCCTCGAGTGATCCTCTGGGCCCCACCTACAGGGACTCGTGTACTTCAAGACCAGGCAGGGATGGGTAGTGCCCTGTCCTGCCAGAGGGCCCAGCCGACAGCACCTGGGCAAAGAAGAGAGAAGGAGCGAGGGGAGGAAAGAGAGCATGCGATAGACCACGAGAGAGAGAGGGAAGGGAGACAAGCACGTCAGGTGAGGGGGGGATAAAAAGGGGGCAGGGGGGGAATGAAAAAGAACAGGAGCAAGATAGGGCGGAGAGAGGTAGAGAGAAAGAAGACCGTACAGAGAGAGAGAAGGGATGAGAGAGAGAGCATAGGATGGGAGAGAAGAAAAGGGAACGAGGAGTGAGAGAGCATAGGATGGGAGAGAAGAAAAGGGAACGAGGAGTGAGAGAGTACAGGATGGGAGAGAAGAAAGGGGAACGAGGAGAGAGAGGGAGAGTACAGGATGGGAGAGAAGAAAAGGGAACCAGGGGAGAGGGGGAGAGAACAGGATGGGAGAGAAGAAAGGGAACCAGGGGAGAGGGGGAGAGTATAGGATGGGAGAGAAGAAAAGGGAACAAGGAGAGAGGAGAGTATAGGAAGGGAGAGAAGAAAAGGGAACGAGGAGAGAGGGAGAGTATAGGATGGGAGAGTAGAAAAGGGAACAAGGAGAGAGAGAGAGAGTATAGGACGGGAGAGTAGAAAAGGGAACGAGGAGAGAGAGAGAGGGGGGAGTATAGGATGGGAGAGTAGAAAAGGGAACGAGGAGAGAGAGCATAGGATGGGAGAGAAGAAAAGGGAACGAGGAGTGAGAGAGAGTCAGGATGGGAGAGAAGAAAGGGGAACGAGGAGAGAGAGGGAGAGTACAGGATGGGAAGAAGAAAAGGGAACAGAGGAGAGAGGGGGAGAGTATAGGATGGGAGAGAAGAAAAGGGAACAAGGAGAGAGGGAGAGTATAGGAAGGGCGAGAAGAAAAGGGAACGAGGAGAGAGGGGGAGAGTATAGGATGGGAGAGTAGAAAAGGGAACAAGGAGAGAGAGAGAGAGGTATAGGATGGGAGAGTAGAAAAGAGAACGAGGAGAGAGAGAGAGGGGGGAGTATAGGATGGGAGAGTAGAAAAGGGAACGAGGAGAGAGAGAGGGGAGAGTATAGGATGGGAGAGTAGAAAAGGGAACAAAGAGAGAGAGAGGGGGGAGTATAGGATGGGAGTGAAGAAAAGGGAACGAGGGGAGAGAGAGAGAGAGAGAGAGTATAGGATGGGAGAGAGGAAAAGGGAAAGAGGAGAGAGAGAGGGAGAGTATAGGACGGGAGAGAAGAAAAGGGAACGAGGAGAGAGAGAGAGAGAGAGGGGGAGAGTATAGGATGGGAGAGTAGAAAATGGAACAAGGAGAGAGAGGGGGGAGTACAGGATGGGAGAGAAGAAAAAGGGAACCAGGGAGAGAGAGAGAGAGAGAGAGAGAGAGAGGGAGAGTATAGGATGGGAGAGAGGAAAAGGGAACGAGGAGAGAGAGAGGGAGAGTATAGGATGGGAGAGAAGAAAAGGGAACGAGGAGAGAGAGAGAGAGAGAGGGGGGTATAGGATGGGAGAGAAGAAAAGGGAACGAGG